>NC_051075.1:59279745-60704120 GCF_004664715.2 Peromyscus leucopus | reverse complement strand
ACATATTAGAAGTGTAATTTTCCTGACCTCCTGAAAGAGACCACTTATTTTAATCTGTAAATCAATGAAGTTCTACTTTTCACTGCTAGTCAACTTCCTCTAAGGATATTTAATTCCCAGACCAAATGTTTGACATTATTTTGTTTAAGGTTTCCTTCATCAACTTTATTTCTATGTACAGTGGCTGTGAAAAGAAAAAGTCTCAACCACTACCTCTGAGTACATGAGGTAATGTAGTGTGTTGTTATGAAGGGGTCTATTGTCTTTTTATTTAAATGTTCTGCCCTAGAGATGGTGATATGGCTCACTATATGACAGTGCTTGCTCTGGAGCCTGGACGTCTTGAGTTTAATCCCCACAACTCATAAAAAAAAAAGTAGTTGTGGGCCTCTCTAGCACTTTGTTTCTTCCTTTTCTCATGTGATCTTCATTTACCATGGTCTCCTATTCCTTGTTCTCCCTCTCTGTTCTTGATCCAGCTGGGATCTCCTGCTCCCACAGGCTCTCTTTCCCTCAACCCTCACCCTTCATTACTCCCACTCATGTCCAGGTTGTTCATGTAGATCTCAGCCATTTCTCCATCATTGGGCGATCCTCGTGTCTTTCTTGGGGTCCTGTTTTTGAGGTAGCCTCCCTTGTGATGTGAGTAGGAGTCCAGTCACCCTTGTTCCACATATAGTATCTTCCTATGAGTGAGTACATACCATATTTGTCTTTCTGAGTCTGGGTTACCTCACTCAGGATGATTTTTTCTAGATCCATCCATTTGCCTGCAAACCTCATGATGTCTTTGTTTTTCTCAGCTAAGTAGTATTCCATTGTGTATATGTGCCACAATTTATTTATCCATTCTTCATTTGAAGGGTTTCTAGGTTGTTTCCAGGTTTTGGCTCTTACAAACAATGCTGAAGAAACAAAGTGCTAGAGAGGCCCACAGAAATCCATAAAGATACCCCCACAATAGACAGCTGGCAATGGTCGAGAGACAGCCAGAACTGACCTACTCTGGTGATGGGATGGCCAAACACCCTAATTGTCATGCTAGAAACCCCGTCCAATGACTGAGGGAACTGGATGCAGAGATCCACGACTAGGTCCCGAGTGGAGCTCCAGGAGTCTAATTAGCAAGAAAGAGGAGGGTTTATATGACTGAGAATTGTTGAAACCAAGGTTGGATAAAGCACAGGGACAAAGAGCCAAACGAATGGAAACACATGAACTATGAACCAAAGGCTGAGGGGCCCCCAACTGGATCAGGTCCTCTGAATAGGTGAGACAGTTGATTGGCTTGATCTGTTTGGGAGGCATCTAGGCAGTGGTATTGGGTCCTGTGCTCAGTGTATGAGTTGGCTGTTTGAAATCTGGGGCTTATGCAGGGATGCTTGGCTCAGTCTTGGAGGAGGGGACTGGACTTGCCTGGACTGAGTCTACCAGGTTGATCTCAGTCCTCGGGGGAGGCTTTGCCCTGGAAAAGGTGGGAATGGGGGGTGGGCTGGGGGAAGGGGAGTGGGGCAAGATGGGAGAGAACAAGGGAATCGGCTTATATGTAGAACTGAATGGTATTGTAAGATAAAATAAAAGGAAAAAAAGTAGATGGAAAAAAGATTCTTCCACAGTGTTGTCCTCTGACTATCATATATTCTTCTTGGAGTTCTTTCTTCTAGACACAAACACACACACACACACACACACACACACACACACACACACACACACATATATATATATATATTATATATATATATATATAATAATATATATGGCTTGTGGTGTAAACCTTTAATCCCAGCATTTGGGAGACATAGGTAAGTGGTTTTCTGTGAGTTCAAGGCCAACCTAGTCTACAGAGCTAGATCCAGTACAGCTAGGACTACACAAAGAAAATGTTTGAAGAAAGAAAGAAAAAAAGAAAGAAAGAAGGAAGGAAGGAAGGAAGGAAGGAAGGAAGGACTAATTATGCATACACATACCACAAACAACATTAATAAATAAATTGCTAAAATTGTTCCATCATATAAGGAACTTTCGAAGTACACTATTTATGAGAAAAAAAAACAATCGTCCATTCGAAAATAAAATTAATTTTGGAAAACTAAGAATTTATTCATTTAAAAAATCTAATGAGTACATACTTCATTTTACAGAAATGACTAAGAACATAAAGATACATAAAGGATAGAAAAGACAGTGGGATAAAGGAAGGAAGGAAGTGAAGAATCAAAATTCATATGACAGCAATTGATACGATTTTTTTAATGCATCAGGTACACATTCAACAGAAGACATAGGATATTAGTTAAACAAGAAATGTAAAGATAAAAGTAAAATGTTAACTTATAAAGAAAAGTACATCACACAGTGTCTTAATTATGTTTCCTCCTGCTGTGTGATATAATACTTTGACAAAAGTAACTTGAGAGAAGGAAGACTAAGCTCTCACTCACAGTTTGAGGTTATCATCTATTATTGCAAGGAGGCACATACCAACAGAATCTGGAGGTAGCTGGTCACATGCATTTTTAGTCAAGACACAAACTAATTATAGAGAAACTGATTTATAGGAAGAACAAGACTCACTGATGAAGCTGGAGGACTTCTCAGTAGTCCTTCATTTCTCAGAACGACCATCCTTTCTCAGAAGCTGCAGCTTCTTTAGTTATATTTACTTTATATTGTCCTCTTACACAACCTTAACTGCAACACAATGACACCTTTAGACAGTTTGGCTTTCTCTTTCTCTAGAATAGACTATAGGACTCATGAAGTTGGGATGACATGATTCCAATATGTCAATAGACTATGATAAGGGTTCAAAAAAAAAACTTCCCTAAATGTGATGGCAGAATACAGAATGGAATATATCAGGGTGGCAGAGAGATCTAAGAAGGTGAGTTCAGAAAAGAATGTTTAAAAAAAATCTTTTCTTATAGGGTAAAGGTTTTATTGAGAAACTTTCCGAAGATGACAGGAGAGAATAATTTAAAGTTGTGACTAACCATAACCAAATGTGCTTTCTTAACAAATCAGTACATGTTGGGAGAACATACAATGGAGAAAGGAAGATGGAAAATTAAAACAAATAAGGAAATGAGATTAATGAACTATAAAGAATCTAAACATCAAAGTTAACAATAGCAACAACAACAAAAACTGAACCAGAGATACAAACAAAGCAATGGGTTATTATGTGGTTATCCCAGCTTCTATAAAATGAGACTGTTTACTGATCACCATTATCTTTCTGAAAACCATTCATCCTATGAAGGACAGAGGATGCTAGTTAGATATTGTCATTTAAAATCATAAAATGAATTGATGAGATTTATTAAGATTTTACTTTCTTTAAATTCATATCAGGTTTAAATTATTTTTTTAATTTATTATTTTGTTTATGTGTGTAGGAGTATATGCACACATGTTGGGTGAGAGTTGTGGAGGGCAAAAGATCATTGGGTCCCCTCAAAGCTGAAAACACAGATGTTTGTGAGCTACCTAATGTGAGTGCTGGGTTCCCAAACTCTGGTCTTTCTAGTAGAGAAGCTAGGGCTCTTAGACATGTATCTAACAATAATCTGATTTTAACCTCTCCAATTGTAAGGTGGTTTTATAGTTCATATTCAGGAATCTCAGGAAATGAAAGGAAAAATAACATGCACAGTTGTTCACAGCCAGGAAAAATTTTTGCTAAGCAATTGCCAAATACTAAGTTGGCTTGTATTTGCCTCTCATATTTTCGTAGGCATTTTTCTTTCTTTGAACAAGTAGATATTATTCATACCACCTTCCCCAATATTACAGTTACTAAAGCTTCATTAAAATATAGCATCCAGTTAAAGCGATGATAATGTTTATTCTATTCATTAACCTGCAATTTGGGAAGATATTGGCAAAGGAAGCATCTCTTGGTTCCACCTGGTATAGGTTATCATGGCACAGAGCTGCAATTATCTGGAGCCTTGCTGACTCTCATGTCAGGTCACAGTGAGTCCTTGGCAGGAATTGATGGCTGAATCAACTGCCTTTCCCCATGTGTTCTTGAACTCATAGTGGCAGAGGGACTTGGTACTCAGAGTCAACGATCAGAAACAGGAACAAGGACAATAAACCAAGTGAAGAAAAGAGCAGGAGAGAGAAAGGTAAAAAGAAAAAAACTGCTATATTTATGTGACCTGGCTTCAGAAGTTATCCTAGCTGTCATGTTCTTCAAGTTAGAATGCATCATTATGACATTGTTCCCCATGATCCAATCTCCAGTCTTATCCCCAGTTCTCTAGTCAAACACCAGAGGCAGCCTTTCTTTCCCTTCTCCCTCCATGTTGATATCTCTTGTGGATCCCAAAGATTTTTCCCTTCTAACCTCCCTCCCTCAGCTAGTTGCTTTGTCCCAACCCCAACCCCATCAGGCACTCCCTGCAAACCCTAGGCCACTTCTGCCCCAGCAGGAAGTAGGCTGACTAGAGATCCTCACAGCAAGAAGTAGGCTGACTGGAGATCCACACCACATCTTCTGCTCCTTCAGATCCAGTCCTTCCCAGTCTTTTTTTTTTCCTCTTTTTTTTTTTTTGAGCTGAGGATCAAACCCAGGGCCTTGTGCTTGCCAGGCAAGCACTCTACCACTGAGCTAAATCCCCAACCCCCTTACCAGTCTTATACCCAGCTCTGTAGCAGAAAATCTATTAGAGTCTTTCTTTCCTATTTGAACCAATTCCCAAAGGATCACAAAGATCTCTTCCCACAACCTTTCTTCCCCAACCTCTTCCTATCATCCAAGCCGCCCACATCAGCAGGCATGCACTAGGAGGAACACACCAGCTATGTAAGCCCAGAAAACAGTTCCACACAATAATTTCCCACCAGGTAGCAAACAGGCACCATACCCTCCTAAAGTCAAGGGAGGAAGCAGAAACCAAGCAAGGAGACATTCATCCAACAGAGACAAAAATAGATATGATAATCCAGACTTATAATCATCCTAATACCAGATACCTATCATCACCTTAAAATCACAATCAATAACAACCAGGACAATATGTCTCCAATGGAGTCCAGCAACATTACCACAGCAAGAAGTGAATATTCCAACATAGCAGAAGCTCGGGAAAAGGAACATAAAACAGCTTGTAGGAAGATGATAGAGGCCCTTAAAGAGGAAGTGAATGAATCTCTTAAAGAAATCCAAGAATACTCAAACAAACCATGCAGTGCAATGAAACAAATACATCTGTTCAAGACATGAAGATCTAAGTAGAGTTGATGAAGAAAACTCACACTGAGGCAATTCTGGAAATGTAAAAGTTGGGAATTAGAACAAGAACTATAGAGGAAAGCTTCACCAAAAGAAAACAAGAGAAGGAAGGAAGAAAACAATTTTTGGCATTGAAGATGTGATTTTAAAAAATTGGATATGTAGGTCAAAATGTTTAATTAAAAAAGAATCCTAACACAAAAACTCCAGGAAATCTGGGACACTATGAAAAGAACAAATTTAAGAACAATAGGAATAGAATAAGGAGAAAAATCCCAGCTCAAAGGCCCCAAAAATATCATCAACAAAATCACAGAAGAAAAATTTCATAATATAAATATGGAGATGTCTATTAGTTACAAAAAACACACAGAACACCAAATAGACTGGACCAGAAAAGAAAATCCTCTTGGCACATAATACTCAAAACACTAAACATAAAAAACAAAGAAAGACTATTAAAAGTTGCAAGGAAAAAAGACTAAGTAACACATAAAGGCATACCTGTTAGAGTCTCAGTGGAGATTCTAAAAGCCAGTAGGTCCAAGAAAGATGTGTTACCGACTCTAAGAAATCTGCTCTACCCAGGAAAATGTTCAATAATCCATTAGATAATCAATCTGAAAGAAAAGTAAACATTGATCATCTCATTGGATGCACAAAAGGCCTTTGACAAAATCCACCACCCCATCATGATAAAAGTCCCAGAGAGAGTAGGGATACAAAGGAGATACCTAAACATGATAAAGTCAATTTACCACAAGCCCATAGTGAATATCAACTTAAATTAAGAGAAAGCCAAAGCAATTCCACTTAAGTCAGGAACAAGACAAGGTTGTCTATTCTCTCCTTACCTATTCAACATAGAACTGAAGTCTTAGCTGCAGCAATAAACTAAAGGAGATCAAGAAGATTCAAATCAGAAAGGAAGAAGTCAAAGTATCTTTATTTGCAGGTAATATGACAGTATATACATAAGTGACACTGGAAATTCCTCTAGGTAAATCCTACAACTGATAAACACTTTCAGCAAAGTAGCAGGATAATGAATTAACTTACAAAAATCAGTAGCCTTCCTATATATAACTGCCAAACATATTGAGGGAAAAACAACAACAACAAAAAAAAATCACAGAGATAACACTTTTTACAATAGCCTCAAATAATATAAAATATCTTGGGGTAACTCTAAGCGTAAGACTTGTATGACAGAAACTTCAAGTCTCTGAAGAAATTGAAGAACATATCAGAAGATGGAAGATCTTCCACACTCCTGGATTAGTAAGAATTAACATTGTAAAATTATGCCAGACAGTGGTGGCACATGCCTTTAATCCCAGCACTCAGGAGAGAGAGCCAAGCAGATCTCTGTGATTTCAAGGCCAGTCTGGTTTGCAGAGTGAGATCCAGGACAAGCACCAAAAGTACACAGAGAAACCCTGTCTCGAAAAATCAAAAATAAATAAATGAAGTAAAACTGACCATCTTATCAAAAGTAATCTACAGATTCAATGCAATCCCTATCAAAATTCCAACATAATTCTTCACAAGTATTGAAAGGATAATTCTCAACTTCCTATGGAAAGACACACACACAAACAAAAAGAAAAGAAGCCGGATGGTGGTGGCACGCGCCTTTAATCCCAGCACTTGGGAGGCAGAGCCAGGTGGATCTCTGTGAGTTCGAGGCCAGCCTGGTCTACAAAGTGAGTTCCACAGGAAAGGTGCAAAGCTACACAGAGAAACCCTGTCTCGGGGAAAAAAAAAAAAAAAAAAAAAAAAAAATCTGTAGAAAGTCTCACCACTTCTAATCTCAAGCTATACTACAAAACTACAGTGATAAAGACAGCAAGGAATTGGCATAAAAACAGACTGATGAAGCTACTCGAATTGAAGACACAGACATAAATCCACACACCTATGGAAACATGACTTTTTGATAAAGAAAGTAGAACCCCACACTGGAAATAAGACAGTGTCTTGAACAAATGGTGCTAGGCAAACTGGACAAGTGTGTGTGAAAGAATGCAAATAGATCCATTCCTATCACCCTGCAGAAAAATCTGCCGTGAATGGATCACAGTTATCAATGTAAACCTAGGTACACCCAACATGAAAGAAGAGAAAATGGGAATATCCAGGGAATCATTAACACAGATGACTTCCTGAGCAGAAAACGAATAGCACAGTCACCAAGACCAACAATTAGCAATTGGAACCTCATGAAAATGAAAACCTTCTGCATGGCAAAGGATACCATCATTCAGACAATGTGGCTGTCTACAGAATAGTTAAAAAAATTTACCAACTTTACATTAGATAGAGAGTTAATATTCAACATATATTAAAAACTAAAAAACAAACTTGATTAAAAAAACAAATCACCCAATCAAAAAAATGGGGTACATGTCACAACAGAGGATACTCAATAATGCAAACTGAAATGGCTGAAAATTCACTTAAAATTTGTTCAACATTAGTTATCAGGGAAAAGCAAATCAAAACTACACTGTGATTACATTTTCCACCAACTAGAATGGCTAAGATCCATAACACAAGTGACAGCTCATATAACAAGAATGTGGAGCAAGTGGAATACTCCTCCATTGCTTATGGGAGTATAAACTTGTGCAACCACTATGGAAATCAGAATGCCAGTTCCTCGGAAAGATGGAACTCAATCTACCTAAGATTCAATTGTACCACTTTTGGGCATATATGAAAAGTATGGTTCATCCTACCACAGGGACACTTGTTTGGACACAAGTTCATTGCTGTTCTCTTCATAAAAGCCAGAAGTTTGAAATAAACTAGATGTCCCTCAACAGAAGAACAGATAAAGAAATGTGGTACATTTAGACAATGGAGTATTATTCAACTCTTTTAAAAATTGCATCATGAAATTTGCAGGCAACTAGAAAAAGAAAATCATCTTGAGTGAGGTAACCCCGGCCCAGAAAGATAAATATGGTATGCATTCACTTACATCAGGATATTATTCATCAAATAATTAAATGAAAACAAAGCTGTAATCCACAGACCCAGTGAGGTTAGGCATAGAGGAAGGGACTAGGTGGGACACATGGATCTCCCTAGAAGGGGGAAATAGAATAGATTTTATGGTGGACTAGAGCTAGGTGGGGAGACTAAAGTGGGAGGATAAGGTGAGAAGGAGGCTTTGAAGTGCAATTGAGGGAGATAATGAGGGAAATGACAGGTAGAATTGAAGGGCATTTGAGAGGCAGTATGGAAACCTAGTGCAGTGGAAAATTCCTAGAATATATAAAGACAATTCTAATGAAGTTTCCAAATAATGAGTGAGACAAAACCCCTACTTGGCCATCTCTTGTCATCAAATAAAGTTTCAAGTGTCAGGACTGGGTTTCATTCAATTGAGTTTTTGGCTGAAGGGGTCCCATAGAAATCCACAAACAACCCAGGTTATTGTCCAGTCAATAGGTAGCTGTCCACAAACTGACAGCAAGGTTCCCATGCTGAAGACAACATCCATGCAACTCATTGAACAAAGAGAGGTTGGGCTGGTGCCTACATAGAACATCACCCTATGTACTGGTGTACAAGACATGGAAACATACTCTGCAAGTTACAAAAAATGAAAAGTAAACATCAACTCAAACATAAAACAACAGCCAGCTATTATGCAGAAAGGGATACCTTGGAATACACAGAGCTGAATGAGATGTCTCCATTAAATCTCTCTCCTCAGAGCTCAGGGAACCCCATGGAAAAGGAGGCAGAAGGAGTGTGGAAGACAGAGGGGACAGAGGACACCAGGGAAACACCAGATAGAGTTTATATGAATTTACAGACACTGAAACCGAAATCATGGGGCCTAACTATACAGGTCATCCCCAGATCTTGTGCATATATACTATAGCCTTCAGTTACTTTTAAGAAACTCCTGATTGTGTAAACCAGTGGGTCTCTGATTCTTATGGGTGGGGAAGATCTGGGAGGAGTATGGGGAGGTGAAATGGGGTTCAGACTATATTGTATGAGAAAAGAATCTATCGTTAATTAAAGGGGAAAAAGGAATGCATCATTATGAAAGTCATTGCTCCAGGAGTGATTAAGCTTCTTTGGTCCAGGGTTTACAAAGTTGGAAAGATACATATGATCAAAAATACCACTGTGAGCATTTTTGAAAATCAAAACATCAACCACATATCCCACATTTGGAAGTTTATTTAGGTAGAAAATACAATATGGATTCTATATTCATGAAAAAGACTAGTGCCCATTTGCTAGTTTTGACTTAATTATCCTTAGATGAACACCCAGTCCAAAGCCCACAGTGGATTCTAGTTATGGTTTTCATTTTCAGTTACACATGAAGGCACAGAGAAGATATGCCCAATGTTACCCAGACAGCGAGGTGTGAAGTTATCAGTCAAGGCAAGGCAGACTGTATATTCTTTGAGGTACTCTATCTGATATAAGGAACCATGAAAAAAAAAATAGATCTTCCTTACTCTGTTATGTTACCAAGAATTTGTTTAAAATATAGTGCTAGGCTTGCTTTCTGAGTAAACCACTACTAACGAGGAGGGTTCACAGTGGGTAAATGGAGATGGGGAGAAAGTTGAATTAGAGTGAAAGAACGAAGTATATGCCAAAAATCATAAACAGTAAAGTTGACAGGTAAAAATGATACAGAAAAACAAAGCAATGTGTCTTTATGAGAACAACCTAAATTCTATCTGGATTGGGGAAACTGAACTGTGTTCATCAATGTCTTCCCATTATTTGTTGAACTTCTTCAGGGTTCTGTGCAGAGGTATCATCTTTCATGACATACTCTTTCATTTTCCTAATCATATGACCTGAATATCATAAGCTACGCTGTTTACACTGCTAGAGCTCTCACTTAAAATATCAATAAAATATGGTCTACTATGCAAATGAATTTTATGTATTTTGGCAGAGACACTGTCGTTCTCTAGAGAGTCTCAGAAGCAAATTTACTTACAGTTAACTAATATAATATCCACCAGTAAAAATAGAAGATAGGAATGATTCAAGATAAATTCAATATTTTCTTGCTAGTAAAGAAATATGGTAGATTTCACCCAACCACAATAAAATAATGGTATATGTGAGGAAGGCAGCCAGGTAGTGTTTAAATGAAATAAAAGTATGTCATATTCTCACTACTGTGGGCTAAGAATATTCTTAGGAAATAGCTATTCTTGAAAAATTTATAATGTTAGTCTCTTAATTCAGCAATGAGTTTATCAAGTATAAATATTTTTATTTTGAACCTAAATGACATCATGTTTTGCCAAGATGCTGCAACAAAATCAATTGCTAAAATATGAGTAATTTAATTCACTAAAAATACTGTTACCTTCTGAAATTTTTCACTAATGATATTTGTTTTAGTTAGAGAGAAATATTGTATTAAAATGTGTTAACATTGTTTAATATATGTTTGTTTTATTTCAAAATAATTTGGCCCCCTTTAAATGTCAAATTCATGAGTGACTTTGGGAATAGTAGAATAATTTACTCAAAAAACTGAGTAGTAGGTAAGGAAACTAATAAAGAGCTGCACCATCTTCTCTGCTATTGAGAGACACCATCATAAGAGAGAAAGGGTTAAAGATCCAGATTCACAAGGTTTTAAATTTGATAAATTACTACAAAGAACATGTAAGAAAACTGACATACTTTAAAGACTAAGAAATGAATCCAAGACAATGACTTACCTGAAGTTCACGGTGAGTTGGTGTCAGAATCATCCTCTAACCCAGACTTCCCTGCCATCTCAGCCTCATCTCCTAAACCAGATGGTAGGTTTTCTATAAGGCAGCCCAAAAGTTTGGTTCACTCTCAACTATTTCCCTTGCTTTAGGGAAAATTTAGCAAAATGTGTCCACATTATCTCTGAGATATTTACTCTCCAAAATTCACCAGGAAAGATTCTGAGAAAGTTAACCCCAAATCAGTTATTAGTCCATATTACTGATAGTCGTATATTTTAGGGGACCCAAATCCTTGTTCCTCAAACTATATCACTAGTGTATGTTTTTGATGGTGAAAATACATAGTAATTGAATACTGGAGACCAGAAGATATAAGCTTAAATCAGGAAAAAATATGTAAATATTGTCATGCTTAGAGAAAAGTCTACAGGTACAATGGAATCAAGAATTACTGTGCAAAATTCTAGTAGACCCTAAAAGTCATTCTAAGGAAGCTTATAAGAGAGAAACAGAATTATCAAACACAAAGACACAGCAATATACCATGTTACACATCTCCAGAGAACAAAACATTCTCTCTCTCTCTCTCTCTCTCTCTCTCTCTCTCTCTATATATATATATATATATATTATATATATATATATATCTTCTCCTCTCTCTCTTTTGCTTTCTTTGTGTGTATGGTTTTAGAAAAAAATCATGTCACATACCAATATCATTTTCTGTAGATACTATCTGTGACTATGAATAAATTGATAAGCTAACAGTTGGTAAAGTCCTTGATTCACATGCAACGTCTTGGATTTGAGCCTCAGCACTATACAAATTTGGGCATGGTGGCACATGACACATGTGTTAATCCCCGCACTGAGGAGATAGAGACGTGGTGTTTTCATAAGTTTAAGGCCAACCTCTGGTATGTGGTGAGTTTGAAGCCAGCATGGGTTGTGTGAGATCCTGCCATATAATGACAAATACACAAATGAATACTAAATAGAGAAAATAAACTACCAATTTATGAAAATGTATTGTGGCGAGGTTAGGGAAATGTGAATATTTTATGTTAACAATTAGCTGCATTGCTGTCTTTATTTTCTACGGTCTATTTTTTCCAAGAATTTATCTTTCTAAATAAGATAATTAAGGAAAAAGTTACATAGATTTCCAAATGCATAATATCAAAGGTCATGGAGTCCATTAACAGTCCATTCTCCATAAGTTCCTTCTTCATTATATTAATCATTGCAGTATTAATAAAGACTTTTAGTAGTAGTTAAGTAGGAGACAAAAACTTAAAAGACTTTTGTCAAAGAAAATGATTTTAATAATGTAAAATACAATTCTGAAAGTGTATTAGAACTGCATTTTAGTTTAGCATTAAAGGGGACACCAGTGTCAGAAAAATTTGATATGATTTATCTGTCATGGCTAAAGTATGCTCCTCATCAGACTGACCTGGGTATAATTTTTCCAGGTTGCTTTTATCTAGCCAAAGCTGTTGAACTATCTATTTTAACATGTGATTTTTCAGGGTTAAATATGGAACTTAGGGCAGAGCTTAGCAGGTAATAAGTTCTTAGTTTTTGTTATTTTCATTTAGCATTGTTCCCAAGGATTTCGTATTATTTTGTATTTCAGTATTATATACATAGACTGTCATACTGTGAAGACCAAAGATTAGCAGTTAACAAATGATCAAATCAATTGCTATTGTCAGAAAAAAACTGGAAGGCAGCGGACTTCTCTAGGTTGAAATTATCATTATTGTTAAGAAGGGATGATTGTTTGATTCATGACTAAAATATAAAATGAATAATAAAGATTTATTCACTTTTAATGGTGAGTCTTAGCATGGTTTCATTGACAATGTTGAACTTACAATCCTGAACTTTCCTACTCCAATGTGAGTGAATTAAAGACATGATCACCTGTCTGTTAGCATATCTGTTATACAATAGTCTTAGGGACCGATAGAAATTGATAATGGATGTGTGACATTCTTTTCAATCTAGAACTAGCTATCTGTTCAACTGCATTAGTGTGTATATTGGATGACTTTTGGTGGTTGTATAAACTGATTTTTTTTTGTCTGAAGTTGATCTCAAACACACACAAGTTCATCAGTGATTTAATGATGACATACCACTGAATAAGACAGAGTTAATCCTACTTAAAAGCAATACATGGGAATTTATATGCCACACACAAACACACACACACACACACACACACACACACACATTTTTTACTCATACATCACTTAGAATAGTGCCTTGCATGTTATAAGTCATATCTGTGAATTTACCAAATACATAGAAAATTTATTTTTAATTTCATTAATCCTCTTTGCCTTAGTAAAATCTCTTTCATGAAAATCACTACTCTATGAAAGAAGCAGAGAAAGAAGTAACTAAACAGATTGTGTGTAACAGAAGAAAGATCAGGCAGAGGTCTAAGCAGAAAAGCTTGTGTACCCACAGAGGATGCAGGGGATTAAATAAGAATTGCTGGAGGCTGGGGATGCTGGCACAAATTGCTGGAATGTATACTGCTGAAAGTTATTTGTCTCCATGGATCAGATTTACAATAGCTACCTGATCACCAAGAGACGCTGCCTGGCTTACAACCAGAATAGACTGTGTTGATCCTTTCCCTGGGGTCTTTGGCAGTCTCGAATACTTTTGTGGTTAGTTGTGGCTAAGTGTAATACATGTGCCATAAGTCATCTCTTTTGTTATCTCAAAATGTATGACTTACAGCAATTAAAAATAAAATGCAGCTATGGAAGAATCCTACAAAGTAGTCGTTTGTAAAGTTGTAATTTTATTTAATTATTGAAGAACAAAATATTGACAAATACAATATTTTTATGAATAAACTATCATTGGATAATGTTTCCCATCCAAGCAATCTAGGTCCTAATTCCAGTCATAATACCTGTGGGGATTTATGCAGAATTTATCCATCTAATTCTAGAACTGAAGTGAACTGATACCTATCAAATTATCCTAGAGATGCAAGATCTGTAAATATGGCCAGATATATAGCTCATTAAAAAAATGAGGTTATTATAGACCTTCTTACTCCTATACATATGTAGTTTCACATTACAAGTATATAGACACACTAGAAAACATGGACTGGTTTTTAAGTTTCTAATATAAAACAGTCATATAACTAAGAAATTCTACTTTAGAGTATTTTATATTAAAAATGCAAACACATTTCCATGAATGAATGTTCTCAGAAATGTTATTCATAAAGCTGCTGTGTTTTGCATATGGCTAGAAAATGATCCCTAAGGAGCTAGACAATGTAAGTACATAGCTGAGCCTGGAGCCCAGGGATGGCATTAATAGATTTTATGATTTTTTTTTTTTTTTTTTTTTTTTTTTTTTTTTTTTTTTTTTTTTTTTTTATTGTAGATTGTCTGTTGCTATTAATGTTTATGAGTGACATTCTTTTAGTTACTGAAAGAGTTGAGTTGTTTCAACAAAGCAATACTTGCCCCTCCCTTCGGATTCCTGTATTACTGTGTTGTCATTCTATCGATGTCATTGTCATTGTCATTGTCATTCTCTCTCTCTCTCTCTCTCTCTCTCTCTCTCTCTCTCTCTCTCTCTCTCTTTCTCTCTGCCATTTCCATTACATGATATAATCACAGTAGCTTTTGCATAACGAGAGATGATGCCAGTGCTGTGTTACTGGCCCTAAAACTCTGGATAGTATACATTTTTTTCTTTATAAATTTCCAAGTCTCATTTAACTTCTTTAACAACCCAAATGAGCTAACCCAATAGGTTAGCCTTTAATTTTCTGTAGTTCTTTGTCTGGCAATGAGACCTTGTTAAATTTCCTCATTTGTATGTTAACATGTTCATTGATATTGTCATTGTCCCTCTCATTTTTATACAACAATTTCTAGAAAGGACTGTTTCTCAGCAGGCTTTCTGATATTCTGCCCAGTGTGACACACAGTCTCCTTTTGCTGCCATCAGATCAAGATGTAGAACTCTTAGTTCTTTCTCCAGTATCATGTCTGCTTTCATGCTGCCATGTTTCCTGCTATGATAACAGAATAAACTTCTGAAACTGCAAGCCAGCCCCACTTAAATGTTTTCCTTTATAAGAGTTACCATGGTCATGGTATTTCTTAACAGCAATAAAATCATAACTAAGATATTGGTAAAATTATTATGGCCACTCCACGTAGTTAAAATGAAGATTTATTTAGTGAGTAACTTACAAAAAAAGGAAAGGTAGGTTGTGGGGTCTGAGGAAGATGTATTGAAGTCCAGCGGTGTTCTCCGGAGCTCTGCTCAGTCAACCTCTACTGTCTAGGGTCTAGGAACAGAGAAAGCACTGGCCCTCTGTTCTCAGATCTCGGGTCTCCAGGTGCCTCCCTTGGCCCTGCCTTGTAGGCATGACAGTTGCCGAAGCCTCAATGGAGGTTGGAATTTCAAGATCAAAGCTGTAATGGCTACCCACTACATCTCCCCCTTTTTGTCTAAATAAGAAGGTTCTAACCTAATACAAGACTATATACAAAGGAATGGTTATCAAATATTGTCCAGGAATAATGAGGGATAATGACTAAGATAAGATGGAACTACAACCAATTTGAACAATATCAAGCAAGAAACACATACTAAAATCCAGAGAAGTATAGAGCATAGGTAAATGGCATGTTACAAAGATCGTTCCAAAAGGTGTCCTATCCTAAAGAACCTGAATCTAATACTTAATATGTTCTATCTAAGATATTATATATATATATGTATATAATATATTATACATATATAATATCTTAGATAGTTGTAACTATAACTGCTATTCTTTAATCCCATCAAAGACCTGAGAAGGAATATAATGGTACCAGGGAAACGGTAGATGGATGCAAGCAACTTTCGGGAATCTTGTAAGAGTAGACAGAGACAGCTGGCAGCCTGGACAGTCACCTAATGTTTCTCAGCACTGTTGGTGCATTCAAATTGGCTACAGGCTTAGAGAATCTGACAGACCATTTTCAGAAGCAGGAATTCTGAAAGACCATCTTACCCTGCCTGGCAGAGTACAGTGGTCGCTTTCCTTGTATCCCGCTTGTCCAGAAAGGACAGCATTGCATTCATACTGTCAGCAGTCGAGGCAAGGGCAGTTTTTTGCCATGTAGGCCATTTTGTGCCAAGAAGACAAATTTCCAAATGAAAATGTCTTAGAAGCCCAACATTCTCTTGGGATCACATTCATGCAGCCAGGAGCAATTATGTCTCACGTCAACAGAATTCTAAGTTATTTAAATGCCATATTCTCTAGGTCTATGAAGTGTTTGAAGATTACCTGTCCATCTGACCTATGTATCTGTAAATCTGGATAACCTAACTAATGTAACTATAGAGATGACAAGCATAGGTGACTATAAATCTTAAGTCTTATCTACCGAAATAACCTAAGGACTAAGGCTTCATGTAAACAAGGTAAACAGTCTATAAGCAAATGTATGGTAAAAAACAATGACTTCAAAATTGTGACAATACACTAGATATGTATAACAGAGGTAG
Organism: Peromyscus leucopus; assembly: GCF_004664715.2. Lineage (NCBI taxonomy): Eukaryota > Metazoa > Chordata > Mammalia > Rodentia > Cricetidae > Peromyscus > Peromyscus leucopus. The sequence continues at coordinate 60,687,590 of NC_051075.1, read as the reverse complement.
GAATATATAGTATCATATGCAGTATGACAATAATCTTAAATATATATCAATATACCAAATATCCTAAACAGAAGTAGAACATACATAAAGTATGACAGATATAAATTTACATTTGTATCAATATAAAAATATTTCAAATAAGAGTAGAAATATATGTACATTATAACAAATATAGTTCTGTATTTGTATCAATATACAAATTATCTTAAACAGGAATATAAAAATAGTTTACATTTGTATCAACATATAAGAATCCATAACAGTGCAAATTACAGTGCAAATTATCTAAGGTTGCTATTTTGCTAAATTTGTTTACTATTATATACAATAATCTACCATAATATCTTATACCTATCCATTCAATTTCTTCTTTTTTTCCTTTTTTTAGAACACTGAGTCTAATATTTTCTTCCACCCCCAACCCTATAACCATCATCCATAACCCTGAGAATTATGAAACCTAAGGGAGAAGGGGTGTCGTTTTCTTAGAATTTCTTCATATCCTATAGTACATAATAACTGATTAAAAGGAGATTAAATAAGCCAATGATATATATAAAACAGCAGGTTTTGGAGAAAATAAAGTAAATTTATTTCTTCATAATGATGAAGAAACAAATTACCAGGAATGAAAAGGAGACAGAGGCTTCATAAATTTTCTGTATTAATTATTGAGACCTTCTGTCTTCTGATTATGTTAAAGTACTACAAATCAAAGCAGTTATGTGGCACAGTATGATCCAAACACCTGTAACTCTCAATTAAGCAGTATTTAATGATATTATTTATCTTCAATTGTTTTACTATTTTCTCAACAAATCACTTGAATGACATCCAAATGTTTTCTGGACTAAATATTTCAAGAAAAAAGAACAAAACAAAACAATTTCCATCAGAAGTAATGTAAATCTAGCAAATCAACTCAAGTGCATGCCTTTTACAGTTACATTCTATAATTTTCAATGGAATGCTTCTGTAAGATCAGTTTTAATAGAGGTGAAATAAGAAGGCAAGTTTCAGGATTGATTGTTTTAGGATATGGATGTGGTTCAATACTTCATTCATTAATTTTAATTGCACCATTTGGAGGTGGTTTACAGTCCCTGTGCCATTGTATCTCATCCAGGCAATGATAAGGTTTTTACTACCAAATGGTGCATTGAAGTAAAGATGCTACTTTCTGCTGCTGATCTATTTTCTATATGAATAATACCAACCATATTTTGACTGGGTTTCATGGGTTTTTCAGGTCTGTCTATTCTACTGAGCATTAGATTCACATATTGAGGCTATTTCTAACTTAAAAGAATGCCATTCAGTGTTTAAATTCAAGAGAGATTTATGGCAAGCTTTAACAGGGAATCTATATTTAAGAGGAAGCTGTGAAAAAGAGTATGTGAGAGACACACAAAATATTTTGGGTTTTATTATTCCATATTACTTTCTTTCCCCTAGTTTCCTAAAACTGAAATCTCTCATTTATTTGTTCATTCACTTATTCATTTGTTCAATCACTTATTCACTTGTTCTTTTACTTATCCGTGTCCTGAAAATAACTTTCTGGGAACTACTGAAAAATTCTTAAAATGTCTTTAAATTTTTTTGTGAAGTTCCTCTCTGTAAGACTTTAAATTCTGTGTGAACTAATGAAGGAACTGAAGAAAGTTGAACAAGTTGACCATAGAAGTAACGCAATAGGACACAAAGCCATATATCTTAATTGAAAGCAATGAAGAGGGTAAAAATTAGTTTATTTACTGAATACCATTTAAAGTGACCTTTAATATATAAATACTATGTACAATTTTTTTCCAAATATATTTTTTATCCAAAAAAACCAAAACAAAATAACTTAGTTATTACAGAGGATATTTTAGAAAAAATATGAGTAGTAATTATTGATTTAACAACATATTCTCACTAAAGAGTTTGATTTACACATAATTTCTATGGTATTGGAATCAAAGGCAAGAGTATGGAGTTTGGTACACCAACAATCCAATGTGCTATCCTGGATGGCCAGTATAACTAATATATATGTAATTCACTGTTCTGAAGCACTGGCATGTGAAAGAGTACTCGATTTTTCCTTATTCTATTATATTTTTTTTTGCATTTTTGTACTTTCTAATAATGAGAAAGTTGAGTTTAAGTAGTCTTGCTTGAATGAGCATTTATGGAAGATGATATGATCAGCATCTTTTCAGTAGATACACTGCTAAATGGAATAACACCCTAAATAAACAGTTGCTAGTATTTCCTCAGAGAAGGATGAGATCTTTGGGCTCTCTCTCATCCATTATGAAATGCCTATTGACACAATCTTTCTTTTTAAAAAAATATTTATTTTAAATGATTTGTATGTGAATGTGTCTGTTGAATGAATAGCAGATGGGCACAGAGGTCAATGTAAGCTAGAAGAGGACACTGGGTCTCCTGTTCGGTAGTGACGGAGTTGTGAATCACCAGACATAGGTGGGTTCTGGGAACTGAACTTGTTTCTTTGAGAGAAGCAGCAAGCACTCACTGAGCCATCTCTCCATACCAATGGACCCGAACCTGTATAGGTCTTACATGTGGGTAACAGATACTAAATATACTTTCTTACTGAAGTGATTATTTTTCATTGTTTTGGTTTTAAGTCCAATTAACATGCAGATGCAGTGCATGTTTATAGTATACAATATAGTGATCATGACATAGATTATGCTGTTAAATGATTACCATAAAAATTAAAAATCCATCAGCTCACAAAATCATCTCCTTTTGTCAGTGATTATTTAATACCAACAAGTTTAGATATGGGATTCCATGTTTTTACATACACATTGATCCATGCAATTATTTGTTGGCTATATTTACATATTAGTCATTATAATAGAGAGTGGGGTTTTGTATTAGTTTTAGATTATTTAAACTAAAATCATATTGACAACCTATAGAGTATTAGGGCATCTTCAATAGCTTAGTGACTGTCATAATATTAGTGAACCAAAAATTTTCAGTATCTTTAACACTTCATAGAAACTTAAGATCATTCTGAGAATATTTAAAAAATGTTACTTAAGCTACTGTGTTTCAAAACTCCTTGGTAAGAAACTTCTTCCAAAATATTTGATTACATTCTATGTGGCCAAATCTCAAATTTTGGAAAGGAGGGGGGAAGGGAGGGAGGGAGGGAGCGAGGGAGCAAGGGAGGGAGGGAGGAGAGATGCAAATAGTACTGTGAAACCTATATTCAAATTGAACTTAATCTAAGAGACCAGGATGAAGAAGAAACATTCTACTTTGGTAAGTAACCACTGAAATCATTTTACATCATTAATCACCTTCAGCCAAATTCACAAACCATTTTCAAAACAGTCAGTGTCCAAAATTTGAAAAGACCAGTAGTACTTACACTCTTTACATTCTGCTAAATCAACTTGAAGTAGTTAAGAATCCAGCCATTAAAATGCTGCCCAATGAATCCATTAAAAAGAACAAAATAGGATCTATTTAAGTGTATGGCTTGTTCATAACTGCCACTGAATCAGATGGGTATAATGGGATCCAAATAGGTGCAAGACTAATGAAGGTGAGTCCTGCTCATGAAAAATTAGTTCATTAACAGTGAATAACAACAATTTAGAAAACACTCCCTCATATATGACTCAAGAAAAACAAATGTTAGAGCTTTGCTTTCTCAACTATTAAGAGTTTTGGCAAAGGTTTATTTAAACTGGATAAAATTTAAATTCTTTTCCAGGCTTTGAAGTTAAGTCAACATAGACAAAATAAAGTGCACATTTTTATTTTTTATTTTTTAAATTTTTGGATGATTATTTGTAATTTGAATTACTACACATCTCTTTCCAAAGTCTACAGTATAATTTTTGCTTGCATTTTTATTCTGTTTGGATTATTTGTATATCTAGAATGAAAGTGGGTGCTAATGATACCAGAGGGACCTGTGGGGATATTCAAAAGTCAGTCACATAGTTTTAACACCAACAAGACATTTTATGTTAAAAAAATCATGAACCTCTTTTTGTAGCATGCCATGTACCTACCTTCTTCTACCAAAGATGCTAAACATAAAAGTGAAGGTTCTATGTAGGAACCAGCTCAACATCTCCATACTCCATGAATTATGCTGGTGTTGCCTGCAAATTGCATGGTGTCATTTTTTAACAGCTGAATAAACACACCACTGAGTAAATGTACCATATTTTCTTTATCTGTTTTTTGGTTGAGGGACATCTAGCTTGTTTACAATTTCTGGCATTATGAATATGATAATATTCTGTCAGCAATGAATATGATTGAATAAGTATCTCTGTGGCAGGATGAAGCATCCTTTGGGTATATGCCTAAGTGTGTTATAGTTGGATCTTAAAGTAAATTGAATCCTGTCTTCCAGAGGAATCACCACACTGATTTCCATATAGTATCTGTAAGAGGTTGCATTCCCACCAGCAATGGAAGAGTGTTCCTCTTATAGACATCCTTGACAGCATTACCCCAATCAATCATAAACACTAAGACAGGCACAAAATCTTAGTGTTCTTGCCTGCAAAATGTGCTAGGGCAGTGGTGTTACAAAGCTTTTGGGAGTAGCTAATCAATAAGTGATTTGACTTAAGGCCTACTCCACGAAATGGAACCCGTATCTAGTAAATGGTTGATTGACAAAGAACTGGAGACTAGATAATCAAGGCACCTAAGGTAAAACCAGATAAAAATAAATAATAAAAGAAAACAATAAAACAAAATATTGTATAAAATGGCTCTAATAATATTCTGATATATTCATAGGTCAGCGTTTTCTTCACCCATCATCAGAGAAGCTTCATCCTGCACCAGAGAAAACAAATATAGATCATCAAACCCAGACATTATGCAGAGAGAGAGATACCTTGGAACACGCATTCCTAAATTGAATGTCTTCTTCAAATCCTTCCGTTCAGTGCTCAGGGAACCCCATAGAAGAGTAGGAAGAGTGTAATAGCCAGATGAGATTTAAGACACCAGATAAAAAGCCCTCTAAATCAGCATAAGTAGTTATCAGTATAGAGGTGGTAGGACCTGGAAGAATAGATTCCCCAAAATGAGGCACACTCAAATCTCATGAAATAGCCAACTTTATTCATGGTATCAGGTAATTTATACTTGGAGGCTTAACAGAAATTATGAGTAAAGCTCTTATGAGTTCAAACTGTATCAGATGTTTGAGTAGAGAACACAAAGTCAAGTTATATGCGACAAAAAGACTTTTTCTCATGCAGGAATAAAATCATTTAATAGAATAACAACAGTAAGCAGTAATAAATAAACCAAACTAACTCCTATCTGCAGCACCTGAAAGAAGTACAAAAATACAGTCCAAGAACAATTCCATGTTTTGAAGAAACTGTGGTCACAAGACTCTTGTCTTATTTTCTTGGAGTTTTCTCACAAGCCCTCAGAAATCTCACATGACTCCTTTGTGGACCACTTTCTGACAATGAACAATGCTCATATGAACTCATAGAGACTGAAACAGCATGCACAGGGTCTGCATGGGTCTGCATCAAATCCTCTGCATATGTACTATTGCTTCAACTTTAGCTTTCTTATGGGATTCCTGAGTGTGTGAACCAGTGGGTCTCTGACTCTTGCTCATTCTCTTGTGCTCTTTTCCTTCTGTTGCTTTATCCTGTCCAACTTTGATGTGATAGTTTTGTTTTGTCTTATTATGCTTTGTTCTGTTATATGTTAATATTTCTTAGACTCTTGTTTTTTTCTAGTGAGAGACAGAACAGAAATGGATCTAGATGGGAGGGGGTTTAGGGAAGCACTGGGAGGAGTGGAGGGAGGAGAAATCATAATCAGAAAATAATTTGTAAGAAAAAATACTTTTAATAAATGGGAAATAATTAAAAATAATTAAGAACTGCACATTTATATGTATTAATTTTATTTTTTAGTATATTATATCTGTTTTATGGTTGGTGCAATGAAATTAAACTCCAATTGGTGCACATGATGTGATAATTACAACCGGTGATATATTTATTTAAAGATCTGTGATGCTATGAACCTAAACAATTTCATTTATATGATTAGCAAGCTACCTTTCCTAAATATTTAGTCTTTCCAAAAATAATCATAAGTTGGATAGAAACAATCCTGGATATTCAACTTGGCATTCCAAGCCCATAGAAATGAGGATAAAAGCAAAGTCATTAGTCCTTTGAATTGTGGAGTGAAAATATTTTAGGAAGCAAGAAAAAAAATTCTTCAAAAACTTAGATTGTCATACCATTTTACATGTAAATGGAAAAGTCATGAGTTAAAAAAAAAAATCCCTTCTTTGTTGCTAAATATACTTTGAGTAAAGTTTTCTTTCCAGATGTATAAAGAATTGCCATAATTAGCCATTTTACACAGCTCATGTCTAAATGCAGCAAGATAGTGGAGAAAGATGCAGCTAAATTAGATCACAAAGACGCCTACAGTGGTTTTCACATACTGGCATGGGTTATCACCTTGTATTATGTAGCTGTAGCAATACACACAGGAAGAAATCACATAAGCTAGTCTATCAGTCTATTGGATGACTTCCCAAATGCTGTTTAGATGTTGGACATCAGTGTGGTGTCTCCTTAGGGAATAGTATCCCGAACATGCCTTCAGTGCTAACTTTACTTATTTTGGTGTTACATGTTTTGGCTCAAAGGATGTTACCAAAGGCAGCATGTTTTCATAACTCTGAATTCTACTCTTAGTTTGATTTTTATATTCTTAAAAATAATTCAAACTGAATGACTCTTGTGAGGTGTGAGGAAAGTCTACTCTCCTAATTTCTAGTTTGGGTGTGGTTTTACAGCAGCAGGCTTCTTGCCATTCTGTATGTCTATCCTAAGTAAAGTGGTAAATTCCACATAAAAAATTGATGATATTTTCAGTTTTGTGAAGTCCCATTTATTAATTATCATTCTTAGTGCCTGTGCTACTGGTGTTCTGTTCAGACAGTCACCTGCTGTCACAATGCATTCAAGATTATTCCCCACTTCCTCTTCTATCAGTGGATCTGGATTTATGTCTAGGACTTTGACCCACTTTGACTTGAGTTTTGTTCAGGGTAATAGATATAGATCTATTTGCATTATGCACATGTTGAAATCCAATTATGCTATCACCATTTGTTGGAGATGCTTTTGTTTTTTAATTTTATGATTTTAGCTTCTTTGTCAAAAATCTGTGTTCATATATTGTGAATTTACATCTGCATCTTCAATTCAATTCCGTTGACCCACCTGTTTGTTTTTAGGCTAATACCACCTTGTTTATATTGCTATAGCTCTATAGTAGAGCTTGAAATCAGGATGGCAATACCTCTGGCAGTTCTCTTATTGTAGAGGATTGTTTTAGCTACCCTGGAATTTTTGTTTTTCCATATGAAGTTCAGTGTTGTTCTTTCAAGGTCTGTAAAGAATTGAGTGGGACTATTGTGAATAATTGCACTGAATCTGTAGATTGCTTTTGGTGAAATTGTCATTTTTACTATGTTAATCCTATCAATATATAAGCATGGGAGATCATTGCATCTTCTGATAACTTCTCCAATTTCTTAAAAGCTTCAGTAAGGCAAAGGATAAGACAAAACGGTGACTCACCGAATGGGAGAAGATCATCACCAACCCACATCTGACAGAGAGCAAATATTCAAAATATACTAAGTACTCAAGAAACTAGATATCAAAAAATGATCATATTAAAAATAAGGTACAGATCTAAATAGAGAATCAACAGAAGAATCTCAAATAGCTGAGAAACACTTCAAGAAATGTTCAACATCTTTGGCCATCAGAGGAATGCAAATCAAAACAACTCTGAGTTCCAACTTAAAACCTATCAGAACAGCTAAGAACAAACACACAAATGACAGCTTATACTGGAGATTATGTGAAGAAATAAGAACACTCCCTCACTGCTGGTAGGAGTACAAACTTTTATAGACACTTTGGAAATCAATATGGCAGTTTCTCAGAAAATCTGGCACCAATCTACCTCAAGACCCAGCTATACAACTCTTGGGTATATATCCAAAGAATGCTCAATCATACCACAAAGACACTTACTCAATTATATTCATAACAGCTTTATACATAATATCCAGAACCTGGAAACTGTAGATGCCCCTTAACCAGAGAATGGATAGAGAAAATGTGGTAGATTTACATAATAGAGTTTTACTCAGTTGTTCAAAACAATGACATTAGGGAACTTGAAGGCAAATGGATGCCACTAGAAAAATTAATCTCGAGTGAGGTAACACAAACCCAAAGACAAGCATGGTATATTCTCACTTATAAATGGATATCAGTGGTAAAGTAAAGGGTAACCATGTTACAATCCACAGGCTAGGTAACAAGAAGAGCCCAAGTGGGGGGACACATGGATCTTCCTGGGAAGATGAAATAGAAGAGATCTCATGGGTGGACTGGGAGCAGACAGGGATGGGAACATGAGGGATCTGGTTGTGAGGATAGATGGAACAGAGGAGTACTGAAAGAGATGACTAGAAAAGGGAGGAATCTAGGGATCAGATAGAACCTTGGTACAAGGGAAACTCCAAGGAACTTACAAGGATCACCCCACCTAAAACTCCTAGCAATAGTGCATATGTAGCCTAAACTGGCTATCCCCTATGACCAGGCAAGACTTCCTGTAATGGGATTGTACACCATCTCAGCCACACAACCTTCTACTTGAAGTCTGTCCTTCTTATGGGATGTACTGGGGTCAGGGTAGTATAGAGATTATGGGAGTGGCCAACCTATGACTGGTCTAGCCTGAGACCCATGAGTGAGAGTGAGCCTAACCCCGTGACACTGCCTGGAGTTGCCAGGACCCAGAGGCTGGATAGCCCAGAGACCTAGGATAGAACCAAACATTATTGGAGGAAAAAAATGTAAACATAATGATGCCTAACAATATTCTACTTTACTCATAGATTGGTGCCTAGACCAATTGTCACCAGAGAACTTCCATCCAGTAACTGATGGAAACAGATACAGAGTTCCACAGCCAAACATTAGTCAGAGTTCAGGGAATCCTGCTGAAGAGAGGGAGGAATGATTGTAGGAGCAAGAGGGGTCAAGGTCATCACAAGAAAACCCACAGAATCAACTAACCTGGGCTCACAGGAGCTCACAAAGTCAAAACTGACAGCCAGAGAGCCTGCATGGGACTGATGTAGGCTCTCTACATATATGGGACAGTTGTGTAGCTTGGTATACATTCGGAACTCCCAACAGTGGGAGCAGGACTTTCCCTAATGAACTAATTCCTCATACTGGGTTGCCTTGCCCAGCCATGATACAAGGCAAGGTACTTAGTCCTACTAAAACTTGATATGCCATGCTTTGTTAATACCCATGGGAAGCCTGCCCCTTTCTGAATAAAAACAAAGGCAAAGTAGATGGAGGGGGTTGGAGGGCACTGGGAGGAGAGGAGAAAGGGTAAGCTCAAGTTAGGATATAAAATAAATAAATACGTTTCATTACATAATAATAATAAAATTAGAGATCCTTAAATCTCTACAAGTTGCTGCAAGGATCACGTTTACAGAGCAGCCTCCTAATGTCAGTCTTCATCATGTCCCACCTGGCCTCCCCAATTTTCTCAACACTTTTTTGTTCACCTCTTGTGGTCTATGGAGTGCCATAGTCTAAATTCATTCTTACAATCACTTATCTATATTGATACAGATATTAAAATTTAGAATCCCCATAGGAGAGAGGATACACATTTTTTTGTCTTTTATAGACCGTGTTACCCTATATAAAACTTTTCAAGTCCATGACTTTCTCTACAAGCTCCATAGTTTCATTCTTAATAGCTGAGTAAAATTCCATTGTGAATAAGTCCACCTTTTTATTATCCATGTTTGTGCTTTTTGAAATTTTTATTTTAATTTTGTGTTATAATATAGTTACATCCTTCTCTTGTCTTCCCTTCATAAAATCCCCCATATACCCTTCATGCTTTCTTTAAAACTCACAGCCCTCTCTTTCATTAATTGTTGCACACACACACACACACACACACACACACACACCACACACACTTCTAAACACTTAAATACAACTTTTCATATAAATATATAAGTACAACAGACTCAGTCTGGTTTTTAGGGCATTATTGTTTTCCATTTTTGTTGGATATTTAGACTGTTTCCTGTTTCTTGTTTTTACAAATTGCAGCATTAAACACACACACACCAAATTTCTATACATTTACATAAACACACATCTATGTATTTATCTATATATACACATGTGTGTGCATTATTGTGATTTTTTAATAAGATGCAAATGTAATTAACAAATGTTCTTTACATAGTATATCTATGTCAGTCTGCTGAAAATACCACTTTATGTAGTTTTTGCCACACAAGCATTAGTGTCTAAATTAGATTTTAAAAATCCAAGCAAAAAATCTCTGAATGATGGTGTCCTCTTATAATCTAAACTCAGAGGTGACATAAGCAGGAGGATCCACAGTATTTGTTAGGCAACTAAGCCTACTTGGTGAGTTGCTGATAAGTGGGAATTCTGTTTCAAACAAAAATCATTGGAATAAATCTTGGAAGGACAAGAGAGATGCTCACATAGTCTCCATAAACACATGTGCATACAGACATGCAGACCTTCACATACAACTGCAAATTCATGAATAGCTGCATACACACACATATATACATTGATTCAAAGGGTAGCTCTATAGTTAAACAGTAATGATCCTATTAATTCAAGCACCATTATTTCTCATATTATGGACATGGATTTAAAATAATACATCAAAAAGACATAGAAAGTAATAATAATAATAATAATAATAAATTCTTCAAGAATATTATGAATCTTGATACATACACATGAAAGATATTTGCTTATATATTTCAATGCTTATCCTAAATATTACATTTAATTATTAGTTTTTGCCTACTTATTTCTTACCTGGTTGATATAGCATAATTTTGCATGAACATGCAAAATGTGGAGTTAAAAAGAAAGAATTTCTAAAGAGAAAATTATTGGATGCAGGTTCCTCTATCATACTCTAGGAGCATATTATTAGAGACAACAATTAGTTGGGATACACTTTTGTAGATAAGATTGCTATTGACATTTTCTAAGGCATCCTCTTCCAATACATGCTGTTGCTCAGTCATTGTAGATACATATTGGAAGAGACTAGTAGACTACAGAAGAAAAGTAAACAAAGTTTGAAAATACATTTCCCTGAAGCTTAGAAAAACACAGTTCAAATAAAAGTCTAAATATAATTCATATATGGTGGCACATAGCTATAATACCAGGACTATGGAGTTTGATGCAAATTTCAGATCTGCCTTTGCTGAGTAGAAGACCCTTTCTCATAAACCACAGCCAAAAGTATAATTATCAAATATATAGCAGCCTAAAGAAAGCCAGATTCCCCTACAAAGGTGCACATTGTACTACTCAGTACATGGTAAATATGCTGCTGATAAGGCAAAACAAACTTTCCAAATATGATTTTAAAAAAAGGTTTTGAGTTGGTGAAATTTCTATATTATCAAGATGAGCTCCATAGAGTCCTGAGTGAATCTGTGTGGTGTCATAATGAGCAGAATAGAACATGAGCCAGAAGCTGGAGTGATAGAGGGAAATGGCCTCAATCTAAGATGTGCGAGCGAACTCCATCAGTTCAGGAAACAGGGAGTTTTTCCAAGAGTGTCCAGAAGGTACTCATTGTGTCCAGCTGCTTGAAACTGACTTTGTGCTCTTGATTCCCAAAAACTCAGAAAAAATAAATGGAAACACTTTATATTCCTGGTATTTGTAGCACATTACAAACACAGAAATAGAAAACTAATATACTGGTGTAAAAAATCCATTTTGAAGGGCAATATGGAGAAATAAAAAACAAAAAACAAAAAACCTCAGCCGGTCTGTGTGATATTTCCTTTTTCTCCTTTTAAGAAAATGTGAAAAATTGATAATGAAAGTTACCTATATCCACAAAGTTTAACATTTCTACTGAGATGAAAAGTAATGCTCTTGGCTTTTTCACATTTTTCCCAAAATTACCACTCAATTGTGTTTAATTCTAATGGACCAATCTAATTAATTTTACAGTTCAGAAATACTAAGATTTTTGACATAATTTCATGACTACCACCAGACAATATAGCATCATAAAATGGTGCCATTTAATATCAAGGACATAAAAGTGAATTTTTTAAAGATGAAACCATAACAGAACTTTGAGTGTAAAGTGCATGAACTAAAAAAGGAAATATTATTTGGAAATCAAGAAATGTGAGTTCTTATTCTTTGTACATACAAACATGTTTAAGAAAATAATTCACTAGGTCACAGATGCAAAACTGAAATCTTACGTTAAAATTTCTCATTCTTAAATTGAAAAAAATCTTCTTACTGTAGACTTTCATATATTCAAATGTTTCTGGTATGTTCGTCATAATAAAACCAAAAACATTGAAACTTTAGAAAAAGAAAGTCTCTTTTAATTAAAAAATATACAATAAACTGAATCAGAAACCCAAAGTACATTTTTATTGAGAATTTTTTTTCATTTAATATATTCTGATCACAATTCCCCCTTTACCATCTCCTCCTCAATTCTCCCCACCTACCCACCCATCCAATCTATACCTTATTTTTCCTTTAGAAAAGAAGCAGGCAAATAAAATATTTTTAAAAGTAAAACTAAATAAAAGCAAGGAAACACATATATGCATATGTATACGTGCGCGCGTGCGCGCGCGCACACACACACACACACACACACACACACACACACACACACACAAACTGAATACACAAATAGAATCTGATTTGTGTGGCCCAAATAATCCTGACCTCGAGGCCTGCCCTGGAGTATGGTCAATATACTCAATGTGACTCCACTAAAGAAAATGGATTTTCTGTCTTCAGGCAGCTAGGAATTCAAATAGGTTCCTAGGTAGGAGTGGGATTTTGTGCCCACTTCCCCTTCATAAGGCTGAGATGTGTCTCACATGAACTTATACATGTCTTATGTGTGCTGTCATTCTCTGTTGGCTCATATGTACATCAGATCTACTATGAATGAAAGGTGCTATTCCCTTAAAATCATGTGCCTCCTCTGGCTCTTATAATCTTTTCCCCTCTTTTTTATACAGGTCCATGAGCCTGGAAGGGAGGACTGTTATGAAAGGCACTTCATAAGATATGAGTGGTCCAAGGTCTCTCATTCTCTCTACAGTCTCTTTCCAGTTGTTGCTCTCTATATTAATTACCATTTACTGCAGTGAGAAACTTTTCTGATAGGGGTTGAGTGATACATTGATACATGGGTATAGGAGTTGCTTTTTTTTTTTTTTTTTTTTTTTTTTTTTTTTTGCTATGCCATTTAGCAAAATAAAAATAGGCTTTTCTCATAGGGCTCATGACAAATCCAGGTTCAGGTTCTTGACCTCATGAAATTCATGGCATGGATTTTACCTCATGGAGCAAGCCTTAAATCATTGGAGGTTATTTACACCCATAATGTTAGTGCCACTATTGTATCAGTGGCCGTATCTTGCAAGCAAATTGCTATTGTAGCTTGGTGAGATTGCTGACCACTGTAGTCTTCCTCACTGATTAAAAAAATTATGCTATAGTATTATTAATAATCATATATTTTTTTTTTTTTTTTTGGTTTTTCGAGACAGGATTTCTCTGTGTAGTTTTGTGCCTTTCCTGGGACTCAATTGGTAGCCCAGGCTGGCCTCGAACTCACAGAGATCCACCTGGCTCTGCCTCCCGAGTGCTGGGATTAAAGGCGTGCGCCACCACTGCCCGGCTAATAATCATATATAGTTCTTGAATGACCTTTAATATGTCAAAATTTGGCAAAATGTCTCTTCACAGTGACCTGCCTATTTAAATTAATTCCTATTCTCTACTGACAATCATGTCTGTGATTACACACCATGTTCAAAAAGACTCTTCTCATTATGATGACTCTGTTGACTCAGATCTTTTATCTCCAACATCATTGAAGACTTGGTTTTGTCTCTATGCTTTAGGGAGATAATTTTGAAAAACTGTACTCCATTGCTATGGTAAAAGGAAGAATGCATTGCTTGCTCTAACCCAACAGACATAAGTTTGAAAACTGAAAACTGAAAGAGCAATAATCACACCGTGCTAATCAGTTTTTTTCCCTATACCTAATATAACTCTAAGTGACTCAACAGAAAGAGTCATCTGAAATTAGTAACTATGAACATAATTCAGAAAATCAACCTGTCCCAAAGAGCATGGTACAAATACAGCCAGGACATGAAGTTATGGATCTGCCCCATTTAGAATCAAACCATCCAGACTCTATAAAACATTTTCACCCAGTCCTGTGTGATCTCACTCTGTTGCTCTGAGAGACAGAGTACTCTTCTCTGATAGAAAGTATATGCCTACCCTTGTCAGTTTATTTTTAAAATGAAGTAAGTTATGTAAAGATATTCAAAATATGTACACAAATAAAGTTATAAAGATGATAATTGTATCACCATGAGTGAACTGAGAATCTTCAAAATTGAGAAAAGTCCTTCATTGTTTAGGTAAAATAGAAATAGATATCCCATTATTTTATCAATTAAGGTAATACTGTGCCTGTTGTTTATACAGAGAGAGGTCAGAGATAAGAGAGCCTATGGAAATAGAGATCCCCCATCCATGAAGTGGCACTTTTATTAGGGCACAGCCAGGCAGTGCTCCCATTTAATTTACAGATTTAAAAAAAAAATAGGTTCCATTTTCAGCAGGTCACTGCATGAGTGAGAGACCCTGTCTCATATCTGCATAGTCCCCATGGGCTTTGGGTATCACTGGTGTAAGTCCAGTAAGTTGTCTTGAACTGTCCCCTTGGGAACTCTTGAGCAAGGGAAGTTTTAAAAAAGCAGACATTTTAAGTGAAAGCAATAAGTTTTGGGGAAATATAGAGATAGAAACGGTATTAAGAGACATTAGGCCTGTTTTCAGCATTATAAACTTCAACTTATATTCAGTTCAGATGCCAGGCAATGTACCCTTTGAATACCCATAGGAATTCTCTGCATGCTGCCATAGTCATTGTATTACCATCAGCCTAAAATCCCTTCCCCATCACAGCAGTATCCTTTCCACATTTCTTGTAACATTTACTCTGCAGAACACATCGGGATAATTTATAAACTTATCATATCTAAGGCTGCTTTGAACTTCAGTCACATTAAATTCCACTCAAACACATGTATCAGGGTACCAAAGAGGGGACAATATTTCTTAATACTGGTTCCAAACTGCAAGATTATTCTTCTCCTCCCTCAGTATTGCTTAACAATTTCTCTAAGCACAAGTCAAAGTTTCTATAGAAGTCTCAAGTTTTAAATTTTTCCAAGTGAAATGAATGTCAGTTCCTGAAACAGAAGAAATCAGGCCAGATGGAGTAAATGTCACAAGTAAATATGCACTGGTTATAAAAATTTTAAGGCTGTGTTGCTAAAGTTGAGATAATGGTCCATAGAAGAAATGAGTGTAACCATGCATTATTTAGTTTGACATTTAGTTCTTTGTGAAGTGATTTGATGTTGCAGAGCCTAAAAATGTTGTGTAATATATTTGATATTTATGTAGCAATTTATATTTGTTAAAATCTTCTACGACATTTATTGCCTTATGATTCATACTCCCAAGTGCACAAGCCCACTTCTTACATATTAAAGGAGAACATTGGGAGTCAATCTTTTTTCAGGCCTACCATGTTGACAAGTAATAAATTATTACAAGATTAAATATCCAATAGTTCCATAACCTGTTGAAGTTCAATACAAATTAGCTGAAGTCTAAAAGTAAGACTAGCAATCATAGACATATCTATTTTATGCATGCTTTATATCCAAGAGCCCTTATTTATGGACAACTTCCACTTTCAACATCACTTATTTTGGAATCATCTCTGGATATATCTACGAGGGGTTTTTCACAGAGAACTGACTCTGGGAAAAGTAGTGGGTGACACTATTTCATATGCTGGAAGGTCTAATGAGTGAAAGGGGAGGGAGAAGAGAACAGAGATCCAGGATTCCCCTTTTTCTGCTTCATATCCTACCTAATTTTTCCAGTTATACCCTGACATGTGGAAACTAAGGTAAATTAAGTTTCTCTATGAGGTATTGTAGTCACAGCAATGATAATCGACTAATACATATTCAAATAGGCATATAGGTTTCCACAGCTTATATTTCCAAAATTCATAGCTATGTCTTAAACAAAACTCAGCCACATATTAAAATTTTCAGATGAATTTGTAGTGTGTTTTCAGATAAAAAGTAGCACCGGTGGCTGTGGATTATTAGCCACCTAAGTTTCAAGATTATGTTTTCAAGATTATGTTTTAATTTTACACATTCCTTTCACAGCTATTCATCTGAGTTTAATACTTGATCCTTGTGGTGCCCAAATAAGGATATTGAGATATGTGAATGAATTTGGCTCTCTATCCTTTTCTTTGTGCTATGTAACAAAAATACCATGAGAATCTTGGTTTTTAATAAATTAGGCAAATTTTCCAAGAGCATCCTGGATTGTCACTTGATTGCAATGCCACTAGGACAAGAATATTTCACCCTTTGATAAATTTTAGATTAAGACAGTAAATTAAAATTTGAATGCCTTATTTTGTGGGTTAATTATCCTTTCTTAAAGTTTTACATTAAATATTTATAAGTTTCTACTAATCAAAATTCACTCAAGTTAAATAAGCAGATATTAAATTTCTCAATTGTAAAAATTTGTGTTTTCTACTTTGTTTCATTCAAATGATACTTCGTGAATAATCAGTGGCAATAACACGGTGAGTAATGTGTATTTCTTTTTAACCAGAAATGAGAGATAATCATTTTGTATTCTTCTCTCATATATTACAGTCCAACTACAGTTTTCCCTCCTTTTTCTTCCTCCACCCCACCTCTTTTCCTACCCCCCTTTCCCCCAGATCCATGACCCCTCCACCTCACCTTAGAAAAGATCTGACCTCCAAGGGACATCAATCAAACATGGCATAACAAGCTACAATAAGGCCAGGCACATACCATCACATCTAGGCTGGAGGAGGCAACCAGTAGGAGGAAGAAGAGGGTCTCATAACTTAGGAAAAGAGGCGGTGGTGGTGGTGGTGGTGGTGGTGGTGGTGGCGGCGGCGGCGGCGGAGGCGGCGGCAGCGGTATGGGTTTATGGGAACCAAATCTAGGGCAGCTCAGCTGTCAGCCTGGTGGTCTCTCACCTGTTATTCTGACTGGCGTGAGAAAATTATTTCTAAGCAAACCTACTGTGGTGCTGACTGTAATTTTCTATTTCAATCTGTTGTTTAAGTTTATTCTTATACAGTATGGATAGTATTTTGTGCCCCACAGAGTAATCGTTGGAGAATTCATTAAGGAAATATAGCAAATGCCTTGAATAATGATGAGTTTACTTGCCTGACAACTTTCAGCCAATAATGATGCTGCAAATATTGAAATTTCTGTCATTGATATTTCATTAGGTGACCTCTGAACCCTAACTTATCATTGCTGCAATGAGCACTGGAAACTGTAACAAATCCAACTATTACCTCTGCAAAATGCTGGGCACTTGGTTTATGAAATACACTTTTTTCCAAAAACTTGATCATTTAAATTTCCTGCCACACAGTGTACATGTCCAACTATGAATACTATAAAAAGAAATATTTCTAGAACATTTGGGTTTCTAGAACATTGCAGAGTCCAGCTCCTTTACCATGTAATTATGTAAAATTGTGTCCATAAATTAGATTAGTCTTTCTTTCTTTTACAGATAGAAGCAGTTTCCTTTGCCATGGACAAACAGGAACTTAATAGTTTACATCAGTGACTATACTACAAAGAGTTGGTTAGGTGTTATTTCTGAGACTGGATAAAAAAAAAAATGAGTAATTGTTTCTTGCTCTCCCCATTAGACTACTTCAGTCACAAGGTCAAATGAGGCATCATTCATGGGGCTCAGCCACTCAAAGGAGAGGTCTCATAATAAGGAAGTTAAGTCTCCTGCCTGTCGCCATGCAGGCACAATATTTTGAGAGACCCTGAACAAGAATCATCAGCAATTCTCTGGAATTTCTAGCTAATAGAAAGCTCTATGTGTTTATTAGTGCTTTCCAGGAAGCATTAGAGTAATTAATTTTGAACAATGCATATTTAACCGATGCTCTATTACAGGAAGTGAACATGGAGAAAGCCACCAAAGAACTTAGATAGTTCATTAAAGTACAAGAGTGGATCTTACTAAAGTCATGTTGAGATACATATTATTAAAATGAATTAATAAATAAATGACTGTATAGAAAGGAAAATTCTTATGAATCCAGTGAAAATTTAAAATGACATACAGGGGTATCATTTTTATTTCAAGAAAATTATTTAGCTTTTATGTCATGATGTTATTCATGTGTCAGATAGCCCTTCTGGCAGGAACATTTGGCAAGCAAGAAAATCACATGGCAGAAAATTTTGAATATTTCTCTTTTCTTTCTTTTTATTTATTCTTTCTCATACAATACATCCTGACCACAGTTTCCCCCACCCCCTGTACTCTTCCTAGTTTCTTCCCACCTCTCTTCTCCCCCAGATCAATTCCTTCTCTGTTTCCTTTCAGAAAAGAGCAGGCCTTTCAGAGATGTCAACTGAATATGACACAGCAAGATGCAATAAGACTAGGCATAAGCCTTCATATCAAGGCTGGACAAGGCAACACAGTAGGAGGAAAAAAATCCCAAGAGCAGGAAAAAGAGTGAGCGACACCTCTACTCCCACTGTCAGGAGTCCCACAAGAACAACAAGCTACACATCAATAACATATATGCAAAGGAACTAGTACAGATTGCTGCTTCATGTTCTGTGATCTCCTATTAGCCGTGCTTAATTAATTCTGTTGGCCATGTTCTCCTGGTGTCCTTAGCCCCTCTGGTTCCTACCATTCTTCCTCTCTCTCTTCCACAGAGTTCCCAGAAGTCTGCCTAATGTTTAGCTGTGAGTCTTGGCATCTGCTTCCATCAGCTGCCAGAGGATGCCTTCTGATGATAATTAGAACAGAAAACAATCTATAGGTACAAGAGAATATCATTAGGAATCATTTCATTGATTTTTGCCCCCAATTGCATTTGGTGCTACCATAGGTCTCTAGGCCATCCAGCTTCTGGTTCCTGGCCTTCTAGGCATTGTTAGGCATGGGTCTCAACTTAGAACAGTCATTGGTTGGCTAGTCCCACAAGTTCTGAGCCACACTCATCTAAGGGTATTAGGTCCCACAGGCAAGAGAAATAATAGAAAGAACTATCATGACTTGAACATTGAGACAGATCATAACCAATAAGAAAGAGAATCCTCCAACAGATTCATTCAAACATAGCAGTAGATTCAATGTGACTCTGGAAATTGGGTACGAAATTTACCTGTGTAGTTGTGTGTCTGTTTCCTGCAAACTAACAATTTGAGAATCACTTCAAAGAGAGAAAGCTGCTGAGGCACTTTAGGAAGCATCTATCACAAAGCTGAAACTGATCAGTGGGCTAAAGATACCTCTCAGGCCAGTTAAACTATTCTCCAGCCGTGTCGTTTTGTCCTAGACTTTCACATTTAAACTTACAGTTCCAGTCTCATTCCTGGAAAAAGTAGAACAGTTCTCTGTGCAACTCTGTAACCTCACATAACATTTTTATCTTACTCTATAATAGTTTCTAGATGAAGAAGTCATAGAATAAAATAGCCGTTTAATAATAGTTATTAAAATTAGTTATACTAATAATACAATGCAATTTTAGAACAATGACAGAACCTTAACACTGTGTTCTCGGCATTTTTACATTTCTTTGCCTTATTCATCCTTCAATAGAAACACACCCACTTAATCCTATAACATATTCAAAGCACACTGTAGACACTGATGGGAATTACTATACACACACACACACACACACACACACACACACACACATATACGTATATATATAAATGTAGATAAAATGCTAATTGGTATCTTAGAGTTCTTCAGTAAAACACATTGTCCTCTTTGATCTGCTATATAATGAAACTTATTCAGAAAATCAAAGCATTTCCATTACAATCTGAAGAAATGATGTGATCAGAGACATAAGCATTGAATTATTTTGCCTTCTAAGGGAAGTGAGAGAAGATGAAGAGCATCATACTTTTGAAAAGGAAATCGTCTCCCTAAATAAAAGCCTAGTGTTTTGAGGATAACATAACATCTTGGAATGAGTCATTTCAAACTTTGGTTCTGAGGTATTGCAAATATCTTGTCTCTTCCTTTGAATGTTTAGAATAGAATTCCCTTAAGTTGAAGTTCCCATTAGCCTGTTCAGTGCTCTAACATTGATGTTCATGAAATATTGTACTTTCATTATATCTATTTTTTTCTTTTCTTCTAAAGAACACAAAAGCCTACAGATTTTTTTTTCTGGTTCATGCTTTATTATACATATAACTACTATAATTACAACAGTGTAACGGGACACTTACCTTTTCAGTTTGGAGAAGCAAATTAAAGTGAAGAGGCATAGATCAGACTGAAGCCTAAGAGAGAGATAACAAAACAGATCTACCTATCACCCTTTATGTATACTCTTGGATAAAACAAATCCAGGGTCCACCAAGCATGTGGAGGACATATAGATTTTCTTGGATTTAATGCTTGCATTTCTTTCTTATGATTAGACATAATGGGTGACAGCTATTGAGGACCAAGGCATCTAAATAAGAATACCTATGTAACAGATACATCCCACTTTGTGGATTTCTTCTGAACCTGCTTTGCAGTGAACTCTAATTGCTTTGAGTCACATTTCCTCTGTAACTTCATATCTTAGTGACTCATTCAGCTACAAGCAAGTTTAAAAATTATAGGGGTCTGTATTGGGGAACATACATATCACATATAGCTTTGTGCAGAAACAGACTTATACAGAGTCATAGACATGCACCTATACATTGTTAAATTTATTTTTTCTTCATGGAATATAACAAAAACTTAAAACTGTAGGAAGCTCAAAAATAAGGGTCAAAATCATTGACAACATTTAGAATGACTGACAGCGTAATAGAGCACTGCTCCTTCTCCTTGTAGAGGTCTCAGTTATAACCAGCAGGTCCTCAATAGGTACTCAGTGAGTTGGGAAAAGATTCATGTGACCGACACTCATTCTCACTTCACACTACACAGCAGAATAGTCTTATTTCTCACTGCTGCCTCAGGGCAGTTAATGGATTTTAAAATTATGTCATTGTCTTCAACTGCTTTGTTTTAATAAGTGTGAAATATGAAGAGCCATAATAATTTACATAATAACTCAGAATGGGTTTCTTTTGTGTTCCCTAACTCAATATGCAATTTTAACCCTCCTTAACACACACACACACACACACACACACACACACACACACACACACACACACACACACGTTTTCAGTCTCTACTCCATTTGTATGTTTCAGATATGTTTATGGCACTAGTAGCAAGAATCTTTCTAACATGCTGGGTGGGTATTGTACTGTAAA
Source organism: Peromyscus leucopus (assembly GCF_004664715.2). Lineage (NCBI taxonomy): Eukaryota > Metazoa > Chordata > Mammalia > Rodentia > Cricetidae > Peromyscus > Peromyscus leucopus. Next base: position 60,665,953 of record NC_051075.1, on the reverse strand, counting down.
TTCTTATGACAGTGGATGGGATATTATTGGGTGATCAATTAAAAACAGACATTTACTTATTTTTCTCACAGTTTTTAATATTATTATGTTTTTGAGAGAAATATATTAAGAGCTTCATGAGTAATATTTATAACAATAACTGTAATGAAATACAATACAAATTATTTCCCCCAAATACACTTACTTTCTTGTGTTTATGGTGCTTTAATAATATCATCAGTTCTGTGGCTTATAAACATTTTTCATGGAACCCGAAACTATCATGCTTGATGTATCATTGATGGAGGTTAGGAGTCATACATGGTATGACTAGTAAACAGACTATACATGAATACAGCACTCAGTGACAAAACCATGAAGATGTCCTAGCAAATTCATATCTACAGCTCATCATTTAGAAGCATGTTCAGGAGCCCACAGTTGATGAGGGAAAGATGACCAGACTCAGGCTACTATAGGGTATCCTCCAGCCTGAGCAACACATGGTATGCCTTCCTCAAAATATCTCTTCTTGATCATAGCCCTAAAGGTGATTCGTGTTTTGAGAAGCACCATACACTCCACTCTGTGGATACTCAATGCCATGAAGTCAGGACTGGATTCTTCCATGAGCATACCTTAGTGGCCTGCAGGGGCATCAAGAAGGCATACCCACACACATGAGAGTTCAGGATACTGTGGATAAGCAATTTTATATTGCCACATATAAGCTAGTGAGACACAACAACTTTCCAACATTTTGGAGGCTCTAAGATCCAAGATCAAAGCAGAAGCAGATTCTGTGTCCAGTGGGCATCTTCCTTCCTAATTTATAGATGGTACTCTTTCTCTTCTTCCTAACATGATGAAATGGGTTAAGGAAGCTCCGTACAAGTCTTCTTTTGGGCCCTGCTCTTAGTGCCTAGTCAATTCCAATGGCTTTATCTCCTAATATCACTTTGTTGGTGAGATTTTAACTATGATGTAATTTGTATTTGACTATATTAAATGACTTTCATATTGATGTAATAATAAAAAACTAAAATAGTTGTGTAACAGATAACATTATGAAAATCCTTCCTTTTATTTCCCACTTTCCTTTCCTCCTTCCAAACCTTCCCATACACCCATCCTTGATCTCTTTCAAATGTTGATAGATCATCTTTATAAAAGTGGTTGTCTAATATGTAAGAAAATAAATGGAATCAAAGTACAACAGTGTGTCCACCCACTGAGAAAATTTAAACACAATGATGGCTTGAGGTTAGTAATAGGGAAAATGTCCACAAAATGTAGCAAGACTCTATTTCTAAACAAAAGAATAGGACAAACAACATCAGTGGAGTATCTGGAACCAAGATGAGCAATTTAAATCGGAAGGCCAACTGACATAATCCACTCTCTCTAAAAGTAGGTCCTACTTTATCTTACACCTTCTGCTCAATGCTTTAGCTCATCTGACCCTGATACTCAGCAGAAACTGTGATTTTCAGCGATCAATCACATTCTTCAGCTCAATCCCCCTTACTGAAACAGAAACAACATTTTTCAAAGCAAGTGATTTTGGTAAACTCCTCCATCTGGAAACATTGCTGACCAAATAGCCTTAATAGCTATGGAGTTCTGTTTTGAAGTTTCCAATTTTGCTTTTAAAAATGTTAATCTGTTCATATAAATTATTCCTGTTTGACATCATGGATTCTGAATATCTGTAACTTTGAAAGAATTAAAAGCATTCAAAGCTAAGATTTCAACTTAGGAAATAAATTTTATATATGTTCTGGAATGTTTTATCTTTATGTATTTGTTACTTCAGGGGAAAATTTAATGTAGTTTTGGCATTCACAAAGTTTTAGACTGCTACTTGGCTCCTAAGGGAACTCTCAAAGAAGAGAATTGGTGTTAGGTATACATACACCCACAAAGGTGTATTGAGGGTTATAATAAATATTTTTTAATTTTTTTCGAGACAGGGTTTTCTTGTATAATCTTGGTTGTCCTGGAATGAGCTCTGTAGACTAGTCTGGCCTTAAAGTCATAGAGTCCACCTGCTTCAGTCTCCTAAATCCTGGCATAAAAGGTGTGTGCCATCACTATTCAGTTTAAAATAATGTATGTTTATTAACTGGTCTTCTTGAGTATTTTTACCTAATATCAAAGAAAGAAAAATCAGAAGTACTGTAAAAGTTTTCTATACATTATACAAGATGATATGATTCCTTGAGAAATAACTAAGGTTGACAAGTAAATGTATGCATATTTAAGGTGTTTGCTCTGATGAGTTGGATTCATTTACAAGATTAAGTATAGCACAATTAAGATAATTAGCACACTTAATGATCATATAGTTATCTAGATTGTTTCTATTGTATGTGTATGAAATATGATAGATTTCTTAGTTATGCAAATATATCATCAACAACTTTTTAATGCATAGTAATCTATTATTGGTTATATTATCCATCATGTTATATGTGATAAATTCAGAATTAACTGTGATAACAAAGTTTATAGACTTTCCTTGGTACCAATGATTTTATTGTGTTTCTATTATTTCAATTAATCCAAATCACAGAAATAAGATGTCTTAAGCACTATTTCTTTCTCTGAGCTAAGATTAACTATCATTATGGCCAACCTGGTTTGTCCAAATTGTCAAAAATATAAGGATTCATTTCTTTTTAAATTAAGTCGTATTCCATTCTACTATAAATTTCACCCACCTTTAGACAATGATTGTTCTGATATTTTAGCTACTGTGACTAATTCTATAACAACTCGCCTAGTAAAAATATCTATTCATGATGATATTATCCTTGGGTATGTATGTATAACTTGCATTGGGAAGTAATGAAAATTCTTAATATTCTAAAGAATTTTGAAGTTCTGCAATGTAATGACCACAACAATCACATTTCCATCAACTCTGTGTGGAGATTCTCTTTTTATCTTCCTAGCACTTCTTATCTTAATCTTGTATTTACTTATCCATTTATTTTTTCATGTAATTTGTTCCTCTATATTAATTTTTATTGCTTCTCTTCTTCTGACTGAATAATCTCAAAACTTATTTTGAGGTTCACAGATGTGTTTTGTATGAAATATTTGAGGAGTAAAAAAAAAAAAAAAAAAACTTGCTCTTCCTAGCTCTCTTTCCATCGACCCTCACCCTTCATTACCCTCACACATGTCCAGGCTGTTCATGTAGATCTCAGCCATTTCTCCGTCATTGGCATCCGGTGTGTTTTTTTTCGTTGATGCAGGACATTCTGTCATGCCATCAATTCAGACCAAGTCCAGAGACTTTATTGCTCCTGTATCGTGAGTTCTTGTATTTTCTTATATTTTTTTTTTTTTTTGTTGTTTATTTCATGTTGTTTGCCGGTGCATTCTCTGGTCTTGAGGCTGAGCAGTTTCTGCTTTTTTTTTTTTTTTTTTTTATTTTGTCATTTTTTTTTTTTCATTAGAAAACTGAATAAGAATAGAAGTAGACATTCAAAATGCATCAGATGTAATCATTATAACTGTTAAAAAAAAAAAAAATTACAGGAATACAGAAACACATCCCGTGTTTTTTTTTTTTTTATAGCTTGTGATGTGAGTAGCAGTCATCATCTTGTTCACATCTAGTATCCTCCTATGAGTCAGTGCATACCATGTTTGTCTTTCTGAGTCTGGGTTACCTCACTCAGGATGATTTTTTTCTAGATCCATCCATTTGCCTGCAAATCTCATGATATCATTGTTTTTCTCTGCTGAGTAGTATTCCATTGTGTATATGTACCATATTTTATTTATCCATTCTTCAGTTGAAGGGCATCTAGGTTGTTTCCAGGTTTTGGCTATTACAAATAACGCTGATGTGAACATAGCTGTGGTATGATTGAGAACTCCTTGGGTATATGCCCAAGAGTGGTATAGCTGGATCTTGGGGAAGATTGACTTCCAATTTTCTAAGAAAGTGCCATATTGATTTCCAAAGTGGTTGTACAAGCTTGCATTCCCACCAGCAGTGGAGGAGAGTTCCCCTAGTTCCACATCCTCTCCAGCATAAGGTGTCTTCAGTGTTTTTTATCTTAGTCATTCTGACAGGCGTAGGGTGGTATCTCAGAGTTGTTTTGATTTGCATTTCCCTGATGATTAGGGATGTTGAGCAATTCCTTAAATGTCTTTCAGCCATTTGAGTTTCCTCTGTTGAGAATTCTCTGTTTAGTTCTAAAGCCCATTTCTTAATTGGACTGTTAGGCATTTTGAAGTCTAATTTCTTGAGTTCCTTATATATTCTGGATATGAGTCCTCTGTCACATGTGGGGTTGGTGAAGATCTTTTCCCATTCTGTAGGCTGTCACTTTGCCTTGTTGACCATATCTTTGCTCTACAAAAGCTTCTCAGTTTCAAGAGGTCCCATTGATTGATTGTTTCTCTCAGTGTCTATGCTACTGGTGTTATATTTAGAAAGTGATCTCCTATGCCAATGCATTCAAGACTACTTCCTACTTTCTATTCTAGTAGGTTCAGAATAGCTGGATTATGTACCTTGATACTTGACTTAAGTTTTGTGCACGGTGACAGATATGGATCTATTTGCAGTCTTCTACACGTTGATATCCAGTTATGCCAACACCATTTGTCGAAGATGCTTTCTTTTTTCCATTGTACACTTTTGGCTTCATTGTCAAAAATTATATGTTCATAGGTGTGTGGATTAATATCAGGGTCTTCAATTCAATTCCATTGGTCCACATGTCAGTTTTTATGCCAATACCAGTTGTTTTTATTACTGTAGCTCTATAGTAGAGCTTGAATTCAGGGATTGTGATGCTTCCAGAGGTTGTTTTTATTGTAGAGGATTCTTTTGGCTATCCTGGGTTTTTTGTTTTTCCATGTGAAGTTGAATATTATTCTTTCCAGGTCTGTGAAGAATGGTGTTGGTATTTTGATGGGGATTGCATTGAATCTGTAGATTGCTTTTGGTAAAATTGCCATTTTTACTATGTTAGTCTGTCTATCCATGAGCATGGGAGATCTCGGGAGATCCCAGTTGGATCAAGAACAGAAAGGGAGAACAAGGAATAGGAGACCATGGTAAATGAAGACCACATGAGAAAAGGAAGAAGCAAAGTGCTAGAGAGGCCCACAGAAATCCACAAAGATACCCCCACAATAGACTGCTGGCAATGGTTGACAACAGCCCGAACTGACCTACTCTGGTGATGAGATGGCCAAACACCCTAATTGTCAGGCTAGGAACCCCATCCAAGGACTGAGGGATCTAGAGCTCCAGGAGTCTAATTAACAAGAAAGAAGAGGATTTATATGAGCAAGAATTGTTGAAACCAAGGTTGGATAAAGCACAGGGACAAATAGCCAAATGAATGGAAACACATGAACTATGAACCAATGACTGAGGGGCCTCCAACTGGATCAGGCCCTCTGAATGGGTGAGACAGTTGATTGACTTGATCTGTTTGGGAGGCATCCAGGTGGTTGGACCGGGTCCTGTGCTGAGTACATGACTTGGTTGTTTGACACGTGGGGCTTATGCAGGGTAGCTTGTCTCAGCATGGGAGCAGGGGACTGGACCTGCCTGGACTGAGTCTACCAGGTTGATCTCAGTCCTCAGGGGAGGCTTTGCCCTATAGGACGTGGGAATGGGGAACGTGCTGGGGGGTAGGGGAGAGGGGTGGGAGGGGGAAGAACAAGGAATCCATGGCTGATAAGTAGAACTGAATTGTATTATAAAATAAAATAAAAAGAAAACTTGTTCTTCCTGCCATACAAGCCATCAGTCACTAAATCATATTCTCAGACCTATTTATTATGTATCTTGTTAATATTTGTATATTGTTTGATTTTAAAAGTTCTATTTTTGGCTAATTTTGTTTTTGATTCTTTATTAAGATATTTGTAGATGATCATTTCTTTGGCTTTTGTTACTAGACAATTTCTTGATTCCTATAGTCTCATCGTGTTTCCTTAGTTTTCCACATTCTTTGAATCTTTCACTGGTCTTGAGTTTAAACATGGAGTCCTTCCCTTACAGTTTTTTATTTGTTTGTTTGTTTTTGAGACAGGGTTTCTCTGTGTAGTAGTTTTGGTGCCAGTCCTGGATCTCACGTTGTAGACCAGGTTGACCTCGAACTCACAATGAGTTCTGCCTGGCTCTGCATCCTGAGTGCTAGGATTAAAGGTATGTGCTACCCAGCTCCTCCCTTCCTCTTTAAACTGACAGACTTTGGAAGACATTGTTACTAGTGTGTTCAACTAGTAATTCTCAGGCTCCTTCACACATTTTCTATAGCTATTCTCTTATATTCTTCTTGTTTTCTGACAGGGGAAATTCTTAGAATGATATTGCTTCTCTCAATTCCACAAAGCTATTCCTGTGCTTCAACTCTCCTTTTTGTTTAATCTAAGGTAGTGTGCCATCAGATATTCTACAAGACAGAGAGAAGTGACTGAGAATCTCTAGCCTACAGGCTGACGATGGATCGCCCGTGGTAGAGAGGAACTTTGGATGATTGTCCAGGCAGGCAGCTGTTTCTGTCATTCTAGATTTTGGAAGTTGCTTACAATGCACTTCTTGATTACTTGGGTATTATTATATCCTTCTGGGGTCTTTGATGTAGTTGAAGACTGGATAGTTATAATTATAGTTTTCCTTACTCATGATAAAAGATAAGTTAGACATAAAACCTTAGACTCGCAAATATAGGATAAATAGAATATTTATAAATTTATAAATATTTATAAATTTGCCAAATACAAATAGACTACATATTATAACTATAGTTCTTGCTTGATAACTGTTTTGTTATATATAAATTTACTATGTTATAGTTAAAATCTTTCTTTTTGATTAGACAGTAAAAAAGAAGCATTGTGGAATGTTGTTCTGTATGCTGTGAATATGTGTTGCACTAATTGGTTGATAAATAAAATGCTGATTGGCCAGTAGCCATACAGGAAATATAGGCAGAATAAGCAGACCAGGAGAATTCTACGAAGAGGAAGGCTGAGTCAGGATTCACTAGCCACACACAGAGGAAACAAGATGACAAGGCAGAACTAAAAAAAAGTTACCAAGCCACATGGCTAAACATAGACAAGAATTATGGGTAAGAGCTAGTCAATAATAAGCCTGAGCTAATGGCCAAGCAGTTATAATTAATATAAGCCTCTGTGTATTTACTTGGCGGATGTGAGTGGGAGAGATTTGTCCCAATCACCAGCCGGGAGGGACACAGGAAAATTTCCGACTACAGTAGTCTCTGAAATGTTAAACGTTGTTTCCCTCTCTATTGCCATCTCTGAATGGCCAGCTTGTGCTTATGCATAAGTCACTCACAAAAGTTTATACTTGCTCTTTAGAGGGTCATATATAGAGCAGGTATGGCATTATATATGCTTTGATTCTGAAAGACGGGCCTAGTTTCTTTAGGATAACATATTTTTAGGGCCTATGCTGATATCTTAGTGAATTAAGTACTTGCTGTACAAGCATTAACACTAAAGATTGACTACACAGACACCACACAAAAGCAGGCCAGGTGTGGTGGCCACCTATAATCCTAGCATTTGGGAGGCAGAGGCAGTATATTCATAGAGCATGGTACCTATCTAGACTTCTCAAAATTGGTAAGCTCTGGTTTCAGTGAGAGACCTTGCCTCAATAAATAACAGGTACTAGGTTTGAGGAAGACAAAGGTGTCAACTTTAGGCCTCACAACATGCAAGTGCACCTGCATACATGTGTGTCCTCAAACATGTGAACATACATGCATGTATACACACCACACATATGCTCAAAAAAGAAAAAAATCAAGCAAAAATAGAATTTTGAATGTAACATATAAAATAAAATTTAAGTAGATTGGTTTTAACAACACATCATTAACAAATCAATGTTAAAATTTGGATGTCTGTAAGAACTATGTAAAATAAACATGAATAAAAATATAGTTATAACCCAGCAGTAGTGAGTAACAGGAAGAAAAAAATCCTAAATAGTAACCCTATTTATTTTCAGACAACCTCCTTATCAAAGTGATTTTTTTCACTTTCAGTTTCTCTATACAGTGTAGACGGTGAGCTTCGGTGACTATGTCTGTTCCTGTTACTGGTCACTCCTCATTCTAATTTGTTGATGATGTCCTAAATAGATATATAGATAGTAATTGGCTTTCATTTTGTGCTTACATTTTAACCCTGAACAAGAATAATGATTGTAATAAATTAGCTGATTTACTAAAATGTATTTTATTAAATGAGAACATTGTGTTTAACAATAAAAAGATTTGAAGCACAAAATAAAGAAATCCATATGCATATGTAAGGGAATTTTAACAACTGTATTAAAATATCTGTTAAAATATGTGTGTTCTATCTCCCATTCATAGTTCAGAAACTAACAATAAATTTGGTTAATAAACTGAAATATCATATGAAATGTTTACAAAAAATGCTTCAAAAATAAAAATAATGCTCTGTTTATTTATAGAATTTAATCCTGTATCAATAGCTGTAGACACTCTTTAAATTGTAGGGATCAAATGCATTAGAATTTAAATATTATAAACACAACTTTTAAGTGTTTAATGTTTGGAATCTTTTTATAATCAATGTGAGATACTATTAGCAGTATTATACACAGTAAGTCACTAAATATGAGTAAATTTAGATTTCAACAGTAAATAGGGATAATGCATTTATCTCATTTCCATTGCTATAATAAAATACTTCATACAGACCAGGTAACTTTATAAATGAGAGGTTTGTTTAGTTTACAGATATGAGGGCTGTAAGTACAAGCAGCATTATTGCTTTGAAAGGACCCTGTAACAAACACTGGGATGAGAGAATAACATATCTAAACAAGAAAATGGAGAAAAGCTCAGGCATCAGGTGCATCCCTTTGTAATAAAACTGTGTATCTATATAAGGATTTACCAGAGGAAAACAGAATTCCCTTCTGTGTGCAGAAGGGAGCTTAAATCAGTGACTGCAGAAAACTCCCACAGCTACCACATCCTGATCAAGGTTCCAAACAAGAACCTATTTGGAAGCAGATTTAAAACAGATACAACCAAAGAAGAGGGTGAGACTGGTGCTTGAATGCTGTGGGATGATCTGTATGGCAAATGTGTTGCTCTGATTGGTCAATAAAGAAAACACTGATTGGCCGGTGGCTAGGCAGGAAGTATAGGCAGGACTAACAGAGAGGAGAAAAGAAAGAACAGGAAAGCAGAAGGAGTCACTGCCAGCTGACGCCAGGACAAGCAGCATGAAAAGATGCTGGTAAGCCACAAGCCGCATGGCAGGGTATAGATTTGTGGAAATGGATTAATTTAAGCTATAAGAACAGTTAGCAAGAAGCCTGCCACGGCCATACAGTTTGTAAGCAATATAAGTCTCTGTGTTTACTTGGTTGGGTTTGAGCGGCTGTGGGACTGGCGGGTGACAAAGATTTGTCCTGACTGTGGGCAAGGCAGGAAAACTCTATCTACACTTGAGATTCTTGAAGGAGTATACAAAGTCATCCACAAATGACAGTGACGCAGAGTCGCTTCCAGTGAATGCTCAGCAAATAGAAAAAGAAGCTATATAGATGAAGACTTTGTGTGTTACATTAGAATGAATAAATTGAATGTACCACAATCCTGCAATTCTTGGAATTTCAAATAAGTATGAATTTTCCATTTTTTTTTTTTTTTTTTTTTTACAAAATTGGGAAATCAACTTTATGAATTATCATACATGTAAAACTGTATAGGACAATTATGGTAAACTGAAAAATAAGTACAACATAAACTAGTTTTACTTCACAATATTATATTAAAATAGTTATATATGGAAGTGAATTTTATAATAAAATTTAAATAAAATAAAGTATAATACAAAACGTCAGTCTTTATACATGTGCTTGACTCAGGCAGGGGGCAAAGAGAAAGAGTGAGCTAGAGAGAGAGAAGAAGGAAGAATAAAGACAAATAAATTATCCTTGGGAACTAATTAAGCTTTCTCAGATTATTTTTAACCTCTAACAAATAAAAACTTGTTTTTAGTAGGTTATAAATTAACTAAATTTCTGAATATGAACAAATTAGTTTTGAGATTGCTATAGGTCTCTATGAAGATCTTGAACAACATCTTGTTACAGTCCTTACTTCATACAATATTACCTTGATTAGTATATTTGCTGAGATTTGTCATCAACAATATTTTATAATGAGATTGGGAATTGGCATTCCTGTATTAATTTTATAGACTTTATTATTAAAACTTTGGAAATAAATAGAAATATCAAATTTACTAGACCCAAAGTATGTGCAACTCAATTAACTTTTATACAGTGAGAATAAGCATTCATAAAGAAGCTGAAGAATTTAAAATAAAATTAAAATATTTCAGGAGATAGTTTATACATTTAATCACCAACAAAATCAAAATATGGACTCAAGCTACAAAACAGAATATAAACTAGCTTTTCTAGTTATACTTTGGTCATGGGTATTTTGTTTTGACATTGGACTCTCTATTCTTATTCTTTCTGAGACCCAAGAGTCCATGTAAACTTCTTGTTGAAGTTGATTCATTATATTATTGTGGGTAGATACCAAACAGAAACAGTTACAGATATGCTTTGTATTTAATGACTTAGAAAAAAAGAAAATCCCTGTAGTAAAAATCCCTCTTCTAAAAAATACCTCTCACAAAGACATATCAGAAGATACATGAAATAAACCAGCTCCATGAAGCCAGAGTAAACAGAAGCTACAAGTGACATAGACCAAAACAAACAAACAAACAAAAACAAAACACCAACAACAAAAACTGGGAATATTTTAATAACCAAATAAAGTATACTAAAGAAATTTCCTCAGTAAGTTTAAAGAAAATTTAGACAATCCTATTAAGTATAGAGTAAATAAATTATTTTTGTGGTTCCCTTGTATCCACTTAAAATGGGTATGTTAAAGACTTCATCAGCCTTATTGCAGAATGTGAAAATCTTTAAAGGCATCAGTTTTTGCATATGGTGATTAAGTAGAATAAAGCTCTACTATGATCCTTGACTACTGACTGGTGTTCTCATAAGAAAAGGGAATTTGCATACACTGAGAGATGGAGGGGTGCTCCTACACATTCTAAAGTCCATACGAATGCACAGAGAGAAGACTATCACTTTAGATGGAGGCCTTGGTATTAACCAAACCTGTTGACACCTAGATTTTTTGACATCAAGTCTCTCAAACCATGATGAATACATGTATTTTATTCTATACAATTTGTCATATTTATTTGAATGAGAGTTGAAATGGAATAGATCACAAAAAAGCAGCCACTCTATGAAATGTTTGGAAATATTAAACATTAGTAGGCTTTCCAAATGGGAAGTAATCATTTGAAGGTAGAAAATCAAATGACATCACTTGAATTTGCAAAGACACATTTGAAGAGAACACATAAGGATAAAGGCTTATTTTGTATGACATCCAGATTTATTTGAGTATCAGCAACAAGAAAGAGAAAGAGATATCAGGGATAGGAAGCAAGAAATTGAGGGAAGGACGGACAGAGGGAGAGAGGGAGAGAGGGATGGAGGGATAGAAGGAAGGAATAATTGAGACAATAAAATCATAACAAAGAATATTAAATATTCTGGAATAACCATTGACCCAGTGCCTACCAATGAGCACTCTCAAAACTGTTTGGATTATAAATTACAATATTTGTTGTTGATCTTAATAAAAATGTGAACTGTTAATAAATATTATGATAAAACCAATTATTCTTAAATAGAAAAAATAACTTTGATGCATTTTAATGCCCTATACCAAATTGAATGAGTACATATATTGCTAATACAAGTTAGCATCATGTATTGAGAGTTGAAATGGAACAGTTCATCATCTACTCTTGTTCTTAGTTCTGGCTCTTAGCCTCAAGTATTAATAATTTAGTCAGTAGTTGATGGAAGGAGAGTCTCTTTATTCAATTCTATTAAGTAAGGGAATCTTCTTAGGAAAAACATATCTAGTTTTCCTTTTCCCAGTTGTGTTAGAATCACTATTGCAAAAAACTGAGAGAAATAACTGAAGTGATGACTTATTTCTCATGCTGCTCAGGCAGGTGCAAATTCAGAGGATAGATGAAAATCCCTTAACTGCGTCATGCATTCTGAGGTTTCAGTGCATGCTTAACTGATTCCACTACATTACAGTTGAGAGCAGGGAGAATTTCACAGTGGAAAGGTATAGTAGAAGACAAGTCTTCACCTCATTGCAATCGCAATTGGGGATTGAGAGTAAGGCAGAGAGAATCTGCAAACAAGCTGTATCTCCCAAATGATCCACTTCCTCCTACAAGGATCTACTTCCAAATGCTTCCATCAACATCTAATAATGTTACTGAAATATGAATTCATGGATGGATTTGTGTATTGATTGTGTTTAAATCTTCATGAACTAATCACTTCTCAGGGAGTGTATCCCAAGCTGAAGATCAACCCTTTAACTCATAAGCATTTTTGGGGAAAAACTCTACATTCAAACCATAGATCAAAAGGTGCTGGCAGTTCCCTGATTAGATTTGAAGTCTAAATTGTTGCTTGCTAAGATCACTTTAGTCTTTATTCTATATGTTGCCTGACAAAGTGATGTTTTACTTACTGCTTTGTGAAATATTAAATCATTTTGGGTATACTATTACCTATCCTTATATCCTATCATATTGTTAAAATCCAGTTAGTTATTTAAATCAAAATATATCTTAAGAGACACTATTCTTGAATAATATTACATCTAAACCTTAGATTTGTGGCTTTGAATGTATTTAGTGTTTGTTACTTTGACTTCAAAAATCTCTAAAATATGTTTACTTCATAGTTGTCATCTGAACTATATGAGCTAATGCATGTAAAACCATCAAGTATAATATCTATTTTTCTTTTTCATTTATTTTTGAGATGACAATATAATTATATCATTATCTCCTCCCTCAAAACTCTCCTATACAGTCTTCTTTGCTCTATTTCAAGTTCATGGATTCTTTCAATTGTTGCTAAAGGTATATATCTATATGTGTATTCACAATTTTCCGAAGCATATCCTACTCATTTAGAACAATAACACTTGCATGCACTTGCTTAGGACTAAACCATTTGGTACTGAATAATCAGTTGCTATGGTTATCTCCTGGAGAAGACTGCTTCTCCCACTCTTAGCATTCCTTAGTAACCCATAGTTATTTGTGTAGGTTTTGTGGTCTTTTCTCCATCTACTTTGTCATGTATATTGTTGTGGTACTTGTTCAGCTCATGCTAAGTCTACTTAAAAGTGTTCTGTGGATGCTGCCTCTTTCATTTTTTATTACTCATCTCTTTTAAAATTAAATTAGTTATAGTCATCTCTTACTTATACCAACAAAGACAGCTTTGCTTTCTAAATTTTTCTGTCTGTAATAATAAAAGTTGTAATACTAATGTATTCAATGTTTGAGGTGATATGCAGTAACAAACTGTATTAAGAAATCAAACCCCAGAGCTTGGGCTAAGGATGTACCTCATTTGCTAGATGTTCCTTAGCACTCAGGAAGTCATGGCTCTATTCCACACCTTTAAATTAACTGAGCATGGTGATACGCATCTGTAATCCTGGCACTTCAGATGTGGAAGCAGGAGAATCAAAAGATCAAGGTCATAGTCAGCTACACAGAAAGGTGGAAGCTAGCCTTGGATTCATGAAACCGTATCTCAAATAAAATAAAATAAAAGGCCAAAAGTAAAAAGCCAGAGTTCAGTTGTGCATCTGCATCTGTTTCCATTGGTTGCTGGATGAAGCCTCTCTGATGACAACTGGACTAGACGCCAATCTATGAGTACAGCAGAATATTGTTAGATTTCATTACATTGAATTTTTTCTCCATCTAATCATGTTTGGTTCTATCCCAGGTCTCTAAGTTATCCGGGCTCTTGGTTCTTCACTCCAGACAGTGTCAGGATGGGCTTACTCTTCTAGCATGAGTTTTAGGCTAAACTAGTCATTTTGGTTGGCCACTCCCGCAATCTCTAGGTCATCCTTACCTCCAGCTCATCCCATAGGTAGGACAGACTGTAGGTTGAAGGTTACGCGGCTGGTTGGATTCCTACTCCCTCCACTTGAAGTCTTGCCTCATCACAGGAGATGGCCAGTTCAGGCTATGAATCTGCTATTGCTTGGAGACTTAACTGGGGTTATCCCTTTAGATTCCTGGGAGATTCTCTTTTACCAGGTTTTTACCTGACTTTGAAATGTCCCCTCTTTCCGGTAGTCTCTTTCAGTACTTTTCGCCTCTGCCCACAACCTGAACACTCGTGTTCCCATCCCCACCTGCCTGCAGTCTAATCACAAAATATCAGCTTGGGGAATCCTGCAGAAGAGGAAGAGAAAGGATTGTAGGAGCCAGGGGATTTAAGGACACCACAAGAAAACTCGCAGTCAGCTAACCTGAGCTCATAGGGACTCATAGAGACTAAGCCAACAACAACCAGGGAATTGAAGTAGACACTCTGCATATAGGTAACAGGTGTGTATCTTTGTCCTCTTGTGGGAGCAGGGACTATCTCCAAGTCTTTTTACTAGCTTTTGGGAACTTACTTGACATACTTTATCACCTTGCCCAGCCTTAATACTTGGGAGATGCTTACTCTTACTGCAATTTGATATGCCACATCTAGTTGATAGCCACTGGAGACCTATACTTTCATGAACAGAAAGGGAGGAGGAGTGGATCTGGTGGTAGGAATGGGTTAGGTGTGGAGAGGAGGGACTAGGAGGAGAGGAGGGAGGGGAAACTGTGGCCAGGATGTAAATTTTTAAAAAAAAAATGTAGAGAAAAAAAGCCTGAGTTCATTGCACTTTGAAACACTATTAACTTTGATGGCTATTATAAGCTTATATTGGATTTGAATAATAGCCATATAATGGATTCATTAATAGTAACTGAATTCCATATATATATATATTGTAATCATTGTCCTAAATGATTAATTGTTATTAATAATCCCTGTTTCAAAATAACATAGATCTGAGAGACTGAATAAATAATTTAAACAATTTATATATTGTTTTTCTATATTTTTAATTTTTTTATTTTGAGATTATACTATAATTACATATTTCCCCCATTAATTCCCTCCTTCCAAATCCTTCTATATCCCTTCTTTGCTGTCTTTCAAATAGACAGTCCCTTTTTTCATTAATTGTTGTTACACATGCACACACATGAATATTTATGTGTATGTGTGATATACATATATCACACATATATTGCTAAATACATAAATACAACCTACTTAGTCTATAAAAAATGGACCAAGCACATGCAATTTTTTAAGAAATGGACAAGTACATACACTTTTTCTGTACAAAATGAAAGTTCAAATAAAGAAATCTAAGTTCTATAAGTACAAAAATGAAATGGAAAATTCATCCAAAATATTCTTATGTAATTAGTAGACTGCTAAACCTGGCACGTCATTATATTAACATTTTTTTTTAATCCTGTCATGTGTTGTTCAATCCTAGGTCTTTGTGCCATCAAATCTCTGGGATTAATGCTACTGGAAGTGTCAGGGGTGGACTCACTCTCAGGCCTGGGTCTCAGGCTGGATCAGTCACTGGTTGGCCACTCCTGTAATCCGTGCTCCACAATTATCCTCAGCACATCCCATAGGCAGGACAGACTGTAGGTCAAAGCTTGTGTGGCTGGGTTGCTGTCTCTATCCCTACACTTGAAGTTTTGCCTAGTCACAAGAAAAGGCCAGTTCAGGGCACATATCCCCTCTTGTTAGGAGTCTTAGCAGGAGTTATCCTTTTAGAATGCTGGGAGCTAGGCTCACAACCAATATTTGTGCTTTCTTTACCTGGAGAAATTAGCTCACTTATTTTAAGCAATGTCCATATATGACTTTAAAAAAAAAAAAATCTGAAACCCCAGATGTTTACACAAGTGAAATAAAAAAGAGGAACTAATTGTCAAGTTTCTAGAGGAGTTGAGTGTAGATAAAATTCTAAACAGTCTTAGTAAACAAGAAACACAGAGCCAAATACAGAGGTAAATAGCCAGAGATCAGAGAGTCATGACGACCTTATCTTAACACCTTGCCTCCATTGCTTCCCCAGAGAGAGAGTTTCTTCCTGACTGACATGTTTTTCATTGCCTTTTTGTTCTGCTTTCTCATTGGCTCTAAACCCAACCACATGACTTCCTCATCTCTGCCTGTCTATACAGACCTCCAGGTCTCTATGGTTATTACTGGAATTAAATGTTTGGGTCAGCACAATTGGCCACACAGAGACTCTGCCTGCCATGTGGTTGGATTAAGGGCCTGTGCTACCACTGCCCGGACTTCTGCTTAATGGCTCGCTTTGACCTCTGATCTCTGGCAACTTTACTTATTAACATACAAATAAAATCACATTTCAGCACAAATAAAATACCACCATAGTTGAGGGTATGGCTACATTTTATAACAGTTGCATATCTTGTGTGAGATGCTTGGTATAATTGCCAAGACTTACAAAATAAAAGCAAAAGACAAAGCAAGAAAAGAAACAAACAAACAAAAAGAAATACAAGAAACAGTAAGAAAATCAGAGCAGGACAAACTAAGAAGAAAGGACAAAATATCTAAAACTAACTAAGGATCCTAGTTAATTTTACCTGGTAACTTGACACAGTTTAGAGTCACTTGAGAAGGACATTCCAATTGAAGGATTGCTCAGATCAAATTAGCCTATCGGGTCTGTGGGTGATTGTCCTGATTATTAATTGATGTAGGAAGATTCAATTGACTATGTGTGTATGGCACCACTCCTTGGGCAGGTAAATCTGAGCTGTATAAGAAAGCTAAGTAAGTGGGGGGGGGGGGGTCTGTGAATAAGTCAATGAACAGAATTTTTCCATAGTTTCTCTATGAGTGCCTGCCCTGACTTCACTTGATGATGGATTATAACCTATGAACTGAAATAAACCGATTCCTCCTCTAATTTGCTTTTGTAATAGTATTTTATCATTGTGATGGGACAGAAACTAAAACATTAAGAGTTATCCTTATGAAAGTTAAACAAAATCAGGAAAGTTTACTTAGAATAATGACTGCATGGAGCTCTCCATGAAATAAGAAGTGAACGAAGATATGTCATAGGTTATAGACATATATTACACAATGCCTCAAAAAGCTCTTAATATACTACAATCACAATTATATACTAAGAGATAGAATAGTAGAAAAATGATGTATTTCTAAGAGCAAGTAAAACTAAATGCCCTTGGATTATCTACAGTTAAATTAAAAGATATACAGTGAATATGGGCTTTTTGTTCTTTTCCATATACCCAGAAGCAAATGCAGTATGTTACACACAGAAGGACTCAGCACACATTGATAAAAGACTGTAACCTGGTACTAGAATTTAAATGAAGCACTGCAAAAATCAACCTAACGCCCAAGTGGCAGGAAGTTGAAAATGCAAACCTTGATAATCAGGAAGGCATGATAATCTAAGAGGTGCAAACACTAAAATTTACCAGTAAAAACATCTTTTGAAGTGTATTTTTTGTAACATACTTGAGGATAAAATGACAAATGTAAACCGAACAGCCAGCAGAAAAAAAAATTAATAGGATTTAAAATGCACTTCTGGGGGATTCTTTTCATCTTCAGCACAACATTTTATATCAGAGTTTCACAATGTTTCCCTGATGGCACCAGACAATAGGACACGATATCAAAGACTTCCAAGGGTAGCAAGGGACAAAATGCAGTATAATCAGACAGTAAAGTCAGCCATGTTTAGCAAAGTAAACTGCATCATAGAAGAAAGGAACAAATTCTTCACCATCTCCACGAATAAAAGACATGGCATTTTTTGAATCGCCTATTCTCCATTAAAGGAAAACATCTTACATTTGAATAAACTGATGATTGCATGTCATATTTCAAATATATAATTTCAAAGACCAATATTTAATATTGAACAGTGTATAAAGAAAGAAAATAAAGGATGAATTTAGATGGTTTTAAAAGCCAAGTTTCATAACCACACACTCTTTTTTAAAATTAGTAAATGTTTCAAAAGAATTGGAAACAATATTTCATGTTTACATATGTATATATATGCTATTTGGTTAATTAACTCATTATATGTTTAATATATTAAAATTTGATAATTTTCTACATTTACATAATACATTTGTTCATTTTTACTTCTCCCATCCTCTGACCTGTTGATTAAGCTCTTCCCAAATGTGCCCCTTCTCTCAATGTTCAGCATGTAATCTTCCACAACAAGGAATCCTAATTAAACTCAGGTGGTCACACATACACAGATGATGTGAATTTAGGAAACAATTTTTATACCAAAATGCTGAAATGATTATTAATGATAGGATGTACTCTGGGTTTATATATGGATATTTGCCTATATAGTTTATCAGCCATGGCTGATCTAAGACAAAGGATATGGCCTGCAGTCTAATTTATTCATTATACCTAATTTCTAGAAATTAGTATGGACCATGGAGGATGGTTTTTCCAAGGAAGGAGAAATAGAACACAGGAAATATGAAGAGAAATGGAAAGTAATGGAGAAAGAAGGACTAAATGCAGTCAGCAATGGGAGGATTACATAGTTGAAAGGATAACTAATATTGAAGAACTTAGAAATGCTTACTGTAAGAGTTTCCGAAAATGTGTATATACACATATTTAAGAAAAGAGTCTAAATAGGTTACCCTCTAGTGAAGGGCCAATGACTCTCCTAGACAGCACAGGTTTATCAAATAAGTATCTATGCCATGTATAAGTTAACATTATTGAATTGATGCATAAATACAACCTGCTGAGTCCAATTTTGTTGATTAGTGTGTACATGTCTTCAAGGCTGATCACTTTGTATTGGATAACCAATAAGGGGCTCATTTCTAAGAAAAGCTAATTCTCTCTCTCCCACAAGTCATGAGTTGACTACAGTTCTTTGACAAAGGATAGGACGTTGTGAAATTGCCCCCATTCTAATTTGGCGTGTCTATTAGTATTGCCATTGTTCTGGTCTTGTTTATTTAGTAATTTCTAGGAGCACTATTTCATAGCAGTCTTCCTGGTGTCCCAGTTCACTGGTTCTTTCCACTCCTTGTTCTGTGATGTTCATAAAACACAGATGCAGTAGGTATAACACAGGTGTACCTTTTGGGGTTGGTTGCCCCATACTCTGTTGATCTCTGTTTTTGTCCAGTTAGTTTTCTGTAATGATCTCCTTTTACTGTAAAGAGAGGCTTCTTTGAAGGGTGGTAGCTACTCTTAATCTGTCAATACAAGGGTAAGGATCAGAATGTTGTTAGGATTTACACTAGCCTAGGGAAATGGTAGTAATAGATTCATTTCTAAGGTCCATGACTTCTCTAACTCTGGGAATTTGGCTCCATTTCTAATATAAGACATCAAGTCCAATCAGACAAGACAGCTGTTTATTACTACCAACACATGAGTGCAATGTATTTCACCTCTAAAGATATCTTGAGCTGTTTAGTGTTGTCATGGATAGGTGTCACAGGTGGGTAGCTCTGTTCATCGTTCCACTCTCATGGCAGCTTGCAATATTTTCTGGTACCATGGAAACTAAACTGCAGAAAGAAGGCTTTCAAGATAGTTCCAGCTCAGATAATCAGTCCTCAGTCCTAATTGTGCAGTGTCTTCAGCAATAAGGCTTACCATGAACCTTTGTGAAGGAATCAAGGGCTACATCAATAATCTACATTGCTTGGGGAGTCACCTGAACTACCCTCTTCATCCATCTATCCGATCACAGGTTTCTTATACCTTGTGCTATGGTTTTTGTTAGTCTGAACTTCTTAGAAGGAACATTGTTAGAGTTTATTGTAGACTTAAAGAAGTACAGCGAGATCAACTGCCAAGAAATGTCAAATAACGTTAATGAAAAACACTCACTAGGTCACTGGACATGACATTAAGGTCACTAAAAACTTTAGGATGATTTTTGTGAGTTTTAGTAGGAAGAAATGTCACTGAGTACAGTTATCAAAAAAGCTTCAGTTTGACCCATTAGAAACTGTTCACAGTCTAGCATAAACTCCACAATGTCATCAGGTGTCATTCTAAATATAGAACTCAATCTGGGGTAATGTAGTTTGTGTTTTTAATGATTTCATCAGTCAGACAGAATTATCGTAATCATAAATGATGGTATATTTGATAAATACATATACATTTCTGTGTATACATTTGTGTGTACTTATGTGTGTGTGTGTGTGTGTGTTCATGTGTAAATATAGCATTTTGAAAGGAAAACAAGAATGAGTAATTTGATTGATGAGAAAGGATTGAGTACAGACAAAAGGACATGAATTGTGAAACAAGATATAAAACTAACAGTTTCAACTCTCATAGTTTTTTTTTTTCCTTCTGTTTTTTTTTTTGTATGGGAGATAGGGCATAATAATGTAATTAACAGTGAAAATATAAAACGGTGAGCAAAAATTCATGGCTTCAGAATGCCATTCTGATCATCTAAAGTTTCCTGATATCTATGTAGTTTGGGACTTATCAATTATTTCCATTTGAAATAATTATAAAAAGTGATTGTTTATAATAAAAATAGGTAAATAGATCATTATTATATCTGACTGAGACAACTAAACTGAAAATAAACCTGATTTTATAAATGACAAATGTAATTGAACAACTTTGAAATAATTCAGAAATAAAAGAATGTGAATATATTGAACAACATATCATACATTGTAAATTATAAATCCTTTTTTAGGAAATGTGTTAAATGAACAGAATTTTCTTTATTTCAATTTTATTTTTATAGTCATATAAAATATATATGTGGACATAAATATAGATGCTTCTTATCTTTGAAATACAAACATGTTTTAATTTACAATTCTTAGGTTTAATGTTAATTCTCTTTATGTCTCAATCTAACTAAGGCTCAACACATTATTACAAAAATTTATCTCAAAGAAAACTTTGTTGCACTATACTGTTTTCAGGTGACTTTCTTTGGGATTTATGTACATGGAGTACTGAAGTATAACAAACACTGACAACCTAGCCACTTAGATACATTATTTTCTTAAAGGATTAGGGTTACTGAAATTTCAAACTAGAATATTTGCAAGTGAATGTTTATAATTTATTAAATGTTTATTTAAAGCATATTTAATAAGTACTAAATAGAATTGCTATTATATTCTGCTCCCCTAAAATGAATTTTTATTTTATTTATTTTTTTTTTTTTTTTTTTTTTTTTTTTTTTTTTTTATGTTTTTACTAGATTACTAATGTTTATCGATTAAGCGTGCATAATATACTGATTAGCCTAAAAGAATAAATATAAACTTCCTCAAAGCAAAATTTAAAAGAAAAAAGTTAATTCCTTTTGCACTTAAATTTTGGGATTTTCTAAGAGATGAAGAAGAAGGGGGAGAATGAGGAGGAGGAGGAGAAGTCTAATTATTAGAATCAACACTGGAAGTGAGAGGACTAGCTGATTTATTGATTTATGGTTCTGGAAGTTCATAAGGTAATTAGATTGACAGTGGTTTGTTGGCAAGTTCATAGTAACAAGTGGTTTTCATCCAGACAACATCATCTGATACAGAGCCATTATTTTATATATAAAAAAAAAAAACACCACTACTCTCTGAAATTCTAACCTGTCAATTTTTAATACTGTGTTAAATACTACATTAAGATGGTTTATATTTATATATAATAACTTTATCAATTTTAAAATGTTTTATTCAATTCTTATATGATGAGAGATGAGTCACAGAAAATTATCTGGTTAGGTTCTTCCTCTAGGCAATAACATTTGAGTACTCAATATACAACATATATCTGACTTCTAGACATACCTTGGTAAAATAATGACTTGCTATTCATCACTCAGAGATAGGTATGATTTTAGATTATTTATACAAGTTTTTTAAAGAACTGTGATTCACAAGTTAACCTAAGGATAGACATCAATGCTGAAGTTTTGCCTGTAGATGAAATTCTAAAGTCTTTTAAAATAAGAAACACAGAGCCAAATACAGAGTTAAAAGCCCAAGAGATCTGAGCTCTAGAGAAGAGCCAAGATCACCTTATCTTACCACTTGCTGGATCCTTTCCCTGAGAGAGACTTTCTTCCTGTGTGTCTTCTGTTTTATTGCTTTCCTGTTCTGCCTTCTCATTGGTTCTAAGCCCAGCCACATTACTTCTTCATCACTGCCTGCCTATACAGACCTCCTGGTTCCTCTTTATAATTGGACCTGGGATTAAAGACTCAAGGGTCACCACACTTGGCTGTGCCTTATACCATACAGGGACTCTGCCTGTCATGTGATTGGATTAAAGGCGTGAGCTACCACCACCTGACTTCTATTCTTGGCTCTCTGCTAATGACCTCTGATCTCCAGGCAAACTTTATTTGTTAACATACAAATAAAATCACATTTAAGCACAATTAAAATATCATCACATTTGCCTGTTTGCATTTGGAAAAGTTATCAAAAAAAAAGGCCTTAATAAAAAGTTGAGTAAAGATGAAATCTATATCACAGCATACAATTTCCAAACAACTTTCATATTAAAGTTAATTTTTTTTAAAATAGTGAAATGCTAAAAGAGAGTCTCAGCATATGTGTGTGTGTGTGTGTTTTGTATGTTTATTTTGTTGTTTCTTTGTGTGTGTGTGTGTATGTATGTATGTATATGTCGGTGTCTGTGTGTCTGTGTGTGTGTGTGTGTGTGTGTATGTGAGTGTGGTGTGTATGTGTGTGTTCAATGGAAGTAAATAAATAACTAAAAATTCCTCATGAATATGAATATATTATTTTTTTGAGATAGGATAGCACTCTTTTACCCATAATATCATGGTATGAATGACATAGCTTATGCTGGCTTTAAACCTACTTATAGTCAATGTTCTTCTTGTGCTTTCCAATTGCTGGTATTATATTATTCGAGCCACCACAGAATCTGTTTTACACAGAACTCAAATCTATTGTCTAAGTCATCAATATCATAGAACGTACAGAGTTCTATATTCTTGATTTATTCGGAATTGCCTCAGGAATATGAATAATTAATCACTACAGTAAATTTCATAGTTTTTCATTGAAGGACCACTTGTATACTCACAAAGAATGTCTTTATTCAAGGAAATTACAATTTCCTCTTAAGACTTGTCTTTAGCCCTCATACTAGTGAAGTGACCCACCTGTTTATTACTAAGGGAAGACACAATAAATCTGAAAGTGAGATCTAATAAAATCCTTGTCACTTTGGACCTGGTATCCAACTGTGTAAATTCAGCACTCAACTCTCTCCACTGAGGCCATTCAAAGCTACTCGCTGTTCTCTTTCCTAAGGTTATGTGTGATGAAAAACAGATGCAGAGGTTTTGAACCTTTCTGGGTTGAAAGATGCCATGTGGCTGAAATATCCTGTGATTGATGAAACTTCATTTTGCTTTTGATAGCCTTCAATGATGATTCGTTTCTAAATTAATTACAAACCCTGTCTTGGTGAGTTACTTCTATGTGTGGTTGGAACTGGTGTGATCTCTACAATATTTTGAACTCATATGATTTTAAGGATGTGGCTTGAAGGACATGAATATAGCTCCTAAAGAAAGCTCTGTTTCAGCTCTAGGATTAGCTGTTCTTACTCAGAGACTCCTTGCATTCCAAATGCGCCAGATAAGGACAGGTGAGGTCTGGCCACCAGTAGAGATGATTGACTGCCATGATACATTTGAACACTATGTGTGTATGCACCAGAGAGAGCTCTGCACAAATCTATTTGGGAATCTTCCCTACTTCTGTCCCTCACTCACTGATTCATTTAGTACTCTTACATACTTTTTCTGTATATATATATATATATATATATATATATATATATATATATATATGGAAAATGTAGCTATCAATTGGTGTATCATTCTACAAGGTATCACTATGAATATGTATAGAAGACTCATTTTGTTTTTTGTTTAAAACATATTTTCCTTTTAAATTTACATAATATTTTACACATTTGTGGAGCAGTATGTCACAATCCAATACATGTACACTGTGTGTAATTACAGAAAACATAAAAAATAACACTTTTATTACTTACTCTTTTTGTCTGGAACATTATGATTCCACTCTTCTCATTTCTCATAAAATATGGTAGTACAGACTTTTTTTTTTTTTTTTTTTTTGTCAATCTTCTAGTACTCAGACATAAACTTTATTGCATCACTGTATGGTATTTTTTTTTTTTTTTTTTTTTTTTTTTTTTTTTTTTTTTTGACAGAGTTTCTCTGTATTGTTCCAATTCTTCTCTTTTCATACTTCTGTGCATGATTCATGTTTATTTATTGACATCAGCACATTGATTAAGGTAAACCTAT
This sequence comes from Peromyscus leucopus, assembly GCF_004664715.2. Lineage (NCBI taxonomy): Eukaryota > Metazoa > Chordata > Mammalia > Rodentia > Cricetidae > Peromyscus > Peromyscus leucopus. The sequence goes on along the minus strand of NC_051075.1, from coordinate 60,641,516 downwards.
TTATTATTCTTCCCATGTAACTGCAAATTTTATCCAGTAACTAACTTGCCCATATAACTTCTCCCCACCATATTTGTCTAGAAAATATTAGTAGAAAGTATCAGTCTGTTCTGATTTTGAGATCACAGCTTTTAGCCTCCTCATATGAGAACAGGAGATATTTGTCTAACTGTGTCTTTCATATGTATCTTTCCATGGACCATTTGTGGTAAAACTTCATTTTGAAATTTCTTTCCCATTAATTATAATTCAAATCATATATCACCATATGGGTTTGAATTATAATTATTCAGACCTCCATTCATAAAATTCGATTAAATTAAAGTTGTGCCTTTCCTGGAACTCACTTGGTAGCCCAGGCTGGCCTCGAACTCACAGAGATCTGCCTGGCTCTGCCTCCTTAGTGCTGGGATTAAAGGCGTGAGCCACCACTGCCCAGCTATTTAGCAACTTCTAATATAGCATTACCCTATGATTTACTTTACATATTTAAGATAGAAACTTAATACTTTCAACACAGTTAAGTTAATGACAAATCCTCCTCATACTCATTCCAATACCTGTCTAACTACATACTTGCACCTGAGGTATAGCAAATGATAACTTGCTATTAATCACTCAGAGATCATTTTCCCACTTAAGAATTTTATATAAATGAAAGCAGAGAGTCAGGAGTATATCTTCTCATTTTATTGATTATTATTAAAACATAGCTTTTGACTATGTACGCTGTTAATTTCAATCTCTTCAATGATCATATTTATTTTCTTATGCGCTTTTCATACACATTCTTTTATTTTAGTGTTCTTGTTTCTGTCAAATAAGTAAAATGATTTGAGACTTTTTAAATATATGCATTATTAATATAAATTCCCTTCTAAGTCTGTTACCTGCTTCTTAAAATTTGATGCCTTGTGTTTTCAGTTTTATTCAAACTGAAATAAATTCCAATAAGCTATGATTTTTACTTTTTGCCAATTATTTTTGTTACTTAGACTCTAAATATTTAGAAATTCTTCAGATACATTGTATTTTTTAAATAAATTTCTATTTAAGTACTATATGGTCAGAGGACATACTTAGTACTTTTAAATTGTTTTAACAGGACTGAGATTTGGTTTTAAATCCACAATAGGCATAATTTTTTTAAATGGCACATGTAGATATGAAGAAAAAATATATTCTGTTGCTCTGTGGAGCATTCCATAAATGCAAACTGAATAAATTTGAGTGATGTTCTATCTAAGCCTTTTCATATTGTTTGTCTGAATTTTCTCACTTTTTGCTACAAGATTTTCATTTGTGTGTAGTTTAATTTGATTAACTTTGTCTAGTTTTTAAAATTATGTATACTAAATTTAAAATTGTACACTAGCTTATTCAATCTTTACACATTCAAAATGTTTAGAATTAATTGTACACTAGATTATGCAAACTTTACACTTGCAAAATGTTGTTTTTCTGTATATTTTTCTTCATCCTAAAGATTTATAACAGAGAAACACTTTTATACAAAATCGACACTGTGCTAAATATAAAATATGCCTGGTCACAAAAGTATGTGTGAGGTTGTCTTCATACACTAGGCAATTGTTAATCAAAACCAACTGTGTATCCTATAATTTAATTACATTTTACACAGTCAATATGGGGTAAGAGTTAGATTCCGTAGGCTGAGGGCTCATTAAGTACCAGTCACAAGTCTGGTCATGGTAAAATTTTCTGACTATTGGCATCATTACCTTTGAACCCATGGCTATCTGCTTGGGATTTATTGAATATATTTAAGGTTCAATATCTTCTCTTCAATAATTAGTACCTGAAAAGTTAGTTGTGTTATTTAGGAGTGTCTTAGTTAATGTTCTATTGCTATGTAGAGACACCATGACCATGCAAATTTTATAGAGGAAAACATTTAATTGAAGCTGGATTAGAATCTCAGAGGTTTCCATTATTCTCATGATGGGAAGCATGGCACCACACAGGCAGACATGATGAGACATGGTGCTGGAGAACTAGCTAAGAGTTCTATATCTAGATTGCCAGGTAGCAAGTAGAGAGGCGGGGGGATGGAAGACTGTATCTGGCTTGAACATTTGAAGCCCTAAAACCCACCCTCAGTGACACACTTCTTCCAACATGACCACACACATTACAATATCTCCTCATCCCTGTCAAGTAACGCCATTTCCTAGTGACCAAGCATTCAATTCTATGATCTACAGGGGCCATCCTCATCCAAATCACCACAAGTAAGGTCTTTTGTTCTTGGGAATTTATTATAATCTACTTTCAAACTCCAGAAGAGTTTCTACTTGTAAGAATTTGCTGCAAAAATGCATGTGAAAATAGGCATATGTGAACTGAAATCTTTTACATTTATTAGTCTGGCAAAATTCTGGGTATAGTAATGCTACTTTCTCTTATCTTAGGAAATATCAACTTACAGTGGCTACTGTAAATTATCTAAAAACCATAAATTCACAATTCTATCATGTTTTAGTTGATTCAAGTAGTGAGGTAAGTAAATTTGTTGCCTCCTATTCTATCTTGAATGGATGTGTAAATCTAATTACATTTTTAACTCAGAAACATTTTATTAAATAGTACAATAAGAAAAAATATTTCATTCTTTATGGTGGTTATAACATTATATAGTCATTCCAATACAGAATACAATATAAGTTACATAAATCCACAATTTCCATCCAGCCCAATGTGGGTTGTCATGGAAACTATCACAATGAATAATTATAAAACATGATTACTACTTCCAAGCAGCTTGCAATATCTATATAAATAAGAAATAATTAGTTCCTGTAAAATCTTCACAAATGAGTCATTAATTTATAATGTTAATGCAGTTCTCAATCAGCAGTACAAGCTAATATTAGTTCTTACTAAACATATCTGTTAAAAGGCATTATGAGAATTTTAAAAATTATAAACAATAATAATCATGTACTATATATACTTTATATTTGTGGCTCTAAAATATATATATATATATATATATATATATATATGAATATGTTGCTCATATATATCACACTACATATAATAAATAAATGCATATTTTGATATATATGTCACCCCCAATGTACTATAGAGGGAGGTGGGGAATTTTTTAAATGGTTAGGTCATAAGAGTGGATAAGTTGGCACCATATAGCCAAGGTTTATGCCAAGCTAATGACTTGAAATATTTCTATTCAAATATATCTGATGGGCATAGCTATTGCATTTATGAGAAGAAACTTGAGAAGAGTCCTTTCATTCTGCTTTAGGCTATGTGAGAGTGCAAAGAAAAGATGGCTCTCTTCTAATTGAAAGGGGCTTGTTAATTGTTGCCCCTTCTTCCTGAACTTTGATCTTACACTTCTCGGCTTCTAGAACTCTGAGAAATTAATTCATGTTGTTTTGCTCAAGTAGCCCAAAAAGATTAATCCTATGATTGTACAACTGTAAAGGAAATTATTGATTTCCAAGTGGTAAATAATACCTTAAAATTAGAGCAACAAATCACTCTCAAAAGTGAATCTTTATAGAACCAAAGTTTGATTTAATGAATAGTTAATATTATATATAAGAGCCTCTATACTAACAGTCTTTTTTTTTTTGAAGCTTAGAGAATCAATAAGTTATTGAGGTTACTCATGAGAGTATAGATTATGTACTACTTCCACAAACATAGATGAAAGAAAAGTGAATGAATACCTGAAATTCTATCCCTGGATCTCTATTCACAGTTCATGTGGTCTTTGTCTGGTAATGAGGTGGAAAGTGTCGCTCCCTAGCCAAGCTATACATCTTTGGGAAATACTCTGTGAATTCTGTAAGTTTCAGTGTCCTTCTGAGACTTGGACATTGTTTAATTCCTAAGATTTGTCAATTTTGTTTACTTACTATGTCTGATCTAGATAATATTCTTTTTCCTTTTTACACCAAAAATAAGTAATTGTTAACATATAAACTTCAATTTCTTAAGAACTGTAGAATAAGAATATTTTAAAAATAATTAAAATGGAAACTAAAAATTGGGGCTCCAAAGATGTCTCAGCATTTCAGAGCACTAACTGTTATTGCAGAGGATTTGGGTTCAGTTTCCAGAACCCACATGGCTGTTCATAACCATTCCTGGAAATACAATTACAGGTTTAATTGTTTTGAATAGATGTCATAACCATGACAATTCTTATAAAGGAAAATATTTAATTGGGCCTGACTTAAAATTCAGAGGTTTAGTCCGTTATTATCATTGTTGGAAGCATGGTGTCATGCAGGCAGACAGCTAGGAATTCTACATATGGATATAAAGGAAGCAGGAAGAAAGAGTGACTCTTGGTGTGGCCTGAGCTTTTGAAACCTCAAAGTTCATCCCCTGTAACACACTTCGTCTAACAAGGCCACACATACTTCAACAAGGTCACATCTCCAATAATACCACTCCTATGGGACTATGGGCTATTTTCTTTCAAACCACCACATTTACAAATATAATAAAAAGAAATATTTTAAAAAGAAAATCCAGCACTCGGGAGGCAGAGCAGATCTTGTGAAGGCAGCCTGTACCAAGTGAGTTCAAGGAAAGGCGCAAAGCTACACAGAGAAACCCTGTCTCGAAAAACCAAAAAAAAAAAAAAGAAGAAGAAGCCATAAATGTGTTAGTTCCTATGTTACACACTTTAAAGTATGTCTAGTCTGTACTTCCTGGTGTCTGAATATTCAGTGGCTCCAAATCTATCATCTGTTTTCTCAGATTAGATATGATTTTCCATGATGTAAAGGGGCAAGTTAGTCTTTTGAAATTATTAGTTATATTTCAAATACCAGAAAATACAGTAATGTAATTTTAATGAAGATTTAGCTACTTAAATTTGGCCTTTGTCTTTGTTCAAGTTTATAATTTGCTAAATAGCATAAAGAAAATATTCAACATGTAAGATTTATGTTCTTGCTTCTTTTTCTTAGTGACCTTTTTCTCTCAGGTTTTAGTTTGGCTTATATTAGCATAACAAATAAGGTAAATCTCCCTAAACTTCCTCCTCATATTTGTATTCCACTCGAAAATATCAGTTACATTTACAGTAATCAATTAATCCTATATAAACTGATTGATTATTAAAAAAAAACCCTCTCTTTGAACAAATACTGTTTTTCTTATAGATCCAGGCCTCTTCATATAGGTCACAAGTAAAAATTAAAGAACTAGATACTGGATTATTGAATATGGGGAAGAATGTGTATCACTATATTGAGAACAAAAAAAAAAAAACCTGTTGCAGATTGTATTGTGAACCACTATAATTTACAAGTGCAGAACAATCAGAAAATTTCATTATGGAAGTATCCCTGTCGCTCTAAATAACGTAAAGCTTTTGATTTTCTTCTTAACATTGAGGTCAATGAGTCCAGTGTCTGCTATTCTCCACCTGCAGTGTGGCATTACAATTGTGATTAAAAATGATTTTGTTGGATCTCTGACAGAACAGTTCTTACCAAGAAAGCAGGCTGACATATATAAGGCTAAAGACTCATTGTATTAGCAAAGAGCTTATTTACAATAAATATTCTTGGCTCATTTTCAAACTCTTGAACAAACATGGAACTTGAACTACCATGAGCCTAAAACTCTCAAATCTTTGTGGTGGAAATTTGTTTATGAAGGTTACATGATGACCAGATGCTCACGGTTTTCCACATTGCTACCACTTTGATAAATATTGGTAATCTCTGGGGGAGTGTTCTTGGTTTACTTCCAAAGTAAAGAATTCAGAGTAAAGATCACATAACTTCACTACGATCACATAACTTCACTACCTTGAAGTCTGGAAACATATATGATTCATTCATTCTCGGCTCTTGGTGCTAAACTTTACCCATGCAGGGAAATCTACCTAGATCCAAAGTATCAAATGTTATTTAAAACACCAGTGCTTTAAATTAAATCCAAGATCGAGTGTGTTTCTTGTCCTTGAGGAAAAAGAGATTCAGCTGTCCAAGACCCAGTCAACCCTTAAAGAAGGAACAAGGTCAAAATACCAGAATTTTGTTCATATCAGTAACAGCAAATGTCAAAGATTATAATATACAAAAGCTGAAAATCAAAACACTGCATATAATTATTAATATCAAGTCTTGAAATTCCATAGCATTGAGAAGAAACATTAGATTTTAAAAGTTATCAGTCTGTTATATTCATTAAAATTAATAATTATTATCATTAGTAATTATTATTACACCATATAATAGAGTGAATTAATTTAATCCAAATGTATAATGGGCCAACCTAACCATTAGACATGGACATCAGTAAAATTTTACCTCTTCCTAAATAAGTTCAAATCTCTCTCTCTCCAAAATCATTTAATGTTGCTATGATATATTGAAATAACCATTCTTAGATGGAGTTATTCCAACACGACAATTAAAGTGGAAGCATTTACTCTAGTTTCTCAATTGGAGAGAAAGAATATTTTATCGATATGTTTTACTTTATTTATTATTCCACAGTAAGATCTTTATCCTTGTGCTCTGTGTTCCCCAACAACATTTTAAGCCTTCATAACAACCTATTTTAAAGTTAATCTTAGTTATCATCTGCTTCAGGAAAAGATGATATTCTTGAATTGTGAATTACAAGAATTCTAACCTCCACTATTTGTGGTGTTTTTCATAGAAAACCGAGATGACTACAGACATAGTCATCTGTAACAGGTGTTCAGTTGACTATTGAGTGAATAGTTAAATTTTCACTCCATGTCATGGATGCAGTGATGATTACCTCAGCCTGACCAAGCATCTAGGCTTCAGTTGTCTGAAGTCCTCACAGATAATTCAGTAGCTTGGTGGACCTAATGCAAACCATAGAATAAGAAGCTGCCTCCTTAAATATGAATAAGAGTAGATACTGCATAGAAATTGTAGGCACTACATTCTGCTATTATTACAGAAACTTCCCTTTTTCCTCACTAGAGAACTGGCTACTACTAGGCCACATATTGTAGAGATTTTTTTTTTCAATTGCTATATCCACATACATGATTAGAATACATACACTGTCCTTAGCAAAGCATTTTCTTAGTTCTAATGAAGACTTCTAGACCCAGTTTTGAAGGAAGTCTGACTTGGTGGATCAGGGAGATTTTCAAGTTCCTTCCATTGTTGGCACCAGTCTGGCAGACCCAAATACAGGTGTTCTGGCCCATGGTCCATACTGATTTTATTACTCATAAATATATATACTTTCCAGTTATAGAAGATTCTCTAATTTGGAGTCATTTTTAAGTTTGTGGGCTTACTGCTTTTATTTTATTATTGAAAAATAATTAACAGACATAATTCCCAAAGGTCCATAATTCAAAAGTTTCATCCATACCTCTCTCGATGAGATAGAAATATTTTCCTTGCTGTGGTCACATTATGTGTTTGTTTTTTTTTTTTTTTTGAAGCACTTCATATCTCAGACCTAGTATGTCATATAAATGGGGCAAATTTATGTCTTAGAAAGTCCTATTCAAATGGAAATTATGCAAACTACATAACATTCTTTTATTTTTTATTTTGAAATTTTAAAAAAATATTTAATGAGTGTTTTGCCTATATGTATGTATAACACATGCATGCAGTGCCCACAGAAGCCAAAAGAGGGTACTTAATTCCCCAGAACTAGAGATGATAGTGAGGCTGCCATTTGACTACTGAGAATCAAATCTGGGTTCTCTGGAAGAGCAGTCAGTGCTCTTATGTGCTAAATCATCTCTCAAACCCTTTATCACTCCTTTTAAAATGGTTCCATATTAATTCATCCTTTCACTAAAATAGTCAAGTATTATAATAATCATCTATTTTATTGCCATTAACTTATAGTGTGGTTCTTTGCAGACACTGTGATTTATACTTTCTAATAGATAATATATTTTTGGTTTTTAAATTTTGTTAAATTCAAATATATTATTACCATGACCATGGATATCTAAAATGCCTCAGAATCCTAACCCAACAGTTACAGAGACTGAGATACAGAAACTCTCTTTGATAACTCTTTAAAGGTCCTTGGTAAGGTTGCTGACATCTCTCTTGAAGTTTGGAAGAAAACTATCTGCAGTCTCCGTCCTCACTCCTACAGAAGGTTTGGTGCCCACATTCAGCCAGATATTATCCATGTCTTCGAAAGCATAAGGCACCCAGATGCTTTCAGTTACAGTCTAGAAGGTGGTTAAGAGGGCTAGGGATGAGGGGAAAAGTTTTGTGTCCTTTAGGGGATGAAGAGATGGCTCAGCATTTAAGAGCACATGATGCTCTTCTCTAGCACCCACAATCAATTCCAAGCACCCATTTTGATCGGCACATGGCAATTTTGTAACTCTGTTTTGGGGGATCTGATGCCTTTTTTCGGCCTCCACTGGTACCAAAACACAAGCACAGACAAATAAATAAATAATAAAGAACTCACATGCATAGGACATAAATAATTTTTAAATGAATCATTTAAAAGGAAAACAAGCCGGGCGGTGGTGGCACACGCCTTTAATCCCAGCACTCGGGAGGCAGAGGATGGCGGATCTCTGTGAGTTCGAGGCCAGCCTGGGCTACCAAGTGAGTTCCAGGAAAGGCGCAAAGCTACATAGAGAAACCCTGTCTCGAAAAACCAAAAAAAAAAAAACGAAAACAAATGTACTATAGTCAGCAATAAGTGAACTTCTTTGAGATGATCCAAGAGGAACAAGGTTTAATATTTTGGTTACTTATTGATTATTCCATATTTGTAAAAGAGTTTTTGTCCTATATAAATGATTAGAAATGTAAAAAGAAGTAAATTGTAAAAAAAAAAAAAAAAAAAAAGTCACATGTAATCAGATATTATTTTCATTTAGGAGCATTTTTTTTTTCATATTTAAAGCATTGTCCTCTATTTCTCAGCAAGTAAAACTATAGAACCTCATATTAACTCAAGAATCAAAAAATCATACAAATATATTTTTAAGAAAAATAGACCATTGTGCATCTCTAAACAAAAAGTCTCCACATTATATTAGTTCATAAAATAGAGATAAGCCAGAACTTGAATTTTTCTCCTGCGAGTAATGAAACAAATGTGTACAAATAAGAGGAAAGGCTTTTACTGTATCCTCATCCAATAATGTTCTCCCCTTACACCATTTACAATTCTCTGGAGGCTAAAGTGTAGGCACAGACAGCATGCTTCAAAGAAAAAAACACGGAAGATTAAAGAATATATTCAGTAGTAAGTCCTGAGGCTATAAAGCTACATATTTTGAGTATTCCTATGTAGTTCCATTAGATCTCCGTTATTAAAGGTAATATTTTGGACCTGACATACGTTCCACTTAAAAACATCACAGATAAAGGCCACTACCACTCCTGCAAATGCAGTGATTCGTTGTGCTACTGATGTTATTAGAAAGAAGGACTGTGTGTTTATTTCAAGTAGAAGAACTACTCATTGCTATCAGCTTTAAAACAACATATTGACTTTCACAATGACTGACTTGCAATGGTTGGCATTTGAAATTCATGTTGGAGAAATCTGTTATTAGTAACTCAAATTCTTATGCTTGTTGCTGTAGTCTTTGAACAAAATTCCTTCTTCTCAGCTTCTCCTAAGTGAAACATCTGAGCATTACCATGTTATTCTTTGTTGCTGGATGAATTGTGTCAATTTTATGTTCAATGTGCACTATTTGAGTCATTATAATATTAGCTGTTAATATATCTTGTAAGTTATTGGAGGGATTTTTCATTTGATTTTTATCAAAGCAGACTTACCAAGACCTCAATAAATAGAGTGGTTTAAGTTATGCAATACACATACTTGTAAATGAGATGGCTCTTGAGGATGGCTTACATGGAATCCATACAAAACTTTACAAAGATCATAGTACTAACTGCATTATCAAGCTATAGATATAGATAAAAATTACTCACTACATACTAATTTATATTCATAGAGACATTGGGAAACAAAATTCATTGTCTCAATACTTTTGTTACTATTGTCTAAGAAGCTGAGTATTAAAGATTCCAATTGAAAAATTAACTGCATATAAAATGCTCCTGGATATCTCCCATAAGGTTTGGAGTATTACCATTCTTACTTAAGAAACTCAATTAGAAATGTATTACCTGTAACTAATCATTGGAGAAATATAGAACAAGGGATACTTATCAATTTACAAATCACAGAACATAAAAAATGAGTTGTATGATTAGAATAATTATAACCTTATTAAATAAAAACACAGAAACAAGTAAAAGAAAGAAGTCAGAGTCAACTAAATCTCACCTTCTCTGTCCAGCTTCACGAAAAGACTACTTCTTCTTTTTTTAAAGTATTTTTCTTTCATTGTTGTAAACAAAACATGATGCTCGTACTGTCTGAATGTACAGCTAGTCTAAAGATATGTCGAATGCTGACTGTATCTGACACACAGAGATCTTATGGATTAAGCGTGCCACCGCACACTCTTGCTATGCTCTAATAGCTCTGACCTGAACACAAGATCTTATGATAAAGCGTGTGCACACGCACACCTTGCTATGCTAATAGTCTGAAGACAACTTATTATAAATACAATCAAAATAATATTTCAGTACAATTAGATTACCACCACATAGAAGCTTTATGCCCCCCGGAGAATGCTAGAAAGGACTATGTACATTACTACAGCAGAAAGGTATGCATTAGTGTTATGCAGCTGTGCCCCTGTTAAGTAGAAAAATGGCTGACTTGGCAAGACCTTCCCGGTTGAGCAATGGTGGCACAAACATCAGTTTCTAAATGTATTAAAGGCCCATCCCAGAAGATGGAACCTATTCTTTGCACTGTTAACATGAGCCTAGACAGGTTATAAGACCTGGGAGGAGAATATGTTACTATTAATTTACCTGAAAAATGTGGCATTATACCAACTCATAATGACTTACCTTTATATCCAGAAAGCACCTTTCTCATCTCTTATCAAAGTTCATTTTGCACAGGATGGGGGTGAACATGAAAATCTATAGTAAGTAAGCATGTAGAGAATTAAAAACTATTGAGTTATCACCCTTAAATGCGACTACTATGTCAGACCTTCTCCTACCGAGGTTCAGGGACTACTGCAACAGAGTAGATGAAAGGATGGCAGAAAGCCTAAAGTAGAGAATGACTGCAATGACAGTGTTTTCCTGGTATGATAAGTTACATGCATGCCACATACATGAACTCAAATTAGTTGTGATAGCATGCTTGAGACCTGTAAGAGGTTAAGCCAGACAAACTCCAGTATGGAGATGAAACTGGTAACAAATCACGGCTCCTGGCAAGAAACAATTGGTGATTGATGGGTGCTAGAAGACGGAGAAGAAGTGTTGGTTTCTGTCAATAACACAGCTCCAGGGAGACTATCAATGATCCGGGAGATGGCCTTAAATCCACGAACATATTTGCAGCTATGAGTAGAAATATTGTATTTAAAAGAATATACAACTAGAAATAAGAAACAGTGGTAAAGAAAATGGGGGTGGAATTAAAGAGAAGAGAATGGATGGTGGACTTGTTCAAAAAGCATTTGTGCATACATATGAATTCCTCAAACAACAGCAACAACAAAATGTGAAATCAATTTTAAATAAATAAAAATAACCAGGAAGAAAATTTCCATTTGACATTATATTACATCTTCATTTTTCATAAAAAGCTGTCACATATATCCATCAACATGACTTTATAACAACTGTGTCAATATTTTTTTCTTCTCATTGATATAATAGTGAGAGTAGCATCTGGGAATTATCTAGTAATTTATATAGAACACAAGGTTGTTCATCTTTATTGATGTTCCTTCAGAAAATCAAACAGATACAAAATGGCTTCAAGTTTGGACTGATTATCAGAAAGACACGAGGTCAAAAATCTACCTCTAAGCAACTTCCTATTCCCTCTCAGGAACACACTCACATCCCTCTGAACTCCTCTGCAAGATGGGGCAATTATACATACATGCTAGGATTCAGAAAGCTAATAAGTGAAATGCACTTAGCATAGAAACATAACTTATAGCAACTATTATGTAACCATAATCCCCACTTAAGTTGTGGAATGGTTCCAATGTAAAAGACAGGTTATATATCTCGTGGCCGTTCCTCTCTGTCAATGTCCCTTTGGGACTGATATATTTTCATTATTATCTCCTTAGGTCTATTTTGAGAAGGCAAGTTTTTCTAATGACATAATTGAGCTCATGAAAATAGAGAATTATAGAAAAAAGTTTGATCAGAAGATTATCAGTTGATCAAATGCTACCAAAAGAGAGTGATGAAAAGGTTCTTCTAAGTGACTGAAGTAACCAAAGATTACCCTTTATCTGACTCATCTACACTGTATGTATAGTATTTAAGGTCAAATTGTAGCCATTTCAGTGTATTGGCCCACATTTCAAATACATGAAAATTGTTTTAGTGAACTTTACCTGGCTCATTTTCCTTTTAAGAATAAAAATCAGCGACAACAATGGTGAGGATACCTCCTCATATCTAAAAGACAATAATTTCCTACAGTCTGTCATTAATTCTAATACTTTTCCAAGAACACTCAGATTGTACAATTTTCATTTCCATGATTATGTACATTAGAAGATATGACACCTCCGATGGTTTGTCTTTGAGCATTCTTTTTATTGGTTGCCTTGTTTGGTTCTTGGTTTCTCTGCTCTTGTCTCTGTATTTGTCTTGGCAATTGGTGTGTTTCTTGACTGTTTCAAATGATTAGATGCCCACAAAACAATATATTCAATATCAGCCCATTCCTTGTTCTCAGTTCCTTTGTAAATGGTGTCACTATCTTAACTCTTTTAATGACCTGCTCTATGAAAATGTATTTGCCTCATGCTAGCCATTTGCTTTTCTCAAATTCTGTCCCAACCAACACAAAAGTCTTCTATTTTAATGTCCTCATCTTAAAACTGTCATTATGAGTTCCAATCCAATCCCTTCATTTTGTCTCCAGTATTTCTGTCACTTTGAGGATTAGTGCTTCAAGGAAGTTGGGAATAGAGAGCAGGCTCAATGGTTAAGACAGCTCCTGTTCTTCCACATGACCAGTCTCAATTCCCAGATACATTTGGCAGCTCACAAACATCTGTAATCCCAATATCAGAAGACACTACAACCTCTTCTGGCACCAGACACACAGATGAGCAGTGATATATATGCAATCAAAATGCTCATATGACAAAACACATCTTTATAAAGTAAATAGATTGTGGGCAATACATTTTCATATCAGGTAATAATTGTGAAGTTTTGAGCTTAGGAAAAAGGAGCCTGTGCTTAACAGACACCTCATGGTCAGTTTGTCTGTGTTGGATTTATTTGAGCCTTCATAGGAAGACAACTAAAATAATTAAAATTTAAATTACTATTTCCATTTTACCAGATCTCAAATAGCCAAGATACAAGGGAAAAGCCAATAACATTGGAAACTAGAATGTTTTTTCATACACGAATAGCTTGTCAATCAAAGTGTTTTTCTTTGCCAGAGTTCTAGTTGCTTTGACAACAGTCACTCCTCTTCCTTGTATTCACAAGCTCAGAGACATGCACTTTCAGACTTCATAGCATCCCGAGTGAATCCAGATAATCTGGTCTTCAATAACAACACACCAACCAAAGTCAGCAAACGTGATAGTAATTCATTCCCAGAACAAGTTGCCTTTATTTTGACATTGAAAACAATCCTATGTAGCAGGATTCTTTAAAAGTTCTTATTAATAAAATCAAACCCGAGGCCAGTTATTGGGGTCCATGCTGGTAGATCAGAGAGACAGAACAAGCACAGCTATCTACCTCACCAGTTCTCACTGGTCTGTTTCCTCAGACTGGAAGCTTCTGTGTCCTCATCCCAATAGCTCTCAGCTGAATTGTGTTGCTCCAAAGCCTGAAAGCTTAACCAGGGACCCCAGAGGCCAGCATTGGCATAATTTATTCCTTTAAAGCATCCCCTAGAATTTGTAAAACAGTAGTGAAACTATGTAAGTGTGAAGATATAGGTATCAAAAGAAGAAGAAGAAGAAGAAGAAGAAGAAGAAGAAGAAGAAGAAGAAGAAGAAGAAGAAGAAGAAGAAGAAGAAGAAGGAGAAGAAGAAGAAGAAGAAGAAGAAAAGAAAGGAAAGGAATAATGTTTGAAATTACATCTTTCAGATACTTGCACCTTGACATAACAGTCTGGTACTATACTGTCAACAGTCATTAGTAAAGACCCTTAAAGGCTTTTACCCTAGCCTATTTTGATTTCTTCTCAGGCTTCTCTAAAAAACAGATGAAGGGAGAAAAGTTTTACACACTCAGGGGCAATAAAACGTGCAACTTTTCTTGGTGTGCATATTCCCTAAAGATTGATTCTCCTCTAATATGGTGGCTAGCCAAGCCACATGTATCTGGTAAATATCCTTGGTGATTTAGAAGACATAATCCAGTTCTAACATTTCAGATCCTGACCTAAAATTTTATATCCATACGGCAACAATCAAATACAGCACTGGACAAATGCCAACCTGGCATTCTATTTACCTCGGAATTTTGGGGAGATCTTCTTCGCTTATTTAATAAGGTCATACCAGGTAGGACTAGAGAGGATCCTGCTCTGATACAGAAGCCATCCTTCATATTAGCTTTGGGCTGGGGGAAGTTAGACATCATAAATGAAGGATATAGTTACCTCTCCTAGAATTTGACAATTAACCTAAAATTTTTAAAATTTCGCCCATACCCAGCAGGAAGCAATTTTAAGAATACGACGCCCACATTCCCAAAGAGGTGGTGTGGGGCGGGTGGTTTTTTGGTCTTTTTAATGGGTTTTGGGTCTGGGATAATTTTCAGTATTTAGGGGGGGTTGGTTACAAGTTATTGTCAAGGGTTAAGAAAAAGGCTAAGCAAAGGAGATTAGATTTAAGGTTCTTGTATTAACATACAATCAAAATCACATTTCAGTATAATTAGATTACCACCACACACTTTACTCACTGAGACGCCTGAGTGCAGGTGTTTGAGATGGTCTGCACTTGGCTGTGCTGGGGGATGGTCTGTATGTCAAGTTGTTTTGATTGATCAATAAATAAAACCTGATCGGCTGTGGCTAGGCAGGAAGGATAGGCGGGACTAACAGAGAGGAAAAATAAAAGGACAGAAAGGCAGAAGGAGATGCTGCAGCCGCCGCCATGACCAGCAGCATGTGAAGATGCCGGTATGCCACCAGCCACGTGGCAAGGTATAGATTTATGAAAATGGATTAATTTAAGCTATAAGCACAGTTAGCAAGAAGCCTGCCACGGCCATACAGTTTGTAAGCTATATAAGTCTCTGTGTTTGCTTGGTTGGGTCTGAGCGGCTGTGGGACTGGCGGGTGACAAGGATTTGTCCTGACTGTGGGCAAGGCAGGAAAACTCAAGCTACAATCCTACTTGACATTTCAAGGCAAGAATTCAGACAAGTACACACACTGAAGCCATCTATTACTGGACAGCCCATGCCATCAGATAAGTTACTGCTACTCTACCAAATCCACTCCTATTCTTATGTCACCCAAAAGAAGTAAACCTCTCAAAACAAACTTAACAACGTGGTGTTGAGATTTAAAGGCCCAACATGTGTTAAATAACAGTGTATGGAAGTGGCCTACAGGAAATGAGCCAGCTTAGCCTTTGCAAAATAGCCAAACATTCATTAGACATCTATTAGCAAGAGTCATGGGTGTCTCAAAATTTCCAAAATCTTTCTTAAGACAAGTATTAATCTTTAATACCTGTCTCCTCATGCTCCCAGAGAGACTTATCTTTTACAAGAAACCTATATGGAGCTACAGGAACACCAAAAGAAAGCTATTAGAGTTGTTTAAGGAATGAAAGCCACTTATTTAAAAGAAATACCATCACTTTGGTAGCACTGGGTGAACCTACAATCATGATTCTTTGAAAATCTTCATTAACATATCATTGAGCACTTCTCAGTGTAGCAATGGAATATACTTGCTGTTTACCTCTCAGCTGGCAATTTAATGTAGAATAATAGCCCAACTTAACAAACTAAAATATTGAAATATTGGAAAAGTGATGGATTGGAACATGTGTGTTTGTTTTTTTGCCTGCCTTTTTAATTTGCTTTTAGCTGACTGTAAAGAAGAATTAGATGCAAAAATGAACATGAATGGTATAGAAATAAAAACATGTCCTTTGTGAGAGTTTCATAGGACAGAAGCCAGTAAATGTCATGTCTAGAAGAGACAAAGATAATGCAAGTATTTTATTGTCTCTAGTGATATCAACTACTCTAAAAGAAAAGACCCAGATTTCTAATTTCTATGTGGAAGCCTGATAACTAGTAATGTGCTACTGAGGAAATGATAAAAAAAAAAAGGAGATGGAAAAGCAGAATATAATTAAAATGAAAATAGTGAGAGGGAAGGGGATAGAAAGTTTCAAGAAGGAGTTGGGTGGTGGATAAGGAACAAGACATGGGAGAAAGGTTTATCCTAATAAAAGGTATATTAAAAAAACTGTATAGAAATGTGTGATCATGCAACCCAAGTATAAAATATAATAAAGTGGATAGTAGAACACATATCATACGAAAGATCATGGAGAAAATCTGGAGGTTAATGGTTTAGCTGAAGTGGAGGAGGGCACTGAGGGAATAGAAGGCAGGTTAACCAAAGTTAAGTATGTGTCAGGAAGCCTTATGAAAACTCACTTATGTGTAAGCCAATTAAAAATAGAATTTAATAAAAAGCAGGAGAGACTTTGAACACAGGTACTCTGCATGGGGAATCAATGCTTCTCCCAAAGACTTTGGAAATTAAATGAAAATCTTAGTGCCAGACACAAGATCCCTCCCTTTGAGATACTAGCTAGAAAACCAAGGGAAGGTGAATAAGGCCAAAGCACATGATATACTTGGATGCCAATGGCGTGGATATATAATATTTGAAGATTAAAAGAGCAGGCATATAAATGAGAAAAGAAACAAATATTTTAAAGAAGATTGAATTGGAAGACTGATGCCAGTTGAGTCCTGAAATAAGCTTCAATTAGTTATTAATCTGTGTAACGGAAAAAAAAAACCTCAACAATAATGTCATATTAAATAATAGTGTATAAATACAAGGGTTGCACATTATTTTATTATCCCTTCTAGCATAGGAATTTCCAAGCTACCATTGAAAGTATTTTAATTTTTCAGTCCATTATATACATATTTTATAAAATGTCTAATTCTGAAAAAATTAGTCTTTCCAAGGAGTGAGTACCCTACTCAGTCATCTAATACTAGTGGTCAGCCCTCAAATCATATGCATACAAGCTAACTGCTTACAGACAGCAGTAAACAGACTTAGAATATTTCATTTACTTATGCATGAATTCATATATATACATATGTATATATATGTATAATATGAAACATTTAAAGGAAAAAAGACCTCAAATTTGAAAGAAAGTAAGATGTTGAGGTGTGGAGGTCATAGGAAAAGTTAGAAGGAAGAAAAGGAAGAGATAATTTTTTAAAAAAATTAAATTTGCAGATAATGCTTTTAGCAGATTTATTCCATTTATTTGCTTTTTCTTTCTGTGCATGAAAGAGGAGAGAGAGGAAAGAGAGTGAGAATGACCACACAAAGTACAAAATAAAGTGATAAAAATTTTGTAGTACTTTTGAATTAAAACTACCTTCTGATTCTATGAATAAGCACATGTCAGGTGTGTCAGCAATCCATCAGTCCAGTGCACACTGAAGATCTCAAGTTTTTCCACGCTTCCTTCCTTCCTCATTCTCATTAGATCCAACTATTAAAATAGCTGTAGCTTGTGCTGCAGGTTTTATTATTATTATTAGGAATGTGCAATACTGTCAAATTAAAAACTAAAATTATGCTTTTCTCTCTATCCTCCATTTTTCCTCTTTCATCTTTATGAAAGTTGCATAAGTGACTGTGCCTTTTTTATTATTGCAGCCAGGCAAAAGTTCTCCAAGTAGGTGATAACTATTTAGCAGCAGAGTGGATTTATAATACAGAGCCCTTGTGGAATCCAGTGTTATGTAACTGCATATAAATGAGTTTCATATAATGTTAAAACATTCTGTGTTACCTAATATTCAAATAGTTACAATGCCTCGAATAATTATGTGAAACAGTAGCCTAGAGCTCTCAGAAACTACAAATATATCAACATGTTTACATTTATATGTACAAAATATTCTAAGAGAACATGAGTTGAATTCACTGTTAAAAAGTAAAAACATAGTCTTAAATTTATTCACAAGTTGTAATTAAGAACATTTTGAGTAGCTAACTTTTTAATGTTTTGTAAATAACCTATTCATTGAAATTATTAATAAGTGAAGAACATAAAGTGTTAATCATTATATAAAATAATAAATTATTTCTGATTTACATTTAGAAAATACCTTAATTACAGACTTCATAATTTATTCCATATGAAACTGTTTATTGAATGCATTTAACCTTAAAACATACATTAGACATGTAGAAATTTCATGGATCCAGATGAAAATTCTTTTAAAGTTATTACACAGATAATTCCTGTCAGTTTAAGATATTATTTCTGGGCCATTTTCTATAGGATGGTAAACCTTCAAGCTCCTACCAGTAGTTCATGTTAATGCTCCATCAAAGCTTTCCAACACTGTTATCTATTTGGTGACTGTCAACTTAGAAAGGAAGAAAAAGGGATTACTAATGAAGTCCATGAAGTAGGAGGGGGAAAGACTAGAAAACATGACAATGTTAGCATTTGTTTTACCTTGAATGGAGTGCCTGAGAATAAAGCTAACAGAGGGAAGGAAGCAGAAAAATAAAGAGCAGAATGTGAAATAAGGTAGGAAGCACGGACATGTGCCAGTTCACAAAGGCTATGGTGAGAATCTTACTTTTTACCAGCCAATGGCACACATGAACTTTCGGGAACGACATTCACTTGGTCATTTTTTGTTGTTGTTGTTGTTAATTTTCCATTTGGAGTTCCTAGAAATATGGTGAATTATCATTCCCAGGATTCTAATACTTTTCTGGCAGAAAGATTGCCCCAATTTCACTTTCTTTCTGAGCGTTCTCCTGCTACTGGAGGCAGCCGAAATGAGAGAGATTTAAATCATAAGACGTGTTCTTCCATCAGTTCTCTTTCCGAGTGAGAAGATGCCTCGTCCTAGGGAAAGTGGGCAGCTTCTAAAGGTCAGGAGCTGGTCCCTGGGTGGTAACACATAAAGAAACTTCAGTCTCATGCTCTTACGATAAATAAATCTACAAACCTCTGTAAAGAGCATAGAAGTGATGCTTTGATGGAATCTTTACCTAGGATCCCAGCCACTCTTCTACTAGGTACAGGCAACTGTAATATCACAGTCTATGGCCACTTCATTGTCAATAGTTCCATTCTTATTTTGTTTCATATTACCCTGTCTAAATATTTTATGCATTATGGAATATTGATTTTAATTAAGATGAAATTATATGTTTTCTACTCCCTTTCTTCCCTCCAGCCTCTGCCTGATACCCTTTCTAGAACTCCTCTGCTATCACTCCCCACTCCCAAATCAGTAGTCTCTTTTTCTTTGAATATATGTATTCATACATATGTGTATATATATGTACAAATATATAATTACATATAAGATATTAGTATGCATCTCTATATATGTATCATATATATCATATATATATATATATATGTTGCTGAGTCTACTTTTATTTTTGTTCTTGTGTGCATGAGTTTACGGCTAACCTGTCTTCATTGTACAACCAATAATGCTGCTCATTCCTAGGAGATGCTAATTCTCCTTCTCCTAGTAGTCATTATTGCCTATTGTTCTTTAACTGGAGGTAAGACCCCATAAAATTTACCCCCTTTCCCTCCTCCCACATTAGCATATCTTTAATATCATTATTCTCCCAGTCTTGTTTATGCATTTTCTAATATTCACAGCACAATTTCTGGTATTCTAGCTTACTTTTTTCATCTCCTTTTCTGTGATGTTTCCTGATCCATAGGTGTAGGATTGGTGATGTAGATGTATCAAACGAGCTCACGTTTCTCTCTCTCTCTCTCTCTCTCTCTCTCTCTCTCTCTCTCTCTCTCTCTCTCCCAAGTGTTTGTGTGTGTGTGTGTGTGTGTGTGTGTATGTGTGTGTGTGTGAATACTCTGTGCATGTTTGTCTATAATATTGATAGACAACATATGTGTTTACAGAGAATTGAAACATTTGGCTTCAAAATTTGGGTCCTACTTGAGGAGTTTTTTCTAGAGTCGAATACCACTAAATATTTTCCTCAGGAGACACCAAATAAACTTTCTCAAGAGAAAATTATATTTAAGGTCTATTGATTTGTGCTATGGACAGCAACTATACTAAGAATGACAATAACTTATTTTACTAAAAAATACAATACAGTTTAAAGAAATAATAGATTTAAATCACACCAAAGTTTAATTCACAGCTGAAATATGCCAACCTATACTTGATCAAAAGGCTCAGGGATTTTCATTCTTGTTAGAGATTTGGAGTTTTGGTAAGCAAATCTAAAGCCTTGCACATACTATGCAAATTCACATACACACACACACACACACACACACACACACACCCTACATTCATAGTCTCTAAAATATTCAGTTTCAATGTTTTCATTTTTTAAAAACAATCACTCCTTTTATGAATGGTTTCTTTCTAAAATACATTCAAAATAAGTTTTAATTTTTCACTCTCACCCTTTAGCTTCTGGTAGCAATGATCATTCAAAAGAGTTCACCTGTGGAGGTCATAGCCAAATAATACATTTTATGAAAGTAAAAGCATGTTACATAACCATGCCATTCAAAATCTAAGTAGAATCTGATTGCATGTCTATTCTGCTGTATGATATCATTTTTAACAAAAAATCCAGAGAACTAGTTGAAGCTGTCTTTACATGTGGATTTTGGTGGGCTTCCTATTCTTCACATCAATTTAGCCTCAGTGTTCCTCCTTTTTTCCTCAAATGACTTTTTTCCTACTTTATTCATTTTGGATTTATGAAACTAGTCACTTTTAGTTATGAGTAAAAAAAAGTTAAGGTAAATGAAGGCAAAGGTAAATGTACTGGATTACTCTAGCAGGTTGTACTTATAGGCTGAAGCTTAATAGAGATGTTCAAAAAATAACTAGAAAATAGCCTCTTCATGTCTCTTTCTGTTAGCTCTGCCTACATGTTGTTGCAGGTCCTTCTACAGAATGGACTCAAGCAGTAAGCATCCAATTTGTAATCCATCAAATGAGCAACTCCATTTAAAGAGAAACTTTATTTTGAAATGGTTCCCTGGAAAATCTACTTATTTGCTGTGGGATGTTCTGTATGTCGAATGTGTTGCTCTGATTGGCTAATAAATAAAACACTGGTTGGCCAGTAGCCAGGCAGGAAGTACAGGCAGGACTAACAAAGAGGAGACGTGAGGAAAGAAGAAGGCAGGAATATAGACTGCAGCCGCTGCCAGGACAAGGAAGATGTAAGGTACCAATAAGCCACGAGCCACGTGGCAAAGTATAGATTAATAGTAATGGGCTGAATATAAGACTAAGAGCTAGACAATGATAGACCTGAGCTAATGGCCAAGCAGTTTAAATAATATAAGCTTCTGTATGTTTATTTTATTAGTGGGCTAAGGAACTGCTGGGGCTTGGCAGGACTCGGAGAGAAAACTCTCAAGCTACACTTATTGGTATTCACTAGTTTGTCTTTAATCCTACGTAATATTCCAAGTCGCTAGTGTGGTTGGAAAATGATGCAATACCTATTTGATATTCTTAATAATAAATTAGGGTTGCCTATTTAAAAAATGATAGTGACCTTTGATCATCGATTTGATGACATTGAGAATTACCATTGAAACAAACCTCCCAGATATGTCTGTGACAGATTTTCTAGATTAGATTAATTGAGGTGGGTATATGCACCCTAAGTGTGGGTGGTATAATTCTATAGACTGGGATCTAGGAATGAATAAAATGAGGAAAGAGAGTATCTACCATTTGGCTCCTGGGCTACAGATGCAATGTGACCAGTGACCTCAAGATTCCACTGCCATACTGTCTCTGGGGTTCATTCTAAAACTATGAGCCAATAGAAGCATTTCCTTCCTTAAATGAGTTTCATCTCATGCTTTTCACAGTAGCAAGAAAATTAACTAATACATGTCCACAAGAGGTTATGACTGGGAAGGAGTTACAAACGAATTACCTCTTGTATGCCTCTAAAGTGAAACTATTTGAGGTATTTCTGTCTGATCCATAAGTAAGGAGTGTTAAAAGCCTTGATCAGTCTTTCCTCAACCCAGCCGCATTTACTTTTTCTTCTCCTGGTTCACAAGTGGCTCATTAGTTTCTGAAAAAAAAAAAACACATTAGTATTTACTTATTGTGGTATTGTGGTATTGTGGTAGAAAGCAGAAAGATATAAGGCATGAGGACCAGAAACTAAAGGCATTTGGCTGGTTAAGCATTTGGCCTGGTTAAGCATTCAGGCTTTTGAGCAGCAATTCAGATGAGACCCATTCTGGATGAGGACTCAGAGGCCTCCAGTCTGAGGAAGCAAGACCAGCTGAGGTTCTGGCGAAGTGAGGTAGCTGTGGCTTGTTCTGGCTCTCTGATCTTCCAGTGTTCACCCCAATAACTGGCTTCAGGTTTGATTTTATTAATAAGAACTTTTAAGATTCATGCTACAACTTATAATTTAATTTAAAACTTTTCCAGTCAACCCTAACTAAAACCAAAATAATTAAATAGTTGGACATTAATTGCCTTCAAATCTACTCCATCTCCTGGGTAGATACAGGGAAACATACATTAGGACAAAAAAAATGAGTATTTGTGTCTGGTAGGTAAAATAGCATATAGTCTGAGTTGGGTCCTATGTTAAATCTTGTAAGTTCATTGGACTTATAATCAATAAAGGGTACTTCTCTGTGTAAGTCTGTGGGTGTACTTTGGAAAAGTCTCTCCAGTGTGGGCAGCACATTCCAGAGCAGCACAAAAATATGGAAGTTCCAAGGAAAAGCTTTTGCTTTTCCTGTCCACTGTTGTTCTTGGCTGATGAGTGCATCTACTCTGTTGCCACTACTATAACTCTCATTCTTGGTAGACATTGGAAGCCAGCTACTTTGTTTTCCAGCATGGACTGAAGAACAGTGGCTCTCCTAGAATTCTCCACTCCTTCAGTATCAGGTCAGGGCTGTGAAAACACTTTCCTCATAAACTAAACAGTTATAGGGGTTTGGCTCTCCAGTGTGGGGACATTCATTATTGGACTATCCAGTCCATATTGGGAAAAACAATCAAAAACTACCTTTGTAATATACTAATATATTTATTCTATTTGTTATATTCCTCTAAACCTGTGTTTCTCAACATTTCTACTGCTGTGACTCTTTAATACAGTTCCTCATGTTGTAGTGACCCCCACCTGCAAAATTATTTCATTTTAATGTCATACTTGTAGTTTTTTACTACTGCTTAGATCATAATATAAGTATCTGTTATGCAGAATATCTATGTGACCAGTCAAAAGGGTCATGTCCCACATGTTGAGAATCACTGCTCTAAACCCTTACAAAAAGAAGATCTTTATCTGTAAAACTTGTGAATAAGACTGAGATAAATCAATGAATGTAAATAGACTAATCATACTGAGGCTGTCAAAAGGCTAAGGAAAGGGTAACCTATAAATTAATACAAGTTAATATTCAAAGAAGAAGCTAGAGAACACAGCAAGCTTTACTTAGTAGGAAAGTATATCATTAATATATGTCTGTAACTATATTTCTTAGAATCACACTTTCACAGTGTTGACAGCCCATTGATGAAAAATACGAGGATTCATTGAAGAAATACTGCAGGCAAAATGTGGGTAAAATGAAATTTAAACAATTCTATTGATCCAAGGCATTACTAACTAGAAGCTAAACGTGTGTTATCTGTGCTATTGGCCCAGAAGTCTGTGAAGAGCTTGCATCAACGTTTGATTGTGCATGTTCAAGTAGCAAGAGATGTTAAAGAATACTAGGATCATCTGATATCAGCTGATTTAACCAGTCAATAAGATGTTGTTTACATGTTTATATTCCTTCTGACAGGTCAGGTCTCAGACAAGCTCATTATACTCAGACATTTGTAGCATGATTTATGTATGGTCTTCATCATGTTGTATATAATGCTGAAAATTGGTCAAAAATTGAGTTTGGAAATTAAATATTTAAATTAAAAATATAATGTTATGATGAAATATATAACCAGAATTAGAGTAACTACTGATCAATAATCTATCAGCAAATTTTTTTACTGGGAAGTAAAACTGTTTCAAACCTAAGAAATTTGGCTTTCATCAGTTGGTAGTATCAAGTACTTACCCTGTTTGCATACCATGAGACTCAGCGGTACATTAGCATCTGTATCTCTCAATCAGTTTCTGGGTAATATCCTCTAAATGCCAGTTTCTGAATTATCTGCATATACCAAATACCCAAGCACCCCCTGACTATTTACTTAAAAATGATGTACAGAAAGAAACTTGAACTCAAATCTTTATACATTGTCATCATGGGCTACTCAGAGCCCACATAGGGAGCAAGAAATTTCACTGTAATCAGTTCCTCTTTCCTTCCTTCCTTCTTTTCTGTCCTTGCTACCTTCCTGCCTTCCACACTCCCTCCTTTCCTTCCCCATCTTCCCTTCCCTCCTCTCTCCTGTGTCCTCTGAATCTTTTCTTTTTCACACTACACTTTGAAATGCAAGCTTCCCAGATATACAGCCATTGACTTATCCATATTTATATCTCCATGACAGAAAGTAAGGGTCTAAAATATGTTCATAAATGTTCCAATATTATGTGCTTTTAGTCTATATAGGAAAAAATGGTCTTTCTCTGTTCCTCAAGGATGCCACAATAATGAAAGAATAATCGAGCCATCTGCCACATCCTACGACAAGGACTTTACTGAGGAAAAATAATGCCATGATGATAGAGAAGCAATGGACAACATGAGCTCTATATCAAATGGAAGGACAAGGTCTTTAATAAACTACTTCTCATGAGAAAGATGAATAGAGGTAAAATTGAGCATGTTTCCAACAGCCTAGTAGCGATGTTAAAGTCAACACTGTGTTATATACTTTATGTACTAAGAGACAATATTGGCTCTTGTAAGCCACCAACTACTTAGTTCAATTTAATTGTCTATGTTCATTTATGGTAGATCCCCAAATACTTTTTTTCCCATATATTGAAATAGCTATGCTGGGTTCCACTTAATTTTTACTTGACTTATTAACTTTATTGCTGTTTCTCTTCTTTCCAGTTTCCATTTCTACTTAAGTGTACCTTTTCCCCTATAAAATAGTGTATAAAACAGTGACCAAAAGCATTCCAACAACTGAGAACCGTGGAAACTGAGGAGCAGTATTTTGATCAAATGCTTTATTTTTAAGTGAACGCCTTTTGGGGTTGGAGGGCAGTAATGAGCTCATCACAGGATCCCCAAAGCACAATGACCATGTTTCCTTGTTTAAAGTTCAATTTGCTAAAAGACTGAGTAGTGATGCTGGGAGAATTGGAGTGCTTAGAAACACAAAGGTGGGAGCTACAGCATGTCCCCTTAATCATTGGTGATGCTTTTTCATTAACCTCCTGCTATCCAGCCTGCTCACCATTGCCCCAATCTTAACCTTTCCAGGGCAAAGTCACTGTTCCCTTGTTCTATTATAGACTTCAATAGAACTAAATAGTCTTGAAAGTGTTCAAAAACTGTGCTCTACTTTCCATCTGTATATTTTGATGGTTTTTATAATTTTCTCCTTGACAATGATCTTGTCTTTCACAGAGTTAAAAGGTTTTAGTTTTGCCTTTTAAAAATGAATATATACCACATTCATTCATTCATTCACTCATTCATTCACTCAATCATTAAATAAACTGCCTGTATCTGTAAAGGATGTTATAAGAAAGGTATAATTCTTGCCTTCCAAATGTACAAATTATGCTACCTTTAAACCATGTGGAGACTTATGTTGTATAGTGACTGTATACGTGCAAAGAATAAGCAACACCTCTTTGCTGAGTGTATTGCATAGAACAGGGTTACACAGAGTGAGAATAAAGCAGACTCAGAGCTGATGAATGGCTGAGTGCATTGCACTCAATAGGGAAATGGCTTTCTGTATAGATGTCATGCGTGAGTGTGGAGATGGGTGGAGAAGAGAATATAGTTAATATATTTCATTTTATATTTTCATACCTACTTTGCTTCTGTTGATTTTTCTCCCCATTTATCTTTGTAGTTCCCCTGTACCCAACACGCTGTTTTCAGTTTGCATGTGTTCTATTCTCCACATCCATGACACCTTTGTCCTTTGTCATAGTCTCATTCAAGTTTAATGAGCTAAAACAGCAAGCTCACACTCATATAAATATACAATCTAGGATCCACATATGAGAGAATACATGTGATGTTTAAATGTATGTCTTCATTTGATAAAAATAATTAAATCAATTTTAATATTTTTGTCATGAAACACTCATAAAACTATAACCCATGTTTTAAACCTTGAGTGGTATTATGCCTCTAGAAATTAAAAGATGTTGTAATTCCTCTAGATCCATCTCATATATGAGAAGGATAAAGCAGACAGAAATTAAGCACTGATATAAAACATACAGACAGGTATTAATTAGCATGGTCTAATTTTAAAAGAATTGAAAACATCCCAGGAAGTGTTTTATCAAATCTATTTCCCAGAATATTTATCTTCTTATTTTATTTAACATTAAAAGAGGAAACAAATTTGCACAATAAATTCAGTACCCTGGGAGAAATGTTATCTTCATCTGAATCATTGTAGCTTTCATTTCTAATTTAGAAGTAGCTCAATACTATTACACTTCTATATTCAAGGACTTTGAAATCACATTTAAGTTTTAGGTGACAAAGTTACTAACAGCTGGCATTTTGTATATGCTTTATTTCATTTAACTTGTGCATAGTTATAGAATGGGGGTTACAAAAATCATATATGTATAGGAAAATAGGAGTAAATGAGGGAAGAAGGCAGGGAGGGAAACTTGAAGGGAAGAAGAATGATGTGTTTACTTTTTCATGGAAAGGAGATTTAGTAACAAGAAATGCATTTTTGTCAACAGGTTATGTTTACCTGCAGGTACAACTCGGCCTGTGGATACAGCACATCACCGACAGTCATCCTTCTGCGGCTGTGACCTCCCATTGCTGAAGTTCTCCTAAGGAAGAAGTCAAATATAAAGGTCCTAAAGTATACAAACTGAAAATAGAAAATTTAAATGTTTTTTTTTTTTTCAAGAAGCACATGACTCTGCTTAGGATTCACTTGCTAATGCCCCATATTAAATTTCGGTAGAGTGTTTGGGGTACACATGATACCATTATATTCAAAAAAGAGAAGAAATGACAAGTTCATTCAACCATTCCAGTTAATTTTGTCAATGCATAGTTTTATTATTTGCTATCTTATACAGGATGAAATTCAATATGTAAAGTGCATGTTTTTAAAAACAGATGATTCAGCTTTTAATGCTGAACTTAATATATTCTGCCACAGAATTCATCTCCTGTTATTATAAGAGGAAGGGGAATAAATGGTGACCCAAATTTCAGCTAGTTTTTCTCAGATGCTTCAAGATGAAAATTAAGGATAAATTATTGGAGTGCTTAGCAACCAAATTGAAATTTGGAACTAGAACTCACATAATGATTTTTCCATCCAGTTTATGTATTCTCAGCCTGATAGCCATTAATATATTTTTAACTCCAGAGGACCAAAGGAACCAATATGAGTCACTTTATTGTTTCATTTATAAGGACTATATGGCTTCAGAAAGATCTGTGATTACAGAAAAACATAATTTCTGTCCTTCACTGCTCACTGCATAATGCATTTATTCTGAACAGTCTTTCTACTTCTAGAGAAAAATATAGCAAACATCATAGTCCTCAGGCGATTATGAAATATTCCCCTTCTATGCCTTTAAAATTCCTCAGGATAGAAAATCATTATCCAAATCACCACCACCAAACATCCTGACAACAAAAATCCCTTGTAAGAGAAGCTGATGGAGCTGTGTAAGTGATTATAGCCCTGATATTTATATGTCCATGAAGCTAATTCATGGTTTAGGCAAGAGGAAACTACTATGATTTTAGCCCTCATGTTTCAGTTATGATCACAATTTTCTTAAACCAGAAAGGGGGTAGATAATCTATTTTAAAGATACAGTGTAATAATGGATCTCTGTTGATTGGACACTATGAAAACTGCCTTCTTATTTCTATGACTGCAAATATCAGAGCAGGGATTTGGATCTGGGTTCTAGTTCTGTCTGTTTTGGGACTGATAGGACCAGTCTCTTCAGGAAGATTGACCAAGTTCCCAGGAATGAAAACTTGAATTCAGTGTAGGCCCTTTTCCCATTCCCACACCGAATCTTGCCAAGTCTTTCCCTGAGTTCCCATTGCCCTTTCCATCAGTGCCTATCAGCAAACCTTGGCTTGCTCTGGCTCACAACAGATGATGACAGCGTGAAATCTAATGCCTTGGAAAGATATTTGCTAAAATCTATGATAAGCATTCTTATTTTTTATCTCATCAAATCTTTCAAATTATAGATATCCTGACATTACTCTATCTAGCAAGAAAAATTGAGTTAGAAAGATGGATTGGGAATTAAGGAACTTTCTACTCTTCCATAGAATCTGAGTTTGATTTCTGGCATTAAGTTTGTGCAGCTCAAGTATTATTGGATGTGACAGCCTCTTCTAGCTCTGAATGCACCTGAATATTTGTGGCATAGACTCACACAGACATACACACATACTCCTAAATATAAATGAATTTTTGAAAAAGGGAGACAAATATGTTAATGTCTAATAAGAAAGCAAATGATACAATAAGTAAACATAAATATTTCTTTTGAAATGGTATCTATAAATTATAACTAGCAAGGCTCAGTCATGTGAATACACATTTGCCCATGGGCTTCATGATTTATACTTGTAATCACAGTATTATGGAGGTAGATGCAGGAACATCCCATGTTTGAGACCAAATTGTGCTGTAGAGTGAGAAATGTTCTCAAAAAAATCCGAACAAATAATATGAATATAGTTCAGTGGTGAGTTTTAAGGTACTGGAATTGACAGTCAGTTGGGAAGAGAGTGTATATATTCCTTTCAGTCTGGAGAAAGACCTAACATGGACACTCTTGCAGTTTTGAATGAGTGAGTTTGTTAACTATACAGAAACTCAAACTGAAGGAATAAATAACAAGAGAGGATAAGGAGGGGGCAGGGAGAACCAAATATCATCAAATTTGATTTTCAAAGCATCCAACAGAAACCCGAATTCCCCAACAGAGCTTTCTCTTCATGATTGAACTTCTAGCTTTCCTTTTTCCCTGGAAACACCTCCATTGAAAATGGTTTCCATTCAGCTTTCCAAAATGGACACAGTCACTTAACTCTAAGGCTTTTTGGCCTTCCTCTCCTTCCTGATACAGAGGTAGGGAGACCAAGGTATCCTCAAGCAAGGAGTCTTTTTTTATTATGGTTCACTCAGAGACAAAAGTTATTAACTAGCTTCTCGGTGAGTTTAATAGCACAGGACAAATCACCAATGCAATGGATATCACACAACACAAAACAACACAAAAAAACACACACACAATGCACACAGAGAGAGAGAGGGGAGAGAGAGAGAGAGAGAGAAGAGAGAAGAGGAGAGAGAGATTTGTTAGCTATTACTTTGAATATGAGCTTCCATGCTATGATACAAATCCTTACTCAGATATATGTGTTATAAATCTCTCTGTTTTGCATTTGATTTCTTTTAAGAATGTCTTTTTATGAAATGGAACTTTTTATTCAATTGGTATGAAATTAATTTTTTTCTTAAGTGTTGTTTTGTTTAAAAATCATTCACATGCCTCAAGTCATGAGGATAATTTTCTATGTTATCTCCAAACAGCTTTATGGATTCTGTAGCTAATTTATATGAATGATGGAAATCTACATATTTATAAAAATACTTAAACAGCTTCATGCTTCCTAGATTAGCTCCACAATTCCTTTTGGGAAATGGAGGGAAATGATGGGAAGACAGCACTTATTCATTGACTATGGTGAATTTATTAACTCCTGAATAATCCTACTACCTCTGCACCACATATGTATAACCATAAGTATAGTAGGAATACTGGAATCTAGGCTTGTGCAATAATAACTAAAATGAATGACAATAATGATTTGATCATTCAATAGGTAAAGTAATTTACATTTTAGAAAAGAAAGTTATGGCTTAGAGCAATTATATTCACTGAAGTTTTCTTAAAAATTAAGGAAAAGATTACAGCAGTAAATAGAACTTCAATAAAAGAAAACCACTTTATATGACTTTGGAAACATGCACAGGAAATTAATATCGGAATCTAAAGTGAAAGAAAACATGAACGTTGGTCCACATTAGTACAGGCAACAATATGATTTCTTCATAGTCCTAAAACAAGAGCATTAAGTGTCCAGAAACTACGATAATCAAGAAATATTCACTGATTAAAATATTTCATTTGTGGAAGAAAAATCAAATGTGTGACTGTGTCTTCTTAGGAAATTTCTAGATTTTTTTCCCCACATTAAAAAGCATTAATGCTGGCAACAAAATGTCATCTAATCAAAATGTAACCTGATATAGCTTTGGAAAAACAAAGATTTCCTCAAATTTTAGCCAAGCTAGAATTATTGACATATAAAAATCATATCACCAAATACACCTTAATGAAAATTTTTATTTCATAGAAATATTAAGGGCTTTGCAAATTGAAGTGATATGGAAAATATTTCAGAAAAAAACTAAAGGGAAAAACTGTTTTTAAAATTTTAATACCTCTTACAGCATGAACTAGAGAAGATTAAACTGCATCTAAGAAATACTAGCTAATTTTTGCATAAATATTTTAAAGTGTGTTTCACTGAAATATTCTCAACAAAGTATCCATCTAATGAACATGTCTCCTTGGCACAGTCTTCAATCTGCATTTCTCAATACATGGAAAGGAGAAATATTAAAAGTGTACTACTCATATGTGTCCATGTTTTCATTATTTAGAAAATATAAATGAGAAGTTCATAAAGAAAATAAGAATATAAAATCCATAAGAGCTTCAATTTCCAAAAAATTGCTAACAGGCCACCTTTAATACTTTCATACCATCCCCTTTTCTTTTAATTTTGATTATCTAGTGTATATGTGCATTTTCACACACATGTGCTGTGTGTGTGTGCACACACACGTGCACGTGCACACGTGTGCACGCTCATAGGCCAGAAATCAAATGTAAATGATATTCTTCAGGAGATCCCAACTTTTATTTTGAGATACAATTTCACAATGAACACAGAGACTCACTAGTTAGTCTGGGCTGGCTAGTGAGCCTCAGATTTCCGTGAGTCTTTATACCTCCCGGCTGTGAGATTAGACATATTTATTACCAAACCCAAAAATTTTTAAGTGAATATGGGGGTTGAATACAGCTCTTCTGGCTTGGACAGTACCACTTTCCAGACAGCACCATCTCCCTGACTGTTTTCTCTTCCTGAATTCTATTTCCACCTGTTTCTCCAAAACCTTGTGTAGCTGGAGAGTTTTCTCTCTGGTCCCTTCAAGTCCCGGCAGTCCGACAGCCCACTTATAAAATAAACACACAGATGTTTATATTATTTAAATTGTTTGGCCTAATGGCTCATTCTTCTAGCTATCTAGTTCTTACATCTTAAATTAATCCATTTCTATAAATTTATACCTTGTTACATGGTTCGTGGCTTACCGGCATCTTCACATGCTGCTTGTCATGGTGGCGGCTGGCAGTGTCTCTCCCTCTCAGCCTTCCACTTCCCAGAATTCTTCTCTCTCCTTGTCCTGCCTATACTTCCTGCCTGGCCACTGGCCAATCAGTGTTTTATTTATACAGAACGATATCCACAACAACCTTGAGCTTGCAGACATTGGCAGACATGGAGGACAGAAGCAAAGCCTCTGACTGTTTCAAGGTAGAGATACATGCAGGATTCTTTTCATATTAATCTTCTAACTAATCTTTTCTGCTGCTACAAATTTTCATAAACTTCATGGCTTAAAGCAACTTGAATTTGTCACCTGGTTCTGGATGCCAGATGTCTAACATTAGTCTCAGTGAATATAAATTACAGTGCCAGCATAACTGAGTTCCTTCTGAAGGGAAGCATGTTCCCTTGCTAATTCCAGACCTGATCCTTTCATTCCTTAGGCTTGGATTCTGCTCTACATCCTTAAAGCCAGCTCAGTGACATCTTTAAATATTTGCAGGGGGGTAGAGAGGGCTCAGTAGTTAAGACAGCTTGATGCTCTTGTAGAAGGCCTGAGTTCAATGTGCAGAACCCACATAATCGTTTGTTCATAATTACCTGTAACTCCAGCTCCAGGAAATTCAGTGCCTTCTTCTGGACTCTGCAGGCATTCACATGCATGTATTCACGTATGTGCACAGAGAGACACAGACTAACACACATATATGAATAAAAATAAAAATCTTAATGAATAAAATATTTTAAATCCCAGATTCAGAATTACACAAGGCAATAAACCTTATCTCCATATTATGCTTGTACCACCAGATATAATATACATATACTAATTGCTAATTAATCCTAATATAATTAAATCATGAGGCAGAATATGTCAAGACTGGATAATTAGTTATAGGATATATTGAACATGAAAATAACAAGGTATCTTGATAACACACAGAGGAAAATACTTCTGAATGATTATGCATATACAGTTACCTCCAGAGGAAAATAATAAGGTAGTTATGCAAGAAAATTATATGGGCTGGACAATATGAGATCTGTGATAATATGGAAGAGAAGACTTGTGTATTAGTCAACTGACTTCAGAACAGAATGGTGATAGTTCATGAAATAGGAGCTCATGGGACAATGGGTGTGTTTGTGTAGTAGTTTATTCAGTGATTAGACCCTTTGGTAAAGTTATCTCACATTTACAACTATAGCAAAAAGTATGTATATTCGCAGAGTGGTTGTAGGAACTATGAACATGCAAGGTGCCTGAAGTCAGTACACAGGCACATCATTAGTACCAGCAGCTTCCGCCACTTTTCACAGTGTTTTATATCAGTGGATTTCTTGGAGTTCTGTTTTACATGAGAACTCTGGAGAGAAATAAAAGTTGAGGTTAGTCTATTAAACTAGAAAATAAATATCCAGCAGCTCTTGACTCCAGCCTGCATCTACTACCTAACTGCCATGTGCATTGGGAGTGCCTCAAGCTTCTTATACAAATGTGGTACCCTGACAAGTAGCATCAGCTTTATTTTCACTGCTTAGTTGACTGGAAAGAGTCACCATCTGTCCAAATTGTAATTTTGAGATCACAGAGTCACACTGGAATTGTTTGCCTAATTTCCATAAATCTCCTCCAGCCGTCACAATTGTTTATCCTTATCAGTCAGACTCAAAAGCTCAATGGACCCATTGTGAAGTTACAGGTGGAATCCTCTCTAAGCTTTTTACATCAGTTATCCTGACCCTCAAAGTCAAATCACCATAAGGGCTGTCCAGTGGGAAGTACTCATATGTATATGGGCCTCATGAATAATCAGCAACAGGAAGGCATATATCTCTGTGTGAATTCCACCATTACTGGTGTCATAAGTAATGGAAAGCCAAAGGAAACACTATTAATTGGAAGCACATGACTAAAGATTTTAGAGTCCCTTCTATTTCAACTAGGGTAATCTTGTACCTGGAACATTTATTACTGATGTGACACTTGATGGCTTTATTGGAGATTTTATAGAATTCTTAATTAGGAAGGGAACAGCCAAGAAACAAGTGACAATATCAAGATTATAATGGTCATCACTAGTTAGGCAGGCAAGGCAAGGTGAAGCTAAGGGAGCCTGACTTCCACTTACCAATGTCACATGCAGTAGAATGTGAGGGCCACAATTATCAGGGAATGTTCCTGGGGAGACTTAACAAAAATAATACATAGAAAAAGTTCTGACCCTTTACTTAAACATTTGAATATTATATTATAATTGGGTAAGGTCCAAGGAACATTTACAAAGAGCATAGAGCATGGGATACCAGTGGTCTTAGGTAGGGTTTTATTGCTGTGAAGAGACACCATGACCATGGCAACCCTTATAAGGAAAGTATTTAATTGAGGCTGGCTTACAGTTAGTTTAGGAGTTTGATGTATTATTGTAATGATGAGAAGCATGGCAGCATTCAGGCAGACATGGTGCTAGAGAAGGAACTGAGAGTTCTACATCTTGATCCACAGGCAGCAGAAGGAGACTGTGTGTTACACTACAAGTAGTTTGAGCATATGAGACCTTAAAGCCTGCCTTCACAGTGACACACTTCCTCCAACAAGGTCATATCTCCTAATAGGCCAAGCACTGAAACACATGAGTCTATGGGTGCAATTCCTATTCAAACCACTGTACCAATGTAGCAGAGAAAAAGTACAAAGGCTACACTTATCCATAAGGCTGATGAACGGCAGTCTGCCAACAGTGAGCCAAGGATTAGTTATCTCACATTCTTGTTTTAAATAACTTAGGTATGGACTCAGCAGTACACCAAGTTTTGAAACACAAGAGCTCATATATCTAAACTGATCTGTCTGTATACATATATAATTAATTCTAAAGCAATTAATATTTATTATAGTAAGACAAATAAAACAAGGTAGTGGTCCTGCATATACCGAAATTTGAATAGCTATTTCATCTTCCATGCGCATGCTACTGAGACTTACAGTCCTCCTGATATTCATCACATTCATAAACCTTGGAATAGAATAATGGCATGTACAAACAAAAAAAAACTGTGTTAAAAATTGAAATTATAGGAAAGGCTGAAATAAAATGCAGTACTTATATAGAATTCCATGAAATTAACTCATATTATTGTTTTCATGCATGATGATTGGAATTACATTCAATATACCACTCAACCATATTCAGTAGTTATGAGGCATTTACTTTTGCGATGGTCATATGTGAAAGCTTCATCTACATCACACCCATCTCCTTTCCTCCTCCCAGTACTCCTGTGTTTACAATCTGTATGTCAAATTCATGACTACTTTAAATATTATTATTAAATATATGTGTATAAATATAAATATTTATGTAGACTTTAACAAGTTCACATTTAGCATTAATCCTGTGTACATGTGTCTAGGACTGAACACTTGGATTTGAGAAGCTACTTGAGAACTCCTAGAGAAAATTTATTCTCCCCTTCTCAGCAGCCATTGACAATCTATAGCTCTTCATATACAAGTAAGACTTTGTAAATTATCCCCCATCCCATTCATGTTGCCATGTCAATTGATGCAGCTCTTGTTTAGGAAACCATATTATTGAGACTTCACAGGTGCAGTTATACTGTCAGGTCCAGAAGACACTGACTAGCAATAGGCATTATGGGCCTCTGACTCTTATAATCTTTTATGATCCTCTTCCAAAATTTTCCAAAGCCTAAGGTATGGTGGTCTCATTGCAGATGTATAAGTTGGCAATGTAAGGTCACTCATATTTTGAATTTTGAACACTTGTGTATCTCTGTAAAAGTTTCCATCTGATGAGTGGTGAGAGGGAGACTAATCTGTGGATATAAGGATAAGTGTTTAGAATATAACTAGAGATCGTATTAGTTTAGGAAAAAGGTAGTAGTAGGGGAAATGGGAGGTATCTAACTAACTGAAGGGATCTAATGAGAGGAGGGAGTAAAAATAAAACTGAGGGAGAAAAACAAAAAAAAAACAACTAACAGTAAAGAAGGTGGAAATCACAATAGAGACAAAATTATAAACTTGCTTAAAATGCATATAAAATAGCTAAATAAATCAATTTGTACACAGAGAGAAACATGTACACACACACACACACACACACACACACACACACATCAAACATTGGAATTATATCACAATGGTGCTTCCAGCAAGAACTCAAACTATTTAAAACAATAATAATAATGATAACAACAAAACCAGTCTCCCACTTGATGGTCAAAGGATTGGGAAAGACAATTAAAACAATGTGGGTTATTGTCATTGGCACTTATTTCCTTCCATAACTTAAAAGTAAGACCTTGTTCCTATAGACACACCACATTTGGCAAGAAGTTAACTAAATCTGGTCTAGAAGCCTCCTTACTGTAGACTGGCTGTAATTATGTCAGAAATTACAAAGTGCCAAGGTACAGGAGCAGATGATAATTCTACCAAACTTAAAGTCCTATGAACTACAATAATGGCAAACTGACAAGACATCTCCAACAATATAATAATGACACTTTTATCATGAGAGTAACGAAGAGCCATCTAATTTGACTTACAATCCTCACATACCTAGTACTATAAAATTAGCCAACTCCACAAAGCTGGAAAAGTTATAGACACTAGAGGAAAGCCAACTATTCTCAGTCAGATTTTAGTAATGAAATTTTTTAAAATGGTGTAAATGTTATCCAAAAAAATAGAAACATAGATTTAATTTCTAAAAGACACTTGTGTAGATGTAACCAACCGTCTTATTAAATAAGAAACACAGAGCCAATACAGAGATGAAAGCCATGAGGTCAGAGCAATAGCTCAGAGCTAAAAACCTTACCCTTTGTTGTCGCTGTACCTCTCCAAAAGAGACCTACTTCCTGTGACTGTCTTTTTTTATAGAGTTTCTGTTCTGCCTTCTCATTGGTTGTAAACCCAAGCACATGACTTCCTAGTCACTGCCTGTCTGTACAGACCTCCAGGTCTTCTATGGTTGGTATCGAGATTAAAGGCATGTGTCTCTAATGCTGGCTGTATCCTTGACCACACAGAGATCTACCTAGCTCTGCCTCCCAAGTGCTGGGATTAAAGGTGTGCACCACCACTGCCCAGCTTTCACTATGGCTTGCTAATAGCTATGACCCCCAGGCAACTTTATTTATTAACATACAAATCACATTTCAGTACAAATAAAATATCACTATACACTTGTTCACTTATTCACTAAATTCTGTGAGCACAAAGCTCATTATCTTTTATCATTCAAAATGGTGAGTGCTTGTTTTTATGTTGGGTAGTAGGGAGTTATCAGTATAAAACTAAAACCATCTTTACCCGTTATAAATTGCTTAAGATGCTCTACTTCCATGTCAGAAAAAAACTTCTTATAAATAAATAGATATCAACCAAATAATAAAAGCAAAAAGGATGATTTGAAAGAGCAAATTATAGCCTGATCTTCACATTTCATAGGGTTTCAATATTTTGTCGAATTTAATTCAGAATCTGACCACCACAGACCCTATGAAATCAGGATCTTCCTTGAACACAAAAATTTACACATATCTAGAAAATTAGTGATACTTTGGGGGTGTGAGTTTATAAATCTATAAAATTTACTTATTTATTTTTGAAGAACAGAGAATAAGACTTAATAATTATGCACAAGATAAATCACCTAGTTTTGTAATTAACTTAAAATTACATTAGCAATAAAGGCACAGTTAAATTTGCATTGATATATGAAATTGTAAGGAATGCTAATACATTTAATTGGCATTTAATAAGATAGCTGCTACAAGTTAATTGGACATCAATTTGCATAGTTCATAAATGCCATTTCTTTTCATAATTAAGCCCATATCTTCAATATAATGTTCATATAGTTTATCATGGATAATTAAAATATATTAAATTTTATGTACAAAATGAGTATGGGTCCCACTCATATATTTTCAATTAATTATTCATTTCTTAATTGTTCATGCTTATTAGTTCATGATCAGAAAACAATACATTGACATTCATCATCAACAAGCATATATTATTGGTTATTTACTGCTTTTTCTATAATTCTATTGAACATATCCAGATGAATTGCAAATCCTTTCCTTTTATTGAATACATCTAGATGAATTGCAAATACTTTACTTTCTCACCAATTCTCTCAAAACAGACTTGTAATTTTATGGTCTTGGAGCTCCTGTGAACAGCTGAAAAAATAAATGCAGATGACTCACAAATAGCAACTCCTTTAGTTCATGATTAAGTAAAGAAAGGTTAAAATATTTTAAATGTTCATGATTTCTTCATCACCCCTCTATAATGGTAAAATATTATATCAAAAATTGAAAGAGCTAGAGGCACATATATAAGTCCAGTGGATTAGCTAGACAAGTTGTCACAATGAATCATTCGTCTAGAGGAGCTAGCGGTATGGTCTAGTGTCACCATCACGAATGAGGCTTTGAGTTGAATCCTCAGAAATTATGTGAAGCCAGGTATGATATCATGCATCTGTTATCCTACTGCTCCTTATACAGAGATTGGAGGCAGAGACAAGAGAATCCCTAAAAAATCATGAACCAGGAAAATAATAAAGAAGAAACTCTTTCTCAAATAAGTTAAAAGGCTATAACCTACACCTACATCTGAGCTTGTCCTGTGATTCTCACCTGAGTACCATGTACACCACAAGTGTATACACACACACACACACACACACACACACACACACACACACACACACACACGCCCACCTGTACAGACAAAATGAAGTATCTAAATCAAATACACAAGAAGAGTTACCCAAGTTACGGCACATCCAATGGTGCATATGCATTCAGCTGCTTAATTTTAGATGATAACTAAATGAATTAATGATATTTCAAGTTTAGCCTGACTCAAAAGACATCAAAATGAAGAAAAACTAATTCTGAAGAAAAGATCTGAGTTAAATGTTGGTAATAATTTATTCATAATTTCAACACATGAAATATTTGTATGAAAATTTGTCCAGGGAAGGAAAAATGAGAATTCAAAGGAACAATGCTAAGGGAACATCCTGAGCTTAAAATAACTATGCTATGGAAAAAGTCTAATATGGAAATGATCATAGAGTAATTAAATAATTAACTCAGCCCAAAATAAATAACATGAAAGAAAATATTAAGATACTCAACTATGAATGGAAGGAGGACAATCACCAAAAGGATTCTTTTAAAGGGCATGTGGAGAAATAATGTAACCACAGTTCACGTGTATTTCTTAAAGAATACAGTCTACTAGTTACAGACATATCACATCTATCACATGTGTACAGATATGCAGCTTAGTATACTCAATACCTTGTGGTTGTTCATATTGTCTTAGAGTTCATTTCTCAAAACCCTGAACCCCGCCTTCCAACGCCAAACCCCTGTGATGTGCTAATGTTGAGAAGCAGCACTTCTGATGGAGTTCAGTTTTGGTGAGAGTATTGGTGGCAATAGATTCAGTGCCTTTACCACACAAGAGAACAGAGAACTTTGATGTCTGGGCTCTAGAGCATCAAAGAAATTCATTTTTGTCATTCCAGCAACCTAGTCTCTAGAAGTGTTCTATGAGCAGAGTGTAGAACAGAAATACCATTCAAAAATAAAATATAAAAATCTTATTATAAGATTAGAAATTGAATCAGTATGGAGAAAATACACTGCATGTACATAAAAGCAAACAATGATTTGGCAGGATCAACTTCACAGCATCCTATATTTCTGCTACTGAATTTAAGAAGCAAAAGTAGATTTTAGATATCAAGGAAAAAATACCTAGTGTATTTTGTAAGCAACTTTTGTTTTGTTTGGTTTTGTTTTGTTTGTTTTTTAACATTCCATAAGTATTGAACAATAGCTTGGTGACTCAAGGATGCAGATGAAGGGTATTATTTAGATCTCCAAGTTCAAAAACTAAGACTTACAAATAGG
This sequence comes from Peromyscus leucopus, assembly GCF_004664715.2. Classification (NCBI taxonomy): domain Eukaryota; kingdom Metazoa; phylum Chordata; class Mammalia; order Rodentia; family Cricetidae; genus Peromyscus; species Peromyscus leucopus. The sequence continues at coordinate 60,601,585 of NC_051075.1, read as the reverse complement.
GAAAAATTTAGACTGACCCTAGAGTTTTTTAATAATAAAAGTCAGATTACAGTGAAGTGATATCTGTGCAGACTGCTGAGGAGATCCAAGTTACTCATAAATATATCCAAGAAAGTTCTCTTTTAAAAAGCAAAAGCACTTGGTAGACATATAATATTAAAGTAAGTATGATGACCTTTTATCATTGGGTCATATGCTTCTTTTGTTTGCTTTTGTTTGACATTTTTAAAATATGCTTTTAATAGAAAGAGAAATCCATCAAAAGAATACAATAAGTGTATTTGAGGGGTCATTAAAGTCAAACATTAGGAGAATTGAAGTAGTAGGTAATAAAAAGATGCTATAAAAAAGTGCCATTAAGATGACTCCACCAGTGAAGTTGGCTGCCACCCAAGCCTGATGACATGAGTTTATCTCGGGAGCCTATGATCAAAGGAGAGAACCCAATCTCAAAAGCTGTCACTCGAACTCGAACTCGAAGCATATGTCTTGGTATGCTCCCCCAAACACGATTATATAATAAAAAATAAGATGCCAATATAAGGGTCCAAGGTAACACTGAATGAAGACCCCAGACTCAAATACTATGTAAAAGCAAAGAGTGTTTATTAATATTTCAGCATGCAGAGGTCATTTACCTGTACAAAATGACCCCAAGAGTTATGTGCAAGCTTCTTTTAAGCAATCTAAAGGGTGTTTCAGAACAGTTAAGTCATCTTATACATAATTGGTTAAGCAAGCAGCAGTTCCATTAGACTACTTTTACTTGGCTGAGATTTAGTCTTATCATTTTTGGTCTTATTTGCACAAGCTTGGGAAGGTTAGGACATGACTTAGAAGAGGGCTGCTAGATTTTTCCTTGAGGCATGGTGAGGTTGATCTGACTTAAGCCTGTGTTTGTTCTTTCTCATCCCTGAGTATAAGAGTATTGTGAATACACAGCCCTTCATGGGAGAGACACCTGTTTTGCCTTTCTCAGAGAATTGAAACCTAAACTCAGTTGTGAGAGTGGGAGAGATCAATCCCTTCACAAAAAATAAAAGTAGTACTAAAATCATTCAAACATAATAAAGTCAAAAATATAAAAAAAAATGTAATCAATGGGTAAGTGTAAATATTGAAGTCTCAAAAAGGAAAATAAATAAATAATAGCTGAATTCATTAATCCTGACAAAGCTAGTAACATTATTGGCGTTTTAAGGTGTGTCCTTCACTTATATAAGCAATGTGAGATACAATAATTCTTTTTTTTTTTTTTTTTTGGTTTTTCGAGACAGTTTCTCTGTGTAGCTTTGCCTTTCCTGAACTCACTTGGTAGCCAGCTGGCTCGAACTCACAAAGATCTGCCTGCTCTGCTCCGATGCTGGATTAAAGGCGTGAGCCACCACCGCCCGGCGTGAGATACAATAATCTCTTGATGACTAGTTTTATGTCAACCAGACACAAGCTAGAGTCAACTGAGAGAAGGGAACATCAATTAAGTAATTTTCTTCATAAGATCTGGCTGTAGGCAAGCCTGTGGGGCATTTTCTTACTAGTGATTGATGTGGGAGATCCCATCACATTTGAGTGATGCCATCCATGAGCTGGTTTTCCTGAGTACTATAAGAAATCAGGATGAATGAACCAGTAAGAACTTCTCCATGTCTTCTGCATCAGCTCCTGCCTTCCGGTTCCTACCCTCTTTGAGTCTCTTCCCTGATTGTCTTCAGTGATGAACTGTGATAGGAAAGTATAAATATAAACCCTTTCCTCCAATGTTGCTTGAGGACATGTTTCAGCACAGCAATAGGAACCGTTGCCATGACAAACCTTTAATAAAAAATCATGACTTGCCGGGCGGTGGTGGCGCACGCCTTTAATCCCAGCACTCCGGAGGCAGAGGCAGGTGGATTTCTTTGAGTTCAAGGCCAGCCTGTGCTACCAAGTGAGTTCCAGGAAAGGCGCAAAGCTACACAGAGAAACTCTGTCTCGAAAAACCAAAAAACCAAAAAAAAAAAAAAAAAAAAAATCATGACTATTAGCAACTTAGTTTTACACACTGGATTATCTATCCTAATGAATAACTTTTGAGGTAACTCTACAAATGTGCTTTGTGGTTTTCCTTGCATTGAGCTGAATGCCAAAATGGAAGGGCAGATGCACGTGTTTCTAGAGTATACTAGTATTTCCACATATGGTCTGAATAAATCAAGCATCTTTTATCTTCTCATTGATATTTTATGTCCTTAGGATCTGGTATAGATTGAACTTCCATTGTGGTTATTATTGAGTAATGCCTTGAGTTTCCATTTGCTTGAAAGTAAAATGCTTTGGTTTGTTAGATTTTAGGGACACTAAAACTGTTCAACATATTTGTTATAGTCCCATTTCTAGAACCTCCCAGAAAGTAACATTTTAGTTTCAAATACATGAAACTTCACCCAAAATTTGCTCTGCCCTTTAAATTCTTATGGAGTATTGGAGCTATTCTGAGATGCATACATGAGAAAGGCAAGATAGAATGATATCAATGATATTTCTGTAATTTTCAGAGTAGAGTTTCATACAATTAATCTTTACTTTATAACACTAAGCTAAAGCAAAATAAAATTCCAATTTCACCTCTTACACTATCACGTGCTCTTCACAATGTACATTGTTCATCATATAATGTTTGTTTATTTTACAAATTTGATAGCTGTCAGTATAGTCTGATCCTTTAAGTAACATGACCCATAATCAGAAAGGACTGGGGACAGGAAAGGGATACATCTTTCCACCTAGGGATGGTCCAAGGCAGCTTGATCTCTGCAATGTTCTGTGAATCACACACTAACCAAGCCTTACTCCTGTACTCAGAGAAAACAGGACCTATGTCCTAAAGCCTAAGTCTCTCATGCTCCTTACTCCTGCTTTAGTCGCTTAGCATGGATCACATAGTAACTAAACACACTCTTCTGTCCTGAAAAATCTTTCAGAGTAGAATTAAAGTTTCTTGAGACCTCTTCGGTACAGTTCACTGAGAAGTTAATAAGCCTCTTATGTAAAGGAAGATTCAGCTTAGCACCTTTCACTTTCCCCTTGCTCCTCTTCCCCCTTAAACCTAGCAGTACCACAACTTATGTTTGCTGCCACCTCAAAAGCAAAATCATTATCCAAATTTAATAAAGCTCAGACGATGCCTTGCCCAAAAGAAACGGGAAAGCTTCCCGATTGATTCCTCTTTGAAAACCATTACTCTACCTTTGTTAGTCTCAAGAGCCTATTCTCTGTGGTGATATATTGTGTTCCCCAATAAAGCTTGCCTGGGGATCAGAGGACAAAGCCAGCCACTATATTAAATATAGAGGTCAGGCAGTGGTAGTACATGCCTTTAATCCTAGCATTTGGGAGGCAGAGATTCATTCTGATCTCTGTGAGTTCAAGACTACACTGGGAACAGAGCCAGGCATGGTGGCACACACCTTTAATCCCAGCACTAGGAAGGAAGTCTAATGGCAGGGCACAGAAAGGTATATAAGGCATGAGTAAACAGGAAGTCTCTCTTGGGGCTGAAGATTTTGTAGAGTTAAGAATATGGCTGGCTTATTCTGTTTCTCTGATCTTTCAGCTTTCACCCCAATATCTGCCTCTGGGTATTTTATTAATAAGATGATTTAGCAATTTGTGTACTACTCAGTATGGCCTTAAACTCACAGAGATCAGGATGAATCTCTGCCTCCCAAATGCTAGGATTAAAGGCACGTGCTACCACTGCCTGACCTCTAAGTTTAATATAGTGGCTGGCTTTGTCCTCTGATCCCCAGGCAAGCTTTATTGGGGTACATAATATATCACCACATTTCTCTTTTTTTTTGTCTAAAATAATTAAAGAAGTTTATAACTAATATAAGAAAAACTCGCCGGGCGGTGGTGGCACACGCCTTTAATCCCAGCACTCGGGAGGCAGAGCCAGGCAAATCTCTGTGAGTTCGAGGCCAGCCTGGGCTACCAAGTAAGTTCCAGGAAAGGCGCAAAGCTACACAGAAAAACCCTGTCTCGAAAAACCAAAAAAAAAAAAAGAAAAACTATATAAAGTAAGTATAATAACAATATACAATATATACAAGCAATAAATACATCAACAATGTCTAGTCCATTTGCATGTGACAAATTCAGCAAAAATACTCCATCTCCTGTTACAATTCTCTTGTGTTTTCTTAATCAAATTTCTGACATATCAGTTCATTCTGTAAAATGTAAATTCACCAAGGTGATTAAATTCTACTTTTTAAATTTTCTATGAAGCTCATTCAGTTTTTTCACAGTAAATATTCAGTGATTTTCTTTTTTAGATACTAAGTTATATCATTGTTTAGATTACTAACTGCGACTATATTAGTGCAAAAGTTTTCATATTTAAAGTAAGTTTAGTTAAATATAGTATATATGCACCATTTTTCTAACATATATTATAGCATCTGTCTGCCTGCAATGCCTGTGTGTATTTTCATGGGAGTTAATGCTGATATTTTTATATATAAAAGTAGTCTGAGAAATTTCCCCTATCTACATTGGTATATCAATTGGCTTTGTCATCATGCAAGTCTTATTTAATAAACCATATTTTTGAGATTTCATAGGTACAGCTTCCCTGCTTTACCTAGAAGACATCAGGAAGCAGCATGCTTCCTGGTCCTCTGGCATTTACAATCTTCCCATCTCCTCCTCCTCAGTGTTATCTAAGCTTTAGATGTAGGGATTGGATTATAGATGTACCAACTTAAACCAAGAACCCTACATCATTGATCCTCTGCATTTTAACTGGTGGATATCTGCATGGATATCTGTGGTAACCTGCATCTGCTCAAAGGGAAGTGTCTGAGGAGTGATGAGAGGTACACTCAACTGTAAGTATACTGATAATCATTTAAAATAATTATATTTTAAATTAATTAAAGAAATTATATATATATATATTATATATTATATATATATATAATAAATTATATTATATTATATATATTTATAAATATATAAAAAATTAAAGAAATTATATTAATTTAGGGAAATGGCAGTAAGTAGGCGCTCCTCTAGATTCCATGACCCAATTATCCTTAAACACAAGTTTATGAGCAACACTAAATGGGCCCAGTAGATTGGACACATAATTGTGCATTTCTGTGTGTGTAGTTATCTTTATATATGCATGAATATAATTACAGAAGAGATCATAAATCTGAGAAAGAAAGGGAAAATACATGAGTTGTAGGGGAAAGAATGAGGCATGAAACTAATGTAAAAGTATTTGTATATGAAATTCTCAAAGGTTTTATAAAAGTTAAATTTAAAAAGTAGCTTACAATCTTAGCTTCTTATTAATTCATATTGAACTTCTTTTTCATTAGTTCTATGGCCAGGAAAAACACTGATTTGGCCACAATATCATTTTTGCTTAACTAATGTTATTCTGGACATCAAGAGATTTAAAGGCCACCATTTATTTCAGAAATGCCTCCTTAGTCTGCAGTATACCCACCGTTTGACTGGTTCAACTACAATAGATCTTACTAATGGCATCATCTCTAACTTCTCTGACAAGAGAAGAGTGTTCCTTGCACTTAGGAAAAGGCTGCACCGCCACTAAATTAGATTTTGTTTAATAACCTAAAAAGGAAACATCTCAGAAAATATCCTTGGATCATTGATTCAAAAGTGATTAATTCCCAAGGAACTGGCCACTGGGAGAGAGGACAAAATGACATCCAAATTGATGTTATTTCTGGACTTATTTTTTTTGTTTCTGTAGACAATACCAAACAAAATGAAGCCACAATCATTCATTAACTAAGACCATTTTACCATGTTGTGTATTCTTTGTGTGTAGGGGAGTAAATGTGCACATGTGTACCTGTGCAAGTACATGCATGAACATCCGTGCATGTGCATGTGGAGGCCAGAGGTCCATGTTAGGTTTCTTCCTCTAATGTTCCCCAGCTTACTTTATACAAATGAGTCTCACGTTGAATATGGAGCTTAATGATTTGGCAAGACTAACTATCCAGTGAGAGTCCTGTCTCTATCTTTTAATTATTAGGATTACAAACCTTTCCTACTATATCCATGATTTTATGTGGGTTTTGAGCATCTGAGTTCAGGACATCAAGTTTTATCAACTGAGCCATGTCCCCTCTAGAAGATGTAGCCAGAGAGTTTTTTCGCCTTGCCCACATTCATAACAACCCTCTGCCCCCGCCAGTCCCACAGCCGCTCAGACCCAACCAAGTAAACACAGACACTTATATTGCTTTCAAACTGTATGCGTGCAGCTTTTGCTAATTTTCTTATATTTTAGTACCATTCTTGCTATTTTTTATTTTTAAGTTACCATTTCAGAAATCTATATCTTGCACGTGGCTCGTGCACAGCGTCTTCAATGCTGCTGTCATGGGCTGCTGCAGTGTCTCTGTCATGGCGGCGGCTGCAGCGTCTCTTCTGCTTTATGTCTTTTATTTTCTCTCTGCTAGTCCGCTATCTTTCCTGCTAGCACGGCGATCAGGTTTTATTTATTAACCAATCAGAACAACTTGACATACAGACCATCCCCCAGCACAGCCAAGTGCAGATCATCTCAAACACCTGCACTCAGGCCCATGGTCCTAATCATCCTCTATACGGACTGCTGGTAACGCACAAGGAACCCAAGAAGGGCTCCCACAGGACATACAAATCATCCTACAGCAAGAAGAGTTTATTATTTATTTCAAGCAAAGTTATAAAATATTTGTGTTTGGTTTAAACTGTTGTAAAATTGAATATAAAGGTGTTTAAATAAATTTATTGGCAATGTTTCATGACAAGTATATGTATATAAACTTTTTTGTTTAATAATAAATAAAATGTTTGTTTCCATTTTCCTAAATGTCAAATTTTCCAAAGTTGAGTATTAACAGACTACTTTATAGAAGATATGAAGTCTCTAGGTTACTTTCTAGTCAATATGAAGTCTTGCTGGTGTCAAAATTTGCATACATTTGAGATATTTTTCTTTCTAAATTCTTTTATTTTTAAAATAGTTTTAAGTATACAGAAAACCTGAACAAGTAATAGATTGTTCTATACACCCTTTATACACACTAGTTCTCATGTTGTCAGCATTTCTTCTGCAACTGATTAATCAATAATGACACATTTTTAAAAACTAATGTCTACATTGTTCACTCTTTGAAGTGAACAAGTCCATGAGTTTTGGTAAATATGCAAGGCCACCATTATTATATTATAGTGTGATTACCCTAATCATCTCTCATGTTCCACCCATTCATCCCACTGCAAACCCTTGGAAACTGTTATGCTTTTACTGTCCTTAAAGGATTTTTTCCCCAAAATCTCATGTAGTTAAAAGGCACAAATTATGTATCCTTTTAAATTAGCTTCTTTCACTTAGAAATATGCATTTATATTTCCTCCTTGTTTTTTTGTCCCTTGGTCATTTTGTGTGTGCATGTTTTTAAACTGTTCATAGTATCCTCCTGGGTGAATTTCATCAATTTCTTGATCTACTCACTTATAAAAATGCAGTAAACTTTAACATTTCTTAGGTAAGTATCAATGCTATCTATTTCAGCATTCTGCCTGCTACCATGTAACATAACTAGTGTGGAGCCCCAAAGCACATCCTGGATGCCTTCGTATTTAGAGAAAGCCTTCACATAGGATCTACTCTCCTGGTTAGTGTTACCCCAATGAACGTGGAGGTATTTGAGTTAATCCATGTGGTGGTTTGAAAGAAAATGGCCCCCAAAAGGTGTGGCACTGTTGGGTGTGGTCTTTTTGAAGTCGGTGTGGTATTGTTGAAGGGAATGTGTCACTTTGAGGGCAGACTTTGAGGTTTCTTTTGCTTAAGCTTTACTTGGTGTCACAGTTCACTCCCTGTCGTCTTCTGATCAAGATGTACCCAGCAGCATGTCTGCCTGCTTAGTGCCATGCTCGTCACCGTGATGATAACAGACTGAATCTCTGAACTATAAGCTGCCACCTCAATTAAATGTTTTCCTTTATAAGACTTGCTGTGGTCATGCTGTCTCTTCACAGCACTAGAAACACTAACTAGACAATCCAATGTTGATCTCTGACTTCTGTCATATTAGTTGATGTCAACATTTATCTTGGAGGAAGAAAGCAAATTGAGTTCAGTAAAAATATCAGTTTTGGGTGTCATCTAGCCCTTTGACACATTTGAACAGTTACACAAATTATTTTAATCAGAAACTTTGAATTTTTTTTCATTTGAAATGATACATTTTATATATTTTAGGTGATCAACTGTAATTTACCTCTGTTTGTACATCTCCTGAATAGTACATGTTAAGATTTTACTAAAGCAAGCAACTTTTTTTAAAACAGAACCACAAATTCCCATGCCTGTAGATCACCAATGAAAAGAAAGAAAAAAAATGTCCCCTTTCCCAAAGTAATGAGTCTTTATGTGTCTGTGCAGTTTTGTTTTGTTTTGTTGTTGTTGTTGTTATTGTTTTGTTTTGTTTTTTAGAGCTGTGTATTCCCTCCTCCAATTTAAGCATTTTCCTCATTTAAACTTCTGGCACATATTGAACCACAAAATTGTAATTACCTGCACCAAATTAATGAGACACTATTGAAAGCTTAATGCCAGTAATTTGTGTACTAAAAGCTATGAAAACGCATTTATTTTCTAAGAGATGCCTTTTTGTTTTATTTTTCCCCAAAGGAGGACATGTTCCTCTTGGCATCCCTTACCTGAATCCAGCTTAGGATATTTGTCAATTTTGAGACTTTCATCTCTCTTTCTGAATGTTTAGAAGGCCCACAGAGTCAACCTTTTAATCAGTCAGGAACAGGGAGAGAAGACCTTCCCACACTTCTCTGACTCTTGATTCACTGGGAGACAAGCCAAATCATTCATGAGGGAAGCTGCCCTTGACTTCCTGTTGTTCATAATCAACTTGTTTAAGAGTAACATCGTTAGCGATTTGCAGTTATTATCAATTTTGAAGTGATTGCCAATCCCCAGAGAGATACTAACTCTAATGAAGTGCTGATATTCTCCCTCTTAGAGTCCCTGATTTGTTAATATTTGATAGCAAGGTGAAATCTGATAGAAGAATCCACCCCTACATGCTCTTCTGATACTATGTAGCTTTGAAACACTGTGGGACATTGCCCAACTAGCAAAAGAGACTGCAAAGGGAGAGGGAAAATGGGGCAAGGACTGAGGGCAAAGCCACGAATTATTGAATTCAATTTGGTATTAAAATATTTCCAGAGAAATAGAAGAAAGCAGTTCAAGCAACAGCAGAGAAGTAGCACACAGCAAAGCCAGGAGACTTAGCATGTGTAGAATACATTAAAGAGGATATGCCTAACATTTGTAGAGCTTTTTAAAGTTTTAATTTCCAAACAGGAAAAAGCACTGTTTCCCTGAGTACTTAATAGACCAGACTGATTTATTTTTGGAACAAAAATACTTTCTTTGTACTTGGCTTCTTAACATTCATTTCCACATTTCTGTTCTTCAGATTCTCTGTGTCTATTTTGCCAAAGCAAATACTCTGTGTTGGATAGATATTCAACCTCTTTAGAGAACACCCATTTATAAAACAAGTTATTTTTTGTGTAATAAAAATTAAGGGAGATATAACTAGTACATTTTTCAGTTTGTAAAATGTAGGCAGAGTGTACAAATATTCAATGACATCTAGGTTGTTTCCAGGTTCTGGCTATTACCACATGAGGATAGGAAGAAGCAAAGTGCTAGAGAGGTCCACAGAAATCCACAAAGATACCTCCACAATAGACTACTGGCAATGGTCGAGAGAAAGCCCGATCTGACCTACTCTGGTGATAGAATGGCCAAACACCCAATTGTCATGCTAGAAACCTTATCCAGTGACTGAGGGAACTGGATGCACAGATCCACGGTGAGGCTCCAGGTAGAGCTCCAGGAGTCCAGTTGGCAAGAAAGAGGAGTGTTTGTATGAGCAAGAATTATTGAGACTAAAATTGGAAAAAGCACAGAGACAAATAACCAAATGAATGGAAACACATGAACTATAAACCATTAGCTGAGGAGCCCCCAGCTGGATCAGGCCCCCTGGATAAGTGAGACAGTTGATTAACTTGATCTGTTTGGGAGGCATCCAGGCAGTGGGACAGGGACCTGTCCTTAGTGCATGAGCTGGCTGTTTGGAACCTGGGGCATATACAGGGACACTTGGCTCAGCCTGGGAGGAAGGGACTGGACCTGCCTGGACTGAATCTACTCAATCCCCAGGGGAGTCTTTGCCCTGGAGGAGATGGGAATGGGGGGTGGGCTGGGAGGAAGGTGGAGGGGGGGATGGGACACAAGGGAATCCATGGTTGATATGTAAAATTAAATTAAATAAAATAAAACAAAAAATATTAAGTGATATAAAATATAAAAATAGAGGAGAATAATTTATTTCTTATTTATTGCCTCACCTCAAAACACTAATTTGCTAAAAGATATAGGTGATGGAGTGATGATGCAGTGGTTAAGAGCATTTGCTCTTCTTCCAGAAGACAAGGATTTGCTTCTCAGCATCACTGTTAGGTGGGTCCCAACCACCTGTTACTCCAGCCCCAAATGATCCAATGACCTTTTATAGTCTCCATCGAGACCTACACACAGGAGGAATACTCAGACACAGTTACACACACATGCATTAAAAAATTAAATGCAAAAGGTAAAGTATAAAAGGTGAACATTTCTATGTAAATATGACAATCAATAATCTTAAACTTTGGTTCTAAAGTGACCTCTTGAGATGTGTTTTAGAACGCTAAGGACCATTGTTACCCTATGGGAATGAAAGCACAGGTTACTTAATTTTGTGTATTAGTACTACCTAGGAGCTTGATCGAGAGTCTGGATCTCAAAACCTCCTTCAGATTTCCCAAGTCAGAGTCACAGCATAACATATTTTTATGTAATGAAAATACATATTTAAGGCAAGTGATAGGAAGTCTAACCTCATCCTGTTGGAAAGTAAACTATACACTAAGAAGCATAATTTTAACTATAAAAATATGAATTTTTAACTGACACATTTTCCTTCTTATCAGTGATATGTCACAAGTTATAAAATTATAAGCATGTGTTAGGAAACCAATGAGTAGCTACAGACTAGTTTGTGCAGTGTCATACATGAATATGATGGGACAGATAAATATATTGCTTTGTGTTGATTCCACATGATTTCTATGCATTGTTGTGCAACCTGACCACATGATTGCTCTTTTTTCCCAAAAAATGGTACTTAGGGAGTTTTAAAATATTGTTCTATATAACTGCTATTGATTCTTCATTACTGCTACTTTTGGATATTTACTTTAGTAATCATTAACTCTTTTCATGGTTGACTATTCAAAATAATAATTTTTATGAATTCATGGGTATGTGTACCGACATACATACCTAATATAAAAACTATACTTCAATACATGTTATAATAAATTTATATCATATACATCATTAAATCATTGTTTGTAGTTATTTCAATTGAATAACTGACTTTAATTTCCTTTATAATAAATCATTCCATTTGAATTCTTTCAAACGTCTTAAAATAGAGGGAACATTGGCTCTTTTTACATCATATGATTTTCTCTTTAGTAGCCTTCATTAAGGAAATAATATTCTTTTGAATAAAATTTGAAGGAAAATAGTTTAACTTAATCATGTTCAAAACTTTTTAACATCCACCCTGGAGATTCCTAAAAGCAAGCATCTAAAACAATCATGAGCCTGTCCCTTACAAATACCCTTCTGTCTCCACATGCTCCTGATACATTCCCACTCATTCCTTCTTTTTTAATGTCTTCACTGGAAAGGTTTCCAGTGGGTAATCCCTTCCATAATTGACCATCTAAGGTCAGTTTTGTAAAACCAGCATATGTCTCTAATTAAACACTGATTACAAGATTAGTACTTGGATCCAGAAATAGAAATTTACCTCCTACTCTTTGCCTTTCTTGGCTAGGGGAAATTCCCACACAAATTGTGCTATTGAAGTTCTGACAGATATTTGCTACAAATACAGACAACCTACCTGTTTTCTCATAGGACTGTATGATTTCCATGATGAAAGAGCCTTTTACAAATTCTAAGCACATACCTTTGCTTTATATACAAGAAAAATGTGATCTAGAGATTTAAAAAATGGAATGGTTTATGCCCACACACATTGTTTGGAGTCAAACTGAGACAGAGACAAACAACCAGCCTACAGATTTATGTGATAGCCTTCCAGTCATAGACATAAATAAACCTTTTAATAAAGAATTTGATGGTTGAGTTTTTACTGGAGTGGTTCTGTGATTTTTCCCTCATTATTTTATTTCCAGTGTTGACTAATGATGACAGATACGTAATTCTGGTGAATCTCAGCCAAGAAAACTATAGGTAGAAACTAATGACTGACAAAGATAATTTCAAACTTTAAGAAATAGAAAATGAAAATGAATCACTCCATAGAAATCATGACTAAACATGAGGAAATAAAAACGGTGAATAGGCAACCTACAGCAGATTGAGTGGCATTGACTCAAAAATAAACTTGTAAACCCTAGGAAGGAACAGTGAACTTTGCACATGCCTACGGCTGGTACTCATTATGCCCCTGTTCTTCCCACCAACTCCATCTCAGCAATGTAGTACCAAGAAAATAAAGAGATATGTTCATTTAAGTGCAGTAAAAATATCATGGGCCTCAGCATTGAAAATTAGAGTCATAGAGATGTAAAATGATCAGAGAAGGCCAATCCTAAAGGTAATCCATCTTTGAAATCCAGACAGAAAAGAAAGACTAGCCAGAAACTCATCATGGCAGTCAAAGGATTAAGTAGCTCAGAGTGCTTTGAGAAGCTCCTTACCTAATTACACTGAACAAAATGGCTATGTGTATAGGATGGACACTCAGGTCAGAGTGTCCATACATCCTCAGGTGAATGCGAGCTTATATACACAGCAAGTCAAGAGAGTGCAAGTCAAGAGAGTGCATTAGAGTCATGGAGTTGTGAAATGCTTGTAAATGGCATAAATAACACATGCAATCTCCAATCTTCATATAGTCCAATCAGCACTTGTCTGCCCTAGGAAATGTGAAAGACAGCCAGTAGTTTTACACTACTATTTCTTATTCTGTCAGCCCTGTTATTGTCTCTGGTAAGAAGAGAAATCCCATTTCTTGTCACTTCAAACTGTCATGAAGAGAAAGATTCTCAACATCTTCTAGATAGGCACTCATCTTTTGTGGAGCTGTACCTCATTTCCTGGTACGAGAGGAAACTCTAAACCATCTTCTATTTCTGGCAGTCTTCCATCTCTCCAAGGAGTCCAGAGTTCTTTAATAAGTGATAAAGATCCTAACTGTATCAACTCATTCATACTAGAAACTAAAATGTTATCAGTTACTCACTAGAGTCATACTGTACAAAGAACTTAACAAAAATTTGTTCATAAAATATTCACTCCTTTTTGAGTCTCAGGAGGCCAGTCCCCTAATACTTTAATGATGGTTATAGAGAAAAAAAAACTGGAGAAAATAAAACAATAGTTAAAAAGAAGAAAGCCGTTTTGAATACTATTATCTTCTCATGCAATAACATCCCTAAGCACAGGTGAGGAATCCTCTTGCTGTTTTTGCTAAGGAAATGGGTAAACTAACTTACAGATGAATACCTCCTTACCACATCATAGTATGAGCAAAGTGATAGCAGGTTTTCCCCCATTAGAGTTTCAATGCAAACTCAGGTATCTCTGAAACGTATAATTTTTCTCGTCTTTCATTTTGATAGAGCTCATTTTTCAGATTCTGTCTGATCACACGCCCACTAACACATGTTCAACCTGTACCTAAACTCTTTGATGCCTGTTACAGATTTGAATCCTACTTTTGTGATTCCTTTGGTGCTTACAATCTTGTTTTCACTTTGTGTGTGTCTTCAGGTTATAACTACTACAAATATGAAGACTCTCCTTGAAAGGACAACTCAAATCATAATTTCTAAATCTAACTTTAATACAAAAGGAAAAAGGAGTTTGCACAATCTCTTCTTTTATATCTGATATGTAATTGTTAGCAACAAAATAAAAGATTTTTTTTTTGTGTCTTGCTGATCCACAAAAGTACAAACATTCCTCTTTTCTCAAAACAGAAAGATACTCCTAAGCTTGTCATTTTTATTATTATTCTCCTGTTCATAGAACTTTTCCATCTGGTTCCCTATTTTTTTCCAGAGGAGTAAGACTACATTTTAATCTCATAAGAAACTGATAAAAGAGCATATTTTAAAAATTGATATTAAGAAACCAAGTCCTGAGTAAAAGTTGAGGAATCTTAAAGGATCTATTTTAATGTGGTAGATATGTTTATAATAAAGTTTTACTTCTTTTTTTTTTTAATTAGCAAGCCAGTATGTATGGGAACAATGTCAGATCTCAGTGCCAAATGCAATTTTTGGTGCTTTAAACATGTTGCACTTAATCTGTGCAAAAAAGTATCCTCCAAGGACATTATGATCCACTTTAGATATGATGAAATGGAGGCTCAGAGGAATTCAGCAAGTTACTAACTTTTAGAGTTGACCTCTGACTTACCTACTATGGGAAGTCACTGCTGATACTCCAGTTGGCATTACATGGAATGTTGTCTTGGCCTTTACATTAACCAGTTGTTCTTCATGTGAGAAAGAGAATTCAGGTGGAAAGCTTTTCAACACTAGATAAGGCTGGCTCTAAATAAACAATGACTTGCTTCTGTTCAGGATTAATGGGGCCCCTGGATGACTCTGATTCATTTCATCAATTGCCTATTTGTTTTCCCCAAGTGGAACAAAAGGAAAAGAGTTGACTTAGAAATGCATTGTGGTTTCCTCAAGCCCACATGTAAGAGAAATGAAAAGTAAATGACACCTTTAGGTTGGTGTTTATCCTGTCTTCTCTTCTGGTACCCTTCTGGCCAGAGTCTCTGCAGGCCAGTTAACACACCTGGCAGTAATTAAACCTGAAGCTACTGAGATAAAGGCACTTTTCCAGGAAGTCAAGGGAACCACAGTCATCTGTAAATTTGGCTACTCAAAAGAGAAAACAGACACTGTGTTATGAAAAAGCAAAGAACTAAAAAGGAAGCATAGTTATTTGCTCACAATATTTAACGAGGTTTCTAAAGTATTGACATAACTGTCCTGCACTGTATCATTAAAATCCCATGGCCTGAGGCATGCTGGAATTGTGGGGTAATGATAACCTGTTGCTGATTTTGGGTTCTTAATTCTCTTCAAGGACTAACTCTCCACTGTGCTAGAGAGGTGCCCTGTCTGGAGGGAAACATACAATTTGGTCAGAGAGGATTAGGAGCATTTGCCCCTGAATGAGACTAGTAATTTTAAACCAGGTATTAAGCCAATTTCTTTTCTTTTCTTTCTTTTTTCCTCCATTTGGGCAGCAGAAGAACTCATTCAATGAAGCTCACATTTTGAAATGAGTTAAAGTGACTTTTGAAGCATCACCAACTATTAGAAAATAAAATTCAATATTAGTTCCTAAGCAAATTAATGAGACTGATTTCATAGCAAATAGAAAGCCACTGATTGGGTCACCATGGATGGCCATCTGAAACAGATAAATAAAGGTCTGGGAAAAAACATTAAGACTTCTAAAGAAGCTTAACTTCAGACAAATATCCAATAGTATTACCAGGTTGCAACAAAAAGATCACAAATAAATAGAATTTTCTTTGAGAATTTTCAATATCGTGTTTCTGAGCAATCATTTATACAGATTAAAATCTTATAAAAACTATTTATGTATAATACAAAAAATCATGGTCATTTCTTACAGAGCCTGAGTTAAAAGTAGTTTTCTATACACAAGATGTCTAACATGATTTATTTTAAAATAGCCTATTTTAAATGTCAAACAAAGGTCCCACCAGTTTAAATATTACATTTGTTATTCAATGTTATATAGGACATTATTGCTGCATGAGTTTAGGAAACATTCTTTAGTCTTCCAAAGGATTAAAATGTAATAATGACTATCTTATCCCTTAGATTCCTCTGAATAATAATAAAAAAAAAATCAAAGCTGGCTATGTTTAACTTAACAGGATTTTATTGATACAATGAGGGATATCCATGGATAAAAGGTAAAAAGCAAATACATAGAGAGGTGGGAAAAAGGAAGCAGTGTATATTCTCAAGTTCAGAAATAGATTCATAACTCCTACTGTGTAAGCACCACTTGACATGGTAATCCTAAACACCCCATCCTGATGGCCTCCTTCTCCTGTCACTAGACTTTCATGACATCTTCCATAAGACAGAAAAATCTGTAAGTCGGTTCCTGCTTTAGAAATCTCCCTTTGTTGAGACAATAAGAAAGATCTGATGAAAAGGGCCTCGAAGGCTCTCAGGGTACCTTATGCTAGTGCAGTTATGACCAAAGCATTTCTAAATAAGAAACAGAATAGTCCTAGGAAGGAGTCCATTTGAAACTGAGAAATACTTACTTATTTAATGATCATAAAGAATAAAAGAATTTATTATCATATCTAATTATTTCAGTACTCTAAACTTCTATTATCCCATGCCAAATTGTGGGCGCCGTGGGCCCTGACCCCCGACTGTGAGTGGCTGCAGCCTTGCTTGCTGACCAGGTGTCCTCCCTATTCAGCTTCCCTGCCGGTGTCCTTCTCACCTTAGGATCATCGGAGAGCTTACCAGAGGTTCTTTGTTCCTACATCCTGCTTGTGGT
Source organism: Peromyscus leucopus (assembly GCF_004664715.2). Taxonomy (NCBI): domain Eukaryota; kingdom Metazoa; phylum Chordata; class Mammalia; order Rodentia; family Cricetidae; genus Peromyscus; species Peromyscus leucopus. Next base: position 60,584,808 of record NC_051075.1, on the reverse strand, counting down.
GTAAACAACTTAGGTGCATCCTGTATTTGGTGTAAACAACTTAGATGCAAGAATGCAGAACATTGGGTCTAGAATGTAGACCATTGGTAGCGAACTTCTGCCCTCAGGGGATCCTCCATTTGTGTTGTAAGCCTGTATTTAAGGTTTCTTCCCTCTTTCAATAAACGGCATTCGACATCCAATCGTACGAATGACTCGCTGTCTCTTGTCTTTATTTTTTAATCCGCAGCCCTTCGCTCGGACATGGTGAACGGGTATTGGTAACGCGGGCGTTACCGCTACAGATGGAGGTTCCTACCGAGATCTGAGTAAGAAGGACCAGCTGATGGACACTCTTGGAAGGCCGGCCGGCATTTTAAAGGTAAGAGTGAATTGAAATGGGTACAGCTAGCTCACAGTCAGTTAATTGGACTGTTGAAGCAGGAAGGCACCAAAGTTAAGAAAGGACAAAACAGCTAAAGATCTTAAATGAAAAAGGAAATCTTACCAATAAAGAAGAGGGAAGGAAAGGAAATCTCCCGTTAGAAAAGGGAGAAAAAATTTTAATCAAGAAAAAAAGAATTTTCCCAGTTAAAAGGGAAAAAAAAAATTTAAAACTAGGCCTAAAGATTGGGGCCCTGTAGAGGAAGGATGAAAGAAAGAGAGAAGCCTCTTCCCAGTGGTAATGGAGGAAGAAAAGACTTTTTCCAACTGTAGAGTTTTCAGGATAAGCTGAAACTCCGAGCTCCTTCTGCCCGCCAGTGCAGAGCGGCAGCAGCTGAATTACAAAGAATCGGCAGGTAGGCCTCATTGCTGCTGGCTGAACAGCAAGCGAGCCCAGAGCTTAAAGTTTTGCTGTCTGTTTGCTTAATTTTGTTTCAAATGTTTTTTATTTTTCCCTCAGAGTGGGAATAATTCAATATTTAGGATCCCTTTGTGGGAAATGTTTTTCTGTTTTCCCTTATGGTGGGAATAACTCATTGTTAGGCAGTCCCTTCATGGGAGTAGGAAGTTTAAATGTGAGTTTGTGTGTGCGGGGCGCGCCCAGCGGCTGTGGCGGACAAAGGCACAGGAGATAGCCCAAAGCAGGTACGCGCCTGTGGGAGGCAGAGCCGTGAAGGAGTGCGGCCCAGGCAGGTGCTGGCAATAGAGCCTGAGCACTGGGCAGAGCCAGAGAGCTGGGACTGGAAAGGAACTAGCACTAAAAGTTTAAACCAGGCCTAATTTCTGGTGAAATATGGTTTCGGTCAGGACATTGAATGCTAAAACAATGCTGTTTGAATAAAGGTTGTTCTGTTCTTTTGATTGTCTTAATAAATGTTTGGATGAATGTTTGATCCTCATGGTTGATAAACTAAAGGAACAGGATTCATAATTTTGAACTATATATTAGGTATGGTCTTGTCTGTTGATCATTACTGAAAATTTGGCTCTGCAATTTAAGTTGCTTTCTAGAAATTCTTGGTTTAATTCTATAAAAATATAACACCTGAAATGGTTTGGGTTGTTAGCTTATTAAATAACGTTGCTAAGATAAACCCATAAATGATAATCTCTTCCTGATAAAAAGGTTACAAAATTATTTTTCCAGTAAATAAAATACAGGTAAATTGTTTGGTCCACATTGTTAATAATTGGCTATTTGTGCTAATGTGTTACTTGAAATTTATAAGAAAGGATCTTCTTTTTAAGATTTTATAAAAATACTGAAGACTATTACCTAAAGTTTACCTCTTCAAATCCTAAAGAGATTGTATTTAATACTTTTATAATTGGCACATGTAAAAAGGACCATGAAAACGGAAGCTGGTAATAGAATTGTTCAATTATTATTGCTTTCATATTTTAAATTCAAAATGGCGCCGATATATATAGAACTGGAGGCTTTGGAAGTACAGGGAAAGAGGTGTTTTGACAAACAGTTATCAATGATAAACAGCCTAAATTAAAAACAAAATTATATGGGATTGAAATTGGAAGATTATTGGATTCTGGTGCTGGATATATCTATAATTTCACAAGAATCCTAAGATCCTAATTGGCCCCTTAAAAATTCTACCTCTAACCTACAAGGTATTGGCACAGCTCAGATGCCATTGCAGAACAGGCTGCTTTTAAATTAAAAGGATGGGGAAGGTCATGCAGGAACTTTTCAACCATTTGTGCTACCTGACATTCCAGTGAACTTGTGGGGACGGGATGTGTTGGATGGCATGGGAGCGGTGCTTACTACACAGCCTGTACAACAGATGCTGAAGAGTCAGGGCTACTGCCCGGACAAAGGCTTAGGGAAAATGTTGCAAGGAGACCCGCTCCCTGCGGCAGACAAAAACTATGTCACTAGAGGTCCTGGGGATGCTGGAGGATTAGGGTCTTTTCTATAGAGGTCACTGCACAGCAGCCTTATAATACAACCGATAAAAATCACTTAGAAGAGTGATGACCTTGTATGGGTAGAGCAATGGCCCCTTACTAAGGAAAAATTGGAGGCTGTGTATGCATTGGTTAAGGAGCAGTTAGATGCTGGACATATCATTCCTTCCACTTCACCTTGGAACTCACCTATATTTGTTATTAAAAAGAAATCAGGAAAATGGAGGCTGTTACAGGATCTTAGAGCTGTAAATAAAACCATGCTTCTCATGGGAACAACACAGCCTGGCTTGCCTGCCCCTGTGGCAATTCCTAAACATTGGCACTTAATTGTGGTTGACTTGAGGGATTGTTTCTTCACCATTCCTTTGCATCCCGAGGACAGTCCTCGCTTTGCTTTCAGTGTTCCTTCAGAAAATCTTAAGGAACCTTATCAGAGATATCAGTGGGTGGTATTGCCTCAAGGAATGGCCAATAGCCCTACTATATGTCAAATTTATGTGTCTTTGGCCCTAGCTCCAGTTCGAAAAGCTTTTCCAGGTGTTTATATAATTCACTATATGGATGATATTTAATGGCTGCTAAAGATAAAAAGCTTGTTTTTGATGCCTTTTCTTATTTACAAGAGGTTCTTAGCTTGGCTAATTTACAGATAGCCCCAGAAAAGGTACAGGTATCTTTTCCCTATCATTATTTAGGTCATGAATTGTTATGCACGGGCATACGCCCACAAAAGATTACTCTGCGTATGGATCAGCTACACACACTTAATGATTTCCAAACCTTTCTGGGAGATATTCAATGGCTTCGGCCCACTTTAAAAATTCCAACAGGTCAGCTTCGCCCCTTATATGATGTCTTAAAGGGCGACTCTGACCCTTCATCTCCCCGTAAATTAACAGCTGAAGGACGTGTAGCCCTACAACGTGTACAAGAGGCCCTGGAACAGGCTCACGTACAGTATATAGATCTTAATTCTCCCTTATTGTATTTGATATTTTGTTTTACTCATTCACCTACTGGAGTGTTTTGGCAAACAGGTCCTATTTTATGGGTACATTCCCCAGCTTCTCCAGCAAAAATCATCACTCCTTATCCGCAGACTGTCGCTCAGATTATATTTAAGGGAATCAAGATCAGTGTTCAAACTTTTGGTAAGGAGCCAGATATTGTGGTGACCCCATACACCTAGTCTCAAGTAACATGGTTGCAAGCTAATGACAATGATTGGGCCATATTGACATGTTCCATGCAGGGTCAGTTTGATACTCACTACCCCTCCAATGATGTGTGTCAATTTTTTTAAATTGCATCCTGTTATATTTCCCAAGATAGTACAAATGACTCCTATTCCTCAGGCCCGTGTGGTATTTACTGATGGCACTTCACGTGGTTTTGCTGTGGTGGTTTCTGGTAACATAGTAAAGAGAATAAAAGTCCAGGGCACTTCTGCCCGGGTGGCAGAGGTACAGACGCTATTGCTTGCTTTACAGATGTTTTCTGATGAGAGTGTAAATATTTATACCGATAGTCAATATGTGGCACATGCCATTATGCCTTTGGAAACAACAGCCTACATACCATCCATTTCTTCCATTCATGAATACTTATTGCAAGTGCAAGGACTTATATGGTCTCGCTCACATAACCTTTATGTGGGCCATATTAGAGCTCATACTCAATTGCCTGGACCTCTAAGTGAAGGTAATCAGAGGGCTGACGCCATTACTCGTATGGCTGTCACATTAGTCTGTTCTGCCTTTGATAAGGCTACTCAGTTGCATCAGCGTTATCATCTTAATGCTGGATCTCTCCGTTATCATACAGGCATAACCCGGGAACAAGCCATCCAGATAGTTAAATCATGCCCTATTTGTGTGGAATTTTTACCTGTTCCTCATTTGGGAGTTAATCCTCGAGGACTTTTACCTAATCATGTGTGGCAGATGGACGTCACGCACGTGCCTTCCTTTGGAAAATTACAATATGTCCATGTGTCTATTGATACATATTCTTCTCTAATTTTTGCTTCTGTCCATTCAGGGGAAAAGGTTAAGGATGTAAAGATGCTTTTGCTTACATGGGAGTGCCAAAATGCATAAAGACTGATAATGGTCCCGCCTACAGTAGTACGGGATTTTCAAAATTCTGCCAAGATTTTTCTATTGTTAATAAGACTGGTATTCCTTATAATCCTCAAGGGCAGGCTATAGTAGAATGCTGCCATCGTACCTTAAAAACTTATATTGCTAAAGTAAAAAGGGGGGAGTTAGGGGCTCATCTCTCCTCTCCACATTCTATTCTTTCCCTTGTTTTATATATTTTAAATTTTTTATCAGTGGATTCTGCTGGAGTATCTGCTGCAGATAAGCACTGGAGGGCTCCTGTTGCAAATCATCCTCTGGTGCGATGGAAAGATCTTTCTACTGGCACTTGGAGGGGACCCGATCCGGTGTTGGTGTGGGCCCGGGGATCTGTTTGTGTCTTTCTGCAGGACAATGAAATTCCTCTGTGGGTTCCTGAACGCTGTGTGCGCCCTGTGGCTGCTGCTGAATCCCAACATGGCAGAGACCTATTGGGCCTTCGTAAAAAACTCTCCCCTTCTGATGCCAATGGGGATTGAGAGCCCAATACGGCCAGCCTTGGCAAACATTATTCTAAGCCTAGGAACTGTAGCCATGTGGTTGGATTCCTCAGAAGGTAATGTATGGTAACTTTTTTCAAAAAAACATTGAGAATGTACCACACCTTGGAGATTAAGGATAACTCTGAAGGTCAATGAACTTCATTTGCTAACAGTAGCACGCCAGCTAAGCCTTTTTCGAATTTTGCAACCCCCCTCAAGCTGGTGTAGTACCTACTTTTCAGGAATGGCTCTGTGCAACATTTATTTGCCTCCTGAAATTCATCTAGCCTTTCTGAAGATACCTCAAAATTTGTGAGCCTGAATGTAGCCATTACTGAGGCCATTAGTTCTGCTCCTTGTTTGCTGTTTTTGTTTTCTGTTTTCTTTATGTTTCTCAGTTGTTCTCTTGCAGACCTGCCAGCCTAAGTAGTGCTGGGATCAAGAAAAATGTGCCTTGGTGGTTCGTGTTCCTGGAGCTGTGTCCATGCCAGTGGACCGTGGCAGCTAGACACAGATGATGCTCACACGCTCCAGAAGAGACTCTGACATCGCTGTTTCCATTGTTGCTGTTATAGCAGTGGTGGCCACTGCTGCTATTGTTTCTGGGATTGCTATTTCATAATTGGTTACTACAGCTAGCACAATGGAGACCCTGGCAGCAAAAGTAGCTACCACAGTTAGTTAATCTTTCTTCTTATTGGGCATGATAAATTTAATTCCACTTTTAGACATTAAAATTGGCTTTGAAAGTTGTAAATTATTAAAACTCAAGTTCCATTTGCTTATGGGATACCACCTTACAAGGACTCCAATTTGCAGTAAGGCTCGTTTAAGAAGGGAATGGTTCAATTGCCTGTAGCCTTCTGGCTATGGGTGGGTTAGAACTTCTGTTGGTCTTTTCTGTGTCGCACAGATTGCAAGCCCAGTGCCACTTTGAGATCTTTGGCAGCAGTCACTCTACAGCTCACGTGGTTGAGTCTGTATGATAATGAGTATTCAGAGACGGGTAATGCTTGGGGGGCTGCCATCAACCTAAGACAGAGCACTTGTGTGGCCTGGGCAGGTGTCTCTATGACAGGTAAGGTGGTCTGCTGGTCCCACGCAACCTAAGTCAGAAGCTCATTTAATAAAAAGGGGGGACCTGTGAGCGCCATGGGCCCTGACCCCCGACTGTGAGTGGCTGCAGCCTTGCTTGCTGACCAGGTGTCCTCCCTATTCAGATTCCCTGCCGGTGTCCTTCTCACCTTAGGATCATCGGAGAGCTTACCAGAGGTTCTTTGTTCCTACATCCTGCTTGTGGTGTAAACAACTTAGGTGCATCCTGTATTTGGTGTAAACAACTTAGATGCAAGAATGCAGAACATTGGGTCTAGAATGTAGACCATTGGTAGCGAACTTCTGCCCTCAGGGGATCCTCCATTTGTGTTGTAAGCCTGTATTTAAGGTTTCTTCCCTCTTTCAATAAACGGCATTCGACATCCAATCGTACAAATGACTCGCTGTCTCTTGTCTCTATTTTTTAATCCGCAGCCCTTCGCTCGGACATGGTGAACGGGTATTGGTAACGCGGGCGTTACCGCTACACCAAATATTTTAATTATAGATTTCATCTTGTTGAGTATCACTGAGGTTTCTTACACTAACAACAGTAAGAAATTGTTAAAAGCCATGAATTTGCCAATAAGAAGTTTGGTAATCCTAATGGCATTTGAATATTAATTGTCTTAGTTACATAAAAACCAACACTCCTCTCCATGATAAAGAAATAAGCAATTCAGATTATCTTGACAGTATTCTCTGTAAGATGTTAATACATCCCACAATACCACAGTTTTCAATGTTCTTATCCTTGGTATCTGTGATCACATGTAAAATAATTAAGTGTTTAACACAAAATAAACATTTTATTATTTATCTGAATCCTACTGAGTGGTTTATCTTTTTGAGATGGTTTTCCTTAGGAAAATCAGCATTACGTTAATAGAGCTTTGGAAGTGGGGAATGGGAGTAAATACCCATAAATCATCAGTCATGAGCTGATTCTGCATAATTATGAGGTCACAAAGACCACACTGGGTTACATATTGAAACCATTTCTATGGAAGCTACAGGCAACTGGTGGATGATAGGAGAGGGAGGATGAGGGGATCCATCATCTCTAGGGACAAGGCTCCTGAAGGATGTTGCAATCCTAATTGGCCAAACCTAAACAAATACACATTTAATCACGCGAAACAGACCCATCAGGTTGTATTCGTGTGTGGCAGTGGGATGCAAATGACAGACATACTGTACCCATATATAAAATTCTCAATAATAAAGCAGAATGTTTGTAACCACAATAAGAAGAAAGAGAAAGAAAATGAAAGAGCCTGGAAATACGCCAATTTTATTTTGTCTTTCCTGGTCTCTTTTTAAAGGTCTTAAGTCCCTGTGATATTCAAAGCTCCTTCACTGTGGCAGAAAGTGGGAAAACTGCCCTCCATCAGCCTTCAGAGTTGTGCTTGTCTATTCTAAGGCACTAAGACTACAACAAAACCATGTAAGGATCTAGCACAGCCATAGAAGGGTGAGGCTAATGTAAAAACATCAGAGCAGTCCCATCCCATGAACTCTGACAGAGAACTGAAAAGTAATTTGAAAACCCTTCCTTCTACAGCCTCCATTGTTACTGTTTACTAAGGCTGTTGCCTTTATGTTGACATGGTATTCCATAGAAAACAGTTCATCTCCAGGTTCATTTTTCCTTTTAAAAATGTTCAAATAGATGAACTACCCATGTGAATGTTGTGAGAAATGAACTTTAATCTACCAAAGGTGGCTAGCCTGCAAAGCATCAATGTTCTATAAAACTTCCCAAGTTTAAAACTCTTTTGCATGTGTCTGCTTACCCAAACACTGTGAGTTCTTGAGAATTCACATTCTAGTATGCCTTTTCCATTTGTGGCAACTATGAATTAGTCAAGAGTGTTAGATTGTGTGGTTTAATGCCCAATAATGGAATAAGTCATAGTTATCCCCTGAATTGGAATAAACACTGAGTAAATTCTTCCTGCCTTGGTGTGTGATTGCTAGTCTAGGTTGCTTCTTGGCACACCGTTTTGAAAAAAAAAAGTATTTGCCTCTCTGGACTGTATTTGCTTTGGATGTTTCTTTGTGAAACACAAATGATGTTATTTTCTTATAATATTATAAATTTTTAATGTAAAAATTGACATCATTACAATGATAGGAAATGGGTAATGCCAGACAGGGATTCCAAGGCAGCTTTTAACTTCTCTTGTGTTGTCCCTATGTATTCCAGCTTCATATCAAAAAATGAGAAATTTAATCGTGCTAATTAAAAACAAAAATCTGTTCATTTCTGTTTGTTGAAGCATCTAAATTATAAATTGTTAAGCCATAATAAATACATTTCTCTTCCTTATTTATTTATTTATTTATTTATTTATTTATTTTTGAGAATGAATTTTACACTGTTTCACAAGCTAGATTTAAACTTGATCCTCCCTTCTGAACATAAGGAGTGTAGTTGGGCCACCAGGCATACATCCCTCCCTCACCTCCTTTTCCTTGTATAGAGTTTGCTTCTGGTTTTAACTTGCTAATAGAACTGACATTTAATAGCTAAGAGATGGTGACGAATTAAAGAGAATCACAATATAACACATATGCTGACTCTGAAATCACCAGCACACCATGTACTTTCTCCTGCAATCAGAATAACCCACTTGACAAACCTAAAACCCATGTTGGTTGAAAACAATCTGTTGACTTTTTTTTTCCCTCAAGTTGACAGGTCTTTGACATATCCTAAAGCAAATGTCAAGAGGAACGTCCAAAGCATTTGTCAGGGTAAGAACTGTTAGTAGACCCCTTTAAACGTTACCAAATAATGCAGTGATTTTAATTTTGAAAAGAGTAAATTCTCACATGTATTTTTCCTTTTCTGTACCCCAACAATTATGCTGGGAACCCACAGAGAGCATGTTGCCTGGAGCTCTAGTGAGTTCCTCTTTCATGATACAACATTGGTTGACCTTGGGGTGCTACTTCAGATTTTTGAGCTATGCATTAAACATAAGGCCAAATTGCACTTGTAGCAAAGATTTCCCTTCTTAGAAAACAATTGTACTTTCAATTTCAAAGTGTAAGTACTAAATATTTTATTTTCTCAAGAACTCAACAGCTGAGGTTTGGTTCATTTTAATGCAAAGACTTTCTGGAGCATTTTGTATAAACAAATCCAAGTATTGCTAACTGAAAACCCCTGGAATGTTTTTAAACGCTCTGTTGCTTGGGAAACAGGGTGTTCTGCTTAATTTAATTTTCTGGATGAGGTTTAACGTAGTTTAATCTTTTTAAGAATTTTATGACAGACAATCTTGAGCAGCAATTTTCAACTCTTTAAAAATATTTTGACTCTAAGGCAAAAGAGAAGGAGCATACACTTCCAGTGAGGATATGTACATAAGAAGTAAGGAGACATATAGATATCTGTTAAGGTGCCCAGCATCACAGCTAACTTTGATCTACTTTTCTCTGTTTTTAAAGAAGCTGTGTAAGTCCAACTAATCTCTTCTGTTAAAGGAAAAACATTAAGGAACAAAACATATGAATCCACTACACAATTTTCTAACAACAGTTAAACAGAAAGTATCTTTACTGAACAGGTAGATGATATTTGTCATCACGGCATGAATGAGAAGCGGGATAGCTAAGCCATGCACAAAAGCATAAACACTCATAAAAGCATTCTATTTTTTTTTTGCTTGTCACTAGAAGACAATTGAGATAATATGATCAAATTTTCTTATTTCACAAATACCAAAGCCTGAGAGCTTTAGTGATACATCCAAATGCCACAACTAAAGAGTAAGAGTTGGAACACTATCGAAAATGTTTAAATAACAAATGAAAATCAGTTTACACTGGAAAACTCAGGGTTGATTTTATAATGTACTTATGAAATTGAAGGTTAATATAAAGAGAGTGTTCTGTAGTTCATTCTCATTTCTCTGGTCATTACATTTGACCATATTTGTGGAAACAAACAAAATGTGGAACAGGCTTTTAGATAGGATTAGGAACACAGAAATGATTATTCTAGCCACTGAGGCATGATTACACAACACTTTACATTGGTTGGCTTTACGTTTACTGCTTGCCTATTCATTAAAGCCTAATCATAGCACTTAAGCTTTGTTGTCCTCTACTTTTACACAGACATGATCAGATACCTTTGTCCTTGCAAATACCCCTATGATGTCTTCTATCATCTCCTGGAAAGATCTGTTCTCCAATTAAATGAGATGAATACTAGCAAAACATAATCTACTTTCCCAAATCTTTGAGATATTAACTCTAAATATTGTACCAACAAATAGAATGCATTATTTATTCATGTGTAATAATATTCCTACTGACAGGTGGCATTCCATATGAGACTCTGGAATTCACATTTCTTCCATGTGTAAATAGCATATTCACTAGTGCTTCCTCTGGCTCTCATGGATCTGGTCATGTGGGTAAAAAATAGGGTATATGGAGAAGGCAAATTTCTGTGCACAAAATATGTATCTATATTTTGACATACAAATGAATTTTATAAGCAGATAGAAATATTGGTAGGTTATTAATGGAAGATCAGAAGCAGGAAGAGTGGCTGAGATTTTGAAATTCAAGATACTTATCGAAATGTAGAATTTGCTTAATGTTGGTGAAGTAGAATTTTTTTTAATCATCTTACATACCAACCACAGATTCCTCTTTCATTCCTCCTCTTGTTCCTCCACCTGCCTTGCCCCCTCCCTTATTGCCTTCTCCAACAGGGTAAGTTCTCCCATGTTGGGACAGCTAAGCCTGGTCCATTCAGTAGAGGCAGGTCCAAGCCCCTCTCCCTGCATCAAGGCTGTGCAAGGTATCCTACCATAGGTAGTGAGCTCTGTAAAGCCAGCTCATGCACCAGGGATGGATCCTGATCCTACTGCCAGGGGGCACCTTAAGCAGATCAAGCTACACTACTGTCTTACTTATGCAGATGGCCTCCTCTAGTCCCATGGAAACTCCACAGTTGTTGGTCTAAATTTAATGGGTACCAACTAGTTTGGTTTGGTGGTCTCTGTAGGTTTCCCCATCATAATCTTTATGCTACTTATTCATAGACTCCCTCTTCTCTCCCTCTTTGACTAGACTCCTAGAGCTAGGCCTGGTGCTTGGCTGTGGGATCTGTGCATCTGCTTCCATCAGTAACTGGATGAAGGCTCTATGATGAGAGTTAGGGCATTCACCAATCTGATTACTGGAGTAGGCCAGTTCAGGCACCCTCACCACTATTGCTAGTAGTCTAATCTGAGGTTATCCTTGTGAATTTTCTTAGCACCAGGTTTCTACCTTACCCCATAATGTGTTCCTCTATCAAGATAGCTCTTTCATTGCTCTCCTACTCTGTCCCTACCATAGCTCAACCATTCCGTTCTATTCCCTCATGTTCTCATCCCCAGTCTCCTACCTTCTATTACACCTCCCTCCATCCCCAGATTACTCATAAGGATCTTCTCTAGTTTGCCTTCCCAAGGTGATCCATACACAGAATTATCAGAAGTGGAAAAGTCAAGGAAACATACAAGTGTGGAGCCCATTCTAGCACAATTTCAGGTGATAGACTAGATTTCCTACATATGAACAAGACATAGGGTATATAGATAAGAATTTTCTTTAGAACCAAACGGACTTGAGCAACAATATTACGACACAAAAATGGATAAGATGACAGTGTCGGAAATCTGGTTGTCATTACATATGGACTTCATCAACACAATGCAAGTGGAGAGTAATCCAGCAATAGAACTGGTGTTTAAAGTGGATGGCATTGGGACTCAGCCCTGAAGACAAGAAGATGAAGAATTCCGTGGACACCAGTGCTATTGCACTCTGCCAGCCAGAGAATGACAAGGGCCAATACACTTCAACATGAGATGCACAAGATAAGCCTTGTATCAGATAAAATACCTGGAGATAGTCATCCTCATGCAGTTCTAAAATCTTCATATAGTTCATATAAGGTCTCTTTCCTCTCTCTCATCCCTTAGACTGATGGGCCATGCCTTTTCACTTGCATCTGGTGAAGACGTAACTTGTTCAATCTTGACAGTCTTACACCGAGTATATGATCATTACGCTAAAACTATGAATTACACTTGTACTCATGCAGTAAAGTAGAGGTCTTTTTTTTTTTTTGGTTTTTGAGACAGGGTTTTTCTGCGTAGCTTTGTGCCTTTCCTGGAACTCACTCTGTAGCCCAGGTGGGCCTTGAACTCACAGAGATCCACCTGCCTCTGCCAGTGTTGAGATTAAAGGCGTGTGTCACCACCACCCAGCAAATAGAGGTCTTATACTTAAACATTCCAGATGTTTTAACTGCATGGGTTGGTCTTTATTTAAAACCTTTGCCTCATAAACAAAATTCTATGTCTTAAATTCTTGACATATCTACAGGATTAATTTAAAAATATTCATGTATGTTTCATGAACTTTTCCTGCATTGCTGTGAAAGAAATTGGAATTATGGTTATCATTCAAATGAAAAATAATTTACACATTCTCAAGGTTGAGATAAGTGACAAACTTAATAAATGTTAGACAAGGAACCCTAAGCACAGTTTAGCTCAAGAATAAGATTCACACCATTCTCCCTTATTCTAATCTCGATCTATAAATTGTTAACAGATTCCTTGTTTTTTTTTTTTTATACAAAAAGAAGTTAGCATTTTAATTTCAAAAGTGCCTGCTGTCTTTCCTTGTGTATATGAAATCATGACTATAAGATGTGTATTTTGCTCAATAGGTGGTTATGTCTGTTTGAGGACAAGACAATTGAGTCACACTGTTCTATCACTATGAAGAGACACCAAGGCAAAGGCAACTCTGATAAGAGAAAGCATTGAATTGGGGTTCTCTTACACTAGAGAGGTTGATTTTGTTATTGTCATGGCAGAGAGTATGGTGGCACCCAGACAGACCGCTACATCAGGGTCCACATTTGGCAGAAAGAGAGAGCCACTAGGCCTAGCTTGGATTTTTGAAAGCTCGAAGCCCACTCCCAGTGATGCCCTTTCTCCAAGAAGGTCACACGCCCTAATCTTCCCCAGGTAGTGCCACTCCCTGATGACTAAACATTCAAATATATGAGTCTCTGGGGGCCATCTTCTTCCTCCTCTGAAAGAAGGTAGCTGAAGTGTTTATTATATTGGATAAACATATTTGTTATTAAAAAAACATATTTGCTTCTTTATTTCTGTTTTTCAATTTTGGAATAGGGAAATAATACTTTAAATATATATATTTTTTTTATTTCCAATCTTTGTGTATACTTTCATGAGGAAAGCATTTACAGATTTTTGGAGGAAATCTTTTCCAGAGTTTTGGAAATGCTAGCTGAATAGGAAGGAATAAGAGGGAAAGTTGCCATAACTTAAGTGATTTCTGTAAGTGATGAATTTTAGTGCTTAAGAGGGTGCCAAAGTGTTAAGGGATCCATTATTGCAAACATTGGCATCTCTAGTTTTGGGCATCATAATATAACTAGAGCTTAAAAACCTTTTTTTTTTTTTTTAAAAAAAAAAAAAAAGCAAAATATTTATATCATCTGAAGAGAAGCCAAAGAATGGATAAAGAAAATGTGGTACATTTTTACAATGGAGTATTACTCATCTGGTAAAAAACAATGACATCAGGAAATTTCAGGAAAATGGATGGAACCAGGGAAAAACAAAACAAAACAAAACAAAAATCCTGAGTGAGATTACCCAGACCCAGAAAGACAAAGGTGGAATATGCTCACTTATAAGTAGATAGCCAGGTGGTGTGGCACAGGGCTTTAATCTCAGCACCTGGGAGGCAGAGCCAGGTGGATCTCTGTGAGTTCAAGGCCAACCTGGTCTACAGAGCGAGATCCAGGACAGGAACCAAAACTACACAGAGAAATCCTGTCTTGAAAATCCAAATAAATAAATAAATGAATTAGATAATAGCTGTAAAGTAAAAGATAATCATGCTACCATCCACAGACCCAGAGAGGCTAAGTAACAGGAAGTGATTAAGGGGAGACACAAGGATCTCCCTGGGAAGGGGAAATTAGATTTCAATGGTGTACAGAGAGTGGACAGGATTGCTAACAGGAGGGATCAAGTGGTAAGGGAGGGAGAAAATGCTGGGAAAAAAAATTGAGGGGGTGCATTTCAGGGGTGAGGTGGAACCTAATGTAATGGAAACTCCATGGAATCTATGAGAGTAACTCCAGCAAAAGTCATGGGGACACGGAGCCTGAACTGACTGTCTTCTGTAACCAGGCAAGACCCCAAGTCTGGAGAGTTCGGGATATCAACCCAACCATAGAGCTTTGACCTACAGTGTGCTCTGCCTGTAGTATTCTGAGACCTAGCAGAATCCTCATCAAAGAGACCAGAGAGACTTCATCCATTAACTGATAGGAGCAGATGCAGAGTCCTACAGCCAAACATTAGGCCTGAGCTTGGCGAGTCCTGCAGAGAAGGGAGAGGAAGGATTGGAGGAACAAAGGGGTCTGAGATATCACATGAACATGACCCACAATATCAACTGACCAGGGGCTCGAAGAAATCATGGAACCTGATGGGTCAGACCTAGGTCCTCTGCATATGTGCTTGGTGTTCTTGTGGGATTTCTAACAATGAAAATGGGTCTATCTCTGACTCTTTCGCCTACTTATGGAAACCTTCTCCTCCTGTTGGGTTGCCTCATCCAGCCTTGATGTGATAGTATGTGCCTGGTCTTACGTAGTTTGTTAGTCAATGTTTGGTAGATGCCCCTTGGAGGCCTGCTCTTTTCTGAGTAGGTAGAGGAGGGTAGATCTTGGGGAGAGGGGAGGTTAGGGGGTGAGACAAGAGGGAGGAGGGGTGGAAGGCAAAACTGTGGTTGGGATGTAATAAATGAGAGAAGAATAAAAGCTTTTAAAAAAATAACAGACAATTAACTGGTCATTTTCTTCTTCTGGTCATGTGACTTAGATTCTAAAGAGAACAAAGTAAAGTACAAACATCCATAAATATTATCATTTTCAAGTGGACTATATACATGGATAATCAGAATGAATTAGAAGGAACAAGAGTACCAGAGCATTCCCCTAAAAATTGCTGATAAAATCCTAATGTGGTCCTTGGCCAACTTCTGAAGCTGGACTATTTGGCATTGCCTCAAAACTGCTTTTTCTTATCATCAGTTATGGTACTCTCCATAATAATTTTCTCGTGATACTCAAAATGTATCTGAATGTACTTATTGCTGTTGCAGTTTTCTCTAACTCAAAAAGGTTTTCTTAACCTAGTGTTAAGGGCAAAGAAGCAAGGTGTTTCGATCCACCCTAAGCACATTAGCTTTGGCTCTGTGGCACAGGCTTGCTGAACTTGGGGAAATGCCCATGATGCCTTTTAATCCCTACAGTGCAATTACTGAAGAATCCATGGACTGAAGTGAGTTCATGCCTTTAGATATAAGAATAATTATAATGCTTTGAAATATGTTTTTTTTGCTTCACCTATAAAGTGGTAAAATACTTTTCTATGCACTTTCCTTAATTTATAAAGGAAGACATTTTCCCTGAAAAATTATTGTAAAAGGAAGAACAGAAAATAAATGTTCACAATTTCATCACCTAGAATAAATCTATGGTCTACTACGGTCTGGTTTGTTCTTGATCCTTTTCCTCTTCTGTCTCCATGTAAATCTGCTTCATTGTGAGATAGACAGCCTCTGGGATTTTGTTTATGAATGTATGTGTGTGTGTGTGTGTGTGTGTGTGTGTGTGTGTGTGTGTGTGTGTGTGTGTGTGTGTGTACGTGTGTGTGCAGATGAACATCTATACATGTGTGTCCAGCAGTCAGAGGTTGACATCAGGTCTCTTCTTTAGCTACTCTCCACTTTAATTACTTCAGACATGGTCTCTAACTAAAACTAGAACACACTGAGTTCAGTTATGCTGGCTTGTCTGCATGCCCCAAGGACCCTGTTGCCTCCACCTGCCTGGTGCTGTGATTTACCGCAAGGCAGCTGCGTGGGTGCTGCAGATTGAATCCAGATTCTCAAGGTTGGGCAGCAAGAACTTTAACAACTAAGCCATCTCTCCTGTTCTCGAGGGGTTACATTTAAGAAAAGTAAGACAGCGTTGGATTGTAGTTTCATTTTGATGTGAAACTATGATAAAAATGAATCTTTTAGCTACAAAAAATGTTAATAAGGAAAATGGCCTTTCAGAGTCATCTTCAGATTATAAATAGTATATGATTATTTAATATAGAATGACATTAAATGTGCTTGCATGCTTAAGAAATATACATATATGTGCCATGTAATTATATGTAACTTCAAGTAATCATTAGTTAATGATTCGTGCTATAGTCCCCTAAATAAGCAGTGATTGTAATATTTCTGCTCTGTTTGTCTTATAAAGACTGGTGAGGAGTAGGAAGCAGGAAAAGTTTGACCAAAACATGTCTATCACCAAGGAAGATTTTCTAAGACCTTACCAGGAAATGCCTCCCTTGGGATAACTCAGCACACAGACTACTTGCCCATAAGATCCCTGCTTGATCAAATGCTTGATTCACCCATATAAACAAGGCAGACTGAACTTCAGGAATTATTGGAAAATATTCTTTAGTATGATGGCATTTGAAGCAGTCATAAAAAGCATCTCATCTTAAAAAAGCAGTGTTACATTATGAAATATGTTCCACCCAATCTCTTTAAATGCAAATGCTTTTAAAATCATAACAAATACACAACTTGACATCCTCCTTTGTGGCTAGAATTGAGGTATTTCCAACCATTAAAAATAAGTATATATCATTTTAAGGGATAAATTTATTTTGTTATATGCTTTGCCAAAATTTAATTCTCTAATTTAGCATATTTAGTTTTCATTTAATATTCGCTGTTAGAAATAATATTATTTATGGCCTTCAATTTCAAAGATTTTCCCCAAAAAAATATGTTTCCATTTGTAGTAGAGAAGCAAAGTGTTTTAGGAAAGAAACTTAACTTTCCTGAGTGCTCCCTATATGCCAAACTTATTCTAGAGACTTTTCCCTAGTTATCGGGCTTCAATTTGCACAAAATTTATGTCTGTCCCAGAATTCAGAGCTGTGCACCTATCAGACTCTTGGCAGCCAGACCTTACCTGTTAACTAATTATCAAGAACAAGCAAGGAAAGTACCATGAAGAAATGATGCTGTTTGAAATTTTGTGTTTTTGTTTTGTTTTGGTTGTTTGTTTTTGTCTGAGCCCAACTCTACAGAAGGGAGAAATCAAGTCTGATGCTGAGCTTCTGGGAAAAGATTTTCTGAAAACTACCTGCTGAGAAAGTGCCTGTGAAGTTTCATGCAAAATCCCATAGAAGACAATCAAGGTGCAGCATATAGCAATCTATTTCTGCCTTTTGCAGATGCTTGTATCCTTTGCTCTAAGCTCTGTCCTGTTATTCGGATGAAACTAAAAACATGTCTGTTGCAGAATATTATTTTAAGTTGTGTTTCATTTGTTTGTGTAGTAGAGTATTATTTTAAGGTGTGTTACTTTTATTCGTGTTGCGTTTGTTTAAATTTGTGGAGCTGTGTTACTGTGCCTGTGTAAAACACCTGATGGTCTAATAAAGAACTGGCCAATAGCAAGGCAGGCGAAAGGATAGGTGGGGCTGGCAGGCAGAGAGTATAAATAGAAGGAGAAATCTGGGAAGAGGGATCTAAGATCTAGGAGCCAGAGAAGGAGGAGGACTTCAGGGGCAAGCCACCCAGCTACATAGCAAGCCATGGAGTAAGAGTAAGATATACAGAAGTTAGAGAATGGGAAAACCTCAGAGGCAAAAGGTAGACAGGATTACTTAAGATAAGGAAAGCTGGCTAGAAACTAAGCCAAGCTAAGGACAGGCATTCATAAATAATAATAAGCCTCTGTTTGTGATTTATTGGGGAGCTGGGTGGCAGCCCCCCCAAAAAAAGAGTAAAAAACAAACAACATGTTTGTGCTGTGGAACATTTGTTTTATGATGTAAAGATGTATTGCATTCTTTTATGTTGCATTTGTTTAATTCTGTAAAGTTGTGTTACTTTGCCTGTCTAAAACACTGCCTCAGACTAATAAAGAGCTGAATTGCCAATAGCAAGGCAGGAGAAATGAGAGGAAGGACTTTCAGGCAGAGAAAATAAATAGAAAGAGCAAAAGAGGGATCAAGGAGCAAGAAAGATCAAGGAACAAGAGAGAAAGAAGGAGGACTTCAGGCGCCAGCCACCCAGCCGCACAGCCAGCCATGGAGTAAGAATGAAAGGTAGATATACAGAAGTAGAAAAAAGGAAAAGCCCAGAGGCAGAAGATAAATGGGATAATTTAAGAAAAGCTGTCTAGAAACAAACCAAGCTAAGGTCGGGTATTTATAAATAATAATAAGCCTCCATGTGTGGTTTATCTGGGAGTTGGGTGGTGGGCCGCCAATAGAGTAGAGTTAAAACAACAACAACAACACATGTCCTCTAAACTCAAGCTCCTGAGCTCTATCTCTCTGCATGATCTGTGTCATATTATGGCTACAACAATGCAAATTACCTTATCTTGGCTTTTCTCTCAATATCATCACAAACTCATTGAGATAATAAATTTCCTTTACTTTTACAACCATCTTCATATTGCTTAAAGGGTAATACATAGGGAATGTATATCATAATGTGATTCACAATTATATGACCTTATTTTGGAATTGTGTGTTTCATGCCAGTGATGTTAAACTGTCTTCATTTCAGAAGCCTCTGGAAAAAAATCTTACCAAATCACTGATATTTGGGTGCTATGTTCAGAATTTATCAACTGTTATGCTATGTGTGTGAGGTATAAACAGTGTTTAATGAAATCTTCATAGTAAATGAAGCAGCATGGAGCTACTGTTCAGAAGCACTCCTTTAGCCTTAAACATTCTGCAAAATCATTAATGGAAGATGAAACAAAACAAGCTATCTTGTTAATAATGTTTCTGCATTACTGAATGTCTCCAGTAATCTATTTCTCTGTTTGTCCAAGCAGTTTAAAGCTATGGATTTAGTAATCATTTTAAGAATCACTTTGAAATAGGATTAGCCCCATACATACATTATTGAGATAACCTACTATGACCGCATCAAGCTCGCAAGCATATTTGAAAATCTCTCCTAAATCAGATTTACCCAGCTTTCAGGAAAAGAGCTAAGAAAGTAATTTTTACAGAACTTTCTAGAAAATTTGGTGTACTTACTATTGGTGATGGTCTGTAGTATTGAGTTTGCCAGTAGCAGCAAAGTTTTCACATTACTCAAGGTAGATGAGAAGATGAAGAGCCTAGATGTTCTAAATAGCCACAATTCTAGAAGGCACTGCAGTAGTTCTCTCCTCAAAAAGTCTTATAAAAAGATCTGAAAAACATATTACAAACTATACTCTTCAAGTAAACTGACTTAAAGTGAAATAGATTCTTCAAAATACAAATTAGAATAAAAATATCCCTGCTATGACATTGGAAATACCACTTATTCTCACTAGCTGCAGCATCAAGAGGCCAATACAGAGAAGCTTTGAAACATCATTTTACCTTTTTGGAAAGGAAATTAATTTGAGGGTAAAGAGCTTAGAGAATAAAGAAGGTTAATTGACAATTATACAGGAAAAATTATTCAAAAGAAAGAGTAAAATCACATTTAAGCACTACTGCCCTTTAATTTGTGTTCTAAAGCTGTTGTTTTTATGTTTGTTTTAGAAATATTGTTCAAGACTAAATTTAAGAATTTAGTCTCTGCCTATTGGAACTTGGATTTAGAATGTTCCTCAAAACAATTAACAATGAAGGTGGCCATAAACACTGAGTTGGATTAAAAGACATGTCTCAGGGAGAAGGAAGGAAAACTGAAAATTGAATTAACATTTCACTGAACTCTCCTGAAACTGATTATAACAATTTGGAAGTTAGAAGACTCTGTCTACCTTGCGCATAAATGACACTATATTTTGAAATGAAGAACTTATGCAACTGTTTTGAATTTAAGAAACATATTGATAATGCAATCACATTGGTCTTAGTCATTTGTTTTATGTTCCTAGTCTAGGATGCAGCAGAGTGGTGGTTTTCAACCTTCCAAATGCTGCAACCATTTAATATAGACCCTCATGTTGTGGTGACCCCAAACCATAAAATTATTTATTTCTTACTTCTTAACTGCATTTTTACTACTGTTATGGATGGTAATGTTATAAATTGCAATGTAAATATCTGTAGTTTCTGATGGTCTTAAGTGATCCCTGTGACAGGGTCATTCAAAAACCCCAAAGGGCTCATGACCTACAGGCTGAGAACTGAAGCAGTAGAGAATTTCATGTCTTATAGAGTACTAAAGTGGTGCTTCTTACTTTTAATTTTCAGCATAATTGTATTTGGTTGTTTCTTACCTTTATACTTCTTAAGAAGTAGGTCAGATATTTAGATATTTGGTTTTGCAAATACAAGTGTCAAAATCCATAGATATCTAGTTCTCCTACTCTTTTGGTACTAAAAATAATGATGTCTGTCAACCACACCTTTCTGGAAGCTTCAACCTACTTGAAGAAGATGAGAATGCAAACCAAAAAAGGCTTACAAATCTAAATCATGGTTTGAGAGTAGGCTTGAAGAATGAACTTGATTAGAAAAATTCATAGAGATTTTTATGCCTTTTATTTATTGTAGAAAAAATACCTTATAATCCCAACAGGCTGTTAGGAATCACCTAGGAGGGAAGTAAAACTTATAATGACCATTTTTACATTTTTATGCAGCATCTTAACAAAATTACTGTTCTCAAAACAACACTTTCCTTATTTCTTTGCACATAATCTTTACGTTGAAACATTACCACTAGGGTCACATTCAGCTCATTTGCTTATTCATTTAACCATTGTTTTGCTTCTACTTCGTTCAACAAATATGGACTGAATCCTGTGCTAGATAGCCTAAAAGGGAGAACTATTGGCTGAGTCATGTGACTAGGAAAGGCAGATTGAAGGCTTTTAGAATTGCAGGTACAGTCTTACCACTATCTTCTGAATGTAGTCAGTCTGGGAAAATACTGAGTTGTCACTCTGATATGTCTGTTGTGTAAGTCAAAAATAGGGTTTTTTGTTTTGTTTTGTTTTGTTTTGTTTACAAATTTGGTTATAGTTCTTCACCAATTATTTGATTTTAATCAAATGGGAGTTAATCTTAGATAAACCTGTCCTAATGGGTTGAGTTGATAAAGAAGACAAGAAGCAGCACTTGGCATTTTTCTGTTGGACTTGAAGGAGTAAGTCACCATGTGAGAAGAGGTGAAGTCTTCATTACTAAGACCTGATTTAGATGAGTCCCTGGCCAAGAGTTATCAAGAAAACAGACTCTCAATTAGAGGACAGCACAGAGATACCCACTGCTAAACCCAGTGCACCTGGAATGAAAAGTAAAAAACATCTCTGAGCCTTGAATGAGGGTGAAGTGTCAGCGAAAACCGTCAGAGAAGTATGGTGGAACAAGGAATGGAACACTCAAATATCTTGTGTTTGAAATTCTGTTTTAGGAACTGTGAACTAAGGACTTTATGTTTGTTTAAAAACATAAATTTATGATAATTTGGTACACAATAATTAGTAGACAATACATAGAGAAATTTCAATGATAAGTAATAAAGAATTGAAGTTATGCAAGAAAGCCATGTGGCAATGAATGTGAGTAAATACAAGGTTAATATCTTCTTGGTAGACAAAGCCATGATGAAGTGATTCTATATTGCTACATGAAGGATGGTTATGCTGTAAATAGATACTATATAAGTGGCTAAAACGGGACTCAAAGTACATGTTGGAAAGGCAAATGAAAGTATAACAATCCCATATCATGAGCTGATAAGATAAAGAAATTGTGCAAGATAAGACAGTTCAAGCATAAGTTGGAGAGCAAAAGCAGCCCAGTAGGGCTTAGATTTATTACCTTATTTATTACCTTACTAGGTAACAATCACTCTCACTACTGTTTGATGTGAATTAACTTGTTGTAGGCATTCTTATTATTATGTTAATTTCAAAGATGACAGTATTGGGATAGTCATAGTTTGAGTAGATCAATTAATGTCATGTAGCATAGGTAAGAACAGTTGACATTTGATCATAGGAGATTTGACTTCAGATTTGACTTCCTACTTGTTAACACTATTCTATAAAAAGATGGAGGGTGAAACAAAGCTTACCATATTCTCTGAGGTAAGCTTTGCCTTGGATCTTTCTGAATCTGACTGAAGAAATAATTTTGACCATGTTTGTTTTCTCTTGGTTAATATATCATTGATCTATCTCCCATAAGTTCGAAAGCAGCAATGACAAATATGTGGTTTAAATTACATACCTGTATCTGGGGACAAAAGTGAATACACTGTTCATGGGAGAGTCACTGAATGAGGAAGAAATAAATGAAGGAGTTTGAAAAATAGAGACAAAGTTAATAAGACTAACAAACACAATCTGCAGAAAATATCTTGAAAGTATTAAGAAAACTTTACCTAGACATGTTATGAGAGAAATTTTAATGACACGGGTTTGTTTTTTTTTTTTTTTCCATGAAATAAAATGAATTTCTAAGCAAAGAAATCAGAAGACCAAATCTGTCATTATGATCCCCATTGAACTTTTAAAGGCTTTTTTGAGTGGAAGATAACAAGGAAGGGCTAGCATGTAATTGTACCACATCTTATTCTGAATTTAAAAACTCAAAAGGATCTGAAATAAGTTTCATACAATGCAAGTTTTACTGTTTGGCTCTGTGACCCTATCCCATGCATTCCATTTTATGATTCTTATTAATCTTGTATTGGGTCTTGCATTCTAATGTGATATAGGATGAACTTTTTAATGTTCAAAGACCAGTTGGAATCATAGCTGATGTGTGCACACATATATTACAGAAATCCATTACTCAATATTCTTAGTTAAAAAAATCCTCCTGTTAATACAGAGGAACAGCCTCTACCATCGGCACAAGATTTTTTCCATTAGTTTTAGAAAAGTCTATCCCTCTATACAGTACACATAAAAATTCTACTTGATTTATTCTGACTTAAATGAAATTCTCTCTTGCTTTTTTTTAAAAAATTATTATTCTTTGTTCCTTTTCATGTTAAAAATTAGAGAGCTTGCATTTGTCTTTCTTTTTTGTTTTCTTTGCCTTTTTATGTTTACTGGAACACGGAAAACAGTTACTCTTTTCTCATTAGCACATTGTTTTCCCAAAGTTCAGGTACTATTTGTAATCTTTCAAGTGTAATTAAATTTTCTTATAAAATTATATTTATGATTAATAATATTATAAAGAACTAATAATAAAACTGGGAAATGATGACAGAATGTTCTTGACTGTCTCTTAAAGGAACACCCTGTTATCTTAAAAACATTATGTTTCTTACTGAAGAATTATACTCTAGTTTGTGGAGAAAGACTTTTTAAAGAAGACTTCATGTCAAACAATTTTCAATAAGTGTGACAGTGATGAACTTCTTTAATATTTCACTGCTATACAGTTTACTTAGAAATAAACACAAACATAATTAATTTATTTTTTATATACAAACATGTGTCTTATTACATTTCTTTATTTTCTACTACCTAAAAATACTTTTAGGATGAGGGATAAATCAGTAGTTAAGAGCACTTGGTGTACAAGCATGGGTTCCAATCCCCAAACCCACATAAAAACCATATGCATGTGTGTTCATGGACACAAAATAAACAAGTAGAAAGACATAATAGAAATGATACTTCCATATTATACTAATAGTGGGTATTGAATAAGAAAAAAATTATTTTGCTTTTCTGTGCTCTAAGGAAGAAAGAATATATTTGAATCTGTTAAATTGTTGACTATTACAGTTTCATACAGTGCTGATTTATTTTGCTCTGAACTTGATATGAGGTAGAGTCATCTGGGATAAGGCAAAGTCAATTGAGGAATTCTTTCCATCAGATTGGTATGTACCCAAGCCTATGAGACATTATTGGTTATTAATGTAAGAAATCAATGCTACACCTCGACAGGTAGTCCTGAGTTGTATATAAAAAAAAAAGCTGAGCAAAATAGTGAAGACAGATGAAGTTTTTGAATATATTTTAAGCAACCAACTTTGTCTACCAGCACAAACTATGGAAATAAATAGTATTTTTTGATGATTTTATGAATAAAAAAAATGAGAATGGTGTTTTATTAAAAATATTCTTCAAATTTACTGAAAATTCCAGTTTTACAAAACATGAATACAGAATTTCAATAATTTGATTCTCTTATTGACATATTTATGCATTTAACATTTATTTTCTCTTCTTTATGTGCATGAATGCTTTGCCTGAATGTATAGATGTCCACTATGCACATGCAGAGGTCAGAAGGCAGCGTCAGATCGCCTGGAAATAGAGTTATGGGTGGCTGGGAACCACCATTTAGGTTCTGGGAACATATCTTCTATGTTCCCAGCAGTTAAGTCCTCTTAACTGCTGAGCTGTCTTCCCATCACAAATATTTTTCTGTTTGATAAATATCACAGGAGCAGTATATGTACTTTAAAGACTGTAGTCAAGGTATAAAAAGCAAACAGAGGAGTTGGACCTTCTGGTAGACCCCATTATGAAAGACAGTGGATTCTATTTGCAAACTGCACCATATGTGGAAATGATTGCATGGCTGCAGTTGAGAAACAGAAAGAGATTACTGTGATGGATTAAAAACACTATTACTCTTAGCTTCTTTTCTTGTCTCTCTCATATCTATATTGAACACAGGATAAAATAAGTTTGGGCTACAGATGAAAACATATTGGCTATGAATTGATAATATCATAAATTGATGATGGGTTTATGACAGGTTACTATCACAATCAAGTAATATATATGTTTAGTTAGAATAATTAAAAATCAAACAGGCCCTGAATATTTGGGCATTTCAGAGAGAAAGAGGTGGTGTTATATTGGATTCCAAGCAAAATTTAAGATTGTGTTTTTAAACATAAATGGCCTGGGTTAAAGCATGCTGATCCAGGGCTAAAGAGATGCCTCAGAGGTTAAGAATACTGGCAGCCTGTCCAGAGGCCATGAATTCAATTCCTGGCAACCACATGGTGGCTCAGAACCACTCATAATGAGATCTAGGGAGCCCTCTTCTGTCATGCAGGAATACAGACAGACAGAACAGTGTATACATAATAAAAAAATCTACTAAAAATTGCTGATCCTCTCCAAGTCCAATTAAATTAATGGAAATCAAAGTAACCAACATCACTATGATATTTTCATACATTTATAAGGTTTTAGCCAGTCCTCCACAATTCTCCATTCCCCCTCCTCCCTAGCTTTTACTGGATCTTCCCTTCTGATATTTCCCCTTGTAACCTATTAGTTTTAAAGCCAACATTAAGACAATGTCTACAAATATTACAACCTAATTCCTTGGAATGATAAAAATGCCACTTAAATCAAATTTTACTTATATATTTATATGCTTTACTGATTATTTTTATGAAGAGTTTCCCT
The DNA here is from genome assembly GCF_004664715.2 of Peromyscus leucopus. NCBI lineage: Eukaryota > Metazoa > Chordata > Mammalia > Rodentia > Cricetidae > Peromyscus > Peromyscus leucopus. Next base: position 60,559,207 of record NC_051075.1, on the reverse strand, counting down.
ATGAAGTCCTGCTGGCTGCTCAAAGTTTTATCTGGAGTCTTTGCTGACCTCAGGTTCAAGGTCCATACCCAGTGTCTAAACTACTGGAATCATAGACTTGGGATGCCAAACATGGACTCTTAAAACAGCTAAAATTCACATCAGTGTGGTAAGGATGTAATGGCTTGCCTGTAAAAAATATGTCTCTTTTAAATTTTCAAATCATCGGTGAAGCTCCTACAGCTTTTCTTCAGACATACCCTATCCTATTATTTCAAAGTCATTTCACTTTTAATGAAATCAACTAGAATGTTAATCTTCTCATAATCATTACAACCACATGTGGATATATTGCTTAGGGCTCTTAATTACTTTGTGATAAGTTATTCATAAATATAGCCTAATTTTGTGTGAAATTTATGAATTGAACTTTTTAACAAAAAAAGCTTTACTAAACCATTGCATTTTGTTCACGATCACATTGAAGTTGGTACTAAAAGTAGTACAGTAAAGAATTTACTCAATTGCTATATTTCCATATGTTAATACAGACTTGAAATATATATACTTCATAAGTAACATATAGTAAATAGCAATATAAAGGAAAATTACAAATTACAAAGCCTTGTCTTAAGTTGGTTGTTTTTACTCTTTACTCTTCTACTTTTGGGGGGCCTGCCACCAGCTCCCAAACAAATCTTATTGAGGCTTATTCTTAATTATAAATGCCCAGCCTTAGCTTGGCTTGTTTCTAGCCGGTTTTCCTTAACTTAAATTATCTCTTGTATCTTTTGCCTCTGGGCTTTTATCTTTCTTTCTTTCTCTATTTCTGTATACCTTTCTTTACTTCTTTCTACATAGCTTGCTATGTAACAGAGTGGCTGGGTGGCTGGCCCCTGAAGTCTTCCTTTGCTTCTCTTTTTTCTTGCTTCTCAATCTCTTTTATCTCTTTTTTTGTTTCTATTTATTCTCTCTGACTGGCAGCCCCATCCATCCTTTCTCCTGCCTTGGATTTGCCATTCAGCTCTTTATGAGACCAATCAGATGTTTTAGACAGGCAAAATAACACAGCTTCTCAGAGTTAAACAAATACAACATAAAAGAATGCAACACATCTTTGCATCATTAAACAAATGTTTCACAGCATAAACAAATATAACACATCTTAAAATAATAGTCTACAACATTATCTATTTTGAGCATTTTTTGTGACCATTAATAATATATTGTTGTTTAGAAATGGTGCAAACAAAGTTATATTAATATAACACTGAACATGATAGCTGGTCAAAATATGGATGCTTAGATTGGGTACCAAATCCCAGTGCAAGTTTTGGATTTCATGCCTTCAGTGACCAAGGGGAAGGATGATATCAGAGGAAAATCTTTGCATACGCTGAGACACTGGTCCTTCTTGAACAGCTGCCTCATTTGTAAGTTTTTCCTGTTACTGGTAAGCATATGGAAGGCCAGTCAAAGCCTCTCCATTCATGAATAAATCAGTGTCCATCTTTGTTCTGTATCTCCTTGTATTCTCATGTGAAAAACAGATGGTAGGGCTCTGAGACACCTGTTTCAAATGTAGACATGACTGTATTTCCTGAATAATCAAGAAGAAACAAATTTTATTCAAAGTGCTGTGGGTTTATGTTGTGAAATTTGCTTGACAGATTGAGTCTTTTTAATTATCTGTGTTACCTCCTTAGTCCTAACACACACACACACACACACACACACACACACACACACACACACACACTCAACAGCTTTTAGGGCCAAAATGTTATATCAAAATTTGATTGACCATTTATTTCATGAATATAAAGATTCCCAAGACAAATACAGTAAGTCAGCAATAAATGAACAAATTAATGAATAAATAAATAAATAATAAAGAAAGTAAGGGAAGGAGGGAGGGAGGAAGGGAGGGAGGGAGGGAGGGAGAAGACTGATCAGGGACATGTTGCCTAGATAAAAGTGCTTGTTGTACAATCTTGGCCATCTATTCAATTCTCAGAGCCCACAAAAAGGTGGAAGGAAGGGAAGGAACAGCTCCACACAGTTGTCCTCTGACCTCAACATGTGCACCATAGATGTCAATTCCTTAAAAAAAAATACCATTAAGCAAGTAGCATTATTAATATAGTAGACTTAAGATTTCATATTCATAGTTGGGTATAAGAATCTCAAGAGTGAGTGACCCCCTTGGAATAGTTGATTTAATTTTGATTGTTGATCATACAATGAAAATGACATTTTTGGCATCCACCTTGAAGGCATGATTTTCTAGCATAGGCCATTCACCTTCCTGATCACTCACAAAATGCAAGTTAACTTTCCTTAGCACCTCTTGTCCTCAAGGTTTCCTCACTTGTAGAAACTGAGAGCAGGGAGTGCTAAGTCAAATATAAAGACAGTCACATAACCTAACCTGCAGAAGAAAAGCTCCCATTGGCTTTGTGGTCATTTCTCCCAGACTAATATTACTTAGTGCCAAATTCCAGGCATTAGAAGTGTCTATCTTCTCTATGATTTGGAGTGTATATCTTTCTTTTGATTTGAGATGTGTATCTTTGTGTGATCTGAGGTGTGTATTCGTTGTATTATTTAGGATGTCTCTATGTAGTCATACAGACACTTCATGTAGAAATGAAAGCATCAAGATAAAAGTGCATAGGCACATTTGGACTTTTTATATTTATTTGATTAGTTTTCTTTAAAAAAATATTACATATAAAAAAATCACAATTTGTAAATCATAAACATAAAATTAATGCATTTTTTGTAATCACTCAAGAGCTGATAAATTGAACTAAGTATATGCAGAAATGTGCTCTCACCCCTTCTCACTATGCTCTCTGGCCTTCTAGTATAACCAAACACTGGCTGTCTAACACTTGATGTTAGCTTTTAGAGATTCTTAGTTATACAGATGGAATAAAGAACTGTGGCTCAGTGTCAGTCTTCAGCTCTCAGAACCAGCATGTCATTGCGAAAGTACAGTTGCCGTCATTTGATTGTCAGGAAGATAATATTGCAGCAAAGAGCAGACAGATATTTTGTGAGGACAATATAAGGTATCATTGTTTTGCTAGCAGAAGTACATACTTAAAACAAAAATGATTTTAGTTTACCTCAGTTTTCTAATTTCCAAGTACTAATCTCACTTGTAAGTACAGACATGTTGTAGTTCATTTATTAAGGCCTCAATTCTACACAAAGAACTAGAGGCAACTAAGAAATGCTGAAAGTGAGAGAAATAGTTTTCCTCAGGAAATGGCACATCAATTGATTATTGAATACCAAACAATCATCTCTATAAACATATATACAAATAACATTATCCAGATTGAGCAAGTATATTTAGGAATATATGTATGTATACATGTATATGTATATATACATACATACATGCATATACATATATGCATGTAATAACAATTAATGGTAAACAGAGGTCATGGAAATTAAAGAGAGTGAGGAGAAGTATATGGGAGGAGTTGGAGGAAGGAAAGGGAAGAGAGAACTGTTGCAAATATATTAGAATCTCAAGGGAAATTTTTTTCTTAAAAAAAAAAACAGAACTTCATTGTGGTGGTAATCTAATTGTACTGAAATGTGATTTTGATTGTATGTTAATAAATAAAGTTGCCCGGGGGTCAGAGCTATTAGAGCCATAGCAAGAGTGTGGTGGTGGTGGTACACGCCTTTAATCCCATAGATATCTGTGTGTTCAGGGATATAGCCAGCATTGGAGACATATGCCTTTAAGACCTAGGGGGCTGTACATTCAGACAGTGATGAGGCAGTCACGTGTTTGGGTTTACAACCAATGAGAAGGCAGAACAAAATACTTTAAATAGACGAACAGACAGGAAATAGAGCTCTCTTTCGGGAAGCTGGGACACCGCAGGCGGAAGGGTAAGATTTTAGCTCTGAGCTCTGACCTCTCGGCTTTCTCTTTTGCATTGTTTCTGTGTTTCTTATTTAATAAGACGGTTGGTTACATCTATACTTCATTTTTGTCTAGCCTTTTTGGAAGAAAATTGAGCCAAGTGATGAAGTTACCCATTTTTGCAGTTTAGAATCCTCAGCATGTCTTTATAATATTCCCACAGGTTCCTATTTTGTAAAGCTGTTTTAAACCAATAAAAGTTTTCAAGTGGCAATTTTCTGAGTCATGAATTAAAAATTCACAGTAGGCTCAAGGAAAAGATGGGAGAATATTAGCATATTAGCTGATTATCACAATTGCCATGGTAATGAGTTTCTGAAACAGTCCTGTGAAATGGCTTTAAAGAAAGAAGGAAAATTCAAATGAGTGCCCCTACCAAGCCGCATACCTTCTAAAAGGAAGGGGAGCAGTAGGAAAGCCCTCTAAGATTGGAAATTGTGCCCTTCTCATTTTCATATTACTAATAGTATTTAAATCATTGCTTGGATATTTGCTTAGATTTAATTGCCTACTTAGAAGAAAGAAAATCATTCATATCAGTAAAACCAAGTTTGAATCAGCAAACAATCCAAAGACATGGATTATAAAAAATAGAACATTGTAAACACCAAATTTGTCTATGATGCTTTGAAAATTAATGAAAAATGTAGATTAAATCCTATATTAGTTCATGAGCTAAAATTATCACAGTACACAACACAGAAAAACAAACAACTTTAATTAAACAAAAACATTGGCACTTTTCCAATAAAATGCTAAGTGACTTATAGAGGCCATCAGATTGGTATTTTTCCTACATTTTGAATAAGAAGTGAATATTTAAAAAGTATTAGCAAAATGTATTGAGGTGCCGATGTAAATACTGATTTCATTTAAAAACTGAATTGACTGGATGAACATCTCACAATTTAGTAAATATACTACCTAATGGCATTTCGTTCTTAAATATTTTGCACCTTATCAATTTCAACCATTGTTTTACATCCTCTAAAGAATTATTTTAAAACATGTTCTTGTAAACTATACTGAGAAAAGTTTTGCACACAGTATTGTTTATGCATACAGGAGACTGAAAGTTTTGTGGCATGAAAATGATATTTAGATACTGTTTTAATTTACATTTTTATTAGTAGTAATGGTATTGAAATGTATGGATTTATGCTCACAAATGTTTGGTTCTTTTTTAATTTGCTTTTGTATACAATGCCATTTTTTTCATGTATTCTTGTAATTCTGTCTCTTTCATACTAGTTGGTAAGATTTAAGGTATTATAAAAATAATGTTTTTATTTTTCCAATACATGTTGAGATTTTGCCCCTAAACTTCATTACTCTTTTATTTTATTTGAGTGAAACTAGATTTTTTTTTTTGTATTATATATTCTGACTGCAGTGTCTCCTTGCTCTACTCCACCCAGTTCCTCCCCATCTCTCTTCCCATCCAGATTTACCCCATTTCTGGCTTCATTCGAAAATGAACAGACTATTAATAGGCTAATACTAATACTAATAAAATAAAATAACACAAAACAAAACAAGCACATTAGAGTAGGACAAAACAAATAATAAAAATGAAAAGAACCCAAGAAAGGCATAAGAAACAGACGTAGATGCAGGAATTGTTTTATTTGTTGCACACTCGGGAGTCCCCTAAAAACACAAAACTAGAAACCTTAATATGTATGAAAAGGACCTGTAGGGTAAAAAAGAGAAATAGAAGATGTTAGATAGATACATTGATAGATGATAGATAGATAGATAGATAGATAGATAGATAGATAGATAGATGATAGATAGATAGATAGATAGATAGATAGATAGATAGATAGATAGAGATAAACAGATAAGATAGGTAAGATAGATATGTAGATGGGTAGATAGACAGGCCAGCAGACAGACAGACAGACAGATTTTGATAGACAAATAAAAAGGATAAATTTTTTAAAAAGAAAAATAAGAAAGAGAAAAATCCTTAACGTTATGAGACAAGGAATCTCCAACGACGACATGTGTTAGCTTTCACTTTGCCATCTAAAGCTGCTCATGTAGCCTACACTTGAGTAGTTTGTTTCCCAGTGAGACTCCCTTGGAGAAAAACCAAATTTTCATTTGGAAGTGCTTATCAATTGGGGATCACTTCTGGGTTAAGCATGGTGGCATGCGTTCACGTCTTTTTTCAATTACGGGACCCTATCTGGTACAGTCCTTTGCAAAGCTTCTCTTAGGATGGTTGAGCAAGGCACTGATGTATAACATATCTAGCATAATGTCATTAGGAGTCATTTTATTGCTACATGCCTTTAGTAGAGCAGTAGTAATTTTTTTTTTAACCGTAAGTCCCTGGGCTATCTAGTCTCAAATTCTTGACCACCCAAGCAGTGTCGGGTCTGGGTTCCATGTAGTAGAAGGGGCTTTAAAGTCAAATCATATATTAGTTGGTTATTCCCACAAGCTTTGTGCCGCCATTACCCTAGCATACCTTGCAGTGAGGACAAAGATCAAAGGGTTTGTACCAGAGTCAGTGTTTTACTTTTCTCCTTGGTAGAATGCAGAGTACCTTCCATTATCATGAGCAATACCCTGTAGGGGTGAAGGCTCTAGGTTTGCGCTAAATTCAGAGTTGTGTAGGTATTACCTTCAGCAACAGGACCTTGTGTTAAGTTTATTGAGAGCAACTTACAGTCTTAGCAACAGCCTGGGTTGTGTGACAACTCAATTAGATATAAACCACTCCCAGTTCTAGAAGCCTGTTCCTCTCACCCTCGTGTTTGTTGTTTCTAATGTTAATATTTCTCATATTGATGTCTCCCATGTGGATGAAGTGACATTTATCTTTTTTTTTTTTTGTTACTTCAGTAGAAACTCTTACTTTTCATATGACTGGAATGATAATTTCTTCTTTTCTGGCAGAGATGTACAGCATTTCTTTTGAATTTCTGTCTTTAATTCATTTGGAAAGTCATGCTGTTTGTGGTGACAGTGAATCTGTGTCAGTTACTTGTCACATGGATTAGTGATTGCCTCAGCACTATATTACATAGCCCTTTCATTCCCTATGAATTTAAAATTTCCCATTGATTATGTTTTGATATAATTTTAAAAGATATACTGGTTATTTCTGAACTATTATTTTTGTTTATTCATTCACTTATCAAACTTTATCCCAAAGCAGCTATACATTAAAATGATAGCGTTCAAAATCATTTATTACTATGTGAAAGCAAAAATGAGCTTTTAAAACATTTAAATGTGGTGTGTGTGTGTGTGTGTGTGTGTGTGTGTGTGTGTATGTGTGTGTGTGCGCGCGCTTATGAAAGGGCTATAGGGAGAACAATATTTTTTTCTTTTGACATTATTATTACATATTGAATTGAACTGGCTATACAGAATACATAAAATCTGTTCTTTGGTTTGTGTTGAGAGTTCCTTTTTGATATAATACCTAGTAAATTTTTTCTAAAACTTCCACAGTGTGTGCTATGCCTTTAGAATAGTTTGTGCCTCTAAAATTCACTTCGAAATGTCAGTCTCTTCTTCAGTTTTTGGAGGTAGAAAATTAATATAGCTTTGGTATTTAGAGGTGAGATCTTTAAAAATCATCAGAATGGAACCCTTATTGAATACCTCTGGCTTTATAATAAGAGGGAGGAGATTGTACATATGTGCTTCTTGTTGCTTGCCAACTGGTGCAGAGCACTGTTTGTAGCTCTGCCAGTCAGCAGCTCATGATAGATCAGCCTTCCCACCCTCAGTAGATATAGATATACAAATAATGTCATCTTCATTATCTATATCTGCATATACTTTTATTGTACAAAATTAACTAATACAGTATCATTGAACAAAGTGTGTATTCTATAATGTCTCAGAATGGTAATTTATACCCAAACACGCCCCCACTGTCGCATATACCAGGCAGACACTTCTGCGTAGCCAATTCCAGGTCAGGATAGGCATTTCCATGTCAGGGCGTCTCTCGTAACCAGGATACCCGGTGTACCTGGACACCTACGCCTAGCCAGTTCCAGGTCAAGATAGCCATTTCCGGGTCAAGGCGTCTCGCATAACCAGGATCCATGACGTTTCATGGCCACATAAGTGCACAACGTGACCATGTGATCTACGCACACGCATGGAGTAGTGACGTGACCTGGCCACGCCCCCAGCCGTTTTTAAAGTGGAGCGCCATGTTCCCAGTCCCCTCTTCTCCACACACGTGTCTCTCCCACAGGCCTGCACACTCTCTATCCCTTTATCTCTAATAAAACTCTTATAAGTGGATTCTGTCGTGTTTCGTGACACTTCCTTGCAGGGTAAGAACACAACGCAGCTAAATAACTAACACCACCCTCAGTAGAAATAGATATACAAATAATACTGTCATCTTCATTATCTATATCTGCATATACTTTTATTGTACAAAATTAATACAGTATCATTGAACAAAGTGTGTATTCTATAATGTCTCAGAATGGTAATTGATACCCATTTAAATTTAAAATTTTAATTATCCTGTTCAAATGCTCTACATAATTATAAATGTTTTCTATTTGTTCTATTCATTATCATGAAGTATAAAGTTTGCTTCCCTGCCTGAGAACCCATTAATAATTCTTGATAATTTTGGAAAAAAACCTGCACCTTTTCTGAGATCTTTATAAGGGATAAATAATACTTACCTGGGATATTGTATCTGCCAAATGTATTTAATATCTGAACTATCATTTCATTATTTAGTCTATCTTCTTTATCTTCTAATTTCTTACTCTCTCGGACTTTGATTTTAGTTTTGACAATATAAACTGAGAATATCAAAGGGATAATACTTTGTTTTTCAATTCACTACGTTACTTGGTTTAAAGGTTGTGATGATTAGAAATATTTGTTTCCCTCACCCAAATTTGTGCATTCTGACTATATTTCACAAACTCTATGGCCGTGTTTTCACAGTTTTCTCTTGCAGTGATTATGTTTGTTTCTAGTATCCATAATATAGTTGATGGACCTAATTATGTGTGATGGACCACAATTGGCAAAATTATTAGCTTTGGCCAAATACCAACTAACTTTGAGCATTCTTTCTTTACTCTGGTTTAGTGTCACATTTTATTTCAGTTGTTTTGATGCAGACCAGGATGGTAATTCCCACCAGTCTTCTGAATGATCAGCAGTAGCTAGATATTAACAGGCATTGTTTTTATTTTGTCCACTTACCATTATTATTCACTGTTCTGCTCAGAGTTACTCTTAGTACTTTCAGTAAATGTTGTCAAATGAGAGTAAGTTTTAGATCTCATTGGCTGTTAGGGAACAATTCTTTCTTTCAGAGGCATAGCGTATCTGCTTGCAAATAATAGATTAGAACACCTTTTCATAAATATAATATTTAAATAGTCTTTATACCTTATCAATAGTGACATCTATTATTTCTTCACAATCTCTCTGAAATCTCTGTGAATTTATCTACTTACCTGTTTCTTTGGGTTGGTTTTGGGAGACCTACCATGCCATTTCAACTTACTGAGACAAGGTGATTTTAAAATATGATTACAAGGTTTGATAAGGTGGCTTATGCAAACACCCAAAGAGCTGTAGCTGATAGATTATTATTTGGGGTCCAAGTGTTTACAAATTTTCACATTTCTCATCTGAATTACTATTTCAAATCTAATTGCCAAAGTCAGTAGCACTGAGCTGTGTGGCTTCTGAAGTGAGAAGAGACATAGTACAGACTTCACCTCTTTCTTCATTGTATAACTGCTTAGGACATTTTGTATAATATTAAAGATCCAGCCTTGATATTATACTATCCCAGGGGGCCAGAAGGGATGCTACCCTTGGCATGGGAATGAATCCAGATGCAAGAAGTTCTTTCATCCAATTCGTTTATTCATCTGCCACCATCATTCAGCCACCAATTCACCTCTCTCAGTTCAAATCCCTCAATTCAACTCTCTCATTTCAATCCTCTAAATTAAAATTTCTATCAATTCAATCTTCTCTTCTTTCTCTCAGGACTAGTCTACATCTTTTCCCAAGCAGCAACACCTCATGTTTAGTATACAACACAAAATGGTGAGGTCCCCACCAGAAGTTTCCTGGCAACTTTATTTGCAACCAAAAGGGGAGAAATGGAGTGGAGTCAGATAGCAGTTGGAATAAATCAGAAAAGGAATTTACATGCTAGAAATATATCCTTACTGTGGTTAGGTGAAAGCACTACAAGTCTATCATAAATGTGTTCAACTACAAACTTACAGGTGATGGGGAGGGAAAATCTGTAGGTCACTAAAAGTTAAAACTGTCACTTTTCCTCTCTGCTGCCAGTTTCCTGACAGGGCTGAGGAGGAGTACTGATAGCTAGTCAAGCTAATCTGCATCGCAGCTTGAAGCACCTGATGAGAGAAAAACCCTTTGATCTAAGAAGTTGCTCTGGATCAGTAAGAAAGAGGGGAAGACTTGAACTTGATTTGCACAAGAAATGAGGCTATGCATCTATGGGGACAGGCATTTTGTCTGGTAGACAGGTTGTCTTCTTAGCTCAAGGGGCTACAGAAGTCTAGCAAGTGGTCTGGTAGCTATCTGTTCCTTGCTTATTTTTCAAGCTTTGTTTGGAGTTAACCCTATCTTAGGAAGTAGCTTAGGGAAGATATTTACAAAACAAATGCTAAAGAGGAGCTGGGAGCTCAGAGGCAGAAGGTTCTATCTACATGACTTTATCCACATACTTTGAAACGGAGGTTCACACACACATACACATTTTAGGCAAATTATGAACACAAGGAATTCATAGCAAGGCACAACTGAATATTAAGCTATGTAACACCAAATACTCACTGCTAAATGACTTCCCATTTGACTGACCCTTGGTCTGGTCAAGATATAGCTTATAATATACAGTTGGACTTCTATTTCATATTCCTGTGGCTCTACACAGGGACAAATTAGTCTTCATCCCTTAAAAAGATTCCTAGAATGCCAGGCGGTGGTGGCGCACGCCTTTAATCCCAGCACTCCGGAGGCAGAGCCAGGCGGATCTCTGTGAGTTCAAGGCCAGCCTGGGCTACCAAGTGAGTTCCAGGAAAGGCGCAAAAGCTACACAGAGAAACCCTGTCTCAAAAAACCAAAAAAAAAAAAAAGATTCCTAGAATGTCTTGGAAGCATTCCTGGAAGAGGAACTTGACTTGCCTTCCATGTAATTGTGTCAATGTATAAATAGGCTACCAGCTCCACACAGGTCTCAAATACAAGAGGTTTAACCCTGATTTTTAGTTTAGTTTAGTTTTTGTCTGTTTGTTTGGTTGATGTTTTTTGCTTAATAATTGAAGAGTTTTTGGCACATGGTTTCAGTCTACCTTGACAAGTAGGGCCCTGTCTGGAAACAGGAGCTTACATCATTGCAGCCAAGAGACAGCAATACAATGCCTGTACTTGGGGTTTTCTTCTTCCTCCTCTAGTTCCATACAAGGCCCAGGCTATGAGATCATACCATTCTCATTCAGTTCAGGTCTTCCCACTTTGATTAATCATCTCTGGAAATGCCTTCATAGATACACTCAGGGATGTGGGGCACAGATGTTAAATTTTGAAATGTCATCTTGGTGGATTTTTCCTTTGATGAGTATGGAATGTTCTTTTTCATCTCTTTTGATTAATTTTGGTTTGAAGTCTATTTTGTTAGGTACTAAAATGGCCACACCAACTTCCTTTTTAGGTCCCTTTGTTTTTTTTTTTTTTTTTTTTTTTTTTTTTTTTTTTTTTTTTTAATATTTGTTGGGGTCAGCTATTGACCTGCAAGTGTGGCGGTGGTGCACGCCTTTTATGATTCTGTTGTTCAGGGTAGACTATTAAGCATAAAGAGTGTGCGTGGTCACACGCCTTTATCCATAGATCTTGTGTGTTAGATACATCAGCATTGGAAATATCCTTTACTGGCTGTACATTCAGACAGTGACGAGGCAGTATGTTTTGGTTACAACCATGAAAAAAAAAAAAAAAAAAAAAGACAAAGTAGTCTCTTTCGCGAAGTGGGACAGCAGAGGAAGGGTGAGATTTACTCTGAGCTCTACCTCTCGCTTTCTCTTTTACATTGTTTCTGTTTTCTTATTTATAGACGGTTGTTACATCTCACTTTACCTAATTTTTTGATATTATCGTGGGTTACTTATATGCAGCAGAAAGATCAATCCTGTTTTCACATCTACTCTGTTAGTATGTGTCTTTTTTATGGGGAATTGAGACCTTTGATATTGAAATACATGGATGACAAAAGATTATTAATTGCTGTTATTTTGCTGCTGATGGTGTGGTAATGGTGTCTGTATGTGTGTGTGTGTTTCCCTTCTTTTTGTTTTGCTTGTATGAGAATATTTATTTCCTGTGTTTTCACTGGAGTAATAAATCTCCTTGGGTTGGAGTTTTCCTTCTACAACCTTCTGTAGGGATGGATTTGTAGACAGATATTGATATTGTTCAATTTTTACTTTATTTGGACCGTATTTTATCCATCAATGATGATTGAAAGTTCTGCTGAGTATAGTAATTTGGGCAACCATCTCTGGTCTCTTACAGTCTGCAGCACATCTGTCTAAGACCTTCTGGCTTTTAGAGTTGTCATGAAGATTTCAAGTGCAATTCTAACTACATCTGCCTTTATATATTGCTTTTTTTCTTTCCTTGCAGATTTTAATATTTTTCTTTGTTTTGTATGTTTAGTGTTTTGATTATTATGTCACAACAGACTTTCTTTCATCTCTGGTCCAATCTACTTGGTGTTTTGCATGCTTTTTGAATCTTTATAAGCATCCCCTTCTTTAGGTTAGGAAATTTTTCTTCTATGATTTTGTTAAAAATAATTTCTGGACCTTACAACTGGGCTTCTCCTTCCTCTATTCCTGTTATTCTTAGGTTTGGTCATTTCATAGTCTCACAGATTTCCCAGAGGTTTTGTGTCAGGACTTTTTAGATTTGTCATTTTTAAATATTAATCCATTTTTTTTTAATCATCTCTTCAGTGCCTGAGATTTTCTCTTCCATCTCTTGTATTCTGTTGTTGAAGCTTTACCAGCGGATTTCCTGTTTACATTCCCAATTTTTTCAATTCCAGAATTCTCTCAGTTTGTGTTCTCCTTATTGCTTCTATTTCCATTTCTAGGTCTTAAGAAGTTTTACTGGTGTCCTTATATTGTTTGTGTTTTCCTGGATTTCTTTAAGGGATTTATTAATTTACCTCTATTATTATTTTTGTAATTTCCTGGATTATTATGAGGCATTTGTTCATTTTCTTCAATTACTTGTTTGTGTTTTCCTGGATTCTTTGAAGGGATTTGTTTATGTCCTTTATAATGGCCTCTATCATCTTCATACAGTAGGTTCTTTTTTTGTGCTTCCACTGTGTTGAAATATTCATGGCCTCCTTTGGTAGGATAGCTGGGCTCTGGTGAAGACATACTGCATTGTTGGCTGTTTATATTCTTACCCTGTCGTCTAGGCATCTGTGTTTGTAGTAACTACAGGTCTGGATGCTGATCTGGGTTTGTTTTTGTTGGGTGGATGTTCTGTTCTTTGATTTCTGTTTCCTGCATGTGTTTCTGGGGGAGTATGTGCTGGTGCTGGAGGCTGGGGGGAAGGGAGACCTAGGAAGTCATGGTCTATGATATCCACAGGTGGCATGGTGGCATGGACAAGGAGTGGAGGAGAAGGAAGCTGGTATTCTGCTGCAACACTCAGACTAAACCTGAGGATTGGGTTTGGGGGATCAGAGAGTAGAGAAGGTTCAAGGGCAACCTACCTAGTCTTTTGGAAGCCTTGGCCTGTGGTTGAACAGAAGTTATCTCTTAATGATGGGGCCTGGGACAGTGATTGGGGGAAGGCCAGTGAGGGATGGTCTATGGGATCCACAGTAAGCATGGACATGGGGGAGGGACTGCTGTAGCTAGTGTTCTGTTGCAGACCTAGGAATGACCCTTCACATGATTTTTATTTTTAAATGAAAATTTAAAAAAAAAAAAAAAACAAGAATTAGGTACATCAAGTGAATTTAGAACATAGAGAGATGGACTTATATACAAGATTAATGGAAATTTATTTTCTAACTTGTTAGGACCAGAGTTCTAGGAATCAACTGAATGGAACAAAACATATTTTCTCCTTTGAAATAGAACATTTCTCATGATTTTCATTCTGCAGGGTAGTTGGCCATCATTTCTATTATCAGACAACATCTTGACTTTAAGTCGGGAGCTCCTGACCTGACAGAACTTAACTCACACATTTCCATAAATGAAAAAAATGAACTCCTTTTGTACTTTTTCCCTAAGATCAGCCTAAATAATTGGCAATTAACCTTAGAAAGTTTTCCAGCATTTAACTTTCCTTCTAAACATTGTCTTTGAAAAAAAAAAATCAGTTGTTAATTGTAATGGATGAGACATATTGGACACTTGAAATGGTGTTAGGATGAGAAATTAGCAACCGGCAGCTGAAGATAGAAAATGGGTCAAAGAGACATCCCCAGGACTATGATTGTTCTCTGCATGCTGAACCCCTGTTCACTGAGGGGGGTTAATATAAAGTTTTAGAGTTTGTAGAAAGGGAATTGATGTTCCTGGCATGGTATTTCTCAGTGTATGTCTTCTTTTCTATTTCCTTCCAAAAATGACCGCGATCTTCTGTTGCCATTTCATTCTCCATCATTGTATTGTGTTTAAGACAGCTTATTACATCAATGGAAATCATTAAATATAAAATGCTTCACATTGAGCAATGCCTGATGCTTTGAAAATCAAAATGAAACCTCAAAGATATAACATTTCTTTCAACCAACCCTCACTGAAATTCCTGAGAACATCAAGATTTTCTTACTGACCGATAGGGAAATATAGAGTATTTCCCAGAAGCATAGCCTCATGAATTTAGGTAGGCTGTTCAGCCTCTCTGCTCTTAAGTCATAGGTTCTACTTGTGAACTATAAGAATGAGAAAAAAGTCCCAACAGCAGAGCTTGGGATAATATATACTCAAGATAAATGATAAGTTTAGTTAGAAGTCCAAGGATATTTGGTCTCATTTTTGTTGTGTTTTATGAATCCCCATTCAATCATTTTTGTTCTCTATCTACCCACAAGAAAGTATTTATTTTAAGGATCACTATAAAATCATACATGCATTCTAGGCCACAAGTAGTTAGCAAGTATAATCATTCTTTGGTATACATGGAAGTTTGTTTCCAGGAACCCCCAGACTCTAAAATCTGTGGTTGTTACAATTGTCTCATATAAGATGGTGTAATATCTATTTTTAACCCACATACTTCCTTCTGTATATGTTAAACCAGACCTAGACAGCTAACACAATGTATATGCTATACAGTTCTATACTCAACTATATAAAAAAGTGTTGAAAAAAAGGAAGAAATATGGATTTTGTACATAAACTTGATTATTTCTTTTATATTGTGTCCATATTTGATTGAATCTGTCAATGAGGATTCCACAAATATGCAAAGCATGTTGTATATAATGGCAGAGATATAATATATACAATACATTACAATATGCAAATCCACACAAAAATATATGAAGAGCTATAAATTAAAATTGTAACTCTCATAATTAAATAACTATTCAAATCTATCAATGATGAGTTGTTAACATGGAAACTTAGCACATCTCCCAAGCTATCAATTTTTTTCTTCAATGAATAGTTTGCCTTTGATGAATTTTAAAGCACCAACTCTAGTAATTTTTAACTAAAATCACTAATAATATTTATGAAAGGAGTAATTCATTTATGAAAATATATTCTGATTATCTGTTATATCTGTGGTAGCACATTGCACACCAAAATTATGGGGAGTGGTGCCTGTTCTTATCATGCTTGCATTGTAGGGAGAGTAAGAAATTTAAATGGATAGCACAATTGAATTGAAAATAGGAAGACATCACCTAAAGCTATTATTTTCACAGTACAGTGAAAGCCACGTTATACAACATATACAACATATATTTTATCAGAAGATTAACTGAAGCAATGCATGTAAACTGTGCCAAAGGATATAGAAAGAGTCTCTAGTCAGGTTAAAATTAAGTCTGTGCAATCATGCTACCACAAACTATCCAATATGAAATGAGAATAAAATATGTAAAGTATTGGTTTATATATGTGTGTGTGTGTACATATATATTCTATGAATCTGTGTACATATATAAACATGAATCTGGAATTCCATTCTGTTTATCTTCACTTATTCTGATTATGCTAATTAATCTGGGGAATCAGTGTTCAGTCACCTGAAGAAGCCCATTGTTGGCATAGTCAGCATGTAAACTCTGTCATAGCAATTCGTAAACAGGTATTCATTGTCTTGACCCCAACACACATCACTATACTTTTTTAAACTTAGAAACCTTCCATAGTATAACCATGGCATCAACATGTAAACAGCTTTTATTTTTAGTCCAATTTTATCTTTATAGAATAATTCAGTATAAAGTGCAGAGATCCTATAGTGTACTTGACCAAATACAAGAACCTCATGTCAAAATAACATATTAGAGAGGTACACTTATTGAAATAATCATAAATTTATTTACAAGCATTTCCTCAAACCTACAGTTCATACTAGTATTGAATATTCTGTAGATTTTTACAAAAATAGATTAGCATACACATACTATCATATAGCCTAGCTTTGGTGTCCTAAATAAATATTATAACCCAACTATTTGTCACTATTCCTTTATCGCCTCCACTAATAACTGGTCATTTTACTATCTCTATGATTTTTTCTTTTCAAGATTTACACCATGTTTAACCTATTAAGATTTCTTTCACTTAGTAATGCATTTTTGTTTCCCTAACATAACTTAATGGCTTCCCAATTGTTTAATCCTTTCAAGATCTTGAAATTATAATTAAAGTAGTTGTATATGTTTTATATAGGTTCTTGAAGAGATATCAACTTTCAATTTATTTGAGTAAAGGCCAAGGACTAATTATGAGTGGTATCATGGACTGCTTGGTGCTCTCAGCATGAAATGAATATTCCTTCTGCCATACATCCTTGCCATATTTGGGAGGATGTAAATTGTCTGAATTTCCCCACAATAAGACGTATGGTTAACATTGCATTGTTTCAATTTGCCATTCTCTGTTGACATATGATCCTTAGTCTCTGTGGACAGGTGTACGTATCATCTGTATTTTTTTAATTATTATTTACTCATGTATTCAGAAGTTTTTGACTGGTTATTTTCTTAATATTGAGTAACAAATATCATTTATGTGTTTTGAAAAATCATCCTTCATCAGATAACTCTTGTGCAAACATATTTCCCACTCTGTGACTTTTCTTCTCATTCTCACATTTTCATTCATTCTGAGATCAAAGGTCTTACACTTTTTTCAAGGTTTCTGAGGTTCTATTCTCACAGTGATTTCTGCACAAAACTACATAGCATAAAAAGGTTAATTTTAGGATTCGCTTAGCTTGGAGCAAGATGCTTTAGTAAATTCTACCATAATGGTTATTTCTCTTATGCACTATGACTTTATTCTTGTATCTAAAAGCAAGCAGCAAACCCAAGTTCTAGAATTTCTTCCTGAGCTTTCAAATGTAAAATCCCTGTAGCTGTATAGTGTTACAATTTACATTTAAGATTATGATCAATCTTCATTGATTTCTGTGTGGGTATGTGATCTATGGTCTGTTACGTGTTGTTTTTGTTTTGTTTGTTCCTCACAGCTCTATTTGTTCCAGTAGCACTGGACAAAAGAATTATCTTTTATTCCATTACATTGTCTCTGTCTGCCTTGAGATCCATTGGCTGTATTTGTGTGGTTCTGTTTGGGGACTCAATTCTTGTGCACCAGTTGTCTCCTTCCTTGCCAGGACTCAGTGCTTAGATTTT
This sequence comes from Peromyscus leucopus, assembly GCF_004664715.2. Taxonomy (NCBI): domain Eukaryota; kingdom Metazoa; phylum Chordata; class Mammalia; order Rodentia; family Cricetidae; genus Peromyscus; species Peromyscus leucopus. The sequence continues at coordinate 60,541,364 of NC_051075.1, read as the reverse complement.
GGTGTCGTCCAACATTATTTTGGCTGTAATATGCATGTCTCTTCATAAAACTTTTAATTTTGCCTCTTTGGTAGTGACAGCTTGATAGGTTTTGATGGGAATCTCATTGAATATACATAAATGTGTGTGTGTGTGTGTGTGTGTGTGTGTGTGTTGTGTGTTGTGTGTTAATAGAGAATGAGAAAATACCAAGTGATTGCTCTCTTCTATTTTCATCCTTGTGGAAGGTTAAAAAAGGTTAATCCTCAGATTAGTAGTAAACATCCTCATGGTTGACAAATTGAATACTATGTTGTTTCCATAGAAAAATTCACAGTGAAGGGATTCTGGTCAACTACAGCTTGGAGAGTTCAAGTATCTCTCTGGCAGACCTTTCTGTTTTCCTCCATTCTGCCTTGCTAAAAACCTATAGATTACATTCTTAAAGCTAGCTACCAAGGTCTATATCCATATTCGGCCACTTCCTCTTTCTGCGGCTGACTACCTAGGTCCAACAATCAAAAGGCCCCTTTGGTTCCCTTAATTAATGTTTAGTTAAAATTAAACATCTCATTGACTTGGGGTTTCTCCGCTTACCTTTATAAACTATTATTTGTCTATGTGCCACATGTGTCTCCTCTATATCCAGAGGAAGGCCTTTGTCCCTCTGGGACACATACCCCTTCCACCTTTCCTTGTCCCCTTCCCCTTCTCCCTCATCCCTATCTCCTTTACCACCGCATCCCAGCCCATTCTAACACAGCCTCCCCTTCTTCTCCTCTTAAAAATTACACCTGCAAGGGCATTTGCTGCTGTTTTCTTCCTGAGTCAGAAAGCACACACTTTAACTATTCTTCTCCACTTAATTAAGGATCTCTCTGTGAATACAAGTGTTTGGGTGTGACTTGTGCCTAATCCAGTGTCCTGGGAGGAAAACCCCACTGTTCTGGGTCTCCTTCACACAGTTGCTGTATCTTATAACTATGAAGAAACCCATGCATTATCAAGTAGAAGAGCAATGATCCAAAGACTTTAATAAAAAACTTATCTCTTCTTGGAACCTAACAATATGCTTCAGGGGGAAAAAAATGAAAAGAAAGAAAGAAAAACAAACCACCACCTAACTCTTCTCCCTGAGCTTCATATAAATTATCTTCAATGCTCTTTGGAGATCCCACCAGGCTAATACTAGCATCCTGAAGCTGATACTTTCTAGGAATTTGTGTGGTGGTTACATTCCCAGAAGTCAGTAGTACAGTCAAGGTGTCCATTCAATCTCCTGCCTTTCCTTTCTGTGACTCTCTCATCTGCCAGACCACTTTGACATCAGATAAAGAAGAAAAGAGTGAGGACAACACCTGACACAGAATGTTCAACTAGGCTACCAAATAAAGTAAACCACATTTGTAAAATAGCCAGGATAATCTGAGGACGTATTATGTGGAACCATCTACACTGGAAGCAGTGTGTATAACAGAATAGAAAAATAATGCCAATGACCTTTTACTATCTTATTCTTTGTTTATTTAGTCACTTTCCATTAAGATGTTGTTTGCAAAGGCTTTTGGTGATTTTAGACCTCTTTCATTTTATCCTTCTTGAATAAAATATCTTTGCCTAGAATATTAGGAATTCCATCCAGTAATCTCTGACAAATATTTTCTGAATTTGGTCAGTGCTCCTTAATAAGCAATGGCCTCAAAAAAAAAAAAAAAAAAAAAAAAGCAATGGCCTCATCTATGCTCAGAGGTGTAAGAATCATATCATAGTATTATTAAGCTTTACATAGATAGAAATGATTTATAATTATGAAAAGTTGTAGTTATCATGACATGAGCTCACTACAACTTTAAAAACTTGTGGATGGTTGTTCTCAAATTTGCTTGAGAGGCAGACTATGAATTGCTGCTGTTTGCTAATTGGACTTGTGGAAAATTCAGAGTAATGGATAAGCATGCCAGAATTCATCTGCCAAGTAACAATTACGAATCCCAGCAGGGAACAGAACGACATGTTTTACCCAAAATAGCAAACAGACCCTGATCTGGGACAGAATTACCATGAGAAGTTAGAAGACGAAAGAAATTTGAAAATGGAAAATAATAGACCACAAATTATGTGAAAGAGGCACAGAAAAGATCATAGTTACAGTAACAGAGATGAATTTAGAGAAAGAAAGAGTATCACAAACTGCCTTAGTTACAAAGTCACTTGTTAACTTAGGTAGGACTTGTTTAAAACAGATTGGCATTAGACAATCCACAGCAGGTGTTAAACGGGGTAGAGTATGAGACACTAATCTAAGAGAGACTTTTCATTCCCTCTCCTCTGCTATCAGAGTCAGAGAAATTGAACCTGTAAAAGAGAACAGGAAGAGAGAAGGAGGAATTGAGGTGAGATTCACGTATAAATATGTCAGGCTGTCAGATAAGTTTTAACCTATCTGAGTTAAGATTGTAATAAATTTAAAATAAATTGACATAATATAATTGACTTGGTACAACAGTATTTATATATTTGTGTTTACTTATAATCATTTATTTTAATTAAAATTTAATTACATATTTTCTTCTCTTTTCTTCCTCTAACACCTTCCTTACGCCCCCCCCCTCATCACCCATCACTACCTTTCAAACTGACGACCTTTATTGTTGGTACATACATACACACAAACACACAAGCACACAAACACACACATACACACACACATACATAACCTGCTGAATATATTTGGTGCTATTTGTGTGTATATGTTTTTGATGCTGAGCTGATCACTTTGTATTAGATAATCAATTAGTGGGCTCAAAACTGGGTAATACTAATTCTTCCTCTTTCAGCAATCACTTGTTGCCTGAAGTTCTTATATTTTTTATCCAGAATAGGATTTTAGGAATTTTTTTTTAATTATTATTTTATCCTTCACTATTTCCTGTTGTAGTTTTTGCTTTGTTTCAGCTCTAGAATAGATGGCTCACTTAACTTGAACCTTTCCTCTCTCATTATCTTCTCTAATAAATAGAAAAATCATTGGAACATGGTCGAAATCAAGAAATCAGTAAAAGGCAGTGGTGGTGCATGCCTTTAATCCCAGCACTCGGGAGGCAGAGGCAGGCGGATCTCTGTGAGTTTGAGGCCGGCCTGATCTACAAAGCGAGTTCCAGGAAAGGCGCAAAGCTACACAGAGAAACCCTGTCTCAAAAAACAAAACAAAACAAAGTAAAACAAAACAAAACACACAAAAAAAGCTTACTTTAGAGCTATAGAATTGTGCACTCAAAGTGGCCAGTGTGTTGTTAAAATTCTCAGAAGTGCTTTCCTTTTAATCTAGTTTCCCTCTTAATCATAAGAAAACAGAAATTCCTGATCACTATCATTTTGTGATAAATTCATTTTCCTCTCTTGAAAATATCAGGATCTGTTATTAACTTTTTCTGTTCTTAAGTTTCTTGCTATGGTCTGTTTCTCAGGTTTAGCACTTGATTTTGTCCTAGTTTTATTCCTAGTCCTGAAATTAACACCAAAAATAACTTTGGAGAGGAAAGTGTTAACTTCATCTTAAAGCTTACAGTCCATCATTAAGGGATGTCAGGACAGGAACTCAAGCAGAAACCTGGAGGCTAGAACTGAATCAGAATCCATGAAGGAATGCTGCTTACTGGCTTGTTCCTTATGGCTTGCTCAGTTTGCTTTATAACATAACCTAGGACTACCTGCCCAAAGCTGACACAGCCCACTGTTGGCTGAATCCTCCTACATCAAATATTAATACCTCACCTACAGGTCAGTCTGATGGAAACATTCTCTCAACTGACATTTCTTCTTAGGAGATGACTCTAGCTTGTGCCAGACTGGCAAAAGAAACACTGACCAGCTCAGTGGATGTTTCCAACAAAGCAACAGTATGTGAATTGGCTTTCTAGAAACATGACAAAAGACAGGAGTGTCAACTTATACAGAAGAAATATTAGCTTTGCTAATGGTTTTAAAAGTTTCACCCCACAATCATTTAATTCTGTTGTCTTGTGACTGATGGTGAAGATGAGCATGGTAGCAGAATCCCTAGAGGAGGGGACTTCTCCCTTCAGGTGGGCAAGAAGCAAAGAGAGAAGGAGGTGGGGAGGAGCTGGACCAGAGACCTAAGGTCCACTTTAAGAACCTGTCTCAGTTCCACCAACTCTCATAAGCACTACAGACTTGTGTCAAGCTGTTATCAAATGGGTTTTGAAGACACTTCACAAATATAAACTGTAATGATGTGTGCCTGTCATTTTCCCAGAGAATATATTCCTCTAACACTTTGGCATTTTTTTCTTAACTATGTTCTATGTCTCTCTATAAACCTTCTAGTTAAAATCAAGATACTCTAAAAAAGAATCTATGTGTTATATTTTCTTCATAATCTTTATTTTTTTTTGTCTTCATAAGCTATTTGTATTAGGAACCTCAGCACTATGAAGCAGCAGTCCCCATGCTAAAGATCTATAAATTTCTAGAAACTTTGGCCATTTTCTTAAGAGGGGAACTATTGCTTAATTTTCCCCAAATAAACTAATTCTTGATTTGTATGACATGTTCTGAGATGAAGATGGCATGGATAGTCCTGTACATTCACAGAGAGATTTACATACATCATAGTTCGAACTCTTTCTAGATCCCTTTATTCTCTGATTCTCATCTAAGAACTTGATCATACAACAAAAGATATTTACACAGTGTATTTCAGAATTGCACTCTTCCTTATGAAATGCTACCCTTTCTCTTCTCTTTGCTTTATAAGCAAAAATATATAATATATAAATATGTAAATAATGTCTTAGGCGGCAAAAATTACCTCACCTTTGTGTGATACATATCTTATCAAGAATGACAACTTGTATCCAACACATTAACATAAATCTAATTTTACTTATTAAAAGCATGTAAAGATTATTTCTGATTCATTCCCGAATGTGCTATAACTTTTTATATAATGAAGAGCTTTGTGGACAGAAACTGTCATCCAAAGCTTAGACTTTGAAATTTAAAAGGCTAGAAATAGACACTTTTGTTCACTTATCTGTTAGTTGGAGATACTGAAATTCCTTTATATAAATAATATAGACTATGTTACCATCAAAAAGTTCATATGTATCAGGCAGAGGCCTTAATAATTAGTAGTGCTTAATCATTCCATTAAACTTGAATAGACCAAAATTTCTGTGAAAAAAGGTAGAATTTTAAGGGACTGAGGATAAAGATGAGTTTTACTTATTTAACCCATAATCAACTGTGTTATCTTCTTTTAACTTTCTATTTATTTTTTGTGCCTTTCACATCATGCATCTTGATCCCACTTATCTTTCTGTCCCTTCATGATAACCCTCTGCCCTCGCAACCCCTCCAAAAAAAAAAATAAAATTTAAGAGATAAAAAGGAAAAAAATCAATCTCATCATGGGTTGGCTCAGCTGTGCCCCTGTTTAAAGGTCAACTCTACTGTTGTGCCATGTGTGTCTCCTTTCTTGGTCAGTCTTCTTAGGACAGGACTTCCCCCTCAGATCCCAGGGCAATCCCTAACTGTGTTCATCTTAATCGTTATTTCATTGTAATAATTTCTATGGGCTAATATTTAAATTTACCATTTTCTCTTCTTTATTATTATTATTATTTATTTGATATTTTTATTTTATAATTAACTTAATTTCACATATCAGCCACAGATTCCCCTGTTCTCCCTCCTCCCACCTCTAGCCCTCCCCCCAACCCAACCCCCATTCCCACCTCCTCCAAGGAAGGTCTCCCCTGGGGACTCAGTCCAGCCTGGTAGACTCAGTCCAGGCAGGATCAGTCTCCTCCTCCCCACACCAGGACTGAGTAAATTCCAGCATAGTTCCTAGGTTCCAAAAAGCCAGCTCATGCACTAAGGACAGGTCCTGGTCCCACTGCCTAGGGGCCTCCCAAACAGTTCAAGCTAATCAACTGTCTGACTTACCCAGAGGGCCTGCTCCAGTTCCATGGGGACTCCTCAGCCATTGGTTCACAGTTCGTGTGTTTCTACTAGTTTGGCTATTTGTCCCTGTGCTTTTTCCAATAATGGCCTCAATATCTCCTGCTTATACAGTCCTTCCTCTGTCTTGCCAAATGGACTCCGAGACCCCATATCTGACAGAGGGCTGATATCTAGAACATATACAGAACTCAAACATCAAAATATCCAACAGTCCAATTAAAAAATGGGCTATAGAGCTAAACAGAATTCTCAACAGAAGAAACTCAAATGGTTGAAAGACAGTTAAGGAATTGCTCAACATCTGTAGATTCACCTTTTTCTTACATGCAATGTACCATAGTGAAAAGAACTGTTTGTCTGTTTATATGGAAAGGTGGTCTAAAAAGAGCGTAGAGGTGGTGACATTTGGAGTCTAATAAAAATTCCTCTATGAGTTCTTTAAAGCTAAATTGGGTGAGATAAAAAAATTGCTAATAAAATTAATAAATCTGCTACTTCACATGTACCAAAAAACAAATGAAATATTTAAACTGTTTAAAACTGATATTCTTATCAGAATATACAAATAAACCAGAAAAAAATGAATTGCTGCTCCTCATTAATACAGATTCTTCAGCTGAAGTAGAAATTTGTAATGAAATATGGGCTGCTTGAAGAAGTCATTCTCCATCATATTTTTGTAGTGTATCCACTTAAGAAAACCCTGTCTTCTTTGTTTTAAAATACTGTTGTTACCTCCGTTGAGATTTTTCAGATTTGCAAAGAATGCTTTTCTGCATAATGTGTTGTGCTGTGTGTTTTGCATTGTGTGTTGACATTCCTTTAATTAACTTTTTAATCTTTGAAAGATAAGGTCCCACATGCCTGGCCTCAAACTCCCTGGGTACCTGAAGGTAACACTGAAACCACAGGCCAGTGCCACCACACCCAGATTCATTATATTTTGAAACATAATTCTATCGTGGTTATTTCATTTGAACCCACCACCTTAGATTTTAAATCTACATACACCAATTATGTTATTGAGGAAACTTGAAAAATTCAGTCTCTACATGTCTCTCTATAATCCCTATATATCATATTCTTAAAATTTTTATTTTCTCATGGAAATCTGGGTCATTCTTCTCACCTTTTCACCCTGGCAATCAAAACACCTAAAATTCAATCTTCATATCTGTTTTTTTTCTTTTATACCCTAGTTTATGTCTTAGAGAACAAGTATTATTATAGAGAGTATGCAAATGAGAAAATAAGAAGACAGAAAACAGTTCAAACAATACTTTTTTAAATTTAGTTTGTATTACTTCTTTTATGTTTTGAGATGATAATGTAATTACATCTTCTCTGTTTTGCTTTTCTGCCTCCACACCCTCCCATAGATCTCCTTGCTCTCTTTTGAATTTATAGTCTCTTCTTTTATTAGGTGTTGTTGTACGCACATATATGTATAGCGTGTTCCTAAATATTATATATATATATGTGTGTGTATATAGATATGCGTATATATTTACTTATATGCTTATTATACATGTATGCTTGCTATATGTATTTATATTTAGGAATATATATATTCAGATATACATATAAATAAATAGTATATATGTAGTATTTAGGAACACACACATATATTCATGTGTATGTTCCTAAACATTATAACCTCTTCAGTTTTATAATATTACTGTTGTATCTATGCTTTCAAGCCTGACTATGTGATACTGGATAACTAATCCATGTGTGCACTTCCTTGGAGAGACTATACCTCCCTTTCTCAGCATTCCTTTTTGGTGTGTAAGTCCTCGTGCAGAGTTAAAGCCTCATGGCCTTTCCTTCATCCACTTCCACATGTCTATTGGTGTCTTCGTTCAGCTTCTGTGTAGGCAGTCACCTTGGTGATACTCTATGGGTGGAACTCCTGACATTACTAAGAGACACAACCTCATCTAGCTTATCATCTGGCCTTTACAATCTTTCAGCCCTCTCTTTTGCATTGTTCCCTGAGCCTTAGATACAGTAGTTGTTTTGTTACATTCACATCCATAAAATTCAGTGTGTGTGTGTGTGTGTGTGTGTGTGTGTGTGTGTGTGTGTGTGCTTGTGTGGATATGAGAATGTCAAAAGTCAACTATCCCCTTGAAAGTCAGCATGTGAACGATAGCTCCAGAGTGGTTTCTCTCCTGCCCCTTGGGGAATGTGAGGACCAAGCTCACACAGCCCAGCCTGCTCCTTTACTCTTAGCCACCTCACTGGCACCACTTCCACACTCTTTAAAGTGCTGCAGCACAGCAATGAGAATACTGCTCTCTCTCACCAGCAAAGGGGCCACCTAGCAATGCTTTGGTATATTACTTCATAAATACGTGCCCTGCAGCCCTATGAACTGTCGGTCATAGATCTAAGAATTCTCCAATATGAGGATTTCACCACCTGCTTATTACATCTTTAATCAAAATGTCTAATAGGAATCTCTTTTGACTGAGGGCGCATTTGCGTTTGTTCACTGTTCCTGTATTTCCTGTTCCTAACAACATTTGCAGAAAAATGAACACTATGAAACAACGTCTTATTTAGGATAATTGAGACAATATATCTACAGATATTTTCAGTGCCCTCTTGCCCAGGGTAAGACAATTCCTGGGCTAGATCAGAGAGCAGGCCTTTGAGTTTTCTGGTTTGCGTATGGCCTTTCACACCCCCACACTGACAGCACTAGAGTGTTCAGGGTCTAGGGAGCAACTCCAGAACATCCTTTGCTTCTGCTCCTAGAAACATGTCAATAGTGACAGCACATAATTAGGGACTGTTGTCCCCCCCTTTCTCTGTTGCTCTTCTCTGCTTATCTAAGGATAAAAATTTCCTAAGGTCTATGGTTATTTCTATAAAAGCAGATTCTAAGACTGTTTGCAAACAGTACAAATTACAAAGAATGAAGCTTTTTTATTTTTGTGGTGCTAATGACATCTTTCCTATGAAACAGTTTTGACCCAACAAGATAACAGAAATTGAAAGAAATTGTTTTGTTTTGTTTTTTTCAGAACACCTAAACACTGTTTCCTGGAATACTACTCAGTTTTAGAAGAATAAGATTTTAGCCATTCAATATTCACTTTTAATATGAAACGCTTCTATCAATTTTTTTTTTTAATCAAAGGTTTGGTCCCATTGCAAAGTTTGGAAATGGCCTAGCCACAATGTACTTATGAACTGATAGCATTATTGACAGGTTGTGGAGTTAGATGTTGGAGCCTGCTTGGAGGAAACTGGCCACAAGAACACCTCAGAATGGAAGATTTTGTATCAGTCTCCATCTTCTCTTTGACTCTCAGCCACAATGGGATTTGTAGAACTATCATCAGAACTCCTCTGTCATAATGTTGTGCCTCATCTCAGGCCCAAGAAAAAGCCAGATAAGTATGGATACACATCACCATAGTGAAGGAAACTCAGATTGATACTTAAAGGCAGAAAGCAAAGATGAACAGGGTAAAAGGAGATAAAGGGATAAATTAAGAAGCATTTAGTACAAATATTTTCACAATCATATAAACCTCTGCCCAAATACCTTAACCCTACCTGACATCTTCTTAACCATTACCCCATTCCTTTTATGCATGCATATGGAAACATTATCTAGATTCAGCCAGAGATACATTGGCATTTTGATAGCATAGACAGAAAATGAGGGGGCAGACAGATAAGATGGAAATGTGAAGAAAGATTATAGTATAGGAATGTTATACTTTCTATCTTGGGTGTCCCCAGAAGTCCATGTAATAAAGGCTTGGTCCCCAGTATGGCCCATTAGAAGCAGTGGAAAAATTTTGGTCATTAGTGAATGTATGTGCCACTTGTATAGCCTTTCAGAGTCTAGACTTTTATCCTCTTTTTTTTTTCTCCCTCCATACTGTTCTATCCATAGCAGATTTCTTGCCAAAAAGGAAACTCTTGAATATTCTCTTTTGGAGCTACATGAAGTTTGTAATCTCTTCATCTTCCAAGAATCCAACATAGAGTCTACATCCAGATATGGAAAAAATCATAAACTCAAGTATACAGTATATTGAAAAATGTAGCAATCATCATTTAAAAAATTATAAACTATAGCTGATGTTGTGCCTGACTTTAATTATCATTAAAACCTTCACTATGACAGATGCTTTCACAGTGAAGATATAACATTGCTATCTTCTTTTAAAATATATTCAACATATTTTCATTAGTAGAGTTTGATAACTCAGCCTCCTTAATGCAAACTAACGTGTGACTCTGGATAACTTTCTCCAGGGATATATAACTTCCTGACATATGGTTTTGCCTTCGTGTGGGATGCAAGCATTACCTTCTAATATATAAGAAAATTAAGTGCACTCAACCATGGAGCAATGCATTTTTATCAGAATTCTGAAAAGTCAGCTCCCTGTTTCTATTTCTCTCAAGAGATGCAAAGGCAAGGGGAACAGCAACTCCAATTACAGAAGAGAGTCTGTGTCTGTGAGATCCAGAAATTAATGTGGCAAGAGAAAGAAATAATGGTTTAATCATTACCCTCTATACTTGAAATGCCATACTATTAACCCAAACCCCTGATAATAACTTGAAAATTGACAGGATTTTTTTTATTTTAAAATGACCACTCTGTATCAACTCATTTGAGCTCAACATGTATTAATGCCGTGGAATTCATTGATGGGAGAAAAAAATTTAGATCTAAGAAGCATGTTTTCCAATGACATGAGGCAGACAATGAAATACAAGCACTATAAATAAAGTATCTGATGTAAGTTAATAAGTAAAATATCAGAATGAAGAAATGAAGAGGATCAACAATGAAGGGCTGTAAATACAAACGGTATAATTGTACAGTCGTGACAGACTTCATAGGCTAGCAACATTGGATAGAAGTCTGGAAGAAGAACTGGTTTCTCTTATATCTTAGAAGGGAATGTTCTAAGTTTTGGGAGTAGCACAGAGCAAAGTTAAGCAAGGTGGCTACCTTAATTTTCCAAGTAACAACAAGGAGCCAGTCACGAAAGAAAAGGAGTAAGCAGTGTAATTATATAGTGGCTGTTGAATGGAGTCTTGGGAGACTTGATGCAGCATGCATTTTAGAGTATCAAAATCCCCTAGTATTGTTTTAGGGATTGAAAGGCAAAGCTAAAACAGATTACTTCTCAGCTTTGGAATCTCATGAACTATCAAGAAGAATAGGCAAGAAAACACTTGTGTTCACACAAATGAATAAATAGGCTCTCCAATGGGAGAGGAGGATATGACATCTGGACTCTAGCCAATGTGCAAGTAGTACATATTAGGGTTAAGTAGGTGCTAAGATATTTTCACATAGAAAGTGATTGTGATTTTTTTAAAACATTTGATGTATTTATGTATTTGTGGGATGAATTTCAGTCATTTTTCACCCATCATCCCCTTCTCTCATATCCTTCTTTACCTGCTACAACCTTTCATCTCAACAAGTTCCACTCCTACTCTTTCATCTGTGACCCTTCAGGTTTAATTAAAGTTTCTTGCCTGCGGATGTGTAGGAGGCCATTTACTGGAACATGGGTAGTTTATCAGTGTCTATACTACTGAAGAAAATGGCAGCACATCAACAACCATTAACCATGAATAGTCCTTTCGGAAGTGACAGGATCGCTGAGTCCCTACACAATTTACTGGGAAATGTGTATGGGCTCATTTTATGCAAGTCTTGTGCCAATGACTGCCTCTATAGTTAAAGAAATAGGAGTGAGATTATCACTCAGGACAAAGGAAAAATGTGGACTTCTGATTAGCTTGCTCAAATATAAGAGTCAAGATGGCAAATCTTAGAGCAATGCTAAATAGCATGTTATTTAAAGATACAATGCAAAAAAATTGCTATATAGCATTGATTTCATAATATAAGAAGACATTAAATTCCAGGCATAGAACATAAAATCCCCCCCCCTTTTTTTTTTTTTTACAATGTCATGGTGCTTTGCAAAAATATGAGTTTGGTAGTTACATGGTCAGAAGTGAGTTTTGAGAAGAAATGATTGGAGGCAATAAAATTAGTTAGCAAAAAAGGTAACAAGATGAACTGAGATGTGTAATATTAAGAATGAGATGGAGTCAAGATGCACTAACAAGTTAAAATGGACAAAAGGTAAAGGATATCTACGGAGTAAAGTTGGGAGATAAATGATATGAAACCTTAATAAATGAGATGTCAAGATCACTAATCAAAAGACTAAGCCCAGAGTGTTAAGAAGCAGCTAAGAGAGTCTCAAAGAGAAATTAAAACTTCATAATCTGTGAAGCCTTCTTAGAACAATATTTAAGAACTGGTATCTAGACTGAGAAGAAAGAAATAGCCTAAAGTTCTAAATTTCAGAAATTTAATTTAAACAACCAGGTTGTGGGATGCCATGGGAAAAGTAGACATGTACATAGATAGTAAGAAGAAGAGGAAATTGAGCAGATCACCAGGTGAGGAGCTCATTACTAAGTGGAATAGTGGGAACTGGTGAAAAAGGAAGTCATGGGGATTAAGAAGTAGAATGAAAAGGGATTCCAGGAATGCTCTAAAATCACGAAGGGAGTTTGGGCAGACATGAAAAGCAACAACTATGTTTAAGAAAATTCTGGGGAGATGGCAACTGTGAACATAAGATGTGTCTCTCCATAACGTTCAGTCAAGTAAAAGGAAGGATCACTGAGGTGTCTCTCCACAGAAAAGGGTTTAAAACAGAGATTGCTATCTTTAAAAGTGATTTTCTAGTAGACAGAGTCCATGAAAAACAAGAATAGACATTTGAGTTTCCAGCAGCAGTTCTGAGAAGACCACCCACACCAAATTAGGAGCGTTAATGCACTACCTACTGGAGAAAGCTATGTTTCTTCCTTATCTTACCACTTTGCAGTTTGCAGCATTGCCTAATCAACAGCACTGCCTCATGGAGCAAGACTTTGTAGACAGGAGCATCTGGGCTTTCAACCTACAGATACATATTCAGAGTTTTGGTCTCTGGAGATAGTTTAGAATAGCAAGGGTGGGACTTAAAATCAAGAGGATTCTATATAAGTATTTAGCATAAACCAGAGAATTTGATAGCAATTAATAAATGATAAGTCTTGGTTGTGGATTTCAAGAGTACAGTTAAAGAGATTATCAAAGATATATTCCAAAGATGGAAGAGTGAATGAGAATAAAAGTAGAGGATTTACGAGTGATCAAGTCCTTGAGGAATGTGTTGATGCATAAATGAAAGATAGCATAATTTTCAAAATGAAACAGAATAGAAAGAAGTTTGGCAATTGTCACATTTCACCGGGGCATAATCCAACTCAGCACATTTATTGGAGAGAAAGGAAAAGTATGAAGAAACTGAAGATGAACTAGACAGAGTGATTTATATGTCAAGGGTCATGGAAGGGTTGACCTGTGAAATGAAATAAATAAAATTTCATTTTGGCAAACAAAACAAAACCTCATAATTATCTCCTTGTCTTATTCATTTTTATATTTTATAAATAGCCTCAATGGTATAGATCACTTTTATATTATTAAAACATAGTTTTACTAATTCCTTGAGAACTTCATACAATGTGACAGATCTGGAGTTAAAAATAACTAAAAATGTCACATTGGACTGGTAATATAGCTCAGTGGCAGAAGACTGTATAGCATGCACAAAGCCCTCTGTTCAATCCTCAGAGCACACCCCCATGCACACACATAGCCATTTTAACCAACCACCCAATAAATCTGTTAGAACAGAAGTGCTTTACTCAATAACTTTGCAGTGCTGATTTGGAAGTGAGGAGTCAGTAATGAATGTCATTGAGATTATCATGACTACCATGATGTTAAACAGATAGCATCATTGAATACATGACTTCATGACAGGGCACTGTCACAATCTCTCAGCTTGGAAAGTTCCATAACCTTCTTCTTTCAAATAAAACACATATGTTGAATAATAGGACAAGTTTACAAGTTTTTACAAGCGTATAAATAAATATCCAATTAACAAAGCAATAAGCAGCTTCAATCATCTTGCCTTGTGGACTTTTTTTTTTTTTCACAGAGGTATGAAAATATCTAAAGATCAACCTAAATTTCCAGTTTATCATGAGGTTAACAGTTCCCAAACTTGGCAAGGTATAGATTTTAAGGCTCAGTAAAACAGGTAAACATTGAATATATTTGTCACCAGAGATCACTTCCCTGGAGACCTCAATAGTCCTCTACCCCCACCTTTAAGACAAGGATAGTTTTGTTGTTGTTGTTGTTGTTATTGTTTTGGGGCTTCCTTTGATTGAATCAGACAGAAAACTGCAATGACATAATTCACTGCATATATACTGTAGGAGAAAGGCAAGAGAACCACAAATTTGTACAGAATTTTATTAGATAATCTTTAAAAGGATATTCATCAAATGAAACAAAGGGGGAGATCCACGTTTTAAGACTGTGTTATGTTCTATTATTTGACTTCTTTCTAATCTTGCTATTTTTAAAATATGATTTATTTATCTGTTTTGTCATAATTTTCTATACACTTTGCTTTGACTTGCAGGTTGATTTATCCTAGTATCCATTATTAAACTACCATGGTGGAAAGTGTCTGCAGTCATCTTTTAAATATATCTGGACATGGATTTGGGTGACCCCAATTCAGTCAGATCAAAGACTGGGAGGAGAGATTCCTGCCATTCCATCCCTGTGTGTTTTATATGAGCACCTATTTCTTTACCCTCAGTCTTCTGGTATATTTCACTTTTGATACTGGCATTTGCACAGCCAATAACTGCCTTGGACAATGGCCTTGCTATTGTCATAAGGATAATATATTTTCCCAAGGATGAGTTCTTCTTGGAACAATTTATCCAGTGGCTTAGACTCTCCTGCATCAGAGCTCGGCAGGTCTTCCTGTTTCAACTGCCTGTGAGTCTAAGATTTATTACGCTATACTCACGGCACTTTCCTTGGGTATATTTCATTCTGCTGGCCTCCTGATGGGCTGCAGTGAAAGTCGAGAGAGCTGTAAATGTTATGTCACACTCATGGATTCCTTAAGTGCACATATTTTGAAAGGAAGCTAAATATGTTTCAGGCCTTTATTATTTCATTATCTTTCCCTAAACTGGTTGCAGTGTGCATAGTAGAGCAAAAGCTTGGGAAAAGCAAGGTAACAGAAATCTGCAAAAGAGGAAACCAAGAAAACACTGATCTGAGGCTGTCTTGTTCTTTCTTTTGACCTGCTTTGACCTTGATTCTCCATGTCTTCCTACCTCATTATTCCCACTATCCTCTCCACTCTTGTACCCATTGCTTTCTGCTTGATGTCCCTGTGCTTGGATTCCTTGCTATGTAACCAGTTGGGTTTGGCAAACGTTGTACACTAAGAAATTTTGAGATGATGGAGAATAAGCATAGTTTGGTATGCTCTACTCCTGGACCATTCCAGACTCGGTGTCATGTTCATATCAGGGGTGGTTTTTTTGTTTTGTTTTGCTTTTGTTTTTGTTTTTTGTTTTGTTTTTTGTTTGTTTGTTTGTTTTTATGATGTAGTTTCAGATGTCAATCCTTTAAATACTTGGAATTCTTCTTCTGGTACTTGTAGTCTTCAGCTCAGAAGTAAAAATTACTTCCTGTTATTTTGGATCCCTGAATGAATTGTCTCAAATTGTTGTATGGCTCCTTCAACCCATCATACTTCTATTAGTAGCCCTCTATTAAAATATTTTGTATCATATTCATCTGATATGTCTTCCCAAAAAGACCTTGACTGATGTCTATATTAAGAATAACCCCTTGTGATTGGGTTGCAGCTAGCATTTTAAGAACAGATACTCAAACTAATGGGTGTGTTTGTTTGCTTTACATTTCCTGTTACACTATGTATTCTAAGTGTTCATATCAAAATAATAATATTTAAGGTCATAAATATGAAATATATTCCTTTGTGTTGACTGGGGTAATTTTATTGTGTAAATCATAGAGTTTTACATATTATTTGTTTATGTATTTCATAAGATAAGATATCCTCTGGTCTAGGCTCTGCTTACATGGTCTCTACTCCTTTGTGCCACTAAGGGAAACTCTTATAGTATAAATTGTAACAGATAACCAACAGAAGGTGAATTGAGGGATTTGAATAAATCTTATTTACAAACATTACTGTAGAATCTTTAGAGGGCCACACATATGTTTCTATAGTTTGGTTATATCATGTTCTTCTATGAGACATAAGACTTTGATGAAACACTTTGTAAATAGACAGATTAGGCTGACAAGAAATAGCCAAGGTGTAGACTAGTTGGTATCCTTTTATTGTAGTTTGTTTAAACATTATATAAATGCATATTAAGCTAAACACCATAGCACATAATTATCTCCATCATAAAAAGCCACTAAAAGTCCTATTGTGGAAATCCTGGGAAAAGGTCAATAGAGAAATCTCTATTATAGCATGTAACCAAGGGGTGGAATTTCTTTAAATCTTTGGAGTAATATAAAAAGTAGCTTGTATGCCAAATCATCCCAAAGCTTAAGCATCTCCCTTCAGCTAAATGAGGAACATTCATGCTAAAAAGAGGGATCTGTGGTTGGTATGTAAAATGTAAAAAAGAATGTTGAAACTCCACAAAGGGGCAGGTGTATGATTCTGTTCCTGTTTTTGTTTTTGTTTTGTTTTGTTTTTTGACCAGTAATTTCAATTTTGTTTTATTTATGAGTTTTACAAGTGACTAGCCATGAAGAAAAGTTTCATCCTCATTAGTTTTGCTATGCAATATAAGCAATTTATTACTTTCAAAAATATGCAGAAATAATAATTTTAGAAGACAATTATTTTTCTCTTTTGTTACATGTTAACAAGAAATATTTTTGCTACAAGCTCCCCACCCTGTATTTGCATTTGTTTCCTATAAATTAAGCTACACTCTACAAGAAAAGTGTTCCTATCATTTTGTCAGACTATAATTTTAATGTGTCGTTTGTCTTGTTTTGCCCTGAAGTAATTAGTTTAATGTAAAGAAAATTCAAAGCAAGGGTAAACTAAAAGCACATTGCTAGATTTTTGCAAAATAATTGTTGCCTTACAAAACTGGATTAACATTTTTAGGAAGTACCATAGTTTATATTGAGTGGAAAATAATAATATAAAAACTTGTTCAAGATAGTTTTTTTTACAGATAGCAAATAATGTTACTATTTTATTCATTAGTTATACAGAATAATTTCATTAGTGCTTATAGAAATATTATCAATATCATCTCCCACTTCTGAGAAGATTATTTTACTTTTCCTAGTGTAATTTTAAACACAAAATCATAATGGAAAACTAATTCATGAAGGCTAACAGTACTGTTAGTAAAAAAATAAAGTTTTAATAGAGTGATGTCACTAGAACAAGATATAGCAACACAATATTACAGATTTATAGTAAAGACATGAAATCATAGTGTTTCACTTATCGAACAAAGTGATTGACCTCACTGAGGTTCCTTTCCAGTATATCAGGTATGCGATGCTCAAACCAACAAAATAAAATGACCCACAAAGGAAATAGCATTTGTTAAACAGGGATTTTGCTTCAGGGCATTAAACCTACACATAAGCTATCCAAGAAACTTTATTTAGATAGTTTTAGATGCCATGTAATTTCTTGAGAAAGAAGAATGGTAGACACTTAGATAAGGAAAGAAAAGGCTTTGAGGCAGTAACGTAACAACATTCATCAGACATCTATAAAAAAGAAGCCTCTCCTTACAGCCAGTGGAAGCCACCACAGAAAACCACAGCTTGACACAACACAGAGATCAACAGATCATGGGGAACCCAGCCCCAATGGAGACATCTACATCTTATCTTCTGCATCTAAGGTTTAGGTAACATGTGGTAGAGGGGGTTGTGGTAGAGGGAGCAGAAAGACTGTGAGAGCCACAATACCAGAAAGACAGCTGTGAAAGAATCTCTCCCAGAAATAACTGTACAAACAAGAACAGAACAAGGGCAATATCAATAGACATACTACTGTGGAAGAGGAAACATTTCTTGTAGTCCCATACATAGACATATTACTGAACTAAAGGCATGTAATGACTGATGGGAGAAAGAAAATTATCCTCTCTCAGGGATGAGCCCTTTATAGGTTGTCAAGTGAATAGCTATCAACCCTGAAATCATATACAAAAACAACAAAAACAAACTTAATAGGTTGTAGTTTTATATGTGTGTGAATATGCATGGATATATATGTATATATTATATCATATTATATGCTACTATATATTAAATAAAAATATCAATTTGAGAGTGGAAGGTATGGAAGAGATATAGAGTGTGGGTATCTGGAAAAGGCTGGAGGGAGGAAAGGAAGAAAGTGATGTGATTCTAGCACAATTAAAAACATAATTTTTAAAGTTATAAAATTGAAACAGTATAGGAACCATTCACCAGCAAGACCCAAATACCCTGAACATTAATTTATCTTATACTACAGTAAGGATTATATTAAAGAGAATTAAACTTATCAAATAATAGTAGTGGAAAATTTTTAGATTCCAGAAACGGAAACGTATAGAACTAACGTGTAACTTCTTTACAGTTTAGAAGTGTTCAATTCAGCCTTTAGAAAGCAACTCTAAAGAACACAAAACAAATATAAATAAGCAGAAGAGTCAGGCATTTAATTCTGGGATCTTGCAGGAGTATTATTTATACAGCCAATCCACTGTGCCAATAAAACCACCTAAAGCAAAGGACGGACTCAGCGATTGGCTGACTAATACTAGCCATTGAGTTCTTTGAGGACTTACAAAGTTTGCTAGAAGGGCAGGAAGAGAGGAGAGAGGATTTCTGGGGCAATTCCAGGGTTGACAGATCAGGAAAAACTTGGAGAGAGGGTCAGCCAATCAATGCAAGGCTTTCCTTTGATTGATCAAGGCTTTATCTCAATTTCTGACTCCCAGGTTTTTATTATACTGAAACAATTAGGTAACAGTTTCTCTGGGAAAGTGCAATACACCCACAATGCAATAGCAGATGTAACCATTTGAAAACAAATAGAATTTTAAAAATGAAAAACAAATTCAAACGATTCTATATTTAAAAAAAAATCATACTGAAAACTATGGAGCACCACAGATTAACATGACCCATAAAAAATAAATAAAATATGACTTTTCAAAACCAACAAATGTAGTGCCTTCACAAGTGTAATAAGGTAATTGACAGATCTTTTTCCGTCCCTGAAGAAGAGACCAAGGGCAATTGTATGAGGGATATGAAGACAGTGAGCAAAAGAGGAGCAAAACTACCTCCTGGAGAGAATGAAGAAAAGCTGAGTTTTGTAATTGCTCTGCTTTCTGTCTACATACAATTTCTAACCATATCTCTCCATAGAAGATGAGCAGAGAATGATGTGGCTGCTGGTTTGAGGAAGCACAAAGTAGAGTTCATGAAGACTGAGCCTGATGAAACTTTCTGGGCACACATAGGATCCCCTAAATCTGCATTTTATCTTTC
Source organism: Peromyscus leucopus (assembly GCF_004664715.2). Lineage (NCBI taxonomy): Eukaryota > Metazoa > Chordata > Mammalia > Rodentia > Cricetidae > Peromyscus > Peromyscus leucopus. Next base: position 60,521,881 of record NC_051075.1, on the reverse strand, counting down.
TGAGTCTCAGAGGTTATATTAGTTTACATGTTTAAGGTGGAAATTCTGCAAGACCGAGCAAACAAAAAATTAATCGAGTTAGAAAGAGCACTTTCTACCCCCACAAAAGCGGTTGAGAACCATTCAAATTCCTAATAAGCAGGCAATAGAAATCTCATCTAACAACCAGAATGTCAGGAAAAACTACAAAAAAGATCTCACTTCAGATTACCTTAGTTTTGTCAGAGCAGATGCTTAAATATAAGCCTGAAAAGAACCAACACTGCTGAAATGTGAGCAATGCATAGTGGAAAACAACACCAAATGCTTTCTTCTCAAATACACACTATCCATTCCCAAGTCACAAATGAAATATGAAATGATGGGGCAAGTGAAACAATGCAAGAATGACTATTCACTAGTAAAGGAACATTTTTAGAAATTAAGATAGTGAAGTTTAAGCATAAAAGGTGTTTAAAGCAGCTTAAGGAACTGTATGTTCCAAATAGAAGGACACATGCAAGAAATACGAATATTTGAATGTTTATCAAATGTGAGAAAATAACAATAAACCATATAAAAATGTTTCATAGAAATGTAATACAAGCATTACTTTTTTACATTATAACAACATTAATACATATAAACTTTTGTTCAAATGGACACATTTCCAGAAAATCGTTACTCACTAAATAATGGAGGAAGACAGAGAAACCCTAAACAAACCAGTAAAACAAGTGCTAATTGCTTTCTTACACAAATTATCATAAAACCCACAAAATAGAAATCGGAAAACCCTTGTTTCATTGTCAAATTTCAATGTTAAAGAAGCTCCTTAATATATTCAATGAAATGAAAACAAAAGGCAATAGTTACGGTCCCCTCTTGTACTTCAGCTCTTGTCATTCGGCACCTGTATGATCTTTGATGAGTAACTCACAGCCAGCCTCACTTTCTCATCTATAGAAGTGTCCCTGGGGTTCAGAAAGAATGAACAAATCCTCATCTGAGGGTTCTATCTTCCCCTTGGGTAAGTAGACACCACCAATCCCAAAATACTTTAATGAAAGCATAATCCCTTAAAGACTAAAACTTTGCCGGGCGGTGGTGGCGCACGCCTTTAATCCCAGCACTCGGGAGGCAGAGCCAGGCAGATCTCTGTGAGTTCGAGGCCAGCCTGGTCTCCAAAGCGAGTTCCAGGAAAGGCGCCAAAACTACACAGAGAAACCCTGTCTCGAAAAACCAAAAAAAAAAAAAAAAAAAAAAAGACTAAAACTTTATCTTCTTAGGCAACTCTATCTTTGATTAAAGGAGCTCTGTTGACTTACATTCAGGTGCCTCTTCTGAACCCTTGAAAGTACAGGAAGAAGTCCACCTGTATTGCAATCCTGACCATGGCTCCTGTAATCTGTCTTTGCCAATCCTAAACATTTCTGGATGGTACATCATGTCTGCCCTGGTATTTTTTTGCTTGCAACTGATTTCTCTTCAAGAAGTAACATTTTCTACTTGCTTGCTTGACAATAGTAGAATAAAAAATGAAATGCTTATTGAATAATCATACTTAATACCTTTATTATAATCAATAAAGATGATTAAAACCAATATTAAATCATATTGTCTATTTTTTTCTGTCTCACAGTGGTGAACTTCCCGTGGTTTTCTCATAATTTGTCATTCCAAAAGAGAAATGGAAACTGGATTTTAAAATCCATTTTACCAAATGATCTCCCCTTGTCTTTACCTAATTCCACTTCACCCTTTCTTTCCAATCACCTTTATGTGCTTTATAAAAATTATTCGGTTTCTATGAAAACTGCAGAATTCCATATGTTCCGATGTAACCCAGGATAGAATTAGGCACACAGGACTGAATATTCCCCAAGTTCAGTGAGAAGTGTCCCCATTATTACTTTGTCCTTCACTGACAGTGCCGGCCCGAGATATATGTTTGTGCTATGTTTTCTCTCTGCCTCACATTGCTGTAATGAGTTGAGCTGTCAGTGCTGAGAATGTTCCAAAAGGACTATGAATATGTAGAATGCAGCCAGATAAGATGAACCGGAGTATATAATGTTGACTCCAAGGACATTGGAATCCTTGGTTATACCATTTTACTAGTACTATTAAGCAATGCTCATTTTTCAAAGGTTTTTCACTCATTTTCATTCAACCTTCCCAGAACATGCACATAAAGGATGTTGATCTGAATTCAATCAAAATCACAAAGTAGGTTAGAGGGAACAGGCATGCAGCGAGCCCCTATTATTTACTCTCTGTGTCTTTCCTGCTGTCCTTGCTTTCCTTTTAAAGTTTTGTCCTCCATGTGCTTCTAACCCTTCAGCTTTCTACAGACGTTCTGTCCAATACTCACCTTAAAGAAACAGCTTGTGTATAAGGAGTTTGTTGTTCAGCCATGGTCCCTGCATCACAACTTTTCTGGCTTCATCATGTAAGAGACATACATGGCCAAGGAGGACTAGCTAGTTGATTCTCTTTCAGCTTAAAATTTCATAGGTAACTGTGACACATTGTGTTTAATTGTTTCTCCTGCTCAAAACTTAAGAAGTTAATATGGCACTTTATGGTTTTTAACTTGAGCTGTGCATCTCAAGATGCACAGACTGGCTTAGAATATGAATTTACTTTGTAACCTGTGATGACCAGGAACTTCTGATCCTGCTGACTCTACCTCCCAAGTGCAGGTATACACCATCATGCCTGTAATACATGCCCAGGAGCTTCTTCAACCCTCCCTTTACCTCTGCCTTGAGATAGGATTGCTAAAGGAACAGGAACTCCATGATTTTCTCTAGCCTGGCTACTCAGGGAGCATTCAGGATCCAGCATTGTTTCTGCCCCCAATTCTGGGTTTACTTTTAAGGATAACTGTATCCAGCTTTTTACATCAGTGCAAGGAGTACTAACTCAGGCTCACATGCTTGTGCAGCAAGTACTGTCTCAAAATACACATATATGCAGTGCACCCTAGGAATGGGACCTGACATTGTCCTCTGACCTCCACACCCACAGGTACACACATGACCACAACTACAACCACCTATTTTTTTTTTAATTCATTCATGAACAGACCAAAAGAAAAAAAAATATAAGAATTTCAATGCCTAAGTGGGCTTTGAATGTAAATTCTTAACCGAAAGTATGGGGTTGCTAACTAGTGTACATCAAAACAAGTACACCTTGGTACTGAAACTACGTATTTACAACTTGAGTCAATAAATCAGCTATTTTTTTTAATTAAGCATTTTTCGCGTTGATTTTTCAAAGATTGAAAATTCATGAATTGTACATGCATGGTGTTTATATCTCTAGGTATGTACATGCATGCTAATTCTCGCATATGAACTCAAGCTCTCGGCTACAAGAAGAGATGCAAGTGTCTTAGAAAATGAAGCTATTTATTTAAAGAAAAACCCAAGTAGCTAAAAAATTGATTCTTCTATTAAGATTAGTTTAAATAAACACAAATATCAGAATAAGTTGTAAAAGAGACCTCATGCTAAAGAGAAACCAGATGGATCTGGTGAAAAAAAGATTGACATTTCTACCCAATGGTTGAGTTCCCAGGTCTTTGAAGCTTTGAATTCAGGTGGGACTTCAAATTCTCCAACATGGTGGTTCATCAATAGAAAGGAGATCCATTCCTCAGTTGGCTAGAGGTGATAGCATCGTGAGACAGAACTTATTGTCTAATGAGTTATTCTCAGGACCTGAAAACAAGGAAAAATTACAAGCCATAGGTCATGAAGGTCAATTTGCCATAGCCCCAAAGTGAGAGATAAACATACGAGGCAGATCTAGACAAGACGAGATTTGACATGGACATACTGAAAGTTTCTGGTAGCAAGAGGCTGTACAGGTATTGAAGGTTGTAAGGGTCATGAGCCTCACACTCTGAGGCTTGGATTACTTTGTAATCTGATAACTAAGTGTGAAGTCAGGGAATTAACCACCCTCTGGAACAACCTATGGAACTTAAGTTTCACTATCCATGGAGCTGAGAATTCTGAAGCTCCAGTGAGTACCTGGCTTTCAGTTTCATCCCATGTAATTACTGCTAATTAGATCTGAGAGTATGGATACTGGTCCTCCTGTGTTTTCCATTTGCTTTTTGTCACTCCATGTTGCAACTGAAAAACAGTCCTTAAGCCACTATATTAAATATTCATAGGCATGTGAACTAGGGAGTCTTGGGAGCATAAGAGAACCTGTTCAGCTCACAGATCATAAAGTTAAGTGCAACCCAAAGAGGCCTCTTGTATGCAAGGAAGAAATACTTTTAAAAGGAAGGTAGCTCTGGTGGACCTCTGACACATGACCTGTATGGATGACGCACTTTAAATGGTGCGGAAAAATAAGAGACTCCAAATTAAGTTCATACTTCTGCTCTCTACCTGGCAGATTCCAAATTCCAGGAACCCAGAAGAAAGGTGGCTCAATAGTTGAGCATTTTCCTGGGCCTCTTGCTTCCTTGTTTATCTTTTAAAAATAGTTTATTAGTACTTTCATTTTATTCTAAAAAAACTGTTATGATTTTACTCCCTTAATCTTACAATTTTATTTATATACCTTATTTAAATATCATTCCATTTTCTATCCTGTATTCTTTTCTAATTTTTTTCATTTTGACCTGTTTCTTCCTTTTACCCTTTTTTCATTTATTCTCTATTTCCATTTTGCCCCGAATAACTTTAAACCTCACAGAATGCTAGACACTGCTTTTTTCCATTTTTCTGTTCTGTGGTCACTGCATAGTCTATTAGCTGGTTTTAACTCATTTTCAGTGTGTTTCCCTATCTTGTCCTGATTGTTAGTGGAGCTGTCACAGCTGTTTGTCTTTTTCCTCTCTGGGTACTATCAGGCATTAAACCCCCAAGAGAATCTGAATTAGCAAGATTCCAAAATAAAACCGTTATAGATGCCTGAACTAAGACACAAACCACAACATAGAAACACAAGGAAGATGAAAAAGTAAATCAAGGACTAGCCTTCCAAAGATGGTGACTCTTGGGATACCTAAACTGAAGCAGCTGAGATCAGAAATCAAAAAGTGTACCTAGGTATGATTTAGATGAAGGAAAGAATTTGGGGAAATAAATTCTAGGTTATACATTAAGAATAGGTATTAGGGGCTGAGGAGCTGGATCCATATGTAAAGTGCTTGCTGCTCCAGTCTGATGAGTGGGTGTTTGAGTTCAGATCTGTTACAGGATGTTTGATCACACTGTGAACCTGTTGGTTGTGTTATTTACATAAAAATCAACCATAGGTCAAAGGCAGAACAATCAGCCAGTCGATGGGAAGTAACTATAGAGAGTGAGGGGAAGTTGGGAAGTCAGAGAGAGAGAGAGAGAGAGAGAGAGAGAGAGAGAGAGAGAGAGAGAGAGAGAGAGAGGAAGTAGAAGGGAGGGGCATCTGGTTTTGAGGAGTTTTGCTTCTGATAGCAGAGGAGGAAGGTCATCTGGTTGCTTTCTCTGCCTCACTGAGCAGGCAGATTTTCACACCAGCATCTGGCTCCTAAGTCTTTATTAGCAAAATAAAAAGATAGAGACTTAGTAAAAACAACATTTGCCTCCCTACCTAGAGGCTGCTTAGGCAGCCACAGGACATGAAGGCTCCCCCAGGCTGCAAGGCAGAAGTGGCCTCAGAGTTCCAGTCAGCAGCTAAGGCAGCCCCTGTGCAGCAGATAAAACAACAACAACAACAACCAGATCTCCAGAACCCATGTAGAAGCCAAACACAGTAGTGCACAGGTTATACTCACTGTGTGGTGCTATGGAGAGATGGGATGTAGGGACTTGAGAATTATTGGAAGTGGGCCAGCTAGCCTGGCTTGGGCAGAAGTGTACAACAAAAGAAGCATTGTCTCATACAAGATGTTAGGCTAGAACCGCAGTGAAAATTTGTCTTCTAACCTCCACCTGTACAAAACTGCACTTTATATCACACACATGAGCACACACACACACAAACACACACGCACACTCACACACACACGCACACGCATGCGCACACAAGCAGAGGAGGATGGGAGGGAGGGAGGAGAAAAAATATGAAGTAAGGTAGACATTAAGCACATTGTAGCACTAAAAATGACATTAACTATATCTCAGTTTGAATTTTAAAAACAGATATGAAATGCTCACATAGCAAGTATTCAAATGCAAATCATGTTGTTCTTACTGCTTAAGTTTGATTGTTAGATTAATGTTTGATCCTCCCTTAAAGACAAACAACAGTTCTTGTCACAGTTTAAGATATAAAGAAGCATAATTGTGTGTTTGAGTAATATATATATATATATATATATATATATATATATATATATATATATCTTAAAATCAATACAACTCTCATTTATTTTATTAGCTGATGAATGATTGATTTTCACATTATGAGATAGCCTCACATTGTTGCCCGGGTTACCCTCTGATTCAACTTCCTAAGGACCGGCATTATTGGCCTGCCCCTCTGTGCCTGACTGTATTAGTTTAAACTTTACATAAAGGAACTTCTTACTTTATTTATGACTGTAGCCTAAATCTTAACTATAGCAAAAATGATCAAATAAGTCAGAACTAGGAGTGATCAACTGTTGAATTAAAGAACATTGCTCTTTTAATAAAATCACCTTAAAAATAGGGTACAGAAAACTTTAGAAGCTGTAACAAAAGCAATGGCTATCAAGAAGCAATTGTTTTAATTGATCATTTATGTTGTAATGCATTCAAATTATAGTTTTGTTCTATCTAGAGATACATTTACTTGAGGTTTCCTAATAACAATATTAGCTAATGCTTGCTTTATCTGATATAATCAAATTAAAATACCCCTGTAACATTCTGTAGCACCTCTCTTTGTATTTCCATCAAGTTCTTTTGTGCCATGGAAAATTACGATGATTTTCTTTGTCTGCACCTATGTTGACATGTTTCTGAGTGATGATTTTACCAACATTGTGTGCCTGTGTGGGGATGGGGTGCTTCGTAGGCTTTGTGCTACAATATTACAGTCTCCATCTGGAAATTCAAGCAGTTCCTGCCACACATGAAATTGAATCTGTTAATTTAAATTAACTTTAGAGAGAATTTTCTCCTGTCACCTAGTCTCCAGTTTCCTAAGAATTATCTCTGAACTAAGAAGATGGCAATTTGGCTTACTTTGTATCTTCAGCGATTGAAAATGAATCTGAATTAACTTGGAGATAACAACTCACCAGTGCTAAACGGATGGGTGGAGAGCAGAACATGAACCTTACAGGAGAGAATTGCTTTGTAAATTGCCCAAAGTAAACCAGATTGCAGAAACACATTTGAGGTAAATGTACTTTTGTTATCTTAAAAGAAGGGAAAACTGAGATTCATTTTCCATAGTGATACTGACTTTTCCAAGCTAATGTTTTCTTTTATAGTCATCAACAAGACTTGGAGAAAGGACTTGTTTTGTGCTTTGGTTTTTGGAATGTAAACTGCTCTGTTCATCTGTGTTTTTGACTGGGTTCCAGAAGAAGGGATGGAAGAATAAGAGGAAATGCCTCTGTGCAAAACACACACACACACACACACACACACACACACACACAAACACACACACACAGCATAAAAAAAATTCTTGCTCCCTGAGACCAGTCAGTAAATTCTGAATAAATGGAGCTGTATCTAAGTGTTATGGGGGCAAGGGAGAAAACAGTACAAGTAAGGGAGAGGATGTACTTGGGTTACAATGATGTTGAGTCCGCATAAAAATAGAAAACAAAACAATGCCTTGGCTGTAATATAGACAAGGAAAGAAATCTGCAATTGAAATGCAAGCAAATCCTTAACTTCAGGAGAATTAAGAACCTAAAAGAAGTGAAAAACAGTTTCTAGGAAGAGAAAATGGAGCAAAACGAGCAAACAAACCAACTTCACAGATCCCAAAAATGACTTAGAACAAGTATTTTACAACAAACATAGCCTGCTAATCCCTTTATTCTATAATTCAAATGAATGTTCCCTGCACAGAGTGGGTATTTAATGATTATTTGTTATTTTTACATTAAGACTTAATGAATTATATGCTGAAGAGCTTGCTATTTGTCATGGCATCATTATTTAGGGTAAAAAAAATCAAACTCTTTTTGATTTCTCTTAAAAAAAATCATACAGAAGGCAAAAGAAAGATTTGGAGATAGCCATTTATCAAATGATGCGGCCATGAAACTTACTGAATAAAGGTACCTGGAGTCATAGAGGTTTCTTCTTTGGAGGTGACATCCTCCAAAGCAATCTTTGCCTGTGATGAGTCACCTTGAGTCCACATACCACGTCCAGGTAGCATAATCTGCCAGTATACAAGGTCCTTTCTCCTATGCCTCTTCCCTGGGCCAGACCTTTTCTTGAATACATTTGTTCTTTTTCCCATATGAGAAGTAAAAGTGTAGGGCAGTTCCTGGGTTTCACATAGATTTTGCAGGGTTCTCAAACACAGCTTGAGGATCAAACTCAGAACTGTTGCAGGGTTTCTCAAAAACAGCTTGAGGATCAAACTCAGAACCGCATAGTACAATGAAAATAACAAATATTTTCCCAATGGATTAGAAAAAATAGATTCCATTGAAAAATGGCATGCAGAGAGTCTAGAAAGATGGCTCAAATCTAAGAGTACTTGTTGCTCTTATGGAGAACATAAATTTGTTTCCCAGAACTGACATTGGTGTGCACAACCATCTGTAGCCTCATTTCCAGGGAATCTGACTCCTTCTCACGTCTGAGTTCCAGGAAAGCATGTGGGACACAGACATGCATGCAGGCAAAACACTCATCACATAGAATAAAATAAATAAATCTAAACACAATTTTTTAAAAAGAAAATGTCAATAGAAGAATAAACAATAGAACTCTTAACCATACTGCACAAAATAATAATTTATTTTGTTTTATTTTATTTATTACTCTTACATGTATTACATATTAATATATGTAAGAGTAATAAGAGGTGAAGACAGAATTCCAACTGGCATTTCACAGCCTCTGGATTTCCCTTAATCTTTTAGGGACAACTTCACAGGTTTTTTTTGATTGTTTGTTTTGTTTTTATTTTTGTTTTTCAAGACAGGGCTTCTCTGTGTAGTTTTGTGCCTTTCCCGGAACTCACTCTGTAGCCCAGGCTGGCCTAGAACTCACAGAGATCTGCCTAACACTTCCTCACAAGTGCTGGGATTAAAGGCTTGCATCACCACTGCCCAGCTCTCTTCACAGGTTTTGATGAAGAAAAGAATCTTACTCTGAGCTAGTATGAAGCAGAGGTGGGGATAATTATGGTATTTTAATATAGACTTTAAGTGTAAGATTTAAGAGAAAGGAAAGTGCTTGGAAGAAAAGTAAGATATACTCAAAACATGAGTGTGTGCTTCTGAGACAATCATATTACAATAGATTTACAGCAAGCACACTTAGGATTTTGGTGGGTTTTGAAGCTCTTGTCTTTAAAGGTTTATTGAGAACTTAAATTGGATTGCAGGGTGGTTCCTATGGGGAAGGTCTGCATGATCACTATCAATAAGGTAAATTCAAAATGCAGAATGTAGAAAGTTAGGGTACTTTGACTGTAAGTAAATCATTGTCTTGCTTTAGGTCTCCAGAACTTTCCAAGAAAAGGAATAAGGCCACACTCAAATTTACATTTATTCAGGCCTAAATTTGGATCATTGCATTTAACATAAATATATGTATGTGAAAAAGACACTGCCATCTCAATGCTTTTATCTATGTGGAAAACACTTATTGCAAGAGTTAATTGCTGATAGTTCTTGATTTTCAGCTTGCAAGAGACTTCAATCAGACTCTGGAATGACTCTGAGAAGTGAAATGGAAGAAGCTGTACTGCTGTGTATATCATTCTGTATGCTGCGAATGTGTTGCTCTGATTGGTTGATAAATAAAATGCTGATTGACCAATAGCCAGGCAGAAAGTATAGGCAGGGTAAGCAGACAAGGAGAATGGTGAGAAGGCTGGAAGGCTGAGTCGGGAGATGCCAGCCTGCTGTCCAGGGAGCAGCATGTAATGGCCCACAGGTAAAGCCACAGAACACATGGCAACATAGATTAACAGAAATGGGCTGAGTTTAAGTGTAAGAGCTAGTCAGTGGTAGGTCTAAGCTAATGGCTGAGCAGTTTTAATTAATATAAGCCTCTGTGTGTTTACTTGGTTCTGAGCAGCTGTGGACTGGGTGGAACACAGGAAAACATTCAGCTACATTGTACTAGGGATGTATACATGGAAACAAAAAGAATTCCTATACTATTTACAGAAGTCACTTGTTACTTTTCTGCAATGTACTGCTGACATATTCTGTGAAATAAAAAAATGTAAATTCCCCTTAAATAACTCAATATAATATGAATAAAGTAGATCAAAAATAGGACTCTGAGAGTAATACTGAAACTGTGTTTGTAGCTTCCTCCAACACAAAGATTTAAAATTTTTCTTCAGTCATGGAAGGAAAAGGTTATGCTTAACAATGAATCTTTTTAAATCTCATCTAACATACTATCAAGTGAATGAAGATAATACTTATTTTAAATCTTCTAGAAAGACAAAAATGAGCAAACAGCATGTCAATAATGCCAGAAGCAGAAACTGAGTCATTAAAAGTAGTGTTTAAATGATTTATGTCCCAAATAAGTTTTGATTATCCTTTTATGAATCCTATGTCTTATGAAAAAAAAATCCATGTAAAAACTTATGTATATTTTCATCACCAAACCAGCTTCCCATTTACAGATTTTTATGCACATATAAATTATTTATCACTTAAGGCTTAACACCATCTGATGAAATCATCTTATTGTCCTTTTAAAACTTTCAAAAAATAAAGCTCATTCTTGCTTTCCTTGCAGAGAGACATTACTGCCTGCCAATCCAATGATCAGTGTGCTATTCTTTATATACAAATATAGAGGTTTCTGATTGCCTGATATATTAATAATGAGACCCAGACAAAATGTAACACCTTTGAGTATTATGCAAATACTTCAAATGTTTTCTAAATTACCCACAGCAATCTTTGACTAAAGGTGAACAGAATCTAGTAATTATGTTTATTGATATGTGTGTTTGCATAGCAAGTGTTATTTCCAAAGGTTAATTATTTATACAACCTCTGTGAATTATGTCTCCTGCTGACTTAGAATTTATCTCACCTCAACTTAAACTCAAACAACAAAACCTAAATTTTCCTTTTGGATGTACTCCCATGTTGTATAAATTATTAGAAAGGAGGCAATTAGAGCTTTATTCAGATATTTGTGGGATAACTGATATGTGGTATGTATTGTAGTTAAATGTGACTTCATCTTACACATTAAGGAAGTTTGGACACTTCAAAAGTGCAGAGAATACATGCCTATAGATTGCTTAGCCCTAACATGTCTGATACTTGCTCTAAGGCTCAGAGAAGATATGGAAATGTGGATGGGAGGTGAGAAAATTTAAGGGTCAGATGTTGGGACGGAGTGTTGTGAGATAATGTCTTTTGAACATTACATGGTTATGCACCAATGAAGTTACAAGGTTGTGGCTATTTGTACAAAAAGTGGTATAAGAGTAGTCTCATCATTTAACCTCGAATCAGGGAGTGGTTTTACTATTTCATCATGGATAGAAGGGGAACTCATGCTGGGGATTTCATTTTCTTAAGTAAAATAGGCACTGCAAAGTGACTCATGTTCCAGTGAATAAATTCCCCAGTCACACATGCAACCATAATTAAACTTGGTAAATAAAAACAAACAAACACATAAATAAACAAAGACTAATTAAAGCCAACACCAGGATTCAAAGAAGGAAAAGAACTGTTCAGAAGAAGAGAGGTTTCAATGGAAGAAAGAGAGAAATGAAGAAAGCAACTGATAATAAAACTAACTAACTATATGAAGTTGTTAAAAATAAAGATTCCCCCTATTTAAATCATGTAGCATATTCAATCAGTATTAGTATTTATAGGATTCTACATATTTTAAGGTTACTTAGAGAAACAATAAATAACAAAATATACGATTGTAAGAAAAATGAGCATTGTCTTACAAAATGTAAGACAAAAGAATATTTTGTATCATTGACCTACGCTTAGGCTGGGTCTTCACTCAGCTGGTTCACATGCCATTCTTCTCTGGAATCCCCCTCACAGACACATCTAGAAATATATTAAATTATTTTCCGAATTTTTCTCAATCTACATACAAAATTACTCATTCCATTTCACAAAAGAAAATTTAGTCGGAACCAATTGGATTTTTCTGTGTTGTTCAGTTTTGATTAGTTTGACAAAATTTTATGCCAACCAGCATTTTCTTCTATTAAATATTGAGTACTTAAATATTCCATTCATGCGGTGATAATTGAAGACCTTCCATGGATCCCATGACCTGATATCACTCCTGTTGTTAATCACCTCCCAGTGAATGCAAGTGAGATTTATGACTTACTTCTTTCTGTCTGATCAACTATGGCAAATTGAATGGATTTCCTTCTCAAAAGGACAGCTCATTATATAGAATTTCATCTTGTTAGCACTTTCACTCCAGACCAGTGGTTCTCAATCTGTGGTTTGCAACCCTTTAGGTGGGTCCAATGACCCTTTCACAGAAGTCACCTAAGACCATTGGAAAACACAATATTTACATTATAATTAATAATAGTAGCAAAATTACAGTTACAAAGTAGCAATAAAAATAAGGTCACCACAACTTGATGAACTGAATTGAGAAGTAGCAGCATTGGTAACACTGAGAACCACTGCTCTAAACTCTTTTAAGGGCAGAAACATATCAGATATTTACATTATGATTCATAATAGTAGAAAAATTAAAGTTACAAAGCAGTAATGAAAATACTTTCATGCTTCGGGGTCACCACAACATAAGGACCTGTATTAAAGGGTCGCACAGCATTAGGAAGGTTGAGAACTACTGTTTTAGACAAAGCACTCAGTTTCCTGGGAAGTGAAATATTTAAAGTATCATTTTTTTTAATCTCTTATGCTCCTGAACTCAGGCTACAGAATGGTCTTTATAATTTGTTGATGACAACAACCATCATTCAAAAAGTAAACTCAAGTGCAAAATAAATTACAGTAGCCTGTAAGAGCTGATGACTGAGAACATACCTAAAGTTTCAGTCTATGGTGGGTTGGCTCTGTGGTTTTGTGCCTCTGAAAAGACACTAACCATAAAGGAAGCATGTGTCAGTGCCAAGTATCTCTCCTCCTGGTGGTAGTGAGGCAAAGAGAGAAAGAAGGGCCTGAATCTCAATATCAACTTTGAGTATATCACTTTAATGATCTAACTTCCTTTCCCTAAGCCTCTGTGTCAATGGCTCCACTAACTCCTCATATCACTAAAAAGTGGAAGCAGCCTTTAATGTGTGACTAATTGCAGAACATTAGGGAGAGACAGTAATCTTTATACCTATACACTCATGTTCATCACACACAAAAAAAATTATTCAGTCTATTACTAAGAGTCTCTGCTTTACCTTCTGTTTGGCCAAATTTTACACTTTTCTACATTATTAAAAACATCAAGCCCAAAATTTTGTTTGAGACTAAAGGCAGACTACTAGCTATTAGGCCCTTTTAAAAATAGGAAACCATATACAGCCAAGATACATTGCCATAGGATAAAAATCATTTCCAATAAGGAGAAAGTGCACAATTGCAAAGAGGGATTTACACAAATGAAGATAAATAACCCACAGGCCCTACATCCAACCCTGTTATTCCATATTATCATTTGGAAATGAAATCAGTCCCAGCAGACTGGGATAGAAGTGCCCTGCAATTTTGATGGCCGCAGTCCACTGCTTGCTTCTTTCCTTGGTGATTTTATGTTCCTGGCACCTCGAGCATCTGGGATGATCAGTGCATCAAGAACTCTAAAGCTTCTATATGTTATTAGCCTCCAATAAGCTCCTTTGAAATCTCAGCAGAAGCATCCATGACCCCACACCTCTTGAGTTCTGCCTGCCTTCAAAATTAACATCACATGGAAAATTCCAACTCTGCAATCAGCACAAGTCATGTTCAGGCCTTGTTGAGTCACAATCACAACAGCTTCTCATAGCTTGAATAGATCAGTTTGGGAAAATTAGCTATCAGAAGGGCATTTCAGGAGACAAAAATTCTATACCACCAAGACAACAGAGAGCTTTTTTCTGAAAGGAGTTCATACTTTCACACTTTTGAGCCTCAGTGAGATGGATGTTCTCAAGACATTCTTCAGTTTATTCTGGAGTACACTAATTGAATCTTTTCATTGGCACTAGTCCTTCAACTCTACCATGCATATGTAAATGAACCAATTTTCCAGTCAAGGCTTAAGTTTTCAAAAATTTCCTTCAGCTTTTTGCAGTTGATTATTGTAAATATGACTAAAAGAAAACAGGAATAGTCATGCCACAGCCTCAAAATTGATTTGCGCTCTCTCTCTCTCTCTCTCTCTCTCTCTCTCTCTCTCTCTCTCTCTCTCACACACACACACACACACACACACACATCTATAGATGTATATATGTATATGTACTAGATTAGTTATTACATCATCTTTAAACTCAGCCCCTTAGAAAGACTCAGAGGATAGATAAAATATGTACAATCTTGTTGTAAGAACATAACATGAGTAATGTCTCGTCTAATTCCCAGTAGCTTAGTCATGTCTCTCTGAAAATCTATTAGCACAACTTTTACTTTCTCCATATATATTCTGGTCTTCTGAGGCCCTGAAAGAATTGCCCATTAAGTGTTGCTTACAATAAAAACACTTAAGACTTCCTCTTAGCTTATAAAAAACTATGCTTCTACATGTGCAAATTACTCCTATAAGCTTTATCCAATGGATTAATAACTCCACATTTGCGAGAAAAACAGGAATTTCTTTTTGAGATCCACTAAGTAGGGTTAGCAAGGAAATGTAGCCTAGTTCCCAATAAAATTCTTCTTAAACCTTATGAGCCAGAACTCCACTAGCTACACTTCTCTTGGTCTCTTGTCTTCCAGTCTCTCATCAGAATGATCCATTAAGCTTTGCATATGGCATTGGAGGGCTTTTGTAGCTCATAGTTCCAAAGTGTTCCACATTGCTATTGCAATTCAGTGCTGAATGCGTAAGGACCACATGGTCAGGTTAATCAAAACAGCAGCCCTACTTTTCTCAATTAGTTTTGTGTATTAAGTAATTATTTGTTGTGGACAAATTCTAACAAGAATCAACTTACGAAAGGAAGATTTTTTTTCCTGGCTCACAGTTTGGGAGAATCTTTCCACCATTATATGGAAGCTGTGACACCAGGACAGGAAGGCATGATGACAGTAGCAGGCAGTGGGATGGTCATTGATCATATTACACCTGCGATCAAGAAGCAGAGAGTAAATAGGAAGTAGTGCCAGGCTCTAAAACATTGAGTCAGCATCAGAGAACAGAAGAAAGGAAACCTGGCATGAAGGTGTTTACATAGCAGACCTGGAATTGGCATACGGATTTTCCTCTTAAATTCAATTAGTAAGAATTCCTCATTTGGTCACTCCTATCCATGGGGAATCTGCAGAATTATTTCTAATGATGTTTCTAGACAATTAGGTACTTTCCATACTCTCTTGTAGTCCCTGTCATAGACTCAGTCTGTTGACATCATCATTCATCGAAAAGTATAGGTATAGTGACCTACCCCAATGAGTTCATCTTTGGGTGATGATAAAATAGGTAAGGACAAATAGGAGATAATGTAAAAAGAATTCAATTGTCTGTAGCACATAAGGAGAACACTGGAGTTAACTTGTAAAGATTTGTTCTCCTTGAACAAAGAAAGTAGGAGGTTTCACTGGAGGAAATTTTGCGTATTGATATAGGAAAGACTCAGCACCAGATGCACAGGTAGGAATAATCCTGAGTATGCTTAGTTCCAGGTCAGAATTATCACATACTCTAGAAGAGAAAAGAAGTAACTAAACTGCCTCCTGAAAAGAATTAGCATTACAATAAGCAATTTATTTCAGATCACCTAAAAAGGAGCTGGTGATTTGGTGACCTTGGATGATTCCTGCTAAGTTTTTCCAAAAAGCCTCTGCAGAAATAAAAATAAAACAGTTCTGAAGGTATGTTATCTGTTTTTAAATGGGGCAGTGCCTTCTTCACGTGCAAGCTAACAATATGTAATTTAACTTAGAAGAATAATTAAAATATACTGGAGAACACATATTATAATAAGGAAGACTTTACTGGACTTAACTGCAAAAAGGTGCATGCAGCTTGCTCATTTGGCCGAGGTTCTTGAAGCAGTCAGGAAGTTTGAATCCATCTGGATATTTTTGATTAAGTAACAAGAGAAGAATTTCAGAATATGAGACCAGAGGTTACAAGAATTAAGACAAACTCCATAAGCCTAGTTTGGGAATTGACAGAGTTTATTTAAGCAAAGAGTTTCTAGTCCTTGCACAATTTTCATTATTATATTTTGTCTCATTATTATAGATATATAAACCTTAGAAGCTGGCACAGAAAAATACAAAATATTTATGGGAGCTAATAGTTACCTCACTCACATGCAAATCCTGAGCCAAGATGATAGGAGTCCAAGAGCCAGGCATTTGGATGATTTCCTGTACTAAGTGCCTACAAAATAAGTTCAACAGGTTAATAAGTTAAGATGATTTTTAAAAGGACATTGTCAAATCTCTGGTTTTCAAATGAAATAAAAATTTTAACGTAAGCTTTATTGTTTATGCAAATTCTTGAAAAGTGGTGCTGTAATGCTGTTTTTTAAATTAAACCACTGATTACACTTTAGCAGACCCTCAATAAGATGTGTTCCGAGAAAGAATAAATACACTTAGACTCTCTCTCAGAATCTATGTTCTACACATACTCTGAGTTTCTCTAGCTCTAAGAAGCTCTTAATGAAAACCCATCTTCCTTCCTTAGCAGGGGGGAAGGAAAATTTGCCTGTAACTTCTGAAAGTTTAATAGAACAAATGGACATATATCAGAATAAGGAAAATGGGAATAAAATATACTAATCTGCAAACAGGAAATACCATCACAGCAAGAGAGAATCAGCAGAGTGAGAGAGCACTGCCTGGCCATTATTCAGAAACACAGTGCATTTTTTTTTCCTGTAGGGGAGGAGCACCATGGGGGAATGCAGACAGTTTTGAAGGCCTGGAAGTGATTATTAGGTGAGTGAATGGTGCCAGAGATGGTCATTGTGGAATTTCAATGAGCCCAAGAGACAGACATTATCTTGTAATGTAAGACCATCCAGGTGTGGTTATATTCTTCAGTCATCATTCCAAAGATAGATAATGGGATTTCAAGGTGAGGATGGAAGGCAATTATAGTTCCTTTCTCAGTCTGATCTTAAAGCCTATAAAGTAAATTCCAGACAGTGCCTTTCCAATTACATCCAATGGCTCAGCATGCCAATAAAACACCATATTTTGGGGGAGATTGATTCCTGAGCCCCAACTCCTTTTCCTGACATACTTCCAGATAAGCAAAGTAGGAATGCTACTGTGAAAACCTTTGAATATATTTTATATATTTATAAATATTGTTTTCAAACAGGTTACTAAAAGGCATCTTTAGAAAGAATTACCACATTTACAATGCATTAAATACTACTGTTAGTACAGATTATAAAATGTTTTATGTTGATATTTTTTAAATGATTTTCACTTTCTGTTGATAAATAATGATAGTATATTCAGTATACTTTCTCACAATTCATTATTCTATTCAAATAATGATGACCTAATTATTTGGCTATTTTTTATTGGTGGATTTGAAAACAGAAAGTTAATTTTAGTTACTGAAGATGACAAATTATTACATCTCTTTTTACATGTATATGCTTAGTATCATTATAGATGGGTTAGATACTCCAATTATTAATACTGAGAGTGCATCTTAACAGATTAAAAGTAGAAAATAAGTAACAAATTGGGTTTTGAAAAGCAATTTCGGTTAATTCAATTTACTAATTCCCTATTGCAGTTGATATTAGCATTTGTAAGCTGATATCCCTATCGTAGCATATTTTTCTATTTTTAATTGAAAAGATGAAGTGGTATAGTCTATTACACATAATATTTGTGAAATATTTTTAATTTGTTTGATTAAATTAAAGCCTCATGTTTAAATATCAAAGTAGAATACCTTCTCATACTAGGACCCTAATAACTTTCTAGGTAGAAAACACAATCTTATTAGAAAGAAACTCTATTATAGTCATCTGAACTCCAGGATAAAGGCTCAGTAAGTGCATTTGATGCTTACATTGTGCTGTGGTTTGCATGTGATTTTACCCCACCAGCCCATGTGTTTGAACACATATGTGTACCTCAATTTGTGGGGTTGTCTTGGGCAGCTATGGAAAATGGGGCAGGAGGTGTCTCAGTTTCATTTCCAGCTGTTGTGATAAAACATGTTGAACAAATCAACATACAAGAGGAATGATTTTAACTCACAGTTCACAGTTCTAATCTGTCCTGGCAAGGAAGTCCCAGTGGTAGGTGCTTGAGGGACCTGGTCATATCACATCCATAATTAGGAAGAGAATAAAGACTTCGGTCCTATTCCATGCTGGCAAAGAAACTGTCTATATTCTGCTGGTTTGAGTGACAGTAAATTCAAAAGTAATGGATGAGAATATTTGGTGGGAGAAATTTCAAAATACAATAGTATGCAGTCTCACTTTCTAAGCTTAACCAGGTTTGCAGAGAGAATTCAGAAAAGAAGCAGAACAGAAACAAATGAAAACAGTTTGGTGATTAAAGGATAGCAATGATGTTTAAAGTTGTGATCAATTCTAATTCAGACCAACTGACCATAATTGTTAATGATATTATCACCTTTAAAGAAGAAGCACTAATTTTGCTCTAGACCAATAGTAAAGGAGCCTTGACCTCCTGGATCTAATGCTCCATGGTATAAAAATATACCCACATGAAAAAGTTTTATTTAAATGGTATGCCCTTGTATGAAGAATGCCTGAACAGGGGGTGCTGCTATAATAATACCATGCTTTACCAGACAATTGAGGGAAATGTTTTCTTGGTTCAGCCATCGAAGTATTCAGAGGCTACTGTGGCAGTGGATCAAGGAGGTTCAAATACATCTCAAGCTGGTAATAAAACTTGGCATCATCTTCATAGTACTGGTTTTGAATGGATAGAAAAAACAAGGTTTATATGTCCATGATGGCTTGTACAAAGTGTCTCAGAAAAGGTCAGTGAATTCAAATAATAAGTAGTAGTACTAGATCCTATATATGAATTTCCTGAGAAAGTTGTGCTTTAAGGTGTGAATGGAAAGCTTACATTGTTGTGGCAGAAAATGGGATATGTAACAGGGGATGCTGCAGGTATCATTTGAAGGCAGACCATTAAGAGGCCACATGTGGTGTAAGTGGGAGGATCATAAAGGTGGCGCTGATTAAATCTGTTGTAGCCCAGATAATGTCATCATATGCTCTAGACAGTGGACGTAGAGCTGCAGCATTCTTACTGATTTTATATAACCTTTTCCTTCAATGTCCCCCATTCAGCTTTGAAATGACAAGGTCTGTTCTGTGCCAATGCATATGGGAAGGATGTAACTTTTCTTTATACCACAGTTAAGAGATTGCCATGAATCTCAAAAGAGATCATGAGCTTTGGAATAGTGTTGGAATTGCTAAGACTGGAGGCCTTGTGAAATGAGACTGACTGCATTTCCCACTATAAAACACCTAGGAGCCAATGTGAGCCAGTAGAAGAATAGTTTAAGTTTGAACATCCCCAATAACTCATGTGTTGAAAAGATTGGTGCCCAACTGATGAGTTGTTAGAATGAGTATGTGGAACTTTTGGAATGGGAAGCAGGTGATCACTGGTAGAGGTATGTAACTGGGGTAGGTCTTGAAGAGTAACAGCCTGGAATCACTTCTAGCTTTGTGACATCCATTTCCTGTTTCAGAAAATTCAGAAAGATATAACAATCTGTGTCATTTGTTTTTGCACCATTAACAGAGCCCCCCAATCACTATGCCTTCTGAGACACATTGACACCCTATATTGGGATCCATAATAAACTTCTCCTTTCAATTTTTTCTTCTACAGCAATAAGAAAAGTAACTGACACATGGTGCTATAACAGAGCAGAAGCAATTCCTTCTGTACTTTGGTGTTCTTATCTAATGTCTTACCATCCCTACATAACTTTCTCCTTTCAGCGTCAGTCACCACTCCATCCTCCTATGAAATCTAACTTCACTTTGACATTTGTATGAGAACATATTGTGCTTATATGTGGTGCTTATATTTCTATGTCTTGTTTATTTCACTTAACAAAATATACTCTGTCTTTGTTCATACTGCCACAAATTATAATATTTCACTCTGTTTTATTCCTGACATACATTCTTTTGCATATATAAACAAATGTTTTCATTATCTACTCATTAGCTAGGTATATGTTGGACAAGTATATTGGCTTTAGTTATAATTATGCTCAAGAATATAACCTTGGTGAAATTCCTTCAGCTCTAATTAATCTCAGCAATGTTTATGAATATGTCCATAGTCTAGACCATAGCAATTTATTAAAGTAGGTATATTACTACAGTGACATTAGGCTTCTAGGGATGAATGACCACATGTTCCAGAGAGCAAGCACTGATGGCATTTGGGCTCATGATGAGATCTGCTATAGTCATACTGAGGCAGCATGTGGTTAGAACTGAATCCAGGCCTCCCAGAGACACATGAAGAGTTGTGGAGCCAGATGCACAGTTCTAGAGACCCAGGGCATGGCCAGAATCTCCCCTAGGTACCTTGGGATCAACATAGGAGGCATTTATGTGTGCAGCTCTGGTAGATTCAGTTCTACAGCTGAACTTGGAGCTAACTAACTCGGATTGAAAAAGCTGACCAGAAAGTCTCAGGGATCGTGCGATTTGTGATTCTATATCACTGGGATTGTGGACATATATCACTGTGTCTGGATTTTATATGGGTGCTGAGGATTGAACGCAGGTCATCAGGCTTGCAGGCCAGGCACTTTACCAAATGAGCCATCTCCCAAGCCTGTCTTTCAAATATTTTCTTTTTTCTTTTTTTTTTTTTTTTTTTTTTTTTTGGTTTTTTGAGAGAGGGTTTCTTTGTGTAGCTTTGCGCTTTTCCTGGAACTCACTTTGGAGACCAGGCTGGCCTTGAACTCATGGAGATCCACTTGCCTCTGCCTCCCTAGTGCTGGGATTAAAGGTGTGCACCACCACCACCCGGCCAAATATTTTCTGTTAGCAAAACAGTTGATAATTTGTAAGGTCATTACTTTCAGAAATAGAGGGTGACTTTAGTGTTTTAAAAGCACATTTAATGGAATATTTAGCTTTTAGATACTAATGATTCCTCCACCTATAAACAGCTGAAAATTAACCTATGTTTTAGAAATGGTCTTGATTCTACTATGTATAATTTCAAACTTTTCTCTTTTGAATATAATTGTTCTTGCTTAGTCATTTCTTTGTGTTTTCATGATTATTTTCTTTGTGTATAAATCTAGTTGTCCATCATCATGGCATTTTTGGTATTGACTGTTATGAGACTGAGATCTGAAAGTTATAGAGAGAAACATGGACAATGGCCATTTTAATACAAAAATTCATTTATTCTCTTATAAATCTCAGTTTATACAACTAATATGAGACTCTATTTTATCCACATCATCTAGTCCTTTCCCAATGAAGAGAGCAAAATGTAATCAGTGTAAACTATCTTTATTGAATTTAATAAAATTTATTGTTCATCGATGACCATTACTCATCACAGACATCTCTAAGGAAATCATTTCCATTCATGTCTCTCATAAGCCACCTACATGTATATTTTATTATTTAAATTTAATGTTTACAGATATTAGAAACAAAAAATCTCATATATATTTTTAGCTAGTATAATGCATCCTTATACATTGTTTAATACTTTACTTAAACTAATGACTGGTTCATATTTTACAATTCTTCAAGTGGTATTTGAAGTGTTCCTACCTGATGCAAAACTCAATCTTTTACAATGCAGTTACTCAACCTAATACACGATTTAATGTCTGGATGGCCAAGTTAATAAATCTGTAGCTTGTGGCTTAAGAATCCACATGAGTTTAAAAGACTTAAGATAAAGATAATGACTTCAAATAATTCTCAACCAGTTCATTCCAAGTACAGCATAGAGCATCTAGTGATAAAATACGGAAGTAAATAAATATCTGTGGCATTATGCACTGTTAGCATCATTGCCTCTGCCTTTACCAAGAAACTTGATCTATCTCCGTTCCGGATTTTAAATTGTTATGGATTTCTTATTCTTATTACTTTTTCTTACTTTGAGGCAAAAAAATAAAGGCAGTATTTGGGACAGTCAGATTCATAGAAACTGCTGCAACTAATGCATACTAAACTATCTGGAGCAAAAGTGAAATGTATAGCTCCTGACATGACATCTCTGTGTTCAGAAGCATGTGTATGATGAGAAGCACCTTAATAATTGATCAAATTATTGGCTGCTCAGCCACATTTTAGGTATTGCATGAATAAAATTCTCTATTGTTACATACTGCCAGACAGAATATTAATCATGTCATCATCAGTGGGACCCACAAGACAAACTACTAGAAAGGTAAAGTTCAGGATACTTTGTTTTGAGTATGAAATGAAGTTTGGGCCTTGGGATTCACACATTTCTGAAGTAAATTTACTGCATCAGACATGTTGATGGACAATAAAAGCTGCCTAACTCCATGTCATGAGACTGCATACATGAATCAATGCCACTGTGTGTTCTGATCCACCCACTACTGATTTCCAATGCCTAAATGACTCAGGAAAACTACCACAGTCCACCATATTTTGGGTGTGTATGTACGAGTGTAATAGAGGAGAGTAAACTGTGTGGCTCTCTACAGTTGAAACAGGGCTGTGATTATGTGACATATAGTGTCAACGTGTATTAAAATAGTCCTTTTAAAAAGTACTACAAGTTCTAACATGCTATTGCAGTGAGGTTGAATAAACATGAAAATATCTCTGCATATATATGACAAAGAAAATATATGATACTCCAGATAAACTGACAATTACTGACACTGAAAAAGCACCAATTTTAAACTATTTTCACTTCTAATTGTACTTCTATCAAAGTATTCTTGCCTCTCAGATGAGGGAGCTCATTCCTCATTCATTTGCAATGTATGTAGGTGTTTCAATGATTGTTTAATGCTCTATGGCATTCAGACTTCTCATGATACTGAACTTAGACCTTCAGGAAACTTGAACCATGTGCTCATTATTTTGAAAGAGTGGCTTTTGTGACCTCCAGTAACCTATGTGGTAGCCTGTCAATACATTCTCTCTTAATGTTATTCAATCTTAAAGTGTATAGAGTTGGGGCCACACTCCCGTGAAAACTTAAGAAAAATAAATCTGGAGATTGTGAATGAGTTCTCTGCCTGTCAATAGACTCACGAGAGCCTACCGTGCATCTTACCTTAAACTTTCAAAAATGAGAACAGATTTTCCGTTATCACTTGTTTGGTATCACAGGATATTTCAGGTGCTGTCGTTGTTTCTGTGCATGATGCAGTGTATGCATTTTAAGTATGTGCTATGGTCTGCTTATGAGATCACAGAGCTACCCAGGAGTCAGGCTTCCACTTGTGAGACAGGATTGTTTTTTTATTTGTTTATTAGTTTGTTTCTTTTGTATGTACAGCTGCATACACTAGGCTATCTGGCTGGTGCATTTCTGAGGATTCTCCTGTCTGGACCTCATATCTTTCCATAAGAGTGATAAGATCACAGATGAACCTGACTGTGTCTGACTTTATGTGAGTTCTGTATTCAATACTGAGACACATCCCCAAACTCTCTTCCTAACGTTCATTTTTATTGAAAATAATTTTTCATACAATATATTCTGGTCAGGATTACCTCTCCCCCAACTTCTACCAGCTCATCCCCAAGCTGTCTAACTCTGTATTCTCTCTCTCCCTCCTCTCCCTCTCTCTCTCTCTCTCTCTCTCTCTATCTCTTTCTCTGTAACTGTCTCTCTCTATTTCTCCCTGTCTTTATATAACAAACAGGAAAAAAAGAGTACAAAAGAAATAAAAAGCACAAGAAACACACCTGCACATACACACACACACACACACACACACACACACACACACACACACACCCAAAACCAAAACCTGTGAAAATTCAAAATTGGAAACCATAATGAAGGCCCAAAACAAAACAAAACAAAACAAAAAAACAGTAAGTTGGTCATCTACTTCTGGGCATAGAGCCTTCCTTTAAGTAGAGTTTGTATCCCCAGTGAGATGCCATTGGAGAAAACTAATTTTCCATTTCAAAGCATTTGTCAATTGTTGATAACATCTTGGTTAGGGATGGGAGATCCCGCCCAGTCCTCTCCTCAGTGCTGGGAACCCATTTGTCTTGAATCTGTAAAGACTGTGCATGCTGCCCAGTCGCTGTGAGTTCACATATGAATTAGTCCTGTTGTGTCTGGAAGACACTGTTTCCTTGATGTCCTTCAAGTCAAGTTGATAGCTCAATAGGTAGAACGCTTGTTGCCAGAGCATGGAGAGCTTAGTTTGAATGTCCAGATCTCCTAAGAAAGCTGGGCTTAAAATATTCGTCCATAATCTCAGAATCCTTACTGCCAAATGCCAGATGGATAAAGGAGTATTTCCACATACTGGTAGGCCTGGTAGCTCTGTGCATATGGAGGTAAACCGCTAAGAGATCTTATCTCAAAAAAAGTAAAAGGTGAAAACTGATATCTGAGATTGTCCTCTGACTTCCTTTTGTATTCACCCACTCACCTATCACCTACACACACACACACACACACACACACACACACACACACACACACACACAAAATCAACTTTAATAAAAATACTCTCTTAAGTCAAATTTCTTCACCTGTAAGGTGGAATAGGAACAGACACATGACTTGAAATTCTTAGGTGGTAGAGTGGTGTGCATTGCTATGAATTCTTTATTTTTCTCTTCCCTTGCATATTTCCAAGCATCTCAATGGTAAAGTGTAATTCTCCACTACTTTATTAGGAGCTTGGCCATTTAAAATTCTTTTTCTAATAGATTTTTAAAGCAAGGAAAAATAAATTGTTTGGGGTAAATTAAGGTATAATTTAGCAAGCAGTGGAGACAGGCTGTGTCAACTATTGTGTGTATTTGATGATATTTAATATATTCACATGATTTTATATAAACCTATTCTGTACCCCATGATTTACAGAACATTGCTTCAAAAAGAGAAGAATATTACTTCCTTTTTATTTCACACCGTCAACTATGAGAAAAATTTTCTTTGATTTCTAACAATATATGTATCAAGAAAACTTTGGCAATAAAAATGTTTATTATGTTGTAGCATGAGGAATGAGTATAAAGGAATCTCAATTCACTCATAACTGTACTTCCAGCTGAAGTGTGACAGTAAATCCAGAGATGAAATGAAAGATTAACTTGTGGAGATGGCAGCTTTGCAGACACATATTACTGCCATATTGCTTGTCTTTGCAGCACAGTGAGCTACAGTTTTTTTTTTTTTTTTCTTCATGTCATGTGCTTCAGTATCCGAGTGTACAAACGTATTTCCTCCCGCTGATAACATTAAGTGGCATTTATTCCACTGGATCTAGAAGAACACAAGATAGTTAATACTATTACAATGATTCAGAAGTTGCTTTGTGTATACGTTCATGAGGATCCCGAGACGTGCTTACTGCACAGCAGGTATTCAATCTCAGATGAAGGAGTGGGGGCCACACAGTGTTCCAGAAGCCCCCAGCTTTCGATTTACTTTCAAATAATTACAGGAATGAGGGGGCTCTCCTACATTCTGTGGTGGTTAGAATCCGGGGGAATCAACAGTCAAAGGAGAGAAAAATGTGGTACATTTCCTAAAGTCCTTTCTCAAGGACTAAACGCTGGAGAGAGTGGTAACCAAGGAAGCGATCAGTTCCATTTGAGACTGGGAAACTCAGAGCTCCCACGGCAGCAGCCACATTGCTCAAAGAGCAGCCCAATGAGATGTGAGGGTAGAAGTCCTGAGGTCAGGGGAATGCTGGGAGGCAGCTTTCTTGACATGGTAAACCGGTGCCAACGGTGGCCGTGACACACTTCATGAACAGGAGAAAGAAGAAGCAGAGAAGTGACAGAGGGAGGGGTGTGAGGAATATTATGTACTTAAAAAGATCTCTGGGGACATGAGGCAATCAGCATTTGGAAGTCTGAGCTGTGTATTCCAGGTACTGCTGTGACACAGGTAGAGCTTGTGAAATATGTTGCTAATGAGAGCCCATTTGTCCTGACAGCTGGAGAGGCCTGGGGATGCAGGCCAGTACCTTCAAAGGGCTCCCTGTATAACAGGGATGATGGCTGATATACATGTAAAGATAATGGAAAGCAAATGCGACATGTAAAACCCAGACAACTGTTCAGGGATCTGAAAAGGGATGACCAGGAGCAGAGCTTTGAAGGAAGCTTTGTATTGAATACTAGTGGATTACCTGTGTGGAAAGACTGGGACTGCAAACTCTAGCAAAGAAAGGAATGTTTCTTTAGTTTTATATCTGATATTCTTTAAAATTAGATAGGCAGATATTCTATTATTTATCTTTGACTTATCAACTAAATATAATACATGAATCTGCATGAATGAAACCTATAGATGTTAATTCTAATAAACACAAATAAAAAAGCCATGGTAGTTAGTTTCTGAAGAAATCCAGATTGTCTTTATTAGATTTTGTGTTTTCAGGTAATATTTGACTAAGTCTTCCACTGCAAAATTGGATTTCATATACTCTAATTCAGAGCCTCTTGTGTCCAGATATTCACCACATTCTGTCTATAATTCAAAATAACTTCCTCACCAGTGTTTTGTTATATATATATATATATATATATATATATATATATATATATATATATTCATAGTCTTTATTTGTTGATTCCAAAGTTTCCAGAGAAGAGAGACACCATATTTGGTACCAAGGGGTACTCAACAAATCTTCCAGTTAAATTTTACTGTCTGTTTTTTTTTTTTTTTTTTTTTTTTTTTTTTTTTTTTTTTTTAGGTGTGGCTATCAAACACAGAGTCTCATGCATGTTAGGCAAGTACTGTAGTACTTATAGACACTGCTACTCCTCTGTCTATGTTCTTTATGCCTGGGATTGGCAGGAAGGCTCTCATGCTTTCTCAACATAAATTCTCCTAATTTTTCACATGTATGTGAGTCAAAGTGTCACTTCAAAACTATTTATTCTCCTTTGTTATTTTTGGGCTCCTTCTAAATCTATGTTTTCCAAACCACTGTCCTGATATAAGGAACTTCACTTACAATTGGATCTGCCAAACTCATATGTTCCTTACCTATAGCAAACATTTTCTTGATGGACTTGTCAGAGTCCCAAGAGAAAAGGACATTAAAATAGACTTTATTAACTAGACATGTGTAAATTTTGAGACAATGAATTTGAGGAAGCAAAACAACTGACCTCTCGTTTTTTCTGTCGGATACATTAGGAGCCATTTAAAAAAGGACACATGTCTCTGAAAATGATGCCCTTTTAACTATGATATTTCATTTTAGATGATTATATTTAGTTATTCATTCTCTCTCTCTCTCTCTCTCTCTCTCTCTCTCTCTCTCTCTCTCTCTCTCTCTGTGTGTGTGTGTGTGTGTGTTTGTGTGTGTGTGTTCACATGCCACTGAGCACATGTGAAGGTCAGGGGACAATCTTCAAGAATGACTTCTCTCTTTCCACTGTGTGGATCCCTAGGATTGAACTCAGGTCATCAGGGTTGCCATCAAATGTTCTGTCATGCCAGCCCTTGTCCATAAATTTACAAAAAAGAAGAAAATTATTCATTTGTAGAAGTAATTATTTTGTCTCATGTCATAGGTTCTAGCCTCCTGCTTTTCTATTTAAGTATTTTGGGGAGATGGCTTTAAGATGGCAATTCTTATTTAGTAATCTGTCAATCAAGCTAATGTGATTGCAATGAACATGCCTATTTTCCTGAGGTTTTACACACTAATGACTCCCCTGTTATCACTCTCTTGCTCACTGGGCAGGTCATTGCTCCATTACTAACCCTCTTTTATCTTGCTGATTACATAATGAATTTAGTGATGACTCATAAATAGACCAGAGGGAAACATCTGATGTACTGCCATTAAAGATACCTGTCTTTACCTCTTTGTAAAATATGACACTTCAAATATAGGATCCTCAATTTCAGCCTCGGATTCTGCACACTGCCCTCTCAGGGACAGCTGGCTCTCCTAGGGAGTGTGTATTTTTCAGCTTCACACAATGCTGCCCATTGTTCCCAGAGGAGTGACACCCAGGTGATGCCAGGTGAAAACCACTCTATCTCCTTGAAAAGTTAGACAAAAATATTGCTCTGAGATTCATAAATTATGTTCATTTCCTTCTTCTGTCAATATTAATGTCAGAAAATTTCTACGGGATTTATTGAAAAGACCCTGCCCCCTTGAGCTTTTTAAAGATAAAACACTTAATTCCTTGTTTCAGGCAGTTGCTATGCAAAGACCAGTGCTGTGAGGGAACTAGGGAAGGGGTGATGAAGAAGACTGGAGTCAGGAACCTTATGAAGAAAGTGAAAGCAGATGTGGCCTATGGCTTAGATCGCTCCTTTTAAAGTCACTGTTAGACAGTGATTGGTTTGACTATCATGGAGTCTTTATTATTGATAACGAGTCAGAGATTCATTTAACTTAAAGATTTCCTAAAGTATCTGTGTAGGGGCAGTGGGATTCATGTAAATCCTACTGGAATCTGTATACCAGTGTCAATTTCCTGGCTTTAACAGTGGGTGGTGTTTTCATGAAATACTTATGGGAGAAGCTAGGCATATTAAGTACACAGGTACTCTGGACTGGTTTGGTATCTTCAAATTAGTCTTAATCTAACTTAAAATTGAAGTGTTTTTTTTTTTTTTTAAAAAAAAAAAAAACTGGAAACACATAAACTGTCAATTTTTTTCTTAAAATAGTTCAAAGTTCTCAGAAAAATGCCACAGTAGACAACCAATCACTGGAAACCATGAGCAAGAAAAATTGATGAAAAGCAGCAAAATGACATATTTCCTTTAATTTTATATTTCCAATGTGTTACATTCATCAAAGGACTCCTTATGTCTTATTAACTGTTGCCATACTGGTAAACGGTACCAGATTTGACAAATGACTAACAAGGAGTAGGTCCTCTTAACCAAATGCATATTTTAATGGTTTGGATCTTGGCATCATTTTGCTGTTGTTGTTGTTGTTGTTGTAACTCTGAGGATAATTTGTCTACTTTTTCAGAAGTCAGCATTTTGACACCGCGGCAGTAGAGCAGGCCTTTGCTTTGCCAGTCTTTCTTCACAGCCCGTGTTTACACCTAACAGCTTTGTCAAAGGTGACAGGATCGGCGATGAAAACACTCATGAGTAAGGTGACAATCATCAATGTTCATTCAGAGTACACAAATATTTTGTTGCAAATTCATTAGCATAGTGTGTTTCAGAGAATTGTATCTTCAATTTGATAGAGACCAGAACATTCTCTATTTTCCCTGAATCTCATACAATTATATAAACTCAGTAATCTTACTCAGATAAAAATACCTCTTTTTTTTGTCTTTAGATGAACATATTGAATTATGAAATTGGGCTCCAAGCTACTACAAAGCAAGGAGTAGGCATGAGAAACCTCTTCTCAAGCTGTTGGTCAAGGAAATCCAAGAGACTCCCATAACAATATGGGTTACTGCTGTTGCTCTTGGTTGCCTTTCCAAGGCTGAAGGACACATCCCTGGTTGATGATGACATCCTATACTTCAGACACAAGTGTAGTAGAAGTTTTCCTGTGTCCAGCCTGGTTCATAGCCACACAGACCCAAGTAAACACACAGAAGTTTATATTAATTAAAACTGCTCAGCCATTAGCTCAAGCTTACTACTGACTAGCTCTTACACTTTAACTCAGCCCACTTCTTTTCATCTATATGTCACCATATTTTCCATGGCTTTATCTGTGTGCCATTACATGGTGCTCCTGGATGGTGGTCTGGTGTCTCCTGACTCAGCCTTCCTCTTCCCAGAATTATCCTTGTCTGCTTATCCCACCTATACTTTCTGCCTGTCTACTGTCCAATCAGCCTTTTATTAATCCAGTGTACAAGAGCATTATCCCACAACACACAAGTCTGAAATAATTTGAGTTGGGTCTAAAATGACTGCTTCCCCCCAATGACTGGCTTTCATAATCCTAGAAGTTTCTGGGCAAACTTCCAAGGGTAGGAAGCAATCAATAGTCCTACCTAGCTGTGATACTTAGAAACCACAACAATAAGCAGCATTGCCAGATATTCCTAAAGGGGCAAGAGTGGCATTCATATCTCGGCAGTAACCAAAAACTATCTAAGTTGACTCAGGGGTGGTGAACAGGAGGGAAATCACGCCTTGTATTAGAAAACTTCAAACTGACTGGGACTAGTGAAGTCACAATTCTTGGAGGATAACTTATTACTGCTACTTTACTAGAATGGAATGACTCTTTTTAAAAAAAATTATAGATTTATATATTGAAAGAATACATGAATGGACCTTCAGATACTCAAAACCTGTGTCTGGCAAAGCACAGAAGTATTAATGTAAGATAAAATTCGAACAGTTATCACTGTAAGACAATTTTGTGTAACAAAAGAGATGTGAACAGTATTTCTACAGCTTTTTTCAAAAGATGTGTCCATTTGGATTTTTTTTTTTGTCCATGTATATTTACTTGCAAGTATTCATTGCAAAGAATTATTGATCTGTTGCAAGGTCTTTGGTTTCTGCTACACTGTTGATTCTGGGCCCTCCTGGGTCTCCTCTTGGTTATTCTGTTGTTGCCCTATGTTTAGAGATCCTGCAGCTTTGGGTCTGTCAGACCAGTCCCTCCATGTGCTCCAGCAATTCACAGATGGGGTGGATATTGGGGTGGACCAACCCATAACTCTGGTTCTGTGCCTGGATTCTTATTTGCTTTCTAAATATTAAACTCTATATTCACAGCCAAGTGTAACGTACACTCATCACCAATAAAGCTTTCCTTTGTATCAGAGGGGCATCATTACAGAGAATAACGACTGGTCAAAATACAGAAAACAACTGATTGTGGGGGTACCTAATGGTACACTTACAACATAACTGTTGCACCCCAGGCTCAAGGAACATTATGGAACAATGGGAAAGAATGAATCTAAGAACCAGAAAAACACACAGTCTGATGTGAGATTATGTCTCCTAGAAATGACAGAAGAGATACACCCATGATACCTCAACTGCATGGCTGCCTAAATGAGACTCAAACTGTGAAAAATTAATAGATGTGCTAATATGTAAGGGGAAATTTCAAGGGACCCAACATCTTGATAAAGAATTACAGGCAACAAGTAACTCCTGCAGGGGGAGATTTAGTTTTCCCAAAGAACGAGAACCCTAAGTACTTATACAATATCAAACAGTTACCTCTGAAATTATATGCATACAAATAACAGTAAATGAACTCAGTATTTTATATTTGCATTTTATACATTAATAAGTATATGTAATAATCAAAGAAAAAGAGGGTAAGGCACAAATGTGAGAGGAGTAAGGGGGCATGGGAGGGGTTGGCAGGACAGGTCATAGGGAACAGTTGAAGAAGGAAAAAGAAGGGGACAATGATGAGACTATAATTTGATTTAAACTTAAAAATACTAAGTAAAAAGTTATCCGAAGGGATGAAGTGATGTTTCAGTCGTTAAGGTGCTTACCATACAAGCACGAAGCCCTGATTTTATACACCCAGCACCAATGTCAAAATAAAAAGCAATACTCAACTGCTGGGAAGGCAGATCCAGGGCAATCCCTGAAGCCACCTGGCCAGACCGTGTTGTCTAGTCAATAAACTCCAAGTTCAGTGAGGAACCCTGTCTTAAAAAAAGTAAGTGTGGTGCAGGATTGACAGAAGGAACCTACCACCAACATCTAGCCTATATATCAATGTAAACACAAGCACACACACACACACACACACACACACACACACACACATACATACACCACAGATATGACCAAATTATGTAAAGATCAGACAAAAATTCCAGCCAAACATTTCATATTACCTTTATACCACATATAAATTTTTTGATAAGAAGCTAAATAAACATTAAAAACTGCCATTTGTTTCTTTATATGTAGCGTCATGTATATACAATGTCCCCCACAATCTCCATGGTTTGAAGGTTTAGTCTTAACGCTGCTATCTGGGGAGACTGTGGAAACCTTAGGGGGCGTGGCTTGAGTGAAGGAAGAATGTCACTAGAGACCGATGCATGAGTTCATATTATCCTTGCCCTCCTGCTGCCTTACATCCTGCTTCCTGATTGACCATAAAGTCAGCAGCTGTCTCCTGCCACATGCTCCCACTGACATGATGGTCTGTCTGCTCGTGTGAGACCCAGTGACCATCAACGGAACCCTGTGTAACTTTGACCCAAAACATAATCTTTTCTCTCTAAAGGCCACCAAATGTTTGATCTCAGAAATGGAAAGTAGCTAACATCTATTCAATAGCTGCAATAAACTACTGACAGTCAACCCAGATCTATGTTCATGTTAGTATTTGAAGCTGTAATTGTTAGTTCAGAAGCTGAAAGGGAGAGAGATGGATTGCCTCACACTTCGTTACAATCTATGGGTGTGATGTTTTTCTCTGACTATATATGGTTATAATAGTTAGCAGTTTTACTGCATTCTGGTTGTCTATATTGTTTTATCATACATCCACAAATACTTCTTTAATATGATTGTTTTTTTTTTTGCTGCTCTTGTATTGTTTTGGCATAGGCCCTGACCACAAAC
Source organism: Peromyscus leucopus (assembly GCF_004664715.2). Lineage (NCBI taxonomy): Eukaryota > Metazoa > Chordata > Mammalia > Rodentia > Cricetidae > Peromyscus > Peromyscus leucopus. The sequence continues at coordinate 60,488,874 of NC_051075.1, read as the reverse complement.
CCTTGTGTATGTTTAATATGCACTTTATAAATGAGCTACTCCTCCAAGTCCTACATTCACAAGTACTTCTTGAGCACATAATATTCATTTTATGAAGTCGCAAAGAGGATTTGATCATGGCTCCAACCCTACGCCATAGGTAATTCAGAATCTTTGTCATATTTTAAAGAAATTAGCTGAAATCAAAATACACATTTAATTTGTTTACTTCAAAATTATAATGCATGGCTCAATATAAGAATAACATTACCATTATTTATGCTTGTGTGTTCCACATTTATTTTTCTAAAAATAGAATGTGTTTAATTTAAATATATTCATTCTCCCCAATATTACTGATAGGAACCAGGAAGGCCATTTGAATGATGACAGATAAAATAAGGGAGAGTGCAATTTGCCATTTTCCACACAACTGGACAAATCCTAAAATCCATAAAATGATTCGCCGCTTTTCCAGCCTTGCGCTTCTACTGCTGGGCTGTGGGCACAGAGAGAAGGCTCATGATGAATGTGTGTGCATTAGAACAGTGGGGCTGCTCTTTGGCAACTCAAGCCACAGACCAAACATTCCTAATTAAGATGTTGTCATTTTACCTAGGGGAAAAGCTTTGGCCACATTCCAGCATGCCCATAAATAAGAGAGACTGCCAGAAATATGAGAAAGAATAGTTTCAAGCAAAAGTATCCTTACATGATTAAGGGCATAATTCAGCCAACTACCAAAACTGATTTATAGGCTCACAGTACAGGGCGCTTTGGTTATGGAGCTGTTTGTGCAGCGCACCTCCTGCTGGCCACACTGGAAATTACATGTGGGAAGCTAACACCTGCTCAACTGTTCAAAGGATAAATTGTTCTTTTTCTCTTTCAAAAGTGATCATTTCTCACTCTAATTTTGCTCACAAAGATGCATCCTTATTTCTCAGGGCTATTGTCTGACATACATACATGTACAATTTCATTCAGTTTGATTCCAGGTTTTAACTGTTGCTTAAAGAATGTGCATTCCCATAAGAAAGGATGAGTAATTTTTTTGTTTGTTTGTTATTGTTTTTTGTTCCCGTATCAAATGCATACTAACTTGGCTTGTTTTCCTTGCAGGCATGGTGGCGTTTTATCTGTCTCCTACTAGACCTATGTCCTTCCTTGAGGCTTCATTTCAAGGTCCATCTTTTCTTTATTTCTCTTTTTAATCAGTTCATTCTATCATAAAAAATCATTAACATGAAATCTTCTGCTGCATGACATGAATTTTTGTTTTCCTGAAGGAGTATCTACATATTTTAAAATCCACAAAGTGGGGCAGGTTAACCCGTCATCTGTAGATTCAAGACATAAAAAGAGCATCCATCATGGCTTTTTTTTTTTTTTTTTTTTTTTGGTGAGCACAGTCTCATAGATGCCTTCACATTCAAGACATTTCCAAGAAAACTGCAGCTGGAGCAAAAGAAATGCTGAATTACCTCAAACTGACATCTTGATCTTTTTCTTTGAAATCTCCCTAGGAATTCATCGCTGCAGCCCTAAATCAAATGAATCGGATGGCTTTGCTTATTCCATATGGGGAGCAGTACATCTCCTGTGTGTCGTAATGTTACTACAGTTGGAAGTTCTCTGCAAAAGGAAGCCCGTGCCTTTTGTGCCATCACTGACAGTGAACTGCTTGTGTCTAATTATGTCTTTACTGATCAGCAGCTAGAAAGGTAATCTCCACTGGTGCCAGCTCAGTGTGTTTAACAGTCATAGAACTCCGGCTTCTTTGAGAAAGTGAACTGAGAGATTTCCAGCTTGGAGACAGAATCTCAGTGCAGGAGCAACACATCTTCGGCAATTAACATGTTCAGCCTCGAGCCTTTCCTTTCCTTCTTTTTCAGCAGGCTGACACAATTCCCTGTGTGGCTTTAGGAAGGTCTCAGCTGTTACATGCTGGCTTATTTCCCTACCACGCTCCAAAGGGAAGGCTGAAAGCAACAGCTAGACATCTGTACCTGATCCTTGGCTCGGACTGCACAGTCTCCTCCTGCCACCCCCACTTCCTTTTCCTTTCTCTGCAGGGGATTGAGTGAAATAGGAAAGCCTTCATTTTTATTAGTGATTCTCTCTTTTGCTTTTAAAAAATACAGTTCTTTTTTATGATGCATGGTACTTATTCACTTCAGTTTGCCTCCGATAAAATGATAAAGTGCATTAAGCCACTCTATTCCCTTTGTTGTTTACGCAATAAAATTGCTTAGGTTTCATGTGGCAGTTTCAAGGCATTTATGATGGAGAAGAAAAAATATTAATTATAATGAAGAAAGATATAAATTAAAATAGTTACAGCATCTTGGCATTTATTTTCCTGAAGCTTATGTCTGTAAGTGTTCAAAAAAAATAAAAATAAAAACCTGCAGTTCAAGAGTTGGAAGGTTGCTTTGTTTCCACTGAGTTGGGATAAGAAGTTAAAGGTAAAATTTCAGATGGAACCTGGCACTTTGTTTTAATCTCTATAAAAAATGAAATCTATTTATATCTATTTTATACTTATAAGTTGCCAATGTCTCCATGATGGGATAATATCCCTAAAGATATTTGAAGTTTTCCACCGTAATTCACAATGAAATAGTTTCCATAATATCTATGAAAATGCTGTAGTATCATGACATTAGTTATTTAATGGGGATTGGACTTGGCTTTGACCTATGAATCCATTGAGTTAGCATCTGTTTTGGTCTTTTTCTGTTATTGAAGAACAATATTTGAGCCTGGGTGATTTATAAACGTGAAGTTTTGTGTATGGTTCTAGATGGTGTGTGTGTATATGTGTGTGGAGGGGTGTGAGGGTGTGTGCACATGGACATAAGAATGTATTTCTGAGTATATATGTGGAGGCGCATGTATGTACAAACATGTGGTATGAGCATCATTTCTCAGGAATAACTCCTGATTTGTGAGGCAGGCTCCCTTATTGACCTGGAACTTACCTAGCCAACTAGGCTGGCCGGCCAGTGAGTCTCAGAGATACAACTGTCTGTCCCTCCCAAGAGTTAGGATTAGAAGTGTTCTTAACAATGCCTGGCTTTTTATGTGGAGTCTACGGATTAAAGATCTTCTTTTTGTGTAGCAAACATTCAACTGATTCCCCTTACATTAAAGGGTTTAAGTCTAAGGTTTTGTGGTAATTTCTGGTCAGGGCACTATGTTGCATCCTAATAATTGAGACTTGAAAGGGCAAATGGCCATGATGGGAGACTGAGACATAGGTCCAGCCTGGCATTTTAGTCTCCCCGCAGGGAAGGCATTATTCCCAATTAACTATCTAATCCTATGGTAAAGCCCTACTTCTCATACTGCCACAATGGCAACTGGATATCAAAGAGAATTCCTGAGAAGAGGACCACACTCCAATCATAGTGGTATACTTGTGCTCCCCTTTGGTTTCCTGGTAGTTTCTATAGAAGGAAAAACAAGAAGCAAGTCGCTACATTGGGGTGTCTATTAGATAATAATTAAAACCAGAAAAAAATAATATCTTCAGAATATGTGAAGAGGAAGGGAAGAAGAGATGCACGATGCTGTCTCAGTTACTCCAGTGTTCTGTGACATTACTGCTTTCTTCAACATCTTTTGGTTCACAACAGAGAGTATCTTGTAAAGGACTTTTTTAAAAAAAGGAATCCTGAAAAAAGTAGCTATTCAAAAGCTTAGATGAATGCAAATTAATCCCAGAAGAACACTTTAATCTTTGCCAAGAAAGAGAGGTAAAGAAATCTCCCAGGTGGCTTTTTTTTTTTTTTTTTTTTTTTTTTTGAGTTTCACAGCTCTGAAATTCTTACAGGGGTTGAAGGGAATCTTTGTTTTATTGCAGACAGATGGACGGGAATGGCTAACCAAATCCATAAAAATCCATAGTTGGCTGAGATGCCTTCAACAATGAAAATATTCTGCCAGCAACAGAAGCTGGGATAGGTCTTGCTCACCAAACTCCTGGATCTAAGATGACGTGCTAAGTTTACCAGTAAGTAGAAAGTAGAGCAGGTTATCTACAGAACTCAAAGAGTTTAATTGTCCTTTTGAAACACAGTGAAATTCAATGTGTCTTAAAGCATAGGATTTAATTGCCTGTCTCTAACTGGCACATGAAGACAAAAATCAGTAATCAGAGAGGCAGCAGGAAGTCAGATGGATTTCTCTCCAACTTGATTAGAGCAATCCTACTCTGTCAGTCCTAATTGACAAATTCAAATCTGTTCACTCACTGTTTACTTACTTAGTCATGCATAATATCCTGAATTGGGAATGAAATTTGAATACCTAACTTAATAGACTTAACAAACAAAAAATATATATAATTGGTACTAAGGAATGACTAGCATGTTCTTTGTTTGTGCCCAGTCAATGGCAGTTGAGCGCCTACATTGTGTAAGAACACTGAAATCAATTGGGCCTTTAAACTTAAGCTACTAGAAACTCAGAGCATCTAGAAGCTGTCTTTTCTTTAAGGGTCTTAAAATAGAACTTTAATATACAAAATAGTATTATTAATGACAATTTCTCACTATATTTTTTAATTAAAATTATTTTATTTATTTTTACATACCAACCACAGACCCCCTCTCATCCCTCCTTCCGTTCCCATCCATCCCTGCCTAACCTTCCTCTAGACCCACCCCTCAGCTCCTCCTCCAAAAGGGTAAGTTCTCCCATGGGGGGCACAGCAAATGGCCAAAAGACATTTAAGGGATTGCTCAACATCCTTAGTAATCAGGAAAGTGTAAATCAAAATTTTGAGATTCCATCTTACACCTGTCAGAATGGCTAAGATCAAAATAAAACTGACAGCTTATGTTGGAGAGGATATGGTACAAGGGGAACACTCCTCCACTGTTGGTGGGAGTGCAAACTTGCACAGCCACTCTCAAAATCAGTATGGCAACTTCTCAGAAAATTGGGAATCAATACACCTCAAGACCCAATGTTACCATTCTTGGGCATATACCCAAGGGATGCTCAAGCATATCACAAGGACACTTGCTCAACTATGTTCATATCTGCATTATTCATATTAGCCAGAATCTGAAAGCAATCCAGATGTCCCTCAACAGAAGAATGGATAAAGAAAATGTGGTACAGATATGCAATGGAGTATTTCCTAGCTGTGAAAAACAATGACATCATGAAATTTTCAGGCAAATAGATGGAACTAGAAATATCATCCTGAGTGAGGTAACCCACAGAAAGACAAGCATGGTATGTACTCACTCATAAGTAGATGCTAGGTGTAAAGTAAAGGATATTCAGACTACAACCCACAGGTCCAGAGAGGCTAGCTAACATGGAGGATCCTAAGAGGAACATAAAGATCACTTTGGGAAGGGGAAACAGAGTAAACATTCCCATGAGTAAACTGGGGATGAGAGCGGTGTTAGAGGGAAGGGGATAGAGTATGAAATCATGAGGGAACAAGATGGTTGAGCTGGGAGAGGGGCAGAGTGGAAGATCAATGAAGTAGAAGCTGTCTTAGTAAGGATTTCTACTGCTGTGACAAAACACCATGACCAAAACAACTTATGGAGGAAAGAATTTATTTCACTCACAGTTTCCTATAACAGTTCATCATCAAAAGCAGTGAGGGCAGGAACTCACACAGGGCAGGAACCTGTAGACAGGAGCTGATATAGAGGCCTTGGAGGATGCTGCTTACTGGTTTGCTCCCAATGGCTTGTTCAGAACCATGGTTTTATAGAACCCAGGACCACCACCCTATTTATAATACCACCCACAATGGGCTGAGCCCTTCTCCATTGATCACTAAGTAAGAAAATGCCCTAAAGGCATGTCCACAGTCTGATTTTTAAGGAGAATTTTTTTTATTGAGGTTCCCTCCTCTCAGATGATTTTAGCTTGTGTCAACTTGACATAAAACTATCCAGCACAGAAGCATTCCTGAGTATTCTAAGGATTGATCAAAAAATATTTATAGTGAAAATTCAACTGACTAGAAAGGATTAATGGCATGGGAAAAACACAACTTTCTGTTATTAATCTAAGTTTAGGCAGACCTTGGAGTAAAATAGGGATGCTGATAATAAAAATGCATAGCTTTAAAGACATTCTTTATTTATGTTAAATTTGTCTTATATTTATTTTCATTGTGAATATTATATATAAATTACATATATTAGTTATAGTTCTGTTTAAACATAATTCTTAAGAATACAATTATTACTAAAATTAAAATAAAATGTATGTTAAAGCAACATTAAAATATATTAGTTACATATAGCCTGAAAATTGTATTTCATTATGTACATATGTTCATTGGTTTCTTCTGTATTTTTAAATGCAATTTTGTTTTTTTTTATCTTAAAATTAACTTATCTACCAATACTGTATCTTTACTATGAATGAAGCATGAATAAATGTGCCATGAATATTATATCCTATGCCTGAATCTATGATATAAATTTCAATTATGTCAGCCATTATTCCTTGAATAAAAAATGTAACTCAAATCTTTGTTTTGATTTTATGATTAGTGTTCCTTAGTAATTGTCAGCACTGATATAATTGATTTCAAATATTGTAACTTTAATGTTCACAATATTAAGTTGAAATAATACACTAACTTTGTTTTCCTACCCTGCAAAAGTAATCATGTTCACAATGAAAGTGTACTGCAGAAATTGATTTAGCTGGAAGAGAACACAATTCAATTTAGATGGAAAATCCAGTATAACATGGTCCCTCTTCAACAGCAAGACCAAACTGACCAACCTTACTTCATCTGCTGATGCTTCTCCACCTGATTTTTGCCTTCAAGTCTTCATGTGGCTAGTGATTTTTCTGTGCTTTCCATGGTGCAACTAAATGCCAACAGACATGCTTTACAATCAGTCTATTTAGACACTTTATTGAAAAATGGACTCCAATACATTTGACTTATTAATGTGCACTTTTAAAAAGTCATTGTAGATGAAAAAAATTATAGGAAAAATAAAAATAAATATTAAAGAATGAAATTATTATTATAAGGGCTGTAAATGTAGCTTAGTGGGAGAGTGCTCACATAACATAAACAAGGCCCTAAGTTCAATGTCTACCATTGCAAAAAAAAATTCATAGCTTTATACCTTCAAATAAGCTGCAAGCCCAACTATCGAAAGCATTTTAAATGTTATTTATGCAATCTGTGGTAACAATATTCAGCTTTTACTTACCGAATGTATTTAATAGAAAGCATTCCTACTTTCTCTTTATTTTCCATTAACACTGCTCATTAGTATTCATGGAGCTGACCTGTGCTCATGGTCTTGATGTACACAGTTTAGTAAATTGTTAGCTGTTAAAACAAGTATCCAGGAAGGACAGTAGTGCTGAATTACCTAATTAGCATCCTTAATTTGAAGGAGCTATATGTTACTATCCCCATATTTCCAAAAGTAGTTGAATCAATAAATAACATAACATTGTCCCGCTAGAAAGGCAACCACTTCATAGTATGCTCATATATGTGACTAGACATAGTTCAGGCAAGATTATTTGTTACTTCTGTTCATATTTTATATTTTTTTAAAGTATTCAAATGAGAACATTGTTTTCTTGCGTATACATTTTACACAGAGCTAGTTTGGAAATAGGAACTGGATACCTACCAAACTCATCAAAATTCACTGAAATGCAACCATTAACAGTGATACTTCATTAAGAAATGAAGACTTCTGGAGCATTGCCGAAGTCGACTGAAAGCATGGCTCACATGAAGGAGTAGCCTGTCTCTGTAGCAGGGGCACATCTTCACTGTAGTTACCCAGATCCTGCCTGTGTAGGCTAGAACAATGTCTCTCTGAAATGTCATCTGCCTAAAACTGGTCACTAATTCCTTAGCTCTAGCTACTTGGTGTGTACATATAATTTTGTATTTTAATATATTATAAGAATATATTGCAATTATATGCAAACAAAGACAGAAAAGAAGCTGAGAAAATGAATAATGGTTTAAGAAAGCAAACCGAGAAGGAGAGAGCAGACTATACAATAAACAGTTATCACTTCTAAAATATCCCTGCAACTCTCTAGTCATTTCAAAATACCTAGAGTTATTGACTTGATGAATCTTTATTAGTGAACACTTATTAGACTAAACTGCCTCCATCTTATATTTTATGTTTTTCTTGTGTAGATAAATTAGGTATCCATATGTGTGTGAATTAGTTTGTTCTGGTTGGATTGCTCCTGGAGTCCTCCTGATGTCACCTACTTAATAAAAGCCAGAGGAAAATATAAGAATGAGGCAAGAGACAATGTACTAATACTCAGTTTTATTTTGAATTAGATGATCCAATGCTCTCTACAGCAGAATGACACATATCTTAAAATAGCTATTTGTTTTAATCTTTATTTCTGACTGGCAATTTATCCATAGCATAATGCGTATACCAACTGAAATAGAATTCAAGCTGATTAATCCAAGATAAAGGGATGACTTAAAAATCTCAAAATTTCATCCTGTCTTAGAAATCACTTTATTTGAATATTTTGGTTGTACTACTAAAATGTGTTAAGTTTCCCAGTCGAATAAATCTGTAGTGGGTAGCCATTCCAGCTTGGATCTGGAAGTTCCAACCCCCATTGAGACTCTGGCAACTGTCACGCCTATGAGGCGGCTCCAGGGGAGGCGCCTGGAGACCCGAGAGCTGGATGGGCCAGCACTCTCTCTGTGTGCTTTCTGTGCCAGGAGGCTGAACGGTGAAGGTGGACTGTGCAGAGCTCTGGAGAACACCGCTGAACTGTGTTACACCTTCCCCAGACCCTGCAACCTACCTATTACTTAATTTGTGAGTTACGCCATTAAATAAATATCCTTTTAACTACGTGGAGTGGCCAAAATAATTTCTCCAATATAAATCAGTAACTGTTTTTGGTTTCTACTCCTTGATTATGGATTTACTTGGCTATTTGACCCAATACACACGTAAGATGCATGCAACTCACATGTACAACAGTCTGTAGCTGTTGTAAGTCCACACTGGATATTTAAGTCTTTGCTGAGAAGGTACATGTCTGGGATAGTATAGAAACAGTAGCAAGCACATACCAGGACTGAATGAAGATATATTTATAGATTTTTACACTATATGGATACAACATTCTATTTCCCACACGTAAAACTTCCATCATTTCTTAGGGGAACAGGGCATGAAGAAAATTTTATAAGAACTTATTTGTGTCTCTCATCAAAAATTGGGCTGAAAAAAAGCTCATTTCTCCCCAGTGAGAACAGCATGGCTCACCACTGCACCACTTCTGTCCCTGTGGTGATGCATTTCACCACCTAAAAAAAAAGCACATGCAATAAACAATTAGGTAGCCCTCTTCTTCCTTAATAACTTCCCTTTCTCATTAATAGCTTTTGATCATCATGTTCATCCCAAGCTCACATATCAACTCGTCCCTAAACAAGAGGAGTTTTCACTTAGGTCACCCTCCCTGGGTCCTACATCAATATTCTTACCAAGCAGTGACCTGATAATTATGAATGATGGCTTTTCCCATCCCTGAGTGGCTGAGAGATAATTTCAAGAAAGTATTCATAGTCAGGGATGATCAAGTGATTACACTCCAGATTAATCTCCCCGGGCCCATGTGCTGCCTGGTTGTAGACCGTACATGGTGTAGCATTTAATCTGTTCTATTTAGCCCAAATAAAGAGACCTTATTTGCTAAACCGTTTTAATTCATTCCACACAATTTAATTATGCTTTGGTGCAAAACCACCTGTGACCTTGGGTTTAGTAATGAAATCCACTCCCCAGTCACCACTCTAGAGCATGGTTTGTTTGCTAAAGACACTGGAAAATAAGAATCTTAAATATTGCTCAGAGCCTTCACTGGCAAATTTGAATGAGATATTAAAGTGATCCTTATCCATTTCAATGAAGAAACAGTCAAAGGTATATTTTACTGTGTACAGAACCAGGGGGTATTTTAAAAAAGTCCCTTATTTCTCTGTTTAAGAATTAAGATGAAAGCATATGGCATGCAATTATATGTTACTTTTGCACAAATCTGGGTCATTTGACATTTATTTATTGATGGGAGGTGTTACTTAGTTCCTAATGAATCTTTGAGAAATCAGTTTGTCAAGGTTTTGTTAATCAAGGTAGATGATATTAATTAGAAAAAGTCCTTAGGAAGTTTTTGGATTTTAATAACCATGCATGTTTACAGAAGTTTTTTTGAATCAGTCAGAATTTTCAGTGCTATGTCATTCAAACATCCTGCACTAATTTTTGTCTATTTCAAGCAGTAGGTTTTCTGAATTTTCCCTTGAAGCAAATTTCATAAATCTACCTTGAAACTCACAATATGGAAATGATTTCTCTCACTGGCTACTAGACACTATGGGTGTATTCATAATAATGCAACACTGCAAACCTAGTTCATTGATTTTTAAGATATATGTTTATTGACCTACATTAGAACACCTTTTGAAAATTGATTATGTTCTTGTCAATAACGTTTATTATTTCTGTTGCCAAATGGCAGTCAGTTTGCATCTTGGTTTCATTTGGAACCCCACTAAGGCTATTCCTGTTTTCCACATCGTTTACATGCAAAAGGAACTTCTCAAATAAATGTAATTTTTAAAGATATGCAAATAATCCACAAAGCTGTGGTTTAACTGGAAATACTTTTCTTCTTATCATTTAACTTTATTGAATATGCTAAAGCCATCCTACCCTTTTCTGTTGGGCCATCTACCCCACCAAAATTCAATTTTTGAGTCTTCCTCTGGGTCTTGACAACCATTGTTTTGTTGTTGTTGTTGTTTTGTTTTGTTCTGTTTTGCTCTATTTATCATTTTCATTTTCTGTTCATACATCACATTTTTAATAGGTCTCTACTAATATATGTGATCTGACACTCCTTGGTTGCGAGCTTGCAATATTTTCATTCCAAGAATGTAAGGGAATAGAGAGTCCAAAGAAATCATTTAGTGTCCCCATTTCACTTATAATAAAGAAAAGAAATCGAGGTCAGTGGGACTTAAGCATTAGAGGTAATCCTGAGACTCTGTGGTCACCCACAAATGATGAATAATTCCTGGCTGTTTTTTTTTTTTTTTTTTTTTTTTTTTTTTTTTTTTTTTTAAGAGCTAGTAACTGGGGTTTGATTGCACATTCCCATTGTCTTGAAGGGTATTCTTTTAAACACACCAAATATTCTTCTCATGCCTTTAAATGGCATGCTTAATTTTGTGTTGCAGACATTTTATCTTGACATCTCACTGCATGTTAAATACATAGGCAATACTTGGTTAGTTGAATAAAATTACCAGAGCCAGCTATGGTGGTACAGACCTGGAATACAAGCAGGTAAGAGGCAAAGATAGGAAGATCCTGAATTTAAGGATGGCCTGGGCAGCATAGCAAATTCTTGGAAAGCCTAATCTAGAGAAGAAAGACAATCTCTCAAAGCAGTTAAAGACAAACTAAGAAAAAAATTAATCTGAATTAAACTCAAAAGAAGTTAAAATCTTTTTCAAATCCTAACCAAGAGTAAGGCTTTCAATGGTATTCTCTGGACAGCCTTATTTTAAACCTTTCAATCTTCCCAGACATTGTGCCACTAATTTTTTTTTTTTCCATTTAAACTTAGTGACAGAGAAGCAAAGAAACACTTGAAATGAGCTTGCAGATTCTAGACTGAAAGAAAACACCAAGTCTGGTTGTGAGTTTTTCCACCTCAGATTTGGGCGATAAGAAAATTGCAACACTGTCACTTAGTCAAGCATCACAATTCAGGCAAGTCTTTGTTTTGAAAATAAAAATTAAAGAAGAAAGAAATCATCACAGAGGGGTAATTATGTGTTTAAACAGAAATGCCAAAGACAGTGAAACTATCAAAAGGAGAAAGATAAAATACACTGTCCTTTGGAATCTGCAAAAAATAATTTTTGAAAAGAGTTAAGATTTTCAAACTCGGGGGTACCAAAAATAATGGTAGAAACCGTCCCCCTCCCCACTATACCCTGAACAACCAAAACACGTTAGTTTATTGAGAAAGCTCAGGTCATGTTTTGAGTTCAACTTCCTAATGAGGGAACAGCAGCATTATAGCAAGGCTACATTTCAGAGGGAAATTGCCAATTTGAGATACTGAATTTGACACTGGATATTGTAGCGGGAGGGTGGGTTGAAGTCATGGCTATGGTGTGATTTTTTTTAAAGCCACTCCCACTGACCAAAAAACAGATGCTTAGATAACAAAGTAAGATTTATATGAAAATATACAGAGCAGTAGCTGCATGATAGGTAACTATACACTACTCAGATCTCAGAGATTTTTATACGTGAGTTGATTTTAGTGGAATAGCTCAGTAAGTGCACCTCCTCTGTTTTTCTTCCTGTAAGACGTAAACATTTCACCCCACAAGGGCGTCAGTAGGAGACCAGTAAAACAATTCTACCCAAGGTTGGTTTGGTGAACCAATGAATTTATTGACATTGCTTATAGGACCAGATTACTTATATAAGCATAGGGAAACTTGAGGGCAGCTACCCGTATTCACAAAAACAAATCACTGAGCTCCTCACCCAACTTTCAAGTCCACCAGAACCTCCTCTCCTCTACCAGGTGCAGACTGCTTATGGAAGTCCCGGAAGGGGCCTGGCGAAACTCACCCATTTCGGAGGTTCCTGAGCCTGCTAAGTTTTATTTAGTTTCCCGAGTCTTGTGAGCCTACTTCCTCTCCCCAGCTATGAACTAAAATGGATAGATACAAAACATCTTTCTGCAGGATATGCACAATAGAGAAAAATGCCCAGAGAGGCAGAGAGAGAGGAGAATTAAAGAGGAAAAAGGAGAGTGATGTAGAATGCAGATGGATAAACCATCCGAAGGACTATTGCTCTGGCACAACATGCAACTAAAGGCAAATGCTACGTGCGTCTCTTATCTGCCTTGAAGTTTCCAAAGCATGAAAGAGACAACAGCCGTAAGAACCTGGGTATGTTGGAGGGTGGTGCCGTAAAACCAAAGTTGACTTTATTATTTTTTCCTTTTTATTTTATTTTACAATACCATTCAGTTCTACATATCAGCCACGGATTCCCTTGTTCTCCCCGCTCCGGTTCCCCCCAGGCCACCTCCCATTCCCACCTCCTCCAGGGCAAAGCCTCCCCCAAGGACTGAGATCAACCTGGTAGACTCAGTCCACGCAGGTCCAGGCCCTCCTCCCAGACTGAGCCAAGCGTCCCTGCATAAGCCCCAGGTTTCAAACAGCCAACTCATGCAATGAGCACAGGACCCGGTCCCACTGCCTAGATGCCTCCCAAACAGATCAAGCCAATCAACTGTCTCACCTATTCAGAGGGCCTGATCCAGTTGGGGGCCCCTCAGCATTTGGTTCATAGTTCATGTGTTTACATTCGTTTGGCTATTTGTCCCTGTGCTTTATCCAACCTTGGTTTCAACAATTCTCGCTCATATAAACCCTCCTCTTTCTCGCTAATTAGACTCCTGGAGCTCCACCCAGGGCCTAGCCGTGGATGTCTGCATCCAGATCTCTCAGTCGTTGGATGGGGTTTCTGGCACGACTATTAGGGTGTTTGGCCATCCCATCACCAGAGTAGGTCAGTTCTGGCTGTCTCTCGACCATTGCCAGAAGTCTATTGTGGGGGTATCTTTGTGGATTTCTTTGGGCCTCTCTAGCACCAAAGTTGACTTTAAACTGTGATGAAGTGGGCAAGGTAGCAGCAAAGAGGGATTGGGGGTGGGCAGTGAGGCACAGGTGGGCTCTTGATGACTTTATTGAGTTAGTCCAGATAACTAGAAACCCATTCTATTTTCTTTGTAAGTATAAAAAACATTTATATTAAAATATCAAATATAAAAATATTAAAGTTTTTTATATCTTGACTGTTTACAAAATATGATTTTAAAAAGCAAAATTTTTAAAGCAAAAGCAGACCATTTATATCCTCTTTTTCTCCATATACACACACACATTCATACTCTCTCTATATATATCTTTTTGTTTTAGAAACATATATGTACACATGCATTTATTCATGTTCCTTTTTCTATTTCATAGATACATATCCATATTTTTCTAAATAGATGTGACTCAGTAATTAATGTTTTACAATATTTACTTTTAAATATAAAAATCTGTGCACAAGCCATAGGACTTCTGAAACTTCTAGTACATGCTAGGGATTCAAGGTCTGTAAGTTTTGTTTACTAAAATACATAATATAGTCAGATGTGTAGTAAAGGTTTTTTCACTGGGTTTTTGATTTCAAAGGGCATAAACAAGAATAATATTTGAATATAAGCAAAATAACCCACAGTTCTAAATCAAACCTACCTCTCTTTCATCACAAGATATTACTGGAAGGGAAGAGTAATCCAACCTTTATTTGTGGAGTATCTATTCTCTTTGGGTACTATATTATTTAATTGATTTCATTTATTTAATTGTATTCTTCGATGACACAAGCAATATTATTAGTGTTATTACTAAAATTTAAATAGTAGGTATACAGAGATAATCCAATGTTTATTTGCCAGAATTTTCTACTTTTTGCATTATAGCATAAAACTTCAAGTGTGGCCCATCAATACATGATGATTTTGAGTAACAGCTATTGCTTTTAGAAATACACTTCCTTTTTACTAATATCCTCAATATTATTGTCACAATTTTCCAGAGACAAATCTTGTAATCAAAGCTTGATTTAGTCAAGCAAGACAAAATGTTTATTATTTTTACCATGTATCATTGGGTATTATAGAGAAAATTAAATACTATTATCACCACTTGGAGAGCAATAGAAATAACGTAACCAGTTAAAATAGAAAATAAGTAAATTAAGTACATGATAACACCGAGAGATCTCATGTGTTGGTAAGGGGAATGTGTGTTAGTTCCTTGCTGCCATCTGTATGATTATGAGGATGGCTCTTTCCGTCATCATTACTCACCTATTCAGAAGGATGCTGAGGGAAAAGGACACCTTCTTCCATCTATGTCATTCTCTATACCCTCTATGAAAACAAAATTGCTTCATCTAATTGTTCTCATCTAAACATTCAGAGCACACAAAGCCACCAGGCCAACTAGCAACACAGGTAACTGTGCTTCCTCTTCTCCCCCCCCTAGAATAAAAAAAAAACCCGTTTTACGTGCCTGCCTTCTGGAGGAAAATGTGTCACTCACAGTGTGGCTCATACACACAGCATCATTATCACTTGAAAGCGTCTAGAAGTGGAGAATTTAGGAAACAATTTTATATATGCTGTTTTGAATTTTTTAGTTTAGATCCTTAGATGATAGATGCATATATTCAAGTTTGAACCAATTCATCAATGCTTACCATCCTTTCACCTGAATCAGGCACTGGTGCATGCCTGGGTCTATGAGAAGGAGGCAGTTAAGTAATTATTTCTCACGGGAGTGTTTTGGTATATTTGCTACATTGTTATCTGAGTTCTAGGAATCAGGGACCAAGGGAAAAAGAATTACTTAGCTCCCTGGTTTATGCTCTACTGCCTAACCAAACATCAGTCGGGAGCTGTTGGGAAGAAGTACTTTGATTCTTAGTTAAGTTGTTTTTTGTGTGTAGAAGAGAAGTTCTTTATGGACCTCAAGGGGAAGAAAAGTGAGTACCAGAATTGGCTAGGATTTCTCATCACAGCCAACAAAGCTCTGTAAACATCATTACAAAGAGATTTAAAAATCTTTTCATGGTTGAAGTACATCCTATCAAAAAAGGCAAGATGGATTTGGTAGAGAGGTTAATAATTAGGAAGGTCATTTTTTGTTTGTTTGTTTTGAAAAGGAAAGTTTTTTCTTTATTACATTTTTATTTGTTTCAGGTAAGGTGCTCATGTGCACCTGCAGAGGTCGGAGGAAAACTTGCAGGTCATCGCTCTTATTTTTTTTTTAAATTTATTTTAATTTTACTTATCAGCCATGGATTCCCCTGTCCTCCCTCCTCCTGCCCTCCCCCAACCCACCCCCATTCCCATGTCCTCCAGGGTGAGGACTCCCCTGGGGATTCAGCTCAGCCTGGTAGATTCAGTCTAGGCAGGTCCAGTCCCTTCCTTCCTTCACCCAGGCTGAGCAAAATGTCCCTGCATAGGCCCCAGGTTCCAAGCTGCCAGCTCATGCACGAAGGACAGGTCCTGGTCTGAAGGTCTTGAATGTTTATATTAAGGGAAAATAAAAAGAGTGAGGAAGGCCCTCCAGTGGGTGGGCACAATTGCATGCAAACATGAGGAGACAGAAAGTTGTGCTGAATGTTTAGGAAAATGTATCTTTAATGTAGAATGCAATATAAAAACAAAGAGATAAACCTCAGAGAATGGTGGAACAATATGTAAGGATTTGTAATTCAAGGTGCAGGGTTTTATTTATTTGGTTCTTTAGTCACAAGGATACGATTTTACTGAGTAAAGTTTCCAAAGAATTATTCTGACATAAATCACTGGTTTGAACTGAATTGGGAATGATGGATAGAGTTAAAATTTTCAGAATATTGGATAGAAATCTAAGACTTTGTTCTATAATAAGTGACCTTAATTAGCATGACAGCGGGGGACTAATGAGAATACACAACAGTGTGCTGCCTCAATCATATTTGAAGTAATATGACTATCATTCTGTCAGTGTTTTTTATCTTCAGGCATTGTGCTTACTTCTCATGCTTAACCAATAAGTAATATTGGAAATGGCAATTACAATTAGTACAGATAAATTATAAATAATTCTTAATTCATAGCTGACACTCTTTTAAAACTTTAAATACAGCTACCCCTCACACACAAATGAGATTGGTATTAGAAAACTGATCAGGCCCAAAGATCCATAGACATTGGCACTATTTTTATCAAATGGCATGTATTTTTGCCCATGAACATTTCTTAACATATCTAGTACAAGGAAAAAGATAATTCAATAGTTCCTATACTATATTGTTTAGTGAATGGCAATAAGAAAACAGTCTGTGTATATGAAATACAGACAGATTTTTCAAAATAATTTTGAACTATTGTTGGTTGGATTTATTGGTGACAAATCCAAAGATAAGGAGAACCAATTGTACAAAACAACCTATGGAAAAAAAAAAACATTGTCATTCCAATTTTTCAATCTACAAAACTAAAATTCATGAAATCTTAATAGCTAGTTTTATTTCTCAATCAGAGACAATGAGTGAAGCCTGATAAACATGCAGTGATTCACTATCTACCTTGTAGCAAGGAATAGCTGCATAATTTGAACTCTTGAACTTCAAAGCCTTTCTCTTTTCTATAAAAAAAAATTAAAAGCTAAGAAAATACACGTGATTTTTTTACAAATGTAATTTCAGGTCTATTTCTTTGCTTAATATGTGATATTACCTTAAAGAAACACTTTGTTTTTCTAATCAAGACATACATTTTTTAAGTGGCTCAAACCCAATAGCAGTTTGTTCATCCTTCAACCAACAAACAAGACCAATCTAAGCCACTCAGAGCTGACAAGAGGAAGCTGCACATTGTCAAAGATCCAGTAGGTATTCACCTTGATGTTCTGCTGGTTTTAATATGGACCACGCCTGAGGATCTGATGGCCACTGAATTTCTACCCACATCCCCTGTGTCATCCAACAAAGAAGTAGAGAATTTGGATAAGCATCCTCATGCTGAAGATACTTTGATATGCCATACTTTGTGTCCTCCCACTCTATCCCATGACCACAGCGCAAGTGATCAGCTGCAAGAAAAGATGGGGTATGTGTCTGTAGAAACTCCTTTTAAGAAAAATGTGTAGACTCATTTGGGAGAAAATAGGAGTCTTTACTAAATGTTCTGTTGCTAATTCAATTTTCAGCTTCTCTGCCCTCACTGCTTCTGACATAATTATTAGCTTCTGTAATAATCCTGTTTGTTTGTTGATTTACTTCCTTTTTCTCTCTCATTTTTCATTTCCCTTTCAGTTTCCTGGGGCTGGTTAACAACGCAACACCAACTTGTTTACTTAGAACAGCAGAAATGTATTTGCTCTCTGTTTCAAAGACCAGAAGTGTAAAATGAAGGTGTCAGCAGGGATGGTCCCTTCCGGGGATACCTGGGGAGAACTGTTTCTTGTTTCTTCCTGGACTTCTGATGGCTGCAGAAAATTCTTGGCATCCCTTAGCTTATAGCTACATCATTTAAAGGTTCTTTATGTGGCTTTCCTGTGTTTATCTAAACCTAAGCTTCTCGTGTGTCTCCAAATTCTTTTTTCATCTTCTTTTCCATCTTCTCCCTTTTTGTCTCTTTTAAGAACACATATGTCTTTGGATTAACATGCATACACCCCAATCGAGTGTAAACTCTGCTGAGATTCTAATCTAAATTGTATCTTCAAAGGCCCTTTATTGCAAATAAGTAATTCTATTTTCACTTTATTTGTCTTTGGGGCATATTTTTAAGAGTCTCAACTCAACCAACTCTAACCTCATTTTATTGCTTTATCATAATTTCTCATAACATATTTATTGAATCCATATATTATTAACATTTTTTGGAGCATAAAACATTTCTGGTAGTTTTACATCTAAATTCTTGAATTTTTTCTTTCAAGGTGGGTTATTTATAAGTCCTCATGCTACTTTTCATCCTACATTGATCTTGCAGCTGTCTTTGAGACTAATTTTTCAACATTTTGGTGGTAGAGTATACAGCTCCATCTTCATGTTGGAAGCCTTTAACTAGATAGTCTTTTGGTTTGATATGAGTGTAATCACTTTTTCCTGCAAATATCAGAAACATGCTATTCTTCCCCCTCTGAGTTTCTCACATTTGATATTGATGAGCAGCTTGAGGACATGGGGGAGAAGAAGTAGGTTCTAGATTAAAATATCTGACAGAGTATTTGGCGTCCCCTTTCCTTTCATAAGTGTTCCAAGGGTTCAAATCAACTTAGATTACTGTATATTATGCTTATCCTAGGTCAGACCTTCAGATACTGTGTCCAGTTCAGATCTTAGAATATTTACTCCATCATTTATCCATCTACATGGATGCCCTTGGTTCAAACTTGTAGTAGAAACTCATAAGTTCATTTCCCATTGTTTCAGCCAAAGGCAGTTCTATTTGTGATTAGATTGCCACCACAGCTTTGATATTTCTGATGGTCAATTTGTCACAATCTAGAATTATCTGGAAAGCAAGTCTCAGTGATGAACTGTCTAGATAAAGTTCACTTGTGAACACACATGTTGGGTCCTGGACTCATAAAAGAAGGGAAAGTATGGCAATTCTCTATTTTTCTGTGTTATACTTGATGTAATTCGGAATAAGGTACATCTAAAACTATCACTAGTCCTACTCAGTTGTAAAACCTACAAACCACAATTAGTGGTATTTTAACTTGTGAGAAACAAACAATTCTCTAAATGAACTAAAGGTCCAACTAATAGGAGGGAAGTCATGCCTTGTACCATAAACTTAGGCACCTGTGATGACAGGGGCAATGGACCCTAAAGGAGAAACTACTATGTCTGGTTTTCTTAACCAGTATAATGTCTAATTGTAGTCTAAGTTCATATTCTTATACCCACAGATAAGTGTGTCACTCACTACTTATCAAAGAAGATTTGTTTTATAGGAGATGAAGATGTTAACAGAAATCTACAGCTGGTCAAAATGCAGAGAACAAGTGGCAGTGGGTTTCCCAGCACCAACTGATGTACAATATCCACATCTGAGGCCCAGAACATTATGAAAGAGGTGGAAGGATGACTGCAAAGCCAGAGGTCCAGGATATATTCTTTTTCTGTAGTAGTTTTTCCCCAGACAGAAATAGTCCATCTTATAGGAAAGCTTATAAAGATAGAAGGTTAACAGCTCAAAATAGCCTAAGGAAGTTCCTGAAACTGACTATATTCACTAGGAGCCTAGCTCTCCAAAATTATATAAACAATAAAGACTGCTAAAGCTCTCACTCTCACACAAGCCAAGCTGCAAAGAAGACTCCAGACTCAGCTGCCTGGAAGAAGCAGAAACCAGTCAAGACTTTTGAAGATATCAGCTACCAGCCACACATTTGAGAAGAGACAAAAATAAGCAAGGCTGCCTAGAAGAGTCTTACACCAGCTGAACCACCTGGAAAGGGCATTCTCCAACATGCTGAGCTGCCTACAGGCTATGCAGTACTCTCCAGATTTCTAGATTTTGTCAATATTTACCCATGCATGGGTGGGCTTTGGATGATGCAGCTAGGTGTCTTTGAGTCATTCTGCCATGAGAGAAACTCCTATTCCATATTCCTATAATTAATATCAATAAAACTCATTTGTTCACCAAGTTGGACTTTGGTAGTCTCTATACTTCAGTTTTTTATGGGTTCCCTATATGGGATGAGTAGATGTATGTGTGTGTGTGTGTGTGTGTGTGTGTGTGTGTGTATCTGCATAGGAAAAGTTTATCACATAACACTGCTATGAGATAATATCTTCTATATACAATGTGTAACTGTACCCATGAAATTTCAATATAGTGTCCTATCCTATATAATGACAATAGCAGTTGACATGCCAGTATGGATTAGGTAAGTCTCAGAAGGCCCTACCCCTACCTTAGGAGCTATAGGCAATTATTGGAGCCTGAGAGAGAGAAAAATCAGTCCTCTCCAGGAATGATCTCCAGTAGGTTATATAATACAAACAGTTATCACTAAACACATATACATAGAAGTAACACTAAATAGACTCAATAGGGTGGACACACACTCACACACATACACATTTAAAGAAGTGAAGGTCATAAGTTTGAAAGGGGGATTGAGTGTGGAGGTCACATAAATATAAAGAGTTTAAGGGGTCAGAGGGCAGGGTGAAAATATGACTGAAGTACTCATGTATAAAATTCTAAATAAATGAAAATAAATTAAAAACATTAATTTTTACTGTTAAGCAGTAAAGAGTATAAATTAAATTAGGCAGGAAAAATATGTAAGTAAATATGTATATTTAGTTATGCATGCAAATTGTTTAACTTACTTTAATGGGAAAGTTATGTGGTTAACCTTCAAGAGCATCTACTCTTACACTGGAAATTTATGCTTGGTAATGTTTAGTAATAGTCATAGTTCTGCCATATTCTAAGATATAATGATGGCTAATCTTCATTTTCAACCTGAGAAGATGACCATGGAAACAAAACACTGAGTGTGAAGATGCCAGTTTCAATGGAAAAGTTGAAGTGACCAGGGAATAAGAGTGGCATCACTATATGTCTGGAGTCATATACTGAATAAAGAAAGGGGAAGTTGATCACAAGCATCCATCTCTCTCTGCTTCCCAACTGCAGAAACCACATGACCAGCTTCCCCATAGTCTTGCTGCCATGACTTCCCAACTTCCATGGACTGTATACCCGCATACCCTTAGACTGTGAGCCAGGACTGTATACCCGTATACTCTTAGACTGTGAGACAGAATAAACCTGTTTCCCCTTAAACTGCATTTGTTGGCTGTTTTGTCATGGCAATGAGTAAATAAAACTAAAAGAAACTATTAGCAACCTAAGAGGAGTTATGGAATGTTTAGAATTGTGTAAAATCCACAAAAGCCAGAGATGTTGAACATGCAAGGGCATTTGGTTTTTCTGATAAACACTCTGATAACTTAGATACCATACAAGGGGCCTGGAGAAGGAAGCGATTTGCAAATAATGTTTAATAGAAATTATTCAGAGTTACTGAATCACTTTTCCTTTTGTATCATAAATAATCCTTTAATTATTCTACTTTTCTATTTGCATATATTAATTAAGGAAAGCTACAATTCAGGATATGAGAATAATTGAATAAGAAAGTTTAGTGGGTAGGAAAATTGTGCTGAAAAATAATTAGGGAAGGTTCTGGGTTCAGCATAATCAACTGGGATATAGCAAAACAAAACAAAATAAAATCTATGAAGGCAATGCGCTCCAGTGCTTACAAAAAAAAAGCAATGATAGAATGATAGGCAACATGATGTAATTAGCAACTGTAGCTCAAGAAAGTATTGCTATTATTAGGAATAAAACTTGAAGAGAATTCTATTAAAAGAAGTAATGGTGATTATACATGGTAGCACCCACTAATTTCAAAAGATTCCATTGAAAACTTAGTGAACTGAAGTTCCCAGAAAAGAAGCAACATTTGTGTTAAGCATTCTGCATGCCTGCTCAACTTGTGGTAGAGGACTAAAGTGTTGCAAGTTTTTGTCTTGGATCTCTTGGTTCACTTGGAGCTATAGTCATTTATTGCACACCTCTTTACTTAACCATCCTTGTGACTGCCAACTAAATCCTTTTTGAATATACAAACAGACTCTAGATTCCACCACCCTAAAAACTAAAATTATCATCAGATAACTCCTGAGACCTCTAACAATGTTTTTAATATTTTGATGTAAAACCCCTATCTGATATTCCCACTATTGTGTTTGAAAGTGCCTTGAGTTATGACTTTCTTTGTTTCATGAAATTCTTACACTAGAAAATGGTGACTGTTATAACTTGAATCTGTGTTCCTGTGACTTGGTCACTCATAATGGGCTCCAATATAAATCATCTCTTACTCCATTTGAAATGAGAGGTATGGTTTCCATAAACAACTCCACTTCCCTTAGCACACAAGATTTCAGAGCTGTATCTGGTTACAGCATCCTTCACCAGGCTCGGATTGTCCATGTAATGCTTCAAAAATACAGGCTGCAAAAAATCTTCAACATAGGCTTTCCAGTAAGAAAGAATAAGGAGATCTTGAGGGATGCCTCAGTGGGCAAATGTGACTGCCAGGAGTCCCAACAACCCGTGACTCACAGGATGGAGAGAAAGAATAAACTCCCACAAAAGAAGATCTTCAGAGATTCTCCAGGAAAGAAGAATGCTCCACTAAGTAATGAGTAATACATACATGCATACATACATTAAAATAATAAAAATAATGGAAAAGGATCCTGGAAACCAACTTACACACAATTAAGCAATCAATGAGCTGTTCTTAGATGATGTTGACATTTAAAACAATAGTGTATATTAAAAAAAGGAAAACAAACACACAAGAGTCATTTGGTGAGTTAACTTACACTAAATTTTGCCTAAAATTGTCTGTGTCTATATCTATAGCCAATTGCAATATATATTTGTATGTAAACTGGCAGCCACATATACCTTCATGTTCTTATGGTAAGTAGTCGTTTTAGCCAATCATAGCAGAGGAGCCTTAGCTAATAAGAGAAGGTACTAATAAAATCAAGTCCTTATACATAAGACAATTGTCTCCTGAATTGTTCCACAATAAGTAAATACTGAGGTACATCCCATCTTACTCCTTCTGTATGTCACATTTCCTATCACAGACAGGTTCTGCCAACACAGTTAGGTCAAGTTCTATGAACTTTGTTTTCGTTCTGTGTGTAGCTTGGTTCATTATAATAGAGGTAGGAGGGGTTCCCAGCTGTCATCAGAGAGGCAAACAGGATAAAGCATAAATTGTGGCTGGCTGGAAAACCCTCAGTTGAAGAGGGCTGCCTTCCTTAGCAGTAACAAACCATTTTTTTTTTCTGGTTCCTTCCATTCAGTGACCCTGAATGAGTGCTTTTCAGGACTCAATGTTTACAATTCTTCACAGACTTCCCTTCAGAGAACTCTTGATCAGCGTTCTGAGGTCCAGTGATAGTTCAGAGCTGTAATACTATTTGGCTGTTCCTTTCAATTAGCAATCTGTTACTACTGAGACATGCAGCTTCTAACTCCCCATTGGAATCTTTACTATGTTGATAATAGTCCCCCAACTTTGTTTACCTTTCACTGCCTGCCTATTCCAACCTTGGAGGAGGGCAAGACAAGAACCAAAGGGAACAAGTTGTCTCAATCAACCATTTTTTGCTCATATAATCTCATACAAAGTTAACTTATGTAGTTTTATACCATGGTAAATGCTACAAATTAATCAATTAAAAAGCAGTTAGAGGTAAGAAATAAAAGGATATTATGGTATATCTATATTGCATCATTTAATATATCTGACTATAGTTGAAATGGGAACTTATAAGCTGCATTTGTATTCATCTCTTTTATCTGTAAAGAAGACACAGAGTTAAATTTCAGTCATTTGGGGTTCCAGGAAAAGCAAAACCTTTTAGGAAACATTCCCTCTAGTCACAAGATAAGAATAATTAACCATAGGTGAATCTGCACTTGAGTTAATCGTCTCTTCAAAAATGCATACTCAAATTGAGGGAATGATGGTAATTCTATTCATCCTATTGGTTCCTTGAGATGGATTAGATGCAATTCTTTCCTTGGTCTATGGATAGCCAGCCCACTTTCTGGAGTAATAGTCATTTCTTTAAGTCTCTCTTAGAAAAGCCATAAGAGTATTACTCATAATAGTAGTGTCTCTATGAGAAACAACACTCTTTACTGGAAAAAAGAAAGTTGCAACTTCCACTAACAATTTATGAATTAAATAACTGCTGCTCAGTTTAGATGGTGAGGTATTTGCTCTAACATAAAGATAAATGGTGCAGGGAAGAAAATAAATAGCAACCACTATATATTTGCTGTAAGAATAGCATTTCCTGTAGAGAAAAATGTGAGTGCATTCAAGGCAATCAATAGGCTTAGCCCCCAAATACACTTAATGTTAAAATTCCTGCTGGCAGTATTTTGCTGAGTGAATCTGAAACCCTATAGTTCTACTTAACTATTAAAAGTGTAGTTTATGGCCGGGCGGTGGTGGCGCACGCCTTTAATCCCAGCACTCAGGAGGCAGAGCCAGGCGGATCTCTGTGACTTCGAGGCCAGCCTGGACTACCAAGTGAGTCCCAGGAAAGGCGCAAAGCTACACAGAGAAACCCTGTCTCGAAAAACAAAAAAAAAAAAACCAAAAAACAAAACAAACAAACAAACAAACAAAAGTGTAGTTTATGGATGAACATGCATTTGAGAAGAATTGACCACAATCTTCTTCACTTATTTTTGTAAGTTTTAACTATACATACAAATGATTTAATGAAGTGCATGGTAATTTCATTGGATTGTTCAGTTTTATTCATGTTTTTCCATGATACTTAGATCAATGAGTTTTATCTAATACACCATTTGAAGGATTATCCTTAAAATCCATTCTTCCCTTCTTTCCATTGTTCCTGTCTTTCTGCCTTATTCTATGTGCCTTTGTAAAGTCATTGTTATTTTACAAACATTACTGAAATATACTGTTGCCCAGAATCATTTTTAGAGATGAAAAATGTAAAAGTGAATATATTGTTTTTCTGAAATATCATAAATTCCATGTTTTTTAATAAAACAGACAATGCAATAATAGAATATAGGAATGATATGTTCTGGACATAGGGATGAGGAACATGTAGTCTAGTTTGTATAAGAAGTGATGCCAAGGCAAATCCTTAGTATTTAAGTATGAGATAGATTGTCAGATGAGAAAATGAGGCCATTCCAGTTGTCAGAGGCAATAGGAATATATGACAATTTCCTGGGGAACTATATACTGATAATACAAAATCCTAGTCAAAAAGATAAAATATTCAGCTAGAAAAGAGGAAGCAGGGCTTACTCAGGCACAGACAGATTTAGTTGGATGAGACTTTCAACAGTATGCTCTATCATATAGCATGTAGTGTAATGTCTACATAATAGTGTATCTTATGAAGCACAGTTTTGTAAGGTTTTAAGGATCCTTGATTTTAGGAGGTCCTCTATTGTGGTGATATATTGTGTACCCTAATAAAATTTGCCTGAAGATCAGAGAGCAGAACAAGCCACTAGATTAAACATAAAGGCCAGGCAGTGGTGGTACACTCCTTTAATCCTAGCACTTGGGAGGCAAAGATCTGTCTGGATCTCTTTGAGTTCAAAGCTACCCTGGATTACATGAGACTGATAGAGTCAAGGAGAGAAACAGAGCCAGGCAGTGGTGGCACACACCTTTAATCCCAATGCTTGGAAGTCACTTGCCTTTAATCCCAGCACTTGAGATCTCATGCCTCTGCTACCAGTATTTGGTAATCACACATTACTTTAATCCCAGCACTAGGAAGGAAGTAATATAGCTGGGTGGAGAAAGATATATAAGGCATGAGGAAACAGAACTAAATCCTTTTTGGCTAAAGAGCTTTTCCGGCTGAGGATTCAAAGACTTTCAAACAGAGGATTCACGGAGTTGGTGAGGTGAAATGTAGCAGTGGCTTGTTCCTTTGTTTCTCTGATCTTTCAGCATTTACTCTAGTGTCTGGCTCCAGGGTTTTTTTTTTTTTTTCATTATAATACCAATTAGATTTCATGCTATACTCTTGTTATTTTTTACTACTGATAAGATAGGCAAATAGCATCTGCACAAGAGTTACAGAGACTATTTGAGCACACTCACTGCAAGCAACCTGTAAGATGAGTCAGAGTGACTCCTGCCAATTGCTACTTGCACAATTTGTGATTCCTTCCCATCAAGTGTGGACTATACTTAATAATTTGCTTCTCAAGAATAGAATGTAGAAAAAGTGATAGCATGATATTTCCAAGAATGTGTTGTTAATAAAAGTACATAGAGTCAATTTTGTTAGCATGGTTTCTCTGACTCTTGGACTTACTAGAAGGAAATCATATTACCTACTGTGATATCCCCTGTAGACAAGGTCTGTGGTAAAGAAGGGAGGAAAGCATTGAGTAAAATAATACAAACCTAAGCTTACCATTTCAAGGGGTTGCCCATAGAACTTCAAGGCAGTGGCATCACTAGCTTACATTCTGAAATCTTGTTAGACACCTGAGTCAGAAAACTAAGCAAAGCCAAACCTTATTTTTTACCACACAACAAAAGTTTAAGTTATAAATGCACATTGTCTGATATGGCTCAACTTTCTAATTCAGCTATGAACTTAGCAATAGATTTAACCATTGATAGAGTTAGCAACTCTATGATGCAGTCATAGCTTTTCTTTTCTTTTTTAAATTAAAATATAACTTCATTATTTTTCCCTTTTCCTTTCCTACCTCCAAACCTTCCCAGGTACCACCCCCACACCTGGGCCTTGCACTTTCTTTGAAATTAATGGCCTGGGCCCTCTTTTGCTTTAATAGTTGTTAGAGCTCCAGACAAAGAACTACAGGGAATGTTGAGAACAGAATAAAATAGTCTTTCCCAGGAACCACCCATAACTGGTTATCTGGTTATTAACTATCAAGTGGTCTTAACTGAAATTATATATATATGCATACATACATATAAATATATATAAGCAACATACAGGCTGAGCAGATTGTATGTTTTTATATTTAATTATCTATCTATCTATCTCTCTATCTATCTATCTATTCGTCTATCTATCTATCTATCTATCTATCTATCTATCTATCTATCTATCTATCTATCTATATCTTCAATCAGCTTTTAATTGTGACACCATGTCCTCAACATGCAGAAAACTGGGAATGTCTAGATATATCTTCTCCCAGATGTTTCATTCTCTTTTGTTCAGGTACCATGAGGTGAGCTGTGTTACTAGGATACGTGGTCCAATACTAGTGCTTTATCTGAGCACACCCTCACAGTTTGCATGTCAATTGACAATGGATGGAAATCTCAGAATCTAGTAGCTTAAAAAAGTATTTTTCACTTTTAAGTTGTTCTTAACAACTGTATCCATCAATGTAAAGGCTGACTAAACCTTTCATTATCTCAAAGCATGATCATGATGCTTGCTTAATTCTGGGGATTGCTGTACTAAACCACAAGGTTAAAATATCAATGAAAATCATGTTGTGTTATAAACAACTATCAAGTCAGATGTTTGTTCTCTAATAATGTTTGCCATTAGAAGAAATAGCTAAGATAAACATAGAGTATCAGTGACCAAACTGAACACATTTATGGTGCTATGACCATAAATGTGAGCTTTGATTAAGAACTGATATGTTCAAATAGGTGAAGGAGCATTTGAATTTGGTCTGACTATGTCTCCCAGATGAAGAGAAACAAAGAAGTCTGAGAGAAATTCAGAGTCACAAGTAGTATACTATTAAGAACAATTTAATTTTAAAAAGAGATATGGAAAAAATTAAAAACTGTAGCTTACACATCAAAACATCTGTTCCTTTTCAGGTATTTTATTCCTTTTATGAAAAATGATGACATTTTATCTTTTAATGTTTATCTTTAGTCCAGGTCAATAAATAATTTGAATTTACAAATGTTTATGAAGAAATTACTTGGTTGGTGATCCCTAGGCAACACTGAGTTAAAAAAAAAAAAAAAAAAAACTCAATATCCTTTGTTTTATGCCCTTGATAATCTAAAAGCAAAGAGACAGGTGAGTTCATATCAGAACATAGCAGAATCGCCAAAGGGAGATAAGAAAGGCTCAGAGGCAAAGAAACATTTACATTTTCAACTTGCTCTTATAACACATATCTTAAATGCACCCAGACATATTTCTATAGTAGATTGGATAGCAATAGAAAGATCAGGAAATAGTGAGTAAATTTACTTTGTAGACCAACAAAAGATGTAGAATTTATTAAGACAGTACAGGAGGACAACAGGGATATAGCATAGGGGCAGTATTTGGTATCATCTCCATTTGGAGGAAGTCCTTTAAAGGTTAACGTGAACATTTTTGCGTGTACAAACATGGCATATAGTCAGCCATGAAAAGGAGCCCAGCTTACTTTGACAAGTTTAAAGCTCCGAGAGATTAGTGTCAGCCCCTGTGCATGTAGTAATTTCAATTTGTGCAGGTATCACGCAAATCGTGATCATACAAATAAAGGTAGTCCTGGTCAACAGTTCAGCTCAGAAGGTACCAGTTTCAATGTCAGGTCCAGCATTCCAAAGCCAGCAGTTTGGGATTCCTAGTCCATGCTTGTGAACATTCTTAAGGGAAACCAGCTCTATTTTCTGCTCCCTTCATTTTCCTTCCCCTCTTTCTTCCTTTCACTTTTTTGCTTCCACTCCTTATCCCTCACATTACTTTGGTAGCAGCCCTGGATGCTAAAAAAGCTCATCTAACCTTCTGAAACTGGGTCCCACTACAGGCACAAGTAAGAGAAATCAAGTTTAAAAATAAACAAACAACAACAAAACTCCTGTGTCCTGGCAGCACCATAGCAAAGCTGGAGGGTGATCAGGGACAGCTAAGTCCTTCTCTCAGAGGACTAGGAAAGAGCAGCCAGCTGCAGTAAAATTGCACCGAAAATAGATACTTTTGAGAATTCTCCCGGGAATGAAAGTTTAAATTACCAAAAGGATCTGACCAGTTGTCTTTAACAAAAGTGGTACACAATTTGCATAAAAACTTCATTCCTCTTCCTAATTATGCTGAATAAAACGCATTCATTTTCTCTGTGATTATAGGCCAGCCCTGCCAAACACCTGTGACTGCCATAAACCCTAATTTGATATTTATTTACTTCAAAGCAATCTTATTATCTAAATGATTTGAGTCATCAAAGGCCTTAATTATTGATAGTTAATCCGATAGGGTCCCCGTCCTTGGGTCTGGGTTTCTGATTTGCCTCTCCTACTCAGATGTAAGAGGCCATGGAATTCTGCTACTAAGGGTAATGAAATAACAATCTTACTTAATTGGAACTAGATTTAGATTGTACTAAATACCCAAGTGTAAATGACTACAATCTGTAGGCCTTTGGGTACTTCTTAAAATCATTATTTATAACTATATTCTAAATAAGTATTTTATCATTCTTGTATTTCCCAATCACAAAGTGCAGATTTGCTGAACAAAATCATTATTATGGAATGTTTATATTTCCAGGAATACTATAGAGACTAGATAGGATTTGTGTCATGCCATGTACTGTGGAGGGACTCTAGAAATCTCTTGAGGAGAGGGTGGTGGTGTTGAGGATGGCTGACAGTGTTCTAAGGTGAAACCACTTTTCATCCAGCGTTGGATTAACAGGTGTTCTGGTAGTGAATGGTCACGCTAAATTTGAAGATACATTTTGGAAAAACGTTAAAACTTACCAGCATGTCCCTAGGATTCAAAGCTACACAGGCAATCCATATTTCCCCGCACATCGTTTCATCAGATATTAATAGGTCTCTGCAGCTTCCAGCGGTGTCTCCAAAGCATTTGTTAAAGCTTCTCAGGGTGTTGTCTGGGTATCTCTGGGAGTCTTTAGGGGATTGTGTGAACTCAAAGGGTTTCTGTAATAGTCTTAAACTGTTAATTGCATTCTCTCACGAGTGCACAGTATAGTATTCTAGAAGTTGCACCTGATATCACAATTGCTGACTTGAATGTCTCTAGTGAGAAAGGATTTAAAATGTCCTGAGAATGGGGTCACAGAGCACTTTAGTTTGGAGGGAAGCGTGCTGTGTCTTGTAAGACCATAGCCAGCAAGGTTATTCTGACCTAGTACATCAGGTTTCTGCTGACTCCCTGGCATCTTAGAGATAATAAATAAGCTCAGTAAAAGCTTTTTGTTGCTTATCACTAGTCTCTACAGTATAAGTGAGCAATGACCAATCAACAATTCGTACTACTCTTGTCTAGCCAATATAACTCTAATAATATGCTTGTTGTAACCCTCTCTGGCCCCTTTTATCTATGAAACCAGACTTCTTAAATGGAACTTCACAGCACACATTCTGAACAACTAGAATATGGGTATTTCCTGCTAACTGTCCTCATTTTAGCACAAGTAAATATTTTACTCTGATAATGATTATCCTTCATTTTGTCTTTTAAGTTAGTACCTCCAAAATTCAAGTAGAAATGAAATTAATATTGTAACAGCATTAAGATGGAGAGTTGCAAAGAGGTGATTAGGCTACAAGGCTCCTGACCCGTGGGTGTGTTAATGCTGTTATTGTGGGATTAGGTTGGTGATGTCAGTAGTGGTCTCTTGATAAAATAAAACACAAGTTAAACCTAATTCTTTTTCATCTTGTTAAAATAAAACTTAGGTACACCTCAGCTGCCAAAGTCATATTATGGGACTTCACAGACGTCAGGAGTGTAAGCCAATAAATCCATTGCTTCCAAACAATTCAACGTATGATCTACTGTTATAGTAACAGAACGTGAAGTAAGAGAGTCACAGGGTAATTTTGAAATGCGATGTAATTGCAAAGGACAATTGAGGTGCCTTCTATTAAACAAAAAGCTAAACAGCTGCAAAATGTGAAAAAAAACATGTATTCCCATTAATTTTCTTATTTATAGTATAGAAATGTCTCACAAAACATGACATTTCTATTGCCCTATAATATTTTAACGTTTAAATTAATTAATCTTTCCTTCTGTCAGTTATCTATCATATTCCTATTTATATCTCTACTATCTAGCTCTATCATCTAGATTTCTATATTTTATTTGTTTGTTTGCTTTTTGCAATGCCAGTGTCTTATACATATTAGGCAAGTACTGTACCAGTAAGCTCTTTCCTAAAAAAATTAGGAAGCACATTTGAATTGCTATGCTTTTAATATGGTAACTATTAATTGACATAGTTCTTATATGCAAGTCTTCAGTTAATAGTTTTTAAGGATGTAACAAAGTCCTAGAGGCAACTCCTTGAAAACTTCTGATTGATGTGAATCAATGAGCTATGTTTCCTTCTTAACATCAACATTTTCATTACTCACATGTTCTGTGACCAAGTTCTTAATGAAGCCTTCCTGTGAAGTGCTTGTTACAATTTCCATAGTTGCGATGATGGAGTAACTTTCAGAGAGCCCACAATCTAGTATAAAAGTCTTAATTGCAAAAGGATTATTATCAACATAATACATTCAACTGCCAAGGAAACACACTTGATCTGCTTGGCCAACCTAAATCAAGGGGCCCCTGATGCTCAAGGCCTGATTGGTATTTCTTAGCCAACTTTGACCATCTCTCTCTCTCTCTCTCTCTCTCTCTCTCTCTCTCTCTCTCTCTCTCTCTCTCTCTCTCTCTCTCTCTCTCTCTCTCTCTCTCTCTCCCCTTTCCTTCCCACTTGTAAATCAACAAGCTTAGTGTAGGATTTCCTAATAAATGTTATTGCTACTTCATATGTAACTCCATCCAGCATCCTTGGGAAAGAATGCAGAGTAGGTCTCCCTGGTGAGAATTTGTGCTCTAACAAATAAAGCTTGCTTGGAGATCAGATGGTGGAGCTAGCCACTAGAGGCCAGGCAGTGGTGGCAAACACCTTTAGTCCCCCCAGCACTTGGGATTTCATGCCTTTGATCACAGTACTTGGGAGGAGAAAACAGAAAGTGATATGGCTGGGCAGAGAAAGGGAGTGACAAGGCAGGGTGGATACAGGAGCTCCGCCTCCTTTCACTCTGAGGATTCCGAGAGGTAGGAAGTCTTTCCACTGGCTGGCTGCTCTGCTACTTTGATCTTTCAGCTTTCACCCTTATAGCTGACTCCAGGTTTTTATTATTAAGTCCAATTAGAATTTACAATACAGGTCTCCTTGCAAAACAATATTTTAATGATAGAAAGGCATGGCAGGGGTGTGGTCAGATGAATTAGAAAATGGAGATTTAGAGTCCTGCTCCAGATAAAACAGAATTATCTTGGCTGCCACTAAATCCATTTGAAAGGTTACATGGTTAAATCACATTGGGAAGGGAAGAGAAGGCAAAAGATTACAATGCTCTTAGGATTTGCAATGACTTTCAGGAAGGTGGGCTGTGGCTTCTATCTAAAACCTTTGTGAAATCAATGAAGTGCTTTGTGTATGCTCACTCTGAACTATCACTTGTCAGGCATGATCTCTGGTTGTGTGCTTCAAAACAGAGGTAACATGAACACAATGTGACACTCAATTAACCACACAGATGTCAGTCAGGAGAAACCCATTGGATTCCACTTTGTCAGCCACTCAGTTCACTGTGCAGGTGAGAGACAAAGCGCTTTCATTACTGGCACTTCCTAGAAGCCTCCTGTTTCTAGGCATCTCTGGATCAATTCTGCAGACCTGAACTAATGTTCCACTACCGAAATATAAAAGGTGATCCACAGGATTGCATTTGTCTTCTCTGCTTGTTACATTGCTCAGGCCACAATGCAGTCCTGGAAGAGACTCAGAAAATAGCTCCCTTCTTTTTCATACTCTGCTTTCAACTCAGATTTCTCATGCATTTAACTGGGTGTGATGATGGCATTTATTGACAGAAGGCAAAGCATTTCTGCAGGCATAGGCAACCTCTCACACTACTGCTCTCTACCCAGCTTCTCTTCTGTTCATGAATACAGCTATACTAAATTTGAGAATGATGCAGTTTTGACAGATAGTTCTTAAGTTTTTCTTTGTCCTGTATTCCATTTCTTCCAGACACATCCAGTCTCTTGATGCGACACAATGTTGTTATCTATAAAGTTCACAGTTAATAAATACGCAGCCAGGTTTCAAAAACACTTAAAATTTAATCCATGATGTTTTAAGTAAATTCTTAATTTGGGGTTGGGCTGCTTCATACTTAAGCTCGTAGGCATGTGGTCCATGAGCCACAAGTTGGACATACCTACATAATTTCAAAAATCTATGAGATAATTTTTGAGAGTATATTAGATAGGTAAATATACAATTCTTTCTTTGTGTTTTTTTCCTTCAATACTTGGCATCAAAATATTTTTAACAAGGATCTAGAAGGAAGAAAACTTCAACTACCAGATTAATTTAAACTATTTTGTCAACTTAATCAATGAAGTCCAAGCCTGAAAGTTTTAGCAAAATACAGGAAATGCATACAAAGTTTTTTAAATGCTGGAATTAATACTTTCAATAAAAATAGTCATTTAGTGCTATAGAAACATCAATTGTAATATACTTCATTTATTTTCATAGGGGTGTATGCTTTTATCATTTTAAAGCTACTACTTTTTCTATTGCTCCTAACTTCATGAGTAACTTCTTGGTAGTTAGTCAAAGACTGAAAGTTTTGGTCTCATTTACATTCTTAGGGACATTGTTACCCAAAGTCATAAATAAAGAATACACACAGATAAACATTTTATAAATTTTATAGTGAGACAGGGATAAAATCAATTCAGGTCATTAAAAAGCAGTAGAACCTTTCAAACTTTGCAGTTGGGAAATGCTTCTGGAAATCTGTCTACATTGACTCTTTTGGAAGACAGCTTGACTATAGATATAGGATGCCTGAGTTTCGATGCTCACTGAGACACTTTCTGTCTTCCACATGTCTTCATTTATCTTTGTAAATGGTCATTAGCGTTAAAGACTCTTTGAGAATTTTGTTTAAATGAATGCATGAATGTCATACATAGAATCTGGGGAACTGCTCTAAGTAATTAAAATTATTTTGGTCGTAGGTACTTTGCTTTCCTGAAATGATTCACATCTAAGCATTTGCTTACTCTCAGAAAGTAATTAATTAAAATCTTGTGTCTCAATATTTTTCAGGGTATTTTGTCCTCATCTAGGGTTGCAGAGTTTTTCTTTTCAAGCCAACATTTGCTCTCATGTGCTTTCCTAGAGTGTTCAGCTCAACTTTGCAGTGTCTTCAATGGCTTTTGCTTACAAACACTTAATTTTAATGACCAGGTCATTAATTGAACCATATTCTTGCACGATAATCACAAACACATTTGACATTGAACTCAGAATCTGAAACCAACATTTCTCAGATCATTTTATGCACCAGCATCCTTCAAATGTGCAATTGTGGACTGGTTTTCTGTACTGAAATGCCTCTATACCTCCCCCCTTTTCATCTGTTAAATGGAACAATACTATTATCCAGTTCATAGAGTTTATTTTGAAAATGCTGTGGAGTCACTCTTATTAAATGTGTAAAATACACTTGAAAAGCAGACTATAACTCTGAAATTTTAAGAATGGATTCTGTTTAATGGATTACTGCTAGAGTGAATGTTATAGAAAGAGGGAATAATAATAGCTGTTGCAGAGGAAATGCTAATTAACATGCTCTCACTGTGAATAAGATAAACGTCAGCAGTGGTTTCAGCAGTGGTTGGTTGATAAATCTATGTACTTGGTATGACATCATGAAAATGGCAGTTTATCTTTATGGTCTTCTTCCCATGCCCATTCCCTGAGTCTGGTTGTGAAAACAAAGCTTCAGATTAACCATACAAGGAACATTTTTACAAAATATCTGTCCAATATTTTGCTGTTGTAAGGACAAGCCTTCATCAGCTCAGGAATTGAAGGGGAGCCACAGAATTGGTGGACTAATAATTTCATTGACTTTTCTGAGAGAGAAAAACTTGATTCTCTGGGGCCAGTGAAAAATGGAGACAGACAGACAGACACACAGACACACAGACACACAGACACATACACACACACACACACACACACACACACACAGACACACACACAAACACACACCTCCAACGTGTCAGGATCTCACTTAGGATGCTCATGCATGGCAAGCCTTCAGCAGGTCAGAGAACCTGAAGAGGAGATGTAGAGTAAGTGAACTATTGGAAATACAATCAGACACAAGAGGACTTTCTGTGGCCCAAAGCTTACTTCCTCGTTTTATTATTCTTTCTGTTGCGTGTTCTACTCTATTCTTTTTTTTTCTTTTTTCTTTTGTTCTGATCTTCTACCCTGATATTTCCCTTCTTCCTTTTCTTCATTATTTTCCCTTACAGCTTATATATCCCAGCAAAATCTTTCAAGCAATATACAACATGGTTATATTCCATTTTAAGAGAATTATTACAATGAATGCAAGTAAAAAACAACATGTTTCCCATTTTCTTTACATAATTAAACATTTTATGCATTACAGGTGAAAAAAAATTATCCCAAGAACCCACCTACATTCACACCTAAGTAACTTGTTATCGATTACCAAAGTGAAAGCAAGCAAGGTATTTTTTTCAGCCATTTTGTTTGTTTGTTTGTTTTGTTTTTTACTGGCAGGCCACATTTTGCAGTTACAAAGAAAAGATCAAACCATTTTATTATTTATCTCAAAAGGAATCTTATAAAAAATCTTAAAAGAATCACAAATTGGAACTTTTATATATGAAAAACAGTCATTTATACTTTGTGTTCAGGGTGCATACCCAATAGTCAACATTTTTTTTTATTAAATCATTTCAGAAAGCTGAGGCCAGAAATGGATGCAATGAATTAATCATCACCTTTGATTACCAACCCATCCTAGCAAAAAAGGTATATCTGCCAGGAATAGCCAGGCTGTCATTTGATTTTGTCCCCTGACCTCAATGAGTTTCTCACTCAACTATTAAAAGGATGCTTTTCTAAACTTTAAATTGTTCCCCGAGATTTTCTACCTCAAAGTCATTAACACAAATATCTTAATCTAACCTTACTAAAAATCTACATGTCTAAATTCTTTCTAATGGTGGTGGTTGATCTGCTCCAGCAGCAATGCTTGGGAAAAGTAAATCACTATTATTGTAAGTACCAGTAACACTGCCAAGTGAGGGGCTAAAACTCTCCTGAGAGTTTTCATACAAATCATAAACTACGAGGGCTCTGGTGACCACTAGGGCAGTAAGCAGATCTATGCTCAATAGCAGCATGAGGTTCTCAAAACACATAGTGCTCTGGGCTCTGCTTCTCCAAGGCTCACTCTGGCATGACTTGCTGACAATGCAGCCATGTTCCTTGAGTTCCAAAGCTGCTTGCTGTTCCCCTCGTATGTCCCCAACAACACTTCTTAAAACTATCAATGCCTGCAAATTGAAAGCAACTCCAAGTAGCTGTCACAAAAGGAACTGAAGGATATGATATATATGGTATCCTGGATGAGATCCTGGAACAAAAATGTCATATTGAACAATTTTTACAAATGCTAATGAAATCAGGCCTAGTGGTTCAGACCTGGTATCACAGGGAATTGAGAGGCTGAGGCAGTAAGATCACATATTAAAAGCCAACTGAGCATTTTTTTTTGCCTCAAAACAAAATAAGAGGAAGGGCTGGATATATACCTTCTTGGATGCTTAGCTCTGGATTCAGTCTCTAAGAGTATAAAAAAGTCATCCACTAATAATATCTCACTATTAATTTGTTAGCTATAACACTTGTATCAAAACATGATCTGAAAGTATAGGATCCAAGGAAGAGTATAGGGAAAACTTTGTGTTATGTTTTTGAATTTCCATATGAATAAACATATTCTAAAGTAAGATAAAATACATAAAATATACCAAAACATAATAAGAATTCAGTCTTACACATTGAAATGTGCTTGAGAAAGAGGTGTTGCTGATTTTTTTTTTTTTTAGTTTTCTAGTCTTTGGATTATTTGCATAGAGTTTAACAGTACAACATTTTTCAACCAAAAATCTAAAATCTCAAATTCTCATAAATCCAACACTCAAGGAAGTTGAGAAATTGGAACATTTTAGTTACTGATTTATTGTGTAAGCAACATTGACATTCAGTCTTTTGTTGTTTTTAGGACTGGTATGCAGATGGGGAAGGGAAGATTTGTGAAAGTGGGGCTGACTCATTTACCATTGCTCTGGATTCCAAGTGAGTTATTCAATTGGTATTTATCCAAAGTACAATTTGTGATTGGGTTCTGGACCCTCTGAGAAACTGACACTATTTCATAGGCATTTTTTTCTGAAGGGTCATTTGTCTGTACTGGAAATAAATCAAAATTTAAAACTCAGAACTGAAAGATGGATGATAGAATCTTTTATTAATGAAGTAGCATACATTTTAGCTCATGCTATGTTTAAAATGAACAAATAGCATTGACCTTAGAGATATAGTTTTAAATGATTGACATTTGCTTGGCTCTCTGAAGCCTGTCTTTGAATTGCCTGCTATGCTTAATAAGAAGCCAGCATTATGTGCAATTAGCTTCATAAAACAGAGGTCCTCAGAGCACCACTGAGACATACATACCAGTTGATATTATTATCCCTATATTACCTGAAGAGTTTTCCATGAAATTATTATACCTTCTACACCTGATAAGACCAATTCAGCTCTTCAGGGTTCTTCCTGCCATATGGACACTGATCCCTAGTGGGCAACAGTGAAGAAAATATCTCTGTGCTTTCCTTTGGAATGATTTCATATTAACTAGGAAAGGCAAAGGACATTAAGACTAGGTATTTCTTGAAAATCAAGATGTGGAATTACTTCTGTCTAGCTGTTTTCAGTATGTGTGGTATTTCTAAGACATCCAACTTCCTTAAATTTGGTCATACTAACTATTTGACAAAACAGACGGAACCAAGAAGCCTTTCCTACTTTACATGACAGGCCTCTTGTAGCCCTGGCAGTTTTCTCATAGATGCTGATGATAGAGCACTTTTGCATATGAGGATGTACGGAGGCTCCATCCCCATCACCATGCAGAGATGCTTGTGATTTCTCGCTGGGATAATTTTGTTTTTTGTTCAAAGTACATTCTGCTATTTCAAATGAGGGATATAATTCAGGTACACAATCTGTGGGTGGTGGCTGAATTTATCCTATAAGCAATTACCTCTATTCTTCTGTTGTATCAATTTTTCACCAGGTATGCATATTTCCTTTTGGAAAAATATACATTTTCCTGTATCTTATGACCTATTACTCATCCTAACCTTGAGAATTTCACCTAACCCTAATTGTGCCATTTATTTTCTATGACTTATTAAAACCCAGAAGAAATTTCCAAAGTTTTTGAATTTATGTAAACAGCTATAGAAATAACAATCAGCCTACAAGTGCTGCTAACATATCTGCAGATACAACAACTGTACACCAAGACTATTTTTTTTTAATTCCAGAAATTTTCCCAGACCAAAATTAAAAAAAAAAAAAAAAAAAAACCTAATTTTCTATGTGCTGAGCCCATGGATGAAGTTGCAAATAGACTCATCCTGATGAAGCCTCCCTGTATTGTATAGAGCTTCTCTCTCCTTCCAAAATGCTTTGTTTGAGGATTGGTTGCCTCGTGTCTTGTTTGTGACCTATGTCATTAGGCCTAAGACAGCTGTGTCAGCAGAACTAAACACATATAGCCTTTTTTTTTTTTAAATATCCAGAACAATAGAGTAACTAACCATTATTTGAATTGCATTTACTTTGTATTAGGTATCAAGGCAATCTAGAGAGGATGGAAAATGGACAGGATTACAAATACTACATCATTTTGTGCCTCATGTTCGAGCATTTGTGTAGTTTAATAGTCAAGGGGTCTCAGAACCAATTAATCCCCTGTGCGTGCGAGCAACTACCATGTGCATTTAATATTATAAACAATCATATTGATTTTACCTAAGACTCTTGGAACAAAGGTAGAGTGGCAAATAATCATATAATGATAAAAAATACATATCACTAAATTTTGACATTACACACTGGGGATATAAAATGTTATGAATTTCAAGAACATATTATTTATAGCTGACCTATGATTTTTTAATTTTATTTTTATATTATAGTAAGTGAATAGCAGTATAGTTCTTCCTATAGAACACGGACTTCTTACAGTCTCATAATTCTCTGAGAAGCCCTCTTTTATTCATTTTGCACAAATTCCCTGTGCACTGAAGGTACAAAACTAGACCCAACATAAATTCAGCTACCAAAGAATGCATATTTTAAGAGAATATCTTTGAATGTTCTGAAATATAAGATTCCCTTATTGACATTTGAAAGACACTTAGGAGGTGACATATAATCTGTGACTGACAGATTGAGAGAGAGGTAGGCTGTGAGAAGAGTCAGAGGTTGTTATTACAGGTGGGACAAAATTTGCATAGGCATTGCCTTTATAGTGAAGAACACTCACAGTCTATTTGTTGAATAAAAGTTTGAGCTGATGAAATGAACAGTGGAGTTCCCTCCTTCTGCTAAAAGATTGCACTGCAAGCCAGGGTACTGAAAGGCCAGGATGATGATGTTAATGGCAAGTAATGGTGTTGTAACAAGTATCAACTGTCATGAAGAAATGTCCATTGAAAGCACAAGGGTGCCTTTAAATTGAATCATGACTCTTCTCACCCTAATGTTACACTTTTATTGGCTTCGTGAAGAACCTTTTGCTCAAAAACATTTCCTCTGAAATTCTAACATAAGAGATTTATGTATATGTCTTAAGAGGCTCAATGTTTTAAATGTCAGTACTACTGGAGGTTAAGCAGAGCTATAATTCACCCATACCTTAGTGTGGAATCCTATCATGCAGATGCATTCTTTCTCTTTATGGTTTAATGATACTAATTATGAATGGAAAATGGGAACTTCCAGAGGAGGATAAATGGAAAGGTCACCCTTCTTTTTTGCATTATCAAAGAAGAGATCTTTGCAAAAAGCAGGCATCTCAAAGGGATGGTAGGAAGACATGAACACAGAGAATTATCTCAGTGGTATAAGAATTTTGAACTTGGCCATTTCAATGCATCTCTCAGAACAGAATTGCTAACATTAATACAATGTTGTTCTATTTTGTTTACAAATAATATTATGCCTCTAATGCTTTCAGTTAACTGAATCCTTTTTAGTAGTAAATAAATGCTTTGTTCAGCTTTGCTTTTCTTCTTGTGCTACCAATACTCTATCTATCAATAGATGGTGCATTCATAAAACATTGGTAGCTTATTGGTCACACATTGTGTTATTTAATTGGAAAACAAAATAAAAATACTTTACCTCCAGGATTCTAGCATACTAACAGGGATTTATCAACAAATTCTTATTTCCCAAACAGAAATTTGTGGGGGTCAGAAGCTGGAGGAGAAAACATGTGGATAAGTAATGATTTTAATGTTAGTTTTTAATTTTTAAGATATTATTTTATGTGTACAAATATTTACATAATATATATTTTTTCTTTGTGCATTCTGCTTTCCCCAGGAAGACTAAGTGAGGATCAGGTCTCTTGGAACTAGAATAAAGAGAGTCATTAGCCTTCATGTGGGTGCTGAGAACTGAACCTGAGACTTCTGCAAAAGTAACTATTCATAACTGCTGAGTCAGCTCTCCAGCCTAGACTAATAACCTTAAAGAAAAGAGTGATCATTTCGAATTTAGACACTGTTTTATTAACACAGAGTTGTCCCCCCAAACTTTGGCAGTAACTTCAGGTGATATGTCAATAACCAAAGATCCTGGTACCTCTTAAAATGGCCACACTAAGGACCTATTTTTCACACAAGAATTCACGGGAGATAACATGTACTTTTGTTGTATATACATGCACACTTGCATAAACATTGCACACACAATAAACAAATTAAAGAGAAAAGTAAACATGGAAAAAATCACTAGTAGAGCTAGTAGTTAAACTGAATAAACTTAATTCAACATGCACATTCCCCAATAATAACCATGAAACATTTAAAATTACTTGCACATGAAAAATTTCTTGATGAAATACTGTGTTAACAGTTGTAATCATTGATACCAAATTTTAATTAATCACTTTATGGACATTTGTGGAAAGTAACAGAACACAGAGTTAAGGCATATTTTATTCAGAGTAGACACAATTCAAAACATAAACATAACTAATGACTGTTTGATAACCCGATGAACATTGCACAGATATTGAAAAGGTCATTAATCTATGCCTTCTCTTGTGTGCATTCTCCCCTGTGACAGTTACTACTTCAGCATATGTAACACCAAGAGTAAGTTTTCTTGTCAGCAGATGAGAAACATCATGCCAAACTGTGTTTTCTTTTTCAAAACGGTTGCTTTCACATCTATATGTTTAATTCTGAGAAACCTGGCTTACATCTCTTGAGTTTTTTCAGGTACCAGTCATTTGTCACAGTTCTGGGTTATCAACAGTAAAGGTACCAATGACTATGTCTAAAGGGGGCATACTTTCGTATCATTATATCTATCTCTCTGTATCCTCATATAATAGAAGAAAATTATTCTCCTAGAACAGGAATGCCACTTGCAGGACCCAGTATCAGTTCCTAGAAGGCCCTGCCTGTAAGAAGTAAGAATGTAAGGTGCTTGGTGCTTAACATTTCAACTTATGAATGGATGGGAACCATAAACATTTATACCACTGCCCTTCAGGGTTATAATTTTTTAAATTTTATGTGTATAGACATACCAGGCCTCATATGTGGTGACAAGAAGACAACTTGAGGTTGTTGATCATTTTACCACATGAGTGGGTGGGGAGCAGACGAAGTCCTGAGAAAATGTGTATTGTTGACATGAGCACATTCATGTCAAGGACAACAATACCTCAGACCTGTGGGAATGGCAAGACCCACCTCTGGTCTGCGTAGGGATCTGACATTTAACCTTTAGGCAAAACCAGTATGCATAGAAAATCTTGACCACAGCTTTCTCATCCTGGATGATGGTTCCCTGAGACTACTCCACTGCAAAGACCTCCTACTAGAGAAATGAGCCTGCATTCTTATTCTACCTGTATGTTATAGATGTGCTGAGTTTCAGGACTTCTGCTGGTACATTTCTGTCTGAGTGCATGGCCTACATCTCCAACTTTATTTTATTTTTGTTTGTAATTTCTTTATCCCAATCATTCCAGTGGGATTCAATTGAAAGCCATGCAAGATTTAGGGTCCAGTGGCTGAACTCAGATCATCAAGTTTGATGGAAGCATCTTTACTTGCCGAGCCATTTGGCCAGCCTTATTTTATTTCCATCAGACATACAAAGTCAAATACATATTTATTGGTGAAATTGAAAGTGAAACATTTAAACTTTAATATATGTATATATTTACATGTCCATTATACCTATCAATTTGCATACCTCTATTATTTTTCTTTTTTATCCCAAAGTATATTCTTTTTAAACTGCTTAGGTGCCTCCTATATGAAGGGCCGGTAGAGGCATCACTACCTTTTCTACACTCCTGCAGAATAAGAGATGCACAACTTATGTTTGTAAGATGA
This sequence comes from Peromyscus leucopus, assembly GCF_004664715.2. NCBI lineage: Eukaryota > Metazoa > Chordata > Mammalia > Rodentia > Cricetidae > Peromyscus > Peromyscus leucopus. The sequence continues at coordinate 60,446,023 of NC_051075.1, read as the reverse complement.
ATATTAAAAGGTCTTATTAATAAAAAAGCCCAGAGCTGGATATTGGGGTGAAATCTGAAATCAAAGGAATAGGACAAGCCACAGCCAACCTCACCTTATCAGCTCCTCAGCCTCTAGAGAGAGCTACTTCCTGTATACCCATGCCTATATGCTTTTCTGTCCCTGTCCTCTTACTTCCTCTCTCTGCCCAGCTACATCACTTTCCTCTTTCCTTCATATGTGTGAAGGTTTATGTTTGTTCATGTGGAGGCCAAGAGGTTGATGTTGGTGTCATCCTAGATACCTGTTTATTTTGTTTTACACACTGTCCCTCACTGAACATTTAGATAGGCTTGAAGACCAGCAAGCTTGGGTATCCTTCCATTTCTGCCTCTGCAAGACGTGTATTACAATGTGAACCACATCTGGCTTTTTAATGTAGTTATCCTTCTTCCATTGGGATCACTGGCCACTGGTCCATGAGAGTCGAGGGAGCAGAAGCAGGGAGGGAGCAGAAGCAGGGAACAGAGTTTGGACAGTTGTGAATGTGGTTGGGTCAACAGCAGAGATAGCCCTCCATGAGATGACTTCATTGAATCGGCTCAGCTTTTTTTCAGAGTATAGGTAATATATAGGATTAGGGAGTTTAGGGGCAAACCCTAATTTGCATTAAGTGGCATGCTCTTATGATATAGGTAGTAGGATCCTATAGCAAAGTGCCTAATACAAGTCTTAGTTACCATTTGTGCAGCAGGAAGAAAGCTTCTAGCAGGAAACTGTGCCAAGAGACACACTAGAGATAAATCAGGCATCCAGGCTTAGAGACAGTTTTCAGATAAGGTCAGTTCTCTGGGCCTAGAGACATTCTCCATGTAAGAGCAGACAGAGAACAGGAAGTCTTGCTTGGGAGAGAGTCCCTCATGTTAAAGAGCTTTGCAGAGAACTGCTAGGTCATGACAGACCTCAGACCATCTAGGCCACCCAATGTTTTAAAATGGGTTTTGGGATATCAAATGAAGGTCCATTTTCTTTTCACACAAGCACATCACCAGCTGAAGTATCTCTAAAGTCCAAACCCTTTTTCTTTCTTTCTTTCTTTCTTTCTTTCTTTCTTTCTTTCTTTCTTTCTTTCTTTCTTTCTTTCTTTCTTTCTTTCTTTCTTGTAATGTTTCTTTTTTCTTTTTTAAAAAATGCTTTTGTTCATATACATACCAACCACAGATTCCCCCTCCAATTCCTCCTCCTGCTCTCCCCCACACCCAGGACCATCCCCATCCCCTCCTCCAAAAGGGTAAGGCCTCCCATGGGGAGTCAGCAAATCCTGGTACATTCAGTTGAGACAGGACCAAGCCCCTCCGCCCCACCCCCATCAAGTGTGAGCAAGGTGTCTGACTATAGACAATGGGCTCCAAAATGCCAGCTCATGTACCAGGGATAGATCCTGATCCCAATGCCAGGGGCTTTCAAATAGATCAAGCTACACAACTCTCTCCCATATGCAGAGGGCCTAGTCCAGTCCCATGCAGGTTCCACAGCTGTAGTTCTAAAGTTCGTGAATTCCTACAAGCTCGATTCAATTGTCCATGTATATTTCCCCATCATGATCTTGACCTGCCTTGCTCATATAATCTCTCTTCAACTGGACTCCCAGAGCTTCGTCTGGTGCTTGGTTATGGATCTGTGCATCAAACTCTTTTCCTTTACAAAGTTGTGTTTTTTTGTTCTCAAGCAGTGGTTTTTCACTTTTTTCTTTTTCCTTCTCTCTTACCTTCCCTTCCTATTTCTCAATTATATGCTTTTCTTCCCTCTTTTAGAAAGACACACATTCTTCACTGCTTTCTTTTCCTTCTCTTCATTCTTTGCCCTGAAATATTTTCCTTAACTATTTCATTTGCCCACAGTTCTCTGCTTGTTTCAAAAGTGTTTAAAAAGTGACTCCATTAAAAAACATCCTGGAGGATCAAATGGAAAGAGAGAAGAAAATGGGTTTAGAGGCTGTGGAGATGGAAAACTAAAACTAAAGGCCATTTGAGGGGTAGTATGGAAACCTAATAGAGTAGAAGCTTCTTAAAATATATACATATATGAAAGAAATCTCAACGAAACAACAAAATTCCATTTGGGAGGAAAAAAGACCCCAACTAGACTTCTTTTATTGGAAATAAAAACAGTCAGTTTTCATGCTGGAAATAGGTTACATATAATGGAGTTTTAGGCAAAGAGGCCCTATGGAAACCCCCAAACAGCTCAGCCTCTTGCCTAGCCTATTGGTTGCTCCTCACAAAGTGGTGGTAAGTTCCTGTTGCTGAAGACAACCACTATATAAATTACTATGGAGAGGTTGAACTGGTGTCTACCTAGAGTCTTCACCTCTACTGACAACTGTCCATGGTACTATGCATGCTGCCAGAGGAGACCAGTAAACACCAACCCAGCTATAAAATCTTAACTTACAATAGTGACCTGCCCACAAGATATGCTGGTTCAACACTGACAGAAAAGTCATGGGAGAAACTAATCACTATCTTCTTGGATTTAAGGCCCAATCCACGAGATGGAACCAATGTCAAAAACGGATGATGATGATGATGATGATGATGATGATGATGATGGTGATGATGATAACAAGGAGGAGGGATAGGAGGAGGAGGAAGAAAAGAAGAAGAGGAAGAAGAAGAGGAAGAAGAAGAAGAAGAAGAAGAAGAAGAAGAAGAAGAAGAAGAAGAAGAAGAAGAAGAAACAATGACTAAACTAAGGTATTGCTCTGGAGATTTATCTGAAGCTCTCAGTATCTCATCTCACTTTCAGTATCTTATTTTAACTATTTTATTTCCTCCTTTTTTATTTAATTTTTTCATTTTACCTACCAACAACTCTTCACTCTCCCTCCCATTCTCTTGCCTTCTCCAAGCTCCCCCTCATCCTACCCCCATCCGCACCTCACAGAGAGTAAGGCCTGTCTTGGGTAGTCAACACAGGCTTCTTTGGGTTTTAAAGGGAAGGATAGGCATCCCTACAAAGATGCAATGGCCTATGGCCACTTTCACATGTTACAACATTTTCTATCTAATGTTCTTCCCCTTTGAGGTCACAGTCATTTCCTAGATGCTTTTCTCCCCAAAAAACTAGGCTGAATTTCAGAAGAGAATTGTTTGCCTGTCATCCAAACTTAACTTCACTTTTCAAAACCTACTAATTTAGATTTGTCCTTCAGACAAGCCACATCAGGCTTCCCAGATCAGCCTAAATGAAACACAAGGTAGGCCAATATTGTTCCACTATTGGAGGAGCTATACAGAGTGGAGATCACCCATCTCCCACTGTATTATCATTCACACATAGCTTATCACTTTAGGACCAGGCTCTGCTGACTTCCCATGGGAGACCTTGACTTGGAGGAGGTGGGAATGGGGGATGGGCTAGTGGAGGAGGCTGGGGGGTGGGAAGAGGGAAGGGAGGGAGGATCTGTGGTTGGTATGTAAAATGAATAGAAAATTTCTTAATAATAAAAATTAAAAAAAAAATTGAGTGGAGTTGTAAACTTACAGAATAGGTATATACGCAGCAGATAATTAGCCTTTGTGGCTATGTCCACGGATGAGTTTTTCAGTCATTGTGCCAAATGTTGTTTGACACGGAAAAAGAGAACAAGTTTAAAAGTAAATGGTTTGTTGGCTAAAAAATGGACAAGTAAAACAGTATGCTTACCTCCATAACTTATAAAATAGCGGATAAAATACCCATAATATAATAAATGAAACAAAGATTTCGGATGAGAATAAATCCACATAAGTAAAACAATATATTTTGCATTAATAATAGCTATTTTTAACTTTTCCTATAAATCAGTTGTTTGCTAAATTCATTTCAAATCTTTAAGTAATCCACAAGGCACAGTGTATATACTTGACAATATTCATTTAATAGATAATGATAGTAAATTAAAATAAGCAGGGTGTGGTCCAAGTACATGTCTACTATGGTTAAAAAAGTGCATCATCAATCCAATACGCCACAATATTTATATTATTTATTTGTATTTTCTTTTTTAATTTTTATATTAAGAATTTTTTATTCATTTACTTACTAATCACAGATCCCCCTCTCCCTTCCTCCCACCCCTCCAGCCTTCCCTGCCAACCCACTCCCTGATCTCTTCTACAAGAAGGTAAGACCTCCCATGGAGAGTCAGCAGAACCTGGTACATTCAGGTGAGGCAGGTCCAAGCCCCTCCTCTTGCCTCAAGGCTGTGAGAGGTGTGTGAGATATTTGTATGCTTTGTGATGGTCTGTATGTCAAATTACTCTGATTGGTCAATAAATAAAACACTGATTGGCCAGTGGCTAGGCAGGAAGTATAGGCAGGACTAACAGAGAAAAGAAAAGAAAGAACAGGAAGACGGAAGGAGTCACTGCCAGCTGCCACCATGACAAGCAGCATGTGAAGATGCCGGTAAGCCACGAGCCACATGGCAAGGTATAGATTCATGGAAATGGATTAATTTAAGATGAAAGAACTAGATAGCTAGAAGCCTGAGCCATTAGGCCAAACAGTTTAAATAATATAAGCATCTGTGTGTTTATTTTATGAGTGGGCTGTCGGACTGCTGGGGTTTGGCGGGACCTGGAGAGAAAATTCTCCAGTTACATTTGTATTTTCAAATGGATCATTTTTTGCTGTCCATAACTTGAACTAAAGTCACTGGTGTTTAACAGAATCAACTTCTGGCTTGGTAAATCCAAAATACTTTTAAATAAATGGGATAATACTCATATTGGATGCTTAGCCTCTGGTGAGGGTCATGGTTGGGGAGATGGCTCCAAGCTTCATCTATAAAATATGACATAGTTTATCTCGGTGTTTTGGACTCTAAATGTGTGTTGTTGATATGTATGGCTGAAAGCATGTAAGTACCCATCAGGTAAGATCATATATTCAAACGCAGGTAATGACAGCAGCCCTTCAACTGCATTCAGCAGGTGGAAGCATCTCTTACTCCTAAGCGCTGACATACATATGGCTTATTAGAGAATGTTGGGGAATTTAGAATGGCATATGTTTATTTCAAATTTTTCAGAACACCCAGGGAAATGTTAAGAGTTCAAGATTCCTTAGTGCAGGCCGGAGAGGTGGCTCAGAGGTTAAGAGCACTGCTTGCTCTTCCAAAGGTCCTGAGTTCAATTCCCAGCAACCACATGGTGACCCATAACCATCTGTAATGAGATCTGGTATCCTCTTCTGGCCAGCAGAGATACGTGTAGACAGAACACTATACATAATAAATAAATAAATCTTAAAAAAAATTGCTTAGTGTATTGTCATCAAGTTAAATAGTCACACATATTTTCATTCATTCATTGAGCAGGTCATTTCATCAGAATATATGTCTCGGTTGTTGATTAGTACATGACAGCATAAGCACCACTATTCTTCATGAGCTAAGAATGCCAAAATAAAAATATTTTTACAGTTTTAACCACAAAGAACTCTTAAACTCAGATTATTATAAACAAAGCATTCCCAAATGCTTAGACAGAGAAGAATCCATCTATTTATTTGATTTTATTTCAGAATGATACCTCCTATCATTTAATATCTCCTGACACATTTCCTGTTCGGATGATACATTGACTCTCAGCAGCACTAGCCTGTATTTGCATCTCTGACAGTAAAGGAGAGGCTGACTAATGGAATTGATGCTTGGTTTGAATCATGTAGGATGTTGAGAAAGTGACAGGAGCAACGAATCTTAAATAATAATCCCTACGTGATAAAATTTGAAAAGATGCACACAATGGTCTTACTCACACATATGTTTGATTTCATTCCTCCTTTGGAGTAGTGGCTGAGTGTAATCCATCTTGATGACAGTTGACAAGAGAAACTAATTTTTCTTAAGAAAATCTCCCAATTACCTGCTTTTTGTTTCTTTGGTTGTCTTTGTGTGTGTGTGTGTGTGTGTGTGTGTGTGTGTGTGTGTGTGTGTGTGTGTTTCCTTCCTTCCTATGAAGCACTGAACATTCAGAAATGAACACTTCATTCTTGCTTTTATCTATAAAGAAGGAAGAGATTGATTGTCATGGGAAAATTAGGCACTAATTTCTGACTTGCCAAAAAAAAGCTTTCTATTAAAAAAATGTACAGTTGGTTATAACAAAAGCTGGAACAGATGTGATCTTATGCATTGTTATTGTGTCTGAATCTCATATGTCAACTTTCTTTTTACTCCAAACAATTCCCTCCACTTAGTGAGGAAGAAAAAATGAGAAAGCAGAATGGAGGAAAATGAGAGGAAAGGGAGAGAAAAGAAAGGGAAGAGAGAGCAACCAGAGGGACTAAGGGACTGAGGGACAGTCAAGAGAAGCAGACAAAGGAAGAGAGGAGGGAAGAAAATGATTCCTCTTTGTCGTTGCCAAAGCAAAACCAAGGAATAAAGTAAGACAATATTCATTACTACTATATTTATATTTGAAATCTGTCCAAAGTGTTAAAATGAACGTAACACCTAAGTGTGACAGTACATGGTATTAGGAAGTTCTGTAGAATCAATGAGTGTACACCTCCTTTCCTTCTTAAATGACCACGTAATGAGTTATCCATGGTGCTGAAATCTGGGTCATCTCTTCTGTCATTGCTTGAATGTTTAACATTGGGACTCATTGTTTCCAGAAAATCAGTACCATCAAATATTACTCAACGTACTCAGTACTACCTTTTTTTCATTGCAGTATTATTTTACTTTGCATATTCATCACCATTTTTATCAACCTTCTTTTAACAAAGCTATAACTAATTTTGCAATATGTCTATAGAAGTTGGGGGGATTCTTCCTTCCTTCCTTCACAGTGACATAGAATTGGACATGAGATTGGTGGTGTTTTGATGGAGGGAGGACAAATCTTAAAAGATTTTGAAATAAAATGATGTGTTTTGATAATGTGACTTGATATTATTTTGATTAAAATGCATCAAGTTGGAGTTCATGTAAGAAAAACACACAGCTAGAGTATTTAATAGGTTTGACAATTATAACAAGGCAAATAAAAACTGTATTTCTGAGATAATGTATGTGAAGGCAACGTTTTGTAATAATGTAATTCTAAAATTATAGAGAGCATCCACAATTTGTCTAAAGCAGAAAAGAGGGAAATACCAAAATGGTTGAGACATATTGCAAGTGAGAACTTTTTTTTTTAAAGGAAATCTGTTTTGAATAGCCATTAATCATTGATCCCCTCAATTTTAGCAAGGATGTAATTGGTGAAGTGACTTAGAGAATTTTTTAAATATAACTAAGCAATAAATTTTGTTATTCCTCTATCATACATTATACCCTGACCATAGTTTCCACTCCATCCATCATGCCCCCAACTACCTCCTCCCCTCATATCCACTCCTCATCAGTTTCCCTTCAAAAAGGAGCAACATGGTGTGGGGGCACACTCCTTTAATCTCAGCACTTGGAAGGTAGAGGCAGTCAGATCTCTGTTCGAGGCCAGCCTGGTCTACAGAGCAAGTTGCAGGACAGCAGAGCTGTTACACAGAGAAACTCTGTCTTGAAACCAACCAACCAAACAAACAAAACAAAACAAAGAAACAGCAGCAAGAAAAGACCCTCCCCCAAAAAAGCAGTACTCTCAGGAATATCAACTGAACAAACATAAGAAGGGAAACTTACAGAGACAATCAAGCCAAGCTAGTGGGAACTCATGAACTTTAGACCAGCAGCTGTGGAGCCTCCATGGAACTGGACTAGGCCCTCTGCATAAGTGAGACAGCTGTATAGCTTGATCTGCTTGAGGAGTCCCCTGGAAGTAGGATCAGGATCTATCCATGGTGCATGAGCTGGAATTTTGGATCCCATTACCTTTGGTGGAACACCTTCCATGGCCTTGATACAGGAGGAGGGGCTTGGACCTGCCTCTACTGAATGGACCAGGCTCTGCTGACTCCCCGTGGGAGGCCTTACCTTTTCAACCTGCTTGGTTGATTATGTGCATCATGTTTTCATGGTCTCTACAATCCCTCTGTCTCCTACGATCCTTCTTCCCCTTCTTCTGAGGGGTTCCCCTGGCTCTGCCTAGGGTATTGCTGTGGGTTTCTGCTCCCATCAGTTGCTAAATGAAGTCTCTCTGATGACGATTGAGCTAGGCCCTGATCTATGAATATAGAAGTATCATTAGGAATCATTTCATTGACATTATTATGATTATAATCAGGTATAGTTTTCTATTCTAGGTCACTCTAGGCTGTCTAGCTTCTGGTTCCTGGCCATTTAGGTACTCCCACAAGTGTAACTTAAAGGCAGGTCAGATTGCAGGTCAGAGGTTTAGTGGTTGGGTTGATGTCCTAGTCCCACTGTTGGAAGCCTTGCCTGATTATAGAAGATGGCCACTTCAGACTCTGTATCCCCCATTACTAGGAATCGTCACTAAGGTCACTGTCATAGATTCCAGGGAGTTTCCACTGCACAAGGTTGTCATATAACTCCCTAAGTGGCCCCCAATTCCAGTAATCTCTTCTAATACTCTCTCCTTCCACACCTGCCCCCTGGCTGGTCCCTTTTTTTTTTTTCTCATCTCCACCTACCCCAAGACCATCCACAAAATCTATTCTATTTCCCCTTCCTAGGGAGATCCATGCATCCCCCCTTGAGCTCTCCTTGTTACCTAGCCTCTCTGGGTCTGTGGATTGTAGCATGGTTGTCCTTTACTTAACAATTAATATCCACTTATAAGTGAGTGCATACCATGTTCTTTTTGAATGTCTTACGCTATAAATCTCTCATTGGTTTGCTCCTCCAAGGGGAGGGGCACAGTATATAGCCCTAAATTCTAAAGTAATTCCAAAATGTCCTGAGCTCCCAGGAAATTATTCAAATACTGTATGTAAAGAGATTTTCTCCTGTTTGGAGACCATTCTCCATTCAAAATGGAGTGTGATCCTGGAAGGCTAATCCTTTAATAATAAATCTGTGGTCACAGACTTTTCTTCTGTTCTTCAAGTTCATGATACTAATCCATTGCTACATTTAGCACTCTGTATACTTCAGGTTTGCTTCTATTGACTGTGACAAACATTTAAATTAGCTTTCATGTGATTTTTGCAGTCCTTTTTCTATAATCCAAAGAATATACCCTGTCTTTTAAAGTAGACTAAATTCACCAAACATATGGTTATGTATTTTGGTTTAGGCCCTTAAGAATTCTATTTTCTACTACCTCCTGTGCTCTTGGTCAGCAATGGCTTTGTTGATTTAATTTTGAAGGTGTACAAATATCATGTAAGTTTTATATTGCTTTCAATAGATTTAGAAGGGACACACACACACAGTCACATACCACCTAACTTGTCATTATAAGCTAAAGGTACAACAAGGCTTGCATGTGCTAGTCAACAAATTCAGATGCTGTACGTATTGAATATCAGTTACTTGGCTGTTACTGAATTACTTCAAAATATTTCAGGAAGAAATAATAATAATAATAATGACAAATCTTCCAGAAAACTTGCCCAAACTAGGAAAAAATAAAAATAAAAAATAAAAAGTTCATTTCTAAACAAGAAATATACTTGAAAATAAATGTAAAAGGATAGGAAAGGTGATCTTTGCAATCTTATTATGGTTTGAGAATCTGTAATTGGATCATGTTACTGAGGAAATATACAGAAGTTTATACAAAGTATTGAATTTTCTATCAAGATACTTAATTTCTGCAGAGTTCAGTGCAAGTCTGTTTTTTTTTTTTTTTAACTCAAATGCATTAAGTATCTAGAATCTTTTCTGTTCTAAATTTATTATGGAATAAAACCTTTCAGTGTGGATGATATAAATGTGGGCTGCTAAGTATCTCTATGTACTTCTCAGATAAGTACAAAAATAACTGATGCATTGTATGTCCTCCAGCAGACAATGGAGTTTCTGTTAAGTTGAATGACTCCAGCTTACCTTTAAATCAGGAGACTGCAGTAGGGGATGCTACCACTAAGCAGAATAAAACGTCTCAAGCACCTGCTAGTAAAGGAATGGTGGCCAGCTAAGCATATCTGGACACCAAATGAATCTTTGAAATAAAATCACTAAACATGAACAATTTGATCATTTATGGGCTTACTGGGGTTGTTGATTTTCTTCTTGCTTTAATTCTTAATGAAAGCTGAGCTTTATGGGTCCCTTCTCAACCAAAATTGAAAGAGGTAAAACCCACTAAGATGCTGTGAGTCTGTCTACCCTCCATTTACCAGCGGACTGTTACTGAGGAGTCTCTCAGCAGCTTGGTAACAACACAGCCTATAGCACCCCAGCAAGGGAAAAGCAAATCAGTCAAAGCCCAGTTAACACGTGCCTACCACCAAAGAGCATACATAATACACCTAATAAAATGAGAAAGCAATTTAAAAAATTCAAAGTGCCCGTGCAAACACCTGAAAGCAAAAACACACCAAAGAAATTCACTAGCTGACTCCTTTTGTTGCTGCTCTGTACACGCCAATGTTTATTATTATTATTATTATTATTATTATTATTATTATTATTTTGCAGAAATTTGGTTTCTCACCCATACTAGTTTGTCCTATTTCCCTGTGTAAATCAATGCTGTCATTTTCTTTGCCAGTTTCTACAACTTTGCCAACATTAACTAATTTCTTTTTTTTTCTCTTGGCTCTTTTTATAGAAAATCTTACTGGGACTTTGTTTAGTGGCACCCAAAAATTAAAGGTCTATGTAGAGAGATGACGTGTAGCAACAAAGGTTGAAAAGTTGCTAGAAAGTAGATAATGAGTACTTAAGAGGTTTTCATTGAAATGAAAATCTTCACTGAGGATACTGTAGAGATAATGTGGTCAACACAGTGATTGTGCATCAGTGAAAACCCAGTTCAAAGAAACGAGAGTAGAACAAAGGATCAAAGCAAGAATTCAAGGATGACATGGATTCTGACCAAGCAATGATGTCACAAAGTCTTGGACCATGCTGATAATGAGCTTTCTTTAGGCCAGAAATGGAAAATATCAGGTTCAATGCACTGTGGTAGAATTTTGAAAGGTTTCCAAAGTGAGTAAAATATTTTACTCACTTTTTAATATAAAAATGTAATTCACCCTGACCTACATGCCTGTAGCAAAGTTCTTATTATGATGTCAATTCAGGTTTACCGCAGTGTTGTAAGTCTAGAATAAGAAATGCTATGCTATGCTTAGCGGTGTTTGCATGTAAACCCAGGGAAGCAGAAGCAGGTGGATCTCTTTGACTCCAAGGCCAGCTTGATCTATATAGCAAGTCACAGGCCAGCCAAGCCTACATAATAAGACCCTCTCTCAAACAAGCAACTGAACAAAACAAAACAAATTATGTCCACTCTTTTTGTTGTTGCTGTTGTTGTTTTTTAAGACAGGGTTTCTCTGTGTAGCTTTGTGCCTTTTCTGGAACTCACTCTGTAGTCCAGGTTGGCCTCGAACTCACAGAGATCCACCTGCCTCTGCCTCCTGAGTGCTGGGATTAAAGGCGTGCACCACCACCGCCCAGCCAAATTATGTCCACTCTTAACAGAGATTTATCAAGTATCTATTTTGTGTCCAAATTATGTTTTTATTTTCTTTCCCTATGTACATGTATAAGTCTGTGCACTATTTTTCTGAGCTGTATGAAATAAATACTTTTCGTTATTTAAAAATTGTGAAGATTGATGGTTGTGAAACATCCCACATCCTACTTACTTTTTTTTATAATTTACTAACTGCCAAAATTCTCCTACTTCATTGCTTCCATGGAGTTATGTTTTCATTTCTACTATTTCTCACTTATGCACTAAAGTTTTCCCTAATGGAGAGAGAGAGAGAGAGAGAGAGAGAGAGAGAGAGAGAGAGAGAGAGAGAGAGAGAGACCCAGCATGGGTAGAGAAACTGAAGTCAAGTATCAGAGAAGGAATAACATATGCAAGTAATTATATTTTCTCTTAATTTCTCTGTACCCAACGACCTAATTAAACTTAAAAGAAAAATACCACAAAATAATATTAGATCTCAAAACACATAAAAAGGTAATAAGATGTGTGGAAAAGTACATCGACGGGATTTTCTTCAAAATAAAAATCTGAAAAATAGGCCACATGCATAGATTTCACACTTAGAAAATGAAAAAGAACCTGACTTTGAAAACACAACTAAAGGTCAAATCCTCAATTATCTAGAATACGGCTTTCCACAAATCCACAATAGTTCAGAAAGTGAACTGTGGAGAGATGGTCCAATCTTAGGTTTGGGAAAAGGATTTTAAAATATCACATCCAGTGTCCCAGAAAATCCTATGTATGACTCAGAAAACTCATGTTAGATTCAAAGAATGGCAAAGATTCTTGGCAAAAGTTAATGCTATGCACATCTATCTACTAAGAAATCTGACCAGTTACAGCATGGCCTGTTCATCTTAAAGATCTTAAATAACTGTAATATGAAGTTAATTTTTTATACTGTTTAAAATATTGTGGGATGCTGATATAGTGATAAGATGGAGTACACATAGCAGAATGAGAAAAGACAAGGCTTTATTGACCACTCATTATGACAGTAGTACGTAGCATATATATCCTCCTCACTTTAATTCAAAGTGATGAATATTTTTTCTTTTATTTTTTAGTTTATAATATAATTACATCATTTCCCCCTTCCCTTCCTTCCCACCAAACCTTTCCATGTACCCAACATTTCTCTCTTTCAAATTTATGGCCTCTCTTTTTATTAATTGTTACTCCATGCATATATATGGATATATAGACATATTTCTAAATATAACCTACTCAGTCTGTATCATGTTACTTTTAGGTATGTTGATGGAACTGGCTATTTGGTATTTAATGACCAATTGTTTGGATCTTCCTCCAGGAAGAGTTTTTTCCAGTCAGAATTTCTTCGTTGTCTGTAGTTCTTTGTGTAGTGTTAAGACCTGTTGGTCTTTCTTCTGTCCATTTTCAAAGTGAATTTTAGGGAAAGAGAGTTCTAGGTGTGGATGAAAATATCATGGAAGGAAACCCTACATCTCTACCTGTTTTAGCAAACATTTGGACACTTAGACAGGTAACTTGCAGTTCTATTTTTCTGTCTATAATGAAGTGTATTATCCATTAGTGATGTCTTAAAATGCATCTGAATTTGAAGATTATAATCATTATCATGTTTCACAGAACCAATTTTTATGAATGTAAATACCTTGTTCCTGAAATGCCATCTCCTAAATGGAAGCTGGTGTTTCTCAAAATGAGAAATATGCTGCCCTATTAATTTCCCAGTTACCATGTCAATATCCATTTAGTTTACACACTAATGCTAATATCACCTGGAATATATTGATCTTTTAAAAACATGCTATAATAAATTAGAAATTACTTGTTTTAAATGAGTCAAGGCTTTATTTTCTTTATGTTTTGTTTCATTCCTAAGGTCAATCTGTTATGTTTGCTGAAGCCCATGCCCCTGTAGCGGACATGGTATTCTGGTACCACTTTATACAAAAGTGCACGTAACTCTAAACTTGGGGCATTTTAAGGACAGCATTGAGTCCTGAGAGAGGGCCAGCAAGGGTAATACATGTGCTAGTTGACTCTTGACCTTCACTCTGGGCTCCTTCTGATTTCTTCCTTTCTTCCTTCCTCTGCTTACTTTCCTGCCATCCCTCTCAAAAGGTTTCAGAATGTCAGCTATAATTACAGTTCCCTCATAAGACATCTTGCTTTAAACTGACTCGCCCAAATAGACTCTTCAAGCTTTTCTCCCCAAAGAGAGGGAAAAACGATTGACACAATCAGCCAAAGCCATGGAACTTTTCTGTCTCTTTTCTCATTTTTTTTAATCAAGAATATTATTCTTAATTTTCATGCCTCTGCTCTTGCTTCCTCCAAAACTTCATATTTTATAGAATGTCTCTCCAGAGCTGGAAAGAGAAACACACATTCAAAAATCTAGGCCTACAGAAAATGCAAGCCAAGTGTCTGATAGGTCTGATAGATTGGTCTGCCTCTACCACAAATCAATATGGCAACTCATTGTGGGGAGAATCCAGTAGATGGGTCAGAGTGGATAACCACTCCTGGCTTACTTATTTTCCCCATGCAGACAGCCATGGGACATGAAGTCACATGACTTACAACTGAATCAGATAAGAAGAAATGAGGCAAGGTCTCACGGGAAAGAATAGTAGAATTATTGCAGAAAACAAAGACCAATAAGCCTTAGGTGAGACCAAAAGTGTGGTCGCACATTTACACAGGAACCAAATCTGCCCTTATTTATCAAACTCACAAAATGGCTTGCTAAAGAATCAATAGGTTGTGAATGTTTGCAGGTAAACAATATTCCTATGTATAGGCACAACATTTCTATATTTGACTGTAAATATATAGTATAACAAGACAACCTACTATGCATGTATAATTGCTATATTTTAGTATACAAATACATATACTTACTTAAACATAATAAATGTTTATTAAATCCATGAAGATATTTCCAAAATAAAACCATAGCCTTGAAAAGATTATTTCTAATTGCCATCTTCTGAAAAATGTTACCAACTCACATTGGTAAATTTTTGAGTGCTTTAGAAAAATCCTATTAAGTAAGATTTCTCTTATAGCCCTTTGGCTGAGAATAAATTGTAATACAGAGTGTGACCTGTGGATGTTTTTCTTATTTATGATGGCGGGTGTGAAAGCCGGAGGAGCAAGGGCCAAGTCCTCTGTGTTAAAACCTTTCCCTTCATTATTCTTATTATTGTCTGTAACAAAGCAAGGCTTTGCCTCCAGCCAGGAGCAATTGGAGAGATTCAGATTCTAGCAACTGAGAAAATATGGAATCCAGCTCCCTCTATAAAGATCGCTTTCTGTAATAGCTCACAATGATGGCAGTAGACAGTCAAGGGCTCTTAGCTATGGAGTTGTTTTTAATGACATGCATCCAGAAGTGGATACCTGCAATTTGAGCACAAGCACATATTTATGAAAATGCATCAAATACCTAGATATTTTCAAATGAATCTGTATCTAACATCTCTTGTTTTGAGCTTGCTAAGCTCTTGGGTCCTTCATATGCCAAGGTAACAACACTACAAGGCAGAAGATGCACACATTTTCTCAAATTGTTTAGTCACTTGGGACTTGAAAGATCATAATGGGCTAGAGTTTCACATTGATTTCTAGACTGTATATTACTTTTCTTTGCTCATACAAACCTTACCGTAGAGATGTGTTGTGACTTTCAGAAAGCAATGGGTGCTATGAGTAAAATGGCCCTGATGAGGGAAGGAGAGTCTTTATACCCCCCTCCTGCCTGTTTTCTTCCTGGCATGCTAATTCAGTGAAGAATCCTAATCTGGGGCTCTCCACTACACCCAGCTCCATCCCTGCCCTGATCTATAACTGGACTTGCACTAGTACTGTCATTTGGATTTCTCACAGTTAATACTTAAAAACTCCAAGAAAGTTGCTTCAAGATTACCATCTCTCTCCTGTGAATGAAAGATGTCAATCCTGTAGCTTTTTAGAAGTTAAAAGTTACAGGTTCCATTTACAATATATGATCAGCCAAGTGTCTAAACTGTTAATATTTAGCAATGACACAATAGCCCATTCTACTCCCATTTTTGTCCTTATTAAATGGCAACATACCATGCTAATTACTAACATGAGGACATCAACAGTCTGTGTCATATTTACCTACAAGCATGGTAGGAATTGATTTTCAGTATAACCTGATAAGTTACAACCCCCAGTTTAAGAGTGTGGAAAGTGCAGCTAACAGGTGTAAAATGACTTTCTGAAGGCTGTACCCAAAGGGAAGTGGGAGAACACAGCTCAGAACTTGTAAAGTTGAGCAGTCATGGCACCTGTCAATTCAATTACACTCTCTGGGAGTTTCCCTCCTGACACAAAGGGCCACTTCCATTCCTGGGACCCAGATGCAATACTTTACACTTCTATTCCTGCCTAAGATCAGAAGAGTGGGTGGATCAGAAGAAAGCCTTGCATGCAATTCCATTCATCTTATGTGCCAGCCCAGCCCCTATTGCTTGTCATTCTACATGAGGCAGAAAGCAAGGGCAAATTAAATCCAGCTGTCAAGACAGCCAGATCTGTTGCAAGCAGAGATGCTCTTTAGTCCTAATGTGAAAGCTCTGATTGAAAAGACAAAAAGAATTTAATCAGTCACCCGTTCGCTGCGGCTCTGGTAACTCTAAAAGTTTTTTTTCTTTTTTTAACTTGCTCTGCAGCCCCTCCCAGGTCCCTTTCTTTCAAGTGCCAGTGTGCATTGCATTGCTTGTGATGAGCCCTCCCGGCTAAGCTTCAGTAATTGGATTATTCACACACTGTGTGAGTAGCTCCTTAAGTCAGCAGTTTATGGAGCCCAGCAAAGAGGCAGGTGCTGGAGCAGAAAGGGCATGCTTTTCCAGAGTTGGCCCAGGGTTCTCAGGATGCTGTAAAGTTTGATGGTCCGAAGCAGAAGTGCCTGCACAACCTGCAGGTCATAAAGAAGGGCAGTTCAGTGTGCCAATCACCTAGGCACAGGGACATGGACCTGGGGAGGACAACATGGATTTTTTTTTTTTTTTTTTAAACAATTGTGGATCCTCTTTTGCCTGAATCTCCCTGAATATCCAGTGAGATTAAGGACAGGAGATTAAGGCAATGCTTTACCAGAGGCAAGGTAAGCTCTCTTAGCAAGACTGACCCAAAAAGAAGAGCTGTGATTTCAGTGACCTTGCTAAAATCTGAGGATATAAAGAACTATTTGCCACAAGTCATTAACCAACTCTTGTGCTGAAGTGAAAAGAAAAAAAAAAAAAAAAAACAAAAAAAAAAGTAGGGCTGTTTATCAGTAACTAAACTTTCTATGTACTGAGACAAAGTCTCAAAGCAAGTGTTTTCTCTCCTGTTTCACCAGTTTTAGTTGTTACCCACTGTCCAGCTTCACAAGGCTTTTCTCCATTTTCACAAGGCGTTCTTCTGGGTATCTGTTTCCTATGATGTTCTTTAGACTTCTTTCCTGATAAGAGCAGTGGTCACTGGATTAGGGCCTGCTATGATCTAGAACGACCTCATTTTAACTTTTATGGACTTCTTTGGAGACTCTAATAGCAAAGATGATTCTTAGGTACAGGGGTTAGTAAATTAACATATGTATGTTTGAGGAATACACTTCAACCCATATGAGCCAATATAATTTTTAAATTTTAAACATGATGTTTTTATTGGCAAATGAAAGGGTGTCCTTCACCTTGTCTTTCAAAACTTGCCTTACTCTATCATAGTACTTAATAACTGTGGATTAGTTGCTTTTGAATTTTACTTGTTTCATTAATATTTGCATTCATTTATCTGACACCTTTTTCTCTCTCTTCATTACAGTTCCATCTGAAATACTTGCAAAGAACCTGACATATACTTCCAATAATAAGTATCTACTGATTAAATGTTAAATATAATTTGTGAAATATGCATATTAGAAGATGTTTAAAAGCCATCCAGAATATCACTATAAGTAAGAAAATATTAGCAATTATTTGTTTATTTCTTTATAGTATTTTTATTCAGTTTGTTTTCATCCCATAATTATATCAACTTTATATTATGCATTCTCTATTTGTAGCATTTTTATTTTTTTCCAATGTAATGTTTTTATTGATGATTTGGGAATTTCACATACTGTACCCTCATCACACTCATTTCCCAATCCTCCCAGGTCCACCCCAACACCCTTGTAACCTTTCCCCCCAAAAAAGGAAAACAAAAGAGAAAAAATACACTAAGTCCAAATTGTGTTGCCTATATACTCACCAGAACTGGATCGAACTTCCAGTAGCCAGCCCCTTAGAGAAACTGAGTCCTTCCTCACCTCTAGCCCCACTAGAAGCTATCAACTGTGAAGAGCACTTCAGTATTCCTATCACAATTTTTAAGAGTTCTCCTCAATGGTTTCCTGTCTAGACTGTTTCTTTGGGGGGGTTGGGGGGTTGGGGGAGGGGGAGATTGTTACAGCGTCCTTTATGTCTCACATTTTGAACTGTGAGTCTACAGGCATTGATACCACTGCAAAAGACACTTCCTGGCCCTTTATAATCACTGGGAACACAGAACCTGGACTTCCTCCACATGGTTTCTGGCAATAGAGCACACAAAGTCTCTGGTGGCAGCACAGACCAAGGACACCCTCACGGCCCCCAATGTGCAGCATTTGTCAGTGTGAGTCTTCAGAAGTTTCCTAGCAAGTAGTCAAATGTTCCTTTGATCTGAAGAGACACTAGAGAATTCTTAAAAGCTTTTGTAGGGAGTTTGAGGAATTATGCTAAGCTATGTACGTAAGCACACATGGACATTGGCTGAAATTGAAGTGGGTCATTCACTACATGTTTCAAATTTTCATAAGATTGGCAATTGTATACATGGTTTCTAATATTTGAGGATATTTCACTAGCACCATTGCAGACCTGACTTGGTTAAGTGAAAGTTTATGATCTTGAAATTATTGAGAATTCAGTGAAAAGGGCCGTTTGTATGGTGTATTTTTCCTACCATCAGTTCTCTGAGGGAAACAGTTTTTGTGCATTGTGACTACTATAAATTGATGATACCTGGGAGTGTGCTTTATTTCTTAGGGCCTGCATTGGCAGGTGTCAAGCTGTGGATGAATTATCACATTTGCTCAGTTCTTTCATGTTTAGATTTTCATCAAATGATGAGTGTCAGGGAATAGATTCATAAAACAGAACCTAAACCATCTATTGAGTATATTTTAGAGAAAGTATTGAAATTTAAATGATACAGCACTGAGTAAGTCAAATGCCAGGCAAATTACAAGAAATTTTGATAATTTTTCTGGTAACTGATTATGATTATAGCATATTAGGCAAATGTTAATGCATTTCCTTACAAGTAATTAGGTAATGTAATTTTATTAAAATACTAACAGTTGAAGGAGGATGTAGATACCAGCAGTAGATTATCCTGCATTGGTTACTACTCATCTGCTGACATACTTTACTCGTTGATTATGGAAAATTCTTCCTCAGCCATCCAGAAAGCTTATTTATCAGCAAGATAAGCAAGACAAATGCAACCTGTAGATAAGATAGGAAGCTTTGCATTCTGATTGTATAGCCAGTCTCTCAATATTGGTTTAAAATATTCACAATAACTAACTCATTCTGCTTAGAGACAGAATTTTGATACTAAAACTTCTCACATGATTATTGTGAGTACAAAAATGAATTAATGATTGCAATTCATTATTTCAGTGTTAGAAGCAGGCACATAAGCAGTGCTGCATGCAAGGCTAGGTCCCAGCCCTCATTCACTCCCTCTCATCATGGTACCTTCGTGTTCAGTGGACTCTACCATAGGCAAAGTAATGCAGGCAATGATAATTTCAAATAGGATGCACAAATGGTGTACATTTGATTCATTCACTATGTGAAATAGAATTACAGATAAAGTTGAATCAAAATGAAGTTATTAAAATGATCAGGACAGATTTTGAGGCAGAAGAACTTATAACCACGACTACTCATTTACACAAATGGAAGGACTAGCTGGAGAAACAATGTGATCATTAAAGACAAAGGAAGGAATATTCCTTTTTCTCATTTGCTCTAGACACTGCCTCTTTGTCAGAGTACCTTACTGTAATCACACACATAACCAGAAGATTTAGCTGAGCAAAGACTGATTTGAGCACATTTTGAGAGGTTATGGTATCTAATAGTGAGAATTCATGCAAGCTTCCAGCTATGATCTAGTTCCCCATCTTGTCTTTATAACAATTCTTCAACTGTGTTATAAACACCCCCTTATTCATTCATTCTGTTTTGTTATCAATTAATATTTTGCTACATATGCCCTGACAAGACCAGGGAGAGTCTAAGGAAAAAAGGAGTTGGCATTATCTGAATCAGGGTAATACTCAGACTTGATTATTGGAAACAAGGTGTTCTGACGACATAATAAGATTATTATGACACATTTGCTTTAGATAAAAGTACAGAAACATACTGTACTATTAACTTTGTGCATCATTAAAATAGTCTATGACATAATGAAAGACCCTAGCTCTTCAGGCTTACACCCCCAAGCCTCAGGAAAGAGAAACTTCAAGCACCAGGAAATGAGAAACTAAAAATCTAGTTCCAAGGGCAACCTGACTCAGCCACTACTCAATCTCCCCTGCAACCATATAACAATGTAAAAAGATTTCTGTTAAGAGATGTGCTCAACTGTGACTGGGATAGTTGCAGGTGTTCCAGGAAGGATCACTATGACCTATGTGTAAACTCCACTCCTGCCCTGATATCCCCCCTTGAGGTTTCGGGAAGAATGTACCTGTTGACGTAACTGTACCCTCTCTGTGATCACTCTGTAATCAGACCATGATCTTGTAAAACGAAATTGTATGGGAATTGTAATCTTATGGCTTTTGTGGGTTTTTCCTTTAAAAAAGCCCCCATGGGGCTGCAGTAAGATGCGACTCTTGCTCTCAGGACAAGAGTTTGCCCTTCTGTACAGAAGCCTCAATAAATTCCTCCTGCTGTTGCATCAACTGGACTGGAGTCTGGATTCTTGGGGTGCCCACCTGAGACCCTAAACTTTGGGGTCCAACAATAAGATTTCTCTTAACACCTTAGTGTAGCCTTAAGTTTTTTCAGTCCTACCTGGTCCCATGGTCCTGCAGCTGCTTATTAAATAATCACTCAGAGGCTTAATATTTTCTCCATTTTTCTTTATTAAGAAATTTTCTACTCACTCTACATACCACCCACAGATACCACCTCCTCCCTCCTCCAATCTCCCAGCCCTCCTTCCCATATTAATAGCAAATTTTATGGTCTATGGCTCAGGCTTCTTACTAGCTAGCTCTTATAACAACTCAACCCATAACTATTAATCTATGTATCACCATCTGTTCTGTAGCTTGTGGCTTTAACTGTGTCCCATTACATGTTGTTCCTTGGACAGCGGTTTGACATCTCCCCCTACTCTCCTTTCTCCTCTTACTATCTATCTTGGATTTTCCCACCTGGCTCCATCCTGAGCTGCCATAGGCCAATGCAGCTTTATTTATTAGCCAGTCAGAATGACACATAGTCACAGCATACAGAAAGACATCCCACAGCATCTTAGTAATTTTTCTATTCCTGTGGTAAAACACCATCACCAAGGCTTTATTTATTTAAAAGTTATTTATTTATACATAAAATAAAGTTTTAATTTGGGGCTTACATTTCCCAAGTGTTAGCATCCATGACCATCATGGCAAGGAGCATGGTATCTTGCAGGCAGGCATAGAACTGGAGCATTAGTCAAGAGCTTATATCTTGAAACACAACTGTGAGACAAACACACACACACATACACACACACACACACACACACACACACACAGAGAGAGAGAGAGAGAGAGAGAGAGAGAGAGAGAGAGAGAGAGAAGCACAAGTCTTTGTAATCCTCAAAGCCCGTCCCCCGTGACAGCTCTCCTCCAAGAATACACCTACTAATCCTTCCCAAACAGTTCTACCAACTAGGGACCAACTATTCTAATATATGAGCATATGGGGGCTGTTCTCACTCAAAATACCACACATAATAATAATCTGTGCTTACATATAACAGAAAACAAATTATGAAAAGCACACATGCACATGCAGTCATGTCAGGACATGGCATATACACCAAAGTTGAAGCTAGCACCCAAGATTTTACAATTCTCCCTATCCATATGTAAACATAGGTCATTCCATACAGGAAAAAATACTTCAGTTGTAATTATTTTTACTGTATTTTAAATTTTGTATCAAATATGAAAAAGTTAAGCAATTTGATACAATAAGTACCAATTTGCTGTCCTAGCAATTTGTACATTATTCTTGGGAATTAAGATATTACAGATAAATGCACAGAGATGCATTTTTGTATTCAAGGTCAAATAACATGCAAAAATATCTCATTGCCTTACAGTTTGTTCTAATTCATAGTTTACTACCATCCAAAACCTGTTTGTTTCCTGACAAATACAGAAAAGATTCCCTCAAAGGTGATTCTGAAAAGCTTTACCTATTGCATGACATAAGACCTTCTAATTATAAAACTCAAGGAATGGTTATAAAGCATAGGTAATAGTGATAGAACAGTTAGAGAGAAAACAGTTTTGTTCTGTTCAGTGTTTATATATAAGACTGGATGTAGTCATGTTCTCTGTATTTGAAATGATGTAGTATTCTGTTACTTCATGTTTTGAGTAGCTTGGGTCCATAAACACAATTTTAGCAAAGATGTGGACACCTAAAGTGCAATTAACAGATAGAAAAGAAATTCTTCTGGGTCCTGGACTGTTTTTAAAAACAAGATGCCATCAACAAAAATCCCTCTTCCTATGATCAGAGTAATGTTGCATTCCCTCCTCACAACCCCAGAGCTTTGGGCTGTGGTCTAAGGTGTCACCACCGAGAAGGCAGTTTACTGATGGGAATAAAGAAAACACATTCTTACACTGCCTGACAATTGTAAGTATTGAAGGGGTTAACCTGGAGACTGGCCATCAACAGGCTGTTAAAAGGAATAGTTCTTCATTTTCTTCTAGAAAGCAGAATCTGTCTGTGATAGAAACTATGGGCAAAGAATAGGTCTATTTCATTTTGTTGATTTTTTAGTAAAGTTCTATGGTATGTAAATAGAATTACATATGGTATGTAAATGGAAGTATTTGTTAATGAAAAGTAAAATTGTTAATATGCTTAATTATTTAATTTTTATGAATATGATTGTTTGATTTTCTGCCATATACTAGTATTTACTGTGGTGACTGCAACAGTCATGTATCTAACTTCAGGAACGGTGACACTTAGTTTTATAATTTTACAGGATGATTACAGATACTATGTCTTGACAAACAATATCTCTGTCTTTCTCTCTGTCTCTGTCTCTCTGTGTCTGTGTGTGTGTTCTAATTACTATTTCCTGTGTATTCATTCACACTTTTTAATCATTTCCAGCTAATAAAATCAGCCTTATCCCTTTGTTAATTTCTCACACCTACCTCTATACTAATCAACACAAAACAGTCACCATCAATAAATATAGCAGGCACATGCCCTCAGGGGAGATGTTCCCTTTGGCTTTGTCTGCATCCGTATTTGACTGGAACTCAAGGAAGGATACGTTTCACATTGATCATTCAGAAGAAAGAACTATCTCCGGCCATTTATCAGCCAAGTGAAGATAGATTTTTGTCTTGAGATAAATAAATTTTACAAATGATCAATGACATGAGCTGATTAAAACTAGCATGTTTAGTTTGGCCAGAGTTATGAAATGTTTTACCAATTTTCTTTTATTGACATAAAATCCAGTGATTGAAGGCACTGGGTCTTTTTCCTTTGGAGTAGATCATGCATGCTTTTAAAATGATTGATAACCTCTCTAGGAATGACAGACATCTCTACTCTGGCTGCCTTCCTTACCTAAGTTTATGTAGTCTGTCACAAAAATGACATTTTCAAGGACCCCCTAACAGCTTCTCTGGTTTAGAAAACACAGGCATTTACACTTCTACTTGATGCAACCATCATTCTCCTTTCTTTTAGCAAATCATATTGGGTAGCCAAGATTTGTTAAGCTCTGTTTTAGAATTAAGACACACGATCAAAACACAAATAGGGAGTACAGAAAGAACAAAACTCTTGCTTTCAAAACTCAGTGCTAGTACCGGAAATGTGGAGGCACAGATGGTTGGAAGACCTTAAAAGGAGGGGCGCTGTGTTAACTCCAAGGAGGAGCATGGGATGATAGCACTCACAATTCTTTCTCGTTTCAAATTTATGTTTTGTTCCTTTATTTTAAGTGTTTTTGTTTTGTTTTTATAAAAGCACATTATGTTTTTAATGGAAAATGTCATTACTGGATGGGCAGGTACAAAGTGTTTATTGTGAAAGAAATAGTTTGAATATATATTGGGATAAGATCTCAGGTAAATAGTTCTACCATAAACTTTCTATGTAGCTAAAAATGGCCTTGAACTCCTCATCTTTCTAACTTCCCAAATACTAGGATTGCAGGCATGCTCAACTCTTTCAAAAACGTATTACTGGTATATCTATGCTTTAGTTCTGATTATTTCATAAACCATAGATGTGGGTGTCAATGTATAGGTAGTTCCAGAAGCACCTTAGAGTTTTATAGTTGGAGCAGACAGTAAATGAGAAGAATTACAAAATAGAAGCAGGTTGTCCTTCAAAATGGTGTGTTGTCTTTTCAACATCATTATAAACTGAAATATTAGTACATAGACATGACATTTAATTATGGATATATTTTTTTATTTCAAGTGTTGTTAGCATTGATTAAGATAGATGGTAAGTCTAGTACAATACCTGTGACTATATTTGTTATTAAATCTCTCTCTCTCTCTCTCTCTCTCTCTCTCTCTCTCTCTCTCTCTCTCTCTCTTCATGATCACTTCAAATGGTAAATAAAATTCACATATATTTTGTTGGGAAAAACTAATCTCCAATTATGAATGCTTTCAATCTAAGAGGAAAATGATACAAAAAAGTTCCCCAAAAGAGCAACAATTTAAGATGCAGTTGAGATATGGAAGAGAGAGAAAGAATATCTCAGAAGATTTTAGAAGGGCACACTGTCTCTTTCATATTTCTTTTGATCAAGGGTCTATATATGTGGAACATATTCCCTGTTCCCTTTGGTTTCTAGGCTTATGAAGTGACAAATGAAAATATAATTCTACATAAATCACGATTATGTAATTTGACAATTTTATACATGTTTACAAACAGACGTTATATTCTTAAGTAGTATGAACTGTGTATAATTTAAGAAGCATATTCTGAAATTATATAATAAAGTAAGCAACAGATAAAATATCTACTGTGCTATTAATTTTGTTTTGTTTAATATGTTTTTACATGTATGCATGTAATTATCATAGATAAAATATATGCATATATAAAATTATATTTACATAATTATTAGTATTTTCCATTAAGATAAATGTACATAATAGTGTGGAAATCTTACACAGACATCTTGACAATTTGTCACATGTGTGTACTCTGGGTAATTATATCTCAGACTAAAATAGTTTATGATAAAATTTTATCTCTTATTCATAGTCTACTTTCTCAGTTTTTGGAGGGGAATCTTTGTTCTTATTTTTCTTTTTGTATTTTTCTATAATAAGAGAAATGGAAAATTGATTGTTTCCTATCCTCCTCTACTTAACAACATAAAATACAAAATTGGGGACAATTTTATCTTCCACTTAAGTTCACTCCCTAAGAATTTCTTGAAGTGACTCTTATAAAAATCATTAGAATGAAATTCTAGGATTTGGACCAAGATCTGCTACTAATTACTGCCTGTGATCTGACAAGTTATCTTTTTCTGCCTCAGTTTCTTCTTCTGTAAAATAGTGACATAATTATCCCCAGAATACATATCTTACAGGAAAATTGTGAAAATCAAATGAGAAAACTCTTATAGTGACACATTTTAAGTTGCAAGAAACTCTAATAAAAGGGATATCACTCTATCAGGAAAATCACTGGAATTTTTCAAAATATTCCCTTATGTTCTCAAAGGCAATAAATAAATGTTCTACTAATAAGCAACTGTTCATATTTCATTTACCCCAACCTAGCTTCATCCTGCTAACAAATACCTACTCAATAAATTCATTTCCTTTGAGTACTGAGGCTTTTCTTCTGCAAAAGTGCTTTTCTGTGCTGTGCTGGAAGAACATTTTATTGTAGTGAAAGACCAGCATTTTCAAGCCTCATTCTGAAGTATGCTTTAGAAAGAACTAATGAGTATCTCACAATATACAGATGAATAGTCTGTGTCATGCAAAGTTGATCACAAGCATAGCTCTTTTATTCAGGAAAAAAAAAAAAAAAACTTCTGAGTCCATGCAGGTATATCTACATGGCCTCATGTATGTTCAAGTTCTCTTGGGAAAACTGAGTTTATTTCCAGGAAATATTTGTCTTCATTTTTTTTCTGTGTATTATTATCTGATAAAGTAGAAGGATAAACTACCCCAACTTTAGTGTGTCTTTGAATATCTCCTAAATATGGAAAATTAACATTTATATACCAAAAAACAGAGAAGCAAGACACAAATCAAAGTGAACACTTTTCCATTTGTTTCCTTGGAGAAAAATATGAACAGGAATATGAGAATGTGTGTTCTCTGAGGTTCAACTTGGTTTAGATAGAAAAGCTTTATTTTCAAACTTTGAAATGAATAAAATAAGCTAGGTTTTCATCTTTCATGCTTCAAAGAAAACCCTTCTTGGTGAATATTATTCTACTGAGGAAAGCAGACATCCTGGGCCATTTGAAACATATTATTTGAAAGGATCCATCATAAACACTGCATTCCACAGAAGGAAAAACCTCTACACACAAGCGCCAGGTGACTTGAATCTTGTGTTTAAACTGTCACTTACTGTCTGTATTAAATTGATCAGGCTACTGTAAACTTCTCTGGGGCTTACTTTCCCCTCTCATCATTACAGTCAGGATGTTTTTTGTCCAATAACTACAACACCAACTAAAAGAGGTTCAGACAAGCATGCATTACATTTAGTTTCCTGCAACAAGAAATCATAAGGAAGCAAGCTGAGTGCTTACTCATAGCCTGTGTTTATCAAGGGCCCTGACTTTTCCTTAATGTCTCTGCTTTTCACCTGTGTGGAGCTGTGCTTTTCACCTGTGTGGAGGTGTCAACGTCACACTCTGTGGTTATAAATTGCACAGAGCAGTCCTTGTCTACCAGTCTTACTGAAAAGCATTGGAGAATGGGTTATATTGCCATGTTAGGGAGCATCCAGTCTTCATTCAGGAAAGAATCATTCTCAGAATTCCAAAAACAAGATTGAATTCCCATGATAACAAATACACAAAGCAGACAGGGAAACCATCTGCCATTCCCCGCTATATGCTGCAAAAGCAGACCTTCAAGCAAGGTTAAAGAGAGGAGGCAGTAAATGCAAGTCACAAAAATACCTGTCTGTCAAAATGTCCCTCTATCCATATCACAGTGGAATCCTAGTCAGAATCTGTACTGAATAATTTACTGGCATGCCCAGAGTAGAATAAATATATCACAGTGTGCATCCATGATTTGAGACTCTGAAATTTAAATTGCAAATCTGTAGTCTAAAGAGCAACTTATGTCTATAGGTGAGTGGTTTTTAAAACGATGGTAAAGTCAAAAACGGTTTTGTGATGATTCAAGATCCAACAGCAACTATTCTGATGGTGACTGTCACAGGCATGAGCTTATCATAGTCTACTATGTCAGACTTTTAGCCTGCCCTCATAGAGTTGTATCTGATCTTATCTATCCATATGTTATGTGTTGACACAAAAGCCATTTGTACTTGGGACTGACTATAATAACCTGAAAACTATTTTGTAATGATTTATTAATTTTTGTGGAAGAAACATTTTCTCAATGGTTTCAATTCCCTCATCAATCAAATGTTAATAGTTACATAACTTTTTGAAGATTATCAGGAAAAAAAATACCTAAAATTGAGTACTTTAGAGGCAAATGTAAAATTTGCATTCTTGGAGTTTCTAAGAAATTCTGATGACTATAGCATATGTACACTGTTTATTTCACACCCAAGGCTGTGATCCCTGCCATCCATTCTTCTCCTCCAGTTTCCACAGCTGCGCCGCTTCTCTCTTATGCATAGTTCAACCTCATTGCATATTCTGCAGCTGAGCTTTCCTAAACCCAGAGAGTTTAAACTCTACCTAAATCTGATCAAGATGAAATACACGTTCACTGGTAGCCAAGATCTATACCTTGATTTTGTTTCTTATCTTTAGGTCTAGAAGTTAGCTTTCTCTTCAGTTGTGAGGTTTTTTTGTTTTGTTTTGTTTTGTTTTGTTTTTTCAATGAAGCAGTTTTTCTGCCAATGAAGCTTCTGGAAAAGTTACCAAATCTCAGTTATTCCATCACATTTCTGAGAATATTCAGACTGACAACCAACACTCTCCATTTTCTTTCCACTAAATAATCACTGATAAGACAAAGCACCTGAAGTCTAGGTGTAAGAAATCCTCTAGCCCTTGTTTCTAAGGAAAGTACATTCACCTTCACAAAGTTAGCAGGCTCCTTCGAAGTTCATCTGCCATCTCCAGATGGAGATAGTACTAAAAAGGATTTTCCATCGGAAGGGCAATTGTTATACTTTCCAACAGCGAAGTGATACAAAGAGCATGTAGAAAGAGAACAGGGCAAAAACACCTGGGAGAGAGAGGTACTCTATGGGAATGACCACAGCTGCTGCTTGATGGCTCGCACAACACAGGGGAAACAGGAGGAGAGAATGACTTTATACAGAGCCCAGTCTCTATGGAGGAGGCTATCGCATGCCAAACCACCTGAAAAAAAACAGTCTTGTTAGGCCTATCCAGTTCCCCCAAAGTATAAAGAAGACAATTTAATAATAAAACTGCCACAAAAGAAGAAACCTCTCAGAAGAGGGTTACCAGGCTAATCAGATGTTGCCTGCACGGAAAGTATTGACTCCAAGATGAAAGGCTAATTTGTAAGTGATACATTTTAAGAGACTCATTCCCTGTCCTTTGCCTCCTCTCTTCTAACATCACTGGGTTTCCATATACAGGACTCCTTCTACTCTTATCCCTGATGTCTTGAAGATAACTAATAATTCACCTGATAGAGCAGATTCAGGAACTATGGTCTATGCTGGTTTGCTGTACTTGAACTCACTGGAAATTATTAGAGAACTCTATCAAGGCAGACATTCTCTACTCAGTCTTCATGTACTGTGTGCAATGTACACAAACACAGACACGCAGACACACCCCCTCACACACACACATACATGAGAGAGAGAAAACAGAATGACTGAGAGGAGAGGAAAAGAAGTAACTAAGGTATTCTAAATACTAAATCACTAAATATGTTTAAATTCAAATGTATGATATTTGAATATACTTTGCCTGCTTTTCTTATTTTACCTTTAATAGAAATAGCTTCAATACCAGCTCATAAAAGTGGAAACAAATTATAGATTTTGTTGATTTTCTACATGACTTACTTGTTTCTTTTCCTCCTGTATAAAGATATGGTGAAGAAAATAATTATTGGTTAAAGAGAATAATTCTCCTTAAATATTACCTTAGATTTTAATAGACTTAATAAATGAGAATAGTGTTCATGGAGTTAGGCTTTAGAAAATTATAAATATTAGTCAAAGAAAGCATTTGTGAAAAATTAATAAGTAGCAATCATACCCTGCATATGTTCAAAACTTCTGGTTAGAGGCAAGTTCTTGTAAGCTTGTGATTCAAGGCTGTATTCTGATTATCAGGAGGCTTTGAGAACGTGAGCATTTAATGAAAGTTCAGAAAGTGTACTTTCCAGCATTGCCTTGATGGATCAGTGCTTTTGGTGCCTGCAGCATCATGGGAATAAAGGGTGATGCTGATTGTAGCAGGGGGGGAAGGGAGAAGATGTCTTTCCCGGGAAGAGCAACAGCATCCGGACAGAATAGATGTGCCTAGCTCAAGGAAACACCACATCATCTGTCTAGCTAGATCTCAAAAGATGACAGACCAAGAATGGCAGTAGGGACAGAATAGGAAGACAGGGTCTGAATGTTATGGACAGTTCATTAAGGTCATAGGTTTGTTACTTTCCCATCACTGCAACATACCTGATTGAAACAACTGAAATAGGAGAAAAGTTATTTGGGTGAATGGTTGCAAAGAGATTTCAGCGCATCACAACTGGAGATTGAAAGCATGGTAGACCAGCTCAGCCTGCTGTGGAAAGAGCTTTTCTGTTTTCTTATTTGAATGAACAGGAGTAGGATATACAGATTGCAGGCTGCAGACTTGACTACCCACTCTAGTCCCTAAAGGCTCCAAATTAGTGCAGCTCTCTGGAATTCCACATGAGGATGTGGGAGATAGTTCAGATTCAAACTGGTGCTAAGACCATGTCACAGGACCTGGCTTTAAGGATCCTGCAAGGATAAAGCATTCCCCATGCAGGCAGAGAAGAGAGCTCACCCACTGGCTGATTGATCCAGCAGTCAGAGAGAGGATTTTTTACTAAGTTCCCCCTTTGGCGCTGTGTTATTGCTCTCCTGCTTTCTTAAATCCGACAATGAGAAACACATCAGAATCTTCTTTGAAACAGATAAACAGCAGAAACAAATTCTTTCAAGATGAGAATACTAAATTCTCTTTATGAATTATCCCTTTCCAAGTAATGAAGAATTGAAGCAAAGTATAGTTTTACAGGCTCTTGGAAAAATTCAACCAAGTAGGTGGCCTGGAATAGTGGGACTGAAAAGTCCAGGGCTGTCTTCATGTAGGCACACAGGCATAGGTTTTCAGGATTAATGGGCACAATGAACAGGGAGATAAAATGAGAGGTGAAGTTGTGACTTGAAATGAAAATGGATTTTGATGCTTATTCTGAATCTTGTGAAAGTTGTTGCTATGAATGCAAAATTGTCTAAGATTGTTTTCAAATTACAGGCTTTCCTCAGCCAGATTGGGGCAGGGCCAGGTGGGGTAGTGTCAGGATACCAAGGAATTGAAAGTCTAAATTGCCAATTTCCATTTGGGTCTCATGCTTTGATTCCTAACCTCCTCCTTTTCCTTCTGTGGTGTGTGAACACTGGGCATCTTCAGGGCGCAGCCTATTGGTTTCTGTAGCATCATCCTTCAGCAAAGACAATGGAAGGGTGGGTTTTAGCTCTTTTCCTTCTCAACATTGTTTACTTAATCAAGTAGCTGAACTTCTGTTTTCCTTTGTTTTCTTATGACTGTACTGTGAGGACTACAGCAGGACCTTCTGCATAGTGCTGTTGGAAAGGCTAAAGCTTTTTATACTCACAGGATTCTTGGAAGAGTTTCTGACATGTCACAAACCTGAAGCAGTGTTGACTGTCATGTCTTCATCCAGGAAACATGAAACTAAAGATGTTAATAAATAAGCTGAAGCCATAGCTACACGCTTTAATCCCATCTGTGTGTTCAGGGTCAGAGCTATTAGAGCAGAGTGTGGCGGTGGTGGCACACGCCTTTAATCCCATAAGATCTCTGTGTGTTCAGGATACAGTCAGCATTGGAGACATATACCTTTAAGACCTAGGACATTCAGACAGTGACGAGGCAGTCATGTGTTGGGTTTACAACCAATGAGAAGGCAGAACAACATACTTTAAAAAAACTAACCGACAGGAAGTAGGTCTCTTTTGCGAAGCTGACAGCAGGAGGAAGGGTGAGATTAGCTCTGAGGAACAATTTAATATTGGTTAATCTACACTAAAGAGTAAACTGAAAGAAGCTGAAACTTCTCATTTTTTTCTTTTTTTTTTTTTCTTTTCTCTGTGTAGCTTTGCGCCTTTCCTGGAACTCACTTGGTAGCCCAGGCTGGCCTCAACTGAGAATGGCTCAGCCATTAAAGGCTAGGCTCACAACCAAAAAATAACTTCTTTTTTAAAATTTTTTTTCGAGACAGGGTTTCTCTGTGTAGTTTGGGTGCCTGTCCTGGATCTCTCTCTGTAGACCAGGCTGGCCTCTAAGTCTGCCTCCTGAGTGCTGCGATTAAAGGTGTATACCACTGCCACCAGGCTAAAAATAACTTTTGAATATATCTTCCCTAAATCTAATTGAAAATATGCCATTTGACATTACCCCCACCCAAGACTTACATTATGCTGTGGTTATCTAGGCAATCAGACAAACAAATAATAAATAATGAACCAAAATAAGGAAATTGAACATATTACAAGCTTGATCTTTGTAAAAACTCTGGTTGACAAAATGTATCTAGTTTACATCCATCAGTATGACAATGGATATTTTATTGATTTCTGTAGATGAAATTCTAAATGGTCTTATTAAATAAGAAACACAGAGCCAAATCAGAGTTAAAAGCCCAAGAGATCCAAGCACTAGCGAAGAGTCAAGACCACCTTATCTTACTACTCACTGCCGTCCTTCACCTGAGAGAGAGACCTTCTTCCTGTGTGACTTGTGTTTTATTGCTTTCCTTTTCTGCCTTCTCATTGGCTCTAAGCCCAGCCAAATGACGTCCTTGTCACTGCCTGTCTATACAGACCTCCAGGTCTCTGTGGTCAGTACTGGGATTAAAGACTCAAGGGTCACCAAGCTTGGCTGTGTCCTTGACCACACAGAGACTCTGTCTGCCATGTGATTAAGGGCTTGGGCTACCACCACCTGACTTCTTTTCCTGGCTTACTAATGACCTCTGATCTCCAGGCAAACTTTATTTATTAACATACAAATAAAATCACATCTCAGCAAAATTAAAATATCACCACAGATTTCGTGTTGTGTTATATTAAATTTATATTAAATATAATATAAATGTTATATTAAATTAAAGTTGTTATAGCTCAGATTCCAAATTGGAGACCCTCCCATCAAATCATGACCCTCGAGGCCACAAATGAGCCAAGGAAATATGCCCTCTATAACTGTTAATTTGTTCAGCCAGTTTGATGTGGTTGGGGGTTTCCTACAGGATTGGATTGCACAGGAAAGTCTGTTTTATGATGTTTTGTTTGTGTTTGTATCTATAATCACACCTGATAATCCTTTGATTTTATAAAGGACTAATTCAGCTCCTTTCTACAAGTCTTTGTATTTATTTCTTTGAGTTATTAAGAAAACAATCAGGCCAGGCGTTGGTGGTGCACGCCTTTAATCCCAGCACTCGGGAGGCAGAGCCAGGTGGATCTCTGTGAGTTCAAGGCTAGCCTGGGCTACCAAGTGAGTTCCAGGAAAGGCGCAAAGCTACACAGAGAAACCCTGTCTCGAAAAACCAAAAAAAAAAAAAAAAAAAAAAAGAAAGAAAGAAAGAAAACAATCAAACATTTCATAGTTTCTCTTAACTAATAATGGAATATTCTTTTAGTATTCCTAAGGATTATTATATTCATCTGTCTTTGAGTCTACAAAAATTTGCGTTTACAAAATTATTTTCAGTGTTCTTGAAAACACACTTTTGAGTTTCATGTTTTTGTTTATATTGTAAATTTAAGCACAAAAATGCTCAACATTGTCATGTTTCACGTTTTATCATTCAAATAACATGTTGTGTAGTACCATATTATCACACTTACTTTATAAAAACATTATCTCCCTGTGTTTATGTACTTTGCACCATCCCATTTTATCATTGTATTTTGTCCTTTTTTTCTCTATACCAAATATACATGTCTTGATATTTGACCAAAATCATATTCATTTTTCTTTTAAGAGATGAACTGAACCAGTTGACATTTCTTAACTTAATTTATTTCAGCTCTTTCATAATATTTTATCAGTGTTTGTACTATATAACTTTATGCGATATGGGTTGTTTGCCATTTATAGATATGATTAGTGATACTTATATTATTGTCTTTAAATATTTACACTTTGTTTTAGTAGTTACCTCTAGCACATAGTTTAAAAAATACATACTGATCCCAGTGTTATACTATTTAAAATTTTACTCTCTTTTGTGAGTTTTTAACATCCTTTAGTTCCCACTTATTGTATAAAAACTATTAGTTGACTTATCCACTTCACTTGTCTCACCTACTACAGTGCATAATATGTATTATGTGACACCATGTTACATGTGTACATTCACCTTCCCCTGCATTCTAATTTTATAACCCAAAGGCTTTCTCATTACAGATAATAAATATCAGACAAAAACAAGGACAGGAAGGATTTATTTCAACTCACAGTTTCAGGGTATTAAGACCTTGATGTTTTGGTCCTGTGGGCTTGAACAGAACACTGTAACAGTAAGAACATGCCCAATGGAGTCTGTCTAAAGGAGGCTGTTCACCTGATGGCAAATGATAAGAACACATCCAAAGGAGGCTGTTCACCTCACAGTGGACAGGAAGCAGAGAACAGAATAATGAAGAAATTGGCCAGGGTAAGAAATGGACTCAGAGGATACTAAGTGATATTCATCCTCCCATGAGATCTCAGCCCTAGTTTCCACACCCTCTAGAAATAGCATCAGTAGCTAAGGACCAGGAATTCAACACATGAGCCTATGAAGGTCTTCTTTTATTCAAATGGGAACACTGACCTTTATTTTAATACTCTGGTGCCTGATATAATTTGTTTTGGTGAAGAAGTTTTATCAGTCTATTGATCTGATGAAGTAGATTTCTCAAAGGGTTTATGCATACAACATTTTCTAAGTAGTTTTATGATTAATACTGTTTGCTTATTCCTCTGATACTCAAAGAACATCATAACAGGATATAAAATCATTGCATTATCATTGTTTTTTTTAATATAGCCCTACCCATTTTATACCTTAGTTATACACTCTTTTAGAAAAAGGCTAATGACCATACCCTCTGTTCATTTTTTAAATTATTTCATTCTCCTGTTCTCCACAAGCCCCAATGGTTTATGAAGTCAATAGAGGAATAATAATATTTCATCAAACTGCTTGTTCTCAATTAATTTTACTATATGTGCTGTGCAATGTGATGATACATAAACTCAGACACTGCTTGATCTATGAAATATTTTCTGAGAAAACAATTTTAAAGAATAGTTATGTTTTTATGGGGGAGTTCTGCTGAATCTCATTTATTCCTTAGCTTCATAGAATGAGGGCTGATTTTGTATTTTAACTATTTTTTTTTCTAAATAAATATTTTAGGCTAGTTGTAAACAGAAAGGGAACCCAAAGAAACTTATTTGTTCACTGCAGAATATTTCAAACTGAGGAACCTCAACAAATGTTTGTATCCAGAAATAAGTTCCTAAAGAATGATGTTGGCACTTCATAGAATTAGATATTTCATTTCTATAACTGAAATGGAGAGGCAACTATGTAGGGCCATGCTGCAGCAGGAATGATGTAAGCTCCCTGCTGTTAGCAGAGGTGTTCTTGTAGGAATGCAGAAATAAGACAAAGGCTCCATTTCAGGCCTCCCAGTTGTAACTCATCTTAGGCTTAGTTGTTCTGAGTGTTATCAATACTAGAAAATAACACAGCTATAGAAAAAAAGTCTTAATTTCAGGAAAACACATGGCCCACTGAAGACTCACAGACAGTGAAAAAATACCAACAATGCAAACAAATGACCATCAAAACATAGACCCTGTATCTGTTCATTTGAGCTCTTTAACTTATTAAGTAAGCTGCTCTAAAAAAAATCCAATAAAAATGTGGATTGAAATTTCCACCATTCCTGGCTCAAATTATTTCTAATATTGAAATCACTTTTATAATTCTCTAAAATGATATCTATTGCTATTTTTGTTCATCTCTCTCTCTCTCTCTCTCTCTCTCTCTCTCTCTCTCTCTCTCTCTCTTCCCTGCTAATTTTTATTTTTTGAAAGAGGATCTTAGGTAGTCCAGGCTAGCCTTTAACTCACTATGTATCTGAGAATATCTTTAAACCTTTCATCCTTCAGTATCTACCTGCTAAGTGCTGGATCACAGGTGTGTATCACCACACTCAGTTTATGTAATGCTAGAGATTAAACAACCCAGGTGTACACTTGACTTACTGAGATATATCCCAGCTCTAAAACAATGATCTGATTCTGAGTATGCTACTGTTTGATTCCTGGGTATCTCGCCATTTGTAGATTCATAGAAACGCCAACATTAGGCATTGATTTTAATAAGAAGTAGCTCAGATATTAATACTTGTTATAAATGTTTCATTTATCTTTCTTTCCCATACATTGGGGCCTGACCCTGATTTCTGTATAACAGTTTTCAAGGATGGAATTAATTACAAAGAAGAAAGAAGACATCACAGAGGAAGGAGGTCTTCTAACCACACTAAATGGCAGTCCCAGGAAATGTTGAATAATTCTCTATACAGCTGATGACCTCCAAGACAACACCAATGTAGACTAGATTTATGGCTTTGTAGACTCCAGCCATCAGCATCTCTTTCCCACAGACTTATGAAAAGGCTCATTAAGTTTCATGATCCTGCTAAACAAGTATCACTGACTTAAGTATCTCACTCTAGTCCAGCTAATGCCTCTAATTCCTGCAGTATAAGGGCCTCCAAGACTACATGTAAAATGAAACCAAGTTAAATTATATCTATCATTGCAGAGAGGGAATTATCCTAGGAAGAAGCTGCATAGCCTAAGGAGAATGGGTAAACATCGTGGGAACTGGAAAAGTTTCTTTCTTCCCCTGAGTCAAGTTCTTATGGAGACTAATTTACCACAAACTTTTCAGCCGGAAATAGAACCTTCTCTTTCCTATCTATGCTTTTTTCCCCAAAATTCCCTGACAAGTTCTTATGTGGACAGCGTTTGTGTCTTCCTACCAATAAAACTCAGTTTACCCATATTTCTGCTAAACCAGTTGTATATTTCACATGGATGCATTTACATGAATGCACTCAGATATGATTTTTTTATGCTCACATAAACCCCAAGACTTTTTATGTAATGAAGCAAAACACAGTATTGGTGTCAATTTTGTTAAGTGACTTTTGTATGTTCAGATTTAACCCTAGCATATCTACCAAGAGAAAGAGCACAGTGGAAAACACGTAGAAGGAGTACACTATAAAAGATAAAGTCCAAGAAAATATAGTACCAGAGAATTGATAGTTTTGCATGTTTATTTTTTAATTGTATGTGCCGAACAAAACTTTATGTCAAAATGTTGATATTCCTCCAGATTATGCCAGTTTACCTCAGAATAACAGAGTGCACTGTTTAATTTCTTGTGTTAGTGCAACCAAAAGTGATATAATAACCCCACTCATTAATGAGTCTTCATGTAACAGTGTAGTGGGTAGCCATTCCAGCTTTGATCTGGAAGTTCCAAGCCCCACTGAGACTTTGGTAACTATCATGCCTACAAGGTGGGGCCAAGGGAGGGCCCTGAAGACCTGAGATCGGGATGTGCCGAGTTCTCTCCTGCTTGGACCCTAGATGCTAGAGGTGGACGGAGGAGAGTTCTCCAGAGAACACCGCCTAGACTGTGCTGCATCTTTCCCCAAAACCTCAACCTACCTATCCCTTCATTTGTGAGTTACACCATTAAATAAACCTCCCTTTTAACTATGTGGAGTGGCCTTAATAATTTCACCAATATAACAGCTTTATGAATTAGCTTCTGAGCAGACTAAAACCCCCATGACATTCACCATTTTTGGACTTAGCACTCTTGAATTTCAAATGTGTTGCTCAGTATCTGGAATTCCTACTAGTATTCTCTATAAATAATCAGCCAAGCCTCCATTTTCATTTACTCTCTCTAATGTTTTCATACAAATGTATATATAAAATGCAGCACACACAACCAAGAGAAACTCCAATGCTGAGATACCTCAGAAGAAAATAAAATGTGACTGTTTAGCTGTAAGATTGTCTGGCCATGCCTAAAATATTCCCAAATGAACTTTTATTATTTATGTTTACATTTCATTTTAGAGTAGTTGGAACTATTTACATTTCAGTAGCTCTTTGAATCACCTCCATGGAATAATTAACCACCTGTGTTATTTATTAGCTCTCTTTAAGGAAGTCTAATGTATGTAATATTTGTTTAAGAAGAAATAAAATTTTCTCTGATGCTATCTGTATCATTCCATGTGAGAATGTTATTTTCTTGCCTTTATTAAAAATAAATTATTTTGGGTTGAGAGAAAAATGAATAAGGATTGTTAGAGAGCATTACTTGTCTATGCAGCTATGTATTGTGAAGTTTGTCTTCCAAATCAGAAGAACCCATGACTATTAGGTGGGAAGAGGAATTGTCTTCATGATTCTAGACTGAAAAGCAACTTCAGACATTTTCATAATCACTAGAAAACTGAGTATCCAAGTTAGGCCCTCACATAAGCAGAGCTTTTTAAAATATTTAATCAAATTTATTTATTTTACATCCCCACCCCAGTTTCCCTTCCCTCTTCTCCTCCCATGCCTTTCCCCTTTCCCTTCACACCCCACTCAATCCATTCCTACTCTGTTTCTGTTAAGAAAAGTGCAGACCTCCCATGTGTATCAACAAAGTGTGGCAACTCAAGGACTAAGCCCCTCCCTTTGTATTGAGGCTGGGCAAGGCAATCCAGTATGAGGAATAGAGACCCAGGAGCCAGCCGAAGATTCAAAGATAGCCCCTACTCCCATTGTTAGGAGTCCCACAAGTAGATCAACCTTCACAGCTGTCACATATATGCAGAAGACCTCAGTTGGTCCCATCCAGGCTCCCTGTTGTTGGTTCAGACTATGAAGTTGCTGAGTCAGGTTAGTTGTTTCTGTAGGTTTTCTTGTGATATCCTTGCCCCTCTGACTCCTAATATTCCTCCTCTCTCTGTTCAGCAGGATTCCCCAATCTCAGACTAATGTTGGCAATCTCAGCCTAATCTGTTTCTATCAGTTACTGGATGAAGGCTCTCTGATGAAAATTTGGCTAGTCACCAATCTGATCACAGGAGATGGCCAGTTCAGGCTATGTATCCACTATTGCTAGGAGTCTTAACTGGGGTCATTCTTGTAGACTCGTGGGAGTTTCTCTTGCACCAGGTTTAAACCTGACTCCAATGCCCCCCTCAAGTTATCTTTTTCCGTACTCCCCTTTTTCACCCACCCCCCAAAATGTGATCCTTCAATTTTCCATCCCTACTCACCCCTAGTCCACCCTGGAGATCTCTCCTATTTCATATATCTTTATTTGTAATAGCCAGAACCAGGAAATAACCTGGATGCCCCTCAATCAAAAAATGGATAAAGAAAATGTAGTATATTTACACAATGGAATTTTACACAACTGTCAAAATCCAATTACATCAGGAACTTGGAAGTCAAATGAATGAAACTAGAAAAAAAAATCATCCTGAGAGAGTTAATGCAGAGATTTTTTAAAATTTTAGTTAAAAAATGACATTATTCAGGATCAGAAAGCACTCTGAACCACTAGCAAATATTTTCAGTGAAAGCTTGAAGCCAGGCGGTGGTGGCGCACGCCTTTAATCCCAGCACTCAGGAGGCAGAGCCAGGCGGATCTCTGTGAGTTCGAGGCCAGCCTGGGCTACCAAGTGAGCTCCAGGAAAGGCGCAAAGCTACACAGAGAAACCCTGTCTCGAAAAACCAAAAAAAAAAAAAAAAAAAAAAAAAAAAAAAAAAGAAAAGAAAAAGAAAAAGAAAAAAGAAAAAAGAAAGCTTGACTGATTTTCATCTTGAAAATTAACCAATTGTAATCAAGCTACTATCTATAGACCTAGAGAGGTTAGGTAAAGAGGAGCACTATAGGCTGGAAGCATGGATATCCCTGGAAAGGAGAAATAGCAGATTCTGCAGGTGGACTGGGGGTGGGTGGGGAAGGGAGCCAAGTCAGGAGATCAGGTGGTAGGGGCTGGAGGAAGAGAATTTGAGAATGCAGGAGAGCAACTGATGGAATTGGGGAGTACTGAGGGAGGAGTGTGGAAACTTAGTACAGTAGAAATTTTCTGGAATCTATGAGAATGACGTTAGTGAGGACTTCTACTAATGGAGGATACAGAGTCTGAACTGGCTACCTTTTGTAGCCAGGTAAGGCTTCCAGTGGTGGGACTGCATTACATTCCTTTGAGCTGTTGGCCGAGAAGGTCTCATTGAGATCCATAAACAAGTCAGGCCAATGCTAGGACAGAAAGCTGCTCTATAAAAGCTGAAAGTGGGGCCCCATGGCTGAGGACAATTTCCCCCACAGTTCATTGAGCATAGAAAGATAGAGCTGGTATGAGTTTGGAGCCTTCCCCTCTAAGTTCTAGCCTCTATGGCTCAAGGAGGTATTCTGCAGGTTACAGAAAAAGAAATCTGGACATCCACCCAAACTCAAGCCTACAATCTTGCTTGCAAGATGTGCTGGGACAATGGTGACACGGAACTTGTGGGAGTGGCCAACTAGTGTTTGATGTGACTTGAGGTCAGGCTACTAGGGGGAACCCATGCCCTACACTACCTAGAGGGCCAGGAACCTAAAACTGGATAGTGCAGAGACATGGGGTAAAAACAAATGTGATTGTCAAAAAAAAAAAAAAAAAAAAAAAAAGTCAACGAAATGATTCCTAATGATATTGTCCTACACTCACAGATATATGCCTTTTGCCTGGTACAGTCATCATCAGAGAGACTTCCAGCAGTAGGTGGGAGCAGAGACAAAGACACACAGCCAGGTATTATTCTGAGAGAAAATCTAATTTGGAAGTTTCCATTCAGTCCCTTGTTTTGAAGACCGGGAAACCTAGATGAATAGGGGTAGGAAAGACTGTAGGAGTCAGAGGGGATGGAGGACACCAGGAGAACATGGCCCATCAAATCAACTAAACTGGGTTCACATGGCTCACAGAGACTGAAACTGGAAGCACGGAGCCGGCACGGGTCTATACCAGGTCCTCTGTGTGTGTTATGGCTTTTAGCCTGGTGTTTACTGTGGGACTCCTAACAGTGGTAGCAGGTGCATCTCTGACTCTTTGGCCTGCTCTTCTGACTCTTTTCCTCCTCGAGTTCCCTTATTCAGCCTTGATATAAGGGTTTTTGCCTTGTTTCATTGTATCTTGTTTTGTCTTGTTTGTCTGTCCTCCTTCTTAGAGGCCTGTCCTTTTCTAAAGAGGAAACAGAGTGGGGGTGGATCTAGAGGAGAGGGAAGTTGAGGGGAACTAAGGGAAGTGCAGAGAGAGGAAACTGGTTGGAATCTATTGTATGAGAAAAGAATCTGTTTTTAATTTAAAAAACAGAAAATAAGATAATAACATGAGACAAAGTAAAAGCAAACACAAAACAAGCAAACAAAAAAATTATAAAGTGGTCACAATCTAGAAAGAAGTTGCGGAATGGCTTCAGTTGAAAGATGTACACTTTTTCATGTAAATGTTAGTCATGTCTTGATGGACAAACCTATCTTGACAACTAATCATAAAAGAGATTTCAAGGTTGGCAGGGATGAAGGAGGGACATCTGGTTTAATAGATTTTGATACCCAAGCAAAAGCATCCATCACCTTTAGATGAGTGTGATGCTAAGTGGAAATTTGCAGATCTGATTATTAAAATGGTGGAACAAGACTTTATAATAGCCACAGGGATAGACAGCCTTTGGAATAAGGTAAGTGCCAACACTTTAGCAGTATGTAGTTACTCAGAAGCTCAAACAGGTTCTTTCAAAGTCAGCTATGTAGACAGTCTTTTATTTTTTTTTTTGTCTAAAATGATTTTGTTTAGAACTCATTTTACAAGGCCCTGAAAAGCAAAGTGCTACTTTGGCATAATGTTTTAAAGCAACATGAGAGGCATACAGGCAAAGTTAACAAAAGGAATATGTAATTATAGTGATCATTTGATCGTTATTGTCACAGGGAGATGTAAGTGAACAGATTGAGAACCCTTAGAAATACCTCCAGTTTGCTGCTTAGCTAATTTTTTTGTGTGTATATGTAAACATATCCACCAAAAAAAAAAAAGGATTAAAATCATAAAAGTCATATTGGAAAAGTTTGCTTAGGAATTAAAGTTCTTCATTACAAGCATTATACTAGGTCAGGATTTCAGGTAAAGAGAAAACTTTTAACTTTCGATTAACAAGTTATTACATTTTAAGAAATTCTCCTATGTTTAAAATGTACATTAT
Organism: Peromyscus leucopus; assembly: GCF_004664715.2. Taxonomy (NCBI): domain Eukaryota; kingdom Metazoa; phylum Chordata; class Mammalia; order Rodentia; family Cricetidae; genus Peromyscus; species Peromyscus leucopus. The sequence goes on along the minus strand of NC_051075.1, from coordinate 60,404,345 downwards.
GTGTATTTTCAAGAGACCTATCTTACTTTCTTCCCTTTTTTTATTGACACTTTTATACAATATTTTCTCACACTTTTCCCCTCTCTGCCTCCTTACTAGCCCAACGTCCTGTCTTTCTTTTCTCTCACAAAAATCAAACAATTAGCTGGGCGGTGGTGGCAAACGCCTTTAATCCCAGCACTTGGGAGGCAGAGGCAGGTGGATCTCTATGAGTTCGAGGCAAGCTTGGACTACCAAGTGAGTTCCAGGAAAGGTGCAAAGCTACAAAGAGAAACCCTGATTCGAAAAAAAAAAAAAAAACAAAAAAATCAAACAATTAAACAACAAAAACAAAGAAGCACATCCATAAAACAAACAAACAAAACCCCCACAAACTCAGAAACTAAAATATACAAGCAAAGGAACAATAAAAGAAAGCAAAAAATGCCCCAAAAAATCAGTATGAGGCACAAAGTCTACAAAAAGACCGCCATGTTAATTTGGTATTGACCAGTTACTCCTGGGTGTGGGGCCTACCCTTTAGCTTAAAAATGAAATTTGATTTACCGATTGTCTCAGAAAGCCAGTAGATACTAAGCCAGCAAGTGCATGGCAAGAAGGAAGGTGGGCCAAATATATTGTTTTTCTTAATTTTCAAATATATAGAAATGGTATAAAAATTATGGTTTTCCAAAATTTTCCTTTACATTTAAAGGAGCCTTGGTATTTCTCAAAGATACATTCAATGTTCGGGCCAACAGCATTCACCAGCACCTTTAAGTCTAAATTTGTACTCTGGTTGTGAGAAGTGTGGTAGAGACAGGATTTTCTGTCTGGATTCATTTTCATAAATTTTTGTATGCCCTTCACAGCAAGAGAAATAGTTGGTATATATTAGATGTGTAAAAACACAGCAACTGCCGGGCGTTGGTGGCGCACGCCTTTAATCCCAGCACTCGAGCAGAGCAGGGATTCTTGAGTTCGACAGCTGTACAATGATCAGAAAGCAAAGCTAACAAGAAATGTAAAAAAAAAAAAAAAAAAAAAAAAAAAAAAAAAAAAAAAAAAAAAAAAAAAAAAAAAAAAAAAAAAAAAAACACAGCAACTGAACACAAGAGTTAACAAAGATTGAATAATACAAATTCAAGTGCCTTAAAATTGTCGTGCCTTTGGTGGCCTTATTTGTGTTTTCAAATTAACTTAAGACATAAACATATTTTTTTTTCAATGTAAGGAAAAAATGCATCATATCTTAACTATTTGAAAAGTAAAAGTTGAAGACATTTTAAAACTTTCCCCTTAATATAGTAATAAAATAGACACAATGTTATAATTTTATTCCATACTTAATTACTATTCTAACAATTCAATGCTACTCACATTATCCACAAAATATTTGTAGGTTTAGGGTTTTCAAACTTTTTATTACAGAAGAAAATGATATTTTTTCTAGGTATCACAGGCCATGAGATATTTTTGACAAGTATTCAACTTTTCATCTTCTGTGCAAGCAGTAATTGTCAATAGATAACAATAGATAACTGAACAGGTAGAGCTGTGTCACAAAACAGCTCTACATTGTACACATTTAAGTGAAGGGACCAATTTGGTCCATAGGTGGTAGTTTTACGGTCCATGCTTTGAAAGCAAAAATGGCTTCTTTTTTAGAAACAGCTGCTGAGAAACATTACTTTGAGGGGGTTAGCTGAGTGAAGCTGGCCCTCTCTAGACTTGTCTAAAGTGCATTATCCACAGTAAAGAAAGGTTGACATTAGGTCGATATTATTTCCCAGAACTGTTCCTTAAGATTACTTTAGTGCTCTCTCATTTTTGTTTCATGTTACAGTCTTCTTAATTTTATTATTTGGTTTTCAGTCTCTCTATTGCCTTTCAGATAATACTCAGATGTCTGTAATTCTTCAGTAATTCCACTGTGATACAATTTCAGTTAGATATTACATATTGAAGCATTTTAAGCATTTTTGAAATGAGAAACAATGAAAAATCCAAGTTTCCACTGTAATTTTAGGGCTCAAAGACTTTAGTCAACTGTCCTTTGGACTTGAGTCAAGACACCAAGTTGCTTCTTCTACTTAAATGTGAACTCTAAACTTCAGTATGGATGCCCTGATACGACTGGTGTCACTTGTCCTGTTAGCAATGGCTTTCCTTCGGTCCAGTTGGTGATCTCAACCATTTCTGTCAGATATTAGCAAATAGAATTAACATTAAGCCAGATTTCAGTTTTTGCTTTTCTCACTTGTAGTTAATTCTACTCTTTTACGTAAAAGTCACACTCACATGCGTCATGGTTTTCCTACTACTGTATTAGCACAAGCCGGAGTGCCTTGGGTTATAATGTGATCAGATAGAAGAGAGCAAAAGCCAAGGAGTGAACCTTGGGTTTTCAATAGGTGATAGTAATGTACATGGCCACAAAAGAGGTCTTTAGAATTCAATTAGAAGCAAAAGAAATACAATTAGTATTCCCTGTATTATTATTTTTTTTTATTTAACCTATGCTTCAAGGAACTACGTTTGTTTTTTCAAATGATTATGTTGCTCTGTTGATAAAGCCAAGATAAAGCTGTGGATCTAAAATAACGGTGCAGTAGTGCAAGTGACCTAGGTCTTAATTCATACTTAGTTAGCTATAAGTTAGCTGTTTGTCTACAATTAAAACACACAATTAACATCAATATAAGCTGCCTTTAGAACAGAGATAATCTTATCTAATCCATACCATGACTTGTTTATGGGCACACATGTGATATTGCAATTAAGGGATTTTGTCAAGCACTTGAAGATAAATGATCAGAATATTGCAAATCAAACAACAACGTTTCAGTTGAAAATCTGAAAACTTACGGCCTTCTAGATTCACTACAATTTTTCAAAAGTTGATGTCTTTTGTCTAAAGGACTGCAATTTATTTGTTGCAATTGTAAATAATTTGTAATAGCTAGATGCTTGCAGGACAAACCTATTTCTATATCCAGCCAGGACATTGGAGAAGTGAGAGATGCATTCAAAAGGAATGTATTGTATCTCCAGAGAGTTAAGCTCATTGCAACGGAGGATGGCAAAAGCATTTCCTGTATTGTATGGAATGGGGACCACTTTATCTCACTCTGCCTTTGCTACAAAAAGGGAATACTATTTTAGACATCTTAAAACAGAGAGAAACTGGGTGTGCCTGGAAAACAGCATGTGCATATGTGCATGTACTCATGAGAACATAAATAGGTGTGTGTTTGTGTCTGTATGTGTGCATATAAAACTGTGTGTCATAGTGAGTAGATGTGATAAAAATAATAGCATGATGAGTCTTAGAAGAAGTAGTGCTTCTTTCCAGGATTTGGCTATTCAGATAATAAATTGTACTTTTTGTGAATTTTTCTTTAGTAACTCTACAGTAATAAGTTATGTGTAATATAAGAACTAATTTCTTACCATTTTTTTAATTCACAAAGTTGCCATTATTTATCCCATTAGCCATGTCCCCTTATCTAATATTAATATGTTATATTCATTTCTCTAGTGACTCTCATTTTTTGTATCTAAGAGGAAGCAAATAATTTCTAGCTATAAATTCTTTAACATATTATTCTCTTCTATAAAGAAGAATAAAATCCTCTGGGAAAACAAAGAAGACAGATGAAAAATATATAAGTGAATAATCCTGTCTCTACTATGAGTGCGACATTACAATCCTTGTGTGCACTGCTATTCTCAATTTAAAATTTAAGAATGGATTTCTGAGCTCCATCCATCATTTACCATAAGGAAATCTTATTTTTATTTATCATATACAAGACACTGCTTTGATTTCAAACATTTTAATGCAATGATACTTGGTGAGTGAATTATTTAAATCCTTGTGTTAATTTTCATACACATTTCTATATTATTTACCAACTATGGAATATACCTAAGGTTTCAGTGATGATCTCATTTTTAAAATTCCTCACTTTTGATATCACTTTATATGTTATTCTAAAACATTGGTGCTTAAGAAGTGTTTCCTGCTGTTTCAGACAGTGTCTTATGCAGTTCAGGCTTACAATTACTCCTTTATGTAGGAGAAGCTGACTTTGAACTCCTGATGTTGCCTCCCACTTCCCAAGTGATTGTTAACAGGAATGGGCTATCCTTACCAGGGAGAAATCCTTTATCATGTTTCAACTCTTTACAAGTAAAAAAAATAATCTGCAAATATTTCCTTGCATTTTTTTTCACTGTTTCACGTTACTTCATCACTGAGCTCAACCAGTTTCAAACATCAGTCTGTAGACTTGGCAATTTGATTTAAATCCACTACTGTTCTGTCTGTCTGATTCCTGGGCAAATGATGCCCAGTTTTGGAGACAGTTTTGTTTCTTCTAATATCTTGTCTCCCACTGTTACCCCAGTGTGACTTAACTCAGAGAAGGGTAAAATTATAGCTTATAGGTTGATTCACAGTTTTTTTTCTATTTAAATTGCACTTCAGAGCACTGAGTAGAAAACACCTTGCAGAAATTATGATCAATAACATCAAGATCCGCAAAATAATCATCAAGATTAGTTCAAATTAGTTTTATTGTCACACTATGAATCTAAAAGTCTTTGAATCCATGAAAACAATGATATAAATACAGCCATATGTCTGTAAGATTTTTGACACAAGGATCATATATTATTTAAAAAATTTGAAAGTACTGTTATATGCCATATTATAACATCTGTATTTCTACAATATAAGAGTCATATAATGCATGCTAAGTTAAGTAATATGGTTAGATATTTTGATACAGAATTAAAATATATTTGCACAGATATACTACTTTAAGCTGTTATAATGTAAATAAAATACCATCTATGACTAATACCTATTTAGTTTATATTAAGTTATGTAATGTTACTTAAGAAAAGCCCTTAAGACTGTTGCCAATTGAGGTTGGATTCTCTTTTTAATTCATGAAAATATCATGCAGGTTTATTTTAGAAGGGTGAATTGAATTGAATATTAGAGTTATAAAGTGTAGCCAAACTCCGTTGTTTTATTTAATGTTTTGGAGTTCTTCTGGGACATGCAAGTCTTTCATGTTCACATAATTGGTCATCTAAGTCCTCACACTCAATGTTTTACATTTAACAAACCCTAGTTAAGTGTGATGTTATATAACAGCTGCTACTGAGAACAGGTTTTTTGCTTCAAACTATTTCCTTTTTCATTCATTATGATCTTAAAGATTGACCTGAGGACTCACTACAAGGCTAGGGAACTGTACTACCATTGAACTATTGTCTAAGCCATTATATTTAAAATATTCAAATTGGAGATATGAGATTCATCACAAAGATAAATACTACTGATAGATTTTGTTTTGTTTTGTTTTTGAGACAGGGCTTCTCTGTGTAGCTTTACTGTAACTCATTCTATAGCCCAGGTTGGTCTCAAACTCACAGAGATCCTCCTGCCTCTACCTTCTGAGTGTTGAGATTACAGGCATGCTCTACTACCGCCTGTTTTTTTGTTTTGTTTTTTTTTTGACATTTTTATTCAAATAAAAAATGAATTAGCTACCTATTTGTGTTATTAAGTGTCCCTAATTTAATGTTTAAACTGACCATCACAGCATGATTGAATACGTTGAAAAAATTATTTTATCATTTGATAATGGTGTTATTTCTTTTGTTCTTGTTCTGCTGTTCATACTCTTAGCAGTTATAAGGTGACTAAATTTATTTCCTCAAAATATCATTAGCTTTATGACCATTGTACTCACATTTCTTCTGTTAGAATTTAGTATGCATTTGCTGATTTGGGCAAGAAGCATCCACTAGTGCAGTGATGATACAGGCCTCATAGGAGTAACCAATCACTTTCCAGTTGACTTCAAGTCTTGCCACACAAGATGATACCATTAATACTATCATCAGCCAACAACTTATGAGTAGCCATGCCATAATCTCTAGGGAGTAACTACTCCTACTATTCCGCTAAATGGACATAGTATTAAATTGACTCCTAGTGACTCACTGTTAACATCACAGATTAATGCAACTTTTGGCTTTCATTTTAGAAGCTTCTACTTGCAGTAGATGGTGAATAACACAGAGACCCACACCTGGCCAAGGTGCACAAAATAAAAGACTTCAGAACAGTTCAAGTGGAACATATGCACCTCACCCCCTCCTCCCAAAGCTCAAGAATCATGGAGGAGTGGGTAGAAGGAACTTAAGAAACAGAGGAGGTAAATGAATATCAGGAAAAGATGTCCCCAAGACACAGCAAGGCAGCTTCACATATGAACTCACAAATTATGACAGCATGCACAAGCCTTGTGCAAGTTCAAGCAAGACTGAATCTCAGCATGAAGAGAAAAATCCAACTGCTAGCTAAGAACACATTGGCAATTGATAGCATACAAGAGAGAAAGAGAGAGTCGGTTTTCTTAAGAATATTGTCCATAGTAGGTATGTTGACTGTGCTCCAGTGGAGAGCTAAACATCCCAAAACATAGGGCAGCACCTATTGGACTTGATGGGTCAATTGGACTTGACGAGTAAAAAACAAAAGAAAGAAGCAAAGTTGTATTGGTGAAATTATTAAGGCCACTCCACTTAGTTAAAAGGAAGATTTATTTAGTGGGCAACTTACAAAAAGGGAAAGGTAGGTCGCAGGGTCTGGGGAAGGTGTATCACAGTCCAGCGGTGTTCTCTGGAGCTCTGCTCGGTCCAACTCCACTGTTCAGGGTCCTGGCACAGAGAGAGCGCTTGCCCATCCAGCTCTCCGGTCTCCAGGCACCTCCCCTGGCCCTGCCTCGTAGGCGTGACAGTTGCCAGAGTCTCAATAGGGGTTGGAACTTACAGATCCAAGCTGGAATGGCTACCCACTACAAAGTTGGGCGGGTACGGATGGGAGGATCTACCTACAAGGAGTTGGGTGAGGGGGTGAATGTGAGAAAAACACATTATATGGAGCTCTCAAAGAATTAATGAAAATTAAATATTAAATGTGTTTAATGATTAAATTTAGAAAGCACATGTTGAGAAAGCCTTTAATTATAACCTAAGCCCCACTACAGCATTACATCAACACTAGGACAGACTTCTGGAATCACTTCAGGAATATCCAAGGATATTTTATTTAAATGGAAATATGTACATCATATGCATATTATCATACAAAGTAAAATATTTAGGCTCGCATGTGCTAACAGTCACAGAACTTGGAAGGTGAAGGAGGGGATACCATGAGTTCAAGGTCATCTTTGGAACCACAGCATGTCCCAGACCAGTGTGAGCCACATCATCTTTCTCACTAAAATCCATAATAATAGTACTACTAATAATAATAACAAAATACTTATAACAATAGAAAAATCAATGTGATAATTTTGATTTTTTACACTTATTTTTGTTATAATAATTTGTTATACTTATCACTATATTAACTGAATTTAGAAAACAAGTTATCTGGCTTAAAGCTACTATTTTATGAGCAGTGTAACCACTGCTTAATATTAAAGTACAAAATAAAAATTTGAACTAAATAATAATCATTGTTTCCTTTATCAGTAAAAGTAGGTAAATTAAGTGTTTTAGAATCATATTCATGTAAATGAAACTGTAGATGAGTGATCTCAGTGGCTACTGTATTATTTCTATTAGGAAGGACACTAATTATGTCACAGTATCATAGGACTTTATTTTCTGTTATGTATGTATGATGTAATTGCTTTGAAATAACAAATGAGTTTAGCTTGCAGAATAGTATCATTTCTTATAAATGCAAATGGTTATACAGACATCCAAATGAGTGCCCATCAATGAGAACAGAATAGTATCTCTTCTCCTTGGTAATGGTTCTTTACAGAAAACAAAATGAGCATATATTTCTGATTGAGGTTTCTTTCCTAATTTGAAGACACTGGATGAAAAAGTACTGCTAGAAATCAACATAATGATATGGTGAGAAACACTTCCTGGCATTTCCTAGAAAAAACCCAATCTAATAATAAGCAAATTTTCATATACATGTGAGGAAACTTCAACACAAATCTTTTCTTCCTTTGTGAGGTATTGTTCCAACCACTGAAGTGTCTCTTGTGACCTTTTCATTTTTTCATATTAATTTTTGGTGTTTCCTTTGAATTCTGAAAATCCTTTTTATTTTAATTGCCTGTTCTATTGTTATGTCTTTACTTTCATTTATAATGAACTACTTCTTTAATAACCCAAGGAAGGTTCTGAGGACCTAGAGAAATATCAGCTCATTACCGGTAGTTGAAAAGGATTGTAATGTTCACATCTCTCAGAAAAATAGAGTTGATTTTTTTTTTTATAAAAGCCTCAAAATTTCATGTTCTATGGTGAACTTTCAAAAGAATGGAAAGCTAAATATATCTACAATCTCCAAACAAGCGACAGAGACATCTCTTGTTTCTGTGCTCTGGCTGTTTATCTCAATGAGAATAAAACACAGTTGGAGTCTTAAAACCTTGCCTGGTTGGTTGGCCACACAAACTTTGTTCTGGACCCACAGAATGGATATGTATTTTTCAAAGACATATTAACTGCAACATCTTTTTGGAGTGGTGAAAATGTTTAGGAATAGAGCTCAGTTTCTTTATATGAAATCTAGACAGACTAATTGTCTTGCTCTTTCTGAAGTTAATTCATGCAGGGAGAGGTGAAGAGCTCTGGGCTGTTCCTGCTCCATGGAACCTCAGTTGTTTTGTTCAGTGGTCTAGGGAAGAAAGAGTAAGTAAGAAATGGACAAATAGCATACTTTTTTAAAAATAAATAAATAAATAAATAAAACTTCAGAAAACTTGCCTGCTAAGTCAGCAGGACCGCATTAACTATTCCTTCTTTTCATGGAGTGCCTGTCATCAGTGAGGCTATTTGATAGGAATCGGACCCAAAAAACTAAGTCAGGTCCCTGACCCTGACCACTTGTTTACTGATAGAATTCGGTATCGTAGAAGTATGTACAGTTTTCAGTGAGTTTACCTAGGAGAAGTAGAACACTAAATTCATTACAAATGGGGCTCAAGCTGAGATCTCTCACTAGCTTGTCTTTCTGTATCTTGATGATGATGGCAAAACCCTCTACATGGCTTCACTAACCTCCTTACTTCGTTATGGGAGGTACGGTTGAGCATTTTATCTATTGTACTTTATTTTTTTTCTTGTTTTTTTGAGACAGGGTTTCTCTGTAGTTTTGGTGCCTGTCCTGGATCTCACTCTGTAGACCAAGCTGGCCTTGAACTCACAGAGATCTGCCTGCCTCTGCCTCCCCAATGCTTGTGTCACTGTCTCCCAGCCTTATACTTTAAAAAAATTCAGGAAAGTAAACATTGTGTTTACATGTGTACTGAAAAAAATAAGAATTTTATGTTCATCAAATCTGTGAGTATGAAGTTGTGTGTGGAAACAAGACAAAACCATTATTGGCTGAGTAGCATCTGTATAACATGCTTGTGAATGTGATTAAATTATATTACCCATTTACTAGGAATGTGCTTTTGACAATCTTTTGCTAAACACCTAATAATGATTATCTCAAGCAACCCTTAAAATAGTTCTGAAATATAGTATCTTTCATGTGACAATTAAAGGAATTAGAGTTAATAAAGTTTGAGTAACTTAATAATTGCCTAGTTTTGACTAAATGGAGAAACTCATGTTTAAATGTGGGTTACTTTGAAGCCAAAAAGCTGGTTCTCAGAAACTCAGAAAAAAAAAATCAAACAAAAAGAAATCTGAGGCAATTATTTCAACCCTTTCAGGTATAAAACTCTAGTATTGTCTATAAATGACAGACCAGTGTAAAACATTGCAAAACACCACAGTACACATTATCTTTCAGACAAAAGACTGAGTGCAGCAAGTAAGTTATTAAATGAAGCGAACAAAGAACAGAGCAGATGATGAAAAATGAAGCAACAACTTCAGTAGTCAAGAAAGCAGTGTCAAGGAAGACAGAAGACAGGCAAGGAAAAAAGCCTTGCCAAAATGCTGAAGATGCTGCTGTTCATGTGATAGCAAGAGTTTAGCCACGGAAACTGTTTACAGCCCAGCAGAGCACATCTGGGAGACATTTAATTTATTTACATACAATTGAGTGATTTCTATAGCTTGGTGCTGGACAATGAAAAATAAGGTTTCAGTAGACCTTACAACTAAAGGGAGAGTCAATGGAATAATAAGAGTGTCCTAAGGCCTTCACTTTCTGTAGAGTGAATCTTGGAAATCCATTTTCTCTTTTTCTGACAATGTTCATGGGATTTGTTAGGTTTGACAAGAAATTTTATTTTGATCATCACGTGCTATCCTAAGAAGAAAGCTCATAGAGCAGCAGAACTCCCGAATCACATTTGCTCTTCAAGTGCTTCAACTGCCTAGTGTCACCCTGAAAATGTAGCCTTTGACTTACCACTGTAAAATTTCTAGTTTACAAAGTTTGTTTTCTGCCCGAAGTGAAAGGAATGATGGAAACCAGGCCATCCAGGAAGAAGGCATGATTTGTTTTTTAATGTCTTTGCTGTTTTCTTTTTATGAGATGCTTTTGACATCAGGAACATCAAATTAGAGGAACTTGACAAAAGCTCCACAACACAGTTCAGTTGATGAGAACAACCAATGAAATAACAAACATCATATTCAGGGAAAAGATAACAGAATATCTTAGGATGCAGTTTATTTGTTGTGTGTGTGGCATACTGGAAGATTAGACCCCTAGAGGCTGATAAGAGCTTAGAGTATATACCTCAGGGAACACAATAAGAGCAGCTCAGAAATAAGCCAGGTGGGGAGGAGAGGGTAGAAAAGAGGACAGGACATGGGAGAGAAACAAATAAATTCTGGACAAGGACCTAATGCTAAATTGTGTTCCATAAAAAGTACTACTGACGAATTGAAATAAGAAATTGAATGAGTATTATCTTACAAAGAACATAAATTATGTTTTAAATATTTTATTTTTATTTGTGCGTGTGTGCTTTTGTGAGAGACATCAGATCCCGTGGAGCCAGAGTGACAGGCAGTTATGAAAACAGAACTTGGGTCCTGTGAAAGAGCAAGAACTCCCTTAACCACCCTGTCATCTATCCTGCCCCAAAACATAAGTCCTGTTATGAACTTAGTGAAAATTACTTTTTTCACAAAAAGCCTTGTATGCTAATCTGCACAAAATTAGTTGTTGATATTTGTCATACCTAGTTGAGTTATCAGATATTATACTTTCAACAAAATAATGAAGTCAATACAAGCATGCAAGAATCTAGCTGATAGATTTGCATAAGGAAGAAGCAAACATCATCAACAACAACAAAAGATATCTATATATAATGATCAATTGGTTAGTTAAACACTTTTTTTTTTCCTTTAAATTTTTTATGTTGTTGTTTAACTGAATTGGTCCTGAGTTCTCCGGCATTCTCTTAGTTGAGGTCAAGAATGAACTTAACACTTTGAAAATATGCTTTGTTTTCTAGGGACCAAATGGTCACCAGCTACAAGAGAATGTGAAGCGGTAGAATACTCTGTACATACTTCAGTGGCGAGAAATAAACTGCTCTGGGAAGGAGATAAGGAACTAAAAATAAAAGCTCAGGCATGGTGTCTACATTTAATTTGCTCTATTTTACATGTTAATCTATGATTCCCCTAATAGATAAGCCCAGGGTAACTAGGTAGATATTATGCTATACAACCACTGATGTTGGGCAGGGTCTAGGTTGACCTCAGCCTGGATAATTAGCTACCATTGCATGTGATGTACAGAGCAGGATTCTGAACTTTATTCCTTGTTTATATTGCAGTTTCAGAGATGAGAGTGGTTATCAAGGGATTAAATGAGTGAAAAAAAGCCTGTAAAACAAGTGTAAGAAAGTTGGCATCCCTTCAACCCCTATTAGTTGCAAAGACTGTTAGCCACTGTGTAAATTTACTTCTCCTAGCAATGCTTTTAGATCTGTAGTTTCAACTCAGTTTTTTTAGACTTGGGGAAACACAGTGGCCATGTTCTTCCTATGTCTTCACATTTTTCTCTGTTCATTGAATGTTAATATCCCTTGACAAGCACTTTCTGATTCTCTGTCTATCCTTCCTAACAAAGTGTATACATCTATGGATTCAAGTTGCCTAAATATTAATATGTTAAGAACATTCTAAACAATTTAACATGATATACTAGTTACTCTTTATCACTGTGAGAAGCAGCTTAAGAGAGAAAATATTTGTTTTGGTTCCACAGTTCCCAGGGGGGACAATCATCATGGTGGGACAGGCATGGGAGGGAAACTGAATTAACAGTGGCAGGAGTCTGAGGCAGCAGCTTGTCTAAATGGAGTAAATCCAGGAAGCAAGGACCCAGAACAAGAACTATTATTAACATGCTTTTAAAGGTGAATAATTTTTAAAAAAAAAACAGTTAGAATTTTAGTCTAATAAATCTGAGTAAGAGAATTATTTTGGATAATTTACTCTATACATGACTATGATTCATTTAGTTATGAAGATGGCTTTAATAGTGTTAACTGCTATTCTTCTGTATGGGAGCCTTGTGGCATAGGGTAAGTGACTATTTTTTTTAAACTGAATTTTGGTTTTCAGAAACAGTATATTAATTATGTTGTCTTTAGTGACATAATAATTATGTTGTCTTTGATAGCTTAAATGAATAAAGGAGGAAGTGGCCACTACTACAGAATATGAGAGCACTTGAAGAGAGTGTTTCATGCTTTACATGACAAGATGAATTGTATTTTAAGAGATTAATTGATAATCTTCATAGTACATAATTCAATCCTTTTTGAAAAAATTCTAATTTGAAAAAGTTAATTCTATACATAAAAAAACTTATATTTATAGTTTCAGAGAAGAGTTCTGATTATACTTAATCCTTCTCAACACATTCCTTGCTTATTTAAACTTGACACTAAATGTGGTAAAAATATTCTCACATCTAATATTCTACTAACGTTGAAGTTCTAGTTAGGCAATATTTTTCCTAATTTGAATTGATCATTTTTTTCATAGACAAAGTACATTAAAATGGAACCTGAGCAATCAAACCCATATCCCAGGAAGAGGATCTGATTGATCTTGCAATTCCAATCAGTAAGATATACACTATGACAACCATGTTTGGTGGCCCATACCTGTGATCCATGTCTGACTGAATTGGAGAAACTGTTGTGACTTCAAAGTAAATTAGATGATAAATAAAAGTAAATGAGATATACATCTGGAGCTTATCTCAAAATTAAACACACACACACACACACACACACACACACACAGAGAGACACATTTCTGTCTTATTGTGTCTTAGGGAAAAATACAATAGATATCAGGGGCATCATTTTGAAATGTAAGAACTAGGCAACATTTCTCCTCCCCAAAGTATATTAGATAGAGTATCTAATCCCTGTAGTGGTGACATCTTTGTTAGATAAGCATATTCTTTTTTAGTATAAACTTAGATTACTCTGAATCTTTCATTCATCATTTTCCTATCTATGTAGTTGATGAATACCATCCATCTTGCAGAATTGTCATGAAGAAGGAATACAATAAAGCATACAAAATAATTTGTAAGAGGTGACGTTTCATATTAATATTCTTGGTGCTTTTCTAACCCCAAACTGATGACTTTAATGCAGTTTCTCTTCAAAAGGGCAGTTTGACTCCCATAAAAGGCATTCACACTGAATCCCGTGGAATCTTTAATTCTACTCTGAAGTATAAGTAGTTAATGGCAACTCTTTAGCTGCATAAGGTGATGGATGATTACTTAATGAGGAAGTCATTCTCTTCTTTTTTCTTTGTAACTTATCTGAAAAGAAAATCTACTTGACTTTATGGGCAAATGCATTGTTTCAGGATAAATGGAGAGCTAATAAGAACAGATGGAATCAGCATGTGAGGGCAAACAAAAGTATCTTGAAAATCTTTTTAAAGATATAGGAAGTAGAAAAGATTTCTAATGGAATACTGGGCTCCAATTTTCTGTTCTCAATTAGTTAATGCATTTCATTCTTTCATCAATTACAGCCCATAAAAAGCCTGCTATTACTTCCCATCAGGTCTGGTTTTCCTCTTATGGAACAGGATACCACAGGGGAGAACAGAGCTAAAAATAAATAAATAAATAAATAATACTTCTTTGAAAAGCACAAAAGGATGGATGTGCTCCGAAAAAAACACTGTTGGAAAACCTTCTCCTTCATGAGGGAAGAACATTCTGCTCCACCTTTAGAAATTGATATGAAACTTATTAACCAAATGATGGCAGAAGGTCTCAGGGGTGTCCAGAGAGCTCCATTCTTCATTGTAGTTTACCAGTATATATGTCTCACTAGATATCATACTTATTCATCCTATTCTTTGCTTTAAATTTTTTAAAAAAGTTAAATTTATAAATTAAGATTGAATATGTTTGTATATATTTTATATATGAAAGAGACATATATACAAATATATACATATGTGTATATATGTATGAGAGATAGATAGATAGATAGATAGATAGATAGATAGATAGATAGATAGATAATAGAAAGATAGACAATAGTAAAGAACCAGGAAACACAGTCCTAAAGAAATATTCTTCAGTGCCTTAATATCAGATATGAAGTGAAACATCAATTTTTAGGTAAACATGATCTGTAAATATGGCTTATTTTAAGGGCTCAACAGTGATCTGAGACATTTACAAAGTATGTATGTATGAATCTGCATTTATTTACCCATTTTCATCAGTGAAAAATATCTCAGAAATCCCATGTATGTCTAAGTGGAACTCATAAATGCAAAAAGTAAAGAATTTTACAGTTTAGTTTTTCAAAAGACAAGGAAAACAGTTACAGGGAACAACTACTGTCTTAACCTAAGTGGTGAGTCAGGTGTAGTTGTTTGCTTTATACTAAAGTCATTTTGGGTATTCATCATTTGTAATTCACAATGACTAGATTAGTTAGGGTTTCTACTGCTGTGACAAGACACCATAACCACAGCAACTCTTATAATAAATGAAAACATTTAATTGGGTGGCTTAAAGTTTCAGAATTTTTGTATATTACTATGGTAGGATATGGCAGCATGCAGGCAGACATGGTACTGGAGCTAAGATAACTACATATTGATCAGCAGACAACAGGAAATAAACTGAAATACTGTGCATGGCTTGAGCATATGAGACCTCAAAGTCTGCCTGCACAGTGACACACTTCCTTCAACAAGGCCATACCTACTCCATCAAAGCCACACCTCCCAATAGTGCCATTCTGTATGACTTTACGGGGACCAATTATATTCAAACTACCACAGCATCCTTCTATATTTTTTCTCATCCCTCACATCAATGTCCCTAAAAGATGGTTTAGAATAATAAAAACAATATGTAATGTTTTATGAATGTTATATGTAATATAATAATGAAACAAAGTATTTCCCATCACTGACACAATTCAGCATTCCTCACTTAAGATTCAGTTTCTATAAAATTTTGAGGGGGAAATACTTGCAATCTGAAGGGAATTGAAGTTGACAAGTTGTAGCTACATTGGTGTAGTAGGCAGGTTTTAGTTTTTCCATCTCCATCATTTCAGACTGTATACATATATACATATATGGTATATGCGTCTGTATTTAGACCACATGCCCACTGATTGCAGACCTTTCAAATTCAGGTGACAACTGGCTAACCTAGAGTCTAACTGCCTGCTTAAAACATGATTCTCCTGCTAGTCATGTCTTCAACCACTAACCTTTAATAAAGCATTTCAACTAGTGAATCATTTTACTTTGGGAAATTGAGTTAAAGGGAGTGGGCCAAAGAGAAAGTGATATAGAGTGTTCACAGTAGGCTATCTATCATCTTTCAAGAGGTTAAATAGCTCACAGGGAAGAACAAAAGGGAAGAGGAAATGGGTAAATTCAGTGTTACAACAGAATATGATAAAATACTACAAAGGCAAAACAATTAAATAGTGTCAACTAGCTAACTAGATAAAATTGCCTTAAAAATGTGTGCAGATCCCCAAAGTTTGGCCTAAACTTTGGCTGTGCATCTCTGCCTCATTTCCATTAGTTGTTAAATGAAGCCTCCCTGATGACAATTGGGCTAAGCACCAATACCAACACATCCCATAGGCTGGATAGACTATAAGTCAAAGGTTATGTGTCTGGGTTAGTGTCCCAAACCTTCCACTGGAAGTCTTGCCTGCTCACAGGAGATGGGGAGTTCAGGCTGCATATCCTCTCTTACTAGGAACTGTGGTCATCCTTGTAGATTCTTGAGTTTCCCTTCTAACATGGTTTTAGGTGACCCTGAAATACCCCCTTCTTCCAGTTGTCTCTTTCAGTACTCTCTCCCTCCACCCACAACCTGATCTTTCTTGTTCCCATTCCCACCTGCCCCAGATACACCGACGAAATCTCTTCTATTTCTCCTTAACAGGGAGATCTGAGTATCCTGACTTGAGCCCTCCTTGTTACCTAATCTCTCTGGGCCTGTGGATTGTAGCATGGTTATCCTTTACGTTTTACAGTTAATATCCACTTAAAGGTGAGTACATACCATGTTTATCTTTCTGAGTCTGGATTACCTCAATCATTATGATTGGAAAGAGGGAGGAAGGATTGTAGGAGCCAGAGGGTTCAAAGACGTCACAAGAAAACCCACAGTATCAACTAACCTGGGCTCATTAGAGCTCACAGAGACTGAACTCAGAACTAGGAAGTCTCCATGGGACTGACCTAGGCTCTCTGAATATCTGTGACAGTTGTATAGCTTATTCTTCTTGCAGAACTCCTAACAGTGAGAGTAGGGGCTGTCTCTGACTCTTTTGCTGGCTTTTGGGACCTGATTCCTCATTCTGGGTTGCCTTGCCCAGCCCTAATACAAGGGGAGTTGCTTAGTCTTGCTGAAACTTGATATGCCACGTTTTGTCTATGTCTATGGGAGACCTGCCCTTTTCTGAACAGAAATTGAGGAGTGGATGGGGGAGGGCTGTCAAAGGGCAGTTAAGGGGAAGGGACTGGGAGGAGAAGAGGAGGGGAAACTTTGGTCAGGCCGAAAAATAAGTAAATAAATCTTTTTAAAATGTGTGTGGATGTTTTACTTGCATGTGTCCGTGCACCGCATCGGTGCCTAGCATCTGCAGAGGCCAGAAGTAAGCCATGGGTCCTCTGAACTGGACTTCCAGAAGGTGGTGAGGCACCTTGTGTGTGCTATGAATCAAACCGGTGTCCTCTGGATGACAATTACTCTTAACTGCTTAGGCATCTCAGCCCACAAGTTGCCTTTAACTTTGTCTGTCCCCTCTGATCTTCAGCTTCACAAAGCACTCCAGATAAGGTTTTGCTGATTTCTCCTCCATTAATCACATTAAGCATGGATTGACTGATAGATCTAGCCAACATGTGCAAGTGTATGGCCTGTGGACCATTAGGATAACTATGAATGTGGCCATCACTAAACAATAAAGTTACTTAAAATTTTATGAGATCTTCTTTAAATATTGCTGTGGATATCGCTCTATATAAATAAAACACTGATGGCCGGTGACCAGCCAGGAAGTATAGGCGGAACAAGGAGAGAGGAGAATTGGGGAAACAGGAAGAAGGAGGGAGAGACACTGGAGCCACCGCTAGGACAAGCAACATGTAAAGACACCAGTAAGCAACCAGCCACGTGGCAAGGTATAGATTTATAGAAATGGGTTAATTTAAGATAAAAGGACAGTTAGCAAGAAGCCTGCCATGGCCATACAGTTTATAAATAATATTAGTGTCTGAGTGATTATTTTATATGTGGATTGTGGGACTGCGGGGCTTGGTGGAACCTGGAGAGAAGACCTCCAGCAACAAAGATCTTTTACAAACCAAGTTGAATGGCTCTGAGTTTGAAATTTGTTGATGACTATATTGGATAGTTTTAAGCCTATTTGATGCAAGCTAAAGTCATCTGAGAAGAGAGAACCTCAAATGAAATGGTTAGGCTGTAGGGAAGCCTATGGGCATTTTCTTAACTAGTGATTGATAGAGGGGGCACAGCCCTCTGTAGATGGTGCCAGCCCTGGGCTTATAGTCCTGGATTCTATTAGAAAGCTGACTGAGCAAGCCATGAGGGAGCAAGCAAATCAGTGAACAGTATATGGCATCTGCAACATATACTGGCTCCAGGTTTCTGCCCTGCTTGGATGCATGTCCTCACTTCTGTTGATGATAAATAGTGATGTAGAAATATAAACAAAACCAAAACCAAAAAAACAAACAAACAAGAAAACAAAATAAATAAAACTTTTTCCTCCCTAGATTGCTTTGTTCATGGTGTTTCATTACAGCAATAATCCTAAGACAATAAAATTGGCACGTCCCAATGGTTAAAGATTTGATATTTCTAAATGGAATCCTCATATGGCTATGATTCCTGTGTGATTGTGATGGAACACATTCTGTTTACAGAATTGCTATAAATATTCTTTTCAACTCACATTAGCTACAATTTTTTTCAACCCTCAATTTTCTTCACGTAATTTTCCACACACTGTCACTTGTGATCACTCCCACCCTCCACTGGCGGATCCTCACATTTTAAGCTTCCAGTCTTCTCACTTAGCTACTAATTGTCTAGGTTTAAAATTAAATCCTTCAACTCTTTATATGTCCCATTTCCCCTCATCAGAGGCAAAGAAAACAATGATGAGGTTCACCCTTTGAAAATTATGTCAATCCTGCAATTCTTATTTTCCCTGTACATTTCTTCATAACTTATTTTTCCTAGATCTCTTCTGGAATGGTTGAGCACAAGGTTCTAAATAGTTTGATCTGCAACAATAATCTGTCAGTCCCTGATATATCTTCTTATACAGTATCTGAAAATATTTTTTCAAGACTTTTAGGTTTCTTCAGAATAATTTTCTAATCTTCTTTAGTAGTATAAATTTGATTTCTATGTTCCTAGAGGGACGTAGAAAACCTTAGAGTTCTGATTATTTTGTACATAGATTGTCATTTTAAAATTTTTCTTGTGATCCTGATTTTACATCTCTGGCTTGAGAATCTCTCAGGTTAACCAAACCTCTTTTGGGAGTAGTCTCTAAGTTTCTGTGATAGTGAAGGAAGTTCAGTTACTAGTTTGAGGTTTACCAGTTTAAGTTTTTCTTATACAACCTTTCAGACACTATCCCATGTACAAACATACCAGAACATGAATTTTTTAGAAGGAACTGCATGTAAATTCTAAGCATTTGTTGTTTGAAATAATTTTTCTATTATCTGTTCAAATAGCAAGCCACTTAGCTTCTTTGATATAGTTTAGTCCACTATCCTTTCAAAAGAAAAAAACACAGTGTGACATTTTCAAATCAAACCATACTATCTGATATTCTTTCAGTGGCTCCCTATAACATTTAGAAGAATTCCCTACTTATTGAATAATACAGTCTTGGCTTTAAAAACTGCAAAACTTCATTTGATGTATGTATATAATTTCCAAAGAAAGAATAAAATACTAATAATGAACCTTAAAGTGTATAATTTTATCACTCAACCCAGTCATTTCATCACTATACCAAGTCTTTTCCAAGGTCACAATACAAGGTCATTGAACGTGGTATTCTCATTGAAAAAGTTCTTCACATAAACACACACACACAAACACACACACACACACACACACATGCACGCAGCACGCACGCACGCACTCGCATGTGCGTGCATACACACTCACTTGGGACATGACTAAATCCTGCACCTTTTTATGCATTTTCTTTACTGTCCCCTTCTCATCAAAACCTATCTGACAACCTATTCTGAATAACTTATTCCATCCTTCCATAATTCCCATTCTAGCCCTTTGTTTATTTCCTTCTTAGCACTTATCACACTTTGTAATTATTTAATTTCTCTCAGGAATACTGTAGAAGGATATTTGCATGACTAATTTAAATATGCAATGTAATTTTGCATATCTATACAAACCACATTTCTCTTCCTTACCAACATGGACACCAGATGATTTTCAGGAAATTGCATTGGCTCACTTTACCTAGATGCTGTAATTTTCACACAATATACCGCAGCACATTTACTGGTGACTGGGAGGCATTTTCATAAATAAAAAAACTGAACCACACTTGTCAAAATAAAAGAACAAAGTGTGATGAGAGTTGACTGTTTAGATTAGATATTCTCTTTACTTGAGCAGTCAGAATACTAACCCCAGGGGTTTAAAGCTGGCAAAGGAAGACAACTGATCGACATGACACAATGAGAAGCAGGGTGAGCGGAGTGCGTTCTCTGAATTCAAGTAATCTAGAATGTGTTTCCTATTTGCAAAATGAGAGGCAATGAGATTGATCCAAAATACAAGGCAATGTCAGTCAACTAGAATGAAACAAGTATTTCTCTTGCAAAAGAGAGTTTGCATGCTACATTATAGAAACTGAAACTGTGTAAGAAGCTTTGATACCCACATGCCTCAGTTGTAGAAACATGAAGAGGGGGCACTCAAGTGGTATAGTATAGAAAGAGAGTGTAACAAAGTAAGAGGCTAAGAAGTGGTATAATACTCTTTTGTCTGTATTTGAGATCCATAAAGAACCCTCATACATCAATTCTAATGTCTTTTTGAAACAGAGTCCCATATCACTAAGGCTGCCCTTAAATTCTTGGTGTAGCCAAGGATATGCTTGAATTCCTAACTCTCCTGCCTATACCTCCCAAGTGCTTCAATTACAAACACCTATCATTATGTCTGGTTTATGAAGTGTTGGGGATTGAACTCAGGACTTTGTGGATGCTAGGCAGTGATTCTGCAAAGTGCACCACATCCCCATCCCCCGTGCTTATTTTTAGTGAGGCTTATGATGTGTTGTGGAAATGAGTTACTCATTTTCTCAGCAACTGACAGAGACAGAACTGGGAAAAATACTTGAAATCTGAGGCGCATAATTTGGGACTCGCTACTTACCATATGTCAGCACTTCTATCACTATCCAGATTCGATCCTGGGCCCAAAACCAATATATTCTTGGAGCTTCGGTGTGTACCATTATTTGGAAATAAGCCATTTGTAAATGTATTCATGCTACAGTGAAACAATACTGCATACAGATAATAAATCATATCTGTCTGCATAGAAGACAAGACAGAGAAATTAGTACCCAGGTTCAAAAAAGAAACAGAGAAGAGGAATAAGTGAAGAGGGATACAAATACTAGAATAAGAATTTGGCAAGATGGTTCGAACCATGGGAAGCCTGCAATTGCCTCTGGAGACACTCAGGATGGAGCACGACTTCTTTTCACCTTGATGGCAGACTCTGGTCACCAGAAGAGTGTGTCGATGAATTTTTGTTGTTTCAAGCCACACCATTGTGTTACAGAAGCCCTAGTAAATGAATGAACTGTTTGGGAATAGATAAATTGTATCGGTTCCTGTATAACAGGGGACAGTCCTTGTGCAATCCCTAGTTTCCTCCCATCAAGAAAGGGTCAAGCAACACAATGACATATGCACCCTCCAGTATTCAATGAATTATGATTTTCCATTTCTTTCTCTGCTTATTCAAATAGATCTTTTTTCTATAGTATAAATTAAAGGATTGTATGCTTTCTTTGTTTCAAATAAAAATGTATCCAAAATGTGAATCTGGGTTGAGAAGAAGGCTCAGTTGGCAAAACATTTGCTGTACAAGTGTGAGGGCCTAAGACAAAAATCTCCAGGATCTTCAGCAGGGCTACTCTGCAAACCCAATGCTCCTATGATGAGATGTCAGGTGGAAACAGGCACCCTTCCCTGGCTTATGCATCAGTGAAGAGCAAGCAACCAAATCTCAAATGAGGTAGCAAAGGGCTGATGTACAAGGTTGTTCTCTGACCTCTGCGCACATCATGGAGAGCAAACACCCACATTCACATGTGAACATTCACAGGCAGGCACAGGGAGCAAAACTTAACAAATAAATAAATAAAACTGTGAATCAACACATTAAAACTTACAAATGTAAGCTTCAAAATTCCATTGCTATAAGTATCTGATTTGGAGAAAGAATTACTTTATGACTGGAAAGGTCCAGTTTCAACCAGAACCCAAAAGAAATACAACTCAGCCAGTATTTGTGAGACTCAATATTTGTTAGTCTCAGGGCTTTGGAATAAGCATCGGTTCTGCCTGACAGAAACTGGTGTTGGATCTTGGGTTGTGTTTCCCTATTCCCTCAGACAATACTCAAAACCAGCAGACAATAATAGATGGCTTTACTGTAGCTGGGTTTTAGATGAAAGCAAATCCAACCAGCAAGAAAAATACATCTTTGCCCTGTAAGGCTTCTTCCCACCTCCTGACTACAAGAAATTTTGAAAGAAAGCAGCTCCAGTTTAAGACCATCTGTCTGAAAGGAAGGAAACCCCTGTCCTTGAATTGGTGGCTTGCTGCTACTACCTGCAGAGTTCTAGTAAATTGGAACAAAGGACGACTTTGCAAGAAGGAAGAGACTGTGTGAAATACTGATCACCAAAAGAGATTTCCTGCCTTCTGAAACCATGCTGAATTTGGCATGTTGTTGATCACGCAGAGATAAAGATTGTGGTATTCTTGAAGGGTCATCACACGTGTAAGACTTTAGCTATTGAACTCAAGAACAACTTGCTGTGTCACCAAGATACATTCTCTCCTAAATAGGAAAAGGAGCAAAGTAGCTCTATGGAATTGCTGCATTGACCTGACCCTGGTTGGCAAAATTATACACCAACTTTAGCTAAATTCTTTAGACACACTAAAGAAAGATACCCATGAATATTTCCAATGAAAGTCATTGCAAAACAAGCAAACAAAAACTCTAATCTCAATAACCCATTTTAATATTTACTTACTTGTGCATTCATTTTTACTTCAAAATATCTAACCAAATAGTCAGGGTGATGGAAGGCTAACAAAGCTTTATACTGAAACCCCAAATTCCAGAATCTAAATCTAATGTAAACCATTTCATTTGCACTGATGCCAGTTCTCATAAGTTTTATGTCTACATATTTAGATACTAAATTCACAAGTAATCGAACATCTAACTCAAACTGGCTTAAGCAGTAAAAGGAATTCATTAGCTCTTAGTATTGAAAAGTTCACAGCAGGGCTTCATTCAACAGTACAAATTGCAGGGAGAAAACATTATTGTAATACTCTCTTATGTCTCTAAAGTGTTAGCTCCTTTTTTTCAGCAATCATTTCCTATCTTTGTCCAGCAGGCTTGTCATGAAAGGAATAAAATGGAAAGAAATGGAAATGGGTGGTAGTTAGGTAGCTATCATTATTCCTACAGTAATATACAGTAGGAAAAGTCCGATTGAAACATAAAACAAGAGTAAGTTCAAAGCTCTTCCCTTCTTGAGAGCTCTTTAGTCTCATTCAAACTAGAAAAGCATCTCTTCTCTTCAGGTAGCTTAGAGAAAAAGGAAGATGTTTTCTCACAGCTACTGGCAAATGTCTAAGTTCCTGACCAGTATAGAAGTTAACTCCTGGGGATGTAAGATGGGGCTGTTGAGCTGTTCTTTGCATTGGTGATAGTTTCTGCTTCTATCTATGGAAGGAGTAGAAATTTTGTTTTCTTTATTAGTAAATGTTTTCTATCACAAGTTATACATCTATACCTTGCATTCTGTTTCCTTCACCCACTCCCATTTCCTCCCCACTTCTAGCCCTGTCCCTAGCTCCAAACTCTTTCCCCTATTGCTTAGTTTTTTTTTGTTTTTTTTGTTTGTTTGTTTGTTTGTTTTGTTTTGTTTTTTTTGTTTTTTTATTTCAGTGTCCTACAGAGTTCAATCAAGGCCATCTGTGTTTCCCTGAGTCAGGATTAAGCTATCAGAAGCTTGTAGGCTAACCAGTAATTATAAAATGACATGCTACTACATGTCCCCTTATTCCAGAATCTGTTTATTTACAAATAGATTTGCAGTCTTAGGATCCAGAAATCAGGGGGGAGGTGGAGCCTCACTGGGGAACCCATCCCCCACCATAGCTGACTTGTTCCTATCTTCTTGATGTTCTCGCTTATCCATGTTTAAAGGGCTTAGTTGGCTTTTTGCCTTGGGATTCTGAAACAATACAATTTCTAAACTTATCTCTGTCATCCTATCATTTTGGACTTAAGATATTTGTATTAATGTGTAAATACAGAAAAACTAGTAGTAAGCATAAACAACAAATTACCAAATATGTTAAATAGGTCTTGTAAATACTTAGGATGAATCATAGAGTCTCAGGAAATCTGCACTGAAGTATATTGCAAATCAGAGTTTCAACTGAAATCTAGAATCGAGAGCAGTTAAGAATGTTTTAATCATTTTGATGATCCTCAAAAGAATCAAGAATCAGGTTGTTTTTTCTGTCTAGTCAATACTAGTGCACATGTCCTAAAGGTGGGAGCAATCAGTTGATTGTTAAAGAGTTGACAAGCAAATGTATGGATTAATGAAAAATAACATTCAAAAGATATGCCTGAAACTTGCTTATAAATAATTTATATATTTTTTTACAATGGTTATTCAGTATGTATCATGAAATATTTAACTTATTTTTTAAAATGTTGGCAAACAAGACATAATTGACTATACGAATTTCCAACACATGAGCATACTTCATATCAGTGTAGCTGATGTACTTCATGTTATTTCACAGGTTTTCCTCTCAAACAAATGTGCCTATAACATCTAAAACAGGAATGAATTAATGATATTTTTCAAAAGATTAGGAAAAATATAAGATACTCAGACATAAAGAGTAAAGATAACTCCTGGGATGGCCATAACAGAGTAGGGGAACATTTTCATTTTCTATTTCCTGAAGATTTAGAATTTTATTTCCTTTGGTGTAGTAAAACATTAGTATGGTGTTAAGCATGTTCAGTGAGTGGCTTCTCATATACAGTAGGAATAGAATAAATTTTCAATAAATTAAAGGTGAAATCTTTTGAGTCATGCCACTAGCAAAGGCTGTTTCAGTTTCTGTGGTTGATATAATATCTTTTAGGTTTTTGAGAGATCAATCCATTGAACCTTCTCTTTTGATTTTCAATCATTTTCAAACAGAAAAAATACACTAATTAGGAGGAAATATAATATAGTAGAAAAAGAGAAAGAAAATAAGGAAAAAAAGATATTCCATGAAAAATTAAAGGAAAGTGTTGTCAGAGAGATTGTTTAATGATTGCCACTTATAGCTCATGCTGGCTACTTAAGGCAGACATGCGCTGTGGAATAATTATATGTACACTGTAAAGATTTGTTGCCATGATTGGTTTAATGAAGATGCTGACTGGCCAATAGCTGGACAGAATAAGGTTAGGCAGGAGAGTCAGAGTAGGTGAATGATGGGATGAGGAAGGGCAGAGTCAGAGAGAGTCACCAGATGCAGATGGAGCAGGAAATGAATGTGTCATGCTAATAAAGGTACTGCCATATGGCAGTGGGTAAATAAGGAGTATGGATTAACTTAAAATGTAAGAGCTAGATAGTAACAAGCCTGAGCTACTGAATAAGCATTTGTGATTAATATTAAGCCTCGGTGTGTTTATTTGGGAACAGCTGGTGGGACAGAAACATCTGACTATAGACATGTGAATTGTGTCCTCTGCTCCATGCTGGAAGGGAAACTTTCCCTGACACTGAAGCTGTGACTCATGCTGTGAGTGAAAGTAGCAAAGTTCTGCCAATTTTGGTTGAAACACCTTCTTCTGGAGAAACTTTTGGGGATCCTAGGAAACAGGCCTTGCCACCCACATTTTCTTCTTGTGTTCTGCCTGGGAACTTGGTTTCTTCCTTCTTCTCTTCAACTTTTATCAAGTGATACAACACTACTTCTGTTCAAGAGAAAGTACAGTTTAGTTATAATCTAAAATAAGTGCCTGTACCCACACACATGCCCCTTCCCCATAAGCTCAGCAAAAAGTTGTAACACACACACACACACACACACACACACACACACACACACACACACACCAGGAGAACCTGAAATTGTATAATCATTTGTAACTACATAATTTCAGATGGCCTACTATAGGAAATTTTTAAAGATCATCCTACTCATGTATTCTGTGCCATCTTATAGGGATATCTCCAAAATAAACTTGTGAGGTCATAGACATGAGTACTGTGCCTTAAACTAAATAATGCTAAGTATTTTCTAAAATAGTTTTGATTTGGGGGATATGGGGATGTGGGGTGGCTTGGGAGGGAGGGTTGAGGGGTGGGAGGAGTGAGGAGGTGGGATCTATGGGTGATAGGTAGAGTGAGTAGAAAATTTCTTAAAGAAAAATGAAAAAAGAAAAAAAAACAAAACGAAAAAAGTTTTCATATTTTATATATTATTCAATAATTCTTTGGTCACTCAATTCTCTTCACAGCCCAACTTAAAGTTAAGAGTATTAAACTTCAGTTGTATTGGCCCACATGTGAATTTGTATCTCTGAAATATTATGGTTAAGCATTCCTTAGATTGCAATGAGATGAAGGACATCCTTCATACTTCATGATATTTCCATTTCCTCTTTAAGAAGGGCCAACAGAAGTTGTTTATTTTATAATTCAGTGTCTCAAGTTAAAAGAAAGGACTTTCAAGATATATATTTATGTATATGATTTGTGACTGCCATACTCCACATTTAATATATTTAGGTGAGTAGACATATTGATAAACATAGCCACAGAGTGAAAGACATGATTATACAGATGTACTTTTTTCAATTGTTGTGCAAATTTTATTTAGAAGTGGATCCACAAGATGAATGCCAATTGTCTCCTACTTCCATGTCTCATTTGCATTATAATGTGTTTTAAACTAAATGGATCTGCCATTGTTCATTCATTGCTAACAGTTTTCTTTTTCTTTTCTAATTTTTTTTTCTGTGTATCTGTGTATCATTGGCTGTCCTAAAACTCTTTCTGCAGATCAGGCTGGACTAGAACTCAGAGATCCACCTGCCTCTGTTTCTCAATTGCCTGGATTAAAGATATATACCACTGTGGCCTCTAACAGTTTTCTATGCCTGCCTTTTCTCCTTACTTATTCTGCATACTACTCACTTATCAACAACTGCACTTCCAAATTACTCTGGATGAGAAGTATTAAGTATTATTAGAAGTCGAAAATCCACAGAATGTTGGGTATAAAGAAATTTCTATATAGGGTTCTTTGATAAAACAGAACTCTAACTCTAAAATCTTCTCTCTTGATCTCTCTCTGTGTGTATATATTCAATTTATTACTTAAGGACATATATATATATATATATATATATATATATATATATACACACACACACATATAATTTATTACTTAAGGATATATATATCTTAAGGACAAAGAGACATGGAACATGGACTTTTTTTCCCTTTTGTTTAATTAACCTCTTGCATTTTTCAGTTACTTAGTAGTATTTTAAATATTTTATTACCAAAGATTTATGGCAGGAAAGAGAGTCAAAGAAAGACAGAGAGATGGAGAGAGAGGGTCCATCTGTGTAGTTTAGAAGAGCAGTAGCAATGGACTCTTCTGTCACCATAAGTACCTGGGGAAATGTTGTCCCACTTGCCCATAGAGCACAGACACCTGGAAACTCCCATTGTTATTTTTTGAAAAATAGAGAAGAACTTAAAATATTTTCCTTAATGAAACTCTGTTATTTTTTCTCCCACCAAACATATAATCTCTCCTGCTATGGTTTTTCCTGATTTATCAACTGAAATCACCTGTCTTTCTTATCTTTATTCCACCTACAATTGGCCTCTTGCGGAGTCTGAGAGGTTCTGGGGACAGGGACAGGAAGTGACATCAAAGTCGTATACTTTCCTTTCTTACTCAAAGTACAACCTGGTTGTGTCATTGTTAATGACACTCAGACATACTGCTATTTTTGGGAAATGCTTTGGTATATTTCAATAATAGAGCATTTCTTGAACACTTGTGTAATTTCAAAAAACTCCGGAAAACAAACAAACAAAAAACCCCACATGCCTTCACAAAGACCTGCCCATCCATGTATTACAAAATCATGTGTTTCTCTCTTCTGGTTCGTCTAGCCTTCTCCTGTTTAATATATACATTCTTAAAGAAAGCTCTTAGGATACAGGAAGTAGGAAATTCTCTACACAAGAATGGTTCATGTGTTTCTGCAGAAATAGATAATGTAATTTTAGAAGTTGACGGAAATGAGCTAGCTGATCATTACATGTAATGACAGCTATGATAGTGGGTTCCATAGACCTTTCTGAAGAAGGTAATTAACCCAGTTATCTGAGGAAAAACATTTCTTAAAATAAGTATATGTGAAAATCTTTGATTATTTTTTAATAACAGTAATAACTATGTGCCAGGCATGGTATAAGTCTATAAAATTCAATCTTCAGGGCAACTTCATGAGTTATATATTATTACATTATTATAATTGTAAAGCATGGGGAATATGTCACAGAGAAGTTCATATATTGCTTTAGGGTTAAAGAATAAGTAAATATAACTTAACTACAAAGCTTATACTGTTTTTCATTTCTCTACAATACGTTCTTGTACGGAATTTAGAAGAGAGTATAATCTGTTCAAATGTTAGATTTTTGTCTTACATTTTCTGTGCTCTCAATGTTTACTGCTCACTAAATTCATTTATTGAGATACTACACTCTAAGATGGTGATGCAACAGGCTAAGTTTTAAGGAAGAAATTAAGTTGCATAAACAGAATTAGTATCTGCTTACATCAGCTTTTACTCACTGTAGCAAATTACAGAGGTAATCAATTTAAAGAAGATTATAGTGATGTGAACAAGAAATGTCCTCCACAGTCTTGAGCACTGGAGTATGTGTTTCAATGTTGGTGACCTTATTTGGTAAGCTTTAGGTGGTACAATTTGCCTGGAGATGGTATATAACAGGGGAAGGTCTTGAAATATAAAAGCCATGGCTACTTCTAGTTTACTTGCTTTTGCTTTTGTTTTTTGTATTTTGTTTTGCTTCCTGCATGTGGTAAAGATGTAGGCTCCCAATTTCTTCTCTGACAGCCATGCCTGGCATTTTCTGCCATGTTTCCCATCATGATAGACGCTTCTTTCTCTGGGGCCTCAACTAAACTCTTCCTTCTTTAAGTTGCCCTGATTGTGGTGTATTATCACAACAGCACAAAATAACTAATGCAAATATTTATTTTGGCTCCCAGTATTGCAGGTTCTGCTCTTGAGCCCATTGACCACTTTATTTAGTTTTGGGTTCTAGGGTGAGGCCATAAGGGTTTGATAGAGCAAATACCTTTTACCTCCTGGCATAGAAGTAAAGCAAAATTGGTTAGGGCCCATTATCCATTTTTATGACATACTACATCCCTGAAGACCTCCCACTGGACTCCATCTCTACAACTGTTTACCACCTTGTGAGCTTTAACATGCAATTTTAGTTCATCTTGTTCTTTCAATTACTGTGAGGTAGAACCCAAGACCTTGTACATGGCAGGTAAGCACTCCATCAATGAAATAAGTACTTGGTCCCATATCCAGAATACAATTCATTTTAAAGAAAGGTTAAGACCACTCCTTTATGCCTTTAGGACAGTGGTTCTCAACCTTCCTAATGCTGCAAC
Organism: Peromyscus leucopus; assembly: GCF_004664715.2. Taxonomy (NCBI): domain Eukaryota; kingdom Metazoa; phylum Chordata; class Mammalia; order Rodentia; family Cricetidae; genus Peromyscus; species Peromyscus leucopus. The sequence continues at coordinate 60,374,738 of NC_051075.1, read as the reverse complement.
CCTTTAAGACATTTCCTTGTGTTGTAGTGACCCCAACCATAAAATTACTTTATTCCTACTTCATAACTATAATTTTACTACTGATGAATAGTAATGAAAATATCTAATATGCAGATATCCAATATGCAACCCTTGTGAAATAGTCCTTTGACTCCCAACGGGATCATAACCCACAGGATGAAAATCGCTGCTTTAGGATGTAGAATAATAGATAGAAAACACTGTGGGCAGAGAAACAAGCCCATAGTAGATTATGAATCTTGCTTTAAAGGATTTCACATTTCCCAGCCTCTAAAACAGTGACTAATAATTTCTAATTTAGTGCTTTGCTACAAAATGAACAGACTAAGATGGGAGCATTCTGGGAAAAGACGTGCTTTGGACTTGGATTATACTCAAAACAAACTGTCATGCTTTTCATTTTGAAATAATGGCATTTTTCATGCCTTATGTATGAGTGCCAGCATAGGCAAGAAGGGCCACTCAGAAGATAGGGTTACAGTTGGTCATGAACCACTCAGCTTGGGTGCTGAAGATTAAATTCTTGTCCTCTTCTAGAGCTGCAAATACTCTTAACCACTGCACCATCTCTCCAGCCTGATCCAGACTTAAAACCAGGAAACTAAGACTATCTGACATCAACCAGAAATACACAAGTTGCTACTGTTGATGGCAGCACATACTCAGCATAGAGAAATCAAGCTAGACCTGAACTGGAAGTGTTCAACTAGCTGGCTACCTTCTATACAAGTGGAAGGTGCAATGCAGGCCTCTAGGGGAGAAAAGCCATCACTGGTCTTACTCAGGGGTAAACCCTGTGGTACAATATTGACTTGCCAGGCAATGTCAAAACAAAGAGTTATAGTTTTCTTTGTTAAGAAATGGTCTTTGTCATGCCATGTGTATGGGTATATGACAATGATGTACCCACTGGTTGAGTAATGGTATGGCTGTTTGGGAAATAACCAATTGCTTTCTGATTAAATTTGAGGCCTGATCACAAGAGGTTTTTATGCTTGCTACTCTCAATAGCCAATGGCCAGAGAAGGTGTAAGTCTTCATAAGAAAATTACAAGTGCTATTTTGCTAAGTGGTATGATATGAAACTTTTAAAATATTTATATTTATGTCCATGCATTAATAATGCTTTCAGTTTTGGTTAGAGAAGTTTCTCTTTACAGTAGGCATCAGCTAAGGCAGAGATTAATAACTTGTCAAAGTGCTAAGAGTATGTGACTTTTGCATGCTCAGTATTAAGTGGGACATCTATGTTGCCCCCTTCAAGACTTAGGGAACATTGCAGAACACTGAAAGAATGTATGAGCCAGCATGTGGAGAAGTGCTATCACAGGCTGTATTCTGGAAATGACATGAACATTACAGTCATGAATCACAGCAGCTATGATTATCTATACAATAATTGCACAATATGGAGCCCATCCACATTCTATGATGAATGTTGAAGGGACTCATGAGACACCACTCCTAGTTAAACACCCCCTAGAAGTTAAGTTAATGATTGTTGTGGGAGGGATATCCCATTTTCTTCAGTAGTGTAGCAACTAGTAAGTTGTTCATGCCAACTAAATAACTCCTCATCAATACTCAGGCAAGCAATACCAATTAAATTAGGTGAGTCCCACTTAAGAAAGGATATAATAGTAAGAGGTAGAATAGTAGAGAATAACAAGAGGTTCAGAAGGTGGGGCTAAAGAGGGGTAGTGGGAGATGGGTATGATAAAAATAAACTCCATGTATGCATTAATTGTGAAAGAATAAATAAAAATATTTTAAATAATAAATAGGCCCTCTTATAGAACTTACCGCTGCTGTTTTGCTAAATGGATGTGGTGTCAAACTGCCTTATAAATGTTTATTCCTTCACTAGTATTGTCCTTGAACCTGGTTGAGATTTTACTTGGAAAGTACAATGATGCCCATACATTCATAATAGAAGACTCATATCCTGAATGGAACCCTTGTTTTGTTTTTAAAAATCCAACAGTAATTACATCTCTGTAGTGGTTTGTGGTTCCTCCTTTCCTTGTTTATTGGCTCCATCCATTTATCATCCTCAAATGTGTCATTATTTTGTGCATAAAATCAATGAAGCTTAAAAGGGTGACTGGTGGAGGTTTCTCATAATGGACTATTTTTTTTCTTTCGAAGCATGGTAGCTTCGATGTTTGGAATGTGCCCACAGGACATTTTATTTGCAAATGCTGTCAGTCTATTTTCTGTTTACTTCCCCCAAAGTGCTTGGAATTTTAGCTTTTGCTGTATGAACAGCTGTCACCCCTAGTGCCCCTGTCATGTTGCTCCCAGATGTTCCATTCAGGTTTGCAGCATTTGTCATAACAGCCACTTTATGATCTGCCTGAGCATTCAGTATCTGCCCCCATGCAGTAAGATTTAACACCACAGGGTGTCATGGGGCACATTGTAAGAGGATCACTGAGATGGATACACAGACAAATAATAGTGTCCCATGTCCCCAAAGGGGACTAATCACGCCTTAGGAAAGACAGACATAAGCATAACTAAGATCAGGATATTAATAAAACAGAATACCTAATAATAACACAGGTAATTTAGAATTTAGACAACTATAATAGTCAAAACCTGCTCATTGGATCTATGTAATACAGAATCTACAATAAAATCAGCTTATTTGGTTTAGTTTCCTCATCTGTAAAGAGTTTGGCTCCAATGCTTCCAAATTTTGTGTCACACATCAATTCTCAAGTCTTCATAAATTAATAGGCTTTCCAGACTCTCTCTCTATTCTTCACATGGGACCTTACTGAGCATTTAGCACCTAGGTAGTTAGAAAGTGATTCATATTTTTATAAGTTCATTATTGTTATTTGAATCAACACTCTGAATTACAGTTTACCACATTGAGTGGTAAAATCAAAGGACCAAATGTCAGATTTCTTTACCCAATATATTCAGTAGTTCATATCATATTATAATTTTAAATTTTTTGACTCAGTGAGACTATGGGGCTCTTTTAGATTTATTTTTTTATATGTATGAATATCTTGCCTGAATGTATGTCTATGTACTAATGCATGACCAGTGTCCACATAGGTCAGAAAAGTTTATCTGGTCCCTGGGTCCGAGGTTGCAGGTGACTGTGAACACCATGTGAGTGCCCAGAACAGAACCCAGCACTCCTATTGAGCCATCTCTTCAGTCCTGACAATTGATGTTTTAAGAAATTATCAACAAAAAGCTGGTGAAATAAAGAGTCCATTACAGGTGTTACAGGTTGATGGGAAGTAGGGATATCTTTGGTAGTACCTCTTTTATCAGTTAACTGGAAAAATAAAGTTCTAATAGGGCTGTTAAAGAAAGAAGGGGTAACTCATATTCATTCTGCTTCTTCTTATCTAATATTCCTTGATCCTCAGAATGGGAATGAATAAATAAATGACCTATTTATAGCTAAGCATCCAACTATTCTTTATTCTCAGTACCTTTAGCAGTACCTTTATTCTCAGTACCTTTAACTGCTTTTTACTGCAAAGAAACGTTTCTATAACTCAGGCTGAAACTAGTATTTGCCCATGTGTACAAGCATAAATATTTAGTGCTGTGAGCCATAGAAATATGAAGTGGGAATTCAGCTGACTATAAAAATGCTATTACTTGGAGAGGCAAGGACTTCTCCAGAGGGAAGCCAAAACTCAAGGAGTCTTGATGATATCAGCTTTTGAATGCATTAGCTATATCCTGCAGTGAATTTATTGTGTGCTATTGTAGCCTTCCCATTTGATTACTCTCCCAAGAACTTCTAACAGTGTAACTGATCATTTATTGGGAACAACTCCCCCTACATATTTGGGGTATTTGGGTAACATTCCCAGCGATGTTTATTCTTCATTAGCAAACATCCAGACAGGGCCATTCTCCAGACCAAAGTATTTCATCTAAGATACTAGTCTGCATCCAAGAACAGACAGCAGATAAGCATTAGCTCATCTCTTCTACAGATAAGAGAGATAACCACTAACAAATCCTTAACTCCTTTCCTTCACCCAGATTTATTTACACAAGACCCTAATTTCAGAGATTTACAGCTCACATTCCTGGGATGGTGTTTTGACCATCTGCTGGTTACTGAGTTAAAGTAGTTATTTCCTCACTGACCCAAGGAGATTACCCCCAAGGTCAGGGAATGATAGATGCCAGGCTTTGTTTCCTATGCAAATTAAGCCTTAATCCTCCCACTTTTATCTCAGCCCAGGTGCTATTCCTATTTCTAAACATTCCCTCTTAGCAATTAACTCAGAGCAAAGGGCTTTTACAAACCAAATACTACACATTATGATGCAGGTTGCCTAGCAAGCTAGTATACTTCCACCCGCTCTACCAGAAAGTGGTGCAGCCAGAAAACTGCTGACTGTTTGCATATATAAACTGCAAATGAGAGAGAAAAGAGAACGAAGATGGAAAGAAGAAAGAACAAATATGGAATGAATTAAGATAGAACAATGAGAGAACAGTAGAAGAAGGGACAGAGAGGAGCTAAGTATGAGAACAGAAAAGCTCTATAGATAGAATTGAAGAATTAAGTGAATGGACTAGAGAGCTCGATGTGCTTAGGTTTATTTGATATAGCTAAGATTAGATCATCAGCTGGTTGTTAGATTCTTTTAAGAACCCTGAGAAAAGGCTATTTAGGGGTTGGACCCAATAGTCTTTGATAATTTAAAAGGCATTTTGGCATCTTACCAATGTAACTAAAAACAGCAGTAAGTTCCTCTTTAGGGTCTATGAATTCTTCAGCCATAGGTTTTTGGTTGGGTTTACAGTACCATGCACATATTGCTTTCTGTGGAGTGGTCCTCAAATTTAATATGAGAGCACATGGTTACCTTTATAACATCCATGCTACTATTTCATCAGTGGACACACCTGTCCTGGTAGATTAGCATTGTAGTTTACAGATTCAAAAGAAGGGTAACATTAATGTCTTTTTTTCCTCAGCAGTCTACATAGTATCTTCCAGAAATCAGAACACTAGCCAGTGAAGAACCTTGCAACTTGGGTACAGTTACATTTTCCCATACAGTGTAACTAAGGTTCAGTATATTAACTATAGCAACTGGGTCTTATCATCTAGCTCTGACAGGCAATCAGGAAGAATTGCAAAATCCTGTGTTATTTGGGGACTTCTAGAGCCTCCCTTACCAACATTTGAGAGGGAGACACCCTACACCTGGCCTTGGGATTTTTATTTTACATTCTTTGGACTACATTTTGTTTACTTTTGGTGGGGTATGTGTATGCCACAATACACATGTGGAGGTTGGAGCACAATCTGTAGGAGTCAGTTCTATCCTTCTACCTTGTGGGCTCTCTTGACTGAACCGAAGCTGCCACACTTGATTGCAAGTACACTTACCCATTGACCCAATTCACTAGTTTCCAGTTATTGTTTAATAGACAATACTTTTTAGGAGCAGTGTTTTTACAGCCAGGCAGAATTTCAGGATATTTGTCATCTAACTCTTTATTTTTTTCTCTTAACTTGTACCTGATTCAAGTTATACTACACAATTATTGCAATGAAACAGAGTGGCAGGACATGAGCACAAAACCAGTCACAATCGTTCAATGGAAGAGAATAGAGTGCCCAGTTATAAACCTACTAAACGACAGCCACTCAATTTCTGACCAAGTTGCCAAAATTACATTTGGAGAAAAGAGGCCTCTTCAACCAAAGGGACTGGAATGTTTGGATGTCTGCAGGTAGAAGAATGAATTGAGAATAGTCTTTCTCACCCATGCACAAAAGTCAATTACAAATGGATCAATAACTTCCACATAAAACCTGTAGCCTAGTAACTGCTAGAGGAAAATAAAGGTAATGCACTATCCCATGAGACCCTGATGAGGACTTTCTAACTAGGACTCTGATCCCTCAGGATATGATGCCAGCAACTGACAAATAAGATCTCACAAAGTTAAAATGTTTTGGTACATCAAGGAAAATTGACAACTTAGTGAAGAGGCATCCAACAGAATGAGAGAAAATATTTGCCAGATTTATAGCTGATATATATATATTTCGTTAGATACACATATAACACATACATAAAGAACCCAGAAAGCCAAATATCAATAAAGAAATAAGCCAATCTTCCAAAAATTAGATTTAGAATCAAATGTAGAATTCTCAAAATAACAAATATGAATTGTAAATGAACACTTTAAAAAGTGTTCAGCATAGTTTTCCATCAGAGAAATATAAATGGCTATTCGACTCTGACATACCATCTTACACCTGTCAGAATGGCTAAGATCAAAAACACTGAAGACAGCTTATGCTGGAGAGGATGTAGAGCTAGGGGAACTCTCCTCCACTGCTGGTGGGAATGCAAGCTTGTACAACCACTTTGGAAATCAATATGGTGCTTTCTCAGAAAATTGGGAATCAATCTCCCCAAGACCCAGCTATACCACTCCTGGGCATATACCCAAGGAATGCTCAATCATACCACAAGGGCACTTGCTCAGCTATGTTCATATCAGCATTGTTTGAAATAGGCTGAACCTGGAAACAACCTAGATGCCCTTCAACTGAAGAATGGATAAATAAAATGTGATAAATACACAATGGAATACTACTCAGCAGAGAAAAACAATGACATCATGAGCTTTGCAGGCAAATGGATGGATCTAGAAAAAAAATCATCCTGAGTGAGGTAACCCAGACTCAGAAAGACAAACATGGTATGTACTGCTGTGGATATCACTCTATATAAATAAAACACTGATGGCCAGTGACATGAGTGGGGGTATGAAGGGCAAGGTTCAAAGGAATGAGAGCTTAGGGGAGCGGGAGATCCCAGCTGGATCAAGAACAGAGAGGGAGAACAAGGAATAAGAGACCATGATAAATGAAGACCATATGAGAATAGGAAGAAGCGAAGTTCTAGAGAGGTCCACAAAAATCCACAAAGATACCTCCACTGGTAATGGGTGAGAGAAAGCATGAACTGACCTACTCTGGTGATAGGATGGCCAAACACTCTAATTGTCGTGCTACAAATCTCATCCAATGACTGAGGGGCCCGGATGCAGAGATCCACGGCCAGGCCCCAGGTGGAGCTCCAGAAGTCCAATTGGTGAGAAAGAGGAGGGTTTGTATGAGCTGGCTATTTGGAACCTGGGGCTTATGCAGGGATACTTTGCTCAGCCTGGGAGGAGGGGACTGGACCTGCCTGGACTGAGTCTATCAGGTTGAACTCAATCCCCAGGGGAGTCTTTGCCCTGGAGGAGATGGGAACAGGGGTGGACTGGGGGGAGGTGGAGGTGGAGGGGGGGGCAATGACGACAAGGGAACCCGTGGCTGATATGTAAAATTAAATTAAATTATCAAATCAAATCAAATGACAGCAGATGCTGGGGTATGGGAAAAATGAAAGCTTTGTTAACTGCTGTTGGGGTTATAGAGTGTCAAAGCCCCTATGGACATCAATGTGGTGTTACTGAGAAATCTAGGCATTAATGGACATATGACCAAGATATATCACTCATGGGTGTATAGGCAAGCTCTACATCCTACTATAGAAAAACCTACTCACCCGTGCTCAATAGGTGATTTATTCACATTAACTGGTAAATGAAATCGGAAAAATGTCCAGCAACAAGTAAATAACTAATAAAAATCGTGTTATATGCACACAATGGAAACTGCAGGTCAGTGGGTGGAAGTGTGAAAGGGCATATTTAGTGAGGTAACCCAACCCCACTGCATGTTATCTCTTATTTCTGGAGTCCTACTTCAAATCCTTAGATTCATGTGTTTAAGTTTGAGTATCTGAAGAAGCCAGAACATCAGAAAGAGGCTATAAGGGAACAGATGCTAGTAGAAAGAATGTGATATGAAAGAGGAGAGGGGAAACATCAGGGTTAAAGGTGCAGGATGGTGACTGGAAGATCGGGAGACGAGAGGACCGAAGGGAGGATCAACAAAAATAAAGGGTGCCTGTGCAGGCCATATATAATTCTTTTCCTTTTTGAGACAGTTATAAATACAAAGTAAAAAACAGACTTTTTTTTTTTTTTTTAAATCCAGTACTTAGGGTCCTTTACAACAATTTCAAATGCTAGCTAAAACAAAAAAAAATTTCCAGTTTTCCTCTAATGAAATAGATATTTGAAGCAGAATTTCCCGGAGTGCTGTGAGACAGATAATTTGAAACTTGGCTTTCAGGAAAAGTTTTGCTAAGAACACTCGACCAGAAAGGAAAGCAGTAGCAGTGTATGAAGAAAGCAAGAATCCTCCCCTTCGTGTGATATTTCTGTACTTGCAACCACCTTCAAGTACTTTAAATGTTCTTTCTAGAGCATTTACTCAAAGATTGAAGCCACACTGTTGAAGGGCGTTGGGGGCCGGGGAGGAGAACTGTCTTCATAATGGTCTAATTCAATTTGTACTTTTAAAGTGATTGAGACCAAGTTTGAGTGGAGATTTACCTAGCATCAAATAGTTCGCCAATAAAGTTGATATAATTCACTTACATTTTCCAATTTTGTTTGGAGATAAGATGTAGCTTCGTGCATCAGATCTATGTTTAAACTATCCAATTCCCCATTCCAGAAGTCAAAAAGTCAGTCTTCTTCCTGATACTAAAATTTTAAACTCCCTTACGCTAGTCTTTTAGAGCTCACCGAAAGGGTGCATGCCAGGAACTGTAGGACTATGTCTTTTGGAGCAACAGCGGTTTAAGGCTTCAGCTCTAGCCTTTGATCACTAACACACCTTGCCCTGCTCGGAATTCCACAGATGGAGTTTTCTTGGGAAGTCTACGACTTTCCTGCTTATGCAGCTGAAATAAATCTTTTCTAAACCTGGTTATTTTGCTCCTCTGCTCAGGTTTTTATTAACTACAGGTTGGTAGTCAGGTTTAGAAGCTTTTTCTCAGCCAAGTTTTGTATGTGGAACTTTCCTGCCCTCTACTGGTAGTATTACCTGAGCGCCCTCCCTTCCCCTCCCCTGCAATCTGGTGATGTCAACCTCCAGGGTAAAATGAAGATTCTGGGAGGAGGTGGGAGTGGGGTGAGGTGGATTGGGGGGAAGGGCTAGGGTTGGGAGGAGGGAGGACAGGGGAATCCGTGGCTGATATGTGAAATTAAGTTAACTATAAAATAAAAATATTAAATAAAGAAATGAAGATTCTGTAATACATCTTTTCACATCAAGAACTACAAGTAAGGGCCAGTAACCAAAGATCCAATACACTGAGGTTGCAAATTCTTTTCAGCACTTTCCATGTGTACAATTTTAAATCCTGGAAAAGTTTTTTTTTTTTTTTTCTTTTTTCTTTTTTGGACTGAGAAAGAAATTAGGGAAACAGTATCTTTCAAAATAGCCTCAAATAATATGAAATATCTTAGGGTAACTCTAACCAAACAAGTGAAAGAATTGTATGTTAAAAAATTCAAATCTTTGAAGAGATAAGTTAAAGAAAATGTCAGAAGAAGGAACTGACAACAAAATCAGGGAAACAATAGCTTCAAATAATATAGAATATGTTGTAGTCAGTCTACCCAAGCAAGTGAAAGACTTCTATGATACAAAGTTCATGTGTTTAAAGAAAGAAATTGAAGAAGAGATCAGAAAATGGAAAAGTCCTTCATGCTCATGGATCAGCAGGTTTAACATAGTAAAAAAAAAGGCCATCCTACCAAAAACAATCCATAGATTCAATGCAGTACCCATCAAAATTCCAAATCAATTCTTTAGAGATCTTGGATGGACAATTTTCAACTTCAGATAGAAAAATAAAAATCACAGGATAGCTAAAACGATCTGGAGCAATAAAAGAACTGCTGGAGGTTCCACCATTCCCAATTTGAAGACTTACTACAGAGCTATAGGAATGAAAACCACATGGTATTGGCATGAAAACAGACACATTTATCAATGGAATGGAATTGAAGACAAAGACATCAATCTATACACATATGGACTCCTGGGCTGTGATAATAAAGTCAGGGCAGGAATTCAAGGAATACAAGAACTTGTAACAGAAATCATTCAGGAATACTGTTTGCTAGCTTGCTCATAGGATCAATAAGAGCTTTCTTATTACCTCTGCCCCCCCCCTCCCAGTACATGGAATGGTGTCAATGTGGACTAAACCTTCCTACATCAATTAACAATCAAAAGCAGATCTCCCATTTACTTGCTCACAGGCCAGTCTGTTCTGTGCAATCTCTCAATTCGAAACCCCTTCTTAGTTGTTTAGGTTCTGTCAAGGTGACAGGGCAAGGTTGCTGGACACATGGAGAGTATTTAAAGGGTGCTTCACCTCCAACTATTCACTTTGGCAAGATTTTAACCAACCCTGTCAGCAATGGCTAGAATAATCATTAGACTTCACCATTTTCTTTCTTCAGGGGACCTAAACATAGTGAATAACAGACTAGAGAAGTTTGATGTCCTATCATAATGAATTTGGATCACATGTATAAGGATGTTTCCAGCACAGGAAAGAACAGTGACAAGATGAACAATAATGAGCTAGTGTGTTTTCTGAGATCTAGTACAAGACATTCTAGATGGTATATTCTGTTGCTTTCAGTCAATTATGATGGCAAAAAGGCAGAGAGGAAATAAGAGGTGGGAGGAGAGGGAGGGAGGGAGGGAGAAAGAGAGAGAGAGAGAGAGAGAGAGAGAGAGAGAGAGAGAGAGAGAGAGAGAGAGAGAGAGAGAGTCTTGACCTTAAAATTAAAATAAAAATTATAGGGTAATTAGAGTGGAAATATATATTTGAAGGAGAAACAATATTTCAGCATTGAAATATATAGCCATGTAATTCATAAAAAAAAAAAACTGGAAGGATGATCCTTCTAAGGCTGTTCTATAGACTTTAAATTACAAAGGAGTATGATAGATTCAACCCTGAATATTGAACATGTAGAGTAAGCAACCAAAGACAAATCTTTCCAATAAGCTTACTCATAAAGATCAATATGCCAACCAGTTCCCATTCTTATACATTCCATTTCTTTTGTGTAGGTAAATTCTCTGCCTCCTAGAGATTATTGGGGAAATAATAAGGTGGTGAAGCCATTAATTAAGGTTCATTGACAAAGTAGCTCAGGAGGTGAAATTTAATTTTCCTGGTATACAGGCTATTGAAGAAATGAAAGAACATGCATATTTTATTTCCTTAAAATATCAGAATATGCCGCCTTCTATTTTCTAAACCCCAAATCCTCTATGTGAAGGTTTCTATACCAGAGAAAGTATCAAAGGCTACCAGTTTCCCCTTCCCCCCTATTTATTCCAAAAGGAGATTTGTCACTTTACATTTTCTTTAGTATGTATCATGAAGCAGCCTCTCAGGAGAAAGGAAATGATGAGAAATGAAGTTCAGAAATTAGATTAAATTGTAAGCAAGACAATGCTTTAGCAAGTGCAAAATCATTATCCTAATTCAGATGCTCTCATTGCCCACCTCTGTACAAAGTGTAGGCTTTTTAACAGTACCAGTAGGTAAGATTAATCACTTGCTAGGATATGACCAATTTCTAGTTTCCTTTTGAAACTTTCACTATTTTTCTCCATTACTTGTTTGTAATTAATTCTGGTGCGAGGGTGCTCTACTCAGTTCTACCTTTCATCCCTCTTTTAGCTGAAGCTTTGTTTCTTTGGACCAGTATTCCTCCCCATTTTATTCCTTTATTGTTCCTTGAAAACTACATTTGTTTCCTGAGGTAAAATGGCTTTTTTTCTCTGGTCAAAGGTCCTTGTTGTACTCAACCAATGTACAAGAGATAGATGTGAGGGAGACATCTCAATGCATGCCTTGCTTCTATAATCAAGAGCATTAGTGAAATATTGAAGTAGACAACTGGCAACAAGACATGTCTGTGTGCTTATGGGAAGTTGCTGAGAGCTTATTCTAATTCAAGAATACCATTGTTCAATGCAATACAGCATTTGTTGGGCTTCTGATCAGCCTTTTGTAGGAATTCAGTTTCCCAGATATCCTAAAGGATGTGTTTTGTTCTACCTAGCAGGGTGTGAACAAATGTGAATCCATCTAACATGACACCATTTACCTTTCTCCTTTTTGTTCTTTCCTAGGGTGAAGAAGATGCAGTTTCCACCACTATGTAGATTGACTCTGACCCTGAGGAGGAAGCCTGAGGAAATCGTTGGGTGAGAAAAGCTACCTGGAGCACCAACCATACAGCTCTTGATAAGTTAGATAAATAAATAAACTCCATGGTTTGTGTAGAACACTGAGTACATGGAGACATCTGAACTCCAGTAAGGTATGCATGAATGCGAGTGCCCCCTGAATTGTAAATTACTGTGCAAATTATGCTCCCAATGCAAGAAATGACCTTTTGGAGTACAGCGTAAGCACTTCATAAATGGAAGTGGAGTTATGTATGACCTAACTCCAGGGATACACAGAGTCAGCCTGTTAGTTGATTTCCTTGTGCAGTATTCCAGAGTACATTTTGACAAACTGAGGTAACCTAGTCCTACTGATACATCAGAATTATGATCCACAATTAATCAAAATATCATTATGAGGGTATATATAGACTAACGATATCCAGCATCCCACTGCAAATATTTCATGTAGACCTTTCCAAGTAAGGGCTCTCCTATTCACCTAGTGAGAAATAGATGGAGTAAGGTGTTACTAATGATTTTCAGAAATGCAGAGAGAGAAACATATGGGCAAAGAAGAAGAAATAGTGAAGCTTTACCTAGGATAGCAGTCCAGAAGGTTGAGACCCAAGAGACCTGAGAAAAAGGTTGGAACAGCACTCCAGAAAAAGAGGCAAAATATTGAGAAGTCAGCTGAGGAAGAAGAGGAAGATGCTGAAACCTTGACTAGAAAGAGCAGAAAGTCAATGTGTAGATAGAAAGCTGAACATCATCAAAATGTCAACCCTTTAATAAACAACAGCAAAATATTTATACCCTAGGTCAGAAAAAATAATTGCAAAAAAGTGCAATTTCAATAAAATATACTTAGTCTTGATTAAATTTCCCACATACTCATTTCTGGCATTCTGGTAGCAGAACATAGTATATATCAAAGACTGCTGGGAAAAAATCGGAGAGACCTATTATTTATCAAGATCATAAAGGTATATCTGTCAATAAAGACACTTCACAGCAGAAAGAAAGAAAGAAAAACAGAGAAAGGAATAAAGGAAGGAAGGAAAGAAGGAGAAAGGAAGAAAGAAAGAAAGAAAGAAAGAAAGAAAGAAAGAAAGAAAGAAAGAAAGAAAGAGAGAGAAAGAAAGAGGAAGGAAGGAAGGAAGGAAGGAAGGAAGGAAGGAAGGAAGGAAGAAGAAAGAAGAGAGAGAGAAAAGAAAAGAAAAGAAAAGAAAGGAAGGAAAGAAAAAGAAAGGAAGGAAGAAAGGAAGAAAAAGAAAGACAAAAGGTAGATGCGGGGGACATTGCTTCTGGGAAACAAATGATGAACTGGCTGATTTCAATGTCACTATTGTCCTTCTGAAAGTCACCAGTGCAGGAAATTTATACACTTCATTGTATTATGAACAATATAAACATGGTACAAAAAGATGTGTATACGACAAGCTAGTTAGTGGAAATAAACTTAGAGGTTTAAATACTATGCTTTAATCTATTGTTTTAATTCAGCAATCTATAAATTTTAGATTATAAATGTATGCATGTGTATGCATACCTATGTAACAAAATTCATATATATGTATTAACTTTGCTGAATTGCCTTATTGGAAATTCTTACCAATGTAAATCTTCAATTTATTTGCTTACCTTATGCTCTTTCAGGTAAATGTGGTTTTTTAACAGTGGTTGCATAATACTGAGTGAATCCCTGTTTGGAGCAGGCTACAGTGGCCCACATTCTATATACCATTACCCCTGCATAAACATAAATTATAAATATCAGTGAAAAAGGAAAGGACTAATCACATTTAAAAATACATGAATTTTGCTTTTCTTCTCATAGAAATAATGAGGTCATTCTTCCAAGAATGATAGCAATGAAAATAAAAAACATTTGCATTTAGCTTTGTAAACTACAATTGCCCCAGGAGATATTCATACTGTTATAATTTTAAAGATGAGGAAATAGATATTGTGCATTGTTTGTGATGGGATTTTAGACATTCCTGTTACAAGATTGGTTCAACCACATTACAGACTTTTCAGTGACTTGAAATTGTCCAGTTAAGTGCTTCATATATTATCCTATTTTTTTTCCAGAGTGATTCTAAAATTTTTAAAAGAGGCAATCAATATTATATAAAATTTAGGAACTAAAAATAGCCTGAAGAGAGACATTACCAACACTATGATCTACACATGATACCTATTCACTTTTTATGATGATTTCTGTTGATTTGAACGTGCCTGTGTATTTGTGTATGGCTTTCTAGATACCAGATAATAAAGCACATATTAAAACATATAGGAGATTCACCATTTCATCTCTGACCCCACTACAGGAGATTCCTCAGTGTTTTTACTCATTACCCAGACTACATGATACCATCAGCATTTAGACTCTGTCTTTGTCTATCTAAATAATAGATATATTATCCTGTGAGCTCCTGTCTTCTATATTGATTAAATATTAGCATTCATAGAAATGATGGAATTTTTTTAATGAGAAAAGTTAAATAATTTTTCATAGGTTCAATCATTAAAACCTACAAAAACAAAACAGAAATCTGTCTTCACATTTTAAATTTTGTGTCTTTACATTTGAGTTTTATACTTATCTAGCATGATTGCTTCAAACTATTTCCTGGTTAAGATTACATTAACTGTGAAATGCAAGCTAGAGTCATGAATTTAAAAACATGGGAAGAGAAATTAATATGCAGATTTTTATGTATTTTATAAGAACTATACTAATCTGTTACTGGCCATAGAACATTTCATGACCTTATGGACGTGCACATTTGAACTGTCTAGTTACTGTGAAACCCTGTGGCTTTCTGCATCTAACTACGCAAATGCCCAAGTAGCTATATCATGCATAGATGAGATGAAATCTGACTTTTAGATGACATATTATATCATTAGACAGTGTTGTAATGACAGAATTTGTAGACAAATTACAGTTCAGTGTTATTCTTACTTGGTAAAGCAAAGACTAATTATGCCTGGAAGTAATACAGTGATACTGTGGTTTTCTGGGATATAAAAATTAGGAGCTCTCTTATGGCATCGCTGTAATTTGTCTGTCTCCTCTCCTGATTTATCACTCAGTTTTCAATCATAGTTCTTGAAATTATTTTATTGTTTGCCTTATTTTTAATACTTACCATAAATGACACAATTCCTACTGTGAAAGTCAGGACTGGGGTGTGTAAATCTGTGTGTATTCCAATATGATTCCTGAGTGATCTGTTGGCATTGACTTTGAGTGTTAATCAAAGTTTAAATCTTGGATATTATTCCTGGATGTTGGAGCTGACTTAAAATTTCAGCATCTTGATACTTACACACAAACTTTAAATAGGTACAGTAAAGATGACTAACACAAAAGGAATTTCACGACTTAGTATGGAAAAATAAACAGGAATCAAAATTCAGTTCTTCTCTAGGAAATAAGTCTATTTTCAAATGTAGAAAGTAACTGAAGCAGCCATCACTTAACTGGGTACAGTAGAAATATGCAACACATACACATGGCTTCCCAAGCTGAAGTCAACAACAACAAAAACATGAAAGACACATCCACTAGAATAAAAATCTAAGTGAGTAAATAAATGGTATAAGTGAAACATGATAAATTAGAAGATACAAACAGTGCAATCTGAAGAACATAGTACTCTGACTAGGATTACAAGGACTTTTTATACTCTGTCCCCTATCCTTACTCTACAAGATCAAAACAAACACAAATGGGAAACTATTATCTCCTTTTTTTTTTTTTTTTCTGTTTATGGAGGAAAAAATTTCCTCAGATGTAGCTTGATTTTTATATAACATACCATGAAGAATGCTGCAAGCTTTTTCTCTCTGGACCTCACTGAATCAATGTGATATCACATCTGGATGTCAGGAAGGGTCCTAACCAGAGCCTCTCTGCCTGAGTGATCATGGGTGAACAATGGGGGGGGGGTGACCTGGTGGGTACATGCTTGTATGCGGTAGACAGGGCAACTTGTTCATCCCTGTGGCTGTGAACATGTTGTCTCTAGCTTTGAGTTCTGTGATTCTCAGTGAGTTAGGTTTTGCAGTTTAAAGTATGTTGATATCATTTCAGCATTCTTCCTCCTCATGTAAAATAGTGTCCTAGCTATAACATTTTTGTAAAATCTGCTTGTAAAGGAAATATCCATGGATAACAATTATATTCTATTTTGTTTTAACAGACACGGTATATCCTTTGACCAGTTAAGTAAAACTAATACTCCCTTTAGAAAACACAAAGTAGTTTTGATCCCTCACTCACTATTCAAATCACGTTTTTGTGTGTAGTACCCAAGAAGCCAGCTTTTCAGATTATGTAGTATGATGAAAATATGAAGAATGAATTTGAGGTCTTATAATGATTTGTTATAGTGATTGAATATATGTAATTGATGAGTTAAAAATTCATTAACTGTTACTCTTTTTTTTCTTTATGAGAATACAATACTGATGGACTAGACCCAGAAGCTTCTCTTTTTCACATGTAGCTGCCTCTGAGAGCTGAACTACCATCCCAGAACTTAGCTCTGAGGCTAGTTGTGTAGTTCAGTAATAAAACCCTTGTTTAGCATGTGTGAGGTCTTAGGATTAGTATTCCCCCTCCACAAAACAAAAGGCAGGTTAAAATTCCAATTTCTACAGTTATTCACATTTTTAAAGAATGGCTACCTGTTGGTCTATATTCACGTATCCATATCTGCAATTATGTGTTTGGAATACTTCCACAAAATTTACAATATTTAAGAGGACATAGACTAGGTTGTATAAGAGTTTGCTGCTGTGTAGAAAACAGTTATCGGTTTTCCTGAAGATATGGAAGAGATTTTCTAATGGAATGAAATAAATGTTCTGTTGATGTTTTACACAGTGGATACATCTCAACATTCTTGGAACAGAAGAGGCCATTTAAATTGTAACTGGGTGATCCACTGAATTACACTGGCTTTTGTGACAAGATTTAATGAGCATTTGCATGAAGACAATACCTCAAAATATGGCTCCTGAACATTCTGAGGATTTTAAGTTGAAAGGAATTTAGGAAAATTCAGGAAGGTCATTCTCTGGATTTCCTCACTTTCTCTTCAAGGCCAGAAAGAAATTTGCCTTCTTCCTTCAATATGTGACAGCTGCCTGTCGTGTATCTGGAGTGAAAAATTAAGGCAAAGACACAGAAAGAATCTGAATAGATAGACTTGGTAATTTAAAAAAGGTTACTACCATAAACCTTTTAAACTAATACATATATATTCATTGAATATATATACATACATATATATATATATTCATTTAAGACACACACACAGACACATACATATTGCTTCCTCAATATTTTAGTGTTCCTACCTAAAGGCCCTCATACCACATTAACATAGTAAATAAATGTATGTGATTTTTCTTTTGGTAACATTTTATTAGATAGGCTTATCTGTTATGGATTGTTAAATAAATTGCAAAGCATTATATTACTGGAATTAATAACAATTTTAAAATATATTTTGCTCTGCTTAGGACACAATGAGCTATGTTAGACACACCTTGGCTATTGCTGTTTTACCATTATCATTGTTTTATTATAAAACTATACTGCTGGAAACTCACATGGACAAATAATTCTTTTCTTTCTATGTTTCCTTGGATGATGCTCAAATGCAAAGATGTATAATAACAGTCCCTAACTTGTGAGTGCTTTCTGTATGCCAATCTCTATTTTAAATGCCTTGCATAAATGTACTTATTTAATAATTAAAGCATCATAATATTTTTAGGTGATAAGATATTCCAGGGCACCTGATGTCAGGGCATCAGCCAGTAGAGGTTCCCATTAGCCATTTTATTTTAGCAATGCTACTTAATGTACCAAAAGAATATTTTTCCATAAATCTTTATTTATTCTAATTTAAAGAGAAGAAAAATCATGACATGGTTTTCATCTACGTATATTTATGCATGTACATCTGAAGTTACATACACACATAAATAATTATAATATTTATTAGAATAGCTTACTCTGATCAGAAAGGGAAAGTTATGATGATGTGTTCTCAATAACAATCACCCTCTGAGAAAAAGAGAAAGATAAACTTCCTCCTATAGAGGAAGGGGAGTAAGATCATTGTTACATAGTCTCATTTCCATATGTGTGATGACACACCTGTCAAAAGTTACTTTCAGGAGAAAGAGGTTTATTTTAGCTCAAATTTCCAGTTTAAAATCCATCATTTTGGGAACTTCAAATATTTAGTCACATCATATCTACAATCAAGAACAAAGAGAAGTTAATACATAGATCCTCACTTGATCGTACTCAGCTCAATTTCTCCACTCTTATGCAATTCAGTAGTCCTTTTTACCTAGGGAATGGTGCCACCCACAGTGGGATGGGTTTCTCTATATCAATTAAGCAAATCAATTTCCCATATAGAAGATCACAGGCCAACCAAATGTACACAATCCATCATTAAGACTCAAGTGATTCAATGGTCAGTTGTCAACTCTACAATTAAAGCCAACCACGACAGTCCACCCATGTCAACTTGAAACAAAAATACATCACTTTAAAAGAATAACCTTTCATTCGCCTCTAAAAATCCCATCTTTGTTTCATAGTGTGAAATACAATCCAATTATTAAAAGTTGAAAGTTTCTTTAAAAGTACAATACATGATTTTAAATTGTGTCCTTAAACTATGATGCCCTATTTTTTTTAAGAGCTATTTATATAGTACCAATACATGATGGTACAGATTGGCATTCTTTTGTTTGCTTGTTTGTTTTTTGTTTTTTTGGAGACAGGGTTTCTCTATGTAGCTTTTGGAGCCTGATCTGGAACTCACTTTGTAGATCAGGCTGGCCTCGAACTCACAGAAATTCACCTGCCTCTGCCTCTGGAGTGATGGGATTTAAATCCTGAGTGCTGGGATTAAAGGCATGTGCCATCACCACCTGGCTCAGAGTAGCCTTCTTATTTCAAAAGGGAAGCATAAAGGCATCACAAGTAACAATAACCCCAAAACTAAACCAAAGACCAGCAACATGAACATCAAATCACATTGCTTGATGTGAAGCTTGCCTTTAGGGCTCAAACGCTATAGGTATCCTCACCTCTACAGCTCTGCCACATGAAGCACATTGATCTTTTCTCTTGGGCTTAGCCCACCTCTACTGTACAACTGGAGCTCTACCTGTCAGAGATCCCATGGTCCTGGCGTCTTCAATACTGTGAGGTCTCCATTTCAAATGAGACTTCAACTTTACAGTTGAAGGTCCATTGTATGGGGACTCCAAGCCTGCTGCATGGTACTACTCCTCAATTGCTCTCCATGGTCCCCTCAACCTCACATTTTATTATGCATTCAAAACTAAGACCATATGGATGATACTTGCATTGCCAAATGCAGTTGCCAGCTTGAGTTGTAGCCTGCTTCCTTGCACCAAAGTTATATCTGCTCTGTGTGCTGCTGAACCTGAGGAATTTTTCCCTATTGTTGCCATGAGGCAAAAGGATACACTTCTATGATTCTCACCTCTCTCTCTCTCCCTCTCCCCCTTGCTCTGTCTCTCCTTTTATTGAAAATAGATTTTTCTAACATAATACATCCTGACTACAGTCCCCCCAACTCCTCCTACTACCTCCTCACCATGCCCCCCACCTTAGTCTACTTATGTCTCTCATTAGAAAACACACGGGACTCTAGGGGATACAACACATTGGAATAGGACAAAAAAAAAAAAAAAAAAAAAAAAAAAAAGAAAAGAAAAGGAAAGGAAAAGAGCACAAGAGAAGGCAGAAGAAACCAAGACCCACTTATTGGGAATCCTAAAAAAAAAAAAACAAACAAACAAAAAACCAATGCTAAACTGGAATCCATAATATATACAAAAAGGACTTGTTTTATATACATACACACACACACACACACACACATATATATATATATATATGTTTTTTCCCTTAAAAAGGAGTGTATATACATATAGAGATATCAATATATGCATCTATATGATAACTTCTTTTAAAAAAATGAAACTTTATGAGACAAAGATCCTCCAAAGATGCTGTTTACTTCTTTACTATTGCTCATCTGCTGCTATGCATACACTCAGCCTACCCTTTACGAGTTGTTTTCTCAATGAGACTCCCTCAAAGATTTAACATTCCCTCATAGGTGGTTATCAATTGGAGATTATATCTGTGGTACTGATGGAGACATGTGTCTACTTCTCCTTTGAGTTCCCAGACCCCATCTGGTACAGACCCATGCATCTCCTGTGCATGCTGATTTAGTAAGTTCACACATCCATGTTTCATGTTGATTTAGAAGGTCGTTTATTCTTGGTGTCCTTCATCTCCTCTGACTCTTACTCCTTCCAGCTCCTCTTCCATGGGTTTTCCTGATCACTGAGGGAGAGTATTTGATGGATACATCACATTTAAGGCTGAGTATTCCAAGGTCTCGCACTCTCTGCATAATATCTACCCATGCATCTCTGTATTTGTTCTAATATTCTGGAGAAGGAAGCTACTCTGATGATGACTGATCAAGGCACTGATCTATGAGTATAGTAGAATGATCTTAGAAGTTATTTTAATGCTGTGTACTTCTAGTAGAACAGTAGTATTTGATTTTACCCTAGGCCATGGATTGCTGAGTCACAGGCTTTTGGTTAACAAAGCAGTGTATGGTATAGTTTCTGTCTCTTGATTTCCATAGTGATTTTACAAGTTTGCACTTCCATCAGCAATGGAGGAGTGTTCCCCTCGTTCCACATCCTTATCCAGATGTGCTGTCACTTGAGTTATGGATCTTATCCATTCTGATCGGTGTGAGATAAAATGTAAAAACAGTTTTGATTTGTATTTTCCTGAAGACTACTGATGTAGTAAAGAAACATGACTTTGTTTCTTCAGTCATTTGAGTTTCTCTTTTTGAGAATTCTGTTCAGATCTGTGTTCCACTTTTTAATTGAGATATTTGTTTTCTTGATATCTAGTTTCTTGAATCCTTTATATATTTTGGATATTAGCAATCTATTGAATGTATGGTCAGTAAAAGTCTTTTCGCATTCTGTAGGCTGCTAATTTGTCCAAAGGATGATTTCCTGTGCTATACAGTAGCTTCTCAATTTCATGAGGTCCATTTATATATTGTTGATCTTAGTGCCTGTCATAATGATATTCAGTTTAGAATGTCTTTTCCGTGGCAATGAGTTCAAGACTATTCCCTACTTTCTCTTCTGTCAGGTTCAGTGGATCTGGGTTATATATTGTGGTATTTGATCTACCTGGAGTTGAGTTTTATGCTGGGTAGTAAATATAGTTCTATTTGAATTCTTCTTTATGCAGTCATCCACTTCGATCATTACCATTTGTTGAAGACACTGCCTTTTTTTTTCCAGTGTGCATTTCTGTGTTTTTATTAAAAAAAAACCAGGTTCCATAGGTGCTGTTTTTAACTAATCTCTATCATTCTATTATATCAATAAGACTTGGGAGCCAAATGCTGGGGTGAAAACCTGATAGCTCAGAGTGGCAAAGAAAGCAACCAGCTACTTCTTCTTCCACTGTTATCCCAGAAAAAGCCTTCTCCTACACCATCTCAAACAAAACTCCTCCAACTTCTTGTGCATTTCTCCCTCCATCCTCCTGACTTCCTCTCACTATCTATAGTTTTTTCTTGTTAACTCGTTGCTTGCTCCACCTCTGGACTATGGTTTATTTTTTTTAATCCTTTTTTAATCCTGTTTACAATATTCAAGGTGAATGCTCTTGGATTGAAGATGTGTGCTAAGGCTGAGCCACACCATAACTAGAAGCAGGTTTTTCAAGTAAATAGTGCAATCTCAAGGTTCACAGTGTGATCAAATATTCCACAACACAAGTATGTGTGTTTCTATTTGGGTTCTCAATTTGATTCCGATGATCAACATATCTGTTTTTTTTTTTTTTTTTTTTTTTTTTTTTTTTTTTTTTTTTTTTTTTTTTTTTTTTTTTTGCCAATGTCATTCTGTTTTTAGTTACTATGGCTCTTTAGTACAATTTGAGGTTGGGAATAGTAAAACCTTTGGCAGTTCATTTTATTATTCAGGATTGTTTTAAATATGTTTCTGTTTGTTTTGCTTTTCTTTTTTGGTGTGTGTGTGTGTGTGTGTGTGTGTGTGTGTGTGTGTTTTCATATGAAACTGAGAATTTTGCTTTCGGGATCAATGATATGTTGTAATTTTGATATGGATTGCATTGAATGTGTAGAATGCTTTTGATAATAATCATTTTTATTGTTAATTCTTCCTATCAATGAGCATAAGAGATATTTCCATCTTCTGGTATCCTATTCAATTTCTTTCTTCAATGTCTTAAAATTTTTGTGATACAAGTCTTTCACTTGGTTAGAGTTACCCCAAGATATTTTAAGTTATTTGAACCTGTTGTGACAGGTCTTTATTTTTCTCATATTTTTTTCACAGTCTGCTTTTCATTCATGTTTAGAAGGGCTATTGAGTTTTGTGAGTTAATTTTGAATCTAGATACTTTGCTGAAAGTGTTTTTAGGCTATAGGAGCTTCCTACTGAACATTTTAGAGTCATTTATATATACTATTATATGATCTGCAAATAAAGATAGGATAGGTTCTTACTTTCCATTTGTATCCCCCTGATCTCCTTCAATTGACTTTATCTCTCTAGCTAAGCTTTTAAACACTATATTGAATAGATATTGAGAAAATGGACAACCTTGTACTGTTTCTAATTTTAGTAAAATGCTTTGTATATTTCTCCATTTGATTTAATATTAACTATGGGCTTCCTGCAAACTGCCTTTATTATATTGGGTCTGTTCTAGGTAACCCTAATGTCTCTAGGACTCTTAAGATGAAGGGCTATTGGATTTTGCCAAAGGCCCTTTTCTGCATTTAATGAAATGATCTTTTTTTTTTTATGGTGGATTACATTTACTGATTTATGTATGTCAAATTATCCCTGTATTTTTGGGATAAAGCCTATTTGATAATGATGTATGAACTTAAAAATACTGTTTAGATGCCATAATGTAGGTGTCAATGTCTAAACTGTACATTGTTAGGCCCAATGGCCTTTTCGACCCTTGTCAAGGGTAACGTTAACCTTCTCTCTAATACAAAGTGTTTCTGATCTCTTAAACAGTCACAGTTAATTCTCTAATCCCAGTCTGATCATCACACATAGTTTCTTAGCCAAAATATCACAATAAGAACTTATATCCCTGTTCCTGTTGTAAAATCCCATAAGCCAGCATATAATGTTCCATGTTTCTCTGAGCATTCTTATCTTTAATTCGCAATAAAATACTCTAGTAAGCCATGATTCCAGCCTATAAACCCTCATTTTAGCCCAATATACCAAGTGTTTAAACATTAATGCCAGGAAACAATCCAAGTCATACAAACCACACGGTAAGGTCTATCATAGCAATGACCTCAATGCCTTAGCAACAATTTCTGTTCCAGTTTCATTTCTTTATTTGTGACAAAATTCCCTGATAAGAAGAAACTTAGGGTAGAAAAAAGATTATTTTACTTCATCATTCTACGTTACAGCCCATCATTTTGGGAAAGTCAAAGGAGTAACTTGAAAAAGCTGGCATCACACCCAGAACAAAGAAAAGAAATAAATAAAGACATACATGCTCACGTATGTGTTTATTTTACTCATCTCCATCTCTACTCCTATACATTTCAGAAACTCCTACCTTAGGGAATGGTACCACCCACAATGGGCTGTGTTTTCCCACTACAATTGACTTAATTATGGCAATATCCTAATGGACATACATACCTGCAAGCCAACCTCATGGAGACAGCCCCTCATTTAAACTCTATCCACAGGTGTTCTGAGAATGTCTAGTTGGAAATTAATGTTCACTATTGTTACTATGTCCATGGGTTTAGGTGCTCAATGGTCTTCTTTTATCTACCATTAGTGAAAAAAGCATGCAGTTTTACCAAGGTTTTGAAATTAGGTCAGGGAAAAATGACCTCCCTTCAAAGGATTTGAAATACAATTGCTGGTCATAGTTACTAGTTATTAATAATTAAAGGATAGAATCAATATTATTTTCTCTATATTTACTAGAATAATGAATTTTGTTGATTTACAAACCATTCTCATACTATCTAAATAAAAGTATACATTTAATACAGGACTTGAGAGCATAAGTGAGTCCTAACCTATAAAAGATTTTTCCTCCAGGACATAACTTCAGGCAGCTGGACGGAATGACACTTCACTAGATAAATACATACCAGCTTAAAAAAGAGCAAACCTTTGATACAAAGCACACATATTCTGTCAAGTAAAAGTTCTAAACTATTTTCCTAAACCCTGAGAAAATTTGAATTTCCCAGATCATCTATTTAAAAATGGAGGCTATGTCTATCAGTTGTTTGTTACCACAGGACAAAGTCTCTGTGCATTCTGTCAACAGGTGGCCCTTTGTGGTTGGAGACAGTTTCCCCCGACTCCAAACTACATGTGACTATACATAGAATCTCCTCTTTATTTTTGCATAGATGACAAAAACTGATGAAGCATTCATTCCTAAGGGGAACCCAAAAATTTAATAATATTATTATTTTATTATGAGGCAATGAAAGTTGGCAAATATAAATTGAAGAGTCTCATCTCAAGGTTTCCAGTGTATTGGGAAAAAGGAAGCAGAAAGAGTTTAAGAGGCAGAGGGAACGAAGGATACCAGGAAAACAAATCCATCTGCATAAACATGTTCAAAGCTCATATGAACTCACAGAGACCGAGGCAGCATGCACACAGCCTGTATGGGTTTGTACCAAGTCCTTGCATATATATATATATTATGGCTTCAAGTTTAGTGTTTTTTTATAAGAATCCTGGGTGTGTGAACTAATGCATTATTGAATTTTGTGGATTTCCTTGGGCTCTTTTCCTTCTGTTTGTTTGTCTTTGCCCAACTCTTATGTGATGGTTTTGACTTTAACTTATTTTATTTTGCGATAATTTATCATTATCCCTTAGAAGCATGTTTGCTCTCTAAGCAGAGACAGAAAAGGATGGGAGGGGAGCTGGGGAGGAACTGAGAGGAGTAGTGAGTTAGGACACAGTAATCAGGATATATGGTCGGAGAAAAGAATCTATTTTCAATATAAGGAGAAAAAGACTTCTGATGGCTACAGAAAAATGAAGTGGGGCAAATATATAAGTGAAATAATATTTTTATGGTGTAAAAGAGTTAGGGAACAGCCAAATGAAAATGAATGGGCAGAGTCTTATTTGACAGTTTGCTACTGTGAAAGTCCTTTTCTGAAGCAGGTGCTTCATTCAATTCAGAGGCCATTTGGACATTTTATGATTTTTAGTTTTTGGAGGATGGGAGTATTGAAGATAAAAGAAAGCTTACTTATCAGTTGCCTCCCATATTGCTTCAACACAGGGCATAACAGAAAGGGTTGAAGTCAACTTTTTAATATAGATAATGAAGTAAAGGGAAATATCATTAGTGTATATGAGTTACCCAAATACTTAGAAAAATCAATAAATGAACCTGGAGTCTCAGTCATGAGGATTCAGACTCAACTTGTCCATTGCTTCTCTGTCATCATTAAACTCTTCAGTTAGATGTATAGTATGACATGTGAGAACAGTCACGATCCAGATTTAGATTACTCCAGAGCTTAGCCCAAAGATAAGATTTGAGTTCAAGTCATTAATTTGAGATGTGACCATACCAATTACCACTAGGAAGCAGAAAAACAAAACAGAGAAGCAAGGGAAGAAATGGCGGTCCTCTGCCAACAGAGCATTCACTCTAAAAGACTGAAACTCATTCTCAGGAGCAGCTGGAGGTTCTGCGAGGTGGAGGAAATCCTTAGACTTTCCTGTCTGTGAACTGAAGAAACTGAGTAACCAGGCCACTCTCACATCCTTTTGGCTCCAGTAGAGAGATATAAGAATGCATGGTAGGTAGAATGATGCTGGGATTGAGATGTTCACCTTCAATAGAATTCCACCCTCCTTCCTATCACAGCAGTTGACCTGATTATATTTCCTTTCTAATTGTTCTTTGGTCTAGTTTTAAATTTTCATCTGTTTCAGCTTGATTTTGACTTTACTTTTTATTATTGGTGATGTTTCTCTGCCTCTTTAAATTGATGTTACATTTTTGCGAATGCCAGGCATTTTGATTTTTTTCCTTGTTGAGTGACACTTCTATTCCTGTTGGTATCCTTTCACTTTCATCTGCGGCACAGTTAGTTACTTGGAAACAGTTTGATCTGGGTGGGAAGAGAGCACAGGTTAGGGAGGACTAAAGAAAACAGTGTTTATTCTAGGTTTGTTTTTTCCCCACTCTGAAGACAAAAGCATCCTTGTGCTGTACCCAATGAATGTCCCATGAGCCATTCGGTTTCTGGTTTGGCTGGTAGAATGAATACACATCAAGGCCCTATGTGACTGCCAAGTACCCAGGCATCTAATCCTCTTTAGTGGTTGTGTTCCCAGTCTGGCATAATCTTCTCATAAGCAAATACTGATCAGTATTCACTGAATATTCAAGTGGCATGCTCCACAATTCCCAGACTTCTCTTTGTTTCAATTTATGTGTTATGGTTTGATCCTCATTTTTCAACTGTCAAAGATTCTTTTCTCACTGATGGACGATTTACATAACAAATGACTTAGGTATTGTATGGTTGGAAAACAACAGTATTTTTAATATTCTATGATATTTAAAGTACAGAAAGTATCACTATAGTTCTAAAAACTTTACAGCAATAAGCCATACCTGGTTCCCGCATGAGCAGAGCATGCCTCACCTGCACACTGTCACACTCATACATCACCTTAAAAAATAAAAGACACTGTGTTCCAGCATTAAATGTTCTCTTCAAGTTTGCATGAAAAAAAATCAATATTCAGGAAAACCGTCAGTTGCTTTCAATCTAGTAACACAAGTTTTGAAAGCTGCTGCTGGGCACCTACTCTTATTTCAGGAATTGTATAAATTAGATTAGATAAGGAAAAGTAGTATTAACATTTCTGCCATTGTTCATCCTAGAATGTAATCAGGCTGCTTTGTAACAAGTGACAACTTGGATATATGAAGTATACTTCTCTCTACTTAGTCTTCTCAGTTTCAAAGACATTTTGTTTTGTTTTATTTTAACCATGAATTTAGTGATGGTATCATGGGAGGGTTAAGTGTAGTCTACAAGAAAACAAAGTTCCAAGTCCCATCATCAAATATTCCTTCTCTAGCCAAAGTATTTTGGTGGTGGTGGTGTTTCTTGAGACAAGGTCTCTATATATAACTCTGGATGTTCTTAAATTCAAATTCATAGAGATTACTACCCAAATGCTAGGATTAAAGGATTGTGACATCTACCTGGCCACTCTAGCCAAATCTTTATGTGTCAAGTAATATATATGATGTGATCATAAGAGAATGGAATTTCAAAGATAATACTCTTGTTCTTCACAGCTGCCCCATATATGTGGTGGCTTTGATGAGACTCAGACTGTAGCACGTATCTTAATAGGTCTTATTAATAAAAACATACCTGGAGCTGGGTATTGGGGTAAATGCTGGAAGATCAGAGAAGCAGAACAAGCCACAGCTACCTCACCTTCTCAGTTCTTTAGCTGATCCTGTTTCCTCAGACTAGAAACCTCTGAGTCCTTATACAAATGGATCTCAGCTGAACTGCTTCTCAAAAGCCTGAAAGCTTAACCAGGCTTTAGTTCCTGGTTCTCACACCTTATATACCTTTCTGCTTCTTGTCATCACTTCCTGGGATTAAAGGCTCACTTCTTGGGGTTAAAGGTGTGAGTCACCATGCCTGACTGTTTCCAGTGTGGCTTTAAACTCACAGAGATCCAAATGGATCTCTGCCTCCAGAAGACCAGGATTAAAGGTGTGAGTGCCACCATTTTCTGGCCTCTATGTCTATCTAGTGGCTGTTCTGTTATCTGACCCCAGATAAGTTTATTAGGGTGCACGATATATTTTGGGGGAACACAATATCACCACATCCAACTTAAAGAAAATAAATATTGTTTTGAACAAAGCTATTGAACTTCTTCCTTTGGATAACCAAACCATACCAAAAGGAAAAAAGAAAGGAAGGAAGGAAGGAAGGAAGGGAGGGGAAGAAGAAGAAAGGAAGGAAGGAAGAGAGGGAGGGAGGGAGGAAGCACAGATAGAAGGAAGAAAGAGAGAGAAAGAAGTTGGATTTTCATTTTCGAACCCATGTTTGAAAATTAAAGCAGTATTATCTCAATAGTGACACCTAAACGTCCACAGGCCATAACTGCTGAGATAAAGAAAGGATTTTCCAGTGTTTAATAGTTATAAGAAGTAAATAAGATGAATTTAAAAGAATACTGTAGTAAAATCATGATCCTCAAAACTTCAGACTCCTTAGAGATATGAAAATACTGACTTTACCAAATTTTTGTCCTTACTACAATCTGTTCTATGAAATCTCTCATTTGTTTTTAAATGTAAACAACCACTACGCACTCATACAGAACTGAGAATGAGAAGTGGATCTTAGTGATACTTTGGCCATCACATAGAGCTCTCTCAACATTTCCAATATCATGAAAGTTATTTTTTAATGTTTATTCCTTCATTTGTATTTGTTTATATATTATTTAATAGTAATCATGAATGCAACATGTATCAATGGAACCCAACATTTATTCCTGCCTATCCAATTCCTCCTCTACTCTTCCTACCATAACCGTGATTCCCTCCCAACTTCTTATAAGTGATCTCTCTCTCTCTCTTTCTCTTTCTCTTTCTCTCTCTCTCTCTCTCTCTCTCTCTCTCTCTCTCTCTCTCTCTCTCTCACACACACACACACACACACACACAGGACTGGTTTAGTGCTGCCTACATGCCTACATATGTATGATGTAGGACCATCTACTCATTCATGGGTAGCATCTCAGAACCCAAATCCTTGAAGAAAACTATCTCTTCCTCTCCAAGCACCCATCTCCCTCTCCAAGTTGCCAGTAACACCTCAGATAGTAGTTGGACTTCATTAGTTCCCCTCCCATCTGTGTGGAAGTTTCAATCCAAATCTTGTGTTTGCTGTCCCATCTCCTACTCTCTGTACATTGATTGGCTGTGGGTCTCTGAATAAATTGCCAACCACTGCAAAAAAAGCTTTTGGTATGAGTGCTGCAAGTTACTTTAATATAAAAGTCTTCACAAAATCATTTATTCTAGTCTGGGTCAAAGTGTGTCAAATTACGTATTTCTTGAGATATTTCCAGGAATAAAAAAGATTTTGTTGTCACATATGTCTTGTTTCATTTGAATATTGGATAATTTTGTTGAGATGTAAAATGCATATTATTATAGAAAACAGAGCATAGGGTAAGTCAGCCTGTGTGAATATTTAACACTGTTGTTGTCAAATGTATCAAAGAAAAATCATGTTTTTCCTTCAATGTCTACTATTATTGATCATTCATGGATTATTATTCCCTCAAGTGTGTTTAATTTTTTTGTTTTTTCCCTATATTTAAGATTTAATTAAGAACAAAGTAAGAACAAAAGGCATATACGAGAAGCAGTAGTAGGCTGGAAAGACATCTATATCCTTGAACTTAAGACTGCTACTGACTGACTGACTCATACCTCTCTCCAAGACTCTTCCAGCCAAAAAACTGAGCACTTTGGTCCCTGGCGCCACACACCATGATTGTTTGGGAATACTGGGGTTCTGAATTTTCATACCCAATATCTGACTTACAAAGTATTTCTCTGGCAGCATCATTTTGGATTCCAATAGTTTCAAATGAAATTTAAGGTAAAATTAATTGTCTTGTCATTTGTCCATCATATAAGTCTCACATTTAAAAAAAGCACAAAGACCATGCGGCTTATAAAATGAGAAACTATAACCTCATTTGAGAGTATGTGGAAAAGAGAGTCATTCACATTCATGGTGCTTGTGACTTAACACTAAAGATGTGGAGAGAAAAAGAATTGTGAAAGTAATAATGACAAAGACGTCATACTAATTCTGAACTTTTGAACTTAAACCTCTTGGAAGACACTTGGCTGATTTTACTCTGATATATCAGGGCTTGAATCCTACCCTCAGATGCTTTAACCAAAGCACATCAAACCCCCCTTCTCTAAAATTAAGCACAGTCTTCCTCTAGGTTGACCCAAACCAAGTCTTTTTCTCTAGTGAATAGAAAGTGATTAATATAGAATCTGGGAGACCTGGGCTGCTGTTTGCTACTTCGTTCATTGATCAAATCCCTACATGCTTTGTGTAACATTCAGCTACTAAATATGTCATAGATGCATTCATGTCATAAATGTTTACTTTTGAAACATTTCTACTAAGATCTGAATCAATGGCATCATAACAAATACAGACTACACAGCTCTGAACATACCAGAATTGCTTATTTAGAGGGACAGAGTGTAACAAGTGAGCTTCTGATCCATCACAGAAAGACTAAGGACAGTGCTGACATGAAGAACAACACAGAGTAAATATGATTAAAAAAAAAATGGCCAGGAGCTGGATGCTAGTTTAAATGTGGGAGTGTGGTATTTGATACCCAAAAGATAGGAAAGTAGCAGGTACTATTTGAAGGGAGAAGGGGACCATCAGGTGGCAAAGGAGGATAAGAAAATGAAGGGGGTGAATATGATGAAAGCGTATTGTACATGTGTGTGAAAATATGAAAATTAAATCCACTATTTTATATGAGTAATATATGCTAATGGAAAATTAAAATATATAGCTCTCCATTGCTCTTTACATAATGGGGTAGTTCTAAAATGAGCTGAACAATATAAGCACCTTAATTACTAGCTCCTTCTTGCTTCTTCCACATTATCTCTCACCTCATTCTCTGTCCACATTTTCAGTGAGACTGGCCCTGGCATACAGTAATGCTACTAATTGTTATCCAAGTGACTGCACCAGCAATTACCTATGTTCAGAGAGATATTCAGCTTTATTCTCATTCTTTTGCCTTCTTACTCCTTTGTAGATGAATTCAGATGTTTCTCCCCCGATAATCTGGTTTCAGACCTCTTGTCTCAGAAGGTGATACCATACCCCTGATTATCATCTATGTAATATTACTCACCCTTACCAATTTCCAATTCTTTAATTTTACCAAGAAAATCATATAGTCAGTTTACTATAGACTGTCTTTCTCAGCTGAGTTCTAAACTTCTAAGCTAATTGAGAAAAAAGTCAAAAGAGTAAACTAATGGGATCAAAATAACTCCATTATTGATTAAAGATGAATTTAAGGATATGGGTAATATATTTAAGCATTTGAGCTCCATGAGGTTTACTATGCAACCTTGAAAAGCCATGTCAGAACTTCCCCTCTCCTTAGAAGCATTGAATAAAAGGAGGCAGTAGGAAATCATTCCTAAATATAATAGCAGAAGAAATGATTGACATATACATGTTCATTATTATCTTTCATTTCAGAATCACAAATAAGATTAAACCAATGCTTTTATTTCTTGAGAGAAATCAGTTGAGGAAAGAGAGTGGGACAATCTTCTTCAATATGGAAAATACATCATGAGTAGAAATAGACCGTCTATGCTGAAGTGAGCATAATACATAATAAAATGTCATCCAGATTTTTTAATAGTACAGAAGTAATACAACTTGAGAAAAGGAGTTATTTCATGAAAGCCCATATCTGTGATTCCAGTTTTCAGTGTTTACCTACTATCCAAATAATTTTCATCATCATCTTCAATGCCCAAATCCATCTCTGTAACATTTCCAAACATTTAGATTCATACTCTCTATACCTTCTAACAGAGGTTGACTAACTGGTCGAAGGACCAAATCTACCAAGTCTCTGTTTTCATCAATAAATTTTCTCTACCCACTACTTTGGGTATAATTCATGGCTGCTGTTGTACCATGGTAGTAGAACTGAGCACTTGCAACAGAGACTATTAGTTAGCCTGCCAAGTTCCACTTTTACAAAAATAGCTTCCTGACCCTTGCTTCAGCAAATCAAAAACGGGGTGCATTATTGAAGCAAAACCCTAAGAACTACATATTCCAGATGTAAAAACTTAAAGAGCTGTTAAGGAAGTTTGGCATTGTGAGGAAAACAGAGGTCTTGCTGGATCATTACCTCTGCACATTGCCTTTTTATTTGGTTGATAAATATATAGAGACAGCTGCAAAGAAAGCATATTTACAGGAGGTAGTGGTTTGGCTCTGGCTTGGAGAGTGCTTTGTGTCTACCCTTATTGACCTCTCCCACCTGGAAGCAAGCTTGAATATCAGCTCAGCTTCTCCACTTCCTCCTGCTTTATTCACTCCAGGGAAAGGATTTCAATCAGACAGTTGCTTTTACCTAGGGCTGGAGAAAATGACACTCAAACTAATGGCATCCTGCCTATAGATTCCACAAGCTCCCTCTATGTGCATTTTTTAGTCTTCCTTGTTAGGTAGGCATCAGTAACCATGTATCTGAGAGAGTCAGACAAATAAAAAAACTGACTTTATATAGCTTTGTTCATGATATATTTCTATCAAGCTGTGTTCTCAGCAGCACTGCTGCCAATTTCTCTAAATCTACCCTTTTCAAATAAAGTAGAAAATGGCAAAATAAGAAAAATGTATTCTAGTGCATCCATTCATCTAATTATCTCATTCTGTAGCAGGTAAAGTTGCTGCCTGTAGTTTCTGTTGGAATATGCCACGTTTCTTTAATCCACCAAGCAGGAGATGCAATACTGACTTTATAAAGGATTCCGATGTCTTGAAAGGATATGAGCTGGATGTGCAAGCTTTATGTTGATAATAATAATACTGGAAAACTTTCATTGACTGCCTACAGGTGCCAGAATATGTTCTAAGAATTAGTTCACTAAATCTTTAAAAGAACGTTGGAAACTAGATGCTTTTATTATCCATGCTTAATAAATATGTGAAACTAAGGCATTGTGTAGGCAATTACTAAATAACTAAGAACAGTCTTGCCATCCTAGCTTGTTACCAGAGAATGAGAACAGAACAAAGCCTTGCATGTTTGAGGTCTGGGGCTCCATCTCTAGGAACAGAAAATATAAAAACAAAAATAAATAAGGAGTATCTGTCCCTGCTTATTTGTTTATTTATGATGGTATTCTGGAATCATGAAAATTAAGAAAATACTTTCTTAATATGTACTATATAGCCAACAGTCTGCAGTTAATTTGTAGGGAATATTTTATTATTGAGTGGCAAGAAATTGATGCAAAAATTTGGACATTTTATAGATAGTTGGCAAAGTAATTCATTTTTGTTGAATGTAATAATAAAAGCTAGATCTCATGTTTTATATTTCATTCTTTCAGATTTAACATCACCAGAAATTAATTTTTAGTATGCCTTTTATCAAAATCTTTGTCTGTAGCAGTTTGAAAATTAAAGGAAAAGAAAAAAAATGGACTCCTTATTACATATAATTATAGAAACATTGTTCAAGAAAGGGAACATGAGGAACATGTTTACATGAGCCTGTGGATTGCTAGCCTCATATAAAAAGCCATGACTTAAAGAAGGTTAACAAGGGATCCTCCAAATCACTGGCTCGAGGACAGTACTCCAAGTACTGCAATCCTAGTGTTTTGTTGACTGTGAACATTCATCCTAGGTAGATGATATAATTCTTAGATTGAGATAAGTAGTTTTTGTCTGTCCAGTACCCACCACAGCAACTGGCACCAAGAGTCAGCAAATTAATATTTGAGCAACAATTAATCAAATATAAAAACGATGATGATAATGATGATGATGACACTGATTAAGCTGGTGGTAAAAATAGTGTTGATCATATTGATAATCATGATGGTGATGATGATTGCTTTAATAATGATGGTGGTAGTGATGGCCACTCTGGTGTGATAGTCTTGTTGCTGGTGATTTCTATCACTTGTTTCAATTGTGCTAAGCCAAATACTTCATATCTCTAATGTTCACCAGGATCATGTTACACTTTATACTATGTTGAGAGTATTATTTGATTTTTATTTTGAGTATGAGTGTTTTGCATGAATGTATATTCATGCACCCTACATGTACAGTGTCAGCAGAGGTCAGAGGAGGGTATCATATTCTCTGAAACTGAAGTTACAGATGGTTATATGATATCTCATAGATCAGACATGCGGTAACCTGATGAAGCCCTGAGTGAACATGTAAAGTGCAGATAAAGTTCTAAGTGAATGTATGTTGTTGACATGTGTAGGGTCATGTCTAGGACCAAGTACTGAGAACCACAGAAAAGTGGCAAAGCATTCCTCTCAGGGTAAGGTGCAGAGAGATGGAAAAGGCTTCCTA
Organism: Peromyscus leucopus; assembly: GCF_004664715.2. NCBI lineage: Eukaryota > Metazoa > Chordata > Mammalia > Rodentia > Cricetidae > Peromyscus > Peromyscus leucopus. Next base: position 60,340,190 of record NC_051075.1, on the reverse strand, counting down.
TGGTCTGAATGCAAATGTTTGTTTTGCAGTGTGTACAAAAATCAACAACTGAATCTAACCCAAGACTATTAGCCTACATAGACCTCCTACCAAGATCAGCCTACTTCTTCCTACTGTGGATAATGCTCTTGTACACTGTAAAGATTTGTCACTCAATTTGGTTTAATAAAACACTGATTGTCCAGTAGCCAGGCAAGAAGTATAAGCAGGTGACCAGACTAAGAGAATTCTGGGAAGAGGAAGGGTGGAGTAAGAAGTCACCAGGCAGACACAGAGGAAGCAAGATGCTGCACTGGGAAAAGATACCAAGCCACGTGGCTAAACATAGATAAGAATTATAGGTTAATTTAAGTGTAAGAGCTAGTTAGTAAGAAGTCTGAGCCATAGGCCAAATAGTTTGGAATTAATATTAAGCCTCTGAGTCAATTATTTGGGAAGTGACTGTTAGGTATTTGAGAACAAGGAGGCGGGAGAGAAACTTCCACCTGCACCTTCCCCTGATCTGTACTTAATAAAAGTGCTTGAGTTTCCAGGTTGTTGCTACTAGGTAGTTGATGTCATTCTCTTAGGATGCACACAACCTCTGTGACCCCAACTTTACTGTTCATGAGTCAGTGTATCTGTTCTTTCCTCATTGCCTTGTCAAGTTTCTAGTGCCAAGCCATGTGGTGTGCCATAGCAAGAATTCAACCTGGGTCCACTGAAACAACAGCAGCAGCAGCAGCATTAGTATCATCATCATCATCATTGTCATCATCGTCATTATTGTCATCATCATCATCATCAGCAGCAGCAGCAGCAGCAGCAGCAGGAGTAGCATCAAGTGCTCTTAAGCACTGAGCCATCTCTCTCTAGTTCTCCAAAGAAACATTTAAAAGTTTCAGAGAGAAAATGTTCTTCAGAGATTGGGATGAGGGCTTTATTGATGTAAATGCACTTCTAAGTTTTAAAGATTAACAGAGCTATTGGCCATAGAAAGAAACATTATAATCTATGTGGCAGAAATTTCACAACCCCCCCCCCAAATTCAGATTCAGTATAGCTTCAAATATAGAGAGAATGAACATATGAAGAGTCAGTACCATAAATTGGTAAAACTAAGGGAGTGACCATCTAAGTTAAAGGGATTTGTCTCACTTAGAAGCACTCACATTAAAATACAAGCAACAACAACAACAAAATTTTTAACACTATGCTATTGGATACAAACACTTTTATTGACTTGACTTTACCTGAGTTCTTAAGTAGTTAATCCAGACTGTGCCTCATTTAACTTCATTCCATCTTTTACATCCCCCTGTCTTATTTGTCTGTAAAAAAATGAATCACTACCAAATATGTTTGTTCATACTATCCCATGGTGCTTCACTACTGGGTATCTGACACTTAAAATGTCTCTGGTACATGATTACTTTATTAATGACTTCTTTGTATAACAAGCTACTAAATCCTACCAGCTTGTGATCAGAAGGTTAAAACACACTACATGTTATCATGATTATCATCATCATCATCATCACCACCACCACCATCATCAAGTATTGGGGGGATAATACCTCTGCTGGTTTAATAGGGACTTCAGGTAGTGGCTATGATTCAGTGTGGAATCAGCTGAAGTGGAAGGCCCAAGATAATCTCATTCATGCCTGGAAACTGGGCCCAGCTCTCTGCTAGGATTCCTCATTTCCTCTGTGTGTGTCCTGTCACCCTCTATTGGTTTAGGCTATCTTTTTTATAGGACATTCTCCATACCATGTACCAAGAGGGTAACAAAATAATGTATGAAGCCCTTGAAGACCAGCCTTCTAAGATGCACATTATCGCTCCTGCTGCCTGTATTGATCAAAACAAGTGATGTCATTAATACAGAAGGAAGAAGTGATAGCACTGACTGCCTTTAATGAAAAGAGCCCAAATTATTATGGTGATGTCTTCTTATCAACCACATTTGAGTCCCTAAGGACCCATGATATGAATGAATAGATGATGTGATTAAAGGCAGAGCTGGGGGGGGAATTGAAGCATATTCTTCAGTTCATAAGCAAGGTTTTGTCATATGGACTCTTGAATATGAGATGACATGAGCAACATGGAGTTTTAGGAAAATTAATCTGCCAATAGCTATAAGAGAAAAAAAAGTTGGGAAGAAATAGAGGTAGGGAAGTCATTTAAAGCCTGCCTTGATAAACCAAAAGTAATGAAGTGAGGAATGGAAATCTTCATCATAAATTCTACTCCTATTTCCCATTTACTTATTTGGGTTTATAACAATGTAGACTGGTAGTACATTGCTAACTGATTGCTTGCCTCAGGTCAGATGTGTGAAACCTTCTAGTGTGTGATGAGAGAATAAATAAAATGTACCAAGAAAAAATTCTGATAACATACCTGAGTGGCTCTAGACAGTTGTCTACCTATTTGTAAGTTTTCTTCAATTTACTGGCAATTCAAGACAGTTCAAGTAATTCAAGGGAAAATGTGGAATAAATATTTTTTAAGCCCTCAAGTATATCATACTTAAGAGAATGTGCTTTGTGCAATAAACCAAACTTAAAGCCCCTTGGCTATTTACTTAGAACTGGCTCATGCAAAATAAATAGAAATATCAACACATATAGAATTTCAATTTTCCCTAGAGAGATCCAAGCACATTGTCTTATTACATTGCTAAAAACAAAAGAACCTCACATATCTCAAAGTGTTTTCACTGGGTGGCTTGTCAGTTTTTTCTCCTATTCAAAGATGGATTTGAAAACATCCCATTTTAAGATATGCCCCCCCCCATCATTTCCTTTCTTACCATCATTTCCTTTCTTAGAAAACCAATAGATTATTCAAGCTTCACAATAACCAAGTCATAAATGTACCTAGAAAGTGCTGGCACTTATGCTCCACACTGAGAATGAAGAAGTGATAGAAATAAATGTTATAACTGAAGATGTTGAAAGTGTAAGTTAATCGAAAAGATACTACCAATGTGAATTTCCAATAATTAAAAACGCAACTGTAATACACTGAGAAACAGCACAGAAATTGAGATATTTAATAAATTAATAGTTGCTCATGGCCTAAAATATATGAACTTTTCTTCTAAAAGAAAGCACTTAAATTTGTTACTATTCATTCACAGGTAGCCTATCTTTTATATATTATACACAATGTAGTTAGTCTTCAATTCTTTTGAGCAAACATTTATGTTGTAGGAAGTTCCTGACCTTCTGAGACGGGCTGAAGTAGCTCAGTTGGGAGAACATTAGGCTGAAGAAGATCTTGACCTTCTATTATAACAATAGGAATTCAAGATCAATTTCATATTCTTTCCAGATTTCCAAATACCATCAATCATCTATCCTACTTTGTCTGGGTCAGTAGTGATTCTCTTAGTGTTCCTCAGTGTAACTCCATGTTCCTAAGTGTAATCCATCATAGTTCTGCAATAAAGCACCAAGAAAGATTACAGGGAGTAGCAATCAACTAGATGTCCAATACCAAGTGTTCAGAAGTCAAATCAAATAAATTATATGGACATTACATGTAACATCAGATGTAACATCATATGGACTGATAAGGTTGTATTTTTATATTTAATAATAAATACACACACACCTGTTATAACAATAAAGAAATACAGGTTATTAATTTGAGAGAGAGCAAGGGTTAGGGGTGCATGGGGAGGGTTGGGGGGAGGAAAGGGACAGGGCATGGTGTAATATAAACAGAGGCAGAGCTTTCTGTTCCATATGCCCAAATATATTTGGCAATCACTTCCCAAATTACCACACAGAGGCTTACATCAATTATAAATGCATGGCCAGTGGCTCAGACTTATTACTAACAAGCTCTTACATTTAAATTAACCCATTTCTATTAATGTATGTATTGCCATGTGGCCCGTGGCTTACCCATCCTTTGGCATCTTGCTCCTTGGGTGGCTGGCTTCCATCTGCTCAGACCCCATCCTTCTTAATTTCCAAATATCTCTGTTTGGTTTTCCCGCCCAGCCTTATTCTGTCTGACTATAGGCCAAATCAGCTTTTATTATCAACCAATGAGAGCAACACATATTCACAGTGTACAGAAGGATCTTCCCACAGCAGTGTAATTATAGTATAATCTCAAAAAACATAAGTACTGGTTTACCTGAAACAAAAAATCCCAGGTTAAATATATGATATCAGAATTTTTTTAAGAAAAATTTTTTATTCATTTTACATACCAAACAAAGATCCCCCTCTTCCCTCCTCCTGCCCCTCCAGCCTCCCACCCCCAACCTAACCCCGTTCCCTCCTACAAGAAAGCAAGGCCTCCCATGTGGAGTCAGCAGATCCTGGTACATTTAGTATAGGCAGATGTAAGCCCCTCCCCCTGCCTCAAGGCTGTGCAAAGTGTCCTATCATAGGTAGTAGGCTCTAAAAAGCCTGCTCATGCACCAGGGATGGATTCTAATCCTACTGCCAGGGCCCAGAATTTCTAGCAATGCATCTTGGTGAACTTTGTGACAAAATAATTAGTTATTTAAAATAATCAGTTTAGATATGTAGTCTGGACTTAACTTTCAAATAAGTACACAAGTAGAGAATTATTTCTCATTAAATAATAAAGGATTAGTCACCAATATGAATTACAAATATTAATCAGCTTCTTTCTTTAGTCCTACTGGGGATTGTGTCATGGGGCCTTATGCATGTAAGGCAAATGCATCACATTTGAGCTATCTCCACATTCCTCTTTTCATTTTCTATTCTGAGCCAGGGTTTCATTAAGTTGTGTAGGTTGACCAGGAATTCACTCTGTAGACCAGGAGGCTTTTGAATTTGTAATTCTCCTGCTCCAGGCTTGGAGGTACCTGAGATTACAGGCCAACGACTCAAGATTGGGCTTGTTCCCTTTATTTGAACCAAAAAACTCTCAAGATGTTGATTACTGGGACATAGTAAGAAACTACACCATTTTTCTGTTTCCATGGTACTCTAGGCCTAGGGATAATTCAGCTGTGGTACAAGCAGGAAAAGACCATCGCTACACTTTGAATGAAAAGTGTTCTCTATAGGGTTATATATTTGAACACTTGGACTTAGTTTTTGGTGCTGTTTGGAAGGTTGTGAATGAAGAGACAGAGCCTCACTGACGGAAGTGGATAACTAGAAGTGAGCCTTGAGGTTTTCTAGTCTGACCTCACTGCTTGCCCCTTTTCTGCTTTTTGAGTGCAGATACAAAGTGACCAACTGCCTCCCACATCTGCTATGATTCTGTCTCTGCCGTAATTGATTAGACCATCTCAAACTGTAAGCAAAATAAGTTCTTCCTCCCTTAAGTTACCTTTTGTCATACATTTGATCACAGCAAAGAGAAAAGCAAACAATGCAGTAATTTGAAGAAGGCTGTCTAAATCTGGCTCCAGGAACCCCAAACCTTAAAAGATTATAGCAGGATACTTCCTGAGAAAGAACCAAGACTAAAAGTTGCTCCCTCTGTAAGGTATCAGTCCAAATGTGCCTGTCAATCACTGAACAGAGAAATGGCCCTCAGGAAAGCTGATCTAGACACTTTAGAATTTGTCGGGCAGTGGTGGTGCACGCCTTTAATCCCAGCACTTGGGAGGCAGAGCCAGGAGTATCTCTGTGAGTTCAAGGCCAGCCTGAGCTACAGAGTGAGACCCAGGACGGCACCAAAACTACACAGAGAAACCCTGTCTCGAAAAACAAAACAAAACAAAAGGGAAAAATTAAAAAAAAAATTAAGGGCCGGGCGGTGGTGGTGCATGCCTTTAATCCCAGCACTCGGGAGGCAGAGCCAGGCGGATCTCTGTGTGTTCGAGGCCAGCCTGGGCTACCAAGTGAGTTCCAGGAAAGGCGCAAAGCTACACAGAGAAACCCTGTCTCTAAAAAAAAAAAGAAAAAAAATTGTCAAATGCCTGTCTAAAATGTAAATCACATTAATGGCCCCTTCTGAATTAAACACTGTCACTCCCTGAGTATGCTACTGTCCTCCACTCTGCAGCAAACTCCGTCTCCCTAAAACTTGTTGTGTCCCATCTCAATTCTTTTGACAGATCACAAGAACCATGGAGCTGAGCGTTGTGTCATCATAAAACACTCTTAATTATTTTTTTCAAACTAAGTTCTAAATTATTCCTAGATGATTGACCATGAAATGTATTGAATAAGGCAACCAGTTTCTGTGTTGGATCTGAGCTGATTCATTACCAAATACTAACAATCTGAAGGTATTTAATTTTCTTTCTTCTAATCAGAAGGGAGTTTAGAATTAATAGAGTTTTTAGATGAGATTACTTTAATTTCCTTTGAGAATCCAAATTCTAAGGCATCTCAAGACCCTTGAAAATTCCTTTTATGCAGGTTGGCAGGTGCATACGTCATAGGCATCCTGAAATTTTACTCTCCAAGAATAAGAGGGTCTAGTTTCTGACAAGAGTAAATAGAAAGAAAGAAAAAAAAAACCTTTGTTTTTAATAACTCTGTCTGTTTTGTAAAACTATTTGTCTGCTGAATGATTCTTTTATTACTATTCCCAGAAATTAGACACAAGTGAGCATTTCAATATATTCAATTGCTTCTTTAGAACTGAAAAGCATCAAAATATCATGGGGGAGTGTTATATTTGTAGATTAATTCGCTAATGAAACGCTAATACATATGTCAGGTGGTTGCTTGTACTGGGCATGCTAGCTGACCATGTTACATTATTGGAGATAGAAGGATGGATTGCTGGATTGCTTGTCATGGAATTCCAAATGGCTATTATTGGATAGACATCAATCATCTCTCAACTGTTCTTCCATAGTGGTAGAATGAATAGTTTCATCAGCTTACTTCATTATTAGATGGAGTGGTATGGCTTATTACTTGTCCATAGGATGTAACTATGGGTGTTTTATGTCATCATGGGTTGTTTCTACACCAGGCTTTTGGCTTGCTTATTGTTACTTCTTTCTCTTATTTTTCCAAGTCTTCATTTAGCTAAACCACACTGCCACAATCCTGGGTTGTAAAGATACACACAATACCTCATGGGTATCCAGTTTCCTATTTCTTAGTGCAGTTATATTTTCCATAATTCAGGTAAATCCTCTGCAGTTATGATCTTTGATTCCTTCCCCAAAGGTCAGTGATATATAACTTGGATGTTTTGAAAAGGAAAAGGTGAGAAAGGCTGGTGTGTATCTTTTTCATGGTTTTGGTAACATTAGGCACTGACTTTCTAAATCAAAAGCAACATTTGAGATCCTAAAGAACATGCATGAAGCCAACCCTGTCTTGACTATCCAGGGTTCTTGAAGAGTGTCCAAAACCTGACTACACCCAAGGTATTTCCTGCTTGCCTTGGTTGAGACTTTCAATAAACAAGTACCTTTCTTCTCACATTAGTATTATTCATAAGGCAAGTTGTCAGTAGAAGGAGACAGCCAACACCCTCCAGGAAATAAAAGACCATTGCAGTTGCTACATCAATAGTCAATGTTTTCTTTTTACTGCTCTGCTCAACCTTGTAACTTGAGTTGTTAATTCAGGTTATTTTTTATCAAGGTCATTTTAAGGAGAGGATGATAAGCTTCTATGTTTTACTAATTTTTAAAATGTCAATGTATCTTTCCAAGGTTTATGAATGCTGTTATCAATAAAGTATAAAATGAGTAGACCACCATTTCTTCACTCTTCTCCTCTACATTATTTTTCCTTTAGTGATTAGCCAGTGATTACTATTCAAATGTTTAACCCATAGAATGGGTTCTATTGTCACATAGAAAAATCTTTCACTTTCCCTGGGTTATTGCTGTAAGATGTTTCTTCAAATCCCTATGCATACATACATGTGTTCACACAAGGGTGTGTACTCCAGGACAGAATGATTTGTTGATTCTAGAAGTGGTAAGAGAGCCACATTTGCCAGTGTGAGATCATTGGAATAGCTTTTCTGATGTCTACCACATGTTGGCTGACAACTTGAATTCTAGCTTACTCATTATGTGCAGTCTCTTAGTTCCCACATACACCCAGTGAGGCTCTTATTTTGAAATGCAAGGGAGTTGCCAAGCATCAGATAATAATCTTCTGTGAAAAAAAAAATGTAACTTTATCAAAAAGAAAAATGTATCCTGAAAGAATCTGAGGTCACTGATTATTAAGCTAGTTTTATATGAAAGCCACTTGGAACCTTAATATATTTTCCAGATTTCTTGATCACTGAAAGGAAGCTCAAAAACATTAAATGAATCCCAAGATATAAATGATTATATCTTTTTTTCTTAGAGAAAAAGCTTCATGAGAATCATAAAACATTAGGAAAAATAATTCATAGGTAGTGTTCTGTATCTAATTTTTGCTCTATCTTGTCTTTGTTTCTTGAAGAACATAGTCATTTTAATACAAAGCATCATTTCATGATAATACTGATTTTCATTAGATTTACCATTAATTTTATAAAATTTAATCAGTCATGGTATGAGATAGTCTGCTTTGCCAGTTGCTGTGTTATTTTCTGATATACTTTAAACGATGCAATGACTGATTGGTGTACCTATGTACGTACTTGTAATAATTCTGCCTTGGGATTTTCATTGTTTCATTAGTTAATGATGATGCTATACAAATGCATTCAGGTTGTATCTGACTCTATTTAATTTTAAATTTCAATGAAGTTTATTGATCTTTGCATAATCCTACTTAGTTTCTTTTTGCCTCATATCCACAAAGCAATTCACTGAACTTTGTAAGCTTTTGCTCTTATCTCTGGCAAGTAGTTTGTCCTTGTGTTTGTTATTTTTTTCTTTACCTGATTAAGTTGTTATATTTGAATGAGGTAATTGGGAGAAAGGACACTATTTAAGGTGCTATGATCCTGAAATTAAAGAACAGTTATCATTCATAATTGCACACTGGAGAAAACGATTCTTCTAAATTGAAATATTTATTTCATATCTCTGGGTAACATAATGAATGGAAATCCAATTTAGTTAGGGTTACTGCAATTGTTTGGCCAGTGAGTTTTCACGGTTACCACTTCTCATGTGGAATAACAATAGAGAAATTCTGAGCATATCATGAAGCAAAGCAGAATCTGTACCTGATACAGAACTTAGAAAACAATGCCAGGGACTTCAAAGAATACACCTATTTGTGCCTGGAAATCCAAACAACAACATAACATTGCCAGTTCTATTAAATTATCAGTGTTATTCATTAAATATTTATTCATTAAAATGTTAAAATATATCACAATTTCATTATCCATTCATCAGTTGATAGCTATCTGGGCTTTTACATTTTGTAGTTATTATAAATAAGACAGCAATGAGCATGGATGAGTAAATATCTCCATAGTAGGATATAAGTGTATCTCTACAGTTGTCCTTAGGGGTACATGCCCCCAAAAGATATGGTACACTAATTTTCATTTTATGAGGACCATTCACTTTATTTCCTTCAGTGAAAAAGGATTCCATACCCAAGTATACACTAATACAACAAGCCAAAAAACAAAAACAAAAATAAAAAAACCCAAGCAAACAATAACAAGACATGAGGGAAAGGTAGCATTCTCCTCAGTCCCCACACCCAGTTCTTTTGTAATTATCAGTAGTTTATGCTATTGTAGTGTATCTAATAATGGCAACTTTGTTGGAAGAATGAAGACCCATCTGCTACAAACAAAAACAAAACAGGTAAGGACTGTGGTAATGGCTCAGTCAGTAAAGGCTGCATATATGTAGATGGGTGTTTGATCCCTAGAACCTACATAAAAGTCTGATGCACACTAGCAGTTTTAGTGATGGGAAGGGGCTGGAAGGAGAGAAGAATCCCTGGAGGTTTGTGAGATATTTCTGCCTGGTTTATTTAGTGAAATTCCAGGCCAATGAGAAATCCTGTCTTAAACTAAGGGTGGAATATGCCTGAGGACCAACATCAAAATTTGTCTCCTGACCTCTACACATGGGCTGTACATATGCACACTTGTATCCACAGAGCCACACACAAATTTGAACACACACACACACACACACACACACACACACACACACACACACTATAAAGAAGTCAAATAGAATACACAATTTGGATTTGAATCTGGATCACCACATTCTGATATTTTATTATCTTTTGGTTACTTGAAATTTAAAGTAACTTAACCTATAGCCTTACTTTTACCTTCATCTTTTAAACTTAAATAGCAACTTGATTGCTTTGTTGTTTTTATAATAATATTTTAAATGTTAAAATTACAATTACATTGCATTTCCTCTTCTTTTTCCTCCATCTGACCCCTTGCTCTCTATGCTGTCTGTCAAATTCATGGCCTATTTTCCTTTTCCTAAATACATAAATATAATCTGTCCCATTCATATAATGTTACCTGTATGTATATGATCTCAGAGCTGACCACTTGGTATTTGATCACCATTTGTTAAGTGCAGTTCTCATCTCGAATCAGAGAACTTCTCTTTACAACAAACAGAAAAACCACCACATGAAACAATAAGAAACCAAAATGCAGAGAACCTGAGGCCCAGGGGATATTGTGGAAGAGAGAACAAAAAGATTACAAGAGCCAGGGTAACAGAAAGTTTGCTTTAAGGTTGTCTCCCAGAAATATCAGAGACGGTACACCAATGAAGTCTCATCAAAATGGTTTTTTATATTTATTTAGCAGATAAGTTGTTCAGTCCCTGTGTGGAAAGCTATCCTACAGAGGAATGCTGAAATTCAATGGTAAAATTTGTGTCTCTCAGGTGCCATGCTTGGCCAGTCACTATGGTAAGCAGGGGTAGGGACATTCTTTTTCCAGTTGATTTTGTCACGTTCATCCCATATGCCATAAGAGAAAGCACACAAAGTCCAGATTATGCAGTCACCAGTAAAACATAATGTCATCTAATGATTGAGGCAAGCAGCTTTGATTATTTGCTTATTTTCATATCAGATGATTTAATTAGATTTGGAGATGGAACGAAAATTCAGAATCCTGGAGAAAATGCTCAAGTTCACTGGAACTGCCTCCTAGGCAGCTTTATCACTAGTGTAGGACATTTGAGTATTAGCATTTACATTCTTCATACACCTACTTTAGTTATTTAATATTACGATAATGACCATTTTAAAATATGGACAGGAAAGGTAAGGAATCTAAATTTCTGTTTATTATTTATATATTTTTAATTTATTTTTTGTTTTTTCAAGACAGGATTTCTCTGTATACCCTTGGCTATATTGGAACTCCATATTCAGACCAGGCTGGCCTTGAAATCATAGAGACACACCTGCCTCTGCCTCCTGAGGGCTAGGATTCAAGGTGTGCACCACCACTGTTTGGCTCTAAGTTTCTGTCTATTAAGTAGGTCTTGGTGTTAAAAATCTCATGATTTAAAAGCTGTTAAGTGATTGTAGCTCCTGGGACCCCCATCAGAGTTAAATGAGTTTTCTTAAGTTTTTCTTGCTTCCTAATGAAATTTTGGTCCTAAAATACTGCAGAGGAAAGCAACTGATCAGGCTTTCTATATAACAGGTTATAGAATGTTAATGAATAACATGTTAGAGTATTTATTTAATCTCTAAGAGAATGAGAGCCTTTTGCTAGATGGGTTCTGTATTTAAGCACCCTGGTAAATTAAATAAAATTCTGGATGAAGGCCCGGCAGTGGTGACGCATACCTTTAATCCCAGCACTTGTGAGGCAGAGGCAAGTGGATCTCTGTGAGTTCAAGGCCCGCCTGTTCTACAGAGTGAGTTCCAGAAAAGGCGCAAAGCTACACAGAGAATCCCTGTCTCGAAAAAACAACAACAACAACAAAAAAAAACAAAAACAAAAAAAAAGAAAGAAAGAAAGAAAAGAAAAAAGTCTGGATGAACTGTTTTTATATAAGAAAGGAAAGACATCACATGCCTGTATAGACAGTAAGGGATGTTGTGGAATAGAATAATTTCTTAACTATGTAAAGACATGTTACGTTTGATTGTGTCGAAGAATCATTGTTTAACTATGTAAAGATGTGTTGCTTTTTTTTTTTTTTTTTTTTTTAGTTTTTGGAGACAGGGTTTCTCTGTGTAGCTTTGCACCTTTCCTGGAACTCACTCTGTAGACCAGGCTGGCCTCGAACTCACAGAGAGTTCTGCCTGTCTCTGCCTCCCAAGTGCTGGGATTAAAGGCGTTCCCCACCCCCCCCAGCTCAAGATGTGTTACTTTTGTTTATGCCGTATTTGTTTAAAGATTTGTTATAGACAGTTCTGAGCCACCATGTGGTTGCTGGGAATTGAACTTTGAACTCAAGACCTTTGGAAGAGCAACCAGCGCCCTTAACCACTGAGCCATCTCTCCAGCGGTGGTGGCGCACGCCTTTAATCCCAGCCCTCGGGAAGTAGAGGCAGGCGTATCTCTGTGAGTTTGAGGCCAGCCTGGTCTCCAAAGCGAAAGGTGCAAAGCTACACAGAGAAACCCTGTCTCGAAAAAAAAAAAAAAAAAAAAAAAAAAAAAAAACAACAACAACAAAAAAAAGATTTGTTGCTGTTTCACCCCACCTGTCTAAGGCACCTGATTGGTCTAATAAAAAGCTGAACAACCAATAAATAGGGAGGCAGAGGAGGGATAGGCAGGGCTGGCTGGCAGAGAGAAAAGGAGAGCCAGCCAGCAGGACATGAAGGAAGCAGGAAAACAGAATAGACAGTATGTAGATGAGGTAAAAGAGCCTGAGGGCAGCACGTAGATTAATAAAATTTGGTCAACTTGAGTTACAAAAAAAAGCTATTTAGAAACAAACCTAAGCTAAGGGTAGGCATTCATAATTAATAATAAGTCTCCATGTCATGATTTGAGGCTGGCAATCCAAGAAAGCCTGCTACAAAGGGGTATGTAAGTAAAGGGGCAAACTTGTTTATTACCATGTAGATTAATTGACTGGAAAAGCAATTAACTCTAACTTGAATTCTTTGTGTATACAATAAAATCCATAGGTTTAATTCTTAAGACATACTTTGCCAAACTGTGATAAAAGTTATTAATACAAACTCACACACACTTACCCTCATACCTCTTAGATTTCATTTGCTAATCAAACTTTCAAAAGAAAGAAAAGATTGGGAAAAAAGGAAAATAATGCTGAATTTCATTGGCATGGTCCTTACATTGGATTCCCCTTGATTTCTTTCTTTGTATTATCTGTGTACATTCCTGAGACAGAAGAACAATAGCACCATGTTCTATTTCCTGACTCATTTACCTATCCCACACTGAAAATGTGCAATTTTTTAGAAGCTTGTCCTGAACTCCCCATTTTCATGTGGGCAGTGGTTATTACATGGTAGGCATCCAACAAAAGACTGCTAATTCCATAAAATAACCCTCTTGGGGGTACATGAATGTATGCCTCTAACATAAGCTTGCATTTATGAATGGGAGTGCATTACACAGTATGCCAAGCAAGACTGGCTTATGTATATAAAAGGCTGTTGTCTCATTTTTCCAAATTACAAGGCAAGCATGAAACGCATTAAACTATTAAAAGGTTCAACTCTAACTCTGAGAAGGAAGAAATTTGAGTGCAGTCCTGATCCTTTATCTAGGGAACTTCCATTTGCAACAGATGGAGACAATTACAGAAAACCACAACCAATCAAAATACAAAGTTCTGGAGCCCACTCACAACTGATGATTCTACAATACAGCTCTGGCACCTAAGGCTCCAGAATCATTGCAAGAGAGTATATGGAAAGACTGTAAGAGCCAGAGGAATAGAGTTTGTGTATCTCCTAGAAAGGTCAGAGGTTGCACCCACAAAGTCTTCCCACAACATGACTGACCAACATGTATTGAACAAGGAAGATACCAATAGACATTCTAACATGGATTGACAGGAGCTCAGTAGACCTCAATCCTGAACAAAAAAAGGTAGGCAAATGAGGAATGCTGGGAGTGAAAGAAATTGTCCTTCCTAGGGAGAGCACACAAATTAGCAGGCCATGAATTTGAAACAAAGCAAGAGAGTGTTTGGTGGGAGGAAACTGAAGAAGAAAATAATGTAATTATATTATAATCTCAAAATAATATAATAAAAATGTATGAACAAAAAGAAAGGAATTTGAACATATCATCAGCTTGATTCTTTGTTACTGTAGTGAAGTGATGAATGTAGAATTTTAAAATAAATCTCGAGGCTGGACATGATGTTCGGTAACATAGACTGTTCATCTTATAAATGTCTTGGGTACTTGTATTTATCAAATATTTAGGCTTTACACTGTATAAAATTCAATGTAAGCCGGGCGTTGGTGGCGCACGCCTTTAATCCCAGCACTCGGGAGGCAGAGCTAGGCGGATCTCTGTGAGTTCAAGGCCAGCCTGGGCTACCAAGTGAGCTCCAGGAAAGGCGCAAAGCTACACAGAGAAACCCTGTCTCGAAAAACCAAAAAAAAAAAAAAAAAAAAAGTTCAATGGAAAAATACTACATCATCGGTTATGGAAGACAATCACATTCAACATGGCTTGCTTTCACACATATTAATGAGATTGTTTTAAAAAGGTACACAGCCTAGGAAGCTGGGGAAAACTTGATGGGTAAAGTGCCTGCCACGTAGACAGAAGAAGCTACAGTCCCCAAACAAAGGATTAAAAAAAAAGTGCATGGCTGTGGTAGCACATGCCTTTAATCCCAGCACCGGGGAGGGGGGGGGGAGAGAAGGAAGGAAGGAAGGAAGGAAGGAAGGAAGGAAGGAAGGAAGGAAGGAAGGAAAGAAAGAAAGAAAGAAAGAAAGAAAGAAAGGAAGGAAGGAAGGAAGGAAGGAAGAAAGAAAGAAAGAAAGAAAGAAAGAAAGAAAGAAAGAAAGAAAGAAAGAAAGAAAGAAAGAAAGAAAGAAAGAAAGAAAGAAAGAAAGAAAGCAAAGTAGATGGTACTTTTAATCCCAGGGTTTGGAGTCAGGAAGAGATACTTGCACTGAGGTAGGCCACCATAGCCTAATATTGAGGGCCAGGATGGCCAGGGAGAGACATATTCACACCACACACACACACACACACACACACACACACACACACACACAAACACACACTCACCACATCACATCACATCATATCACATATAAAAATACAATCTGCTGATTCCATATATATAAATTTGCTTAGGGGCTGATCACTTGAGATTAGATAACCTATTCATATTGTTGAGATTTCCTGAGTCCAGCTTCTCTATCATATATACAAGATATTATCTCACAGTGCATGTCCTGGTCCTCTGGCTCATACAGCTTTTATCATCTTTCTTCCACGGTGTTTCTTAGGGTATAACAGTTGTGTTGTAGGTGTACCAATTAGGGTTGGGCACCCAATGGTCATCGTTTTATACTTTTTGTCTTATTTGTTTGTTTTTATATACAGTCTCAGTTTGTAACCCAGGGTGGTATTGGTTCAACATCTCACCCTGCCTCAGCATCCTGAGCACTTTTAGACATCACCATAAGGCCTGCCAGGCGGGAAGCTTTTAAAAAGACTTTCATGCCTTAAAATCATGATTACATGGAAATTATTTTCTTACTTTCACTTATAAATTTATTAAAGGTAAGATCATATCTCCATTTCCAAATATGAGTATACCAAGGGTAAATATGTTTTCATTAGAATATCTAGTTCATTATTAAGCTACATTAACATGTCAGTGATAATATTGTGGTGTGATTGCTTCCTTAACACATTATGAATCAAATTGTGACTACATTGTGCTTGTAAAACACAGTTGAAGGATTTTTTTATATAAATATTTTCAAAATACTCAAGTGCTTCTTAATTTTTTAGTTTCATTTATTCACAAACCCTTTTCTCCAATCACATCATAAATGATAAGACATGCAAAAGGGCAAATTGTATGATGAATTGTTTTATTTTGCTTTGCTTGTTTTATTAAATAGTATCTCACATAGCTCACCTTGAACTCCTGATCCTCCTACCTCCAGCTCCTGTGGTTTGGAATTACAGGAATCTCCCATCATGTCCAGCACCAGTTAGCTTTATGGTATAAGGGAGATACTCAAAGTGTCTCCATCATATACACAGAACAATAAACAACAGCCAAAAAGAGAATTCCATCTCCTGGCACACAGGTAAAAGGTTCAGAAAGGGTCTCCTTAAGTTTAATTTATGAAGCATAAACAGTGGTTTTTCTTCTATGCACTGACTTTGGTGTCAACCTTTTTTTTTTCACAAATGGATTTTATTGATATTTCACTGGCATTAATTTCATAGAAGATAGAGTTAAAGATGGTCTAAAAATAGACAGTAATAATAAATATTTAAAAACTGGCTATGATCTGACCTTGCATATAAAAGAAGCTACTGTATAAAGAAGCCATTCACCATTTTTTCCATTTATGATATATTTCATTTGCAAGAAATAAAAAAGTTAAAATTGGATGTCAACAAATGTTAAAACATTTAGATTAAATATTGGGAAGATTGTAAGGTGGGATGATATTTCACTGAAGAAATAGAATCATGAGTAATAATCAATATATATTGATCTTCTGTAAAAATCTATGGCATTGGACTCCAAACAAGAATGACAAAAGCTAATTGGTCAACTTTATGTTTGGTAGAAATACTTAGCTATAGTTTTTGAATTAATTATAATCCTCTCAGGAGCCAGAAGAAAGATAGAGATAAATTACATTGCTCCTCAGTTCTGATCCTATGATGCTTTACCTGGTTGTTGGTGGTTGCTTTTTGCTGCAGTGTTTTCATTCCAAGATAGTAGGTCCTTTCTAAGAATCCCTTTGCTTGTCAGGCATTACTTCTCTTAGAATTTTTGTATTCTGACAAATGGCTTTGAGAATGTTTTGGGCAAAGGACATTTCTCTCAGTGTGTTGCCTGATATGACCTTCAAGAGTGACAATATTAGTCTCATTGGAGAAAGACATGATAAATCACAGGAAATCATGTCATTCAGTAATGAAAGGGACAGTCTTGCAGAAATGAAGCTTTCACTCCTCTTGCCTCCTCTCACCACTGATTGCAAAGATGGCCACTATCTTTATCATTAGTATTTTCATTGTTAATACTAATGCATCCATCTCACCCCATCTTTATCTCGTACCTCACTGCACAAACACAGCAATCTGTGGATGGACCTTTTAGACTGAAGAGTGAGAATAGAGATATGTTTAGTGACAAAGGTTACAAATGACTCAAGTCAGGCAAATTTGTGGTAAGTGACCTCAAGAGTATGTGTTCATGTGTTCACTTCAGGCTATGAGAGGGATCTTGGTCAAGTTTAGGAGCATTGGGTCATCTTTGGGACTGTGGGCAGCAGTTTTCTATTTGGTTTTGGTCCAGGCAGAAGTCCAGCTTTGTTATGAAAATAAGTTTGTCTCTTAATGATAGATAATGTATCTGAGGAAGATTTGTGTCCAAAATTAACTGCTTCTCATAAAATACAAATTAATATACCTCAGTTTGTATGTGAATCAAATACCTACTTTTGCAGAAAGTTTGATAGCCAACAAATTTACAAGCATTTTTTTATAATTGACTTGTAAGGGCTTAAGTTCTTATAACCAGACCTTTCTAAATTATAAGAGGAACAGTAGAAATCTTTAATTTAGAGATGTCAATAATTTGTGGTCAGTTTCACCTATTGTTTTATTTTATTCTAGTTTTACAGAATTTCAGAAGAAATCATTATAAAGTGGGGAATACTTTATACATTTCAATGTAATGACCCAGATCTTTGGATAAATAATGTTTTAAACATGAATAAGCTGAAATGCCTTAAATTTCCAGTTTCCATTATATTAAAATTTAAGATAATGTTTTAGAAACCAAATTTCAAAGCAAATCACATATATAGCTTCTAATAATTTCTACCCTTTAATACTTTCAATTTCAGCTGTTTAATTGCTTCTTAAAATTTAAAAGTGCTATATATTCTTTGATCTGGATGCTAAATAATACCCATCACATCAAAACTTTAGTTGTTATCATTCTTAAAATACACTTTAGGGACCTGTGAAAGTACCATCTACTATATAAATACACATGGATGTTTTATAGATAATTACTTCCACAGGGGCACTACGTGTATTCTGTAGAATGTAAGATAGTCATAAGTCAGAAGAAACATTGAGTGTCTAAATAATGAAAAAGCTGTCTGGAGTCATGGGGAAAACTCCTAGGCCTCTCTTCCTACGATTAGTTCAGTGGCTATTATTTTTTTTTCTGAGAGGCAAGTAAAGGTGCTTGTGTATGCCATGATTATTACAAACATTGTGTTATTACCTAGACAGTCTCATCATGGATCCAGGGTATTATTTATTGATTGTCCCTGGTAGAATTATATTGACAAGTAAAGTAAGAATATTCCTATGCATAGACTTAGTGTACTCTAAAATTATTAGCTCAATCATATCCATATATTATTGTTTGTTTAGGGGCTAGACCTAAGTGGTTCTCAACATGTGGGTCATGACCCCCTGAGTTCAACAATGTTTTCACAGGGACCACTTAACACGATTCTAAAACACATATATTTATGTTACATTTCATAACAGTAGCAAAATTACAGTTATGAAGTAGCAACAAAAATATTATTATTGTTGGGGTCACCACAGCATGAGGGATTATATTAAAAGGTCAAAGCATTAGTGAGCTTGAGAACCACTGACCTAGGCACCCTTACAATGAGTTATGCTTCTGAGCTGTCCCTGTATTGATCTGTAGGTATGAATCTCCCATATAGAGAATTAGGGCACTTGAAAGTTATTACCTCACTCATGTCCATACCTTTAATTAAAAAAAAAATAAAAATAAAAACAAAACCAGCGGAATGGAGCCTATACATCCCAGTTTTCAACAGAAATGCCTGCTGTGCCTGATCTCATTCAGACAAGTTGTCTTAGTAACAGTTTCTATTGCTTTTTTAAAACAACTTGACCAAAAGTAACTTTAAGAGGGATGAGTGTATTTCATCTTATCCTTCTGCCTCATAATCTATAATGGAGAGAAGTCAGGGCAGGAACTCAAAGCAAGGGCCAGGAGGCAGAAACTGACACAGAGGCCATAGAGGAGTGTTTACTGGTTTGTTCATCATGGCTTGCTAAGCTTGTTTTCCTACAGCATGAAGGACTATAAGCCCAGGTGAGTCCATGAGGACAGCCCACCGTGAGATGGACCCTCCTATATCAATCATCAATCAAGAAATGACCAAAGGCTTGCCCATAGGCCACTCTCATTGGAGGCAATTCTTTTTTTTTTTGAAATTTTATTTTATAATTAATTTAAATTTACATACCAGTCATGGATTCCCCTGTCCTCCCTCCTCCCAACCCCTGCCTTCCCCCCCATTCCCACTTCCTCCAAGGCAAGGTCTCCCCTGGGTTTTCAGCTCAGCCTAGTAGATTCAGTTGAAGCAGGTCCAGTCCTCTCCTCCCTACACCAAGGCTGAGCAAAGTGTCTCAGCATAGGCCCTAGGTTCCAAAAAGCCAGCTCATGCACTAAGGACAGGTCCTGGTCCCACTACCTGGGGGCCTCATAAATAGTTCAAGCTAATCAACTGTCTAACTTATCCAGAGGGCCTGGTCCAGTTCCATGGGGTCTCCTCAGCTATTGGTTCATAGTTCATGTGTTTCCACTAGTTTGGTTATTTGTCCTTGTGCTTTTTCCAATCACGGTCTCAATATCTCTTGCTCATATAATCCCTCCTCTCTCTCACTGATTGGATTCCTGGAGCTCCACCTGGGGCTTGGCCATGGATCTCTGGATTTGCTTCCATCAGTCACTGGATGAGAGTTCTATCATGACAGTTAGGGTGTTCAGCCATCAGATCAGCTCGGGCTTTCTCTCGACCATTGCCAGTAGTCTATTGTGGAGGCACCTTTGTGGATTTCTGGGTACCTCTCTAGCACTCTGCTTCTTCCTATTCCCATGGGGTCTTCATTTATCATGGTATCTCTTTCCTTGTTTTCCCACTCTGTTCCTGATCCAGCTGGGAACTCCTGCTCCCCTAAGCTCTCTTTCCCCTGACCCTTGCCCTCCATTACTCTTCCATCATGTCCAGTTTGCTCATGTAGATCTCATCCATTTATCTGTTGTTGGGCGATCCCTGTGTCTTTCTTAGGGTCCTCTTTACTAGGGAGCCTCCTTGGAGTTGTGAGTTGCAGTCTGGTTATCCTTTGCTTTACATCTAGTATCCGCTTATGTGTGAGTACATACCATGTTTGTCTTTCTGAGTCTGGGTTACCTCACTCAGGATGATTTTTTTTTTCTAGTTCCATTCATTTGTTTGTGGTGGCCGGTAGAATTTGCTGAAGGAGGTGGAGACCGGAGGATCATGAGTTCGAGGCCAGCCAAGGCAATTCTTCAGTTGATGTTCTGTCTTCCAAAATGACTTTAGCTTGTGTCAAGTTGACATCAAACTAAACAGCATAGCTGTTTTCCACTTCTTAGACTTTATATATAGATACAAGAATTTTTGTCTTATCTAAGTAATATCTAAGTAATCTTGATTAAACACTTTCATACCTTTTAAGGTGTACTTATATGAAGAAATATATTTAAACAGAAAAGCAACAAAACATATTTAGTTTTTTAAATCTAAATAAAAACAAACCTTTAGAGGAAAATAAAGTGCTCATTGAAAAGCAAAGATGAAACACAATTCAAATATTGAGTTCCTGATTTTGTTAATATTGAAGAATTATGTGTCGTAAAATAAAAAATGATTGAGCAAAGTAGACTGCTTTTATATCAACTTGGTTTTTAAAGAGACATTTGAATGCTAATTTAGAATTTTTTCTGCTAAAGTATCCCTTTCAAATGTTTACTAGCTCTATATTCCACTCATATCTCATTTATATCATCCATAAAAATAAAAGCAAATTTATATAAAACTCTTTTTATTTGACTTTGAATCCAGTACCTCATCTTGATACTTTATTTCCCACCTCATATTTGAAAGGGAATTTTTCATAAAAATATACATATGCAATCATGTTTCTCAAGTGAGGTTTATGAGGCACTAGTGCCAAAAGAATAAAATGAAATCAGAAATGGAGTTTAGTATACAGTCCCTATATTTTTCTCTGCATATCTGCTTAACCATAAGAGAAATTTGCAATGATAAAATACATACAATTCACATAAGCATCATGATCATAACTAGTTGTTATAATTATAAATACAGTGAAGTTTCAGTCTAAATTACAGACTTCACTTTGTAAAACCACATTTAATATTGCTTTACATACAACTAATTTCTGCCTTTGGTGGACTGTATTAAAGACCTCCATTATTTGCCCTATAAAGTCAACCTTTCTCATGAAAGCTTTCAATAACTATCCTCCCATTCTACTGGAGGGTTTTGTTTTCTTTCTCTCTCCTTCCATCTAGGCAAAAATCACATGATGTTTCCTAGCCAATGATGTAAGCATGGATGATATAACTTCAACAGAAAGCACTTGTTCAATTTGACTCCTGTCCATCTGCCATGAGCATATGGAGGTATCTGAGCATGTCTCTTGGGCTCAGGAAAAGGAGGGGTGGCTTGAGAAGCAGAGTTATCCATTTGTACATGGATGGTATTAGATGGTCTTGCAGTGAAATGTGTGCATATTTGAGAAATAATTTTTTATTTTTATATATTCTTGAGAGATTGGTGAGTTATCAAGTTCCCTCAGTATTCCATTCACTGAGTGCAGCATTGTTCCCTGTGGCTCAATATAGTATAGGCCTCAGATACACAGAGAAGTGTGGCAGTTATGCCTTCCTCCTTCAGTATCATCTAAATTTGCAAACTTCAATGTCTTACTTGCAGTGATTCATATTGTACCTTGGGGATGTAGAAGGCCAACTTCACAGACAAGCTGTACTGTCCAGCAGCCAAATCATGAAAACTCCATAATCTGTATGTCTTTATTTCTGTAAATTTGCTAGTTTGTCTGTGATTTATTCTTTATTTCTCTGTGTGTAAATGGATATGTGTATGTATGCATATACACACACACATATATAATCTCTTCAGTATTGCCTTCTGATTTCTTTATTTTTAAAGGATGCACTTTCTTCTTACATTCTTATGACATTAACTCATTTTTATATGTGTAAAATGTACCCATACCATCAAAAAGATCTCTGCCATAATTATCAGTGCAAATGACTTCAGGATGATATTCTATTCTGCAGGAACAGACACATTCAAGGTTGCATTAATTATATTATTGAGGCTTTTAATTAGAGTCCAATATACTTACTCCGATTACAAAACTAACGGAATGATTCCCGCAGCTCATTGTCTCTTGCTAGTGTTTATTTTCAAGGAAGATGTATCACATGTTATGAAAGCTATGAATTGGAATTAAATTGAGCTTTGTTTTCTTAGTAGCTTTCCCTCTTCCTACTCTACCAATAATGTCTTAATAACAAAATAATTGAACTCATTATTTCCAGCAACATCCCTTTCATTTTCTGGTCTTACATTGAGAGTAGGAAAGCAACCAAGGAATTAGAAACACAGAACTAACTATCATCTTTTGTTTGCAACCCCCCACTCCATCCCTTGCCACCTTCCTTTTTTTCTTTATCAGTTGTCAAATTCACAAGAGTTTTCTTTTGTTATGCTACTAATCAAGATCTAATTACTGTGGCAATGTTGCCTATGTCACTTGGGAAACAAAATGGAAATACTCTCAGCTAGTGAGATTTACATGATTTCTTTCAGAGGGGAAGTTATAATTTATATTAAATGAAGTGATCATTAGCATAAAGGTTTGTGTAGGCAGTCAGGCACACAGCAGGCTTTTGTTTGCACTTATCTGATGCAGTAGAAAACAGAAATGCAAATGAGGTTTTAACTTCTACCCTTCCATTTGTGTATTAGTTACTATGGCATTGTTATAACAAAATGTCCTAGATAATTAAGTAATACAGAGGAAAGTTTTACATTAGCTAGTGATCAGGAGTTTTTCAGCCAGAGTTCAAGTTCAGTTGAGAGTATGATCTTAACCGTGAAACAGCAGAACTCACAGCCTGGGAAGCAAAAGGAAAAGTGCAGTGCCTCGTATCCCAGCATTCTTCAATAGCATACATATTTCTCACCGCTTAAAAGCTCCAACATCTCTCCACAGCAAAATTTCAGTGACTAAGCCTTTATAATATTCCCCTTTGGCTACAGCTCATCTAAAGCATATCAGAGGCCTTGACTCCAAAATTACAGCTTGAGTGGAAGATAATGAAGCAATTGTTAATCCACAGTATCTGCAATCATTGGAAAATTAAAATACAAAGACACAAATTCAGGAGTTTTGTCGTAATAACCATTACAATACTATATTATTTCAGGAAAGATGGTGAGTATATTTTCTTTAAAGTTTTCATTTATAAAATGGTAAAATGCAAGAATACTTGGTGCAGGCCTATATTCCCAGCTACTCTGCAGGCTATAACTGAAGAGTTGTAAGTTTGGGACCTGCTAATCTAAATTGAGTTCCAAGCTGGCCTGGGCAATCTCTAAGCATACTATGAATATCAGTGCTACTTGAAGCTCAGCATAACATACTACACTAAACTGAATCCTCTTTGAGAGAGGAAGCTTTTCATAACCACACGAATAAAACTGACATACCTACATTATTTACTCTAAATGTTAACGCAAAACACAGCTCTCATCTCAAAAAGAACAGGAGAATATTTATATGAGGCAAATATGAGTGACCATGGCCCTGAAACATAGATTCAGGTTGCAATGTGGAAATGGTAAGATGAACTTTTATGGTCCTGTAACAAAATAAAGCCATAAATCAAAACACTTACTGAATATCTTAGTGTGGACCTCAGTTGGGACAGTTAGAGCTGAGTTAAGACAATCTGTGTTGGCAAATGGAGGGATCTAGAAAAAATCATCCTGAGTGAGGTAACCCAGACTGAGAAAGACAAACATCATATGTACTCACTCATAGGAGGATACTAGATGTAAAACAAAGATGACTAGACTGCTACTCATGACTCTAGGGAGTCTACCTAGAAAACAGGACCCCAAGAAAAACACAGGGATTGCCCAGTGACAGAGAAATGGATGAGATCGACATGAACAGCATGGATGTGAGTGGAGATAATGAAGGGCAAGGGTTGAGGGAAAGAGAGCTTAGGGGAGCAAGCAGGAGATCCCAGATGGATCAAGAACAGAGAGGGAGAACAAGGAATAAAAGACCATGATAAATGATAACCACATGAGAATAGGAAGAAGCAAAGTGCTAGAGAGGCCCACAGAAATCCACAAAGATACCCCCACAATAGACTGCTGGCAATGGTCGAGAGACAGCCTGAACTGACCTACTCTGTTGATGGGATGGCCAAACACCCTAATTGTCATGCTAGAAACCTCATCCAATGACTGAGCGAACTGGATGCACAGATCCATGGTGAGGCTCCAGGTGGAGCTCCAGGAGTCCAATTGGAGAGAAAGAGGAGGGTTTGTATGAGCAAGAATTGTTGAGACCAAGGTTGCATAAAGCACAGGGACAAATAGCCAAACTAGTGGAAACACATGAACTATGAACCAATAGTTGAGGAGTCCCCAACTTTTTCAGGCCCTCTTAGATAAGTGAGACAGTTGATTAGCTTGATCTGTTTGGGAGGCATCCGGGCAGTGGGACTGGGTCCTGTACTCAGTGCATGAGTTGGCTGTTTGAAACCTGGGACTTATACAGGGACACTTGGCTCAGCCTGGGAGAAGGGGACTGGACCTGCCTGGACTGAATCTACCAGGTTGAACTCAATCCTCAACAGAGTTTTTGCCCTGGAGGAGATGGGAATGGGGGGTGGGCTGGGGGGAAGGCAGGGCGGGGGGAGGGGGAGAACAAGGGAACCCATGGCTGATATGTAAAATTAAATTAAATTATAAAATAAAAAGATCATAATTTAAAAAAAGACAATCTATGTTGTGAGTTTCCAGTATTCTCAATGACATCCTTAACTTAGGGTTGGTGGATTAAGTTAATCCATCCCAAAGACTTGACCAGAAAGCCTGAATCATGCTATGTTAGACACAGAGGTGTGCAATAAATGGAAACTAAGAACACTCAAAGTTTATTATTTATACTCTGCATCTGAACATGCCAACTCCATAATCACAAAGGTCTGAAAAACCAGCCACTGTTGCAGAATCTTTAACTTATGCATCGGAGGACAAGAGCCTCAGGGATGAGCATTTCTACTACTATGCTAAACAGACACAGTATCAAAATATTCCCTCAATTTGTATGTTTGTACCCATTGACCAGCACAGCTCTCAGGCTTCATTAGAAAACGTTCCGTGAACTGTGGATAACAAAGAAAATCCCAACTGGCCAAGGTGCCAAGAAGAGGTGACTTGGCAGTACTCAGCCAAAATGGTGCATCCATATCCTGCCCATCCTCAAGACTCAGGAACTGAGTGGTGCAAAAAGATCATAAAAACAAGAGGCCAAGATAACTGGAGCAAAACAGTGTCTTCTGGCCGTGACAGGACAAATGCACTCATGAATTTACCAACGGTTTCCCTCACAAGACCTGAATAAAATGCAGTCAGATAACACTCTAGCATGGAAAGAAAGTGGGTCATTAGCCTCACCTCCAGCTGACAAGCTGTGGAGAGTTGATGGCTTCTGACGAAAGAAGAATCAGTGTTTTTAGGGGATGGTTCCTGTTCAGGAGACCATAATCCACTGAACGACGCTACACACGGGAATATATAGGTAGTACACATTGGATTATTTAAAATAATAGAAAAAGAGGCCACTGATTGGGTGTGAAGGGCTGATCTGAGGAGAGGAGAGAAGGCTGAATTAAATTAAAATACACTATATGAAATTCTCAAATAACTTTTTCAGAATGTTACTACACATATACACCTTAACCTGTGTGCTAAAGCAGACGGCACCAGTTAGCCACTCAGAAACTAATACGTATTTATGTATGTGCTGAGAGAGAACAATTAAGTCCCTGGATAGTTAATCATATGAGCCAGATTTCACGCTAGAGGGAAAACATCCTGATCAAGGAAAGGAGCATGCTCACACTGTCCATACAATAACTGACTGTAGTCAGAGTCACTGCTAGGTATGAAGTTAAACTTCATGTAGTGGAGATGCAATAATTACAGACAGAGATGGATATATATATATATATATATATATATATATATATATATATATATAATTTGTATTTTATTTTCATATAAATTATATGAAAATCTCTACAATAATGGTAAAATAAAGTTATTTTTTGTTTGTTGTTTGTTTCTTTTTACTATTGTTCTGTTTTGAGTACCCCACATATTTGCAATCTAGAAAATGCAGGTCAACTAGCCCTGTGACCAATGTGCATGGCTTCTTCAGGAATAGGATATTATCATCAAGTTCTGGAGTTCAACAAAGGGCAAAAACATTACCCTCTGTTGTTTGGGGAGGTGGGGACTCAGGGACACCTCTGATCTACTTTTTCTGTTTTAGAGAATAGGTGTCCAGCACTCAGCTATCACTATAATTCATTCATTTTTATGCTATAATAATTTGAACACAATAACATCTAGAAACATTTGACTCACTAGTGGTCATAGACTAGTACAAGCATCCCAAATTAAAGTGGAAAAACTTCTATTAATGCAGTCATTTAATATTTACATTTAGTTATAGTGTAGCTGTGTTGACTCTCACATTACCTTGACATTACCAGTTTTAGTTCTTTCTTTCTTAATAATCAATCCTCTGTTTTGCTTTCTTATTGTTTCTTTAACACTTTAGTTGTGCCATTATTATTTATCACTGGGAAAAGTTTACCTTTATCAAAGTTTGTTTAAAGCAGAAATAATAACACAAAATCATAAAGTAAAACTATCTGGATACTACCATATCATAAGAGATACATGTATATGATCTTCACCCCCAAATCCTAGCACACACAATTTTTAAATCTCCGAGTTTCTCTATAGATAGTTAGAAGAGGAACATCTTTGGATATTTATAATAACTCCATGTTAAATACCTGGTTTAGTACTGATAAGATAAATCTTAGTGGGCCTTCAGTTTCAGAATGGTGGTTGGTTACTAAAGAAAATAATTACATGATTGTAAGAATAAAATGTTATATCAGCTTCATGATTAGAAAGGTGGCTGGAAGTGGAGTTCATCAATAGTAACCAATGATTTAGTCAACCACAGCAAAGTAGAATATATTGCAAGGCATATGGTCAGCTTCAGGGTTTCCTACTTCCTCTTACCCTTGGGCAATAACTGGGGGGATGACATGCTTGGGGAGAACATGAAAACACAACAACCTCTCCATCATTTGTTGCCCTACACATGCCTTTTATTTGTCTTCTCTTGGGTTCCAACAGCAAAATATAGTTATTGGGAAAATGTACCTAATATTCTTGGTGCTCCTCTAAAAATTTGTCAATCATGATGTGGGATTATAGAGACTCATCGCTACTGGGAACAGAAGGAGCCCAGAATATCATTAGTAACTGAAGACTGTGGGCTAGGTTATATCTCAGTTGGTAGAATACTTACTTAGCATGCATGAGGCCCTGGATTATATCACCACTACTACTTAAAATCAGGCGTGTTAGCGCACACCTGTAATTGCAATACTTAGAAGATAGAGGAAGGAGGATTAGGAATTACAAAGTCATCCTCAGCTGGCTATATACTGTTTTCAAGTGAGACTAGCCTACTTTCTGAGACTCTGTCTCAGAAACTTAAAAAAAAAATGGACTAACTAATTAACAGTCAACAACAGCTTCTAAAAGATGAAGAAGGTTTTGTGAGACTGAATACTTACCTGTGCAATTTGACTTGGATAGCTAGTGTCAGTATTAAAATATAGATATCCAGAAATAGAATATACACAGAATTAAGCCATAGATACTTAGAAGAAATCTGAACAGCTACAGGTTAGCATGTGTAAGGAAAAGATCCACATATTTGGCACATAAATTATTGTAAGTCAAAACATGTTGCATTGTATATCATCCAAGGAGGGCTTTAGTACAAATGTTGTTCTTTGAAACATTCTTGTTCACATACTTCTATAGCTTTAACACCAGGTTGTTAAACACTGCACTGTTTACCAATGCCTCTCACAAAGCCACTCTTCTGGGGACCCAGATCTGACAGGGTTGAAACTGAGATAATAAAAGTTTAATTATTATCACTGGTGGTAGTACTTAGTAATTGTGCTTTCACTGGGAACAGTTCATGAGAGAAATCATCTTGGGGCATTATCTGTGAACAATGAGACAAAAGAAATTTCACTTGAGAAAATTTTAAAGTATAAATGAAGCTTTCATTAATAAATATTAATTTACGTAAGTCACAGTAATCTTTTGTTTGACTGGGAAAATACAGATTTCAGATCAACTTTATTTCTAAACATTATAAAGTATAGTGAAAATGGTGTGTGTGCATGTGCGTGTGCGTGTGCGTGTGCTTGTGCTTGTGCTTTTGCGTGTGCGTGTGCGTGTGCGTGTGCTTGTGTGTGTAGAATTAAATCAGGGAGATTAAGGAGTCTGGGAAAAGGGATTTATTTGAACAGGATATATCATTAACATTCAAAATCAAGCCAGCTTTGAATACATGCCTGGATACAACTTTAAGAGTTTCCTTTTAAATAAATCTTAAATACATTTTTCTTTTTACGTATCAAGTCTCTCTCTAATGTTTTTCATTTATACAGATTAAATCTCTCCCTTCCTTCCTGTAGCATGAATCTTAAAAGTTGTTATTAATAAAATCAAACCCAAGGTCAGTTATTGGGGTCCATGCTGGTAGATCAGAGGGACAGAACAAGCCACAGCTATCTCACCTCGCCGGATCCTCAGCTGGTCTTGTCTCCTCAGACTGGAGGCCTCTGAGTCCTCAACAGGAATGAATCTCAGCTGAACTGAACCAGCCAAAATGCTTAACCAGCCAAAATGCCTAACCAGGCCAAAATGCTTCTAGTTTCTTGCCCTCACGCCTTATATATCTTCCTGCTTTCTACCACCACTCCCTGGGATTAAAGGCTGGCTTTCTGGGATTAAAGGCGTGTGTCACCATGCTTGGCTATTTCCAATGTGGCCTTGAACTCACAGAGATCCAGAGGGATTTCTATCGCTGGAATGCTAGGATTAAAGGTGTGAGTGCCACCATTTTCTAGCCTTTGTATCTAGTGGCTGTCTGTTCTCTGACCCCAGATAAATTTATTAGAGTACACAATATTTTGGTGAACACAATACCACCACATTCCTCTCTTTTTGTCTAAAATTAAAAAAGCTTATAACTAATACAAGAAAAACTATCTTCAATAAGTATATGCAATATACAGTCAAGATTACATTAACAATGTCTAGTCCATTAACATTTGACAGATCCAGACAAAAAACTCCATTATATATATTAACAATGTCCAGTCCAGTAACATCTGATAAACTCAGACCAAAAAATTTTCATTACTTATCTTATTTAAAGCAAGTAGTTCCTTTTTAAAAGTAGATTCCATAATCTCCCTTTTTATCTTATCATATCCATATTTTCTCTTTTTTCTTTTCATAATAGATTCATTAGTCTACCTTTTGTCATTTTTATATCTTCCCATTTTTCTTCAGTGTAAATTCAGTGATCTACCTATTTATCCTATTATTTCTTTATCTTTTTTCTCAGAGTAGATTCGATGATCTATCTCATATCTATATTCTCTTTTTCTCTTTGCTTTCTAGGGGTGAAGATATCTTTAGGGAATCTTGAAAGGAAAATTTTGGGGTTAATCATCAAGTCCTGTATCGTTTGTCCAGTCTCTGCATAATAGGAAAGTTCAGGGCTTGTTTCAAGTCCTTGCTCAAGTAGTCTGTCAGGCTGAATCATCTCAGCTAGTCATCTCGAAATTGTCCTGACCAGTTTGTAGTCCAAAGTCGATTTTTCCGTGGTGTTAATCAGCCTAGGCTTTATCATAGTCCATGTGGAATCATCGTTGTAGGATCCCATCATACTTTTGAAGATTTCAAAGTCACTGTTAGGCGTGGTTCTGGATCCCTGCGGATTTTTTTTTTTTTTTTTTTTTTTTTTTTTTTGCCTCCTCTGTGGTTTGGAGCAATCACAGTCTGATAAATGTCTGTCTCTCGGAACCATGAACATTCTTCCCTAGTACAGGAAATCTTCACAGCAATTTCTCCCCACCATTTTTCTTGCCAAACTTTTCCAAACTGACCTTTGCCGATGCTTTCTTGTAACACGATGGTCCTGGCAATTCTTCTCTGAACCAGCAGCAGTAAACCCTTCATCCCAGGTAGCAGTATCACTGCAGTCACCAACACGATGAGAAGGAGCTGGCAACGTGGAGCAGTAGCCACTGATTCCATGGTCCCACCACTGTTTGTGGCTTAGTCCGGGCCAAAGCTTCTCCCAAGCCTCCTAGGCCGGCCTCAAACTCGGGATCCTACTGCCTCTGTCTCCTTCAGCAAATCCTACCGGCGTGCGCCACCACAACCGGCTGAGTGTAGCTTGGGCCTGAGCTGGGGCTCACAAGGCCACAGGCAAACAGCTTTTTCATGAATCCGTAACACGAACGTTGGGCACCAGATAAATTTATTAAGGTACACAATATTTTGGTGAACACAATACCACCACACCCTCCTCCCTCCCTCTTTCCCTCCCTCCTTCTGTCCCTCCCTCCATTTCTTGTCTCCATTGTATTGAGCTTCAGGCATACATGGGAAGCAGAGTCTGATATAGCTGGCACCCAATCCAGTTTGCCATGCAAATGAAAAAATGCCAACCAAGAATTTGAAATTAATCTTACTAGCACCATGAATACCAATATTAATGCTGGGGTCATTTAAGAAAGCTACACCTAGTTTTCCTTTTGGCTCATTGTATATTTATTTTTACAACCATTATAATGTTTCTCCAAGCTGAGTATAATGTTAAGTGAATATTACCTAGAAGCACTATTACCAAGAAATTACCGAGGTGTGCTTGTGTGTGTGTGTGTGTGTGTGTGTGTGTGTGTGTGTGTGTGTGTGTAGTATGTAAACTTAAAACAATGAATGAGGAATGCATTACATATTTTATCTGGATCTTTTTGAATGTGTTATGCATCATTGTTGATTTAGATCAGAGAAGAAGAAAAGCTTGAAGCCAGAGTTTCAGTGAAGATTAAATGTATGAAGAGAAAGGTTATCTGAGAGCATCACGGTTAGGCAGAGGAGGGAAACAAGCATCTCAGTTTTAGGTATCATCATGTGCCTCCTGCTTCTCTCTTTCCTTCTTTCTCCTCCAACTGAGACAAGTAATGAAGCACAGATGACAGGATGACAAGAGGACAATAAATATTTTCTGATCTGGGGAAATCAAGCTCTGCCCTACAATGTCATGTTTAAGAAGTGAAGTGCTCCTTCTTAAGTGGAAAAATCTCACAAATCTGGGAAGCAAAGGCAAGTCACATCTCTAGATACATGATGACCTTCACTTCTAGGAAGGTCTTTGAAAGGCTTTGAATTTGATGTTCTTTAAGTGACAGCTTGTAACTGCTCAGTAATAGCTGAGATATTTTTTGCTCTCTCTCCCTGCACCACTGGCTTCAGCTGCATTAACAGAAGAAGCTGGTAGAGATTTTCCTACTAAAAGAATGTTTTAGCTACATTTTAATTAAATATATTTTTCTTAGCCCATCAGATATTTATCTTAGATAGACTTGATTAATTTTTAAACTTTTTCCTATTGAGCAGAATAGTGTGAAAAGAATAGCAACTAAAATATGTAACAGATACTAAGTCAATTCCACAATTGGAATAACTTCCTGGCCAGCACGCTGTAGTCAAAACATAAGAAACAGATTACAGAAACATAAATGAAAACAAACTAAACTGAAAAGCAAAGTTTTAAAATTGTAATAATTTTCATTAAAAATCTCTCATATTAGAATCACTGGATTCATATAAAATTAGAAGCAAAGTACCCTAAAGTGGATAGAATGACAATGATAGAAAGGCTATAAATTATAACACATGGGAAGAATAAACACAACAAGAAGAATAATCTATTCTTTAATGCAATTATTAAGAAGCCAGTAAAATTTGAGAGAGAAATTCTGTCAGTTCGAGTTTCTATCTTTGTGAAGAGACACAATGATCATGGAAACTCTTATAAAGAAAAATATTCAGCTGGAGCTGACTTACAGTTCAGAGGTGTAGTCCATCATCATCATGGTGGGAAGCATGGCAGCATGTAAGCAGACATGGTACAAGAGGTAGATGAGAGTTCTACATCAGGGTCAGTGGGCAGCGGGAAGAGAAAGTGACACTGGGCCTAGTTTGAGCATGTAAAACCTCAAAGCCCATCTCCAGTGACACACTCCCTTCAATGAAACCACACCTACTCCAGCAAAGCCACACCTCCTAATAGTACCACTCACTATGGGCCTATGGGGGGCATTTTCGTTTGAACCACAACTAATTCTATTTGCTTAATGAAAAATATACATTATCAATGGAAAAGAAGATGAAGTAAGAGAGGGGAAATACTAAATATAGGTAAACTACAAGTGTTGGGGTGATTCTAGGCCAGAAAAGTTAAGCATGAAGGGGAGTGAGTAATTGGGAAATAGAAGGGATAGAAGAAGGGTTATTCAAAGTAAAGGATACATAGCAAAGGCACATGGAAGCAACTATTTCCACACCCAAGAAAATTAATATTACTGAAGAGGAAATTAGAAACCAGGTGACATTAAAAGACACTAAATGAAAAGGAAAGAGATTTTTTATGATTGAATGTTTGAAGTAGGATAGAGGACTGGAGAAAGCAGAGAGTAAGAAACATGCTAACCAAAACCAACATGACCTAAGAAGTTGTTTAAAAATCCTCCAGCTTGTAAGCAAATTAAAATATATAGTGTACTAAAAAAGATATGTGTGGACAGTATTGACTCCCAGAAAGCATGTGTTATTAAGTGAAAATCTCAGACACTGGATACTTCTTTAAGGGATATTACTTACTATGGCCTCAGAGGGACCACAAAAACATAGGTCATCACTATTGCTCTTGGTTACTCTATCATAAGTATATGGTAAGACCATATTGCTGAAAAAAAAAACATTCATTTTTTAATGCAGGACACAAAGCAATCAATCTTTACCTGACAGAAAAATCTCATCCTAGCTGGAAAGTTTACAAAATGTCAGAAGGGCAGAAGAAAAAGGTAAATGGTTCTTACCTAGATATGGACCTTTCATGGAACATAAAGATCTACTAGAAAGATGTACCCAATGGTGATATGACATTTGTGGAAGTAACAAACTGCTTTCTGATGGGATAGGAGGCATGCTCCACTGGAGGGATTTCAAGCTGTGAAGCTGGTCTAAACCTTATGGCAGAGGAGAATATAGGTTCTAGGTGGGAACTCACTGTAATTGTATTGTTAAAAGATTGTTTTCTATCTTCTAAATTTGT
Source organism: Peromyscus leucopus (assembly GCF_004664715.2). Lineage (NCBI taxonomy): Eukaryota > Metazoa > Chordata > Mammalia > Rodentia > Cricetidae > Peromyscus > Peromyscus leucopus. The sequence goes on along the minus strand of NC_051075.1, from coordinate 60,306,746 downwards.
TTATACTCATAGATTAGTGTTACTGTCAACTTTTCTCAAAGTAGCTGATTTTTTTTTTTTTTTTTTTTTTTTTTTTTTTTTGCAGCAAGTGGTAGTTAATGAAGAAACTCATGACTGATCAAAGAGCCTCATTTAGGAAACTGTGAGTCCTCAGCTACAGGTAAACCTTCTACATCAACTTTCCCTACTGCAGGAAGGTGTGGCAGAAAGAATGTAAGAAGAGGCAGATGTAGAGGAAAACTGTAAAGTTCTGACTTCTCTATATGACATGACTCTTACACACATTGATTCAAAGCACTTATGTTTACATGAACAAGACCTACACAAGGTGGGGCACTTGAGAATCCATTCTTGGTGAAGGAATTTTTAGTAGTTGATAATTCTTTGGGAGAGATAGTAAATCCCCTTTGGGGATGTGGCAGTTGGTGGTTTGCTCATGTCTATAGATATGCCACACACACACACATATATATGTATACACACACACACACACACACACACACACACATATATATATATGTATACACACACATACACACACACACACACACACATATATATATATATACATATATATGGCAATTCAATGTAAAATATTTGTAATAGGAGATTGATTATTTTCACTGTGGAGAACATAGTAGATCTGAGGATAAAGATGTGAACTCTTTCAATTCTCATCTTACACAGTGTATATGTTGCTAGAACTAATATGGTTTAACACAAATCTTGCCGTGGTAAAACAATGAGTTGACTTACAAAATTCCATCTCCTAAGTTGTCCCAGGAGAGAGAAAGGAGGTTGACAGGATGAGAAAGCTCACATAAGGTTCTTGTAGTCTCCCTTCCTCCAACAGTTTATGTAAGAAATGAAAAACTGACCAGAGTAGATTTGTCCATTGGACAGATGTCTGCAAGTCACTCAGGGTATTTCTTGATGAGATAGGTGGGTCAGCCATAACATTATAAGAAATGTCAGTTAAGCTCATTGACTCATTAAGCTTATCTTAGATGGAGTTCTTTGGTCTTTTGGCTCCCTATCCATCTGTGTAAATAAACATTTCTTTATGTCTACCATGGAAAATCACTCAACATATACCAACACCAAATAAAAAATGAAATGAGTATTTATAAATCATCATAATAATAATTAATTTAGAGTCTCAATACTAGGAAAAATTACTATGTAGTATTTATAATTTAGAAGCAACGAAATGTATATTAATAGATAAATCTACCTCAAAATAAAGTGACAAAATGACATTTACACAAAATATGTTTGATGAGTATTGAAACAAGGCCAATTAACAACAAAAGCTACCTGCAAAAGTCAGAATGCAGGAAATTCTCAATAATTTGATTTATAGAAAGTTCTGAAAATGAGGAAAATTGAATGACTCAACAGAAAAATAGTCTGAGAGGATAAACAAAAGGATGCTTAATGCTATGTGCAATTTTGCTCCCAATAAGAGAAAGATATGATTAAAAACAGATGATATGCCACTGACTAGGAGAGGCCAATGAAACGTAATACAGAAGGTAAAGTAACATGGTAATGTTAGATTCTAGATAGTGGGTAATTACTCATTTAAAATTATTTCAGCTATTTTACATGTTTGAAGACAACATACTTCTGGTGTTATGTTGTGCAGTAGGGTATGATGATATATGTTAAAAAGAAACTGTGAAAGAATATTAAATACATTCATCATAAAAATGATAAACATTTAAAAGAATAGATAAGATTATATTCATTTGGATATGTATTAGAACAATGACATTTTTATATGACCATGCATATGTATAACTGTAAATTTTACAGTCTTAATTTTCAGGCAAATTTCTAAATAAAACATAATGATCACATTTTGCCATTTATCAATTTGAAAAACAATGCCACTTTCAAAATCATTGTAGATTATTTGGGAAAAGCCATGCTTATCTGTATCATTCGTCAACAAAATTATAAGAATGAATAAGCCTGTGTAAGTTTTTACAAGCTATAAGGAACACATATATTAATTAAAATTTAAAAATATATGTACAAAATTACTATAGCTTATCTTCAATAGCTTTGAAAACAAAGGTCAATAAGTAGAACCTTCAAGTAAAACATGAAGTGTAGTTACTCGTACAACTGTGTAAGGTGTTCATTTTACAGATGTCAAAGAGAAGTTGCGAAAAGAAAAATCAAATTAAACTGAGAGTTCAAGAGTTTATACCTATAACTTTAGTGAATTATTACATATTCAAAATTTATGTTCCACCAAATTACAGTTTTAGCTCATACTGTTACTAACCAAGATGTTAAATCAAAACAAAACTTATTTCAGCATAGGAGTCAAATATACTGTGATTTAGTCCCACAAGTAAATCTTCATAAATTGTCATATGTAATTTATTGTGAGTTCTTTTGCAGGACTGTTAAAAAAATCCCATTGGTGATATTTTAGTTTTACTTTGACTGAACAATAAGATGTTTCTTAATATTTTGGTAGAATTATAGCATTTTCAGAGAGAGCATAGAAGCATACATTTTGTGACTCAGTACCTTAACATAACATTAACATAAAATTGAAAAAATACATCCAATATATTTATATATATTTAAGTTAGACAAAAATTACACACATTGCAATAAATTTTTAAAATTGGTAACATCATAAACATTAAAACCTAGAAAGGCCATATCATACCTTAATATAATTAATATTGACTATTAATTGATACACACTTTTCTAATGTTCTAACTTTAATGGTTTTGGTTTTTTCCAATTAAATAATTTCATAATTTTTTGTGATGGCATAGAGAGATCATGCAAGCTTTACAGTATTATGATTGATCAAATTTTTACAGCAACTTTTAAAATGAGACATTGCTTTTGAAGCTTTCAGTTCTCTGAAACTCCAACCAGTCTAGTCATTGATCAATCTACACTAGAAGTGGAGTGATCAGAGAAAACTCTAAAATTCATTTTTATAACTCTTTAATGAACTATTTACTTTTTTGAGTTTTGTTTTTAAATTTTAATTAATTTTTTTTTTTTTTTTTAGATTTAGCTGGGAATGATGGTGCATGTCTTTATTCCTAGCACTTGATAGGCAGCAGAGGCAGGTGGTGCTGTGAGATTGAGGTCAGCCTTATCTGCAAAGTGAGTTCTACAGCAGCTAAGACAATTATACAGAGAAACTCTGTCACAAGCAAACAACAAAACAAAAAGAAGAAAATAAGATTTATTTACTTTATTACGTATGTGAGTGTTTTGCCTGGATGCATACACGTGCTCTATGTGCTCGTGCCTAGGGTCTATGGCTATCTGTAAGTCACCATGTGGATGATGGGGACCTAACCTGGGTCTTCTGCTAAGGGTAATACAATTTCTAAACATCGAGTGATCTCCAGAGACATAACCCCCATATTGTTGTCCTAATTCCATTCATAAAATGAAACCAGTAAAAAATGGTGCATTGACTCTTTACTGCAAATCCATTCTCATTCTTTTATAGAGTTTTTTGTTTTTTTTTTTTTTTTTTTTTTTTTTTTTTTTTTTGAGACAGGGTTTCTCTGTGTAGCTTTGCGCCTTTCCTGGGACTCACTTGGTAGCCCAGGCTGGCCTCGAACTCACAGAGATCTGCCTGGCTCTACCTCCGGAGTGCTGGGATTAAAGGCGTGCGCCACCACCGCCCGGCTAGAGTTTGTTTTTTAAGCTCATATAATAACCCATTCTCTCTAATTAAGAACTTTATCTGTTGCCTGATAATAATGCATTTATCTTTTTAGATATCTGATTTAGAAGACTTGTTAGGAGTAGAAGTAAGGGTCATCACATTTAAATGAGCTAAGACAGTGGCACTTAATTCTTAAAAACTTGCTGTGGATGGTGGTTTCTTGTTAATTCAAATATTCTCTTTTCACTTGTGAAAATTTATAATTTGATCTTGAAGAATCACAAATGTTATCACAGACTCAGGAGGTTATACTCATTGAGGGCAATACAATTTAAGATATAAAACATTAATTTTAGAAATGTCTAACCTGATTTTACACTATTGTTAAATTTTCTAATTTTTAGCTGTTTCTGCCTGTCTTTGTATTGTTGCTTTTTACTGGAAGTCCCAATAATCACTTGCTCACTCAAAACCGATACTTTATTGAAGTTTTGCACATTTTACTCTGTAAACTTCATCACTTAGAAATCCACTAAATGTATATTACTCAGTCTGATTCCCACATTGACATCTCAGAAGAGAAGAGAGAATGGTGTACTAATTTTTCAAAAGACATGAGAGTAAGATTTATGTCTCTTGGGGGTAGATTATTAGGAGAAGAAAGAAAAAGATTGACTGGAGAAGATGAAAAACCTTAGTCCATTTTGAAATATCTGGAAATCCGGTAACATAAATAACAAAAACTCTTTTAATACAGTTTTAGAGGCTTAAAACTCCAAGGTCAAGGCAAGTGCTACAAGTGTGTTAAAGGCTCATTCTCTGGTCTGTAGATGGTTCTTTCTTACAGCCAAAGAGGAAAGAATGAACATCCTGTATAGAAGACTTATTTTAAGTGTATACACATTCATTCCTCTTCTTCAGGCTTTTTCCTCATAACCAAAGCACCGCCTAATGGAAATCTTGATGCCATCACCCTGCATATTAGAATATATAACAAGTGAATGGGCACATAGCATGAACTTTTGAGCCATAAAAAGGGGGAGATAAAAATTTCTACTTTTAATTATTATATTTTTATTATTGAAAACAATTTTAACTTTAAATGTATTTTGTTCATATTCTTCCCTTCCCCCAACTCTTTCCAGATCCTCTTCCCATACATCCCTATCTATTTAAGTATAAGATTTTTCTCAAAAAACAGATAAAAACCCAATACAACAACAACCCCCACACACAACCAAGAAAACAAATTAAAATACCACCTAATAAATAAAACAAACAGAAACTATAGAGAAACAAACAACAACAAACCCCACAAATGTAACCAAATAGAAACACAAAAAATAGTGGAATCCATTATATATTGGTCAATTACTCCTGAACATGAGCCCTGCCCTGGAATGGTTGCTATAACAATGTCAATCTATCAGAGAAAGCTGATTTTCCCTCTTCCAGCAGATATAAATGACAGTTTAGTTTTTAATCATTACCCTAGTGGCTAGGATTTCACTCATTCATTCATTCATTCATTCATTCATTCATTTATTCATATTTAAAAGGATAACAAAATAAGATTTAATAACAGAAAAACAAAACTATAACATGAAAAATTTGGTCAATGCTGTGGGATGGTCTGTATGTCAAATCTGTTGCTCTGATTGGTCAATAAATAAAACACTGATTGGCCAGTGGCCAGGCAGGAAGTATAGGTGGGACTAACAGAGAGGAGAACTGAGAGAACAGGAAGGTGGAGGGAGACACTCCCAGCCAGTGCCATGACGAGCAGCATGCGAAGATGCCGATGCCGGTAAACCACGAGCCACATGGCAAGGTATAGATTTATAGAAATGGATTAATTTAAGATATAAGAACAGTTAGCAAGAAACCTGTCACGGCCATACAGTTTGTAAGCAATATAAGTCTCTGTGTTTATTTGGTTGGGTCTGAGCGGCTGTGGGACTGGCGGGTGACAGAGATTTGTCCTGACTGTGGGCCAGGCAGGAAATGTCCAGCTACAGGTCATGACAAACCAACAGAAGGAAAAATGCCCAAGAAAAGGCATAAGAATCAGAAACCCAGCCAGGTGCTGGTAGTACATACCTTTAGTGCCAGCACTTGTGAGTTTAAACAGGCAAATTTCTTTAAGTTTGAGGTCAGTCTGGACTACAGAGCAAGTTCCAGGACAGCCAAGGCTACAGAGAAACCCTGTCTAAAAAACAAAACAAAAAGAATCAGAGATCCAATTGTTTTCAGGAATTCTATAAAAGCACTAAACTGGAAGACACTATATTCACACAAAGGATCTTTGAAAGGCAAGTTCATCAACTTGAATCAACACAATAGGGACTTGATACATGGTTGTTAATTTGATTTATAGTACATACTATTTAGACACTAGGTATATACACTATTTTATTTCAAAAAAAAGAAGTGGCTTGTATGAGTGTAAAAGTAATAGATTATATAAATCTTTTTTTCAAATCTTGACATTACTTTTTGAAGTTAAATTATGGTTCAATAGTACGATTGAGAAAAGCTTTTCCATTTTATTTAATTTTAGTAAATGAGATTTACTACTGGCAACTTGGTGTCTCCAACTGGTTTTATTTTTATTCTTGTTTGTTCTGTCCTGATGTGTAGGATGGAAGGAGACTGCATATTCCTCAAAGTGCTTTTTTTTTCTTCTCTGCAAAAATATTAACCATCCCTACAGCTTAAAATCCAGCTGGAAAGAACAAGTCTTTTACTTTTGGAGGTCAAACATAGTCTCTTTTAGTGTGGTTCAGATTAAGTAAACTACTTGGTTTTTTTTTTTTCATCATCAAAAAAAATATTTCTTTTGCCAATAAATGCTCCAGACATCATCTCACATCAGGAAGCAATTATCTCTCAGCAATGTAAATGAGAATCATGCTAACCTAACGAAGCTGAAATGTAACTATGTATTAGAGATCAGTGATTCTCTAAAGTGTTGCTCTACTGTTCATCTCTAATCACTTTGTGTACCAGGGTGTAATGAGCAACGATTTGTTGTTTTTATACTAAGAGCAAGAAGAAAAGGTTCAGCTGGTACTTTATAGATTAAGGTGCAAATCTTTTTCACATGTACCAAGAAGGGCATCCTCTGATCTCCTGAGAGAGCAGAGACCATGTAGGAAGAAAATTCTTTCTGGTAAGTTTGAGTATGGCATTTCTTAGATAAAAACAACAACAACAACAAACAAACAAACAAACAAAACAGGCAAAGGAGGCTGGGCCTGATACAAATTTGTAATATGTCTGTCACAACTTTGGAGGTAGGCTTACATTCTTCCACTTTCTCCTCCAACTATTGAACAACTTCTGTGCTCCCATTGTGCTATGTTGTATATTTTCCTATAATTTATGATAAGTGTTTATGATCAAATTGTATCTCTGCAAAAAGTGTTGAAGCATCTCAGTACTGACTCTTTAAAATCAAGGCCATTTTTGATGTAACCAAGTTAAAATGAGTTTATTAAGATATAACTTAATCCATTGGTTCATAGTTCATGTGTTTCCATTCATTTGGCTTTTTGTCCCTGTGCTTTTTCCAATCTTGGTCTCAACAATTCTCCCTCATACAAACCCTCCTCTTTCTTGCCAATTGGACTCCGGGAGCTCCACCTGGGGCCTGGCTGTGGATCTCTGCATCTGGTTCCCTCAGTTGTTGGATGAGGTTTCTAGCACGACAATTAATTAGGGTGTTTGGCCATCCTATCACCAGAGTAGGTCAGTTCGGGCTGTCTCTCTACCATTGCCCGCAGTCTATTGTGGAGGTATCCTTGCGGATTTCTGTGGACCTCTCCAGCACCCTGCTTCTTCCTATTCTCATGTGGTCTCTATTTACCAATGGTCTGTTATTCCTTGTTCTCCCGCTCTGTTCTTGATCCAGCTGGGATCTCCTGCTTCCCCAAGCTCTCTTTCCCTCGACCCTTGCTCTTCATTACTCCCACTCACGTCCAGGTTGTCCATGTAGATCTGATCCATTTCTCTGTCATTGGGCTATTTCCTGGGGTCCTGCTCTCTAGGTAGCCTCCCCGGAGTTGTGAGTAACAGTCCAGTCATCCCTGCTTTACATCTAGTATCTTCCTATGAGTGAACCAGTGGCTGAGGAGCCCCCAACTGGATCAGGCCCTCTGGATAATCGAGACAGTTGATTAGCTTGATCTGTTTGGGAGGCATCCAGGCAGTGGGACCTGGACCTGTCCTCAGTGCATGTGCTGGCTGTTTGGAACCTGGGGCTTATACAGGGACACTTGGCTCAGCCTGGGAGGAGGGGACTGGACCTGCCTGGACTGAATCTACCAAGGTGAACTCAATCCTAAGGGAAGTATTTGCCATGGAGGAGATGGGAATAGGGGGGTGGGCTGGTGGAAAGGCAGGAGAGGGGCAGGAGCGGGGAGAAAAAGGGAATCTGTGGCTGATATGTAAAATTAAATTAAATTATAAAATAAAATACAAAAAAGATATAATTTAATCCAATATGGCTAGCATTTTTCTATGAAAGGTAAGAACTAGGATATGGTGCAAATAAGGTTAGAGAAGATAATTTGACTGGATCCATGTGATAATGATAATGGATAGATAATGAAACTGGGTATAGAGGTATAGGCCAGAAAATAGCCAAAGACTTTTGAGTATCAAAAGGAAGGGACAATGAGGAACACTACATTGATTCTCTTGCCTACCTGAGTTTGGATCTCTGGCTAAAGACTATTAAATAATGAATTCCTATAGTTTTTAAGTCATGCAACAATTTATTATGGCAACTGTAAAAGTTGGTCACCCCTGGTCTATTTGGGCTATTATAAACAAACTATTTAAGCTCATGTGGCAAATAAACAGCAGAGACATTTCTCATAATTCTGGAAGCAAGAGCGTCTAAGATGAGGGTGCTAGCATATTGTGCACCTGGATAGGAACTTTCTTCTCGTTACATTCTTTACCCTAAGTTCTTACATGATTGAAAGATTGAATTTGTTCATTTATGGTCACACTGAACCTGTCCATGAGGACCCCACCCTCAATAACTGATCACCTCAGACACCTAGTAGCATCACATTGGGGACTTCAAATTACAACACACAAGTTTGGAAAAGAGATACACTCATTCCACAGCAAATATGGAATGCTATTTTAGTGTAGTATTATTGTCATGAGAAACTAGTGAATCAGAAAAATGATAGTAAGCTGGGCATGATGGTACACTCATAGTTCCTTTTGAGGATTAATGTTAATACTAAAGTTAGTAGGACTGAAAATCATATAGGAGACAAACTTCTGGCACAACTCTGAGGAAGTTACTAAATTGGGTTAAACAGAGTGTAAAAATTTACCCTAAATGTGGGTAGCACTATTTCACAGACTTGCATCCCAGATTGCATCAAAAGAAAAAAAGCAAGCTGAGCATCAGTATTCATCTCCCTTAACTGGTTTCCTGACTACAGATGCAATCCATTTGATTGGCTGCCCCACATTCCTACTACTATGCCTTCCCCACCATGGTAGACGATACCCTGAAACTGTAAGCAAAAGTAAGCCCTTCCTTCCTTATTTTGCTATTGGTGGACATTTTCTGTTAGGAGCAAGTAGAACTGCAAGCACATCCAGTCTTTGGGAGACATAGATAGGAAATGTGCCTCGAGGTTGAGTCCAGTCTGGTCCATTATGGTGAGCTCAGTACCAACCATGAGTTCACAGTGGGACCCAAACCCAAAGATGGATAAATGAAATAAATAAATGAATGAAAAGACGAGGAATAACTGTGGCTGAGTTGTAAACCATTCAGGACACTGACTTTTCAAATTGGAGAGTAGAATTAAGACCTGGCTTAGCATGTGTTTTAAGCGGTTTCAGACTTGGCAATTCCATTACTGTAATGATGCCTTGATGTATTCAGGGATCAGTAAAATAAAATTTACAGTATAGACATTTGAGGAATGACATAAATGAGAACCAAAAAGTGTAAAAGCCATGTATTAATCACCTTGGCATTGGTGAAAGTGCCTATTTATTTTAAAAAGTTTCTTATGTCACACTCCTCGGGAACCATTTTGACTCTTCCAAAGACAAAAAAAAAAAAAAAAAAAAAGTTATTGTCAGCCATACAACACTAACTACAGATTTCCAAAATGATCAATGCCAATTGAAGAAACACTTTTTAAAATACTTTACTTCTGGCTGCATCTGATTTAACACTAATTTGTTTTCCTCAGCTATTATGCAGTTTTTACATACGATATCTGGTAAAGATAGGGCAAAAATGCATGGTTAACCATACCTAATGCATGAACGCCCCAAAACCTTCCCATTATATAATCCACATTTTCTCTTCCCATAAAAGCTCCCATTACATCGTCCTAAGTCACCTTTTCAACAGTTCCAAAATCGAAAATCCTCAGTTTACAAATAAAATATTTTCCCCACGTGGTATAGGCATAAATGTTGGCATGAACTTGATAAAATAAAAGACATTAGTGTATTGTTTTATCTATGAGTTTAGACTCAGGAATTAGACTGTCTTATGTTGTTATTTCTTTCTTTGTTTCTTTCTTTCTTCCTTTCTTCCTTCCTTTCTTTCTTTCTTTCTTTCTTTCTTTCTTTCTTTCTTTCTTTCTTTTTTTCTTTCCTTCTGTCAGTATCAAAGAATCTTGTCAGGCTCCTCTGCCATGATGTGATGGCACACAAAGTAAAAAGGAGTCATTTCACTCCCTGTGGCTCTTTGGCTCTGTTTAGAGACCTGGGAGAAAATGTAGCTGTGTTAGCACAATGATCAGAGAGTTCTCACAAGGAGCACCTGGGAAAATAGTCTTAAGCCATCTGTCACCATCACTAGGTCAAGTATCAGTTCCTTTAAACTTGCAGGATAAGGCATGTCAGCAAGTCTGTATTTTACAATTATGACTTTGTATCACCCTCTCTGTAATAAGGAGGAAAGTTTTGCATTCTGTCAATTTGGGCAAAACTCCAGGACTTCTAGCAGCTTCCCTGCAGGCTGTAAAATCTCAAGAAGATGAGAGTCAAATGCCAGCCTGTCACCTCCTTGAAGAAGATGGATGGAACTATCAATAAACCAATAAAGCATAGGCAGGCTGATGCAAAGCAAGGGTGCCCGTGACAAGAATCAAGCTGCAGGAGGGACATGGAAGTGAAGTCAATAAGACAGCTTATTATAGCCGGTGCTGATAAGTGATATCATCATCAATACACAGACACTGAGGCACCAGGGAGAATTCATGGCCTTCAATCAGGAAACTTAGAGTGGGTGGCAGATGCAGTTCAATGACTCATCCTAGAAAATTACCAGCTTAGTAATTCATCCACTACAGCCCTGTGCCCAGGGATGAGAGGGTCCTGTATACTGTACATGAGCAATACCTTTCTGACATTGTTGCACAGGAGGTATACATACATGTCTGGTGGAGTAAGGGAGAGAGTATTCTCTTGTATCCAAATATTGTCACCTGTTTTAGCTTATTACCAAAGCATGATTTATAGTTTTTTTTTTTTTTTTTTTTTTTTTTTTTTGGTTTTTCGAGACAGGGTTTCTCTGTGTAGCTTTGCGCCTTTCCTGGGACTCACTTGGTAGCCCAGGCTGGCCTCGAACTCACAGAGATCCGCCTGCCTCTGCCTCCCGAGTGCTGGGATTAAAGGCGTGCGCCACCACCGCCCGGCTGATTTATAGTTTTTTGAACATGATTATTTTTCAAGAGATTTTTACCTAACATACCAAAGTGAGTTAAAACATGATTACTCTGAAGGGCTATTTATTACATCTATGTATTTGTTAAAACTCATTAGCTGGTCCATTAATATTGGATAATACTTCATCACCAAGTTTGTAGAGATTTATTTCACACATGGCTGTGTGAACATGTCTCTCTATGCATGAAGGGATCAGAGTAATATCAGCAATTTTCTGGGATTTCTATGATAACCTGAGGCAGAATTTTTATTTTCAGTTTGGGGCTTTTTGGGCTTGTCTTTCACAGACCATTTTAGAAGTCTCTAATTCCCAGAACTTCTGGCCCTCTGCCAACAGACACTCTGCAGCTCCAATTGCCTCAGTCAATCGTGACTGTCCAGGTTTAATTTAAACCTCAGGCTACATTGTTACATTTATTCAGTTTTTCTCTTTCCTACATATAAGCCATTCTTTGACACATTACTCAGAGGAATTCTACGTAAAGCTTTATATGAATATAGCCCAAGATTTGGTCAGTGTCCTCATAGGTAGTTATTTCTTGATTTTCCTTCCAAAGCTACTGTGATATGAATATAATACAAAGAACTCATGTCATGTGAGACCAGCTAACTATTCATCTAATATTCTCCCATTACAATGATATGATGAGGTTATCTAAACTTTAACTTTTAATGCAATGTTTCCCTTTTTAACTACTGACACTTTATGATGTCAGCCAGAATTCATTGCAATTTTCTGTAATTCTACTCATTACATCCTCCTCCCCTTTCTCTTTCTACCCAGAACTGCCAAAGTCCAGTCTAACAAGTCACACTATTAATACTGACCTGAATTGGTAACCCAAATTTCTCCAAAAAAACAAGACTCCATACCAAAATGCACCCCACGCCTATCATTCTCCCTTACCATCCCAAGTTTGGAAGAGATTCCTTGCTTATTTGCTAATACTTTCCAAGAAAACCACCCGTGGTCATGATTTAATCAATTGAAAATATTCTTCAATTAGATGTGGTGATATTGTGTCCCCCAATATATTGTGCACCTTAATAAACTTATCTGGGATCAGAGGAACAGAACAGCCTCTAGATAGACATAGGGGCCAGAAAATGGTGGCACACATGCCTTTAATCCTAGCATTCTGGAGGCAAAGCCACACTGGAAACAGCCAGGCATGGTGACACATGTCTTTAATCCCAGGAAGTGATGGCAAAAAGCAGAAAGGTATATAAGGTGTGAAAACCAGGAACTAGAGCCTGGTTAAGCTTTTAGGCTTTTGAGCAGCAGTTCAGCTGAGATCCATTTGGATGAGGACCCCAGAGGCTTCCACTTTGAGGAAACGATATCAGCTGAGGAATTGACGAGGTGAGGTTAGCTATGGCTGGTTCTGTTTCTCTGATCTTTCAGCATTCACCCCAATACATGGCTCCAGGTTTGTTTTTATTAATAAGACCTTCTAACAGTTTTGCTACAATTAAATACTTTCTTTTGGTTCATTTTTCTGGTTTACCCCCCCCATGTGTGTGTGTGTGTGTGTGTGTGTGTGTGTGTGTGTGTGTGTGTGTTTAACTTTGAAAGGAAAAGGAACATTAAAAAATAATTTTAATGTAGATCTCATCCATTTCTCCGTCATTGGGTGATCTCTGTGTCTTTCTTGGGGTCCTGTTTTCCAGGTAGCCTCACTGGTGATGTGAGTAGCAATCCAGTCATCCTTGTTCCACCTCTAGTATCCTCCTATGAGTGAGTACATATCATGTTTGTCTTTCTGAGTCTGGGTTACCTCATTCAGGATGATTTTTTCTAGATCCTTCCATTTGCCTGCAAACCTCATGATGTCATTGTTTTTCTCTGCTGAGTAGTATTCCATTGTGTATTTATCACATTTTATTTATCCATTCTTCAGTTGAAGGGCATCTAGGTTGTTTCCAGGTTCTGGCTATTACGAACAATGCTGATATGAACATAGCTGAGCAAGTGCTCTTGTGGTATGATTGAGCATTCCTTGGACATGAGTGGGGGTAATGAAGGTAATGAAGGTCGAGGGAAAGAGAGCTTGGGGGAGCAGGAGATTCCAGCTGGATCAAGAACAGAGAGGGAGAACAAGGAATAGGAGACCATGATAAATGAAGACCACATGAGAATAGGAAGAAGCAAAGTGCTAGAGAGGCCCACAGAAATCCACAAAGATACCCCCATAATAGACTGCTGGCAATGGTCGAGAGACAGCCCAAACTGACCTACTCTGGTGATGGGATGGCCAAATACCCTAATTGTCCTGCTAGAAACCCCCGATCAATGACTGAGGGAACTGGATGCAGAGATCCACAGCTAGGCCCCAGGTGGAGCTCCAGGAGTCCAATTAGTGAGAAAGAGGAGGGTTTATATGAGTGAGAATTGTTAATACCAATGTTGGATAAATCACAGGGACAAATAGCCAAACGAATGGAAACACATGAACTATGAACCAGTGGCTGAGGGGCCCCCAACTGGATCAGGCCCTCTGAATGGGTGAGACAGTTGATTGGCTTGGTCTGTTTGGGAGGCATCTAGGCAGTTGGTCCTGTGCTCATTGCATGAGTTGGCTGTTTGAAACCTGGGGCTTATACAGGGTTGCTTGGCTAGGCCTAGAAGGAGGGGACTGGACCTGCCTGGACTGAGTCTACCAGGTTCATCTCAGTCCTTGGGGGAGTCTTTGCCCTGGAGGAGGTGGGAATGCGGGGTAGCCTGGGGGGAAGGAGAGGGGTGAGAGGGGGGAGAACAAGGGATTCTGTGGCTGATATGTAGAACTGAATGGTATTGTAAAATAAAATAAAATTAAATTAAAAAAAGATAATTTTAAGTGAGTATGGTTCTTGGTATGCCAGGAAATCAGGTGCTTACATTCATGAATAAAAAAGGGCCATTACAGTACTGTGCCTTCCAAATTAGTGTAAGCAAAGAAATACGTGGAATTCTGTAACCATCTCAATGATATTTTCACTGGTTCAATCCATCTCACATTAACTGTAATAGTAGAGGGCTCAGATCAAATTCATATATTTGACTAAACTATTGTCAACTTAAACAGGTGGAATTTAATAATAATAAAAAAAAACCCATAGCTCTTCAGTAACTTCTTTTAATGTGCATTGACTAATGAATAGGAGTGTTTACCTTGGGTAAAACTTTTCAAAACTTTGAATAAGGAATGGAAATTTAATCATCATCTCAAACATTATATCAAAATCCAGTTAGATTTGAAAGGAGATAATGTATTAACGGTCAGATCAAAGTAGGGACAATAAAAGGACTCATTAATAGTTTAGCTATAGGAACAGTAATTTTTATTCTTTTGTAAAGAGGTCTGCATGTGCTACTAAAATACAAACAAAAAGTTACATCAAAAGTTAAAAAAAAAAAGCTATGGTTCACTATACAATAAGACAGATATTATCCTGAATCAAATAGAATATCAATAAAATAGAAACCTCACTTAAAATCAAGATAGCCAGAGATTTAAAAGAGAATCTGAAAGTGAGCAGAGACACAGATTAAATGTCTTTTCCCCATAGTAGATTACACATTACTTGTCAAATTAGCCATGGCCTGTGCTCTGTTCAGGGCAGAAAGCAGAAGTGATAGGGAAGTTTTCTTTTAGAATGCATCAAGGTAAGATAGATCATACTCTGCTTATAATCTTTCCACTCGGCAAAGCTTTCTTACATAAGTATTTATAAATGTAATCAACAACAGATATTCTCTAGTAAAACTATGAATATATATAATAGATTTAAATAATAATTGAAAAGTATGTACAATTATCAAGTCCCCCAAATACGGCAAAATATAGAAACACTATCAAAGTCAGTTATTATTGATGGTATGAATACATTTTGATGGTGGTTGTGGTAGTGGTTATGGTAGTGTGTGTGTGTGTGCAAGTGCGTGTGCATGTGCGTGTGTGTGTGTGTGTGTGTGTGTGTGTGTTTGTGTTTGTGTGTATGTGATATGCTGGGAAAATAAGTGAGAAAGAGAGTATTTACATAAAATTTTTTCTAGAAAAGTCTTCCAGTTTCAGTCAAGATAGATTAAAAATTTACTTTTTTCTCCATCCCATTTATATTTTTCAATTTCTCCAAGAAAAATTATAAAAAGCAATTCCTTTAGTTTGGGGCAGCATCAGTAGAAAAAATGGAAATGGAACCCAAGATTGAATTATGTTAATGAGTGAATCTTATCATCACAATCATCATGATTATTTGTCACCCATATCTAGCCTGAACTCTGCCCTTTGCCCTGAACATAGTACTGTGTAGTGTCCTGACAAAGCAACTGTTAATCTGTTCTGGCTTGGAGATAAGCCAAAGAAACCTATATGAGCAAATATGTATCAAAGTTTGTGTTCTAGCTTATCCATATGTTCTCCTTCTATGATTTCCCCTGAACTTCCCCAACCGCAGTTTCAGGTACAGAGTGGCATTTGTGGTTAACTTATATGTTATATGGATGTAAATCTTGGTGAGGAGAGTATTTCAATACAAAGATACAAAAGGAAAACAAACAAAACAACAAATAACAAAACACAATAGGCCAAAGGCTGTGGGAAAATTTCTATAATTTTTACTTTTTGTCTCTCATGTTTCTCAAGTTGCATGGTATAAAACGTCAATCAGAGTTACTGACAGCAGAAGGAATTGTTGAACATTGACATTCTGACATTACACGCAAAAGACTAAGAAACATTCCCCTGGGACAATAAATAGACAATAGAGTGAATTGATACAAGATAGAAAAGATATACTGTATAAGGGTATTAAGTGATTAAGTGGGGGGATTTTAGGACTGATGTGAAGATGGATAGAAAAAGAGCAACCATACACACACACACACACACACACACACACACACACACAGAGAGTAGTGTAGCAAGGATTTGAAAATATAAGAAGTATTGGAATGACAACCATCTGAAGTAATACTAAATGACAGCTACAAAACGAAAGAATTTCACAGCCTTAACCCAGCTAAGTAGATGAATGACACTATCAAAGAAAGACAACATCCTATAAAGGGCTGGCTATTAAAAGATACAGAGCCCCAATTCACTATTGATCAATATTGTGAAAGTGTACTTCCCTCAAGATGATTTTTTTTCCACTTCCATCCATTTGTCTGAAAATTCCACGATGTTATTTTCTTAAACAGTTGAGTAATAAGGCAAACATGTTATGTACTCAATTATAAGTGGACATTAGCTCTAAAATAAAGGATAATCATGCTAAAATCCATAGACCTAAAGAGGCTAAGTAACAAGGAGGGCTGAAGGGGGGATTCATGGATCTCCCTGCGAACGGGAAATAGAATAGATTTCACAGGTGGACTGGGAGTGGGTGGAGATGGGAACAGGAGGAATTGCATGAGGGGCCAAGGGAGACACAGGGAGAAATGACTGGAATTGGGGGACATATCTGGGGCAAGGTATAAACCTAGTGCAATGGAAACTCCCTGGAATCCACAAGGGTGACCCTAGCGAAGACTCCTAATAATGGGCAGATGTGGAGCCTGAACCATCTACCTTCTGTAACCAGGAATGGCTTCCAGTGGAGGATCTGGGACATCAACACAGCCACAAAACCTTAGACCTACAGTTTGTCCTGCCTACAAGATGTGCTGTGGTAACTGTGGCTCAGAAAGGGAGTGGCTAACCAATGACTGGTCCAAATTGATACCCATGCCACAAGAGCAAGCCCACTCCTGACACCATCTAAAGGGCCAGGAACCAGAGTCTGGATAGCCCAGAGACCTAGGATAGAACCAAACACAACTGGAAAAAAAAAAGTTAATGAAATGATTTTTAATGATATGCTGCTTTACTTAAAGACTTGAGCCTAGAAAATCATTATCAGAGAGGTTTCATCCAACAACTAATGAGTGCAGATGCAGCGACCCATAGCCAAACATTAGGCAGAGCTCAGGGAATCCTGTGGAAGAGGGCAAGGAAGTACTGCAAGAGCCAGAGTGGTCAAGGGTACCGTAAGGAAACAGCCCACAAAATCAACTAAGCAATTCTTACAGGAGCTCACAGAGATGAACCTAAAACAGGGAACCTGTAAGGGTCTGACCTAGGTTCTCTGCATATGTGTTATGGTGGTGTAGCTGGTGTTCTTATGGGACTATTACTGAAAGTAGGAGCAGGGGCTGTCCCTTACTCTTTCCTGTTTTGGAACCCTTTGCTCTTACCAGGTTGCCTTACCCAGCCTTAATATGAGAGGATGTGCCTAGTCTTATCATAACTTGATATGCCATGTTTGGTTGATATCCCTGGGAGGCCTGCCCTTTGCTGAAATGAAAGGAAAGGTGGATCTGCAGCAGAGGGGAGGTTGGAGGTAGGGGATAGGGGGAGAGGAGGGAGGGGAAACTACAGTCAGGATGTAATATATGAGAGAATATATAAAAACAGATTAAAAAGAGACATATGGAAAGTTCTGAAGGAGAAAGACAATTAACAGATGCAAAGCCAACTTGAACATGACCAGAAATTGAAATTATTCATAAGACATTTTAGCATAGCCATAAAATTATGTTCAATGAGGTAAGATAAATATTCTTGAAATAAATAACAGTCACAGTCACATTTTTGTGGTTAAAAAACAAGCAGTTACAAGAAGAACTAGATAGAAATATTAGAAATAAGAATTACAATTTCTAAAGTAAAGTGACATCACAAGAGTGAAACCACCCAGAGGTGTGTCAATAGCGAAATTTGGACAATAAATAAAATTTGCAATGAAATATTCAAATAACAAATAAATCATTGATTTTGGAAATTCAGTATTTGAATGCTACCAATTCTGATATTGAAGTAATGAATGATTATGAACAAAATTAGTATTGGCTTTAGGGTAAATGAGATATTATCTCTAAGTTTGTTTCATAAATTTTAATTATTTTTGTCACACTCTGAGACTTTGAGTGGTTTATTGGTATAGTGAGTAACACTTCATGTAAGAATGCTGGATCCTGATGATTTTAACTTATATTAAAAATATATCATTGTGCTCTGTAAGTAGTAGGTTGAGAGCAAAAGAAACTGGATAGTTGCCAGGAGGTGGCGGCGCACACCTTCAATCCCAGCACTCAGGAGGCAGAGCCAAGTGGAGCTCTGAGTTCGAGGACAGCCTGGTCTAGAGAGCAAGATCCAGGATCAGGCACCAAAACTGCACAGAGAAACCCTGTCTCGACAGAAACAAAAATAAAAAGAAACTGAATAGTAACTTATGGTAATATTTTATTTGTACTGAAATGTGATTTTATTTGTATGTTAATAAATAAAATTACCTGGGGGTCAGAGCTAATAAAAAGCCACAGCAGAAGCCAGGCAGTGGTGACGCACGCCTTTAATGCAGATCACATGACAGACAGATCTCTGTGTGTTCAAGGATACAGCCAGCATGGAGACACACGCCTTTAATCTCAATACCAACCATAGGAGACCTGGAGGTCTGTATAGACAGACAGTGACGAGGAGGTCATGTGGTTGGGTTTACAACCAATGAGAAGGCAGAACAGAAAGTCAATAAAAAGACAGATACCCAGGAAGTAGGTCTCTTGCTGAAGGGAAGGACAGCAGTGGCAGGAAGGGTAAGAAGGCGGTTTTAAGTCTCAGCTCTTACTACTGCTCTGACCTCTTGGGCTTTTAACTCTGTATTTGGCTCTGTGTTTCTTATTTAATAAGATTATCCATCTACACTAACTAACAAACACATATACACCTACATGTACACACATAAACATACACATACTCACACATAGAAATACACCTACACACATACACATGAACACACACACACAATATACTAACACACATATATTCACATGCAGATACACTCCACTTGGAATCACAAAAGCCAACCACTATTTCTTCCTTTTGTGAAATTTTATTTTGAACACAAGATGCCGGTCCTATGTTAATGTCTCATTGTCTTTTTGCTATTTTATTTTTTTTTTAATTTTTATTTAAAAACATCTAATTTACACATATTTAGTACCATATAATGTTTTAATATAGATAAAAGGTGTGAAATATTAGATGTGATTGAACCTATTGTCTTCTCAGACATTTGTTGTCATGAAAATAATCTACAACCTTTCTCCTAGCTACTTGAAATATTCTGCAGGTTATCTATAGCCTGCTGATCAATTATATACCAGAACTTCCTGCTACTTACTGTAACTGAGAACCTAATTAGAAACTCTCTTTCCTTTATTTCTTAACATTCTCTTAAGATATGAATAGCTTGAAATGCAATATATATCTATTCATCTATATGTGCATCTATGTATGTATGTCTGTATCTATTTACCTATACTTTGTTGTGCATTAATTTGGATAAGAATTTAGGATTCACAGTAAAATTAGGTCTATAGAATATACACTAATTTGAAAATGAAGAGACTTTTCATAGTAATAGACATTGTACCACACTACCAGATGCCTGAAATCTAGGGCTCCTCTACTAATTTTAAGTTTTGTATTAAAAGAAAATGTCCATTCTTCAGTTGAAGGGCATCTAGGTTGTTTCCAGGTTTCGGCTATTAGAAACAATGCTGATATGAACATAGCTGAGCAAGTGCTCTTGTAGTATAATTGAGCATTTCTTGGGTATATGCAAATTGTGGCACATACACACAATGGAGTACTACTCAGCAGAGAAAAACAATGACATCATGAGGTTTGCAGGCAAATGGATGGATCTAGAAAAAATCATCCTGAGTGAGGTAACCCAGACTCAGAAAGACCAATATGGTATGTACTCACTCATAGGAGGATACTAGATGTGGAACAAGGATGACTGGACTGCTACTCACATCACCAGTGAGGCTACCTGGAAAACGGGACCCCAAGAAAGACACGGAGAAATGGATGAGATCTACATGAACAGCCTGGACATGAGTGGGAGCAATGAAGGGCGAGGGTCGAGGGAAAGAGAGCGGGAGATCCTAGCTGGATCAAGAAAAGAGAGGGAGAACAAGGAATAGGAGACCATGGTAAATGAAGATCACATGAGAAAAGGAAGAAACAAAGAGCTAAAGAGGCCCACAGAAATCCACAAGATACCCCCACAAAAGACTGCTGGCAATGATCGAGAGACAGCCGGGACTGACCTACTCTGGTGATGGGATGGCCAAACACCCTAATAGTTGTGCCATAAACCCATCCAAGGACTGAGGAATCTGGATGCAGACATCCATGGCTAGGCCCCGGGTGGAGCGCTGGGAGTCTAATTAGTGAGAAAGAAGAGGGTTTATATGAGCGAGAATTGTTGAAACCAAGGTTGGATGAAGCACAGGGACAAATAACCAAATGAATGGAAACACATGAACTATGAACCAAAGGCTGAGGGGCCCCCAACTGGATCAGGCCCTCTGAATACGTGAGACAGTTGATTGGCTTGATCTGTTTGGGAGGCATCTAGGCAGTGGTACCGGGTCCTGGGCTCATTGCATGAGTTAGCTGTTTGAAACCTGGGACTTATGCAGGGACGCATGTCTCAATCTGGGAGGAGGGGACTGGACCTGCCTGGACAGAGTCTATCAGGTCGATCCCAGTCCTCAGGGGAGACCTTGATCTGGAGGAGGTGGGAATGGGGAGTGGGCTGGGGGGAAGGGGAGGGGGGCAGGAAGGGAGAGAACAAGGGAATCTGTGGCTATTATGTAGAACTTAATAGTATTGTAAAATAAAAAAAAGAAAAGAAAATGTCCCTCTTTACATCTCTCATCTATTTTTCAGTCAAGCACATGCACACACACACACACACACACACAACACACAAACACATTGATCACACACAATAGGTTTGAGCATAAATGATTAATTTAGGATAACAAATAGAAAGTGGAACTAACTACTTGTTATGGAATGAGTATTTTTGTTTTTGACGGTATTATGACTTGAACTCACAATCTGGACCCTGCAAGGGTCTCTACCACTGAGCTACAACCCTGGTCTATAGGGGTTATTTCAGGTTTAAAGATAGCAAGAAACTAAAAGTTGGTAAGGGGTAAAATATATTATGTATTCCCTAAAGTAAAACAAAAAAAAATAAGCTTACATATATATTTCTATAATGCTAACAATCTATTGCTAATCCAAATTAGGTAAAAGAGAAGTAAGAAGTTTTTAGTTCAGTGATTTTAAAATGTTAGCATACTGTACAAAGATCATTAGTCAAGAGACTCTCAGAAAAACATTTGTAAGAAAAGGAAGCATCTATGTGGCAGCATCTTCACACTTAAGAAGTCAAATAAAGGAAAATAAAATCATTAAGAAAAATATAAAATAATATTTAGACTGTTTCTTCAGAGATGTTGAAATAAGAATATATAATATTGGTGCTTGTATTGCAAATTTTTCCTCTTAATGTTTGTGTCTCTATGAAGAACAGACAATAGCCAAAGAATCAATTATACAGACACCACAGGAGACTAAACTAAGATTTGCTATCTTTACCTGCATTGCTCAAGGATCTACAGAACTAGCTGCTCAAAATTACTAAAAGCTATGAGCTTTGTTGACTGAACTCACTCATTGATAAGACACATAAATGAAAATTAAAAATAAATGGTAGATATAGTGTTAAATGTTTTTACTGTGATAAACATTTTTATTGTGTTGAAATGTGTAATAGAATTGAAAGTAAAAAAAAAAGTATGGATAAAATCTTAAATAAAATGCACATTCCTTTGTGGGCTGAAGACAATGAGTTTTACAAGCTGTTTTATTTGTTTCCAACTGCCTAACAAGCCAGTGTGCTTCATAATATACAATTGTATAAATGGCCACTTGCTATGCCTTTCTTCTACATGTGTTTATTTATATAGACGGCACTCTTGCTTTTTTCTTTTCATTCCCTTATAGCTATTGCACTCACTATGTCATTATTACTGTTTGGTGGGAGAGTAAATCCACCTTTAAATGGAAAACAAAACAAGGTAATTTGCTTCATTTTTTACTACTTAGAATTCAAACAAAAAATAAAACCTCATTCTTAATCCTCAGTAATTATTTCCCATTAACGTGTTAGAATGGTTGGAAGAAACATATTTTTCCTATGATAAGTATACAATGTCTCGCATAGCTTCAAGAAAATGGTTTATTCTCTGGTGGAACTATTTCAATAGTATGAAATTCCAGAATAAGGAAAGAAAATAGATGTTTGCCAAGCATCTTTAGGGCTCCAAAACCCTCTCAGAGGTGCTCATTATATTTCTACAAATGTGATTTAATAAATACTGAAGCCCTGAGGTGATACTTCCCTTTGTGCACTTCTCAGAGCTACACACAAACTATTTAGTTAGTGCATAAGTAGATTAATGTTCCACAGTGTGGTTTGCAATCACCAGGAACACTGGACATTTGTAGGTTTTGCCCAAGCTATTGACTACCAATTTAGACACACAGATACCTGTGGGACAAGGTAGCACATTAACTGATGTTCCTAGACTGATCTGCAAAGGATAACAACCATTATCAAGAGGCTGATAAGTATCTCCAGGCTCCTTTCCAGCTGAGAGGCAGTTGACTCCTCTCCATTCAGATTCACTCAAGATAACTCCCATGAGAAGGGCTTTTCATTAAGCTGCATGGACACATAATCAATGGGAGTCTTCCTGTGGCCACAAGTGGAGAGAATAGAACTATCTGAGTGTTGTTCCAGGTACATGTGTTTCAAAGACCTAGGGTTTGTGCTGGAACAACTGTGTCCATCCAAGTGAGCAAAACACAAATTTGGTAATTCCTTCCAACAATAGAATGTATATCATTGTGGGGATTTTCATGGGCATATCTGTTTGTCCCAGATGCAGCCTCAGTGTCAGATCAAAGAAAGAAGTCCATTGAAGGCTATCTTAGTGAACCAATTAGTTTGCTGTGGTTACTTAGAGGAACATGGGTGACTCAGAGTCAACTGCATCACATTATAAGTGATGATGACTCATAAAAGCTACATCCCAGAGATACCACCATAACTAGTCATTGATAGAGCTATGGTTTCAATTTGGATTTTTGCAACTCCCTCTATCTTGCCCCACAGTGAGTAGTAGCTAAGCTTGTAATTTATGAACCCACGTTACTTAGCAGAGGACTCTTGATGGACACATCACTCAGAATGTAGAACAATCACAATATGTCTATCTGTATGGAATTATCTCATTGAATAAATCTCAGTAGGACCATCAGAGTTTTCTAGATATTTTCTCCACAAATTACTTGGAAACACTTTAATAATCCACTTTCCTGTAATTCAAAGTACACAGCACGTGATAGAACTACACATGGCATGAACACATATTCACCATTTCTAAATGGTGAGCAATCCTTCACAACCCTATCAAGTTGACCATGTAGCCAATGACAGCATAGATATTTCCATGTTTAATTTAAATTTTACTCTACTCCAAGTACAATCTCTCTGTGCCTTCCATGGTAAAGAACATATTTATTATCCAGTTGGCATAGCCCAGAAATCAGGGGTTGGTTGCCATTGGCCCTCTCCCTTCCTTATCCTTTATACCCACTCCTTAGCACAAGTGACTACCTTTTACCATATTCTGAATGAATTAGGTTTTATATACAGTACAAAAATGCATAAATGATATATAGTAGAAATTACCATTTAGAAGCAGAAACACTAAGGTTGAGTTAGTAAGAGGACTATATATTTATATCCCTAATGCTCTCTTTGCAATATAAGTACTTACTGTTTTAAATGATAATCAAATCTGAGTAGTATGTAAATTATTATATAGCCCACTCTCTCATTTTCTCATTCTCTTTTGCCTGGACATATGTATTGGAATGTGTGCTAGATAAATGAGTACATACATAGATTGCTCTTCATTTTATTGTCCTATTCCTCATTCTTACATAATTTCAGAGGTTATTGAAATGCCTGTCTAAATGAACTATGCATTTATACATTCTCTCCCTCATATTTACTCTCTATACAATCACCAGAATGAATTCTCTAAAACATAAATAAACTCATGCCACGTGTTTCTAGGATTACTACTTTTCATTTTAGTCATAGGAAGAATATAAACAATTTTCATATCCCTAAAGTCTGAAAACCATCTGCTAGCTTCTCTAACTTGCATTACAATCTTCTCCTGGTACCTCAAACTTTCTCATAGACTGTCCATAACATGTCCATATGACCTGTAGTCGAATTTCTAAATGGTTTATTAAATAAAAAACACAGAGTCAGAAATTTGGGTTAAAGCCTTAGAGAGATTGGAAAATATGGAAAGCTACCAGCTAACCTCACCTCACCAAATCTGCAGCTTCCAAGGACCATGACATCCTGTCTACCCAGGCTTATATGCCTTGCTTTTTCACCCTCTCATTGGCTATTAGTCCAGCAACCTCATTTCCTCTTCTTACACACTTCTGTCACTGTATGTCTGTCTTTTCTGACCTCCAGGTCTCTATGGTTGATACTGGGATTAAAGGTGTGTGTCACCATGCTTGGCTTTGTTCCCTAGTGTGGCCTTGAACAAACAGAGATCCTGCCTGCTAAGGGATTAAGGGTGAGTGCTGCCTGACTTCCTTTCTTAAAATGGCTGGCCTTTCCCCCCTGATCTCCAGGCAAGCTTTATTTAACACACAGATAGAATATCACCATATTTCAGCACAAAATATCACCACAATGACCCTTACTGAATATCTTTAATATCCTTGAAGAACATGCTATTAGCATTTTCCTATACTCTTTCCTCATTTCATCTACTTACAGTGATGCCTTTGTACACCTCTGCTAGATCCTTGACTCCTTCCCACTGGTAATTGAAAGACTCTGGCATGCCTTGGTTAGGACACATAAATGGGTCTGCTGCATATATTTGGGTATGCTCAATTGGAGCAGTGAGGGGCAAATGGTGGGAAGAGATTAATTCCAGGAATATTTGAGTTCTTGACACAGGGCTGTATTCACTACATTATTATTTTAAAATTTCATTCATTTTTTCTGTTTTCTCCATATAACCCATCTTCGTTTTAATCTTGAAAAAGACAACTGCCATCTCCACTTGTCCAGATTATGTTATAGGCTACCACTGCTCAATCTCTCATACTTATTTATTAACTTGTTAATGTTACTCTGCAAAGCAATTTTCTGGGTTATATTTTCTTCCTCCTTTATACATATGAATATGTGCTATGGTATACCATATGTAATTTTTATTTTTTTCTTATTAGTTTTTCCCTTTTCTGAGTAGGGTAGAAATCATTTTACAGTTTTCAAACCCGGATTCTGATAGTAACAATGGACCTTGTGCATTATGAGGCATCACAGTACCCAGAGAATCAGATAGGGTTTCAAGTTCAAATCTCACATTTACATTTTCTTTAATGTGTAATGAATGCTAAGGATCGCTGTCCTTGGTAGGAGTAATTTGCTTATAATGAGATTTGAGGAGTCCCCTAGGCTCTGCATAGAAAACAAGAATGTTTGACAAATCATTTCTAGATGTTTGGATATGACATTAATGTTAAGTGGTACTTTATGAACAATTGTTAATTAAGAAAATATGGTATTGCACTTTTGTGATGACCCAAGAAGTTTTGTGTTTACTGAAGCATACAACCAACATGTCATGTACTATACTATAATCACAAACACATAAATTAGAAGTCACATCTTTGAGGTCACTTCTGGTACGTATTTTTCACAGAAACTGATCTTATGATTTATTAAATAATATATGAATAAAACACAAATTAATCCTCTTTCTTCTTCCTCATTTTCCATGATTTCAAAAAGATCTGAATCAATTTCATATTTATTCTAAGAAGATATGATATACCGTATAAAAGGAAATGTGAGCCATTATTTGCTATTCATAAATTTCAGTGTGTTAAATAAACTTCTATGTGTTAGAATACTACATTATTTTAAATAAACACTTCTGAACATAATACATAGCTTCAAATATTTAAGAAGTCTAATTAATTGGCCACAGTCATTAGTAAACTTTAGTTTCCTAAAACTCAAAGTAAGACAAGTTTCCTACAGATACAATGTGAATTACAGCAACCAAATACAGAGCACAACTCATAGAGAAGAAATACTAGATAGCAACTGCTGTGGGATAATGCTTTTGTACACTGGTTTAATAAAATGCTGATTGGTCGCTAGCCAGGCAGGAAGTATAGGCAGAATAAGCAGATGAGAATTCTGGGAAGAGTAAGGCTGAGTCAGAAGACACCAGTCCAGGGAGCAGCAGGTAAATGGCACACAGGTAAAGCTACAGAACATGGGGAAACATATAGATTAACAGAAAAGGGCTGAGTTTAAATGTAAGAACTAGTCAGTGGTAGGCCTGAGCTAGTGGTCAAACAGTTATAATTAATATAAGCCTCTGTGTGTTTATTTGGGTCCAAGTGGCTGTGGGACTGGTGGGTGAGAGAGATTTGTCCTGTCCACAGGCCAGGGAGGACCAGGAAAACTTTGAGTTACAAGCAACCATGTACATCATATTAAAATGCTCAGTGCAATCATCCTCTTCTGGAGTTTTCCCATTGGGTTGAGCCTGGTATACATAAATCCTGGACACTTTCTACTGTCTTAATCCAGATGACAACCAGAGTTCAGGCTACTCAAGCTGATTATTCAACTCAAATTCAAAGAAAAATAATAAAATAAATTACTTAATTTTCTGGAAGTGACAACTAGAAGGAATTCAGACATCAGTATGTAATTTTCTAAGAGGGAAAGGCATTTTTTTTTTAAATGGAAAAGAAAAAAGGGATTAAAAGTAGTGCCTGCGTGGAATACAACTAGAGAAATCTTATCTTTAAGCCAAGGGATTAGTCAGAATTGGTGCTTTGCACATTACAAGAACTACCTAAAGAGGAATTGAATATATGCAGACTTATTGTATTCTATATCAATTTCCATAACAAACTTGGTACTTAGTAGAAAATGAACTTCAGTATCAATCACTCTAACTACTAGCTAGAACTTAAATTCAAGGCTAATTAATTATCCTTAGAGTACTCAATATGAGGAAATTTCGCTGGAATTGTTTTCTGTGGAAGTAAAACCTACAGGTGTATCTGCATCAAATGCATAAAGAGTAGCACTGGAGCTTTGCAATTCTGGAAGGAACTGTCCAATGAAAATAATCACAGACTATGTTGCAGCTCTTTCTCATCTGTAGGGTCAAAGTCATACTCAAACAATGAAATGTTTAAAATCACCTTTGAGCTTTCCTTCCAACAGTTGAAACACAAGTAATAAGATCAATCTCAACCACAAAAAAAAAAAAAAAAAAAAACCACAGACTCCTCCAACATTTGTTCATCACCTGTTTAACCTACACTATTAAATGTGAGATTGTTCTTATCTTTGGAGGAAAAACAGAACAGCCCTCCATTATATCCTGGTAGTATGCTGGACTTTCCATCAAGATGGGTCAGCTGGATTGTGAGAGACAACTGATTGATCTGTCAGTCAAGCAAAATTTCAAAAATGAGTTCTAATTCCTTTTTCCACCAGGAAATCTCTTTTGGTATTAAACTACTGAGAAGCTCTTCCTTCAGATAAGAATTACCCGATTCAGTTGATATGCACACACATACCTCCAAATAAAGTTTTGACTTAAATCAATCCTAAACCAATTAGTCAATACTGTATGTTTCCTTAAGTTGAAATTAAACTTTCATCTCTGTAAACTTAAAGCAGCACTACAGGTTTGAAGGCAAAAATAAGCAAAGTTTACAATATTAGCAAAAAGCTGATTTTTTTTTGCATTTTAAGCTAATTAAAAATTTGTAAGGAAAATCCACACAACAGCTATATGTATATATCGATACAAATGCACATATGTTCACAGATAAAAAATTGAATGCACATAGTCAGCTTCTTTAGGAGTTGTCTCTTCTAAAGTTCCACAACATGTGAATTTTGCCTTCATGCTTCCATGCTACAGATCTCTCACATCAGAAATGAAGTGTGCAACATATGGAAAATTAATTTTCTCTAAAGTAATATTTGACTTGCAAAAGAAACTTGAATTTATTAATTATTTCCCAATATATTTTACATGCTTTTGAAGTTATACCTGCACAGTTTAATGACATAAAGTATTATGCCTTTCAAAAAAGATATGGATTTCCTTTCTGAGTATTATGTGATGGAATTTGAACTGATTTTTGGTGACCAGTGTTTTACTTTTTGATATCTAAGACTCTGTAGTAATTTTTGAACATTCTGCTGGCATTTTAATTATACTGGTATTATGTGTTACTATATTGTCCCTATCTCAATATTTGTATATTAACTTAGAAAATAGACATTTACTTAAAATAGAAAGCCCAGTTAATTCAACTGTAAAATTTCACAGCAGCTTTTCTACAACTATAGTTCATCACTGGCAACTTGCAGGTAAAGGAGAAAAAGCTTCTGCCTTGACCAAGGTGTCCAAATGAAAATCAGCACAATACTTTCATGACAAAGTAGAAACAGCTGCAATTACACATTGGCAGGATTAGAGAGCAAAGGAACTCACACTTCAGTTCCCATCAAGAGGGTGTTGGACATTTATACCCCTGTGAGGAATAGTCTTAGAATATTTCAGATATTCTAATTTGGTCTGTGGCCATACCACCCTGAATAGGCATGAGCCCTTCTGACCTCAAAAGCTAAGCAGGATCAGCTCTGGTTATTATTTGGATGGAAAAATATCCCACTTTATTGGAATTTGGACTTTATTTGCTGTACTCTTTTAATTACAATATATTGATGAATAATTTGTAAATAATTTCTATTAAGGAAAAGCAATCTTGTTTAAGAATCGCACATAGCTAGCATGTTTCTTATAGCACAATACATGGTATAAACCAGTGTAGCTATATTGTATTTTATATAATTGTGATTAATGACATGTATAATCATGGATAAAAAGAAGTATAGATCTTCCAATATTGTTTAAATCATCTCCTCTCAGTTGTGGAATCATCCTTTTGTACACAGTGAAAATGTGTCACTCTGATTGGCTTAATAAAAAGCTGAATGGCCAATAGCTAGACAGGATTTTCAGGGAAGAGAGGATGTTGGGAAGAAGAAAGCAGAGTCGCTAGCCAGGTGCAGAGTAAGCAGGTTCAGTCCTACTGAGATGAGGTAATAAAGCCTGGAGGCAGAAAGTAGATTAGAAGATATAGGTTAATTGAAGGTCTAGAACTAGTTAGAAACAAGTCTAAGCTTTTGGCTGAGCTTTCACAATTAATAATAAGTTCCCATGTCATGATTTGGAAGCTGGCTGGTGGAACAGAGAAAGACTTGCTACACCTCTCTGAGTTCATTCTGTGCTTTTTTAAAAGTCATACTAAATGTATTTAATCACTTAATTTATTGGAAAATGCAAAGGGCTCTATCAATGCATAGAAATAAGACTGTCTATCTAAAATGTTTAAAATAGGAACCAAAGAAGAATAATTTTCAGAACTATGAAAAGGAATCAGCATGAAATTTTGAGATCAGGATTAATATTACTCTTGGGATAAACTCATATATATCATATATCATTATCATATATTATATCATATATATATACCATATATATATACTATATATATATTTTTTATATATATATATATATATATAATATATATATATATATGCAGCAATAAAACCAACAAACCCTTTAAAATTATGGGCGGAAATAATTAAAATTGTTTTAATTTTTGGAGAAATGTCAATGAAGTTATTTGAGCCACTCACTACAGCTGTGGTCACTGTTTCTCAACAAAGCTCCAGAAAAATTCTGGATTAATATAAAATGGTCTTCTGGATAGAAAAATCCCTGGTAATGTGTTCAAAATTATCATACAAAATGTGATTAAATCTATGTAATTTCCAACATCACTGCATACTCAAGATACGGCAGAATTGTGTATTCATCCGTATTCTTTCTCTAAAACCTTTTTGTAGTCCCTTCCCACCAAGATGGTCTATAACTACCCTATTTTCTGATATTTCTGATTCGCTTTCTGAATGTCATGTATTGTGGGATCAAAACCAGTGGCTCTCACTGTGCATTTTGGATTTTATTTTCTGCATGTTATTGTTTTATCAAGAATTCATTTATTTTTTTATTGTGAGCTGTTCTCTGATATGTTTACATAAGTACTTATCTTTTTATAGTTTGAAAACATTTCTTTCTAAGATATGGGGATAACAAGTGGAGGTATGAAAAGCATTAGAGAAGAGGTGCATATGGAAACTTCATTTTGATTTCACTTATGTAAAAACCCAGAACCTGAAATTCTGAAACTTTTGCTTAACTTTCTAAAGAAAAGTGAATCTGTTTGATTAGTGCCTCTACTATTTTGCAACACTTTGTGCAACATACAAGTGTCCTTTCTTTCTCAGAAGCACTAGCAATGTCACACATTTTTCATTTCCATTTCCTTTCCTTCCTTCTTTCTATCCTTCCTTCCTCCCTTCCTTCCTTACTTCTTTCTTTCCTTCCTTCTGTCCACTTTCCTTCCTTCCTCCTTTGCTTTCTTCATACCTCCTTTCTTCCTTTATTACTTTCTTATTTCCTTTTTTATCTCCCCTCTCTTTCTCTGCCCTATCTAACCACCTACCTACCTATCTACCTACCTACCTATCTCTCTACCTATATATCTTCTATCTATCTATCTATCTATCTATCTATCTATCTATCTATCTATCTATCTATCTTCTACCTATCATCTTCTTTCTGCCTAGCTATCATCTATCAATCATTGATCATTTATCATCTATCATATATCCATTTATATAGCTTCTATCAATCATCATCAATCATCAATCTTCTATTTATACATCTATCTTCTATCTTTATCAACTAATAATTCTAGTTTATGAGCAAGCTTTTCATTTTCTTTTTAGTATAGTTATTTTAAAGCAGGTTTACTGAGTTGTACCTGTCACACAATAACCTTCACATATTAAAGTACACATATTTGACATGTTTTGATAGGTGCATTCACCTCTGAAAAGATAACTACAATCAGGATAATGAACTAGATGGATAGATTGATGGTTTCTCATCAGCTATCATTATGTATCTCTCTTCATTTCTCATTTGTAAATTCTGTGATATTTATCTGTTACTTGTTGTGGAATATCACTTTAACTACATAAGGATGTGTTACATTAGTTTATGCTATGGAATATTGCTTCAGCTGTGTAAGAGTGTGTTACTTTTTTTATGCAGCAATTGTTTAATTATGTAAAGATGTGTAGCATTTGTTTCACCTTGGCTGCCTAAGGCACACAACTGGTCTAATAAAGTGCTTAATGTCCAATAGCTAGGCAGAAAAGGCATAGGTTGGCTTGCAGGAAGAGAGAATAAACAAGAGAATAAATCTAGGAAAGAGAAGAATGAGAGAAGAGAATGAGGGAGAAAAAGACAGGCATGCCCATGGCAAAAAGCCAGGCAGCAGACAGACAGAAAAACAGGAGAAGCAGTGAAAGTAAGATACATAGAAAGGAAAAAAAAAAACAAGTAAAAAGCACCAAGGCAAAAGGTAGATAAAGAGAAATGGGTTAATTTAAGTTAAAAGTGTTAGCCAGAAATGAGCCTAAGCTAGGCCTAACCTTTATAACTAATAAGAAGTCTTCATGTCATGATTTGGGAGCTGGTTGGTGGCCCAGAAGAGAAAGACCAGTACAGTTATTAACTTATATTTGCCCAAAGACTACTAATGTTGAAATTTTGTCATTCATGCATATTATTTAACATGTATTTTTAAATATTTAGCTCATTCATTACGACTCTGAGATATCCACGTTTATTCCAGAGGTAAGTTCTTTATCAACAAGTAATTTTAGTTTATGAGCAAGCTTTATATTTTCTTACTAATATCTGTATTTTAAATCAGATTTCCTGAGATGTAACTGTCACACAATAAACTTCACATATTTAAAGTATACAGATTTGACATGTTTTGACATGTGCATTCACCTCTGAAAAGATAACTACAATCAGGATAATGAACTAGCCGTCACACTAAATTATCTTCCTGTTCCTATTATCTCTCTTTCCTGGCCCTCCCCAACACTCTTAAGATTCATTAGACAATCACTGATCTGTTTCCACTGTGTGTTCCAACTATCCAGATTTATAAATAAATAATATAAAAATCACCCTCCATTCAACACAAAGTCCAATTTTTTTTATTCTTATAAAACATAGAAAATACATCTATAAATATTGCTTTCTATTAAATTAAATAACATGTCTGGTTAATAGAGTAGCACAAATTCTTTTTTTTTTAACATTTTTTTTATTCATTTTGCATACCAACCACAGATTGTCTTCTCATCCCTTCTCCCTCTTGCCCCTGTCTCAACACAACCACTCATCCCCTCTTCCAACAGGATCAGCTCTCCCATGGGGAGACAACTAAGCCTGGTACATTCAGTTGAGGCAGGATCAAGCCCCTCCCCAATTTGTCAGAGGTGAGCTAGGTGTCCGATCATAGGTAATGGGATCCAGAAACCCGACTCATACACCAGGGATAGATCCTGATCACTCTGCCAGGGGTCCCTCAAGCTGATCCAGATACACAACTGTCTCCCATATGCAGAGGTTCTAGTCCAGTCCCATGCAGGTTCCACAGCTGTAGGCCTAAATTTTATGAGTTCCTTTGAGCTTGGTTCAGTTATCTCTGTAGATTTCCCCATCATGATCTTGACACCCCTTCTGCCTGCCTCTTGCTCCTATAATCCTTCTTCCCTTTATTCAACTGGACTCCCAGAACTATGCATGCTGCTTGGTTATGGAACTCTGCCTCTGCTTCCATCAGTTACTGGAAAAGATGCTATGATGACAGATAGGGTATTCACCAATCTGCTTACCAGGGTAGGCCAGTTTAGGCACCTTCACCACTATTGCTAGGAGTCTAATCTGGGGTCATCCTTGTGGATTCCTGGGAATTTTCCTAGCACCAGGTTTCTCGCTTACCCCATAATGTCTCTTTCTATCAAGGTATCTCTTTTATTGCTCTCACACTCTGTTCCTCCTCCAGATTTACTATCCCTTTCCCTCAAAAATGTGGTACATATACACAATGGAGTATTATTCAGCTGTAAAAAAAATGACATCATGAAATCTGCAGGCAAATTGATGGAACTAGAAAATATCACCCTGAGTGAGGTAGCCCAGACTCAGAAAAACAATAATAATCATACTACAACCCACAGCTCCAGAGAAGCTAGGAAACAAAGAGGACCCTAAGAGGAATGTGGGGATCACCTTGGGAAGGGGAAACAGGAGATCCACATGAGTAAACTGGGGGTGGGGGTAGGCAATAGAGAGCAGAAATGCTTTATGTGCAACATCTATAGCATACTTTCAAAACTTCAATAACTAAGCTTAACTGTCATTTCATCAAGTCAGGAATATGGGACCTCAAAGCAAGCATTTTTTTTTTATTATTGTTTTTTGTTTGTTGTCTTGCTTTTTCTTAAAAGTGGATAAAGCCAACTTAATAGTGAAAATAACTCATCTGCATCATATACACATTGCATTATCTGTTCAACATCTACCTCTCAATGAAGAAATGCAAAGTTGAATTTACACAAGTGTTTGACATGCTGCAGTCTGGCCTCCTGCAGGGCACATTTACATTATTTTTGAAATCAATGCACTACAGTCTTCCATCTTCAGAAACTCACCAGTCAGGAGTTCTAGAACTGGAAGCACAACTTGAGTCTCCCTCCTGTTTTTTACATCAGTGATGATAGGGCAAACACTCTGGAAGGCTTGGAGCTGGACTGCTAGGTAGAAAACAGGGAAATAACATCAACCAAAAAATATGGGAAAAGACAAAAGAGCACCTCACCTGAAAGTCTGGTGGAAGTCTCTCATAAGCTGATAGTCATAAATTCTAATACAGTTAACAAAATCTATTGTGTAGGCTGGCCACATAGAGATAACATTGCTTTCATATAAAGATGTCTTATAACATCATGTTAAAATACCAGTGACTCATGCTGAAGATCTAAGTGTAAGTGACCCAGTATGGCCTTTCCCAGATATAAACCCATAGTTTTCCCAGAATCTCACAAAAAGTCTAAAAGCTTCATTTACAGTAAAGACATGCTTTAACCTCATTATGCAACCTTTGGGACCAATGGGTTTACCACATCAAATTTTAATCCCATCCAAATCACCTGAGGAACCACTCTGTGATCTCATTTACAAAAAACAAGTAGGTGAAAAAAAATATCCTCAGAAGTTTTTGAGTGTGATTCCAGAAGAGGCCAAAATCAATAGATATGAATGAGGCCTATTTCAATCTCTTTGTGAAGGCCCCTCCTCTACTTGAATGTCTATTATCCTTCCCTTGAGAATTACCTCTTGTCTGCTAATGCTAGTGTTTAAGTCTATGCTAAAATCTCTTCTTAATAAACTCCAACTGTGATTCAGATTGGCTCAGCCTGAAATTCATTACTGAACTTTAGTCAAGAATTCCAGCTTCACCTAAGTGGAGGTCTCTAAGAAGAACCCAGCTTCCTCCAGTCAACAGCTTGGAACAGTTTTCCAGCTCCTGCCCCACTACTGCTGACAGGCTTGCTCACAAATTCTGAGAAGTAGCCAGAAATGGCTAGGGGTGATTGTCTATTGGTTCCCGGCAAATTGTCTGCATTTCCTTTGATTTAATACATGACAAATTTAATTAATTCTTAAGCTAAAATTTATATAGTATGTGATACCAAATTCTGTACAGTGTTTAGTTGTTGTTTAATGTGGGGATTTAACAAGATACATAAGTAAAAGGGGGTTTATTTGGGGGTAACTTACAGCCAGTAAAGGGGTTGGTTACAGAATCCAGAAGAAGTGAAGTGCAGTCCAGCGGGGTTCTCGGTCTGCCATCCATCATCCAGGATCACTAGAAACCAAGAGAACCAGCACTTTCAGATCTGGATTCTTAAGGGCTCCTGTCCCAGCCACGCCCAGGGGCAGGTCCTAAGTAGGCATGGCAGTTACCAGCTGCCTCACTGGGGTGGTACTTCAAGGTTAAAGCTGGAGCAGCTACCCACTATAGTTGTTGTTAACTATACACTAACTCCTTTTCATACTCCTCTTCTTTCCTTCCAGCAACAAAAGATAAATGATGCAGAATAAAGAGTAAGCTTTGATTTGAATTGATCCAGTCATCCAAAGCATAAACAGTGAGATTGTGACACTGAAGGCTTGGTTAGCAAACACCTGAGTTTTGGAACAACTAAGGAGTAATTAATGAACAAATGAGGAATTCCCCACCAGTCAAATAGAATTGGTAAATAGGCTTCCAGAATTGAATCCTAAGAGATCTCTACTGTATATTTTATGAAAAATAAAATAAAGTAAGTTTTTATGCAAAATTGAAACTGTTTATTCTCCCCAATATCACCTTCTTAAATTTATATCCCACACATTTCTTTGCAAAGTCTCCTCATGGAAGTCTATAGTACCAATTAATAAATGAGCACTTCATGAAAAAATGGTAAAATTTTGAAGGTCAATATTTCTTGTAGGACTGTAAATCTATTTTTCCTGTTGGCCATTGAATGTAGAGTGCATTCATAAAACCTACCTAACTCTCTGTCACCATTTTTTAATCTCTTGTGCTATATACTGTTAAATGAGCTTTAAGTAAACAAGTCTAATACTAAATGATAAACATTGCCTTAGTTTTCTACAGACCATTTTGTAGCTGGAGTTTTCTCTCCGGGTCCTGCCAAACCCTGGCAGTCTGACAGTCCACTTATAAAATAAGCACACAGACACTTATATTATTTAAAAACTGTATGGCCATGGCAGGCTTCTTGCTAACTGTTCTTATATCTTAAATTAACCCATTTCTATAAATCTATACTTCGCCACATGACTCGTGGCTTACTAGCATCTTCTCATGCTGCTTGTCATGGCAGTGGCTAGCAGTGTCTCCCTCACTCAGCCTTCCACTTCCCAGAATTCTCCTCTCTCCTTGTCCCACCTATACTTTCTGCCTGGCCACTGGCCAATCAGTGTTTTATTTATACAGAACAATATCTACAGCACTTCCCCTTTTCTATTTTTTTCAAAAAGGAAGGTTTTAACTTTTACATAGTAAAATTACAGATAACAAAACAATTACCAAGCAAGAATTACAGTTATAATATCTAGTCTATTTATAATAACAAGTCTATTTGTCAAAATTAAAGAAGATATCCTATCTATCTTATATTTGTGGGTCTAAGGTTTCATATCTAACTTATCTTTTTATCATAACTAAGAAAAATTGTAACTATCTAGCTTCAACTACATCAAATACCTCAGAAGGATATACTATTATCTGATAAATGGGAGAAGGATGAAAGCAACTTTTGGGTGTCTTGCAGGGTAGACAGTAACAGCTGGCAGCCTGGAAAATTATCCAAAATTCTCTTGTAAAGTTGGGGCATCGATCTTCAGCCCCACGTTGGGCACCAGAATTGGTGAAATTATTAAGGCCACTTCACATAGTTAAAAGGGAGATTTATTTAGTGGCTTAACTTACAAATGAAGGGATAGGTAGGTTGCAGGGTCTGGGAAAGATGCAGCGTAGTCTGGCAGTGTTCTCTGGAGATCTCTGTTCAGTCTACCTCCAGCGTCCAGGGTCCAGGAAACAAGAGAAGGTGGCGCATCCAGATCTCAGGTCTTCAGGGCCTTCTCTTGGCCCCGCCTTGTAGGTGTGACAGTTACTGAAGCCTCAATGGGGGTTGGAACTTCCAGACCAAAGCTGGAATGGCTACCCACTACACCATTCCAAGCTTTAGGAGAACTGTGTGATTTCATGGAATTAAAATATAATCCTTAATGTACTTTAAAAGACAAACAACTTATTTGATAAAAAAAAATGATAAATTATATATAAAAATAATAAGAGGTAGAATTAAACTTGGAGAAGACTATCTTGTGTCATCCTAACCTTAGTGATACATAACACAATGCTAGATTCAGGTTATACATACAGGAATTCAGAACTACTAATTGAGAATGAAATGATCCAAAAAATATAAAGCATCATCATGTAACCAGTATGAATCTTTGTGGTTCTGTAAGATTTGAGATTTTGCAGAAAAATAAGAATTTGAGAAGAGAGAAGAAATTACGAAATATTTCATTGTACAATGCTAATCGAAGGCCTATGCCACCATTGCCTGGCTACACCTACATCTTAAAAGTACTGCCATGTTTGCCATGTTTTCTTCTAGAAGTTTCAGTGTTTCTCACATTTATATCTTTAGTCCATTTGGAGTTTTTTTTTTTTGTTGTTGTTGTTGTTGGTTTGTGTGTGTGTGTGTGTGTGTGTGTGTGTGTGTGTGTGTGTGCTAGGTGATAAATACAGGCCTAATTTTGTTCTGCTGCATGTTGATATACAGTTTTTCCAACATTTGTTGAAGCTGCTTTCTTTCCTATAGTGTGTATTTTGGCATCTTTGTTAAATAGGATGGTTATAATTATATGTACTCATGTTTAGATCTTCTATTTTCTTCCATTGATCTACATATCTGTTCTGTGCCAGTGTCATACTGTTTTTATTAGTATAATTCTGTAATATAGCTAGAAATTTGGTTTGATAATCTCTCAACCATTGTCCCTTTTGTTCAAAGACGAGCTAAGATGTTCGTGCTGATTTAAACATTGTATATATACACATGTATAAAATTATTGCATGAAACCCCACTAATATTTATATTTATTAGTTTTACATATCAGTTAAAAGACTTAAAAATCACAAAAGATGAGCAAAAATATGAAACGAAAGTTAATGAAGAAAATTTGGGGGATGGTGGGCAAGAAAGTTCGGGATATTGAATATGTTCATCATCTTGTGTTTATTGATAATGTCATGGCTGCAGAATTAATTGTATACTAATTACTCTTCAGTAAAATTATTAAAAGGAAAAACTATAGTCATAGAAATGAATTTATTTCATTGTAAAGTTATATAATCTTTTAAAAGTTCATCTGTTTGTTTATTTTCCCCCGTTTTTGATTAAGAAAATTTTTCATTCATTTTATACACCAATCAAAGATCTTCCTCTTCTCTCCTTCCCCCAGCATCCACCTCTCAACCTAACCCCCTTTCCCACCCACAAGAAGGCAAGGCCTCCCATGGGGATAGCAATCAAGTAGAGGAAGTCCAAGCCTTTCCCTCCTGCCTCAAGACCGCATGAGGTGTCCCATCATAGGCAGTGGGCTCTGAAATGCCCACTCATGCACCAGAGATGAATTCTGATCCTACTCTCAGGGAGCCTCCCAAACAGATCAAGCTACATAACTGTCTCATTCTGCAGAGGGACAAACCCAGTCCCATGTAGGCTCCACAGCCATTGTTCCAACTGTCATGAGTTCCCTCTAGTTTGGTGTGGTCATCCCTGCATGTTTCGTAATCATGATCCTGATGGAACTGCTCATCATCCTTAATTATTAGGGAGATGCAAATCAAAACAACTCTGAGAAACCATCTTACTCCTGTCAGAATGGCTAAGATCAAAAGCACTGAAGACAGCTTATGTTGCAGAGGATGTGAAGCAAGGGAAACACTCCTCCACTTTTGGTGGGAGTACAAACTGGTACAGCCATTTTGGAAATCAGTATGGCAGTTTCTTAGAAAATTGGAAATCAATCTACCTCAAGACCCAGCTATACCACTCTTGGTCATATACCCAAGGAATGTTCAATCATACCACAGGTACACATGCTCAACTATGTTCATAGCAGCATTATTCATAATAGCTAGGATCTGGAAACAACCTAGATGCCCCTCAACTGAAGAATAGATTAAGAAAATGTGGTACATATACACAATGGAGTACTACTCAGCAGAGAAAAACAATGACACCATGAAATTTGCAGGCAAGTGGATAGAACTAGAAAATATTATCCTGAGTAAGGTAACCCAGACTCAGAAGGACAAACATGGTATGTACCCACTCATAAGTGAATACTAGATATAAAGCAAAGGGTAATCAGGCAACAACCCACCAACTCCAGAGAAGCTAACTAACAGGGAAAACTCAAAGAGGGACACATGGACTGCCCTGGGAAGGGGAAATAGATGAGATCCCCATAAGTAAATAGGGGATAAAGGGTGGGCAATGGAGGGTAGGGGGTGGGGGATGAGAAATATGGGAATGTGATGCTTGAGCTGGTATAGGGAGGGAGGGGGAAAGCAATGAAAGTGATACATGATGGAGAGAGATAGAGAGAAACCCGGTGCTAGGGAAGCTGCAAGGAATCCCCAAGGACGACCCCAGCCTGGACTACTAGCAATAGTGGAGAGGGTGCCTGAATTGAACTTGCTTGTCCCTGAGATCAGACTGGTAAATACCCTAACTATCATCACTGAGCTTATCTCTAATTACTGATGGAAGCAGATGCAGAGATCCACAGCCAATCACCAGACAGAGCTCTAGGAGTTCAGTCAAAGAGAGAAAAAGAAATTTATAAAATCTTAACATATGGTAGCTACACACAATAATGATATTGAGATATTCCAAAAATATAACTAGTTCATAGAATTCAGGCTTTGCTTCATATGAATTTATTAAATAATACAGTTATTTATATACATTATATATATTCTTTATATATATATATATATATATATTATATATATATATATGTAAAATTGCCATAAAATCATCATTAAGTAGATACATTGATGGGCTTTAAAATAGAAAAGTACATCAGAATCTATCTATATAGATGAAAGCAATCACATTATATAAATGGAAAAATTGGAGTAAATCTAAATGTAAAAATGGAACATAATCTTTAGATCCTTAAGTTTAGCAGGTATTCCTATTAAAGGTGTTTGAACATGTCCTATTGAAAATAACTGACATACCATTAAAGATATTTCCAAAGCCATTTTGGTTTTTCTCACTAGAACAGTTACTTTGCCAACCAAGTCTTCCAAGGTAGCAAGTATTTTAAGTAATTGTTATGAATTTTCAATAACTTTTAAACTTTTTTTGAAGACATTAGTTTTAAGAATCATGAAATGCTTCTGCATTTGTCTTTTATTGTATTGAGTACACTCTTTGTCTTGATATTCAATTCTATAAGAATATATACATATATGGTTTTACTGCTGAAAAGATTTTTATAACTTTTAGGAAACTGCTTTGCAGGAGTTTGTTTAGAAAACATTTTCCAGCTGGGTTCCCTTTTCTTAGTCCTGTAACATTATGCTGTTGCTTCCATTCCCACCAGGTGGGTTTTTTGTTTCATTTTGTTTTTTTAATTTTTAAATGAATTTTAGCTAAATAGTGTTTGTACACATATGTTTGGTTATTGGTTTTTGCTATTTTTTAGCACCATGCCCATATATCAAGTGAATAGTACAAAAACTCTATCTCAGCATTTCTAGACAGTGTTTTGTAAAATTACAGAAAGCTGCTTAAATGGTCTTCAGAAGATAAAAACTGTTTAACAGACAGCTGGGTATAATTAAGCACTCTTTTCTCAGTAAGTGATGTAGTGCTATGCAGGAGGATGGGTATTGCAATTTCTTTTTATATGAGAATCCTATAAGGCATTAATCTTTGTCGGGAACTCTGTGATAAGGTATCTACCTGTATACTTTCTTATACAACTTCCTGCCAGACCTCGAATACCATGTAAACAGCCCCATGCTATCAATAACCACACTTAGAGCTCCTGTGTAACCAGAGTGCTGATTAGATATGAACATAACTTATGCTTTGCAAAAATGGATGCATTACCTACTTATTTTGGCTTAAAACATAAAATTGGTCTTCAAAATTTCCACCGTTTTGTCAGGCGTGGGGGCACACACCTATAATCCTAGCAATTGGAGATGCTGAAGCAGGAGGGCTGTGAATTTGAGTCTAACCTAGGCTACAGCTTCATGATGCTGATTCTTTCTTTTTTTAATAGGGATGCTTTTTACAAATGAGTTCTTCCTCACCCCATTGCCACTCTCTGACTTTCTATCAGACACTTGACAAATCTAATCATTTTTTAATTGCCTAATGGAAAGTGAGTAGTAAGCTACATAATGCTGAACTGTAGCCGGTCTTTCTTTGGACTGCCAGCTCCCAAATAATGAGACTTCTTATTGAGTATGAAAGCTTGGCCTTAGATTAGGCCTGTTCCCAACTAGCTCTTAAAAGTTAAATTAACCCATTTATATTAATCTGTGTTCTGTCACATGACTCATTACCTCTTCTCCATCCTGGATGACCAATTTCCTCCATGTCTTGTTGGCAAATCCCTGCCTCTCTGATTCTTCTGATTTCTTCTCTCTCT
Organism: Peromyscus leucopus; assembly: GCF_004664715.2. Taxonomy (NCBI): domain Eukaryota; kingdom Metazoa; phylum Chordata; class Mammalia; order Rodentia; family Cricetidae; genus Peromyscus; species Peromyscus leucopus. The sequence continues at coordinate 60,265,037 of NC_051075.1, read as the reverse complement.
CTCTGGAGATCCTGCCTATCCTCTCTTGCCTAGCTATTGGCTGTTCAGTTTTTACTAAACCAATCAGAAAGTGCTTTGGCAGGTGAGATAAAACAAACACATCTTTACAGTATACAAAAAAGATTATCCCACAACACTGAACAAAAAATGCTAATAATGAGGACCCCAGCAATAAGTTACCTAGTTGAAATGTGTTCATAATACTCACTTCATCCCTTGTCCAACTACTACTCCAACTTAGTTGTTAGGGACTTTAACAGAAATGCCAGTTTATATTCAGCATAAAATTTACAGACTTAATGCTCAAAACTTTGCATCCCCTTCATGCTTTATTAGTACAGGAATAAATATTGAGATTTGGGGAGAGTCAAACATAAGATGATGGATACCTCAGGCACCCTGGCCTTTTCTCTCATTATCTGATGATTTCTTGACATTTTCTTGTGGTGCTTCACACAGTAGTATCATTTTTTTTATGGGGACAGTAGCTAAGTATTAAGACACTATAGTTCTGTCTTCTGAGTGAAAATGATTCTCCAGTTTCAGACACTTCCCTGTAGACCAGGACTGAGTGCTTCCAAACACCTTATATAAAACAACCAGTCAATGGCTTATCTCCAAGGTTCTTCAGGTTGACCCTAAAATATCCCAGTCCTACTTATATTAGTTTTCTTTCCATTGCTGTGAGAAAACACTGACCAAAAGAAGTGGCTTCTGTGACCCTCATTGACAATCCATGGAAGAGCAGCAAGTGCTTTTACTGCTACACTGCTTCATCGCTCCCTGTATATAGTGAGGCTAGAAATAACTGGCAATTTTGATAAACTATCATAAATAAGAACATTTTTTGTCTACCACTACAGTCTTTAGGGTAGAGAAAGTGAGGAGAGTTAGTGGTGTTCAGCTTGGCTCCTATTTTCTGAATCATTTCATCAAGACCCCAAGCCCTTTATGAAGAAAAATACTTAGTAAGATTTATGCTTTATCTCTGTGTCTGACAAAAGTGTGTTGCCTGCTTCAAAGCTGGTACAACTAATGACATGAAAAATAACAACAGTATTATATAAAATAAGTAGTTTGGAAACCACCAGCCTTTCAAATAAGAAAAAGAGCTCAGGTAATGCATGATCCTTCCATAACTGCCTGGTGTCTGTTTTCTCTGTGAGATTACCATTGGGGAACAAGAATACATTGATGTCTTCCTTCTTATGGCCTTTCTTGTCACTTTCAAACTTTTGTCAGTTAAATTTCATGCCAGTTCAACCTTTATTTATTTTTTTTTTTACTATTTGAGAAGACAGAGATTTCCATTTTATGCAGAGAAATCAAGTTGGAAGTAGAAAGAGACAGGGAGACTATACCAATTTACCACTCCCTGAAAGTCCCTAAAAATTGAGTAAAGGTACTGGTGATACATTCCCAAATGAAATTGCTTATTCCAGGGTATAATGAGGTCATTATCATATCATGCTGTCCTAGTTTATTTTCTGTTGCCATGATAAACACCATTCCCAAAAACAAGTTGAGAAAGAAAGAGATTAATTTTGGCTGACCTATAATAGCCCATCAGGGAAGCCTAGTCAAGAACCCAAGCCAAAAACTTGCAGGAAAGAACTGTAACAGAGACATTGGAGGAATGCTACTTACTGGCTTTCTCCCCGTGGCTTGCTCAGTTTGCATTCTTAAAAAGGCCATGCCTGTTAGCCTAGAGATGACACTGTCGGTGCAGGTTGTCGTCAATCAGTAATCATGAAAACGCTCCATAAATATTACCATAAACCAATCTGGTGGTATATTGAGACAGTTCCTCAACTGATATTGCCTCTTTCCAGATATGTCTAAATTTGTGTCTGAAATACATAAACTGAATAATATAGGCTTCATTCATGCACTTGTAGTTCCCAAGTTCAAACAAATAGCTTACTATTCCAGGGTGATCACACAATAGATCATTCAGAAGGCATAGACTATGCAAGAAACAGACAGATACAAACAAAAGAAAAATAAAACAGAGGGAGAGAGCATGGGAAATGGAATAAGGGGAAGAGGGAGGGGGTGAGAACATCCTCAGGACATAATACAGAATTCTGCTTCACTGTATGGAAGAAAGCCATGAATTAATTAGAAAGATGGCAAAAAAAAAATCATGTTAGCATGTGTGCAAATTACTTTTTCAAAACCTTAAGAAATGATCCACCTAAGAAGCAAGCAGATTACCCAGAACAAGCAGAAACACAAACAGAAGAGGATCTGGGACAACACAAGATGGTACTCCTAAAAATGTTTGAAGGAGAGTCTAGGATATTAACTTTGTCTAGGTTACAAACAATTAAAAGCATCTTAGAAATGTAACTAGGGATTAAAAAAAATGTTTGAGTCTATAGAAAGGGCTCTAAGAAAATGAGAGGTTAGTTTAGTAGTACCTAGTAATAAAAAGTAACTAACCAAAACACTCTTTTAAGGTTAATATAAGTAATTAAAGGGCAATTTATGACATAAATATGCATGACATTCATGTATTTATGGTTATATAAACATTGGATATTAATCTAAATAAAAATTACTCTGTGTGTGTGTGTGTGTGTGTGTGTGTGTGTGTCAAAATGTTTGCATTATGGTGTATTACAAAAATGAAGAAGCTAATTTAACTGATTCATAACATTCAAGAGTAAATAAAAAAAAGTATTACCATAAGTAGTTGATTTAGAATTATGAGATACACTAGATACAACAGAAGGAGTAGTGATGTGAATTGCTCTGTTTTTTAATAAGATCATTTGTACTATATATACTATATACTGAGAAGTTGGCCAGGTGTGGTAGCTGTGGCTTGTTCTGTCTCTCTGATTTTCCAGCATTCACCCCAATAACTGGCCTCAGGTTTGATTTAATTAACAAGACCTTTTAAGACTCATGCTCCATTGTCAAATTTCTCACATATTCTAAGAAATATGTAAAGAATCTGAATATTAAATAATAAAAGAATAAACAACTTGTGACCTGGCACTGAACTATAAATCCCATCTCATGGCTCCTGAATTTTTGTGATATCCTCTTCCATTAAAGAGCAAAAGAATTAGTGAATAAATTTAAGTGCTTATAACCTTCAAAAGTCTTACAACTGTTTTTTCTCTTCTTTTTAGAAAACAATTCAACTTCTAAAATCAAAAGCAATGCAAAATGTTGGCTCATTTTATTAAGTGGCCCTTATATGTAAGAAGAATGAAGCTGGAATAGTAAATGTGTGATTCACAGAGTATGTTTTTTTCATAGATAATCCAGACCTACAAGAGAAAAATCTACATTGTAGAGATGGCTCAGCAGTTAAGAGCATCGTCTACAATGAGTTAGGTTCCAATCACCCATGTATGGTGGCTCATAGCAACTTTTAATTTCAGTTTCAGGAGACCTGATATTTTTGCCCTCTGTTGGCACTACCTACCACACACACACACACACACACACGCAGATGCATAAAAGACACATAAACACACATTTACACATAATTAAATATAAATTCTAAAGAAAAAATATAAAATATCCATATGTCTCTCAGAATGGGAGAATATTTTGAAATTAAAAATAAGAACATTCCTAGTGTGGGAATGTAGCTGACAGGTAAAGCATTTCCCTAACATCTGTAAGGCTGTGCCTTTGATCCCTTACAGTGCAAAAACGGGTAAACAGATAAATAAATAAATATTTCCTCAGAAGTTATAGCTACAATCTTTAATAATGTGTTAAGATTTTCTTAGCAAATTCCACAAAGTTAAATTTTTCAGTGCTATGGAGAAATAAAAATTAATATCTACTTGCATGGGTATTATGAAGATTAAATAAATACACGTAACATATATAAAAGCATGTCTGGGATTTTAATGCTGAAATAGTTTAGTGTTGTATAGTTCTAATAGTTCTGTGCATATAAGATTGTAGAGGCATAAAAATTCTGAAATACTAGAGAAGTCTTTTCTCCCTCTCCTCACTGAAAATAACTTTAACTAAGGAAGGGCTGTAACCTGAAATGAAATTGATCTCACTACTGACTAAGCTACTAAAGAGGTTTGAGCAGGCAGGAAAGACATGGCCAGTTCCAAAGAGAGCTGTCCCAACAACTACACGAAGAACACTCATCAAGCCTTACCTATATTTGTTGGATTTCCCAGATCCCAGAATTGATCCTTAGAAATTAGGAGGCCCAACATGAGATACCAAAGTAATTTTTTAATTGGATTGTGGTGTTTTGAAAGAAACATGGTAATGTATATTTTTAAGATTAAAAAGAAATGATTTTCCCAAGAAACATGACCATGTTAAAAATGCCAGCCAAGTACACCAAGCCATTCCCTGACAACAGATTCTACATAAGAGAACACCAAAATATCCATTTTAAATATTAAATAAAAGCATTGTAACACACTGGCATTCTCTTATTTCCCCCAAGTTTAATGAAGCTCAGGCTGCTGTGTTCTATGTGACCAAGCATGACTTTGAAAAGCATGACTTTGAAAAGCATGACTTTGAACACCTGCTCCTCTACATTTGCACCTCCTTTGTGCTAGGATTATAGACATGTGCCAACACGTGTGACTTATATGATACTGAGGGTTTGACCCAGGGCTTACTATATGCTACTTAAACATTCTATCAACTGTGCTATAGTCCCAGCCTCATAATGGATTTTTTTTTTCTGGAAACTCATAAAAAATTCTAGCTATGGAGAAAAATTATTTTTATTTATTATTTTTTATTTTTTGAGATTCTAATGTAATTATAACATTTCTCCTTTTCCTTTCCTGTCTCTAAATCATCCACTGTATCACTCCTTTATCTATTTCAAATTCAAGGACTCCTTGGCTCATTAATTGTTACATGGATTTATATTGCTTGTATGTATGTTTTCAGACCTGACCACTTGGTATTGGATAACCAACTGGTGTCTTGGTTCCATGGGGAGACTATTTATCCTAAACTAAGCATTCCTTATTTTTCTGTATATGTTTTTTTATTTATAGGCTTGAGGCTTTCCTCCATCAATGAGGTTATTTAAATGATTGTTATTTTTGCTTACCCAAGTTCTATTCCTTAAGAAATTTGATCTATATGCTATTTTTTATTTATCTTGATTAATTAACTTTCCCAAATTCCTCTATTAGAGCCACATATTGTCTTTTGTGTCCTGAAAAACCACTATTTAAATGGTCATTTTCACTTTCATGTTTATATTCAAGATGATAAATTCCTTGAGGACACAGAATTATATGGTTCAAATCACATTATCTCCATCTTTTTTGTTAGATAATAAATAAAGTATATATTTACCTAGGTCTATTTTGTGTTACTGTGGTGAAATATTAATAGCTAGGTAATTTATAGAGAATAAAATTTAACTTCTTACAGTAATGTAGTAGATGCAAATATCCAAGCATTGAGAAGTTTGTCTGGTAGGAGAATTGTCTTCTACAAAGGAGGAATGCTGTTTTTGTGAGCAAAAAGTAAAGGGATAAAAGAGCCAAGTTCTGAATGAAACTTCTTTAGCAATAATTTGACTCCAAACATGATGAAAGAACCCCGATGCTTAGTCAACTCTTAAAGGATTCCATTCTGAATCCATTAAATACTTAATACTAACAGCTGAATTTAGGAAGGAATACATTCACACCACAACATTATATACCCCCTTATTTCTCTTTATATCATTCTCACACGTTATATTCATTCAATCTCAGTAGCATTAAAATTCTGAACTATTTCCAGTACAGACCTCAACATCTATGTCCACAGTCTTACTTGAGTCAGAAATCACTTAGACTACAGGCAAATTCCTCTGCATCCTTGAACTGTGAAAAGATATGGTATATGCTTCTAATATACAACAAGGCACAGCACAGACATTTAAATTTCAAAAGTAAGAAATATGAAAATGCAAAATGAATAACAAGTACTCAGTAGTGTTACTACTCAACAAGACAAACATTAAACTTTAAGGCTGGAGAATATTTTTTGTTGACATTATATCATTATGTCACACCTAGGCATGTAGGGATGGGGTTGTATTGCTAAGGCACTTGTAGATACTATCCCCAAAGTATTTTCAGGGCAAAACCCATGCAACATCTCTCATAAAATGAATTTGAATACTTGGAGTTATATTAGGATGGCTTTTAATGCTGGTGGATGTACAGACCTCAGATTATGGGTAGATGCTGACGTGTCATTTAATTTCCCTGTTTGCATCTCAATGCAGTACTCTTACTCCACGTTGCAGCTGGGCACAGCATTAGTAAGACGCTTACTGAGATAGCTTTCAGTTTGTAGTAGATTTCTAATTGGGCTCCAATTCTCTGAGACATCCTGTGAAATATAAGTAGAGGGAGCCAGGTGATCAGTGTTTACACTGAATAGTTTCAGTATTAAGACACTGAATGTACTATAAACACTCAGTACCATTTCCCTCTGAAATGGATTCTGAGATACACATAATGCTTGAGATTGAGATAGGGCATAGAAGGATCACTATGTTGTGATGTTGAGTCTCACTACCTTTAAGGCCATCCTTCAATTGTCTTGATGAAGAGCACCTGCTTCCTCTTATGATTTTAATCTTCTTGTTCAATAGCCAATGGGCCACATTTTATTATTTTTTTTTTTTTTTTTTTTTTTTTTTTTTTTTTTTTTTTTTTTTTTTTTTTTTTTTTTTTTTTTTTTTAGCAGTGGCTCAATATATTCTTTCATTGATTACTGAACATGATATTTAATTCTTGACGTGATCAAGCAAAGACCATTCCAAATATTTACAGCCTATTTTGTATAAATTACATTTTTTTCTTAAAATTGCTTTACCTTTATTGCATTTAACTATAAGCAATTAGTGAAAGCCATGGGACAACCTGGACATAGTGCTTAATTTAGTAAAGATTTCTTCTGTTAAAATGTCCTCTTTCATTCAGGTAAGATTTTCCTTCCACAAATTCCTCAGTCATGAGCACAATTCTCCCAGCTTCTTTGTTTCTCTATGAAAGGATGGAGTTTCTTCTATGTTCTAGTACTGTGATGTTCACTACTGTTTGAAGCCCCCTAAAACAGCTTCTGGTATAGTGGACATGCTGTCTAAGGGAGATACTATATTTTCTCTAGTTTTCCTCATCTGAGGTCTTATACAAATCAACATTTTAGCTCTGACTTATACCTGTTTTTAGCCCCTACCAAGCTACGATGCTACCTCAAAATTTTAGGTGTTTATTTCATATTTATTATCCTTGTAGGTACCCATTTTGACTCAGTCCATTTTGTGTTATTATAAAAGAATACAAGACTGGAAATTTCAGATGAGCCGCCCACGTGTGCCTCATATTTGCAGAGCTTGTAACTTCCAAGATTAAGGCATACTAGGCTTGACTAGTTCGAGACGATCTGAACATGCTTTCTCTGGATGGAGGATGTAAGATCTTCAAATAACAGAAGGTAGATGGACAACACAAACAAACAGAACATAAGCCTCCCTTACAAAGGTCTTATCACATTGTAATAGTCCTTCTTTACTACTATAGCACATAAAACTAAATTTTAGAGAAGAGATATTCAAGTGATAGCATGCCAGCACTTGGGAAGGAAGAGGCAGGTAGATCTCAGTGAGTTGGAGGACAGCTTGGTCCACAAAGCAAATTCAAAGACAGCCAGGACCACACAGAGGAACCATGTCTTGAAAACACATTTGATTGGCATGTGGTTTATATTCCAAGAAGCAAGAAAACTTAGAAATAAGATGAGCTTTGTATTTAACAAAATTCTATTATCAGAATACACACAGTTGAGGAAAAGGTAGCTTAACAACAGAGTACAAAACAGATACAAATATTTTAACAATAATATTAAAATGAATAATATAGATATACAGAGTTGAAATATTAACACAAAATTAAGTCATGTCAAAGAACACCTAGTTTTCACAAGGAAAGCATGTTCTCATACTCATCAAAAGTTAAACATTTTGCTATTTAATCTTGTCAAAAAAATAAATTGCACTTTGAAGATCGACACTGAAGTTGAACATAGAATCCATGTCAAATCTCTACGAAATAGAAGAAAAACTTGAGAGTGAAGCAGAAGGCATGTCATATAAATTATTGGAGGTTCCCTACAATATTTCTTCAGGTGTCTTTCGAAGAAAGTGTAACCTTTGCTTACCGATTCAGAAGCTCGTTTTGGAACAGGGCAACTATACACACAAAGCACAACCTTACTTCAACACATGGGTGCACTTTCTAGAACACATTGGAAATATTCAAGGCTTGACTGAGATGAGAGAAGAGCTGTTCAATTATTCTTGATTCCGTTCTGATGATCTATGCCTTTCATTGCATCTTGAGAGTCTGTTTTTCTACATACTTACTTACTATTCTAAGGCCTGGAAGAGTGAGACATTTTAAATTATGTTTTCAATAAATTACTGTTTTGGACAGTTCATAGTTTACAAGCTTACGATTCAGAAATTCTTACTCTTGGAAGAGGGCTGGAATAGAGAACACCTTGAATTGATATTCAAGATCTAAGTTACTTCAAGTAAAAATAATATAAAACACACACACACACACACACACACACACACACACACACACACACATATATATATAAAACTTTAACTAAATTATTCTTAGAGAATTATATAGTCGAAGGATGGCTATAGATGCTTATAATTTATCCATATCTCTGTACATACTTCTGATAGTTTATAAATCATCGATAAATCGAGTTACATAATACATGTCAAGGGAAATATGCAGGTCTATATTTTATTACAGATTTCAAAAGTTGTAAAAGCCCCACATAGCTCCAGAGACCAACATAAAACTATGCTATGTTTATAACACAGTATTATTAAAAAGTCATCTGCTGACAAGATAGCATAGTTAATGTCATGTAATCATTGCCACATCAGCTAAGCAGCCAATGTCCTCTGCTGTCCAAATACTCTCAATCTTATGAGTGATTTTGCTTGTCATTGTCTGAGAGGCCAAACAAGGACAAGGTACACTTTGAAGTTTCCCTTTTCAAATATCACACTTATTTATTATTTGTCTCTGAATATAACAACTCACTCTAACAGGAGCTAGGATAAATTATTAAGTCTAAGAACACTACTACTTACCCTACACTAAATTAAAAAAAGTGAACAATGAAAATTTTCAGACCAGTTCTAAGATATAGTTCAAAGTATGTACTAGACATAGAGCACAGTGTTTCAAGGGTAATCTAAATTACATATTGCTATAGAAAATAGATAAGAATAGCCTCCAAAAGGTAAGGAGAAGTGGGTCTCTCTCTCTCTCTCTCTCTCTCTCTCTCTCTCTCTCTCTCTCTCTCTCTCTCTCTCTCTCTCATTGATTATGAGAGAAGTATTTGTATTCCAGATTCATAGCCTCATAATAAGGCTTGAAAAGTCTTTATCATAGATTTATCTACTGTCTTCACTGGGTAGGATGGCATTGTCCCTGTGTAAGTGTGTTTAATTTCCCTGGGTCTAAATAGCATAGGCTAGTATCCTAAGACTGACGTGCCCCATCTGAGTGATGTAATTGACTAATCTTTCTCAGTGATTCACAGGAGGAAAAACAACTCCTTTTACACAGTTTCTTAAATTGCTGCCATTCTGTGAACTTTGAATTACAGGTCTCAGTTTAAGAAGTAGCTATCAAATGATAGGAACCATTTAAAATGCCCTAACAAGGGAAAGGATGGTTTGTTGGGATTATCATTTGGCTTATAAACATCCCTCAGAGACTCATCTGTTGAAGATTTGGTTCCCAACCCATGGTTCTATGGGGAGACAGTGGCAACTCAGCTTAGATCAATGTGTTTTGATATTATAGGGACTATGGAGGATCACAGACTCTCCTGTATATTCTTTGCTTCCTGGCCTTGAGATGAGTAGTGTTTGACATATGCCATCACTGAAATGCTGATGTACACCATCACAGGCCCCAAAGCAATGGTGTCAAAAAACCATGAGCCGAAACCACCACTAATGAGCCAAAACTTAACTCCTAAAGTTTATGGAGTTGATGGTCTTAAGCATTTTAACCCACTAATGGATGACTAATAAAAAAGTTCAGAAAAGCTTGAATTAGTAAGAATTTTAAAAAGAAGCATTAAAATTGAAGTAAAATTTTAATATAATCAGAGAGGGCTTCAGAACACTAAAGATAGGCATTTTTGCTTTCATAAAATATCATCAGATACTATTATATAATTTTCATTCTAACAACAGAATTTGGAAATTCTGGTGAAATGACTCCTTTGATAAAGGCATTTGTTGCTAAACCCAATGACCTAGTTCTGTTCCTGAGAGTCATATGCTAGAAGTAAGGAGAAAGACAACTCTTTTAGGTAGTCCAACTAAAGATGGCAAAAGAATGCAATAGGTTTGTCCACATCATACTGGTTTTGGATGCAAGAAAGACTTGACTGGTAAGGTCATTAAGTCTTGTGTCACGAATGGTTGAAGGGTGACTTGAATCCGATTTTCCTCTACAGGATTATGATTTGAGCACTTATTCCACGGGTGGGTAGTACCTCATTTGGAAGCTGTGGAATCTTTAGTAGTTATGGCCTGGGTGATGTAATTAAGTCACTAGGGACAGGTCTTAGAAGAGTATAGTTTCTCTCTGGGTTTCAGCATTTCTCTGGTCCACTATGATGTGACCATTTTATGAATCAGCCTCCTGTCTCAGAAAATTGCCTTTCCCACTATACTGAACTGAAAACTTCAAAGGTCATGGAGCATCATAAATCTTTTCTCCTGTAAATCGTTCCTGTCAGGTGCTTTACCACAGTGATGCAGAAGTAACTAATGCACACTTATTGCAGACAAATTGTTGGCATGGTTGGCTAGTAATTTAGTTTCTTACTGGCAGTATGGACTTGATGCTAATCAATCACTGAAAATTAATTGTTGGTCTGACTATCCTAAAAATAGTGGGGAATATTTTGACTTCTTCTCCCTAATGTTTCATCTATATAAAATATGTTTTAGGAAAAGTACTTGAAAATTTCATTTTTGCCTTCACATCTGATGTATTTTGAAAATAATATAGAATTAGTGCTGTCATTTCTCAGTGGAAGAAGAATTTTGAATACTTAGAAATATTGACATCAAAATATTGGAATGCACTGGCCCATACAAAACCAAGGCCACCTTACCATCAGCCTCACTATTAACATTACCATTATCATTTTCTTCTGTCCCCTCATTATCATTATTGCTAAGAAACTCAGTGAGGAAACATATAATAGCAAGTGTATTGCAATACTCTCTTCTGTTCAATTTTCCTGGTGTGCTGAATTTTGCAAGCATAATATCAACCTTTCCAACACTAATTCTTTTCCTAGTCCTCCTATACCCTAGCACCTCCAAACTACCACAATCTTGACAAAAATTGTATTTGCAATTTGCACAGCTTTGAATGTGACCCAGATTTTATATTGTCCTACTAGTCATCCTGTCACTGGACGATTTTAATTATTAAATTCTAGGAATAAATCCAAAAAAGATTAGTAAGAGGCAGATCCCAACAGGGTTGGAGTTTAACCCTCGAAAAGTTTGATTTGGTGCAAGGCACTATTTGAAAATACTTCGAATTGTACAGCTGCCTTTCCAATGGCAATTTGTTATAAACTTCTTACAAATTAAAATCAAGTATGAATATCAAGGGAAATTTTAACCTCTCTATCTGTGATTAATTCTTACAAAAGCAATCAAAATATGGTCACATGAGAGTCATTTGATGTCCAAATGATTTTTTATGAGACATTTTAGTCCTCACTCTTCAATCAAAGTCCTCGTTTTAAAATCCAACAATAAATATACTCAATTTTAAAACACCTTGAAGTTGTTCTGAAATTCAAAGCCTTATGAAATCAAGGAAATCTCAAGTATGTTCATTCTATCAATAATTTTGATTATTCTCTGAAATATAATTTGGTGCGCCTAAGATTATAAAATTGGTTCATTTATCTTGAGGCTAAGAGAATTAATGAGGTGGTACTTGGCCAAGCAATTTCAATTCAGAGGCAGAGCCTAACAGTGTGATTCATAATTGTCATTATTGCTGGTTGTTGCGTTTACCTTTCTAGGTGTGATGAATCTGGTTTTAATTTACTGTAGTTGCATTTAGCTGTATTGCTGTGCTGAATCACTAGGACAGATACTGCAATATGATCCACATATCACTGAAGCCTTTCTATTTTATTGATCAAAGCATGGTATAGCTATAAATGCCTTTTACAATTTTCATATGGAATTACTCCATAATTAATTTTTATTAGTTGCAGTTATTGATGTGATCCTGTAGTCATAATACTAAACACTTTAAGATCATATTTTCTTTTATTTTAAAAGCAACCCATATGTTTAGGAAACAATTAATTAATGATAATACTTGAATTTGAAATCAGGACCATTTTGAATCCTTTCTACTATTTGCTATGAATTGCTCTAACAGAAGATAAAAAATGTGTATCATTCATTCTTGCAGGTTACACACATAGCTCTACTTTATACATCTTTGATTCTCACATTATGTTTGTTTTAGTGACCTCCCTTTCCTATTTCTGATGATATTTGAAAATCCTCAAGTTTTAGAGAAATATTATGTAATTCCTATCCACTTTTGATTTCAGTATATCAAGGGCCCTTTGTAGACAGCCAGAAACAGGATTATGAGTCCTACTATACAGTACAGAGGGTTGGAGAATGCAAGTTGATTTTCATATGAGGATCTTACCAAGTAGTGATGTTAAAGTAGAAATCAAGATTTCAGTTGGCTATATAGCTACCATGCCACCATATTGCACAACATGGTGAACCAAAATATTTAATACTACACTTGACATTACAAGAGATTTCACTAATCAGTAAACATGATGTGTCTCTCTGCTTATAGACACACACACATCCATTACATAAAGATGTTGTTGATTCAGAGCCTTTCTATATTCAAACTAACTCTAACATAGGCTGTTTAATACAAAAATAAACCCACTAGTTAGTAATTGTCTGTCTATTTTACTTTATAAGATTCTTATAAATATATAGCAAATTTCACAGATTGCCATTAAATACACAAGAGAAAGTACATTTGATGATTAATTTGTTCAAAGTCACCAGGAATGTAAGGCAGACTTTTAGCCTAAGTATATTTTTTAGTTCTAGAATACTTACTGTTTTTTAAAATATGTTCTATCCAATTTCTACTTTTTAAAGAAATTGTGCTAAAATATCCCCCTTTATGCCAGATGTTTGTTACAGAAAGTACAGGTAAATTAATGTATGTAGCAGCTTTCTTTTTCTTAAATTTGCAAGATCATCTGTCAAGCAACAATAGCTTCTTTCTCTCTTCTCCCAAGGGACCTAAATTTCCATTATCTTTTAATTCCAATCTCTTACAGTGCTTCAAAAGTAGTTAGACTCAGTATAAAGCAACTAATTTTTGCCCAGTGTTCAATGCTTTGGAAATCTCATAGACAATGGGCTGAAAATAAAGTTTAAGTGTTCTGTTCTGGATTTATTCCTCTCCCATATGGCCTTCTTACCACACATACACATTCAGTTCCTTCAAAAATTTCTCAGTGGAGGAAATAATAGTCATATCTTATTGATTCTGGCTACACATACACTATCAACTAAATTGACCCTAAGACAACCTTGATTATTCAGTTCTCGTGAATTAATTGTATATGTTAATCATTCAAGTTATAGAGTTTGTTTCTTCCAAAAAAAGTCTTTTCAGGCAACAACTTAAATCTGTTTATTTTTTAAATAATAAACTTCATTTCCTGCCTCTTACTGTTAAATTTGTTTTTTTGATATTCAAGTATATAATGTATTATGTTCATATAAAAACAGGAAACTTAGCCTACAATCAGTTATCCAAGAGACTTACTCTATCATGCTTCCCAACTTCTACTTTTTCTTTTGTAAACCATGCTGTTTTGGTTTTATTTCCTTTCCAGAATTAGCATTCCTCCTGAGCAGGCACTGTTCTAATTTTCCACAGGGTAGAGTTATCAGATCTATGGTATACAACTTACTATTTGGTTTTTTGTTCAACCCTCTGTTGTCTTATTGCATACCATAGAGATAAAAATATCTTAGTTTTTCTTGAGATATATGCATAAACATAGACAAAACACATAGAAAAACTCATATAGTAGGTGCTTGATAAATGCTATTCATGTCTATAAACCTTCCCATGATCATTCATAAATATATGCCTATATGGTTGTGATATACTTTGTAGTTTTTTCTGAAAGTAGGTATATATCATCTGCTTATAAATGTGACACACACACACACACACACACACACACACACACACACACACACACATAAACGTACCCAAATGCTGTTTTCTATGAGCCTTCAATTTATGTTTGACTAATCGCACTCTTGTTGCACTTGTTTTATTCTTCTTTTACACAGTCATTTACACAGGTATTTCTTTTTGTCAGTCTTCAAAATAAAGTAGAATTTTCTTCACTTACTAAAGCACTTACAATGTGTAGCTCAGCACTATCTGTCACTCTGTGCACATACCTCTCCCAGCACATATGCATAACTAAAAATAATATGACATATTTGCGCAGACTTTTTTCATACTTAAGAAATAACTAAACTAATTAACTTTTCATAGCAAATGCGCAAGGAAAACCATAACCAATACATGTGGGTTATTCAATGGCAAAAGCATTCATTTGATTATGATAGAAATTGTGAATATTGCATAAATCCTAGTGCCACACACATGCCCACAGGAAATTAAAGAGTAGAGAAAATACCACCTCTGGAAAAAAATTACTTTTCTGGTATGTGAAAAATCAAAACTACTCTAGGAATGTATATTGCCATTATGAAGAAAGAACACAAGTCAATGTTACCTTTATAAGGAAGATGTGATATTGAAGTGTGATGAAAGTAGAGTTGTGTCATAAACACACATTTGCTTAGGGAAGAGGTCATTGTTTTGAGTGATGTAGTCACTGGTAAGTTATTCAGGCTCTACTGGATACCTCAGCCTTTGCAGGCAGTTCTAGATAAACCCAGTAGATCACAAAAGAAAAATAAAGAAATGGCTCAGTTGCTGTATATGAACTGGTCACACGGAGGCCCAGAGTTTGATTCCCAGCACTTACAATGTGTAGCTCAGCACTATCTGTCACTCCAGCTCCAAAAGAATGTGACACCCCTCACTTTTGTATATACCTGCACTCATGTGCACATACCTCTCCCAGCACATATGCATAATTAAAAACAATAAAAATAAATCTTGGAAAAGAAAGCAAAACCAATTTCAAGACAAAAAAAAAAAAAGACCTTAAAGAAAATGCTTAAGCTAATATAGGCCAGAAAATGTCAGACAAGCCCAAGATTTTGAACTGCCTGATTCTTCTGTTGGAGCTCTCTTCATACAGAGTAAATAACAGGGAAACAAACAGGAATGGCAGTATCTAATCTATTGCCACTGCCTCTAATTGTATAGAGCAGCCTGAAACACAGTGCAGCAACATAAAAGACGAAAGCCCTTGCTATGGTAAGCAGTCGTGAGATCTATGTTTATCTTTAAGTTTACTTTCACAAAAGCCTCCACTGTCCACTGTTCCCCTGATTCTTGTAATCTCCTTGAAGGGCACAATGTCACTCAGTGACATCCTAGCAATGGAGATATTATCAGTGGAAGGCAGACATTGCAAAAGGGAAAGATGTAGAAACTCTTTTGATAAACTTAGGATCATAACTATTTGGCTGGACATTCTTTTGACCCTCTAGAAATCAGAGATTGGGGAAAGCTCTTGTTGGCTTGATAAGAAGGCAAGAATGAGATTATCTTGTCATGGGAAAGTGAGGAGAAAAAGAACTATTTTTTTTATGAGACAATCACTCCAACTGTGTAAAAAGTTTCAGTACATCTGAATAAATATAAATTCTGAGTGATTTCTCACCCTTTGTACATTTCACTAAGGGCTTTTCCACATAAATGAAACTGTGGGTGGGATTTTATTGCCTCTATCAGCAGCATCAGAGATAATTTTCTTACTTCAGCTTCTGTTTTTGTTTATCGTCAGCTTCCTTCTGTCTTATTTATCACTTTGCATTTCCCAGAAAGAACAAAGAAACACTATCTGGCATCTGAACACTAAAAGCCCATTTTTTTTCTTTTATTTCCAATCCTGCTGAAGTGTTCTTCAGTTCTTGTGTTTTTCTACTAAAAGTGTTATAACTAAAGTGAAAACGAGGTTTCATTGCAGAAATCATTGAACCAGCTTCTCCTGAAAATCAGAGAATCATAAAGTCATAAATCTTGTTATTCTGGAGCCATGAAGGAGAAGGCCACTGAGAAGTCTGAACATTCTGTCCCGCCATTTGGAATCAGACCTGAGCCTAAAACTCTGAGATGTGCTTGAAGAACACACTTGCAAGTGTGATTTTTAATAACCATAACCTGAAGGAACACTGGTGGGCAAGAGGGACACTTTGAAAGACAATAAGGCCGAGAGGAGAACGCAGTGGACATTCATATAACGTAGTTGGGCTCAAAAACCAAAATGAGTTACAGCCTAGCCAGAGACTTCAGATAACAGTGAAAAATAAACGAGGAATGTTCTCATACAAGGTTCCAAAATGAAATATTCCCAAATTAATGTCTAAATTTGGGTGCCATATGCCAAGATTTGTATTATTTCAGAATCATCTGCAAAGTACACGATGAAAAAAATACAAACAAAATGAAAATGGAAATCTCCTACCCATGAAAATGTTTCATATTCTTAATTGTCTTACTAGATAATCACATTTGTAATTATATAAGATTAAATGTCCCTGAAAGTAAATTAAGATTTTATAAATGATGAGAAGCAGAGTCATGCAGCACTATAGATGTAAAATCAGAAAGGTTATTCAATATTTAGGACTCCAGATTATGTAAAATTAAAAATCCTTAATATTGGTAAGACAATTTCACTTCACAATATGTTCACATGTAAGAGAAATTAATGAACATATTTGTTGAGAGGTTTATTCTAGAATGTATTCACTGTGTCACCAGACTAGGGATAGCTCAAATGTGGATCAACAGGATACCAAAAAAAAGTTGTGGTATATTTACTATTGGAAATTATGTTATAGTAAAAACAAATGAACTTCCAATATACAGAGTATCTTAGATATGTCATGGCATAAAAGAAGTCAACAAATGCTCTATACCACAAAATTCTATTTATTTATGCAATTAGAATTATCAAGACGTGTTTCTAGATGCTCACATCCTTATTTTCTTCTGAAAGGTAATGGCATTAATCTAAAGAAATGTAAAACAAAACAAAACAAAATAAAAACAAGCACAACAACAAAAGCCCACAACATGCCACCAAGTGAATCTTTTCACTTTTTGTATTCATTAATTTTTCAATGTTTCAAACTCAAGGAATAGCATGTTCTCGGGCTAAAATGAAATATTATAGAGGTTTATGCTCCTATAAGACAATGAAACTCAAATAAAAAGGAAAATCAAGAGGAGTAGGGCATAGCATTTAACTCCTATATCTCACCGGCCAATGATCCAGATCAGTGGTTCTTGATGGACAATCAAAGCATTTTATGTTTTTGTTTGTTTGTTTGTTGTTGGTTTTTGCCAACACATTCTGGTAGGTTACATGATATACCTTCCTGCTTTAATCTTTCCAAGGGCACAGACTGGAGGTTTTTTGTCAGTGCTATAACTAAAATGTGTACATATTTATAAAAGCATCTTAAGTTGGTATCCAGATAGAATTATGCCTGACTTGACAATCAAATATGATGTACAGATTCATTTTCTTTTATTAGCACACGGAACATTTGGAGATAGCATGGTTGAATGTAGATCTTCACTTGACTGGGTTATTAAATAACTAGGGAGTAAGATTTTGAGTGAGCTGGTGACAATGCTTCCAGCAGAAATTGGCATGTGAGCAGGGGGTGAAGGGAACACAGTGATGTTAAATGGATCCCTCTTCTAAAAACCCAGGGATACTTCTGGTGGACATCAGAACTCCATATCTGCTAGACTTTGAATTACAGAAATTTTACCAGCAGCTCCTGGTTTTCCAGATGATTTTGACCTCAGTCTAAGCATTCCACCATCAGCCTCTCATATGAGCTTTTAAACTAGATTGAGAAATGTGACCAGATTACCAGGTTCTAAAGTCCACAGAGAGCCTGCCATGGAGATTTAGCTAATTCTCCCAGTGAATCTTCTTTCTTATAACTGTATGTATAGTCAGTTAGCTGTGTCCTTCCAGAGAATTTTGAATGATACAGAAGATATAGGCATATTTAGTCAGATGGCCTTAGAGAGAAGAGTGGTGGGAAGCACTCATGGCTGAATGCAAGCTGGATGCCTTCAGATGTGGCTGCAATTTTTAGCAAACCAATGAGCCAATCAGATCTGTAATTTACAAAGGTTCACTGAGAGTGATATAAGTAAATCTCGTACATAGAACAAAAAGAAACCTAGGAGAAAGTTATAGAAATCCAAACACTTGAGCGATGGATGAGAGCCTTGATTCTAGCACTGGCAGAAGAAACTTAAAGGAGGAAATAATTACAAATACCACATACAAATACCAAAAAGAGAATATACATATATTGGAATCCAATAATTTTGACACAAAGTGTAGGAAACACAAACATAAGTAAGGTATTGGTCTAGTCCCTAGTTAATCAGCAACTGTTTAGTTTTACATATTAAAACTTTTACTGCCAACCAACTCTGTGAATAGAGGCTGAGTCTTAGTCTCACATGTTGGCACATGGATCTGAGGCACATGAAGCTAAAATCGCTTAAGGCAAAGTCACACAGAATGAAGGGGCAGTACAGGGCCTTTATCTTATCAGTCACTGTGTTGCATATCACCACCGTTCATGTCAAACAGCTGCCTAGGCAGAGAAGCATGGGAAGTAAAAATCCATGGCCTGTTTAAAACAAGCCATTGAAAATAACTACATGGCAATATACATACTGTGTTTGGGGAAACGTAAAAGGCCAGAAATAATGAAATATGAATTATTTCAGATAGGAAAGAACGTCAAGAAGTGGACCATATTACCTGCACCTCAAGAAACTAGCTATATCACACGTGTTCCCCATTTTTGCCATGAGGGTATTTTCTGTGTATGTGTGTGATCAGCAAGTTAGTTATTTTTAAGGTCTTCTGTGAATTTTTAGAATAGAATAGAACATTAGGAACAGAAAATGAAGGACATCTTAAGAACCATAGTGAGCTACTCCATTGTTATATTGCCTATGCTCTGGGACAGTGTACCCCCAAAGGCTAACATGCAAAGAAGAATTATTTTAAAAAGAGTAGGAGAGTGTTTGGCCATCCTATCACCAGAGTAGGTCAGTTCAGGCTTTCTCTCGACCATTGCCAGTAGTCTATTGTGGAGGTATCTTTGTGGATTTCTGGGGACCTCTCTAGCACTTTGCTTCTTCCTATTCCCAAGGGGTCTTCATTTATTATGGTCTCTTTTTCCTTGTTCTCCCTCTCACCTTAACTGTCGTGCTAGAAATCTCATCCAATGACTGATGGAAGTAGATGCAGAGATCCATGGCCAGATCCCAGGTGGAGCTCCAGGAGTCCAATCAGGGAGAAAGAGGAGGGATTATATGAGCGAGAATTGTTGAGACCAAGATTGGAAAAAGCACAGGGACAAATAGCCAAACTAGTGGAAACACATGAACTATGAGCCAATAGCTGAGGAGCCCCCAACTGGATCAGGTCCTCTAGATAAGTGAGACAGTTGATTAGCTTAAACTGATTGGGAGGCCCCCAGGCAGTGGGACCAGGACCTGTCCTTAGTTCATGAGCTGGGTGTTTGGATCCTGGGGCCTATGCAGGGACACTTTGCTCAGTCTGGGAGGAGGGGACTGGACCTGCCTGTACTGAATCTACCAGGTTGAACTCAATACTAAGGGGAGTCCTTGCCCTGGAGGAGATGGGAATGGGGGGGTGAGCTAGGGAGAGGGCGCGGTGCGGAGTGCGGGAGGAGGGAGGACAGGGGAATCTGTGACTGATATGTAAAATTAAATCAAATTATAAAATATATAAAAAAGTTCAATCATAAAACAAAGAGTAGTAGAGCTGCTCCAGTCTCCACTCAAGGACTAGGATGCTATATCCATCCATAATTTGGGATTTTAAGTGAAGTTCAGGCTGTCTGTTCAATATCTGGAGAGCTGTGTAATATCAAGGAGGGACTGGGTGTCATAGTGAACAGTGTAACAACTAGTCATCACCATTTTAGACTAAGTTAATGTAAGCTATTCCCAGTTATGAAATCTAGCAAACCTATAGGCAATTTTTTCTCTGGGAGAACATAGCCTCAAGATACAATTTTTTAAACTAATTTTAGATTTGATTAAAGTGTTCCTTCACAGATAATAAAAGAGAGAGTATACATAAAATTTAAGAAAAATAACAGAAATCAGGAGAAAATCAACAAATATTTCAAATATTGAATTTGACTATAAAGAGCTCATTATAAATAGCTGCATAAGAATCATTCAGTTTTTACGACTATAATACAACTATAAAGACAAAGCTTAAGTATAAAGAATTTAATCAGCTAATTATTACTTTCCAAAATATGCAAATAAGAACTTTATAATAAATCTACATCCTGATGTTTTTTAAAATCTTGCGATATGACTGCTTAATAACTATGCATAACAAAGTACTCATGAAACTAGAAATTACCCTTATTGGAGAAATTTACAAAATCCTAAAACAATCTATATAGTATTTTTAGCTAAATTTATTTTTTTATTTTACATCTTGAACACAGTTTCCCTCCCTCCTCTCCTCCAATTTACTCCTTTAATATACTCCTCCTCTCTTTCTGTTCAGAAAGGGGCAGGCAGGCCTTTCATGGGTATCAACAAAGCATGGCGTATCAAGATGCAGTAAGACTAAGCACCTCCCCTCATATTTAGGCTGGGCAAGGCAATCTAGTGTGAGGAATAGGTTCCCCAGAGCCAGCCAAGCCATTAGGGACAGCCCCTGCCCCCATTGTCAGGAATCCCACAAATAGACCCAGCTACACACTCTCACATATAGAGAGAGGGCTTAAGTTGGTTCTATTCAGGCTCCCTGGTTGTTGGTTCAGACTCTGTGAGTTCTTATGAGCCACATTAGTTGGAAAACTAACAACATATATAGTTTTAATGATGTGGTGATATCCTGTCTCAACTCTCAGACATTAACGAGGCTGTCTTATGCAAGGCACTAAGCCATAAAAAGATATAATAAAATGCATATTGAGAAAATAATTTTTTCCATTGTCATGATGTTGACATTTCTTCATGACATTGTCATTTACAAAATTATAGAAAAGTTGAATATTGCCAGAAAGAGGACACAACTTAAATATTTTAAAGTTAACTGTATATCTACTAATTGTCAGATAAAATGATAATGCATGTGTTATTTGCATTTAAAACAATAAATAATTTCATATATAATAGTTGCTTAACATATTTATAATTATTTATTATTTTATATATATTATACCCTGTCATTTATATTTAGTGTGATATCTACATAGAAACAAAACAGCATATTTTAATAAGTGATCTAGCAAGATTCCAGTTCCATAAAATAATTCAATTTTAGTTCTACACTAGTTATAAACAAAAATGAAAAATTAAAGAAATGTATACTATTTATAACATTATCAGAAATATATGAATAAGGAAATATAAATTTCACAATAATTTGGAAAATATAGTATGTTCAGGGCCTGACATACTAAATAGTGCTAAATAGTAAGATCTTCACTCACTGATTTATATTTACTGTATTCTCATTTTTTTGCATAGAAACTCTAAATTTATTCAAGCAATTACCAATATCTGTAGTAAATGATCATCTGTTTTGTTGGTGTTCTACACATAAAAATCCAAAATTACCTCTTTACTGATACTTCTCAATTTTTCATTGAATGTCTCAATTTGTAAAGATTATCAACTTGAATATGCATAATATATAAAATAAATTCAGATTAAAATTTATTTATTTTAATGTTCACATCTACATTTAAATGTGTTAAATACATATTAACTGAAATTTTATTTTATCCTATTAGCTGTTATCACAGTTTCTGGCTTCTCTTCTAAGTAACTAATCAGAAGCAACCACATCTATTTTATCAAGAATGCTCACTATCTAATGACAAAGTTTGAACCTTAGCTTACTAGCAATTTCATGGTATATAGTGAACAACACTCAGAGTCTCAAATCTTGAGTATCAAATCTTATCAAACAAAAACTACTGTTATTTTGTCAGTAGAATCTCTCAGAACCAGGTAAGAGTAATACTTACGAACACTAATTGTATTTTGTTTCTAATTGAGCAATTTCCTTTGAACAATAAGAAATTCATTCTTTTAGTTTGGTCTTTGGTTTTATTCCACAAGTGAACATCAATTAACTTCCAAATGTATATAGCCCATAAAAACAAAATGAAAACTACATGCCCTACCTAAAGTTTATGTAAATTAATCAGTTAAAGTTGCAAAAAGTATTGAACAAAAATATTCTTTAAATATAATCTATCAAAAGTGGACACTGTTCTACACATATCTGATAAATTTAGATGCAGTGGTGAGTAGATGAGCTTTTTATTAAATGGTGCTGGGAAAATTGAATTTATACCCCTACAGCACACCATACATGAAAGTTTATTTCAGGAGATATATAAATAATATAAATATAAATATAAATATAAAAATAAAAGTATGCAAGATCAAACACTAGATCTTGTAGACTAAATCAGAAGAAAATACTTTTGTGATCTCAAGTTGTCAAAGACTTCTTACAAAAAAGCAAACAAAAACATGTAATACTAACAAAGGAAGAGGAAATAAAAGATCAAAAGAACCTCATTAAAACTTAGAACTGAGAGCATCTCATCAAAGGATAGCATGCAAAATTTAGAATATAATTTACACAATGGGAGAATATATTTTCAGAAAATACAATTAGCAAGAACTCTTTTAGATTGTAAATGAAATCCTAAAATTCTATTTGAAACAGGCAGCCTGTTCAACTTACAAATAATAAAACTTAGCAACTGTTTCATAAAATAAAATATGCATAAATGCTTGTCTGGAACTATAAATCTTGCTGAGAAACCATGTTTGGGAGGTCCTAGCTCCAAGAGTAAGCTGTCATTTTGCTAAATGGCCATAGCATCAAACAGCCGCCTACATTTGTATCTCTGTACCTCACAGACCACACTAGAGAAGTTTCTTTGTGCAATGGACAAATGCTGACATTTACAACTTGCCAAAGTGCAGAAGGTACCTAACTATGGAATGGTCAGCCACAAATTGAGTGTCTATAACACACCCCCACCCCATAAAGCTTGGAGATCTAAGGGAGAAAAAAGATTGTAAGAGCCAGAAGTTGAGGAAAATCAGAGAAAAACAGTATCTTCTGGACATCACAGGACTAATGCATTCACAAATTCCTGGTGCCCACACAACTTGCACGAGGTTAAGTTCATCAGCCTTCCAGAATATATTGAAGGAGCAATTGTAAGATTCCATCTGTAACCAAGGAACAGTTGATGGTTACTGAGGAAAGCAGAGTCAGTTTTTTGTTCTGTTTTTTTGTTTGTTTGTTTATTTGGTTGTTTGTTTTAGGGTATAGCCCCTGGTAGGTCTATCATGCCCCCAAGGATGGTCCAGGACCCATGAATATATGGGTAGTACAAACTGAACTGTTACTCACTAAAAAAAATATGGTTGGGAGATAGACTGAATCCAAGAGGAATTAAAGGGAGCATGGGAGGTGGATATGATCAAAATATATTTTATGAATATTTGAAATTCTCAAAGAATTAATAAAATATTGGGTTTGATTTCAAATAAAATTTTACTTTAAAAGTAAAAGAAAGGAGATATACAAAGAGCCAATAAGAGAATTTTTAGTAAGTTTTATCAATTGTGAAGAAATGGGAAATTAATTACTTCAAATTCCAGGCAGGATGAAAGTATCTGAAAGCACCTTATTGTCTCATTCACACTAATCATAAGTTTATAACAGCATGTAAATATCCTTATCATGAGACAACATAACTCACATAGAGTAGAAGACTGATGTCTGATGCAAGAGTGTTCTCTAAGGGAGTTGTAAGGTCTCCCATCAGATCTTAGTTGAAAAGTCTTTTATTATTAATAATAAACATGAAAAATCAACTCATGGCTAAAAATAGATATAGGTTCAGAATGTGAGATGCAAAAAAAAGATTGAAACAGAGCACCATTCAAGACTGAATTTTATATCAAACTTCTGACTCCAGAGATCAACTGCAGGGACAGAAAGTGGGGGGTGGTGTTTAACTGCTATGGATATCACTCAGTTTGCTGTGAATGTGTTGTTCTGATTGATTAATAAATAAAGTACTGATCGGCCAGTAGGTAGGAGGAAGTACAGGCAGGTCAAAGAGAGAGGAGAATTCTGGGAAGAGGAAGGCTGAGTCAGGAGTCACCAGCCAGACACAGAAGAAGCAAGATATAAAAGTACTGGTAAGCCATAAGCCACGTGGCAACTTATAGATGAATAGAAATGAGTTAATTTAACATATAAGAACTAGATAGCAAGAGGCCTGCCATGGCCATACAGTTTATAAGTAATATAAGTCTCTATGTGTTTACTTGGGTCTGAGCGGCTGCAGGAGCTGAGTGGACACAGGAAAATTTCAGGTACATTTGACTAAGAATAGGGAAGTTGTTGAAGGGACCGTAAGAAACAAGATTCTTTGTGCAATCTGTCCAGGGCGCAAAAAAACTTGTCTGGTGTGATCTATGAGACACACTACTCTATGATACAGAGATAAACTAACCCACATCTAACACTTCCATTTCAAATCCATCTTACAACTTTCTGTTCATTCACTAATGTCCTTTAAAATTATGATGATACCAACAACACTTGAAGGAACTCGAATATCCATCAATAATTAAGTGAATAAAAAATGCTGATGTGTTAATTGAAACAATGTAGTACAGCTGTTAGACCAAGTGAGAAATAGCTACCTGCAAGGCCAGTCATGAGCAAAATACATCTAGCTATAAGCATTGGATACTTATGCAAAGTAAAAAACAGAAGAAAAAAGCATGCAAAAATAGCCTACAATGTTATGGAGTTAAGGACTCAATTACTTTTTGAAAGTAATATTTTAATGTGTAGCAATAGTTGCTAAGGTACTGAATGTTAGGTTTCTGGAAATACTTAAAATGTATAACATATTGGACAGCTTACATAAATATATTTCTCACTGTATGAAAGTAGAAATCTGAGGTCAAAACATCATCAGAGTTGTGTTTGCTAAAGTCTTTATATAGTCTTCCTTCTCTCTGTGTCTAAATACTAACCTCTTTCTCAAAGGAATCTAGTCATATTGGATCAAGGTCTTCCTAATTAACCTTATGTTGTTAATTATGTCTCTCAAGGATCTGTGTCCATATACAAAGTCTTTGGTTTATAATTTATTTAAAGATTTAAAAATTTGGTTATGTACATATGTATGTGGCTCTGAAGCTAGAGTTACAGGCATTTGTAAACCAACTGGCAGGAGTGTTGGAAGCAAAACTCTGGTTCTCTGGAAAAACCAGGAAATACTCTTAACTGCTGAAACATCTCTTCAACCCCACAACTTAAAAATTTAGTCAGTACTAAGACAGGCTAATTTAGCCCGTAAAAGATAGAATACATCACACTGCTTATGAGAGCACATAGTCTAGGGAATGAAACCACCACTCTCCTATGTGACTACCATGCCACTAGTTAGGTATCATTTTTGGCATACTGAAGAAAATAGTCATCAGAGATATTTTCTCTTTTTAGTTTTCAAAGAACTCTGTTTTGGCCCCAACATTGGTAGACACATGAAGGAAAGTTTTACAGATGCCACAGAAAAATGTCATTCTCATATTAGTGACTGTTTATAGACTGCACACTGCTCCAGGCACTCCCACATGTCCTTCCCAGGTGATAATGCATCCAAACCTCACAACAATGCCACTATCACTCAATGCTATTGCATGATAGAATTCAGCCAAACTACCTATGTAGGGTAACAGAGCCAGTAAATAGGTATGTTAGGGTTTAAATTCAGGAAGTGTAGCTTCAAAATAATAACTAAAACCATTATATTATTGACACTTGCAAATGCCCCAAATTCCAAATCACTCATCTGCCAGAAGTATATAAGAAAATAATTATAAAAGAAGAAGTCATGAATTTAAGAGAGGGTGGTTGGAAGGACTGGGGAGGAGTTGGATGGTGGAGAGAGAGGGTTTGGAAAGGATGCAAGGAGTGTAAACTCACGTTAGAAATCACCAAATTAAAAACAAGATGATGTTCATATTGTATCTGCGTTGATAATATATATATATATATATATGAAAATGGAAAATGAAAACTGGTTGCCCCTTCTTGGAGCACTGGGATTAACCACAAGTTCATCGGTCCCGAAATAGACATGAATATTTGCTCCCCAGAAACTAGTTTGAAGTATGTTTTTATTGTAATATATTTTTTAGATTTTCTTACTTCATTGATATAAAATAGAAATTTCTTCCCTCAATATTAAACAAATGTAATTGAAAATTGACATCTCAACTGTATTTTTACAATATTATTTAAAAGAAAAAGAACATGAAACACGGTTCATTATGAATGGATAATCAAACATGTGTTGTATACTATACCCTCAAGAGAATTTTGAATTACATATTGGCATTCAGCATTTTAAAAGCTAAGTTAAAATATGAATTTGTTTTTAAGCTGTAACCAAAGATCTTAAATTAGTTAGAAACTTAAAGACTATACCCTTCATTTTTATTCTACTGATATTTCTACAGTAGTATATTCTAAAACAGATACAGTTTATACCCACACACATACGGAATTCCATCTAAGAAGATGAGTGAAAAAGGTACCTGCCCCATCTTCATAGTTCTAACACCCCCTACCTCTGAGATCTTGCTCCACAAAAATTAAATCTTTTACACTTTCAAAGGTTCCATCTTCATTTGCCAGTCAATATCACAATTCTAGTTATAAAAGACCTATATTTATATATCGATATTTGAATTTTGAAAGGAGTATTTATTGATTTGGTAGTGGGAGGAAATGATAGTGGAGAGAGATTGGAATGACCACATTAGAGGAGATATGATAGAGAGCAGAGACAGTTCTGAAATATATGACTGTGAAGTATAATTTCTAGTCTCCTTATGTTTCCTACTAAAAGCAAATCAACAGCAGGAATAAAATAGTCTGGATTGATTTTTTTTTTAAATAATGTGTACTCATAAGAGAAAGGTTTTTGTCTTTAAACAAAATAATATTAAACAACACTTTTTGTTTGAGTCATTTTTCTATTTGAGTATTTTAACCTACTCCCAGGTATTAGGAAGTCATTGACTACACAGAGTAGCAGAGGCAATGAACTGTGTTTTGTCTGGTTGAATCTGTAATGACAATAAAAATAGATATTGAAGCAATGATACAAAAAATGAAAGTTGCATTCATGTCTAAAACATCATGTAAACAGTAAGGGGGGTTTATCCTTGGTATTTTTGCATTGATTTTTTTTTTCATGAAAAAGAATTTGAAGTTAAAGAGAGACAGAAAGTAAGAATTAAAGAGAGACAGAAAGAGATAGAGATAGGAAGAGACAAAACCAGAAAGACACTATTTAGATTTGCAATGTAGAAACTTTGTTTATTCAAAGGCCTTAAGTGACATTTCGATATTGAATATGGTCAGCAACTAATAGGCATTAATCTTATTATATCATAGATCTGTATCCAAACACTATGGTGACGCAAAGATAAATGAGCCTTGGCCTCTCCGATTGCTGAACCTGCATTCTACTCTGGACCATGAGTCATTCTAAGTGGCAAATAATAAGAACATCTCCTATGGTGTTTGGGGAAAAATATTGATAGTTGTGACCTCGGCTGGTGAAGAAAGGCTTTGTGGGGGAAATCAGATTTACCTACATCATAAAATTATAGGGAATGAATAATATGCCACAATCTATATAATATTTTACTTAGACATTGGCTCACTTCTTGCTGACAGCTGATTCTCTGTACAAATTTTGGAAGAGCACGAAGAGATACCATTAGAAGAGAAAGGTATCACCAAGTAGAAAGAGCCCCATTATCCAAGAAGCTCTAAGGTTTGTGCTTACTTTTAAGCTACTGATATTTTTCTCATGCATGGAGGCTGAGGAAATGCACACACATAGACATGGGGTCTGGTAAAACAGAATCAAGAGTTTCCTTGAGTTGGTGGGACTACACTGGTTTTAGTTTAAAGCTAGAAAAAGAAATAGCACTGTAGTTTATCTTTGCCCAGCGACCTGGTTTAGACAAGTATCTACAGCTTTTCAAAACCAACCATTCACAGTAAACAATGCCAATAGGGAAAATGTCTTGTGACTCTTCAGATGAGATCTGTGGACAGGCCTAATTCAACACCTACCTTCAAAATTGAATTTATATTAACAGTATGCATTGAAAAAAATTTCCAGTAGAACTCATAAATTCAGTTTGAAATTAATGAAATGACCTCTTCACTGAAAAAAAAATGAAGAGAAATAAATGGCACCTGTTAAGGGCCACAACTAATAAACTTTTCAGTGTCTGAAAAGTGAATATGACTCTTCATAATATTGTCTAGTGACTTATATAAAATTCTTTATCCTCTATAGAAATAATTAGTCTGAGTCTGTATTTTGCTACAATTTTCTTCCTATGTAATCTCACTGAATATTAAATGGATAAATAATGCTTTGGATGTATATATGTATGTAAGTCAGAGCTTATAAGATGCCAATTCAGATCTTGAACTGTTTTTAGGTGATAATTGCATCTTCCAAAGTATATCCATATAATGTCAATAGAATTGAAAATATATAAAATCACAAGAGACTAAAGGATTTGAAACCAATAGGAAACATTGGTTATAAGAAAAAATAGTTAAATCAGATGTTGATTGCCTTCTCCCATGAGTTCTGTGCAATCATTGCCTTAGCATATTTTTCAGGAAGGACAGCTTGTAGGCAAAAGGTTTTGTGGCTGGGTTGGTGTCGACATTTCACTTTCTGTAGCCTGAAGAGTAACTTCCCCAACTCAAAGAGACTAGAATCTAGGCATGAAGACTACATTAGGCAGCAGCTTGACTTCTCTGTGTTCAATGAATTTTGTGGGTGTGGTCCTCAGCAATGGGACTCTGATGCTGGTTTGCAGAAAGCTATTCTTTGTTTTAGTAACAGCCTAGGTCGTTTGGGAATTTTCATGGGACCTCCTTGGACAAAAACTCCATTGAATACAACCTAGTTCCAGTACTGGAAGCCTTGCCTGGTGACAAGAAATGACCATTTGAAACTCCATATCCCCCAGTACTAGAAGTCCTCATTAGAATCACTATCAGATTTCAGGAATTTTCACTGCACTAGGTTTCCAAACCATCCATTAAATGCCACTCAATTCTAGCCATCTCTCCCTGTACCTTTTTCCTCTACTTCAACTTCCCTCACACTTGATCCCTCACCCATTCTCACTCATTCCAGACTGCCCATAAAATCTATTCTATTTCCCCGTCAAAGGAAGATTCATACATCCTATCTAGACCCCTTCTCTTTACCTAACCTTTCTGTGTCCATGAATAGTATCTTGGTTATCATTTGCTTAATGGCTAATATCCACTTATAAGCAAATACATAACATATTTATCTTTCTGGTCAGGGTTATCTCACTCAAGATGATTGTATTTCTAGTTCCTTCCATTTGTCTGCAAATTTCATGATATAATTTTTTTGGCTTAGTAATACTCCATTATATAAATATGCTACATTTTCTTTAGCCATTTTCCTGTTGAAAGACATCTAGGATGTTTCCAGTTTTCAACTTCCAGGCTATTATGAATAAAGCCTCAATGAACATGGTTGGTGAAGGATCCTTGTGTAGGAGAAGACCAAGAGTGGTAGAGTTGGATCTTTAGGTAGATCAATTCAAAACTTACTGAGGAAACCCCATATTTATTTCCATAGCGGCTGTAACAAGTTTGCACACAGAAATGGAGAAGTGTTGCCCTTTTTCTATATCTCTGTCAGCATGAGTTGTCACATGTGTTATTGATCCTAGCCATTCTGACAGGTGTAAAATGAAATCTCAAAGTAGTTTTCATTAGCATTTCCCTGAAGGCTAAGGATGTTGAACATTTAAGTGTTTCTGATCTCTTTGAGTATCCTCTATTGAGAATTCTCTTTTTAGATCTGTTCCCCATTTTATAGATCAGTGCCTTACCCTGTCATCATCAGAGAGGCTTACCCACAGGCAGATACTACTCAAAAAGAGTCTAAATGGGAAGACTACATCAAATCCCTCACTTCAGAGCTTAGAGAATCCAGCAATAGAGGAGGTAGAAAAGCCACAGGGGATGGAGGAAACCAGGATTACAAGACCTTCTTAATCAACTAAGCAAAGCACATATGAACTCACAGAGACTGAAGCAGCAATCATAGGGCCTACATAGGTCTGCACTAGGTCCTCTGAATATATATATATATATATATATATATATATATATATATATATATATATATATATATAATCTATTATATATATAATAGATGTTAGCTTTGTAGTTTCATGGGACTCCTGACTGTGAGAACAAGTGGTTCTCTGACTCTTGTGCCTGCTCTTGGGACTCCTCCTTCTATTGGGTTCCATGTCCAACTCCTTTTTTCTTTATTTTTGTTCTTTATTTTACAACTACCTGGCATAATCTGAATATTTGTTTGTTTGTTTGTTTGTTTAATAATTTAATTTAATTTTACATATCAGCGATGGAGGGACAAATAGCCAGGAAACACATGAACTATGAACCAATAGCTGAGGAGCCCCCAATTGGATCAGGCCCTCTGGATAAGTGAGACAGTTGATTGGCTTGATCTGTTTGGGAGGCATCCAGGCAGTGGGACCTGGACCTGTCCTCAGTGCATGAGCTGGCTGTTTAGAACCTGGGGCATATACAGGGACACTTGGCTCAGCCTGGGAGGAGGGGACTGGACCTGCCTGGACTGAATCTACCAGGTTGAACTCAATCCCCAGGGGAGTCTTTGCCCTGGAGGAGATGGGAATGGGGGGTGTGCTGGGGGGAAGGCAGGGGGAGCGGGAGGGGGGAGAACAAGGGAATCCGTGGCAGATATGCCATGTCCAACTTCTATGTGATAGTTTTTGCTTCATTTTACTATATTTTATTTAGTCATGTCTGTTTTTACTGCTCTAAGCCTGTTCTTTTGCAATGTGAAACAGAAAGGTAGTGGATCCAAAAGGGAGGTGGGATGGAACTGAGAAGAGTAGAGGGAGGGGAAACTATAATCAGGATACAGTGTATGTGAAAAGAATCTAGTTTCAATAAAAGAAAAAGTAAATTTAAAAAGAAATAGTTAAAGGTTTCAGCTTTGAAATGGCTCACTTGACAAATCACAGGCTCTGTTAATATAATGATTAGAGTTGGGGGTGCGTGGGAATCTCTAGTCTCCCTGTTAAAAAACAGATAGTGTATAGGTACTAGTTGTGCTGGTTGAGACAGGAGGATCCTAGGGAGTCTCTGGCCAGTCAGTCTAGCTAAATTGATGAGCATTCTGGGTCCACTGAGACCTGTGTTTTGTTTCTTTTCTTTTTCTTAAGGTAGACAGAGTGGTTTAGGAAAACCCTTGGCATTGATCTTGGATTTCCACATGTCCCCACAACTGTGCATATACTACCTTGTGCATGCATGCATATATATATATATATATATACATACATACATACATACATACATACATACATACATACATAGAGAGAGATTCAAACTAAGGTTCTTCCATAAAATTCAAAAGGTTTTAGTGAGTTCCAAGTAAAATTTTTGGCAGGAGATGACTAATCACAAAGAACATAAGCACACATTTTACACGTAGAAAGTAATCCAGGTTTCAAAAATATGCTCTGCACCATAAGTTAAGCAAATATTTTAGTTTTAGTAAGTAGTATGGAAATGTCATTTAATAATTTAAACTATTCATGAAAGTATACAATTCAAGTCCTTATTTTACAAAATAAAAATAGAAATTCAGCCATTTGATTACATATACCCATTATAAAAACAAATCAAGATGTTTTATAGACTCCAAGTCATTCTCTCATACCTACTTCATGGTTTACTTACTACCCTCAAATAAATATCACATTTGGAGTGTCACACAGGAAAATGATGGGCTTCCATGTAATTTCATTTTCAGAACTTACATAGAATAAAGATCTATAGGGATTTCTTTCAGTAAGTTACACTAGCTGTTTATAAGAAAATATAGGGTTTAGCTGTTGGCCCAAGTAATTAAATGGGTGCTAGAGACATGAATGCTTGACAGTATAATTGTGAGGTACTTTTACATTTAAGTAAATTATTTTGATTTGTGAGAAGGTTGTGGCTCCTCAAATCACATTGTGGAAAGAGTTTCAACTTGTGCTGTAGATATAGTTCTGTGGCAGAGAACTTAGCATGATCTACTTTCTGGGTTCAAATTCAGTGGCACAAACACTAACTAACAATAAATCAGTTTGATTTTCTTAAGGACAATATAATGATATTAATCTATTATATATGATATGCAAAGTAAGATTACAATAACTATATGGTTTAAAAGCAATGCTCTATGTAGTATTCTACAATTTATTCAATTCATTAATCTGTTTTCAGAAAACACCAAAGCCAAAAGGCATGTAGTTACTTTTACTTCCTCCATTAAAAAAAAGCAACCAACCAATCAACCAACCAACCAATCAATTAAATGCAAAATGGTCAGAGGATTAATACTGGTGTTGAGGTGAAAAACAGTAGACTCTCAATTTCTTAGTCTATTTTTGCATTGCATTGACAAGGACAAATCTTAACTACTTCAATATGTTCATAATACTGAAATTGAAAGTACAGAAAACATGGTCCTTGATTCTTCAGTCTTTGAAACTATAAAAGCATGAATAATATTCCAGGACTATAAGACCTAATTTGACTTTTATTTCCCCCTAAAAAAGCAAAGAAGCAGCTGGGCAGTGTTGGCACACACTTTTAAAAAGATAAGCAAAGAAGCCATCTTAAAGTGCACTCACTCATCTCCAAGCTATACACAGCAGTTGTTATTGTCTTTGTTATATCAAATGACCAGTGATAGGTGTTTTGGATTAATTGAAGTAATTTAGAATAAGAGTATATGGAAAATTCCATAGTAAAACTTACTGAAAATGTAATAATTTATAGGCTACACAACATTGAAATATCTCTTACATATTTCATAATAAATTATTTTTTACCTTAGTGTTCTCAACTTGTTCAAGAACCTTTGAGGGTCGAACAAACCTTTCAGAGACCATTGGAAAATATAGACCTTTACCTTCTGATCCATGACAATAGCAAAATTACACTAATGAAAGAGCAACAAAAATAATTTTATGATTTGAAGTCACCACAACATGAGGAACTGGATTAAAGGGATGCAGCATTAGGAAGGTGAGAACCAGAATCTAGACGAATTCCCTCTCTTTAACATAATTGTGAAAGCAATTAGTGATGTGCAATGTGTAACATTTCTTAAATACTTCTCTGCCAATCATATTAATAAACATTTTATTATCAATGGAAAAGATGTTAAAGACTGAGATTTCATGATTGTTGCAATAGCCGGGGGTGGGGGGAAAGGTCGTTTCAAACTTTTGAAGGAACCCCTAGTTTTAACGGCTACAAATTGAACATTTTATATTTTAGGATAAATGGGGCTATTTGGATTCATATGAAACTATGATATGTCAATAGCTGCTTTGCACTTTACCTGTTTAACTCAGTTTAATCACTTCTGGGAACTCAGGGCCTTGTAAATCACTTAATGTGATTGTCCATGCTAAGAATTTTGCAGTTCAATAGCATGAAGTGCTGTTTTGATCTATGAGTCAGTAAAGACCTTAGATATTGGGATGAAGGAGATTAACTTTTGCTTTTATAAAATGAGAAGCTCTCTGACTCTGAGTAAGGGAAATTTAACTAACAGAATGAACTGCTATTTATAGATTTGTTGCCAAAATCCAGTTTTGTAATATTTTTCCCTAGAAAATTTAGTTGAAACTTTACTATATGATTCATTCCTTTAGAAAAGCCATGTGTAGTGAATGTTAAATGCAATAAATAAATCAACAAGCTAGCTATCAGTAATAATAGTCCTAGTACATTGTCAATTAACTTGAGATCCAGTTACTCCAACATTGTATCATCAATAATGTTGAGATTTTTCTGATTATAAGCATAATATGTAGTAATTCAAAAGTTATAAAAGAAAATAAATATGAAGATAACAAACCAATTTGGTCTACTCTCATCACTAATATCTAACCACTTGATACATTAGGAGTTGTATATACATCTATGGTTTGATTTTACAATATTTTATCACCACAAAAGACTGCTGGCAATGGTCGAGAGACAGCCAGGACTGACCTACTCTGGTGATGGCATGGCCAAACACCCTAATAGTTGTGCCAGAAACCCCATCCAAGGACTGAGGAATCTGGATGCAGAGATCCACGGCTGGGCCCCTGGTAGAGCGCTGGGAGTCTAATTAGCGAGAAAGAGGAGGGTTTATATGAGCGAGAATTGTTGAAACCAAGGTTGGATAAAGCCCAGGGACAAATAGCCAAACGAATGGAAACACATGAACTATGAACCAAAGGCCGAGGGGCCCCCAACTGGATCAGGCCCTCTGAATAGTTGAGACAGTCGATTGGCTTGATCTGTTTGGGAGGCATCTAGGCAGTGGTACCAGGTCCTGGGCTCGCTGCATGAGATAGCTGTTTGAAACCTGGGACTTATACAGGGACGCTTAGCTCAATCTAGGAGGAGGGGACTGGACCTGCCTGGACTGAGTCTATCAGGTCGATCTCAGTCCTCGGGGGAGACCTTGATCTGGAGGTGGTGAGAATGGGGGGTGGGCTGGGGGGAAGGGGAGGGGGGCAGGAAGGGGGAGAATAAGGAAATCTGTGGCTGTTATGTAGAACTGAATACTATTGTAAAATAAAAGAAAAAAAATATCACTTAGCATCAATGATTCCTTTTTGACAGGATTCTTCAAAGTTTTGAAGTATATACTCATTACAAGTTAACTATTATAATGCATTTTTGAGAGCTTATATTTATATTTATCACCTTAAAAATAAGAATCAAAATGTAAGCACTGTATAAGTTATACTCATACTAGTGTGCTGGTGGTCAAATATCTAAAAAATGTTAGTAGCATCCATGTGCATGCATGTTTGCTTAAATGATATCAAAAAGAAAGTTTGATCAGAGGTTACACACCATGAGTAACTAGTGTACAGGGATGGAGTAACTGTTGTACTAGACTTAGACAGGAAGTGTCAGAATGAGATATTATGTCTTTATCAGTAATCTACATCAAACATACGATGAAGATCAGGGGTTGAAGGTTATAGTCGGTTTATTGACAGTTATGATTTCGGGTTGGAAAGATGGCCCAATGGTTAAGAGTATTTGCTGCCTTTTCAGCAATTCAGAGTTCATATCTCAGCACTTACATTGTACTGCTCACTTCAGCCTGAAACTCTAGATCCAAGGTCTCCTAAGCTCACTTCTGGTCTGTGTGAACACACACACACACACACACACACACACACACACACACACACACACACACACACACACACACACACACACACACACACACACACACACACAAAGGAAAACTGTGGTCATATTGTGTTCCCCAAAATATTGTGCACAATAATAAACTTATCTGGGGTCAGAGAACAGAACAGCCACTAGATATGGAGGCCAGAAAATGGTGGCACACACACCTTTAATCCTAATATTCCAGAGGCAGAGATCTGTCTGGATCTCTGTGAGTTCAAAGCCACACTGGAAATGGCCAGGCATGGTAACAAGAGCCTTTAATCCCAGGAAGTGAGGGCAGGAAGCAGAAAGGTATTTAAGGCATGAAGAAGAAGAACTAGATTCTGGTTAAGCTTTTAGGCTTTTGAGCAGCACAGTTCTGCTGAGATCCATTTGGATGAGGACTCAGAGGCTTCCAGTCTGAGGAAACAGGATCAGCTGAGAAGCTGGCAAGGTGAGGTGGCTGTGGCTTGTTCTGTTTCTCTGATCTTTCAGCGTTCACCCCAATACCTGGCCCCGGGTTTGTTTTTATTAATAAGACCTTTTAAGATTCATGCTACAAAAACCTTTTTTTTTTTAAAGTAGACTTTGATAACTTTAAGGTTATTAAAACTACTGATGGAACTCTGTGGGCTATACATGCTCAATCTACTGTGACTGCTGGCTAAGAAAGCAGGAAAACCAATTGGCATGAGAGAGCTTCAGTTGAAAGCATTCCTGTTTCCTAAGAACAAGCTATGCAAGTAGTTATCTTTGGGTAAGCATTATGGGTTTTAGAAAATAATAATAATGTGAGTTTTAGCAAATAGTAATAATATAAATGAACAGAAAATTTACATTTTAGATAAGAAATGAGTAAGTATTTGGTTTAAAAGTTACATGTAGTGGCAGGAACATACTTACACAATCACTATTTTTTTAATTAAAATTGAAATTTAACTACTTATCAATACTGTACCTTTTAATCTTGTTTAGTCTATAGGAGGACCATTGATAATAGAGTTCTTAATGAGATGATCATGGGGCCTACCTTTCAGCAGATAAAAAATGAAAAATCATGGTGGATGTCGGGGTCTCATGCAGTAGTAAATCCACTGGAAATAATTGTGTTTGTTGTTGGCAAGGAGGATGTTCAGAGGAAAGCTAATGGTAAATATCAGAAACGCCTGTTGAAATGATTGTAGCGATTAATTGGATCTCCATGTGTTGACAACCAAGAGCTTTCCTCTCCCTCAACTCAAACCTGAAGAATATGGAGACTATTCAGTGTGGTGGCACATAAGGCATGAGTTGTAGTTGAAGAATGAAGAAGAATCACACTCACTGAAACCTATAGACTTTCCACATCGGTCATTCCTGAGCCTGGGAGGGTTAGTTCAAATGAAATCAAAGTGTTGACATGTTCAGAATTATGTGAAATGGGTGATTTAAAATTACTAAATAAAAACTGCATAAAAGGATCTCAAAATATATGTATTATAGAAAGCATTTCAGAAATAACATAAAATTAATGATTAGAAAATATAAACAAAAAAATACAAGGAAAGTCAGAGGTCTATTGTTATGAAATCTATTTCAGTATGCATATGTAATGAATTTCCTCCTTAGAGTTCCTTTATTTTTCAGAAATAATTGATTTCACAATATATGCCATATACTGAGATTGACATCAGTGAAATGACTATGTTTGCATATCAAGATTCCCCTGAGCCATGTAACAGTCTGTCACTGTAACTCTGTAAGTGAAAAACAAATGTAATTTCATTCAACAAACTGATAAGAACAGAAAACAAGAATAATACTGTTTTTATATTTTGAGATATTAAAAGTTTTATTTCCAATGTAACTTGTATAACACACACACACACACACACACACACACACACACACACACACACACACATACGCACACACACATACACACAGCAGATACTAGAAATAATACAATAGAGAACTCTAAATGAATTTCTTAGTGTACTAATAATTAGTTAACCCAATATCCTCAGGAAGGCTCAATGAAACAAGGACCTTTTTTTAAAAATTGTTAAATTTAAAACATCAGAAAACGATTAGGCACAGGCAGATGGAGGGCATCCACATCCCTCCTGGTGCTGCTTGGCCTGGGTGGGTAGAAGAAAACCTTGAGAGGCCCAGTGGCTGGGTGCCATTATAGTGAGCAAATATATGGTAGGAAAATGGGAGAGAGAAGGACAGACACAACACTTCATGTGCTGTGGAGAGAGGCAAATCTGAAGAGGCAAAGGCAGTGAGTAAATGGCTGATGTGGGTAGGTGGCTTGCTTGCCACCTAGGGCTAAGGTGATGTCTGAGTTCATGGGCCTGCAAAAGCCATGGTTTATGTTGATGTCCATGGCTCCTCTTACCACCAAAGATCATGAGGATGTCCAGAGTCTGGTCATCACATGGGGGCCATATTCAGAGACCATGTTGCAGGCTGCCAATTGGTCCATGCCAATCTGAGAAGTCTATGCTGCCACCCAGAGCCATAGTGACAACCAGGCAGGCCTAGGCTGAGCTGATGACCATATCTAGGTCCCTGGTCCTGCTGCAGCTGAGGTCTGTGTTGATGTCCCATTGCCTGTGTTACTGCAGGGACCCATGCAAACCATATGTTGGAACTATGTGTTGAATGAAGGGTTGATGTCTGAGAGCGCTACTGAGATGGTCCTTCCCCTCATTGGCTCTGGGAGAGCAGCCAATTCTTACCAGAGAGCTAGTCCTGCCCCTCATAGGAAAAATGTCCCTATCATCCCCCATCCCTACTTGGGAAAGCTGGACTCACCCTTCACCTCAAGGGGAGACCTGACTCTGATCCTGGCTTGAAGCAGGTGGTCAATCTCCATGACTTGGGGCAACATCAGGATGTCCAAGAGACGTTTGTGTGAGGGTCCGTTATTGATGATGTACTAGAAACCAAAGGCCTTGAATCTGACCAACAACTCATTACACACTGAACATTTGCAAGTAAAGCTGCTTGGACAAAAGGGTCTGCTGTGTGATACACCAGAGCTCCCAATGCCACTAAGATGAATGAAGAGGTGATGAATAGGCAGGAAAGGTTAATTTGAAATTACTTTACTTTTCGATGCCTTGCCAGATAAAACTCCTTTGATAAAACTGCCTCAAAGAATTCCCTTCTCAAAATGAACTAAATCCCTGTCATTCTATACATACCTGGCAATATTTCCATGAATATAATCAATGGTATCATAGTATATGTAGATACAAGTGGAAACTACAACAAAGTTTTCATGATATATGATGTATAAAGTAAGTGAAGAGTGTGCATTATCCAGGTGACCAAGAAGAATGCATTTTAAAAGAAAGGAACAGAAATTATCGAGACGGTATATTACAGGTGAAATTATATGGTAGAAGTCAAAATGCTCACTTTAAATGGGTTGTAGGATGTCTTGTCAGGTAAGTAGGAGACTCAAGATGACATAAAGCCACAGAGTGAAGGGCTACTATGTAGTGCAGCTGCCTGTAAATTCAATCTCAAATATAGTGTGCAGTCCACTGAGGGTTACAGGAGGGATACATGACTAAATTTGTTTTATTATTATTATGCTGCTATTCCCAGAAACACTGGAAATTGATAACTTGTGGCCCTTACACCTTGTTTGTCCAACGTCTTGTTTGGGGAAAGCAATATTTTAAGAGGTTACATAACAAAAGTAAGCATAACTGAGCACAGCATAAACTCTGCAGAAACTGCTTACTTGGACCATTCGCCTACCTGCTGGCCCTTAAGGACACCTATGTGTGTGAGCCTTAGTGAAGATGAATTACAGCAGAAAGGAGACTAGTTTAGAGGTAGACTCCATCACTTAATTGGCAGCGTGACCTTTGCATCTTTTCATTTATAAATTAGTATAGAACCACTGCCTACCTCATGGGTTTTCTTTAAAGATTAAATGATTCAGTACATGTAAACAATAGTCCAGATGGTGGTATATACCAAGTGCTTGGTCCACATTAATTGCTGTTATTAACATGAAGATGTCAGCTAGGATGTTTAGGAACATAATTTATCCTAGTGAAGCTTAGTTCTTAGACTGAAATATGGAAACAACAGGATAGACTAATTGTGGATGTATTTTTGAAATTATAAGCAGTAGAATTCTAGTTAGACACTAAACTCAGTGAAGACCCCCAAAGCATGCTGAAGTACAAATTGTGTTGACAATCCAGTATCTGTGTTGTGGATTGGTAATCAATCAAACTGATCTTTATCTTCTAAAGTCTGTCAAATTTCAGTAGAATACCAGTTACAGATATGTTTCTCCCATATTTATATGCCTTCATGCCTTAGAATTGTTAATGTGATCAATTTGTGGTTTCAGTTCATCTTATGGGTGGGAAACTATAGTAATTTCAATGTTGTTATGCATATAACTTTTGCAGATGTGTCCCTATTTCCTGATGATTTCAGGCATTATTGATCAGCACTGTGTACATTTTCATGTAGACCAGTGGTTTTCAATTTTTCTAATATTACTACCCTTTAACATAGTTCCTCATGTTGTAGTGACCCCAACCATAAAATTATTTTCATTGCTACTTTGTAACTGTAATTTTTCTACCATTATGAATTGTGAAATAAATATCTGTGTTTTCAATAGTATTAGAAGAATCCTGTTAAAAGATCATTCAACTCCAAAAGGGTCATGACCCACTGATTGAGAACCACTGATATAGACACTGTTTCAGGTATCAATCTTACAAGAGAAAAACAGTTCTCATTATAATAAAGCAGAGTTTTTTCCAATAAGTGAAATAGGCCTGCCAGTCCTGATACTGCCTCAAGTACAGAATAAAACATCAAAAATTGGCATTCCTATAGATGGACAAAATTTCAATAAAAACCTTGTAGTACCCTATATCATGATTCTTTGCAGATCAAGATATATTTCTCATAGTGGTCAGTTTCTTGTATAATGTCACTATTAAATTTAACATCATAACCTTTGTTGGGGAAGTATTGATCCTAGGATTCCTTTTCTCAGAGGTAATCCTGCCTGATACTTTTCTGCTCATATTTTTGCCCATTATGGAACATAAAAATCAGTTTCACATATGAGAAGCAGTCAAAGAAACTTGTACATCTGAATCAAGACAAGGTCATTGAAACTCTAAAGACTTCTTTAAGTGGATTACAACTTACCTACAAAATAAAGCTATTCTGCTACAGTGTACACTGAAGAGGAAAGCATAACAGGAATATCCAGAGAGAAGAACTAAGAGGGAAAAGTTCTTCAGGGAATCTGTAATACAAATATCTGCAAGTTCCAGGTCAGCCCTGGAGTAACTGCTAGAGCAAAAGACTCAGAAACTCGTGTATTATTTCAGGAAACCTGTCTTTAAAGGTGATCTATGAGAGTAAAACTAGGAAAAAAGCATAGACTCTGTCCAGTCTAATATTTTCTTAATACTTCTCAAGTAAGATCACTATAAGTTTTTTTCCTTTTGCCCACCAAAATACTATAAATATAGCAACTTAAAATATCACAGATTTACTGTTTCATGGCTTCTATACATCAGAATCTGCACAGGGTTATATGGGTTGCCCCGTCAAAGTATCACTAAGCTCTTATCAATATATAAGCAAGAGAGAGTGTATGCTTTGGCATTCTCCTTCAAGCTTGCTTTTGGAATTCATCCCCTTGCATTGTGTAATGTGTTTTCCATTTCTTTGGTTGGCAGCTCTGGGTCAGAGACAACTCTCATTGCCTAAGGACCACCACCACTCATTATAATATGAGTCTCCAAAAGAGACCATACATAACAGATGCCACTTTTATTCCAAATTAACAGAAGTGTGTTTCTTTCATTTGATTTTTTGTAACGAGTCATAGAAAATTCCCAACTTTTATGAACTCACATGATTATGTTTTGTTGCAACAAGAGTAATATTTCTCAACAAAGTAACAGCAACAAGCAAATATTATCTACAAGAGTGTGTAGAAATTATGGGAATATGAGACTTTTGTTAATCTAAGACTCGTCTATCACAATCACTAGAATATATTAAGTGACAACTAAACAGAGATGTAGCCTCCAGTCAATGTGGGTTTAAATGCTAGAGCAAATATGATGGGACTGCAGAAAATTTTAATAATTTAATGGTAACTCTCAACTTCTGTAAATAATGTATATCATTATTTTAATGTATGGTACATTAGGCTTCCGTGGAGCTCTGCAGTCAGGATCCATGTGCTCACCTTAATATCAATCCCCACATTTGTCAGTTTGGGATTTATAACGTCTATCACATAGAAATCTTTTGTGTGTGTTGTTTTTCTATTGTTTCAATTTAGAACTTACAAAGCTACTTGTGTGTCTACTACCAGATTTGATGCATAGATTTCCAGGAAGAATATTCGAATATCAAAACACATTCACCTTAAATAATTCATCTAATTAAAACTACATCAGATCATCTTTAAGCATCCAGCACTTTTCACACATCATACCTGTTTACTATAATTGCCATCAAAAGACTTCTCTAAGTACAAGATGTGTGGGAAAAAATGGCCTTAGAATTGTGTGCCTACTAATTTTTATGATATTAAGCAAATGGATAAGGCAAAAAGACTAATCATAGGAATAAAGACGTTTTGTGAACTATAAAGGAAGGCAACCTCTTCATTATAAAAACCTTTTGCATATGAACATACAAAGCAAAAAGGGAAAAGAAAATCTCCATAGACCATCTTTTGCTGCCCACATGGTGAAGATAGGTCTAAGTGGTATTGTTGTCATGAGTCCAGTAAAAGGATGGCATATGTCCCAAACATTGAAGAATGACACAGCCTGGGAACTGTTTCAAAGATAAAAATTTAAAAAAAAAGCATAATATTAGAAATGAAAACCTAAGTCAAGGGAGTTCATGAGTTAGAGTAGTGACAGGACAGAATTATTATATTTTACTAAATGGTGGTCTTAGGCAGATTTTATGATTTTGTGTTTTTTAAGTTGTTTACTGTCATGAAATTCCAGTAACAGTATCTGAGTTTATGCATAATGACCCACTAACTCAATCAAACCCAATCATTATGCTCTTTCCAGAAACCTGATCTGAACTCCAACTGTCAATTCAATTCTATAGGCATTCAAAATCTGTAATTTCATCATTTTTCAGAAAAAAATAAAATTAAATGTGTAATTGATTACATTATACCATAATGCTTAAATTGTATTAGTGCCCTGAGAATCAGATTTTTTTTTTATTTTCTAGCATTTAAAAATAAGCTTAAAAAAAAAAAAAAAAAAAAAAAAAAAAAAAATTCAAAAAAAAAAAAAAAAAAAAAAAAAAAAAATAAGCTTATTTCTCGTGAGTATGAAGAAAAATTTTCAAAAATGTACAATACATTTTTACCTACCACAGGTATGAAACTTGATTGCTGATTGTAAGTCTAAGAGAAAAGTTAATTTTAATATCAAAATACCTTGAAATTTGCTAGATTAAAACCATTGGTTAAATGACTCATGTGATTATTTTTATATTAATACATTCTGTAAATTTCC
Organism: Peromyscus leucopus; assembly: GCF_004664715.2. Lineage (NCBI taxonomy): Eukaryota > Metazoa > Chordata > Mammalia > Rodentia > Cricetidae > Peromyscus > Peromyscus leucopus. The sequence continues at coordinate 60,221,652 of NC_051075.1, read as the reverse complement.
TTTGCTATGGTAAAAAGCAAAGAATGACAGTAGTGAAACCAAGTGTCCATGCTGGTTTTAAGAAGTCAAGAACAGAGGCCTCAAGGAAAATTTGACAAAACCACTGGAAGAGCATTCTTGATAGGAAAACCTTAGATTTGTTTATATAGTCTGAAGTTGTTATTAGTGATATACTTTTACAAAGATGTTCATCAGTGTGAGCTGAAACATCTCACTGATGCATCAAGTTACTTCGACAGTCTTTGTGTACTGGTTATGCATTGTAAAGGAGTAAACAGCTGTAAAAGTTAGTGACAATCCCGAGTTTCATTCAAAATCTCTACAAGCTGCGAGGAATTGTATGTACAAGTAAAATGTTAAGGAATTTTGTTCAGTAGATCACACGATGCTCCTTTTTTAGTGATGGGTTAGATTTATCTTGTACTGTAATTCTCAATTACCATTTAAAATAAAATAAGCATACATACACATATATACACATCCTTACATAATAATTAGTGGGTGTCAGTACAAATGTGTGATAATGTGAAGTCATTGACATACTATGTATGCATTAATCATGGAAACCAGACATCTATACACTCATGTACACTCTGACTTAACTATAGCCAAAGTAAACTTTAGCTATATACTCATGACTTTCTGACTCATAAAATCTTCTATAAAATATAAGAATAAGAATTATTATTAAGGTACTTATTTGAGAAGAATTTTAAATAAACATCTGCTAATATTTCCCCCCAGCTATACTGTATTTTGATATCCATAGATCTAACATGGATATCTTTAGTACCTATTAAAGAAGGAAAGGCAGTTTCAGAATATATTCTTCCAACTTTTGGCAGTATTGATGAGGGTCAACTAAATATGTAAACAAACCATCTTTCTTAGCACATGGAGGTCATTTATCTATCCACATTAGAAAAGTTACTTTTATTCTGGAATTTTCACCTTTTAACAGGAAGAGGATATGCATATGGGCTCATTTCTTTTCCCTGATGTTTATAAAAAAACAAACATCAAAGATTAATTGACATAAACTGGCGTAACTTCCTGAAATACACTTAAAGGTGTTATGAAGAAACAAAGAACCCATATGAATACATGAAAAGGAACTTCCATAGAAGTCTACTTCTTCTGGCTCAAGTTAATAAAATCAGTAATTCTTTCTAACATTTCCTGTCAACAAGAAGAAATGGAAGTCAAATGGTTAAACATAGAATTAGAGAAACATCTGTAAGCTTATTAGTCTTCTCAGGAGTGTGGGGGAAGATATGGATTGCTTCCAAAGTGAGTGAAAAGCAAACTTTAAGTAAACTAAGCATTGTTTCAAGTGACTTTTCCACTAACTCCTACATTTGCCTGACAAAGTAGTGGAAAACACACACACACACACACACACAAATATTTTTTGTTCTTTTTTTTGTAATATTTTGTTTATATTTTGTAATATTTTCTTTGTTTTTTTGTAATATTTACAAAATATTACAAAATATTTTGTAAAATATTTATTTTACAAATATTTTGTATTTTGTTCAAACTTTCCTTTTCTGACATATAGTCAGGTTTCTCAACAATGCTCTGGTTAAGGTCAAACCACATATGTAACAGTAGTAGCAAAAGATTGTTCTAAATAATGACTTAGTATCTGTCTAAGTTTGTATAAGTATATTGCCATGGCTGCATGTGATGAAACATACCAACAATACATCTCTCATGTTATGTCACCATTTTTATCTGATGCATGACTTCATTATTGAGGATAGATTGTTCTTGTGTTTATACTGGCCAGACACAGTTTGCTTTTTCTCTGTAAATTATGTAATGAATCTACAAATTATGGTAGGAGAAGATGGAAGGATGTAAGAAGGAAATGTGGAAGAAAAGAAGAAAGAAAGGGGCAACAGAACCAGTTTTCTAGTTATATATGCATGTAGGAAAGTGTCTAGGAAGATAAAAATAATCCAACTATTAATTTCTAGACTAAAACTGCTGTTATTTGTTTGCATTCTTTAACATCTTTGCAATGAATACTTAGTAGGTATTGCTAATCAATAAAGTTGTAAGTTTTCAAAAACTCTTGAATCAATCTCTTTTTCTTTCTGAACAATTGGAACCAAATTCTTTCTGAAATACTGACAGCAATCATGCATCAAGTACAGAAGACACAAGCAATTAGCTCTTAGTAGCACAGGTAACTGCGGAGCCAGGCCACATGAAGTCTATTGTCCTAGGTACAGAATCTGTATTGCCATTGATGTAGAATGTAAAGCCTTTGTAAGCAGAATTATATGACAGATTTAACATTCAAGGGGCGGGGCTGGTTGCTATGTGATTAATGTACACTGGTGATAGGTGTTTTCTGAACAGGATTCTGGTAACACATATGAAATTAAATTTTTAAAAAATCAGTAAGTAGGATCTAATGAAACTGAAAAAGCTTGAATACAGCAAAGGAAGCTTGATCAAGTAAAGAAGGAAATCATAGAATGAGAGAAAACATTGCCAGAACTGAACAGAAGGTTTTCAAAAGAATTATAAATGGCAAACAAATATTTTTTTAAGTACTCGGCATCCACAGCCATGTGGAAGGCCTGATTAAAACTACTGCAAAATCCCTTATCACTCCATTGAGAATAGCAAGGATCAAGACTGTGGATGATAACAAAAGCTGGAACGAATGTGGGGAAAGGAGAATCCTCATAAACTGCTGGTGAAATTCATCAAGCTGGAGTAGGTCTCTGAAGCCACAGATCTGTGTTAAATTTTCTAGATGGGGTTTATAAAACAAATAGATTCAAAGTAAAGATCAGGAACTTTACAAAACTTAGAGAATTGTGGTGATATTGTGTTCCCCAAAATATTGTGTACCCTAATAAACTTATCTGGGGTCAGAGAACAGAACAGCCACGAGATATAGAGGCCAGAAAATGTTGGCACACATGCCTTTAATCCAAGCATTCCAGAGGCACAGATCCTCTGGATATCTGTGAGTTTAAAGCCACACTGGAAACAGCCAGGCATGGTGACTCACACCTTTAATCCCACGAAGTAAGCATTTAATCCCAGGAAGTGATGGCGGAAAGCAGAAAGGTATATAAGGCATGAAGACCAGAAACTACAAGCTTTTAGCTGGTTAAGCTTTTAGGCTTTGAACAGCACAGTTCATCTGAGATCCATTCTGGATGAGGACTCAGAGGTTTCCAGTCTGAGGAAACAGGATCAGCTGAGGAATTGGCCAGGTATGGCTGTGGCTTGTTCTCTCTCTCTGATCTTCCAGTATTCACCCCAATACCTGGCTCCCAGGTTTGATTTTATTAATAAGAACTTTTAAGATTCGTGCTACAGAGAATCACAGATGGAAAAATAAAAAAATAAAAGGCTCATGAAGGATATCCATGAGGGCTTAGGCAAGTAAAAGCATGTAAAGGCCTGGAGAACACCAGACAGCATACTTCATTATGGGGAGGTCAGGCATGTATCTAGTCATGTAAAATCCTGTTGAAAGTTCAAAAAATGAGAGTGTGTTTGGTTTTTTTAATTAGTTTTTTTTTTTAAGTTAGCATACAAAGCAATGAGTTTTGTCACATATTCACTTGTAGGAGTCATTTTATTTTGCTCTAGTTTACTAAGCTCTGTCTCTCCTGCTGTCATCTCCAGTGCCTTCTATCTTTCTAGGAAGATCATGGTAAATAAAATATACCCGACTCAGAATGAAAAAAAAAAAAAACTTGTTTAAAAGAAAGAAATCAACATATTTTCTCTCTATGCAAAACCTAGATTTAATTGTGTGTGTGTGTGTGTGTGTGTGTGTGTGTGTGTGTGTGTGTACCACGAAACTAGAGAACAGAGGTCGAGATTGAGAGAAGAATAAATCAGATTTTAAGAGAGGAGGGAAAGAGAAGAGTAAAATGGAACATAGGAATGCCATGATGTGAAAGCAGAAAAGTTAATTATCTGAGGGAAAGAGGGTGTGTTTTGTTTTGATGATATTTTATTTCTATTTATACTAATTACTTGCAAAAAAAAATGTAAGTCCAGTTGGGAAGATTCAGGAGAGAATGAAAGGATACACTGGAGGTACAGAGTATAGGTAGCTGACTAGGAAAGTTTTTCTGTAAGTGAGAAGTAAATAATTACCGAGAGTTGTCGACTTAGATAAGGCTAGGGCAAATGTAATATTTTTAAGCCAATGTGAGTAAATCACATGTTGGAAATTTTTCTAAAGGAGATATAAGAGCTAAGCATGCCGGGCGTTGGTGGCGCATGCCTTTAATCCCAGCACTCGGGAGGCAGAGCCAGGTGGATCTCTGTGAGTTCCAGGCCAGCTTGCGCGAAGCTACACAGAGAAACCCTGTCTCGAAAAACAAAACAAACAAAAAAAAAAAAAAAAAAAAAAAGAGCTAAGCTTTAGGGCAACATTCTTGTTTTCAACAAAGATAAGACTGTCCTGTCATGGATTGCTGTCCATTTACCTAGCAGGCAATAAAATCCACCAAAGCATGAAGGAACTCAGAATGTGTATGCGTTCACAGATCTGTGCATCATGTATTTTTTATATGGATTTGTTTAACAAAACATTCAAAATTATTATAAGCTCAAATTCTCAAAGGGACTGAGAAGGGATGACGGATAATTGAGAAGGGGAAAATTCTGAAGAATCCACTTAAAGAATAAGAAATGCATCTATCTGGCAGGTGTTACACACTAGCTGCAGGATTGAGCATCCTTAAGCCAACCATCAGGATATTTTCAATTTTCTACAAATGTTCTGTCATAACATTGGGTACATCACAGGTTTGTCTGGCAAAATCTTCTAGTGGAGATAAAAGAAAAAGTTGAGTTTTGAGCAAGTATATCTAAGACTACGCTGAAGATACGTTCTAAGCGAGGATGCTGGGGATTTTGGGAGAAGTTGATGACACTTAAGTCTCAGAGTTAATGGGCTGAAATTCTCAATAGAGTTAGTGTACAAGTAAAAGAAGGTACAATAGAAAATAGTTTAAGACTATTTTTGAAACAAGCTGTGGATGTCCTGATGCTTCACTTAGGAAAGAATCCTTATGAAAAATCCTGATACAAAAAAATTAGAAAGAACAGAAATACCAAGCTATAAATTTTAAGTGACAGTTATTTTACCAAAAAAAGTGATAAATATGATGTTACTTAACTGTTTTGAATCCCAAGGCAACTAAAGTATATAACAGACCATCATAAATCTTACAGCAAAGATTCTCAGAGAAAGGATGTATTTGGGCATTTATCCCTCAGAAATTTATTTATTTATTTATTTATTTATTTATTTATTTATTTATTTATTACTATTTACTTATTATTTATTTATTTGTGTGTGTGCATTCATGTTCACAAATGTGTCGTTGCACATGGGATGTGTGCACATATGTGTATGCATGTGCCTATGGAAACAGATGTCTGTCTCAGATGCAGTTTCCTCTGTGTTTTGAGATAGGGTTTTTCAGTGGCTTGGAGATCACCAAGATAGACTGACTTGCTTGGGGGCCTCAGAGATCTGCCTATCTCTACCTCCTCAAACTTGGAGATTACAAATGTGTGTCATGAAACTGGGCTTTTGGTACAGGCTTGAGGGTTATACTAGGATGCTCACACTGACAAACCAAGGACATTACTGATGGAGTTATTTTCCCAGTCCAGAAATGTATTTTTATAATACAGTGGGGCATAGGTCAGACTGAATGTTTAGAACTGTGTCATCATCTATTATTTTAATAATTCCTTCCAGTTCCTATATCCCATTTCTATGTAAACATTATTTTTAGTATATAAGATTTCTTAATGTTAACCTAAAATGAATGAAATAACATTTCTGTCTCTAGGAAATTCAGAAATAAAGGACCTGTGCACAATATATATCACAATACAGTATTTGCTGTTTTCTAAGTACCATCAATAAGAGCACATATCTCTCCATTTACCAGCAGCACCATTCATTCCTCTGTGACATCATAGTATTTTCATGACTGTCATACTGCAAGTACTATAGACAATCTGTCTATAGATGAATACATTTCTGTATACATATGTGTTTGAGACTAAGCTCATTTTTTTCCTGGAATCTAGATTGATATGATACAGAGAAAAAAAACTGCCATTTCCCTGAATTAATAAATTGCTAGGTTTTGATGTGAAACTCTTCGCATATGCTCTTCCCACTCTGAGGTACTAATATTAAAGCTGAAGAATTTGGGACTGAAATTGATTAACAATGCATGAAATGACAATGGTTATGGAGTCCCATGTTCTGACTCTTGAGTGCATTCTTGCCACACTACACCTCTAAGACATTCCTAAGAATGTGGGTTATAAATGTGTGACACCGTTTACAGGCAACAGTTTACAAATGACAGGGAAGGAAGTCTGTCAATAAAAGACACTGATAAGTCAGATAACTGGAAAAACACTACAGTGTGTTTAGTGTGACTATCCTGCAGTCTTTGAGACGAACTTCTCTATTTTTTATTTAATAAAGATATAGAAACTAGAGTTTTATGATGTAGTGCCATTTTATATTTTTCATTTCCTCACGCAACTTCTCATCATCTTTCTAAAGATATTTTGTCTTTTAATTTCAAATAATGATAAAATATGCCCCATATATCATGTTTGTCTAGCTTAAATATGGCTTATGTGATGTACCAATCCCAATTCATCTAAAACTAGTGTAAAAACATAATCACTCTTTTCAAAAGACACTTAAGTTGCATGTTGTCCAGGAGTTTCACAGTAATAAGTTAAAATATTGCTTGTAGATTAAACAGGTAATTTAGACACACTCTTTCCTGATAATTATGAACTCCATGGACACAAGTGCCACTGATATTTCTTTAGGGAATATTACACATAAATGAAAGAAAAGCTTTAACTGTACCACCCTTCAAACAACAAAACATTACCAGAATTGAACATTTATAATTGAAAATTTGGGCTATGGGCTATATAACCTATATACATTATCAATACATCAGCCTTGTGGTTCTGTATCTATAACATTGCCCCTACATTTGTGTCCTGACTGAGATGTGATAGCAGAGAGTTAACATGTAAATGGTTATGCTGTATCATAAGTATTTTCCATCTACAAATTGGCTTAGTAGTTACAGTAGTCCTGCAAATGGAAAACATCAGCTCATTGAATTTAGAAAGTCTTATAACCAGTGTGGGACTTCTGATACCATGACCCCGACCATGCATAAAGTATATCATCTCAAAACTATTCAGATCACAGTGGTAGAGGATAATTTGTGTGTCTTTGTCCTAACAAATGCTGAGACTGGTGAAGTTCTTTATGTGGATTTTCTAACAATGATAGTCACTTATTTAATCTCTAACCTTCCAAAATGTAAAAAGCTGTATTTTCATTTCTTGACACTATAAAATGGTTTTTCCAACATACACTGCTAATAGTGAGATAATAAAATGTATATTAACATAAATGTTCTTTCTATTTGCACATATGGATCAAACTTTCTGCAGGCTCATTTTCACATTCCAGCTGACTCCACTTGTCATTGGAAACAACCCATTGACAGAATGTGGAATGTCTGTTTCTTTGTGTGGACAGATGGAAGGCCCCATCCAGACAACTGTGCAAACACTGAAGAGCAACATAAAATAAACTCTTAACACTATACATTAACACCGAAAGCAGTATATTTTGTGAAGTGATGACTGAAAAGGAAGTTCAATAGCTGGGCAATTTATGTATTTGGGGAGAACAATCATGAAATGGTATACATGGGGAGCTTTTCTCTATGGTTTTGGTTATCAATAGTTAGGTGATAGGTAGAATGAGATGCTAGGGATTTTTTGAGGGAAGAAGAATAGATAGTACTGTGACCTGGTCCTGGCCACATTTGAAATAATACTAAGAATGAAAAAAATAGGCAATATCTCAACAACAACAAAAGTAAAGACTGATTTGTACAGAGTGAGAACAAGGCATAGTCGATAGACACATAGCAGCTTCTGGAATCCACAATAGAGGGAAGAGAATGGATACAGTTCATTCAAAATGGGTAATAACAGCAAAATGGAAATACTGAACAAGTTCCTTTTACTTTATCATGCCACAAATTCAACATAGTCCATTAAACCCAAGCATTTATAACTAATACCATATAGAAGAAAATAAAACACAGAATTATAGCACATGACATGAAATAAAGGTTTCTCCCCCTCCCCCACCTCTCATTGCATTGCACTCTGTTGAAAGGCATTATCAACTTTCCCAATATTCAGAGTGTTAGTAACAAACACAGACAGGTAGTAAAGTGTCTTTTAACATGAACATTCACTAACAAATTTGTTGAAAATGGAGCCATGTGTAGGGATGCCATAAATAATTGTGGGAAATGTAGAGATAACTTTCAATGGTTGTCACCATTCCATTTATGGCACCCTGAATAAAATTCACACTTTCTTTATATATGATGACTGTTTATTGTCAATGACTCATCTAATGTCCCTAGCTCTATTTAATAATATATTAATATCTCACTGGTCCTTGGTTAGACCATATAGCACATTAACATGAGATGAGGCAGTTTCATATAATGTTAAAAATGTAGAACATCAAGGAAAAATAATGTGTCCTTCAGCCTTGTGTCTTCTATAGAATTCAGCACAGAGTGTCACCATGAATGGTCATCACTATTTCAGCTAGATATATATCATCTGTAGTAGATGACATGATGACATCTGAAGAACCACTAACGTTTTAATTCCTGAACTTTGTTAATGCTACTTCACTTAGAAAAATGAGATTATTGTGAGTTACTTTAGTAAACCTAATTTCAGGGAAGAAATGAAGGATTGGACCTTACAAGAGACAAGAAAGGAATAAGAAAAACAGGAAAAATAATGTGAATATAGAGGCAGGTATAGGAGAGATGTGGCTACAAGTCACCAAAGCTAAGCAACAGTGGGAGCCATCACAGAGGAAAAAGACAAAAAGGATTCTGAATGAGCCATGGAGCCATGGAGGACATGTAGCTATGATTTTGCCTGTGTCTTATACTTCTGGCCTCTAGATTCATACTCACTAGTACACAAATGATTTTGAAGCTCTTGAGTATAAAAAATATTTTGTTATAGGAAACTGTTTGTTTTTATAGTACAATATCACTAGAAACATCCCTTTCTTCCTTAATTTGTTTTTTTTTTAAAAAAAGCAAAATAATCAATAAAACAGAAGATGGCTTTACATTTTGTGAAAGGTCTTTTTTCTTGCTTTCTACCCTTGCAAAGATCAACAATACAATATTTGATGATCTTATACAACCCTATGGTTGAATCTTACTGGCACACTCTTACAGAAAATATTTTCAGATCTACATTAATTCAAATGTTACCTCAAATTCAGATCTCTACACTTGATCTTAGCCAAAAGGCTGAGAAGCAATCAAAGTCAGATCTCTAATCCACATTAACTTTCTGTTTCAATCCATTCTATGATACAATCTATGGGGAGTTAGAAAATAATATTTTCAAGGGAATACATATACCCACTGACAGAAAGGCCAATTTACTTAAAAGGTATTATAGTAAAAATATACATGTATTATTATTGATAAATTGGGAGTGTTTCAAACTACTTTTGTGCATGAGAATAAATAGCTTTAGGCACACTAATCATCCTTATTGAGTACTTATGTACTCTACATTCACACTTGAAATTTGTCAAGACTAAATAAATCAAGGCATGCCTATATAGGTTAGTTTCCATCTTACCTCTAGATTCAGTCTCCATCCTTCTCCACTTCTTTTAACTAAGAGGTTGGCTTCTGCACATTGCATAATTCTTGTATTTCTGCTCTCAATCACACCTTGAGACTCTGTACAGGGTCCTATCAATGAAGAAGAATCATGCACAGATGTAATTACTTTCCTACAAAACAAAAACCAAAATGTTTTAGTTATTCTTCTATGGACTTACTTAAAATTTAAAACTAAACCAGATATTGATTTCTTTGCACACTACAAAATACTTTTTTTTTTTTATATATTTGACAGTTTCATAGTGAATTTTAGTTACTCAACCCCTAGTACCTCTTTCAAGTCCTTTCCTCTCTCACTGGAATCTTTCTTCTAGGCAAGCCCCCACCTGCTGTGGATGATTGATTGATAAATAAAATACTGATTGGCCAGTAGCAAGACAGGAAGTATAGACGGGACAAGGAAAGATGAGAATTCTGGGAAGTGGAAGGCTGAGGCAGGGAGACGCTGCCAGCTGCCTGGAGGAGAAGCATGATGTAAGATACCGGTAAGCCACGAGCTACATGGCAAAGTATAGATTTATAGAAATGGGTTAATTTAAGATATAAGAACAGAGAGCAAAAAGCCTGCCATGGCCATACAGCTTGTAAGTAATATAAGTCTCTGTGTGTTTACTTGGAAGACATGAGTGAAAGAGATTTGTCCCGACTGCCCACAGGCTGGTACACAGGAAAACTTCAGCTACACACACCTCATACTTTCATGTCTTCTTTTTGTGTATGGCCAGCTGAATTTAATGATTTTGTCATCCAAACATAGGTAAGAGGTTGTATACTGAAGCAAAGGCAAATCACAAATAGTCACACCACTGATGAAAATGTCAGTCCTTCTCCAAAACCCCATTAATTAAAAAAAACCAGACCAGGATTTAAAAAGAGATCAAACACAGGGTTACATAAGAGTGGTGAGAGGGAGAAATTACATTTTAATTAAAAATTAAATTAATTTTAAAAATAAAAATATTCATTAAAATACAAGATAGATTTAACTGACAATAATCACTCAATAAACAGATATTATTGTTTCTTCTGTAGTTACAAGGCTAAAAACATCTATTATGTTTAGGAAACTTAAGCAGTGAAAAGAAACAGCAAACCATACACAAAGAAGAGAGTGAAAATTATTAATCAAAGCAATAACCGTGAATGTACCAAATTTCATTAGTAGATAAACTGTAACAAAATAAAACCCAAGGATATACTATTTTCAGTTAATGGACCAAATAGTGCATAAACTAAAATAAGATCATCACAAATGTGTCAAAGAAGCAAGGATATTAGGAAAACCAACATAATATTAAAAGTATGACAAGCAAAAACCATTAAATGAGATCATTTCCTCTCACACAAATATTACCCCAAAATGTGAACATTTTTCTATAAAAATGGCAAATTATTATTATGTAATAAGTATTAAAATACAGTATACAATCTACAATAAAAATGTGTGATTAGTCAATTTAATATATTAAGCTGAAGCTGGGAAAATCACTCAGAGTAAAAGCATACTTACAATGCATGTTTGAGGAACTGAGTCTGAATTGACAGAACCTATACAAAAACTGGATGTTAGAGTAACAATATCTTTGTGTTCTTACAGGGAGATGGTAGGTAGGGAAAGAACACTGGGAAGCTCATGAGACAGCTAGCCTGGCATGCTCAGCATAAAAATAGCAGAGTCCATGTCCCAAACAATTTGGAAGATAAGAAACAACACCTAAGATTTATCCTCAGGCTTTCAAATATGTGCTATGAACACACCATCCACACCAAATGCACAGACATACACATGCACATACATATATGTACCCATACACACATAAATGAATTTAATTATTAATAAAATTCCCAACACTACATTACCAATAAAAATGTTTAATTTTATATTAAAATGGTATTCTCCTGAATTAATGATGATCCTTCTGGACTAATAAAACAGTTTATTTTAAGCTGACAGTTGATATATAACATCCATGATCTTTTGAACAGTGACTTTCAAAGCATAAAGAATTAATTTTGCAAATGGCTTTAAAAATATTGTATTCTAGTTAGTGGAACATGTTACTCAAAAGTTCATAACACTGAAAATAGTCCAAATGTCCAGCGATATCTGATTGTAACAGTATGTTCCATGTTTATGTAGTATGTAGCATGTTTTTGAAATTATTCAAATTTTCTACATGCATAAATCATGATGTTATAATAATTGGAGAACAGTCATATGAAGTTAGTATTTGACCAATATTTTTGGGTTTTAATATTGTATTGGAGAGAGGTGACATTTTCCAAGTTCACATGCAAATAACAATTATTAAACATCCAGTAATCTGACTCCAGTGCCCAGTTTAATCTCTGTTATGTAGTATAGTATTGAATTGAAAGCTATTCAATTATTAAGAGTAATTTGTACTCATGAAAAAACATGCCCTGCAGACATTTTTCATTTAACATAAGAAAATATCTATATTATTATTACATGAAATAGAATTCTGCTTTTTGGGATAGAAATGCAAAAACCAAGAATCTAGTGATATAAAAAGGTCTTTCTTTAAAGAATAAATTCTGTATATTTTCTCTATATGATGTGTATTTACCAATACTTCCTAAATAAAACTACATTTATAATAACATATACTAGCAAATTATTAATATTTTGTAATATATGGTGCCTGTTTGATTATGTTTTTATCATTATATTACATACTGGAAATCTCCCAGAACTGCCTATGTTTTATATATTTTGCATGTTTATAGCAAATATTTACAGATTTTTTGATGATGTTCTTCATAACACGAAACAGTTCTGAACATATTTCAGAACACAATGATGACAATAAGTCTAAATATATATCTCATCCTAACCAGAACAGAATATACAATTAGATGAAAATATAGATATCAGAGTACAGTGCATGAATGTTTGAAATTTTTTTAGCTTGAAACAAAATATGTTAAGGCACAATAATATATAATAAAGGTAATTTTAGAAATTGAAAATTAAAATATCAAAGTGGGAGCACAAGAAGAAAAAAATAGATTTGGAGTCACTAACCCCCAATATCTCAATGAATGCTCAATCATACACAAGAACACATGCAGAACTATGTTCATAGCATTATTCATAATAGCCAGAACCTGGAACCAAACATGCCCCTCAACTGAAGAATGAATAAAGAAAATGTGGCACATATGCACAATGGAGTACTGCTCAGCAGTAAAAAACAATGACATCGTGAATTTGCAGGCAATTGGATGGAACTAGAAAATATCATCCTGAGTGAGGTAACCCATACTCAGAAAGACAAACATGGTATGTACTCACTCATAAGTGGATATTAGATGTAAAGCAAAGGATAACCAGACTACAATCCACAGCCTCAGAGAAACTAGCTAACAAGGAGGACCTAAGAGGGATGCATGGATTGCCCTGGGGAGGGGAAATAGAGGAGATCTCCATGAGTAAACTGCAGATGAGAAGGGCAATGTAAGGTTGGGGATGGGGGATAAGAACATGAGGGAATGAGATGGTCGAGCAGGGATAGAGTGGGGGAGCAATGAGCGACATTTCATTGATTATTTTTAGGCCAGTAGTATTTGCTTTTACCCTAGATCTCTGGGCTATCAAGTCTCTGGTTCTCAATTAACAAAACAGTGTTGAGTGTGGGTTACTTTTCTTGGAGTGGGCCATGGGTTTTCTCCACATGTTGGTTGGCTACTCCTTTGTGCCCTAGCATATCTTGTAGGTAGAACAAATTATAAGACAAAGATTTTGTAGCTAAATTAATGTCCACATTTCTCTCTCTTTAGTCTGAAGAGTACCTTCCCATACCAAAGAGACAAGATCATAGGGATGAGGGCACCATGTAGGTACCAGCTTGACTTATCTATGAGTTGTGTGCATGTCACCCTCTAATGGGGCCCTCTGTCAGCTTACAGAGAGCAAACTTTTTACTTGGCAACAGGCTGGGTTGTTTAAGGATTTTCATTGGGGCCTTCTTGGCCAACAACTTAATGAATGCAAGTTAGTTCTGCCACTAGAAGCCTCACCTGGCAACAAGAGGAGGCCATATGGAGCTCGGTTGTGGGATATTTGATCACACCTTTAGAAAATGTGTCACTGTTTTACCTTGCCAGCCTAGCCACCTTCTGGTTGGTTTAATAAAGAGCTGAAAGGCCAATAGCTAGGGAGGAGATGATAGGTGTGACTTCTGGGCAGAGACAGGAACTCTGGGAAGGATCTGAGAGGCAAAGATTTCACCAGTAAGAAGTGGAGCAGGTTGGACTTACAGTATGGAGGAGAAGTAACAAGCCACATGGCAGAATGTAGATTAATATAAATGAATTAATTTAAGTTATAAGAGCTAATTGAGAACAAGCCTAAGCTAAGTCCAAGCTTTTATACTTAATAAGAAGTCTTCATGCCATTATTTGAGAGCTGGAAGTCCAAAGAAAGTCTCACTACAAGGCTCCATAACTCGTATTACCAGGAATCTTCATTAGTATCATCTTTATACATTACAGGAAGTTTTTACTACACTAGTTTTCCATGCCACTCCACCAAATGCTTCCCGATTCCAGTGATGTCTCCCCCAACACTCTCGCTTACCCATTCCCCACAACCTGATATTGCCCACCCCAATTCCCATCAGCTCCCAATCTGCCCTTAAAATTTATTCAATTCCCTATATCCTCCCCACTCCTCGTCTTTCCCTAACTTCTCTGGGTCTACCATTTATAGGTTGGTTATGACTTTTTTAATGGCTACTATCCCCTGTGCCGGTTTGAATGAAAATGGCCTCCATTGGCTCATAGCAAGTGTCACTCTTAGGAGGTGTGACCTTGTTGGAGGAAGTATGTCACTGGGGGCAGGCTTTGAGGTTTTAGGTGCTCAAGCAAGGCCCAGAGTCACTCTTTTCCTGCTACCTGCTAATCCAGATGTAGAACTTTCAACTACCTCAGCTACATGAAGTACTTTCTCCTTGCATGCTGCCATGCATCCCACTATGAGGAGAGTGAACTAAACCTCTGAACATGTAAGCAAGCTCTAATTAAATGTTTTCCTTTATAACAGTTGCTGTGGTCATAGTGTCTCTTCACCACAATAGAACATTGACTAAGATATGTCCTTATAAGTAAAGACACACCGTATTTATTTTTATGGGTTTGGTTTACCTCATTTAGGATGTTTTTTCCTACTTCTATCTATATGTCTGAAAATATGATGTCATTTTTAAAGAGCTGATTAATAATCCATTTTGTATATGTACCATGTTTTCTTTATCCATTCTTATGTGGGGAAATCTACGTTGTTTTCAGCTTCTGGCTATTATGAATAAAGTCTCAATGAACATGGTTGAGTACGTACCCTTGTGGGAAGATGGATTGTCCTCTGGTTATATGCCCAAGACAGTAGAGTTGTGTCTTGAGGTAGATTTATTCTAAACTTTCTGAGGACACATCATGTTGATTTCCAAAGTGACTGTGCAAGTTTTCACTCCACAAAGAGTAGAGGAGTGTTCTTGCTCCACACCCTTGCCAGCATAAGCTATTGCTTGTGTCATTTATCTTATTCATTATGACAGGTATAAGATAGAATCTGAAATACTTTTGACTTGAATTTCCCTGATTGCTAAGGATGTTGAACATTTCTTTAAGTGTTTCTTAGCAATTCGATATTCCTCTGTTGAGAACTCTCTCTCTCTCTCTCTCTCTCTCTCTCTCTCTCTCTCTCTCTCTATCTATCTCTATCTCTCGCCCTCTCCCTCTCCCTTCCCCTCCCTCTCTCTCTCCCTCTCCCTCCCTCTCTCTCTCCCCATCTCTCTGTCTCTCTGTCTCTGTCTCTGTCTCTGTCTCTCTCTCTCTCTCTGTGTATGTGTGTATACTGTTTTTAATGCATTATTTGGCTCTTTGATATCTAATTTCCTGAGTTTATTAAACACTTTGAATATTAATCCTCTATCAGATACAAGGATGGTAAAATCATTTCCCATTCTGTAGGATGCTATTTTTTTCTTATTTATGGTTTCCTTTGCCTTATAGAAGCTTTTCAGTTTCATGAGGTTCCATTAATTAATTGTTGATTTTAGCACCCAAACTACCAATGTTCTGTTCAGAAGTCATCTCCTGTGCCAATGCATTCAAGGCCATTACCCACTTCCTCTTCTATCAAGTTCAGTGAATCTGACTTTATGTTGATATCTTTGACCCATTTGGAGTTGAATTTGTACATGATTATAAGAATGAATCTATTTGCATTTTTCTGCTTGCAGATATCCAGCATGACTAGAACCATTTTTTGATAATGCTCTTTTCCACTGGTTTCTTTATCAAAGTTCAGTATTCATATGTTTGTGGATTTATGTCTAGGTCTTCAATTAAATTCTATTGATAGCATGTCTGTTTTTATCCCAATATTATATAGTTTGTATTACTAAAGCTCTACTGCAATAGTTAGGGTCTGGGACAAGGCAACAAGTCTTGGAGGGGGTTAAAAGAGAATGGTCTGTGGGATCCACAGGAGATTGGGCAGTGAGTGGGAGAAGACTATAGCTGGTGTTCTGTTCCAGCTCTAGGGACTGTGTGTGTGTGTGTGTGTGTGTGTGTGTGTGTGTGTGTGTGTGTGTGAAATTCTTAAAGAATTTTTAAATAAATTATGAAAATGAACTACATATTCTTTCTATAAGAAAATATAAAATAGAAGAGAACAATCTGACTGAATTTAAATGGGAGAAGAAGAATTACCCCAAAATACTTCAGAATTAACTTTTCTTCAGGAAAACCATGTCAACTCTTCAAGTTAATTGTACGATGTCAGACTTTATTTTTATCATTTGATTAGTACACAGCGCAGTGGGTCTTAAGGCATCTTCACTCATGTCAGGGTATCTTGATATCAAGCTATAAAGACTTCAGCCTTTGATCTTTCAACCAAGTCTCTTATTTCTCCTTTCCTTTCCTTTGTTTACTTTGTAATAATAAAGTTCCAGAATTAGAGAAAGCGAAACAAAATTATTCTGGAGAACGTTATAAGACACCAATGTTTTTCCTTGCCTTCCCAGTATAAATGATTTCTGTACAATAAGCATAAGAAACTTATTATTGACTGAACATTTTAGAAAACAATAAATATATCAAATAAAAAAGTGGTAGTAAATATAAGCCTTAAAATAGACAGTAGAAAATTGAAATTTACATTGAACTCAATGGCTTGGTCAATATTAAGCCATGATATGTGACTATAAAATGGAAACTAATTTAAAGATACAGTTAATAGAATTGTGCATATGTTTCAATGTTCATGGGTAATATTAAGGCTTCCTATTGTAAGTGAGATACATTGATATGTCTCTCATTCCATATGTATTACTGCACCTCAGCTCTCAGCCTAGAGTTTGTTACCTTGGTTAGGACTGAAGAATACATGGACTAGTCTGCCATTCTCTGCTTAAAACCTAAGATATGCCTCAGTGTTTTTGTTTGTTTGTTCATTTGTTTGCTTGCTTGCTTGTTTTTGTTTTTGTTTTATTGTTATTGTTGTTTTTCTGGATACATATTAGTCCATCATCATGATTCCCAAATACTTAGAATACAATCTTGACTATATTAATTACCTATCTCTTCTCCTGACTCATTTCAAGTCCTGACCTTCCTTGATAGATAAACAGAACACCAATGCCCCCATAAAAAGTCTAATTCTCCTGTCACCAGAGATAGCCAAACACCCTAACTGTCATGCTAGAAATCTCAGCCAATGACAGTTGGAGGCAGATACAGAGATCTACGGCCAGGCCCCAGTTGAAGCTCCTGGAGTCTAATTGACCAGAAAGAGGAGGAATTGTATGAGTGAGAATTGTTGAGACCAAGATTGGAAAAAGCACAGGGAAAAATAGCCAAACTAGTGGAAACGCATGAACTATGAACCAATAGCTGAGGAGCCCCCAACTGGATCCAGCCCTCCGGATAATTGAGACAGTTGATCAGCTTAACTGTTTGGGAGGCCCTCAGGCAGTGGGACCAGGACCTGTCCTTAGTGCTTAAGCTGGCTCTTTAGAAACTGGGGCCTGTGCAGGGACACTTTGCTCAGCCTGGGAGGAGGTTACGGGAACTGCCTGGACTGAAACTACCAGGTTGAGCTAAATCCTTAGGGTAGTCTTTGCCCTGGAGAAGATGGAAATGGGGGGTGTGCTGGGGGGAAGGGGGAGGGAGGGCAGGAGGAAGGAGGACAGGAATCCGTGGCTGATATGCAATATTAAATCAAATTATAAAAAAGTCTAATTAATTCTCCAGCTTCTGCTTTTGCAAATACAGCATCTGCTCATTCTCCTTTCATCATATAAAGTTTCTATGTTGATTTCTGTTTAGCCCTATTTACAGATTTCTCTAATATTAACATGCTTAAAATATATTTGCATCTCTTAGTTTCTCAAAGAATAGACACAGTGTTCTGTGCCCATATTTTTGCTATCCTGTCCAGGGCTTGAATGATAATACTAATAGCTGTTTAATGGTTTTAAATAATAACTCATATGGACATTTTGCCAAAACAATATTTAAATAAATCATATGATTATGCAAAATGTGTATAGTCATCCATAAGTTGCTTGGAAGTGAAAATATTATTTTTATTAATTTCATATTAAAGAAAATTTTCAAACACTGTATCCATAAGCTAGCATTGATATCTTCAGCAATGTGACTCAGAGTCTGAGGAAATCTTAGAGGAAGCATGTGACCTTGTGCATCCTTGCTCACACATTCATAGGTAAGCAATCTGGATTACATATGAAATTAAATCTGTAAGATGATATGATTTTCCATCTTAGGTTTTTGTTGCTGTTGTGTTTCATGTGTAGTAAAAGAAATCACTCCCAACGTGTAAAAACAACAGTAAAATCATACTGTTATGGGAATGCTAGGATAACCGTGACTTCCTATTTTGTAATCTCTGAATGTGCTTATTCCTATTAAGTCTTCACAGTTGGTGATAAGTGTATTACTGGTGCCTACACTATAACCATACTCTTTCACTTGAGTGTTAGGCTAATTTTAATTAGGGAACATTTAGCATGTATGCATTTATTCATTGGTCATTAAGAGCATGGTTCTGAGTTGTTGAGTTTCCCAGTAAAATATTGTCATGGCTGACTAGCATTATGACTCTCTCATTAACTTATTTGGATTTATTTAGAATCCTTCTTATGCATTGCATCACCTGTACACCACTATTTTCACTATTTAGTGTCATTTATTTTTTATTAATATGCATCATAACAGAATACCCATGTATGAATTGATATAATGCTATGTTTCCTACATATTTATTGGTCTTCCAAAGTTCAACAATATAGTTTTACTGTGATGCTGAGTGAACAGTCACTATATTCCTTCTAATATTTTGTAGTATTCTATTGTCAATACATTCATCACACATGAATTCTTGGGTGATAAATTTTCTAGGTTACCTCTAACATTTGGCTTGAGAAAAGACAGTGTCATGCATACCTTTGTATTGATATACATTGATCTAAGCATTTCTCTAGGACAACTTTGAAGGAGGGTCTTGCAGAACAGAGAACATATGTACAAGCACACATATGTTGATTTTTAACTAGGAACTGCCAGGTAGCTCTTCAGGAGATCTATGTCAGTCAGTCTATTTTCACATGAATAGTAAAAGTTTCTGTATGCTCAGTGTGTCTCCATAGAAATACTCAGCATCTTATACTTCCTAGTCTTTTTCCAGCTCTTATATAAGGGTGAAATGTTGTTCAAGCTTTTGAAAATTTCCTTCAAAAAAATAAACATTTATTCATGGTTAACCGACAACACAGATTCCTAAGTTTTGATAGGCTAAATTGGGCTGCTGTAACAAAATGTCTCACACTGAGTATACTGTAACTGATGAAAGATTGTTTCTCCAAGTTCCTGTGCCTTAGAAATAATACTTCTTTGCTTCACAGAAAGACAAAGCAGCTTCCCTGTTGTATTGGGAGAAGTCCCTCTAGCAAGGGATGTTCCATCATGACTTAACCACTTATTAAATTGTCACCTGTTAATATTGTGCCATTGGTTAAATTTCAAAGAATGAGGTTTGATCCATTCAGACTATGAAACTGGCCTTTTAGCTTTTCCTACCTGTAATTAACTATTTTGAGTTTCTTGGTCAACTTTCTATTTGAATGTTTGTCTATTTCTTTTTGGCAAACTAACATGTTTCAAATTTTGTTAATGAATGATCTTAAATATTCCAGATTTCAAGTTTGATTGTATAAGCACACATTGATTGATTGATTGATGATTGATTGATTTTTCTTCATGAGAAAAATATTTTAAATGGGATATATAATGAGTTTATCAAGTTAACTTATTATTGTACTTTTAACTTAAAAGCTATTTTGTGTCTTTATATGCCATTTATAGCATATTTGACATTTGTAAGCTCATAGATATAGACTTTAGTTTATTTCCTCATGAATTCAACTGTTTTCCTAATGCTAATTTCTAAGTTAATGTGCCTTACCCTTTTGTAGTGTCACCTGAACTGTGGAGTATTACTACTTCAAAAATGGAACTCTTCCATACTATCTTACTTCAGTTGCTTATTCAATTCTTACAAGACAAGCACATTGTTTTTGCTAATGTGATTGAGCATGTATTTAAACATAAATATTAACCTTTGTTCCTTTTCATAGTTCTCCATCCATTTACACAAAATGGTCTGCTGCAAATGACCCTGTTCACAACAGCTACATCAGGGTACCAGTAAAGGCACATATCCAGCCAGGATTCCACTCTAGTCTTCCACATCTTCAACTATAAAGCTTTCCCTATTCTCTGACTGTCTTCAGCCTCTGACAAAATGAATAAGAAGATGGTTGATTACTTCCCTGGACATCAAGCGTGCAAACAATATCTTTACCTCCTCTTATTGTGCTGAAATTTTATTTTTCCAGCTATGTAAAATTTGTATATTAACTTACAGAAAACAAATATTTTAAAGAGTTGTTTTACCTAAAAACATGAAATAAATCTCAATTCATTTCCAAGCATTTTTATTTTAAACTGTATTTTAATTTCAGTTTATTCCAAGTATTTTTATGGAAAACTTAGTTTAAAATGGTTTTGTTGATATTTAATCTTTCCTTGGTTACTATTTTCTTCATTATTCAGAGTTTAAAAAATATTTTTCTTAATTATTTGAGAATTTAAAACAATGTATTTTGATTATATTCACCTCCACACTTCCTCGAAACTTCAATTTTTATTTAATATTTTTATTTTATAATTAACTTAATTTCACATGGATTCCCCCATCTTCCCTCCCCCCACCCCATCCCTGCCCTTCCCCCCAATCCACTCCCCATCGCCCCCTCCTCCAAGGCGAGGTCTCCCCTAGGGAATCAGCCCAGCCTGGTAGACTCAGCCAAGGCAGTTCTAGTCTCCTCCTCCCTACACCAAGGCTGAGCAAAGTATCCCAGCATAGGCCCTTCAAATTTTTAACTACACTTTTCTACTTAGTCTATTATTTTCCTATAGGAAAGTTCTACTGTTCAATTTTTGATCATCTGTTTCTCTTCTGTGATAGCTGATGACCATTCAGTGCTGTATTTTCAGTTCTGTAAATTAACAACATTTTTCTGTTTTCACTTAGCAATGGTTTGTTTGCAACTTTTCAAGTTGTTCATTATATATGCACACTGATATGAAAATTTAGGATGCTGTAAAATTGCAGCCTCCACATTTATTCCTATGTAATAATTAAAGTTACTATCATAACACAGTTAAATGTTCTCTTAATACAAACAATGGCCTGAGTTATTGAGAACTTGAAAGAAAGAGCTTATCATGCTAAGGTAACGTAGGGTAAAGGGAAGTGTTCTCCTTCAAACTATACTCTCATGTATCATCCTTAAATTGTAGCTACCATGTGTTGTTCCCTTAAAGGGAATAACAGCTTCCTTGTTAAGAATTTAATTCTTTAAAATTCCTTTACATTTGTTAACCCTCTTTCTTCACTTTCTCCACTATGGTTGTTTGATCCAATTTATTAGCAAAACCTACTGTTCATAAGAAAATATATAAGTGAAGATCACATGAAATTTGGGCAGAATTGCATATGAAGGCTGAAGGAGTGGATACAGACCCAGATGTGGGGCTAAAGACCTTCCAGATGTGGGGCTAAAGACCTTCCAAACCCTTGGATTTATGAGGTAGTACTCTCTCACATAGGTACAATTGGCCTCATGAAGATGATAGCAGTTGTGCTCAAAGCACTGTGCCTTACAACACAACTCACAGCATAACTATATTAATGGATATCCTTGTAGTCAGTAAATACCTACAACTTTTTTGTTAGTCAAACAAAATGAAATCTAGGGCTATATTTCCAGTATATTTGGCAAATTAATTTCCTTTAACATAGCATTGAGGGCATGGTGTTTTTGTTTCCATAATTATAGTTTGTAAATCTATGCATTTATAATTCATAAGGTGTCTCTACATTTTTCTTAATTTTCTTGATAACATACAGTGTGAAGTTTCATAATAATTACTTACTAGAAGACTGTCAGTTCCCCTTCTTGAAATACAGGACAAGTATTATTAGAAGTTGATATTGAGTTGACTTACTCAAAAGCTATCTCAGTTTGTCAAAAACTACGACATATTTGCCTATAGATTTCCTTCTATTTTTCAACATAAATAATATCTCATTGTTTTAAGATATTCTTTTCTTAATTCAAAGTATCCTATATCATCCATTCACATTAGGAACCAATGGCAACAATTTTGTTCTGAATCCCTTGGAGAGATGGAGAGATACTGTCAGACTGTTGGCCAGCATTCGCTTTTTAAAAATAATTTACACAGGAGACATTTGAAAAGTGGTGGTTCTAATGACACAGATGTCAGTCTTGTTATATAAAGTTAAATTTTCTATCATTTCAAAGGCAAAGCTTTTCTGCACCCTGAACATTCAGAATCATTTGGAATCCTCCTGATTGACTTCACATTTATTTGACTCTGCGTCAAATAAACATCCAGTCGAAAACAACTGGGCTGCCAGTCTTCAACTCTGAGGCGAAATCTCAGTCAATAAAAGGCCTGTGTTGGAAACCATGAGTGACATTTAACTAAGAGGTGCAAAGTGAATTGCTGTATTTTTGATACCATTCCTCCCACACAACTGTCAGCAAGTCTAAATTAACTCGGAGAGTCTATAGGTTTCAATGAAGGATGAAGATCTCTAAGCAACATCAGAACCACAGAAGTAATGAGATTTGAAGTTTCTTCAGTTGCTGATGCATTTTTGTTATCACATTTGATTTTGTTTGAACATTTTCTTATGTGACTACAGACATGAAGTTATGAATTCATATACAGTTCTCCTATGTGATTTGCCACACATTTCCTTAAGAAAGAATTTCAAGATTTGTCATAAACCTACTTTCTGAAAACTCACTATTTTTGAAAGCTAACAACAAAATATAACCACTTAAAAAGTGTTGAAATTTATATCACTGCATTATATGAACATATATATATTACAAATAATGTCCTTTGTAATCTATAAGGTTTCATGTTCTTTCATATCTTCTCTCCATTTTCTTCTCTAGAGCATTCAAAAGTTAAAAACAAGAGACAATAATTATGTAGTTAACTGAGCCAGAAAGTTAGGTAAAGTGCATACTCATTCCAAATCATGATATTAAGTGGAAATATTGCCAAATATAAGTAATTGGTTAAAGTGAAAGTATATTCCTTATAAAAATTGAACTAAATTTTTATAATGAAAAATGTTTCCACTTGCATTTTGTATTTAGGTCAGAAGTAGTAAAGCTTTTTTTGCAAAGGATTGGAAATATTTTCAGCTCCTTGAATCATTTAGCCTCACAAACTCTAGCACACTTGTGCAAGACAGTCACCAACAGAACAGAAGTGAATAAGTGCAGCCATGTAGAGCTAAAGCTCTATTTGTGAATATTGGAACTCGAACTACACATAGTAGCTGATTTTTTTAAATAATTGAAATATTAAAATCCTTCTTAATGTATGATTATATAAAAACAGAACACTAGATATAGTTTATATGTTATCATTTATTTATCCCTATTTGTGCAGTTCTTGAAACTATGCAGTGATTGGGTGTGCACTATTAATGATCATCCAATATATTTATCATTGAGTAGTCATTAAATGAGATAACTCTATAATTTGATAAACATTATTTATAGTATGTTAAGTTCACCTGGCAGATATACTCATTAACTCTCTCAAATAATTATTGTGTATAAAAGTAGAGGAGGATGACATCTACACCTCTTCTGTATAAAGTGTCCATTCAAAGGATAAAAGGCAAAAGTGACCCTCAGGTTTAGTCTTTTCCAAAGTTGCCTTTCACTTGTCAGTAACAATGTGCTCATTCTGAGCTGAAACGGAGCATATGACACCAGTGATGAGTAATCTGTTAGAAAATAATTTCTGTTCATGATGGAGCATTTCTCCTCCTTGGGATGCAATAAACCAGGTAAAATTTAAACATATATTCAACTGGGTAATAGCTGATATTTCTGTAGTTGTTATTACTTGGCAATTGAATTTCTGATCTTCAAATCATATTTTCATAGGTCAGAGAAAAAGAATTGAACACACACTACCTTTCCATATTTAGCTTCACCAGGATATACTAGGAATAAATACATTACCCTACAGAGACTATAGGAAGCCAATGGCAAGCAACACTTACAAAATTTCATTTAAGCATCAAAGATTGTAGAAAGAATTACAAATTCTGTCTTGGGAAATAGGAAATCTAACATAATAGAAAACCTGTTTTCATTTGACAAATAAATGCTCTGCTTTGGTTAGTGTGATATAAAAAGAATCTTCTCTTCTTACCATATTTTCTCTCTGGTCAATTTTAAAAAGAGAATTCACCACACCCCTAAGTAATAATCCAGTGGAAATACAGATATAAACTGATACTAAATATATATATTTGTTAGCTAGTGACTATTTGGGTATATTTAAATATCTGGTTGATCAGCATCTTCTCAAGGAGCATGGCATCTTTTCATGTACATTAGGAAAAAAAAGTTCAATTCTATGAGGAAAAAGGAGAGAGAAATTTAGCCAAGAAAATAATGTTTAAATCTCCAAATGCTAAATAACAAACTATGTGTAGAAATAAAGGTGGTTTGGCATTTGTAGGAACATCCATATGACTTTATTTAAGAGGACATTGAGAACCATGCTGGCCTCAATAGTTAAACATTTTTCTACATGTAGTGGATTGTCAGCTATTGATTAATATGATGACTACTATATTTCAGAAATATCACTTGGGATATATAATATATCTTGTCAAAACAGAGATTGTATTGTAACATCTCAGAGAAGCAAAATCAAGGTCAATAACCTTGGCAATAAACTGAAAGATACATTTTTGACTCAAGTTATCAATGGCTTATAATATTAACTTAAAATTGGAAGATTTTTTGAGAAGTTGCTAGGGTCACAAGTTTCGCATGTAGTGAATATGAGGTAGCACTGAGCTTTCAGAGAAACAGTTTATTCTATAAAATATTTATATCTGGATTCATTTGACAATATTGAATATTTGCGATGTGCCAGCCAGAGCTTCAGGTAGTTCTGATACAGAATTATATGAGAATGATTAGTTTGTGACTCCCTGAGGTGATAATTCTAAGAAACTATACTTCACATTTAAGGTGTTTCATCCATGTGCGGTTTGTTTTTTGTTTTTTTTTTCCAAATTCAAGTTATAGGGATTGTAGAAAATGAAACTGTGTCTCTTTCTCATCCTATATTCTCAATAGCTTACTCTCTACAAAATTCTCTTTTGAGTACCTGTACTGTCTTTGTTTACAAGGTCATTGCTTGCTAGTTTCAGTCTTTTTTTTTTTTTTTTTTTTTTTTTTTTTTTTTTTTTTTTACTGAAAATCATGCAGTGGCAAACATCCACCCAAACCTGAATTCATCAGTAAAACTCATTAATGGAGATCAGATTTCTGTGTCAAAAAGCATGGTTATTTTTAACCCACTACCTCTTTCCAAATTAATCTCCAGAGAAATCACACTAATTTGCGCTTATACCAACTATGAACAAGAAGGTTGGCACTTCACAAATATATTGTCACCTACAACTTCTCCATTCCCTTTTGAGATTATCTGTTTTAAAGTTGAAATATGTCAGTCATCATGTCAAGAACTGATATTATCACTGCAATTTCCACTTTTAATTATGAGTAGTAATAAGTCTGGCCTGTATATTTTCATATGCCCTTTAATTTTTTTTCCTTGGAATTATGTATTTTTCACTTTTAATTAGGACTTGGCCAAGACCTGAAGTTTCATACCATGCTATACTATATTTAATGTATCTTTCTTCTCTTAAGTGTTCCAAACATGTTGGTGTTTTTAAAGTTAAACCTTTCAGCAAAGATAAAATTACACCTCATAGAAACTTTGCTATATAATTTCTGGCTTCTTTACTTTGTGTGAGTCTTTCCCTTCAATGTAATCATTTTTTTATTTTTTTATTTTTTTTGCAAAAAGAATATCAGCTTTTATTTTCAACTTAACACACATATTTACATATTTGTGTTTACCTTTCCTCTGGGACGTGACTTGGTTTTACCTGGGTCTTTGTGACCTATTTAAAAAAATATTTCTTTCATCTTTCAGCTAAGTGATCATTCTAATTTAGAAAATTGTGGACAATGATCTTATGCTTAACTGAAAATTCAAGTCCTTAAAGTAAAAATTATTCAGAACAGTTTGAAGTTAAACATATCTACCACTTTCCCTCCTTTGAGATGAATTATAGATGCAAACCAAAAAAAGAGAATGGGCCTCTAATTTCAAACAAACTAAAAAAAAATCAATATATTTTGGTTTAATTTATCAATTACTCACAAAGATGTATTTCCCAAATAAATGTAGTGATTTCCCATCATCAAGGAAGTCTCCCTCCTTAGCCAAAGAAGGGTATCAACAAAAACCAAAAGTGGATGTGATGCAGTGGTCAATAGATTGTTGAGGGCCCAGGCCCAGTGTATCCGTCTTTATTACAGCTCCTCTGCATCTGAGACACAGGGGATGTTGCCAAAGAGGGGTCTAAAAGGTCTCAAGAGCCAGAGTAACAGAGAGTCTGCAGTGTAACAGTTTCTCCTAGATATAAGACAGGACACATTAACTCAGAAGAGCTAATATATCAAGGGGACCCACTCCTAGACATAGAACTACAGGCTGGCAGAAGAAAAAGCTTCTCTTACAAATGAGCCCTCGCCCTGCTAGTGGTCCAATGCAGAGTGGTCAGCCCCGCCTGAAACCACTGAAACAATGTACACACAAACAACAAAGTAGACAGAGAGAGTTGATTTTTAGATGTTTGTGCATAATATATTTGTGTATTTTATAATTTAATTTAATTTTACATATCAGCCACAGATTTCCCTGTCCTCCCTCCTCCCACCCCCCGTGCTCTCCCCAGCCCACCCCCATCATTTTAAAAATGTATTAAAAGAGTATTCTTTTAGCTCTACAGACAGACTTAATTGAAAACTCATAAGCCTGTAAGATTTGTGTTAAAATTCGAATTGTGTGGTCAAGGAAGTGAGACGGAAGGAGTGTGAGCAATTTGCTGTTGGTCATACAAATATTAAAATATTAATCCTGCATTTGAAACCAGAGTGATGCAGGAATAAAATCACTCCTGAATATTACCCCTGAGTATGACTGTGGGTGATGCGCTCCCTCCTGAGAACATTGCAGAGGCCCATTTGCCACCAGCTTGTTCTTAATGGAAAATGGAATAGTAGGATGCGTGCTACTGAAGTCTCAACCAAGTAGCCAGAGATAAATGCCTAAATGTTGCTTAAATAGAAAAACTTTTTTTGGCTAAGACATAGAATCTAAGCATCAACAACCTGTTCATGTCGTCACCAAACACAGTTTACATCCTCCTAAGCATCAAGCTATTTTAAAGCCTCCTCTCTGTGATCTAGACCCTTGAGGAACCTCAGTCTCAAATCCCCACACTTGGAGGATTCCCATCCTACACATAAGTGAGGCTGCTTTTGCTCCATGCTTTTCACTCTTGGATGACAAAAATTGTCATTTTCATAATGGAAGGGTGTTTAGCGTGTGTGTGTGTGTGTGTGTGTGTGTGTGTGTGTGTGTGTGTGTGTAGATCAGATGTTGACAACAAGTGGAGTATGTTGCACAGTAACTCCCCACTTACTTACTGAAGCAGTGTGACTTGCTGGACCTGGTGGTTCCTGGTTTGGCTGGTTTAGGTAGCCAGCTTGCTCAGAGGATCCCCTGTGTCTCTTGAATGTTGGGATTATGGGATTACTTGTGTGAGCTACTCCAGCCAGCCAGCCAGCCATCAATGTCAGAGCTAGAGAGCCCGACTCCTGTTATGACACACGTGCTTAATCTACTGAGCCATCTGTAGACGTCTACAGACCCAGTCTTAGGGTCTGCTTTCTAACGAAAACCAGGGTCAACAACAGGACTGTGAAGCCAAAGACAGATTCAGTCCATTTTATAAGATCCAGACACTTGGAAAATCTCACCATGTCACCACCTTCCTGTGGTGCCCTCTGGTCCATTTCAACAGCACTGCTCTACAGTTAACCCTTTCCAGGCTTGCTTTCTTCACTGCCCATGGTCTCCTGAATGCCTTTCTTGCCGAGGCCTCTACATGTTTCAACAAATACTGCTTTTCTAAATCTGATCTAAAACAAGCCCTCCTTTTTAACATTTATCTTTTAGAATTGATGTGAACAACTCTGTATCTGTCATTTTTATTCTCTCTTTTTTTATTGAAAACAAACTCGTATGTTTTGATTTTTGAAAGTTTTATTGGAAGGGGAGAAGTCATTTTCTTTGTCTCAGAGAAATCATTTCATTTTATTTTTTTGCCCCAATGCTTTACTGTAAAGACCTTCTTCAAACTGTCCACAACCCTTAAATCTTACAAAACAAGTAGTAAAACTTACAAGTGTAGAGCTTTCCAGAATATTTCAGTTGTAAATACTGAGAGTTTTGTCAAGACTTGAGGACTGGCAATTAAGACTGAGGAAAATGAAGAGTGATGTAAACACCTGAACCACAGAAAAAGGAGATTGAGCAAATAGATACTCGATTCTCACTTGGAAGGAATTTGCCTCAAGGTGAGCAGTCAAACTATTTCTACTGCCTGTTTAATTCTCTGAGGGTTTCAACATCTATCTTTGTATAACACTGTTTTAAGAAAAGTTAAATCTCTTTTTTTTACATGACTCTGTATGAATATTCGTGGATATAATACTACACAATTGGTTTTGGGTGTTGTTATTCTGTGATTTTTCTCCTAAGACCGAATTTCAAAGTGGCATACTCTAAGTGACCATAGTTTTTTTTTTTTTTTTTTTTTTTCCATCTGATCAACAATGAAGGTTTTTCATGTGCCAGCTAACTTTTATGTGTTAGTGTGCTGTGGTATGTGACAATTGTATTGTCATCCTAATGAGTAATGAAATGAGATGGTGGACATTCTATGTATTAGGAGATATACTTCAATGAATGTTTAGGCCTTTCAATCTACTGTTTTAATGGCATCTTCTGTCACTCAAATGATCTTACTATCTTACAATTGTAAGATATTCCATAACCATTGAATTTAGAAATAATATCTGTGATGTGTTTACTAGGCTCCAGCTGAGGGTCATGGTCCAGTTTCCCCTTCACTTTGTGGGGGGAAAAAGAAAAAAAAAGTTCATAGATGGGAGGCCATAGGTAAAAGAAAGCTCTGGATATTGCTAATAATATGTGAACAAATCAATCCTAATATACAAGATAAACTGAAATCATAAACTGTACCAATTCGAAACCACCTAGTCTCTAACTTTCTGTTCTGACTGACCAATTGTGTGTGTGTGTGTGTGTGTGTGTGTGTGTGTGTATGACATTGCATTGTTGCATATTCAAAGACAAAATATATTTTTATACAGAAAGAGAGTTCTTCTGATGAGGTCAGTCTTATGCTCAATATGGGACTAAATATATCCATGTTATTTAGGAAACTGTTTATCAGGAGAACTAATCTGATCTAAACTATAAAATACAGTCATGTAACAGTAACATTTTATAGCCCAACATGTTCTAATGCATTCTTATTTGATTCTGCTGCTGTACAACACCACAGAGTGTACTTACATAAGCCTAAGTGCTATAGATGTCAATCACTCAACATTGGCCTCCAAATACCTTAAGAGACAGAGTAAACATGAAATGGAAGAGGATGCTCCCTATTAACAGAGCACTATTTTACTAGATACATTTTTGTTACCAGGAAAAAAAACCCCACACAAACAGTGTAAAGATACAGTGCAATGACGGAACCAACCAGTAGCGTAGACACTTATTAGTCTTATCAGCTATCATGTACAAACATAATTGTATTGATGGGCTTTTGTATCTCATGCAATTCAGTAGATGTGTTTATATGGACATCACCACAAATCTATGAATAATGCATTGTGCTGAAGTGTTCTGGAATCTACAACCTCTCTGTGAGATTAGAACATTTTTTTTCTCCAACCAAATCTTTTACATCATCTTTGTTTATTTATTCTATAGTTGACCAAAACATCATTGGAAGGAACATAACTGTAGATGATCTGATATTTCTGAGTTCCTATGTTCCTACTCATTATTTTTTGGTACATCAAAGCAATAGGTTGCCTTAACCCTACTTCAATTACTTTTACATTTTATCAAAATGTCAGAGTGTATAAACCTTCAATAGGACACTAAAAATTGTTTATGCAAATACAGGATCCACAGGAAAAAGAAAGAATTAGTTTTAAGGAGAAATATCTTTTATTTCCCCTTCAGTTCAAATTTCGGGGGTGGGAGGATTCATTTATTGTTCTCTATATGTCAACCCAGAATCACACTTTGCTGGCAGTGTTCAAAAATTAATTTTTCAGATAAAACCTTATGCATGCTTCTGGCATCATTAATAAGAAGCCATTCAAATACTTAGTTAACTTAGTGGGGGAAAAAAGGTAAAATTTGACATAAAGTTTGGATCAAAAGAACAACATTCCCTGCCACTACCTAGTGAATATCAGATGTCCTATTGAGTAGTTTAGCCTTTGAAGGGATTTCTGTTTATTTTTTATCAACCATCAACCTTCTTATAGAAGTTTCTGATACTTTTTGTCTTTGATGTTCAGGTGCTCTTCACAACAGGACTGTTTCTTTTTCCTTTTACTACATATTTTTAGCTTGACTCCACTTAAAATGAACACTCTACTGACAAAATGCACAGTGTAATTAATCAACAGGCAGGTGATTAATTAAAGAAATCTATGAGGGACTGGGGATGAGGAGAGAAGAATCCTTAGAGGGTTAGAAATTAAAGGAATCTGGTTTTCAGTGATGTCCAGTTTTCTCTTCTACACAGCAAAACCCTCATGGTTTCTGTACAATGTGATGTTAGAAAAATAAAAAGAGAAATTCTCAGGAGTAAAAGTCTACTGATAGAACAATAGCAAATGTTCCCAGCCTCCTTGCCAATATTCTGGATAGGAAACTTCATCTCCTAATGAAAAAAAAAAGCTCTTTGATGGATTAATATTTAAGAGAAATATTCTGATCATTGCAAAATCAGTGAAGATGAAAAATGTGAGCAGGTAATTGAATAGGAAACATTTATATGGCAGTGAAGCTGTGCTGGCAAAAAATTATTATTAAAGTAACCTTTTATTTAATATATCATCACCTATAAGATGTGCTTTGTAAAATCTCAACTTGGAAGGACTTCCTTTTTAATCGCGTAAAGTTTTGGCAACTCATTTTATTAAAGGATTTTGCCACTGAAACTGAAGGTAGTTTAAGGTTCATAAATTTAAATGAACTTCAGAGACCACACAGGCAAGCATTTTATACCATAGGGGATTTTCAAATAATTACAGTGATGGACAGTATATAACCATTCTTATGAGCAGGACTTAACAATTTTTATAGTTTGTGTTTAATGCAGTTCCAGTGCACATAAAGAAAAAGAAATGCTGAAAAGCGAACCAAAAAAAATAAGTCACAGGAAAGTATATAACACACAGTCACAATCTAGGAACCTATTTTTTAAATCTATATTTATGTCAGAGAAAAATAGCATTAGTTCATCACCACAGCCACTTGGGAACAAAGACAGGACTCGAGGATTGAATAATTTGCACCCATTCACTCTGCCGCAGTATATTAACCCTTTTCAGCTGGACATTAGGTTTGAGTGCAGATTACACAAATTTACATTCGATATTTTTCATTAGAAGTAACTGCATTTGATATGTATGCCTGATCATAGTGTTAGAAATTAGACTGTCTGAAAATGCTGCAGTTACACTGTTCCTCAAGCTGTCAACACATCTCTCCTCATTTTATTTTCAGTCATTCTGATGCTAGATAAGAGTGAGTATGTATCTATATTGACATTATATTCAGTAGTCCATGTATGCTGATTTTCATTACCATCAAACACAATAGCCTTCATACATATAACAATAAGTGGAGAGACACTGAGTGATTTTTGTCTTCATTGAATTTTTTCCAGTTATTTCTCAAACCACCCCAGAGGGCAGGAACTTGAACTCAGTAGTTGAGAATGATTGATTGCCAAAACTTTTGTTGCTGAGCTCTACCTACAGCTCCCTCCCCATTACTCGATTTGGAAGTGAAGTGTACTCCTTTATCTTTATAGCTTAGTGATGTCATGTAAGCCTCTCAAAATAATTCATATAATAAATAAGGAAGCATTCATTCAATGTGTGCTTTGTTTAGAAAGTGCAAGAATTTTAAATTCACTTTACAAAGAATTGTCTCTTTTGGACCATGTGATTTATACTGATGACTATCAGTTTTATTTATTGCACATACTCTTCAGAGAAGAAAACTAAAGTTAAAATGTGACTAATATACATTGTGCATCATTGGAACAAACTAATAAATGTTATACATCACTGTAGAGGTATTGACAATTGAGATACCATCTCATTTGCCAAATCATGATTATTTATTTATTTACTTTGTGATTTAAAAAAAAGGCAGAGGCATTTTATTTTGTTCCAGAGAAGAACACAAGTGTCATTGTAGACTGCTTAATTTGAAAATAACATAGTTCAAGAAGGTCTCATAAGAAGTCTTGCAGTAAACCCATCAGAGACTCACTATTGCTACTTACCAGTTAGGTATCTGCTCTTCCAAGGTCTTTAAATATACCTTCTCACATGCTCAAATATTGACTTCCCAGTTCAATGAGCCAGTGAAACAACAGTGTGGCAGCAATGACAAGCTATTGTGCTATGGATTTTTAGTAGTTAAATTTCTCTTCCATTTTTTTTTTTTTTGATGTCGAGAATTATCTGTTACACTGTGAAGATTAATAGCCCTGCATGACAAGTGATCATTCCAAATGTTAAGCATCACTGATAAGCTAACCGTCTGATGACTGGAACAAGTTTATGGGGAGGAGGCATTCTCTGTCACAGACCACTGATGCAGTAGATATGCAGATCATTTGGTTTCAACTCCCTAGCTCCTGACATGTTCACTGGAGTTGCCTCAGGGAAGAGAAAGCAAAGAGCAGTGAGTGAACTCCACGTCCAAAGCATTTATCACCTATTTAGAGATATGAAGACAGTGAAGGAATGTGACTATTGTTGCATAGAGAAAAATGCTGACTTTGGGAAGTTGTTTCAAAACCTACCCGCAGTAATTAATTCTGAAAGGCATGGCTCTGTATATGACCCTGTATTTTTGTCACTCTGGAATGACCAAGCATGGTTGCTTAAGCACAGTTCTTCTTAAAGTATATTTCTTCCCTACACTAAGAACTATAGGCGACTAAGGAATGCTGAGAGTAAGATAAATAGTCTTCCTCAGGAAAGAGCACATCAAATGATTATGCAATACCAAACAGTCAACCCTGAAAACATACATGCAAATAACATTATATAAACCAAGCAGATTATATTTAGGATGAATATGGATATACATACAATTTAAGAATAATCCATGAATTTGAAAGAGAACAAAGAGGGGTTTGAGGGAGAATTTGGAAGAGGAAAGGGGAAGGGGAAAAGGATGTAGTTATATTACAACTCCCCAAAGTAAAAGAATTCTTTTCTCTTTTTTTTTGTAAATATAGGAAGATTTAAAGAAAAATGTGGGTCTCAAACTAGCAGCCTCAGTAACCATCTAAGAACATATTGAAAGTTTATGATTCATAGGGGTTAGGGAGTACAAAGGAAATTTATAGCCTCATCTCAATTTTGATGTGACTTAAAACTATGCTAATAGCACTTTTTAAAAATGCATATTTTCATAATCTACCTTATATCTCCTGAATCAGAAACTTTCGGAGGAGTAACATCACTCTATAATTCAACATCCCAATCAGCGTACTCTGAAGCATATCACAGTTCAGGAATCACTGATCTTTAGCAGCCTGAAACAAACAAGGTGGGCGGGCAGTAGTTCTACTTTCAACCTATGAGTTTCCTACTGGAAAGCAGTCAGTAGTACCTTATCTACTTCATTGGAATGCCTTCCAGAAAATTGAAAAGACACATAGAAATCCACTTTCCTGCTTTTGACATGAACCCATGTGGATCATGATCAAAAAAGATGATCCAAGTTTTATCTATGTAAACTGAAAAATACTCAATGATGTGGTGTGGGATTATATCAGTTCCTACAGAAGACTCAGTGATTTTTACAAGAAATCCAATGCATCAGTGGTGACTATTTCACCTCAAGCTTCAGGAATCCAGATGGCTTATATCTTTTGAATAGATGAGATTGTCCTGAAAGAATATCATGACACCACTCAGACTTTATTGCCAAGAAACTAGTAATTTAAGTGTGCCAAATTCATGGGAGGGTATGGAAGTGTTGGTCCATGACTGATCAACCAACTGGTTGCCATACTTTTACATGGGGCTAATGAGGGGAGAATAATACACATAAGAAGATAAGCAACAATCTCCATCTAAACCATTTGAAAATCCTATATGTATGAGTAATTTTTTTAAAGTCAACTAAATAGCTCAAAGTTGACTCTGACTGATATATTCACATGGGGAACTGAATGGAGGTGTTGGTGTCTATAAACACTTCTAATAATATAAGAAACATTGGCAACAGAGAAAATAATGTTAGACATCATTCTACTGATATAAAACAACATCAGAGGTATAGAAATTATGCAGAAAGTGGCATGGAAATGGACTTCAGTGTTTTCAGTTCAAATTATAATTTTGAATTCTTGTTGCATACATAGCACTATGCTAGATAAAAGGGTGAGCACACACAGGCTAGTAGGAGATGAACAAAACTGAAACTCTGTGCCCAGGTGGAAAGTTTAAATGTGATTACATTTTAATGCTCTCCTTTGTTTCCTGTGTTTCCATGATAGGTATGCCTTATTTCATAGTCATTACTATAGCAAGTGTGCTTTTTGTTACAAAACAAAATGCAAATAGAGTGCTATAAAATTAAACTACTGAATTAAGGAGAGACAGGAAAAAAAAAACGATTTATGGGGGACTCCTTTAAATAAACATTTATAAAATTCCAAGATGTGGCTTTGAGCCAATATAGATTTACTGAAGTTTTTTGCCATCTATATGCAATTTTATGCATATATGCATCTAAGTATGCTATTTTGAAAACTTAAAACTGAGCATTTTTCCAGGCCACTAAAAATTCATTCTTCAAATCAAATAAAGCTAAGCTATGTTCTTAACATTGAATTTATTAAAGAATAAATAGATGACTTCTTCAATAAATGATACTTGAAGGTTATTGAGACACTTGTAACAAGATATCTCCTTTATAATTAGATGTTCTAGATTGCAGTTTTATTTCCAAGATAATTGAGTTTTATTTTTCCACTATTGTGGAGTAATTTGTACGAACTTCGCATTCTTCCTGCTACTAGCCACCACATTGGATACCTGGGAAGACATTTCAGACATTTAAAAAGCTTGTCCCATATTTTAATTTACTCCATATTGATAAACAAAAGCAACTTAGCTAGGAAAATGCTTTTTTTAGCTTATAAATTATTGTAATGAAAGGAAGTCAAAACAGGAACTTGGAGGTAGGAACTGAAGTAGAGGTCATACAGGAATATTCCTTCTTGGTTTACACCCCAGCTGTCACTCAGTTTACTTTTTGATGTAACCTAGAACCCCTGTCCAGGTATGGCACCACTTCAGACAACCTAGACCCTACCATATCAATCATTAATGAAAAAAATATTCCTCCATAGTTCAGTCTTATTGTAGCATTTTCTGAGTTGCACATTCCCTCTTCCCAGATAACTCTACCTAAAGTCAAGTAGCTGAAAAACGAAACAGCATTACCCACAAGCATGAGAAACAGAATTCCACCTCCAGAACAAGTGTTTAAAAAACCAGGAATAAGGTTCTTTAAATAAAGTTGCCTGCTAAGTTTCACTCCCGGGACCCATATCACTTGGAAGAAGGAGAGAAGAGACTACCCCAAGCTTCTCTCTTACCTCCACAAACATGTATACATACACACAAGGTACTCCTACGTTGAACTCTATCTGATGACCTCTAAAAAGAGGAATATGTGTTCTTTTCATGTAAACATGAAAGAAGCCCATTTGTCTTCTTAGCTAGATGGCAGACAGTGACTTAGCTCTTGCCAATGGCAGATCTCGCCAAAGGAAGGAGTCTCTGTCTGGGATTGCAAAAATAAGAGAGTCATCTGATTTGTACTCTTAGGTCAATAACAGTGAACTCTGCCAAAACATTGTATAGTGTGGGTCTTCTTTTGTCCCATAGCCACCCTGCACTGGGACTTCTGTTTGGTATTCATAATTCTACCTTCCAAGTGAGTCTAATGCTGGTATGAGATGGTATTATCCTCCCTGGAGTCTTAAATAAAGAGAGCCCTGGGTATTTGTTGCAGAATTAGTGGATTTTCTGTGGGAAGAAAATAACTAACTGGAGATTCTTAGAGTGGGAAATAGAAAGGATAGAAAGTGATGATCAGGAAACGAGATATTAGTGATGTCAAAGACTAGAAGAGAAGGCTACATGGAATGGAGGTAGATATTGGAGTCTAGAAGGCAACAATCTCTACTCCAGTAAAATAAATCAATATGGGGCTGGTAAGATGGCTTTGTTAGTAAAAACATCTGCCTCCAAGCTTGGAAAACCTGATAGAAGGAGATTTAAAAAAAATTCCCTCTCTTTTACACACACACACACACACACACACACACACACACAGAGAGAGAGAGAGAGAGAGAGAGTGAGAGAGAGAGAGATTAATTAATCAATGTATTTGTAATGTGTAAGGAAGTCTTGCAAAGGTGATAAGAGGTTTTGCTTCAGTGTGTAGAGCTGAATTAAGATGGGCGAACACAAACGTGTATCTCCATCGGCCCTGCAGTCCTCCTTCCCATACTACTACTTTCATTCCTGCTGCTCTGACAAATACCCTGACTAGAAGCATCTTATTGTAGGGAATGATTCACTTGGTCTATAATTCAAGGTCACAGTCCATCATTGAGGCAAAACAAGACAGGAAGTCAAAGCAGGCCTGTGTTCCACTCCTCATAGCATGACCACAGATCAAGAAACTCACTTCACAGACAAGAAGCATTTCAGAAAACATGGAGGACATTGCCTGTTGGAAAGCAGACAGGCTTATGCTCAGCTGCCTTTTTTTTTTTTTTTTTTTTTTTTTTTTTTTTTTTTTTTTTTTTTTTTTTGGTTTTTCGAGACGGTTTCTCTGTGTAGCTTTTCCTGGAACTCACTTGGTAGCCCAGGCTGGCCTCGAACTCACAGAGATCCGCCTGGCTCTGCCTCCCGAGTGCTGGGATTAAAGGTGTGCGCCACCACCGCCCGGCTACAACTGCCTTTCTTAAACAAGACCACCTGCCTAAAAATGGTGCCACCCATATAGGTTAGGGCCACAGAGAAATTCCCAATCTGATCCAGGCAATTCTTAACTGAGATTCTTTTCCCAGCTATGTTTGGGTTGCATCAAATTGACAACCTTTTCTACCGGTGGAAACGTTCAATTTGGTGACTCAGAAGAAAAAAAGATGCAGGCGTTGCTTCAAGGCTGCTCAGTTTACATTCGGGCCCCACCATTGCTAAATATTTAGCTGAAAATATCTAAACTGTCAGATTCAAGCAGAAATGCACAGGAACACAGTCAGAGAATACTGCATCCCCTTGCTTGAAAAAAATAAAACCTTGATTTCACATCACCATTTTTCTCAAGTCTGTTTGCTGAAAAATTCTGAAGCTAAACACACACCCAGCCTGTTGCTTCTTCTCGAGAACATTAATTGTCTCCAATCGCTGCTCTAGCATCTGTTTCACAGTTTGACAAGTGCACTTATCTTCTTTTCCCCTTCATATTCCTCTGGTAAAAATAATGAATAAATTACAGGGGAATGACAAATGTGTTGATAATCAAGACGAAACACAAATGAAGTGGAAGAGGCTATATTTCTTTGCAGAGTTGTAAATTGCTTTCTTTTCTTGTGCTCTGACATGCCTGACTTAGAAACTAAAAATACCACCACATGGGAAAATTAGCAGAATTGTTCCAACAGAAAGTATTCTTCACAGATGAGATAAGTACACAGGATTTCATTCTGATGTTGTGTATTTTATCTGTCTCATAATCCGGATAGTCCCAAAGAGAGGAGTTCCAAGGGGCTTAGATGGCAATGAAGCCATCATATATGACAGTTGAATCATTTAAAATAATTGTTAAATTTTGGGGGAATTTTGAGACTGTACAACTGAACAAATAAAAACAATAGCAACAACAAAATACACCGTGAGGTACTCAGCCCAGGACATCAGTCTATGAGAGCTATGAGTTCTATACTGAGTGTGAGGAGACATTGATTCAAATTGTAGCTCCTCCCCAGAGATGTCCCATGAAAACACTCAGCACTGATATCATAGACTCTTCGATGAGTGCAGACCCGAACCTTATCAGTAATATATGAAAGGCTAGTCCAACTAGTATGCATCCTGAGTTGGAGCACTTTGACTAGAACTCACAGGAGTTTTCTCAAATTTTCCTTTCTTTCTCACTGCATTCCATTTAATATACAAGGGGTCAGCTTTCTCAATTTAGTGCAAGGCACACTGTTTCCAATACTGGGTATCTTTAGACATATGGAACCCAGGAAAGTAAAAAAATTGGATAGATGAGTTCTTCAGACCCTTAAAGCTCAAACATACTACCTCTATTTTTTCCTTTCAGGTTTTTTTTTCTTTTTTTAAGGATTCAATTTAATTTTTAATTTTTTGAGAATGTCATATTTGAATACTTTATTTACATCATAGCTACCTCTTCTTTTCCCACCTCTGACTTCTCCAGTGTCCCCAAACTCGCTCTCAATGCCATTTCCTTGAGTCCACATTACTAAACTTAAAACCAGAAAAATAAGCTCAGCACATATGAAGTTGACAAAAACTTTGGCACACAGCATGCCTGTGATTGTGACAGACACATTTTATAGTCAGCCAAGGGAAAGATCTTCTCACAAAGACAAACTGATCCTTCCCATGCACCTCCAATTACTGTATACATGGTTAAATACTTGTTTTCTGAATGGATTTCCAGAGACAGCTAGGATAAATGTAAATAGCACTGCTTGAAAACATGAGTTCCACTTTACATATGCAAATATGTGTTGAAGCTAAGCTTCCCTGTCTTGCATGGATAAACTACATCCCAAGGGATCTGAATGGAGAAGGAGATTTCTAAAGTAGCAAAAAGGAGCAAACAAGTAATTAAGAATTTTTTGTGTTCTTGGAAAATTGACACATCCCATATGTGGGAAATTACCACTTCATAAATATATGATGCAGTTACCACCATATGGGCTGTTTAGATACAACTATTAAGATGCAATTAAGTGAAGATTTGAGATGAAGAAGTGAATATGATATTTGGTCTCAGATGTAAATTATGTTGCTTTTTAATTTTTGTATTGATTTGGCGAATTTTCCTATTCCTCATATACTACCTTTTTATATATAAAAAAAGTAAAATGTTAATATTAAATTATAGCATGAATCCTAATTGGTCTCAATAAAAACCCATAGCCAGATATCGGGGTAAATGCTGATAGATCATAGAAGCACAGCAGCCAGCCACTAGTTTCTACATCTACCGAATCCTTAGCCTGAAAAAGGGGTTTCTGTCTCCTCCTGCCTTATACTCCTCTCTCTGCCCAGCCATATCACTTCCTGTCTCCATCTCCCCAGTACTGGAATCAAAAGTGTATACCACCACTGCCTGGCTCTGTTTCTCTTTTAGACTGGATCAATTTTGTGTAGTCCAGGGTGACCCTGGACTCCTGATCTTCCTGGTTCCTCCTCCCAAGTATTGGGATTAAAGGTGTGTGGCACCACTGCCTGGCCTCTATGGCTCACTAGTTGTCTTAGCTCTGCACTCTGATCTTCAGACAAGCCTTATTTGTTAGATCACAAGCAAAATATCACCACATTAAATTGAGTTAAAATTCAAACATATAAGTTCTATGTACTTTGTATTTTGTGGTTTAAAATTCTTAATTTTTTTTTTTTGCTTTAAAAAATTATAGGACAGTGGATTTTGTCTACATGAAATTCTGTCTTCATCTAATGAATTGATAATATTTTGTCATCAGATGCAAATATTAAGGCATTATGAATTCTAGTAATGATATATTAAATATATGTAAAAATACTAATATTTTCTTTTACTGTTTAACAAACTCATTTAACGTGAATATTTTATATCAAGAGAAACTTAGAGAACACTAAGGCAATTTTTTTTTCATATTTTATTCATGTTTATTGAAAAAAACAACAGAAGCAGGCTTTAAGATAAGGAAAAGACAGAAAAGAACTGGCATCTCAGCTCTAATTCCAAAATCAGTGTCAAATGTGTGTGAACATTT
Source organism: Peromyscus leucopus (assembly GCF_004664715.2). Lineage (NCBI taxonomy): Eukaryota > Metazoa > Chordata > Mammalia > Rodentia > Cricetidae > Peromyscus > Peromyscus leucopus. The sequence continues at coordinate 60,180,810 of NC_051075.1, read as the reverse complement.
CTCTTTTCCCCCCTTTTATTCAAAATAACTTTTTCCCCTTTAATAATATATCCTGATTATGATTTCCCCACCTTCAACTCCTCCCAATTCTTTCCCCTCTCCCCTCCCATATGGATACACAACTTTTCTGTTTCTCATCAAAAAACAAAAATACTTCTATGGGATAATAATAAAACAAAACAAAACAAAATGAGATAAAACCAAAATAAATATATCAGAATAAGACAGAACAAACAAATTTAATGAAAAGAGGCCTCAAAAAGGCACAAGAAACAGAAATAGATGCAGAGTCGCACTGAAACACACATGCAGCAATCTCATAAAAACACTAAACTAGGAGACATAACATATACTCGAAGAACTCTCTTTTTAGCTCCCTTTCTATCGGTTTCCCTAAACCAAAGGGGCAGAATTTGATGGAGACATTCTTTTTAGGGCTGAGCATTCCAAGGTCTCTCGCTCTGTGCATAAGGTCTGGCTGTGGTTCTCTGTATTTGTTCCCATCTGCTGCAGGAGGAAGCTTCTCTGATGATGGCTAAACAAGGCATATATTTATGACTATAGCAGAATGTCATTAGGAGTCATTTTACTGCTATATTTTCTTTTCTTTCTTTTATAGAACAGTAGTATTGGATTTTACCCTAGGTCCCTGGGCTATCTAGTCTCTGGTTCTTAGTTACCTGAACAGTGTCAAGTATGGTATCCATCTCAAGGAGTAAACCGTGAGTAAAATTGGATATTGGTTGGTTACTCCCACAAGCTTTGTGACACAATTCTAGTAGCATATCCTTTAGATAGGAAACCATATTAGATAAAAGTGTTTGTGGTTGGACTTGGTGTTTACGCTTCTCTTTTGGTAGTGTGCATGTGCAGAGTGCCCTCCTGTACCAACCTCGACTTGGTCAATGAGATGTTTAAGGCCATGGTCAAATAGATGTTTAAGTGCTACCTACAATAGTGGGGCCTTGTTATCAGTTTGTAGAGATTAACCAATAGTCTTGGCAACTGCCTGGGTTGATTGTGGATTTCCATGGGACTCTTTTGGCCAAAAATTTAATTAGGTATAACCCAACCTAGATACTGAAATCTTTATTTTGTGACTAGAGCTGTCTAGCTGGGCCTCTGACTCCCCTGTTATTTGGAGATTTCATTTAGATATCCTTCGTATATGTATATATTTTAAGATTTTACTGTATTAAGTATCTATACTATGCCTCAAATGGCACTTATTTTTATCTGTCTCTCCCTGCATTCCTTCCTTGCCTCCTCTTCTCTTTCCCTCTCCAAGTAATCTACCCATTGCAGCCTCCCAATGGGAAATCATAGCTATCTATTCTAGCTCCCCCTAATGGATCTGCTTCTCCCCAATCCCTTACTCTATACCTAATTTTTGGGGTTCTATGTATTGTAGTTTGGCTATTATAGACTTAATAATTCACTTATATACTTAGTCTAATCTAATATCCACATGTAAGTCAACACAAGCCACAATTGGTTTTTTAGGTCTGAGTTACCTCACTTTGGGTGATTTTTTTTCTAGTTCCACACATTTAATTGTGTGTCTCATGATTCATTTATTATTGACTGTGTAGTATTCTACTGCATAAATGCACCGCATTTTCCTTATTCATTCATCTGTTGAGGGACATTTAGGTTTTTTCCAATTTGTTGCTTATTATGTATAGGGCAGCAGTGATCATAGTTGATCAAATGTCTCTGTGGTAGAATGAAGCATCCTTTGGGTATATGCCCGAGTGATATAATTAGATCTTGATCTAGATAGATTCCTATTTTCCTGTGGAACTGCCAGAAAGATTTTCATACTGGATGTGCATGTTTTTACAGTGCCACTAACAATGTATGAGTGTTTCTTATTCATATCTTCACTAGCACAAGCTGTCATTTGTTTCATTAATCATACCCATTCTGACTGGTGTAAGATGAAATCTCAAAGTAGTTTTGTTTGTTATTTCCCTGATGACTAAGGATATTGAACATTTCTTTGTTTCTCAGCATTTGAGTTTCCTCTTTTGAGAATTCTATGTTAAGTTCTATACGTCATTTTTTAATTATTTTTTCCTTGAAATCTAGTGGGAGCTTTTTGAGTCCTTGATATAATTTGAATATTTGCCTTCTATTAGATGTATATTTGATAAAAAATATTTCCCATTGTGTAGGTCACCACTTTGTACAAATATCAGTGTCCTTTATGACACAGAAGTTTTTCAACTTCTTGAGATCCTATTTATTAATTGTTGATCTAATGGTGTTCTTTTTTGAAAATCTTTTCTTGTTACAATGAGTTCAAGGTTATTCCTCACTTTCTCTTCTATTGGGTTCAGTTTATCTTGTCTTATATTTAGGTCTTTACTATATTTGAAGTTGAATTTTCTGCAGTGTGATAAATATGGATCTCTTTATGTTCTTCTATATTCAGCCATCCAGTTTAACTAGCGCTATTTGTTAAAGATGATTTCTTTCCTTCCAGTGTGTATTTCTGAACTCTTTATCAAAAATAAGATGTCCTTAAGTGTGTGAACTTATATCTATGACTTCAATTCTATTCCATGGATCAATGTGTCTATTCTTGTACAGTGTAATACCATGCTGTTTTTATTACTATAGCTTTGTAGTAAGATTTGAAACCAGGACAAGTGATACCTCCAGCAGTTCTATTAACATTGAAGATTTTTTAGCTATCTTGTTTTGTGTGTATGTGTGTGTATTTCCATATGAAGCTGAAACTCGTCCTTTCCAAGTCAGTAAACAATTATGTTGGAAATCTGATGTAGTTTACATTGAATATATAGATTACTTCTGGTAAGATGGCTATTTTTGCTATATTAATCCTACTGATACATGAGCATGAGAGATCTTTCCATGTTCTGATATCTTCTTCAATTTCTTTCTTCAAATACTTGAACCTTTTATCATACCACTGCTGTGGATATTGCTCTATATAAATAAAACACTGATGGTGAGTGACCAGGCAGGAAGTAGGTTGCCAGGCAGGAAGTAGGTGGGACAAGGAGAGAGGAGAATTCTGGGAAGCGGAAGGCTGAGGGGGAGACACTGCAGCCACTGCCAGGACAAGCAACATGTAAAGACTCTGGTAAGCCACCAGCCACGTGGCAAGGTATAGATTTATAAAAATGGGTTAATTTAAGATAAAAGAACAGTTAGCAAGAAGCCTGCCATGGCCATACAGTTTATAAGTGATATAAGCGTCTGAGTGATTACTTTATAAATGGATTGTGGGACTGCGGGGCTTGGGGAACATGGAGAGAAGTCCTCCAACAACAAATGGCGCCCAACGGCTCGAGTTTCCACCTTAAACCTGAGAATATTTAATAACCAATTCTAAACAGAGCCAAAACCAGGTTCCTGCTTCTTGTGTCATACGGGAAGCTAGACGCCCCAAAATGCAGGTTTGAACACTGGCGGGTTCCTGGCATGTGCATTTGACCAGCAGTATGGCGGTAATGAGGCATCTGCCAGCAACACATTAAGCTGCGTGGTAGATTTACTCTTTACTAGTATTAAAAAAAAAAAAAAAAAAAAAAAAAAAAAAAAAAAAAAAGGTTTCTGGGCTACACGCTGACACGCTGCTTTGATAAAAGCTTAGACCCACTATTTCTGAGACTTGATGACTCCCAGAGCTGGCGGAAAATGTACCACCGCCATGTTGGGAAGCTGAAGTGGGCGGAGCCAGTAGCCACAGTGCCTTTTCAGTCTTAGAATGGTGCAGTTTAAAGCAATAGGCTCAAGGTAATATAAAAAATAAGCCACGTAAAGATGGCTACCACACAGAGAATCTGGATTATGTTGTCTTTGATATTCGTAACTAAAAGAAAAACATTTGATTACAAAAGCTGTTGAGTTATGCCAAAATGTATATTTTAAAGGTACCTTGAATTCAAAATTTGGATTATAAGGATATGTTGCTTTGAAAAAGAGGTTCTGCTTTTGTTTCCACAGAAAGCCAGAGGCTGTGGATTTGTTCCAGATTAAGATACATCAGGTTTCACCAGTCAAGACCCCCTGAAAGGTCTCTGATGACACCATGGCCCAGATGATCCAACATCCAGAGCGGTTTCAAGGCAACTGGTTCACACAATACAGCCTCAAGACTACCCATAGCCTAAAATTTTCTTTGCGTCCCATAAGATACAGCGCCCCCTCCAGCAGGAAGTAGTAAAAAATACTACGCCCAAATTCCCAAATATACCAAGCTGCTTTAGAGGTGAATTGCTCACTCCCCCTCTAAACCCAGACATATTGCTTTAAAAAAAAATGGTTAAGAGATTCTTGTGTCCCAATCAAAAGAGCCCTCTGGTGTGGGACAGAGAAAAACCAATATTTTTATTTAAAATAGGTTGATTATAAATGTGATCTCTTTCTAAAAAAGAAAAGGGATATGATATAGATATATAGGAGGATATGGAGATGATAAGATAAAAGGGTAGATTAATGAACCTACTTTTAAAGAACAACTAGTTTAAAATGTTTTACATTGGTATAGATTTTAGTTTATGTTTAAAATGTTTTACATTGGTATAAATTTTAGTTTATTGATACAAACTTGAAGTTAATTTTGTTATACTGTATATATATATTTCTATTCTTGTTTGCGGTATTATGTTTATGTAACTCATTTAAAATTGTAATGGATAATTAAAAAATAGATTAATAATTAGTCATCTATGATAATCATATCTGTAGCCATGTTAGTTAAGTCTTCTAGGTATACATAGATATATTTCAGATAGATAGGTAATCTTCAAACACTTCATAGACCTAGAGAATATGGCATTTAAATAACTTAAAATTCTGTTGACATGAGAAACAATTGCTCCTGGTTGCACCAATTGATCCCGAGAGAATGTTGGGCTTCTAAGACATTTCCATCTGGAAGTTTGTCTTTTTGGCACAAAATGGCCTACTGGGCAAAGAACTGCCCTTGCCTTGATGGCTGACAGTACAAATATAATGCTGTCCTTTCTGGACAAGCGGGACACAAGGAAAGCGACCACTGTACTCTGTCAAGACAGGGTAAGATGGTCTCTCAGAATTCCTGTTTCTAAAAATGGTCTGTCAGATACTCTAGGCCTGTAGCCAATTTAAATGCACCAACAATGCTGAGAAACATTAGGTGACTGTACAGGCTGCCAGCTGTCTTGGTCTACTTTTGCAAGATTCCCAAAGGTTGCTTGCATCCATCTACCATTTCTCAGGTACCATTATGTTCCTTCTCAGGTCTTTAATGTGGTTAAAAACTAGATAGTTGTAATTTCCTCAGTTATGATAATAGATAAGTTAGATATAAAACCTTAAACTCACAAATATAAGATAGATAGGACATCTTCTTTAATATTGTAACTATAATTCTTGCTCGGTAATGGTTTTGTTATATGTAATTTTACCATGTTAAAGTTAAAACCTTCCTTTTTAAAAAAAGAAAAAAAGGGGAAGTGCTGTGGATATTGCTCTATATAAATAAAACACTGATGGTGAGTGACCAGGCAGGAAGTAGGTTGCCAGGCAGGAAGTAGGTGGGACAAGGAGAGAGGAGAATTCTGGGAAGCGGAAGGCTGAGGCGGGAGACACTGCAGCCACTGCCAGGACAAGCAGCATGTAAAGACTCTGGTAAGCCACCAGCCACGTGGCAAGGTATAGATTTATAAAAATGGGTTAATTTAAGATAAAAGAACAGTTAGCAAGAAGCCTGCCATGGCCATACAGTTTATAAGTGATATAAGCGTCTGAGTGATTATTTTATAAATGGATTGTGGGACTGCGGGGCTTGGGGAACCTGGAGAAAAGCCCTCCAACAACATACCACTCTTTCACTTGATTGTTTAAAGTGACCACATGTATTTTGTATTATTTGAGGCTATTGTGAAAGATGTTGTTTCCCTGATTTCTTTTTTGGTGCATATGCCATTTGTGTATAGAAGGGTTATTGATTTTTGTGAGTTAATTTTTATCTAGCTACTTTGCTGAAAGTTTATCTGGCTGTAGGAGTTCTATAGTGAGATTATTAGGGTCACTTATGTATATTATCATATCATCTTCAAATCAGGATATTATTCCTTTCCAATTTGTATCCCCCTGGTCTTCTACATTTACCTTATTGCTTTAGCTGCTGTGAGATATCCTATATGCTGTAAAAATATGTTGCTGCTATGATTGACTGATAAATAAAATGATGATTGGCCAGTAGCCAGGCAGGAAGCATAGGCAGGACAAGCAGAGAAGAGAATTTTGGGAACAGAAGACTGAGTGAGGAGATGCCAACCTGCTGTCCAGGGAGCAAAATGTAAAGGCAACAGGTAAAGCCATGGAACATGTGGCTAAATATAGATTAACAGAAATAGGCTGAGTTTCAGTGCAAGAGGTAGACAATGGTAGGCTGAGCTAATGGCCGAGCAGTTTAAATATAAGAGTCTATATGTTTATTTTATAAGTGGGCTACAGGACTGCCATGGCTTGGCAGGACCCGGAGAGAAAAACTCTAGCTACAAATGGCAACCAACGGATTGTCAAGAGTCTAAAACCTGGAAAAAAGGATTCTAAAATGGAGCTAAAAACAGCTTCCTAGTTGTCTCTCTCAAGTTAGCAGCAGCCTGAGAGGTTGAGCTACTATGGTGGGTTCCTGGCTTGTGCACTTGACCTGCAGTATGGTGGGAATGAGGTATCTGCAAGTAGTACATTACACTGCATGGTGGATTTAGCCTTTGCTAGTACAAAAAGGGGGGAGGGTTTCTGGGCTACTGCTTTGATAGACTGCTTCTGATAGTTGATGGTACACATAGCTCCATACCCAGAACTGGCAGTAAACTGTACCACTGCCATGATGGGAAGCTGAGGTGGGTTGAGCCATCAGCCACTGCACCATTTCAGTCTAAGAATGCTTCAGTTTAAAGGAATAGGTTCACAATAAGATAAATTCAGATGGAATAGTTTACAATGTGTGTAAAAATGTACTTAGGCTTGAAAGAGAGAGAAAAAAAATATACAGTTATATGTAGTTATATAAACAAATGGATAGTTTTAAAAAATAAAGCCTTTAAAGAGACAGTAAAGGTAATATAAAAATAAACCATGTAAAGATGGATATCACACAGAGAATCTGCATTGTGTTGTCTTTGGGATTGTTAACTGCAGAAAAACATTTGATTGTAAAAGCTGTTGAGTTCAAAATTTAGATCTAAAGATATACTGTTTTGGAAAAAAGGCTCTACTTTTATTCCACAGAAAGCAGATGCTATGGATTTGTTCCAGATTAGGATACATCAGGTTTGACCAGCCAAGTCCCCTGAAAGGTCTCTGATGACACAATGGCCCAGATGATCCAATATCCAGAATAGTTTCAAGGCAACTAGCTCAGACAATACAGCCTCACGGACTACCGCATAAGTATAAATTTTTCTTTGTGTCCCTATAAGATACAGCACCCCCATCCAGAAGGAAGTAGTAAGAGAAGCTATGCCCAAATTCCCAAATACACCAAGCTGACTTTGGAGATGGAATTGGCTCACTCTTTCTCTAAACCCAAACATATTGCCCTCCCAAAAAGTTGAGAGATTCTTTTGTCGCATATCAGAAGAGCCCTCTGGTGTGGGACAGAGAAAAACCAATATTTTTATTTAAAACAGGTTGATTATAAATACAATCTCTTTCTAAAGAAGAAAGGGGGATAGTATAGACAATGATAGGATTAAAAAATAGATTAATGAACCTACTTTTAGAGAACAACAACTTGTTTAGAAATGTTTTACATTGCTATGGATTTTAGTTTATTGATACAAATTTAAATTTTGTTATACTGTGTGTATATTTCTACTCTTGTTTAAGGTATTATGTTTGTGCAGCTCATTTGAAATTGTAGTGGATAATTAAGAAATACAGATTAACAATTAGTCTCTAAATGAGTCAAAAAAAAAAAAAAAAAAAAAAAAAAAAAAAAAAAAAGTTTCTATGATAGTCAAACTTATAGTCATGTTAAGTTTTCTAGTTATACATAGATATAATTCAATTAGGTGGGTAATCTTCAAACACTTCAAAGACCTACAGAATATGGCATTTAAAATGTTTTAAAAATTTAGACTTTCTGGACAATGAGACATGTCTGCTCCTGGCAGCACTGATTTACTTCAGAGAGGAGGATGGACATAAAAGACACTTTATTATATAGAATTTATCTTCTTCTTGGCAAAAATAGCCATTTGTGCAAGAAACTGTTCTTGCCTGGGCTGCTTGATCAACTGGACATGCAGAACCCATAGGAAGGTGACCACTGAACTTTGCTTGGCAAAATGGTCCTTCAGGTTCCTGCTTCACAGAGGAAACTGCTAGACATTCTACAGGGCATATAGAAATGTGACTGAGAGACTCCAGACCTGTGGGCTGAAGACAGATGCCCCAACTTTACAAAGAAACTTTGGATAACTGACCAGGCTGCCAGCTGTCTCTGTCTACTCTCATAAGACTCCCAAAAGTTGCTTGCATCCTTCTCCCATTTCTTAGGTAATATTATATCCACCTGAAGTCTTTGATATAGTTGAAGACTAGATAGTTATAATTTCCTCAGTTGTGATAAAAGTTAGATATGAAACCTTAGACTCACAAATATAAGATAGATAGAATATCTTCTTTAATATTGCAACTATAACTCTTGCTTGATAATTGTTTATTATATGTAATTTTACTATGTTAAAGTTAAAATCTTTCTTAAAAAAAAAAGGGAAGTGCTGTGGGATGCCCTGTATGCTGTCAAAGTACGGTGCTATGATTGACTGATAAATAAAATGCTGATTGGCCAGTAGCCAGGCAGGAAGTATATGCAGGACAAGCAGAGAAGCGAATTCTAGGAACAGGAAGGCTGAGTGAGGAGATGCCAACCTGCTGTCCAGGGAGCAACATGTAAAGGCAACAGGTAAAGCCATGGATTATGTGGCGACATATAAATAGCAGAAATAGGCTGAGTTTAAGTGTAAGAGGTAGACAATGGTAGGCCTGAGCAAATGGACGAGCAGTTTAAATAATATAAGAGTTGGTGTGTTTATTTTATAAGCAGTTGCGGGGTCTGTGGGGCTGGACAGGACTGGAGAAAACTCCAGCTACATTTAGCTATAACTTAAAGTCCTATATTGAATAGATATGAAGAGCGTAGACAACCTTGTCATGCTTCTGATTCTGAGTTTTGGGGTTTGGGAATTGTATTGAGATTCTCTCCTTGTAATTTGATGTTGACTCTGGACTTGCTATAAACCACTTTTATTATGTTTGTGTATAGCAAAAGAAAGTTATCTTTGGTTGAGATGCAATGGTTGCATAAAATACCATGGCAAGTTAGGGGACTGATTCATACCATCAGAGATGTCATGCAGTGAGCTAAATTAATCAGACCCTTATTTGTCTACTCCCAGAAGATACGAAATATGAACTTATACAGAAAGATGACAGCCAACTATTTGCAGTTTTTTGCAACTTCTTGATTTAATCTGACCTTTACTTGTTGTCTCAGTTCTCCTCTTGTAGAATGGGAAGTTTTATTCTCTGCCACTATGTATTGGTAATATACAACTATATTATTAGTTTTGCAGGAGCTTTAGAGCTAAGATTTTGCCATACTTCTCAGAAAAGACTTTGGACATTTGAACACTATTGGTATCATAAAGACTAAGGATTATTTAAATTGACTAAATGCATTTTCCGTTATTAGATGGCCATAGCCTTATTGGCCAAGAATGAGTATTCTTGCTTGGGTCAGAAATATCTTGGCAGGCTTACACTCTCTATGCCCAGTTACCACCTTTTTTTAAAAAAACTATTTTGAAAGCTCTGGAGACTTTAAAAGGTGGATCCTTTTGCAGAGACATTGCAAACTTGATCTCATAACAGCTACTGTTGCCTGTACTAGCCTGCACAATGCTGGATCAGTCAGCAATCAGAGATGGATCTCAGAGTGGGGATGAGTCCCTACTGTTCCCTGTGAAACTATGGCAAATAATAGATTCCAGAGCATGGACAGCACTGCCTTCAGTTATGTATCAAAGAGTGAGCCTCCAAGGGATAATTCCAGCCCATGAACAAACACTTGTACAAATAAAATCAGAGAGCCACAAGACAAAATGGCATAAATGTGGGGAAAGAAGGTAAGGTACCTCTAGGGAATAGATAGTGATAACAGTGATAGGGGAAGGTATAGAGGGATAAAAAAAAAAGTGGGCATGAGAGCAAAATGAATGTAGTTTAGACATACATGAAACTTAAAAGAGCAAATTATTCTCTCTATCTATATCTCTCTCTCCCCCTGTGTGTGTATAAGTGTGTGTCTGTGTGTACATCTCTCTCTCTCTCTCTCTCTCTCTCTCTCTCTCTCTCTCTCTGTGTGTGTGTGTGTGTGTGTGTGTGTGTGTGTGTGTGTGGTGATGGGATAGGAGCAGGTCCTGACTGGTAGAAATAAGTCACTAAGAGTAGGCTTTTGAAGTTTATACTCACCCACCCTTGATTTAAGCCATATTCTCTGTCTTTGTTGTTTTTTGTTTTGTTTTGTTTTGTTTTGTTTTGTTTTGTTTTGTTTTGTTTTGTTTTGTTTCTGGTACCATATAAGGATTCTTCATCACATATTAATGCTCCAAGAGATTTCACATCTTCCCTGCCATGGTGGATTGAAACTCCCTCACACTGTGGGCCAAAATAAAACTTGCCTGTAAACTTCTCTTTGTCAAGTATTTGGGCACAGCAATGCAGAAGTATCTAATGTAACTTCTGTGAGGTATTTTGTTATAGAAGCACAAATAGACTGAGATACTCACAAACCAACTCATCTATTGGATTGCCTTCAGTATTTGTTACCTAATAACAAAGAGATTCCCAAACTGCAAAGGCTTAAATAAAATGCAAATCTTATATTTTTTATTTTACATGACATTCTTGGCTAGCACTACAGTGCAGCCTCTCTTAACATTATTATTGTATCTGTGGATGGAAGGCAGCTGCACCCTTTTTGTTCCAGATCTCACTAGGCAATTAAGACATGCAAGAAACTGCCGTGCGGTGGTGGCACACACCTTTAATCCCATCACTCGGGAGGCAAAGGCAGGTGGATCTCTGCAAGTTTGAGACCAGCCTGGGCTCAAGTGAGCTACACAGAGAAACCCTATCTCAGAAAAAACAAACAAACAAAAACAAAAAAAAAAACAGACATGCAAGAAACAAAGCACATATAGTAAAAGGACTTCCTAAAGAATTTGACCTGACTCTTGCTGACTGGAACATGACTCCATCCATGACTCACTTAAAAATCCAAGAAATGTAAATATGGTCTTATCACATTGGGCATACTCCCCAGTGAATGCAGTATAGAGATGCTAGGAAAAATGTCAAGCTTTAAAATTCAATGCAATTTCATGTTTGAAATGGTACTTCTTTTCATTTTATTCTAAAATACCACTTAATTGGCTTCGCAGATAATTCATTGTAGCTCCTTCTCATTATCATTTGTTGGATTTTCCTACTCTAAATTCACATTCTCCCAGGAACATTTATGTAACTTTTCTTTCATGTAAACACCAAATCCAGCTCTGCTCACTAAACAGGGACTAATTCCATAGCTCCAAACACAAATTTATTTATTAATCTCCAATATATATCTTCTACACAAGCTTGTATGCACAGGTGCACGTATGCACAGGTGCTTGTATGCACACACACACACACACACACACAACACACAACACACACACACACACACACACACACACATGCATGTATGCATGGAGGACCAGAGACATGCACACCGAACAAAGGATTTACCATTCAAAATCATCCCTTAAGGCCCAACCAAAAATTAATTCACTATATATAAATAGATTTTGTATTAGTTTATTTTCTTCTGGCTATGAAAAAATATCTGATAATAGCAATTTAAGGAATGCTATAGTCAGTCATGGTAGCAAAAATTCAAGATGTCCAGAGTCAGGAATCAGAGGTCTGTGGTGATATTTTAATTGGGCTGAAATGTGATTCTATTTGTATGTTAAAGTTTGCCTGGAGATCAGAGGTTATAGTCAGCCATAAGCAGAAGTCAGGCTGTGGTAGCACATGCCCTTAATCTAATCACATGGCAGGCAGAGTCTCTGTGTGGTCAAGGACACAGCCACGTATGGTGTCATGAGCCTTTAATCCCAGTACCAACCACAGAGACCTGGAGGTCTGTATAGACAGGCAGTGATGAGGAAGTCGTGTAGCTGGGCTTAGAGCCAATGAGAAAGCAAAACAGAAAGGCAATAAAAACAAAGGTTACACAGGAAGAAGCTCTCTCTGGGGAAGCGACTGTGGCGACATGGTAAGATAAGGTAGTCGTGGCTCTTAGCTAGTTCTCTGATCTCTTTGACTCTTACTTCTGTATTTGACTCTGTGTTTCTTATTTAATAAGACTGTTTAGAAATTCATCTACAGAGATCAATGAACACTTGTACTCAGCTCATGTCCTCCTGTTTATTAAAACCAAGACTCCAGCTCATGGGATGGGCTATCCACAGTTAAATTGTAGCTTCCTATCTCAAGTGGCCTAGTCTAGATAATCCTTTCCAGGCACGTGCAGAGGCTTATCTCACAGGTAGTTCTAGATCCTCTCAAGTTGACAAGTGATACTGACTATTGTAAGTGTGCCGTGCCATTTTAAACCTCTCAACTCCTACTTCACTAGTGACTTTTAACCCCTTGCCTGCCCCTCTGTTTCAGCCTCTGTAAAATGAATTACCTGACATTTATTTAATCACATTTATAAATTTTAAGACATCCTTAATGCTTCTCTAGCTTCACAATCCCATACGTAGAAAATTAATCTAAAATATCAATAATACAGCCACTGAGTTACATACACTTAGAGGATAGGATATTAGGACAGTCAATGTCCACTCAACCACCCCATGCCAGTGGATAAGATAGAAGTTCTTAGCTACTGCTCCACTGTCATATCTACCTTACTGATGCTATGCTCCCCATCCCTAATTCCCATGGGCTCTCATCCTTGGATCATGAGGTCCCAATTAAAACTTTCATTTATGTTTCCTTGGTCATGGTATTTTGTTGTATAAATAGAAAAAATATATAAGGCAATACTCTATTCAGTACTATGTGTGTACCAGGAGATAATGACTCTCTCTATGAACAGGCCTAAGACTATTTTCTTTCATCTCTTCAACTTGCTTCCTGGAAGTTCTACTCACTGTTCAACAAAATCAGTCATTTTGTAATTCTCACTCACCCCTTGTTTTTGAACATGTGAAGTTTCTCAGTAGTCAACTTTTCTATTTACTGTTTCGTTGGTTTCTGGAATCTTCTTTCTCATTATCAAATTTCAAATTGGACTTCATCTCTCTGACTACCCTATTTCAGATGCCTCTATGCTTCCTGATGCAGTTTTGTCCTCTACAGAGCATTTATTAGTGCTTTATTTCCTTATTCAATTAGTTAATAACAATAATGGTTTACCTTATCTCTCAAGGATATAAGTTTTCTCATAATTGCCCTTTCAAATACTCCATTCCTCCCCTCTAAATAACTTTAGCTAAGCTAATTTCCATATCTGGAATTTACATTTACAAACTAATTATTAGTAGATTTCTCAGTGATGAGATATTGAGGCTGTGGATTTAGGTAAATTAGTTAAAAACTTGCTTAGTATATATGAAGTCCTTGGATGGGTCTTCAACTCTACATAAAACAAGGTATGATGGCTCATGCCTGTAATATCAGCACTGGGGAGGTAAGAGGCAGCTAGATCCAGATTTCAACATCATCCACGGTTACATACTGTTCTAGCTTCCACCTTGTTGCTGTAATAAAATCCTCTGACCAAAAGAAACTTAGGGATGAGAGAACCTGGTTCACATTAGAGATTACATACAGTCTATTACTAAGGAAAGCTAGGACAGGAATTCAAACAAGATCTTGAATCTGGAACCATGAAAGAATATTGCTTGCTTAAGGACTGTCTGCTTAGAGAATAGCACTGTCCACAGTCTGATGTCTGTATCAATTAATAATCAAGACAATCCACCACAGACTTGCCCACTGTGATCATTTGAATGTAATTGGCCTCTATAATCTCATAGGGAGTGAAACTATCAGAAGGTATGGCTTTGTTGGAGTGAATATGACCTTTTGGAGGAAGGCTGTGGGGTTTCCTGTGCTTGGTATACCACCTAGTGATTCAGGGGACTTCCTGTTACCTACAAGCCAAGATGTAGCACTCTCAGCTCCAGCACTACATTTGCCTGCATGCTTCCATGTTCCCAAATCATGATGATAATGGACTGAACATCTGAAACTGTAAGTGAGCCACCCCAATTAAATGTTTCCTTATAAGAGTTGCCATGGTCATGGTGTCTCTTCACAGCAATAAAAGCCCAAACTAATACACCCACAGACAAACTTATCTGGGCAATCTCTCAATTGCCTTTCTCGGGTGACTCTGCACTGTTTCTAGTTGGCAGTTAAAGTTAACTAGACACAGAGTTCAAGACTTTCTTGGAATGCTTGAAATCCTGTCATGGGGTGGGAAGTGTCTAAAAGTCTCTTTTCCTTTTAATACTGCCTCTCTTTTCTTACTACAAGGACCATCTCCTTGCCTTCCCTGATTTTATCTGCAAGTAAAATGTGTTTCCAAAACTATATACTGGAAACTATGTATTCAATGAAAAATTAGAAGATGAGACAATAATTTCACTCTCAACTTAAAATCTCTCTTTTCAAAAATCATTGAGTCTCTTGGAACTGTAGAGCTCTGATTGAAGCCAAACTCTTATACACTGAACCTAAATGAGAAATTATCATGCCTTTATAGACTTACAGGGCAAGGGAAGCGACATATCTAAGCAGATCAATTCAAACAAACACCGTTAATGATGTGGCCCAATATAGTTGAGGAACGTGGAGGGAGGCAGACAGAGAAGCATTCGATGATGTTTCATTGATTCTCACAGGTTATGACTCACTGCAGAATAGGGTTGTGAAGTGTGCCAGTAAACATGACTCTCAAAGACACTACCGAACTGTGCTTGATTGTTGCTGGGAAAGTTAAGTCAATAAATACTATGTGACAAGCTTTCAAAGATTTGTTCATTAGGTTGAAAAACTACGCAAACAGAAAGCATATTTCCAAAGGTTGCTGAAGTAAGTTTCACTGTTATCCCCTTTTTAATTTTCAGTTTTGTGAGAGGAGGAGTTCATTGCTGTGATTTGGAATATCTGAACTTGTGTGTTCTTTTCTTTCTTCTCTCATTAATATATTTACTGACCTCTTGCTGGCACCATCAAATTCAGCAGTATTATTTGAAAGACATATGCCCCTTAAATTATTTTTAAGGCATATGAGTGGATTCAATTCTCTTGACTATAATTTTCTTTTCAATGTCAGAGTTCCGTCGCAAGGCAATGAGTGCTCTGTGCAGGAGGGGAAACAGGTAGCCATAAGAATTAGCCCCCCTAGATCCATCAGTTAGACAATTTATCTCTCTGTTCTCCTACATTGTGATGTCCTTCTCCCCCGTCACTGCCATTTTTTTACTGTTTTTTTTTCTATGACCTTGTAGAATTTCTCAAAATCACCACTATGCAACAACCATAAAGTATGCCAATTAGGAAAAATTGTAAATGTACCTGGAAATGTCTCTCATAAGTTTAATTGCAGGACAAATAATATGTTTAATATAGTAATATGATATTACTGTGCAGTTTGATTTCTACTGGTCTATTTCCCCCCATACATATGGAAATAATACCCTTTAAATTTTGTCAAAATTATTAAAATAGACTAGCTGAGTAAGAGTTCTGACTAGTATTCCAATGGCTCTATTTATAATCTATATAATAACAACATATTCTCAAATCAGATAAATATAAATGAAAGTGAGAGTAAGAGAGATAGGGGGTCGGTTATCAATCTACAGAAATTTGATCACTATGTAAATTATTAAAAGAGTATTTGTTTTTCCCTGCTCAAGGCAACTGACAGAAACTTCTGCCCCCTAAATATGATCATATATGACTCAAAATATTGATAAAACTTCTCAAGACAAGGAATGGCATAAGTTTCTTCAGTGACATTTAAGGCATAATTTACTAGATTGAGTAAAATATTCTGATGATAAATTGCCTTTGGACAGATAATCAATTCATGCTGACTATTTATTTTCTTCTTTCTGATAACTTCTCCCAGATGTCTAAACATGTAAAATGACTAAATCGTCTTTGTCAGTGAAATCCTATAAGGAAAAACGCAGGCCCTTTTCAGCCCTGGGAAAACAGGAGAAGTTTAGTATTTACGAACTCACAAATGGGTCTCTTGAGGACTTCGGTGCTCAGAATATGAGCTACCACTAGGCTGGATTTGTAAATGTGAAGACATTAGCCTCCCACCTATGTCTTGACTGATAGGACATAATTTAGTGAAATGAAGCAACTTTAAATAAACAGACATTCAGTTTATTATGAGATTTATCCATCAAATCACCATTGGAGTAACTGGCAGGGATGGTGGCAAGGATAACAACTGCACTACCAAAGTCAGAGAAGAGTGTTATCCCCAGGCTGTGTACTGAACATTTCCAGAGTGACTTCCACTCTGACAACAAAGTGACTCGGGTGGTACTGATTTCCCTAACTTGGCCTGGCTTTTAACCACAGAATTTTAACCACCTATTATCACATCCGAGTTTAAAACTTTCATTCTGGGAATGGGGATTAGCAGAGATTCAGAAGCTAAGGGTAGGAATAGTGGCCATTTTTGACAAGTTATTTGACAGTTTAGTCACTTGACCTGTATATGCGACATGGCAACTTGACAATGGAAATGGGACTGGATGTTGCTGACCAATGTTTGTAATTTCAACAAGTTGGAAAAAAAAGCATGTGTGTCCTATATGATTTGTATCCACAGTGATTTTAGAAGAGCTATTTGTTACCTTAAAATCCACAGTGATTTTAGAAGAGCTATTTGTTACCTTAAAATGTTTTTATGGTTATATTACAGCTACTGGATATTCCTTAGAATTTTTTCTATCCATACCATTAATCCTAAGGAAAAATAAATCTGTCAATGTGATATGAGGTATCTCCTGTTTCTTATTCATTAATTATAATAACCAATGAAACACCAGTGTAGTGGAAATCTAGTAGAGTCGTTGATGTAGTAATTATTTATAATTGTCAACTTGACAGAATTTATATTCACTTCGAAAAGGAGTACCAGAAAGGACTCTCTAGATAACATTTCCTGTGTGCATATCCATGAAAATAGTTTATCATATGAAGTTGTTGTTCTTTTCTGGTTGGAAAATTGTGCTTCTATTTTGCTTTCATGAGTCATGGTTTCACTCAATTGCCATATACATCTTTTGACATATCTATTTAATTTTCTTAGCTGTGAGCCTAGGAGAAGTAGCCAGGGGATAGGCATAGAATAACCTTCTTCAATTACTACAAAGTATGTGCTTGGTAGTACCAAGCAAGAGTTACTGAACATATTGGATCTATGAACATTATCATGATGAGACAGTGATCTGAAATGAGTTGACTCGTTCCACTTGAAAACTGAGTGGTCGAAGACCTTGATCTGGAGACGAGACTATTAGTTGACTTACTGCCCTATTCCCCAAAAGAGATACAGACTTGTCTAAGACTAGCAAAAAAGAGGTAAGCCCCAACATACATTCTTTAATTCATTATTATCTGTCCTTGACTGTGTGTAATGAGATTAGCAGCTTTAAGCCACTGCCACCTTGACTTTCCTATACTATCAGACTGCTGCCTAGACTTTTGAACTACGTAGATCCTTATTCTCTTAAGTTTCTTTTGTAGAGGTATTTTACCACAGCAATAGGAAGCAAGCAAACAAATAAAATAAAATAAAATAAAATAAAAGTCACCAGTAGATAGCGAAATGTCCTATCCACAGCTTAGTAAAGGGTTGTTGAACATTATTGCCTGGGAGGAAACCAGCCCTCCTTGTGCCCAGTTATATGGCTAGAACTAAAACAAAAAGAGACAAATGTAAAATGAAATACAAAGTTATCAAATTCTTATGAAAATGTATTAGAACTAGAATTTTCATGTGCTTTTGGTTGGATTCCAGACAGGCACTCTTACAAACACCTATTTGCTAGATTTGGTAGTAATTATATATATGCCTCTTCCATTCTATGGCTCTTTCTCCTAGGCTCATACCTAAGAAATCTAAATAGATATGTTACAAGATGTGTGTGGCAATATGAATTAAATTATAACTTAAAAAAAGCAAAAATAGAAGCAAAGTTTCCCAACTGCAAAAAAACAATTTCATATAATTTATTATGAATAAAATTTTAAAATAGGATGAACTATTGCTATGCTTTTTAATATAGATGAATTGCATCATCATAGTGCAGTAAGCAAAAAAATCTAACCAAATTATAACCACATGTTTTACATAATGTAATATCTTATCTGAAGGATATTGATCCTAAAGGGAAAAGAAGGAAAATTCTGCAATTATGACTATGTCATATATCTTTAATTCCATTGCTATTATACAATTATATTCATTTATAAAAGGTTATCAACCCATGAATACGTTTAAATTAGCATGAATCATTTCTTAAAGCAATATAGCAATATATTAGCAAAGCTCAAAGTATCAAAACATACGTATAAGGTTACACTGGAGGAGAATGGATCAAAGTAGGAATAAATTATTATAAAGTGTTTATTAATTTATTTTTTATTCATAATATAACTAAATTAATATCAATTCTAAAAATAATGGAATTTTATATAACTAAAAGTAACTCATGTTTAAAAGCATCCAAAAAATGAATTTTCTGGTCATAAATTATTTAGAAGATAGAAGAAATAAATGAACAGGATGTAGCCAGAATGAATTAATGGAAAAGGTTATTGCTTCCTTTTTTTAGAGTTTTTTTCATACATATCATTTTGATCACAGTTTTTTTTCTCTTCAACTTCTCCATGATCCTGCCTACCTCCTTACATACTCAACTTTGTACCTATCTCTTCTCTCTCTCTCAAAACAAACAAACAAACAACAGATCAAAACAACCACAACAAAACAAAACAAAAAGCACACAAGAAAACTATGAAATCCATATTGTGTTGGCCAACTGCTCCTGGACATAGAACTTGCCCTGGAGCATGGTTGATATACCCTGTTAAATTCCATTCAAGAAAACATGTTTTCCTTGTCCTGTAGATACCAGTTGCAGATAGCTTCTCAGTTAAGAGTGGGAACCTGTGTTTACTTCTCCTTCCCATACTGGGTTTTTGTCTGATATAAACCTGCGCAGGTCTTGTGCATGCTGCTATAATCTATGTGAGTTCAACTGTGTATTAGTCCTGTTGTGTCCAGAAGATGTTTCTGTGGGGTTGGAGTCATGTGCTAGGCTAGAGTTTTTTCAAGGTATTTTTCAGGCTATTGTGAAAGGTACCATTTCCCTATGTTTTTCTATGTATTTTTGTAAGTTGTATATGGGAAAGCTACTGATTTTTGTGTGCTAATATTGTATCTTGCTACTTTACTGATGGTGTTTACCACCTGTAGACATTTTCTGGTGGAGTCTTTAGGCTCTTTTGTTTACATAATCATGTCATCTTCAACTAAAGATATCTCTACTTCTTTCTTTACTATTTGATCCCCCTTGACCTCCTTCAGTTGTCTTACTGCTCTGCCTAAGATTTCAAGTACTATATTCAACAGGGACAGAGAGAGTAGACAACCTTGTCTGTTCCTGATTTTAATAGGAGTGCTTTGAATTTCTCTTCATTTAGGATAATATTTTCTGTGGCTTATTGTAAGTTCCTTTTATTTATTATATTGATATATGACCCTGTATCCACAATGTCTCCGGGGCTTTTATATTTATTAAAAATGATGCTGAATTTACTCAAAAGACTTTTCTGCAACTAATGAGGCGATCATGTGGTTTTATCTTTTGGAATGTTTATGTGGTAGATTATATTTATTGATTTAGATATTTTGAACAATCCCTGAATCTTTGTAGTGAAGTCAACTTGATTGTGGTCAATAATTTTTTGATGTATTTTTGAATCTGGTCTGTAAGTACTTTGTTGAAAACTTTTGCATCTATATTTGTGAGAGATAAATAAAAATTAAAAACCCACAAAACTCCAGAAAACTTCCAATGACTTATTTTAAATAAATATGCAAGTAAAAAATCACCCAGTTAACATAAAATATTATTAATACTGAAAATAAACTAAATATTCATTCTTTGAGAATTACCAATGTTAATCAATTAGAAAATAAAGACAGATAGCAGAATAGGGCACTGTGGAATGATAATCCAAAAACGGACCTTTTACCTCATACTATCATCCTCCTTTTACCTCATACTACCATCTTCGCAAAGCTCATGATCATTAAGAAAGTGAAACAGAAAGTTTATGAGATCCATAAGGGCTGGATGGCTACAATAAAATAGCGAAATCATGAGTTTGGGGACAGAATAGAGCAGTTGCACAGATGAAGAGAGTTTGTGTGGGCATTCACAAGATCCAAGCAAAGTCAAGCCAGACAAAATCTCAATCTTAGAGGAGAGGTGTCATGAAGGCCCACCCATATCTGAGGAGCTATTGGTAAATGAGAGCTGCTTATAGATGAAGTCTTTAAAGTTGCGGCCACTGGTTTGTGGACTGTGTTCTTGTGTATGGACATATAACCATGAATATATGTACACCATGAATTGAACCTAATATGCTTTTCTAAAAAGGCATGAGTTTGAGTGGGTAAGTGTTGGGATCTGGGAGTTGTTGGGGAAAAGGTTATAATATGATCAAAATAAATTGTGCAAGATTTTCAAAGAACTAAAAAAAAAAATCAACACAAACAAGAAATTTAAAAAATTGTAAGGTTAATAAATAGTTAAAAATTATTAAATAAGGTCAATTGCTATTATAAAAGAAACTTTGATGGAGACTCTGACATTCAAAAAATGCTCATAAACTTAAATCATGACCAGATTTCTTCATATTCACCATCTCGACATAATTGTACCTTTCTGCTTTTTACATGCAAAAAGTCAACTCCTGGTAATCTAACTTTGTTCACACAGCTTTAGCTTATCATCTCAGTCCTTTTATCTCTGCTACTACTAATCTGGCTCTGGGGATTGGTATCTTTCACTGCACAGACCATAGGCATTGGTCCTTCATTGGAATAATTTCACTTTCACCCTCTCTATTAGTTTGTGTGTGTGTGTGTGTGTGTGTGTGTGTGTGTGTGTGTACTTTGTTTATCTATCTATCTATCTATCTATCTATCTATCTATCTATTTATTCATTTACTCACTTACTTATTTACTTGTTTATTTTCTAGCTTAATCATTTTCAATACAGGTGATTGAATCTATGAACTCAAGCATGCTGGCAGAGAACTATATTCCCAATAATCCATAAATATTTTTTTCTTAAAAGCTTTTCATCATTTGCTGACTAGTGATCATGGAACATACCAATCTCACTATTATTAGCCAGCACAAAATTGTCTAATGAACCACTCTCCTGCCTTTGTCTTCTAACCTATGTCTAAAACCATAACCACAGCTTTCAAGTGAATATATACAGGTGTTATGAAGCACATTTGCCTATTCATATCCTCCTAAACCATCCCAATCATTCATTATTAATAGCTGAGGGAAGAAGAGTCAGATGTTGATACTTTCCAATATTTAGAAATAAGAGAACTCTACATAGGCTGTTGCAATTTCACTGCCTATAAGTGTCAACAAATTCTGTCACATCAACATTTATTGAAGATCCTACAGAAATAGTTGCCATTAAGTCAATTGTAATAGCTTAATTGGATTCTCTGTTCTCTACAAAGCTTGTGTGAAGATTTAATTGATCAAGAAATAAGCTTCAGGTAATGTTCTATTAGGCTGAACTTGGAGCAACCTATACACTACAACAGACATAAAGATCCGCAGCCTCTGATGATTCTTCATTACAGGTTTCTTCACTGAATTTATTATATGTAGTTCATATTTGTACCATACTTTGGACACTGCTAATTTCATCAATAAAAAATCATACTGTCTCTAGTATAATAAAAATAATGCTAATTGAAACACATGTAAGAACTACCTTTGAAATTAACTTCTATTTAAATTGCTAATGTTAGGCTACTTCAAACACCAACTACTTTCCTGCCACCAACTTGAATGTTAGAAGATAGGCGTGTGTGTATGTATGTATACTGTACTGTATTTAAAGTACCCTCTCTGTTCCTCCTCCCAATATCATGATAACAAGTCTGAGTAAATTTTATTTCCCATGAGCACACAACTTCTGAATAGTTTCACATACTCTTTCCCTACATCCTTTTCTATTTTTTCACAGGTAATTTGTGTCTCCTCCTCAGTTGCTCTTTTGGGAAGCTTCCCTGTCTCCTCAATTGGGACTGTCTGTCTGACTTTGCTAACTAGGAATGTATGTATCATTATCAAGGCATTCATTGCACTTATCTGATGAATGCTATTCTGTGAGTGCTTCTCTATACCTTTAGAGAGGTAAACCCTGCATCCCATTATCTCCACATTCCTTGACTGACACTGGTAAGTAATAGAAGAGAATCTGTAAGTCAAGTCTATTCCTTTCCATTTGTCTTTGTTAAAGTGTGCCTTAGATCAGGTCTTTTACAAGTTACTGGTCAGTGTGTGTATTTTTTTTTAATTTCCTTGCCTTTATACCCAATCATAATCCCATTCTAGATTTGATATAATTATATATGTGTGTATATATGTAGATTTCATAGAAATATTCAAGTTTTATATACATGCATTTATTCATATTCAAAATATTTAATATTTTGTAGCATCAAATATAACTAATGACTATATTATCTCTATTATAATATTCTTCATTATTTTTCCTTTTTTATAAAATGTGATTTTTCTTTCTGCCAGAAGGATTCCTTTTAGAACTGTTTCAGGAAAATTTGAGAGTAAAAATTTCTCTTTTGTTTTTAAATTTTTTGTCTGAAAAATGTTTTCTTCATTCTACTGTTGCAAGTTATTTTGTTTGAGTATAAAATTCTAAAACACCTGTTGCTTGAGTGTTTTTAACATGTTACTTTAGTGTTTCCTATTCTCTGTTTGGCCAGGAAGTCAGCTATCAGTTTTATTCATTTCTTCATGAATGTTTTTCTGATTTTAGTCTTCTTTCATTTTTGGTGGTGATACATTACTGTGCCTAGGTGAGATGTTCTACATCTTTAATCTGGAAGGGTTAGCAAAGATTTTTAAAATATTTTCTTGATTTCTTTATTCAGTCTAGAAGGTATATGAGGAAGTTATGGGTTCGCATACAAAGAAAAAAGCAACTTCCTTACTAAATAAATACACTCAATTTCAACATTATCTGCTAGGTATGAGTCATGATAAAATATCATAACTATTTATAAGGAAGAGAAAATGACTATGTAAATAAATGCTGTATAGTTATTTAATTTCATTACGTTGCATTTGAAGAAAAAGTAATATTGTGTCATCAAAAATAAAAACATAATTAAATACATATAATACAAAGACTATGATAGGTGCTCAATATGTTTGTTGATGAAAGCTTGTACATTTAATTCCTTTTTATAATATTCTCATTAAATCCTGATTAAATTAGTAAGACAGTGCTAGGCACATGGTATACCACCCACAATTGTTTGTTTAATTTGAATTTAAATCTGTATTTAGGTTAATGGTGTGTGTCTTTACATTTTTCTCTAGCCTGGCAACAAATAGAAACTTTTATTCCATGTCTATGACCCCTGAAGTTTTCTGGATGGTTGGAGATGAGAAGGAGAAAACATAAACATTTTCTTTGGGCAAGGCATTCTCAATTTTCCTGTTTTGGGATAATAAAGCATGAGTTTTAATTAAGTTTGTAGGCTTACCATCTGTGAGCATCTGGAGTTTCATTCTGTTGCGATTTTGAAGCAAGTATACCAATTACAGTTCTGAAAGTATAGAACGTTTAGAACAAATAGCAAGGTAAGAGGGAACATGGAATTTTATTTTTCTTAAGTTCATTTTCCTGTCCGTTATTGACTTTACATAAAAACCAGTGTCACTCCTCATAATGAATTATATTTTTTATTCCATGTACACATAATCTATAGTAAAGTTATCCATACTTTTTTCCTTTTAACAGTGTGCTAGAATCAATAACAATTATTCTTAGCTATTCAGTTTTTACAATGGATTTTAGAAAAGTGTATGTATTTGTGTCTGATATGAAGGGTATGTTGTGTGTCTGGCAATGGAGACCTGAAGGGGGAATCAGATCCCCTGTGAGCTTCCAGATCTGGATGCTGGGAACTAGACTTGGATTCTCTGCAAGAGTAACTGATATGTGTTTATTTTTTATTTTTTTCATTACATGTCAGTCACAGATTCCCCTGTCCTCCCTCCTCCCAGCACCCCCCACCGCCGCCTTCCAGCCCACCCCCCATTCCCATCTCCTCCAGGGCAAGGATTCCCCTGGGGATTCAGCTCAACTTGATAGATTCAGTCCAGGCAGGTCCAATACTTCCTTCCAGGCTGCACAAAGTGTCCCTGCATAGGTCCCAGGTTCCAAATAGCCAGCTCATGCACTAAGGACAGATCCAGGTCCCACTACCTGGGTGCTTCCCAAACAGTTCAAGCTAATCAACTGTCTCACTTATTTAGAGGGCCTGATCCAGTTGGGGGCTCCTCAGCTATTGGTTCATAGTTCATGTGTTTCCACTAGTTTAGCTATTCATCCCTGTGCTTTTTTCAATGTGGTAACTTTAACTAAGCAAGTGAAGGACCTGTATGACCAGAACTTTAAGTCTCTGAAAAAAGAAATTGAAGATGTCAGAAAATGGAAAGATCTCCCATGCTCATGGATAGGCAGCGTTAACATAGTAAGAATGGCAATCTTACCAAAAGCAATCTACAGATTCAATGCAATCCCCATCAAAATACCAACACAATTCTTCACAGACCTAGAAAGAATAATACTCAACTTCATGTGGAAAAACAAAAAACCCGGGATAGCCAAAGGAATCTTGTACAATAAAATAACCCCTGGAGGCATCACCATCCCTGACCTCAAGCTCTACTACAGAGCTACAGGAATAAAAACAACTTGGTACTGACATAAAAACCGACATGTGGACCAATGGAATCGAATTGAAGACCCTGACATTAATCCGCATACCTATGAGCATACAATTTTTGACAAAGAAGCCAAAACTGTACAATGGAAAAAAGAAAGCATCTTCAACAAATGGCGCTGGCATAACTGGATGTCAAAATGTAAAAGGCTACAAATAGATCCATATCTGTCACCATCCACAAAACTTAAGTCCAAGTGGATCAAAGACCTGATATGTGTTCTTCACCACTGAGTCATCTCTGCAACACTGTCAATTTCTTAAATAAAAATTTGACAGCATGATTTATCTCTCTGATTGACAATACCATTTGTTTTCCTTACATATGGTTAAAACTAAAATAATCCTGGTTTAGATTTCACAAAAATTCGAATAAAGAAGATTACTATTCAAAATGTTACCACAATATTTTCAAATTGGCAGAACCACTCCAACTCAATAATGATACCTAGACATCTTAGTTACTTTTCTTATGGCTATGACAAATTACCTGAAAAAGAGATTAAGGGAATATTTCTTTGGCTAGGAGTTTGATGGAATGCAATCCATTTTTGGTGGGGAAGTCATGCCAACAAGAGTATGAAGCAGTTGATCACATTGGATCCTCTGTCAGGACGCAGCGTGCATCTGGGGGGGGGAGCTATGTTTCTTTGTCCCTTTGTATTTAGACGTCCACCACAGCTAATTGGACAGTGCCACCCATATAAATGATAAGAGTGTTGTCAGTTACACCTGTCTGGAATCAACTATACAGACCTACCCAGAAACATACCTCATGATGACTCTAAATCCAGTCAAGCTGACATTGAAGCTTGACTATCATGAGAAATAGATACCAATGCTTGGTAGCTTTTATTTATTTTTTTTATAAATTTATTTATTTGTTTGTTTGTTTTATCCAGGCTTCAGTTACCCCTCCTTCCTCTCCTCCCAGTCCCTCTTTCCCATGCCCTCCTCTATTCCCATCACCCCAGTCCACTCCTCTGTTTCTATTAAGAAAAGGACAGGTCTCCCATGAGTATACAAAACATAACATACAAAGTTGCAGTAAGACTAAGAACCTCCCTGTGGTGGTATTGTGTTCCCCAAAATGTTGTGTACCCTAATAAACATATCTGGGGTCAGAGAACAGAAAAGCCACTAGATACTTACGTTAGGCAGTGGTAGCACACACCTTTAATCCTAGCATTCCAGAGGCAGAAATCCATGTGTTCAAGGATACAGACAAGCACGGTGACTTAAGCCTTTAATCCCAAAAAGCGAACCTTTAATCCCAGGGAGTGGTGGTAAAAGGCAGAAAGGTATATAAGGCGTGAGGACCAGAAACTAGAAGCATTTGGCTGGTTAACCATTTGGCTGGTTAAGCTTTCAGGCTTTGGAGCAGCACAGTTCAGCTGAGATTCATTCTGGATGAGGACTCAGAGGCTTCCAGTCTGAGGAAACAGGAGCAGCTGAGGAAACAGGAGCAGCTGAGGAGTTGGCAAGGTGAGGTAGCTATGGCTTGTTCTGGCTCTCTGACCTTCCAGCATTCACCCCAATAACTGGCCTCAGGTTTGATTTTATTAATAAGACCTTCTAAGATTCCTGCTACACCTCCCCATGTATTAATGCTGGGCAAGGTAATCCAGTATGAGGAGTGGGGTCCCAAAAGTCTGTAAAAGAGTCAGAGATAGCCCCTATTCCCACTGTTAGGCATCCCACAAGAAGACCAAACTACACAACTGTAATATATGTGCAGAAGACCTAGGTCAGTCCCATGCAGGATCCCTGATTGTCCATTTGGTCTCTGTGAGACCCTTTGAGCCCAGGCTAGTTGAGTCTGTGGGTTTCTTGTATACATAGCCTGAACTGACCATCTTCTATGACCAGATTGGTGCCTGAGCCAATTTTCTTCAGAAAGGCTTCATCCAGCAACTGATGGAAACAGATGCAGACCCACAGCCAAACATTCAGGGAATCCTGCAGGAGACGGGGAGAAAGGATTATAGGAACCTTTCAGTTTTTAAAACACATACTTTTTATGAATGTGAGGTAATATTTTATGGCCACTTGGATTTGTATTTCTCTAATGATATCATGTTGGTCAATTATATGTGTTCTTGAGAAATTGTATTCTCTTTTTCTCATTTTAAAATTGAGTTCATTTTTCTACTCTTGAATTGAAAGAAAGTATGGTCTCCCCTTCGTCTGATACCTAGCTTATCAATCTCTTTTCCCATTCAAATCCAATTCATTTTTGGGGCTGTCTTTTTCTGGGCAAAAGTGTTTAACATGTCCTTCGCTGCTCTGAGCTTTTGGTAATGCCTGCATGTGTACATATATGTATCTTCTCATGATCACTAGGATACTTTCTGAGGTTGTGTTGTACTCTTTTGTAGTTTTCATTAGCTGGCATTAAGAGTTTTGTTTTTTGATCCATTTCAAAGAATTTTCTTTGTGCACAATGTAAAATAAAGGTCAAATGTTATTTGTTGCATGTTGAAATATAGTTTTCTCAGTAGTATTTTTGCAGAAATTTTCACAGTTTGTGCTGACCCCACATTTTTGGAATATTTGTACTTTATTTAAATTTGAAGAATAAATCCTGAAGATTTAAAATGATGATGAAAAAGATAGTTGGAGGAGGGTTGAAATTCCCTAGAGAAAGATATCTGGATTTAAGCACTTTATGGTTTTCTTTGTACATGAGAATAATAAAAATCAGGAATGAAAAATTGTCCTCAGTGATTTGCTACCCTGGCCTGAACAGGTCATTCTTTTAGCTAGTTCTATAAGAAAGGCAGAGTTTCCTGAATCACACAGGTGAATTTGTTGGAATGAATAAATAGCAGTAAACAGATCTATTCAAAATTTAAGAGATATTTTTTATATAAACAATGCTGTTATACACCCTAAAATAACTATCAATCATAGACTCTTACTAGATCTTATTTACATTCAGACAAATATGTGTTCTATCCTCACCCCAATGAGGTTGTTTTTGTTTTGTTTTGTTTAGCTGGACTTTGGTGGGTTTGGTGAATTATACCATATTCTGCTAAAACTTCTCACTCTTTACTTATCCTAATCCTGTAAGATCTGCTGCTTTGGGTGTACCACCTTCTCCTCCAATGTGGTAAAATTTCCCAAGTAAATCCTTTTATAAGGACTCTTGTGATTACATTTGTGTCTTATTATCTTGTTTTTTTACCTTGTGGCTGTGGTAAAACAAATCAACAAGAACAGCATAGTGGTGAAAGAGTTGATTTGGCTACACTCCCAGGATCCAGTTCATCACAGCAGAGGAATAACAGAGGCAAGAGCGTGAAGGACTCAACAGTATAAACAGAGAGAAAGTAGTGCATACATGCTGGTGCTCCACTCAATTTCTCCATTTTCATATAGTTCTGAATCTCCTAGCCTGGAAATGGTGCCACTGATGAAAATATGTCCTCACATCAATTAACATAATTAAGACAGTACCTGGAAGATGTTCTCAGAGACACATCAACCAGCTGATAGTAAATCTGTGAAGTTGCAGACTAACTATCACTGCTACTCAGTTAAAACACAATATTCTCCACATCACAAGATCTTTAAATACATCTGCAAAGTTCCTTTCAGATAGGAAGACCACAAGACTCCAAGAAACGAGGTGTGATATATTGTTGCGATGTTTTTCAAATTATTTCAGTGTGTGAGATATTAATTTTTTTAAAAGTCCTGGACAGTTATCTTGCAGAACCCCACACATTTTGAATTTGTGTTACTTATCTTGTTCATCTCTTTCTTACATTTCTTTGTAAGTCGAGATTAGCTCTTAAAGTTTGAGGAAATCCAGACTAAATGTTTTTTTGCAAAGTAACAAGTGAAATACTGTGACTTTCAGGTTATATCATGTTGGAGTGTGAGATTTCTAAGTTGGCCCACTGTTACTTATTTATCTTAGTGACATTTTTATGTTGGTCATTGTCTGAAGCATCCATTATAAGAATATTTTTCCTTGCAATTATCTAGTAATCAATGAGGTTATATTTTTGACACTCAGTGATGATCCCTTTCTATCAGATTTTTATCTGGTATTTATAATCACATTAATATTCTTATTTCCTTATTTTATCTACTTTTACTTCCATATTTTTGAAAACCTTGCTAATCATAGCCCTCTTGCATTGAAGATACAGTTCAAAGAGAGTAATTTAATCTTTCTTTGATAATAAAAGATCTCACAAACCCTGGGGTCATCTTTTGAACATTAATTTTCTTTGAACACCAATAGAGTATCAAGGGAAAAAATTCTAATGATTTAACAGCCCTTCCTAAAAGGGTCTTGATTTAAGAAGTTTTGAAACAATGGCTATATTCTATATCTTAAAATAGTTTAGAAAGAAAAAAAAATCTACTGGACCCGAAACAGGAACTGTAATGACATCATAATGATATCAGAAACAAAACTGAAGCACTGTCTTCTGTTCCTCACAACATGGTTCAGGTTGCTGCATTACAGAAGGTGGAATTATTGGCTATCATGGTTTATGTTGGCTCATATGAAACTTCTTGCACGTGGAAGTATTCCCAGAGGAAGATATCTGACTTGTTTTCTCAAGTGGGCCAGCTTGAGTCCAGATGGAGCTCACTAGTAGAGTATGATCATGATCGCCTTCCCACTCCGAGGCCCAAGCTCTAAAGATCACAATCATTTTGCTGGCAGGGAATCAATCAAAATTCTCCTGGAAATTTTATTTGATTGAAATTTCGTGTCATTTCCTATAGTAACCATTTCAGAAATCTCCCCTGGAGCCTGTGATTAAACAATTGCATAACCAGAAGTCCGTCAGAATGAGGTAGAAATGGCACAGAAGACGGCGGCTGGCTATTTCCTTTCTTTGTTAAGTACTCCGAGCATAGAGAGGGAAATTGTAAGGTCAGGACTTCACAGCAGACAAAGTGAACTCCCTGACTAAAATTGGAAACTTTATAATTTTATTTCCTGAAAATAACCCTGAAGAACCACAACAAGAGTCTCAAAGACATCAAAATAAATGGTAGAAGGTTGTTTCTTTTATTTCAAATATTTGAGGTTTGGTTTTTGTTTTATTTTGCTTTTTACTACAAGAAAATTATCCTTCACATGAGAGTGAATGGATGCTGAGTTGTGGTTTACTATTTGTTTGATTATTTCTTTGTTTTAGTTTTCTTGATGCTTTTGATATAGGATGGGCCAGCTACTTACTCACATAATATTGTTAGAGATTAAAATGTCTTCTTCAAGTCCCTGAAAGCCATTCTGGAGGAGTTTTATTAGAGAGTGGCATTGAGAGAAGGGGCTTGGGTTAATGGAATGAAAATATAGATGCAGTTTTATTGTAGTAAGTATCATTGTGGAGACAGGGCAGATGATATTTCTTGATTTCAATTGGCAAGGTGAGGGCCTTGCTTTTGACCCAATTCTGCTGGTACCAGCTTGAACTCTGTTGATGTTGGACCCTTGTATTAGAGAGCATCATTATCAAAAGCTCTTTTTATACAAGGTATTGTATTAAGGGCTGAAGATTTGATGACTCTGAATGTGATAGTAAGAGATAGTTTCTCTTGGAGAATATATTTTAGCATGCTACTTAGCATGTCAACACACTGATATGAGCCTGAGAGTGAAAGAATATTTCCAAAGTGTTGTATGATATTTCGTTTATGTTCTGACAAATAAAGCTTTCCTGGAGATCAGAGGGTGGAGCTAGCCACTAGTTAACCATAGAGGCCAGGCAGTGGTGGTACACACCTTTAATCCCAGCACTTAGAAGGAGGAAACAGGAACATCAGATGTTCAAGGCCACCCTAGGCTACACAAGACTGAACCAGTCTAAAAGAGAAACAGAGTCAGGTAGTCGTGGTGCATGCCTTTGATTCCAGCACTAGGGAGGTGGAGACAGGAATATAAGGTGGGTGGAGACAGGATCTTGGCCACCCATTCCATCTGATGATTAGTAAAGGTAAGAAATTTCTATTGGCTGCTGCTCTGCTTCTCTGATATTTCAGCTTTCACCCTCCATATCTGACTCCAGGTTTTTATTGTTAAGACTAATTAGGATCATGTTTTACCAAAGTTGCTCCATTTTACAGTGAGTTATAAGTGTCTGACTAATGCTTTAAAAATACATTTACAAAATAAGTAAGAGCTAAGATTTTAATTGTTTAAAATATGAAAGTATCTTTAATGTCAAACAAAATCTCCAACAAAAATAAAACAGACAGAAAAACATGTTATAGAAGCAAGAGAACAGGTCTTGGATTCTATCTCTAAGTGTAGTATAGGTAAGTATGGGAAATGTCTCACTTTGATCTAGACTAATGTTACTCAAAAGTTAATATTTTATTGAATCACCTAGAGGACATGTTTAAACATACTATAGGAACTACAAAGATATCTGTCAGTAAAGTGCTTATAATATAAACATGAGGACCTGAGATTGAATGCCCAGAACCTAAGAAAAAGCTAGCAATGTGTTATCATGCACCTATAACACTAGAATTGAGGAGCAGAAAGTAGGAGGATCATAGAGTTTTTCTGGCCATCTGGTCTGACCCATCTAATGAGCTCCAGGTTGAGTGATGGGCCTTGCCTCAAAAAATAAAGTGGAAAAGGCTTCTAGCCCCATTTATGTCTCCCTATGGAAGACATAATATATGGAATACATAATATTGAATATATGGAAGGCCTCAATGAAAAAGTTATGTCAAAGTTGTAGCTATTCTGTTGTTCCAAGTCATAGTTAAACATAAGAGGTCCACTAGTAGAAGATGAACAAGCTTTATGTAGTTGATAATCTTAGGAAGTCAAGTTTGATGCAAAGAAGCATGTTCCTTGGTACATACAGAGGCTATGGTATTAGGGAGCTTGTCATGTCTCATGACTAATGGAGAGTTGTTTAATATCCAACTCAGTGTTCTAAGAAGCCAGATGATTCTCCATCAGATCTACCTATGTGCTTTGGGAGAATGGATTTCCTTTTCTATAGTCACAGGGAAGGAAGCACAAAGGCACCATTAGGAGAGAATGGGTATACTGCAGTTCTCATACACTGCTTTGAAAATAGTCAGTTTCTCATGGTACAGGTGTATTTAAGGTAAGAGCAGGAATCAGAGCTCACGAATAGGTACATGGGTTACAAGAACAAAGGATGATATGGTCCTCGGGGTTGACAGCATAGGATCTTTTGAGAAAATACTAAATTCTCGTGATTCTGGAGTTGCAGTTCATTAAAGCAAGAGTTTTTCATTCACTTATTTATTTTGTGTGTATAGATGTTTTGGGGGTTGCAAGTGAAGGAGAATGTGTGTGTGTGTGTGTGTGTGTGTGTGTGTGTGTGTGTGTGTAGTGTATACTTGTGTGATATATGCACATATGTCAGAGAGGGATGCTGTGCACACACTCGTGGAGACCAGTGGTGATATGAGGGTCCTGTTCTGTAATTCTTTGTGCCTATTACTTTTAAACAAAGTCTCCTCCTGAATTCATCATGCAGGATGATAACTAGAAAACTCAAATTCTGTCTCTGAGCCTCATAGCACTGGAATTACAGGTGCATGCCTAGCCACACCCAGATTTTTATGTGGGTTCTTAGATTCAAACTCATGTCCTCAAAGTTCCTTGGCTCTTATCCACTGAGCCATCTCTCCAGCCACTAAATCACACTTCTATACATGAAATAAAGGAGAAATAGGTAGATAAGAACCAGTTATCATCCAATATCTGGGATGTCATCTTTGAACTATGTGCTACATTTTCTAAATATCTGGTCCAGTGGTTCACTGTTCTTCCACTGTGGAAGAGATACACAAAAGGCATTTTCAGTTATCTCTTGGCATTTTTAGAATAGGACTTGATAAATAGTCATTCTGTCATGGTGGAAATTACATAAGAATTTCAAAATGTCCACTATGCAGACTCTAGCCTGCTATGTCCACTAAACATGTCAACTTCCACTAGTGTGATTAAAGAAATTCTTTTTATTTTAGTTTGAGTTTTTCAGTCACATGTGGCTAACTACTGTCATGTTGGAAAGTCTTTGTGGAGTCTATGGTGACCCAAGAAAAATACATAGGCTTATAAGGAAATGATGTCACAATATAGGGATTGTTGAAAATATAAGTTTGGACAACAGATGGAGGCCTGATCAGGCAGAAATCCAAACCTTTAGCCCATGTCCAAGACATCATCCAGCTTTGCTTATTGTAACCTTCTGTTTCCTAGCTGTGTTGTTCACTTTCTGTTTGGACCTATCCAAAATATTTCTGCCAAGATCATTGCTCCTTTTTGCCAATGCATTGGTCTCTCTAATTTCTGGCTGCAATATTCAATATATTTTCCTTTAATTAGATCCCTCTCTCCTGCTCCCTCAGTTTCTCTCTCTCTTTCCCTCCTTTTGAAAATTTTTATTGTTACATTGACTATCTTCTGGCTTTCATATATCCTCTGTAGTTTCTTTGCTTTTGGATTTCCTTCCCATGGCTCATATCAGCCCCTTTAATGAAACAGTGCCCATACAAAATATTTTGTACTAATATGAATGTTTAATTTTTGAAGCAATCTGATGTCTGTAATATAAAAGCTTTTAGTATTAATTAGCCAACATCAAAGAGGGTGGATTTATTTTTGTCTTAAGTGTGTGTGTGTGTGTGTGTGTGTGTGTATCCATCAAAGGAGAAGTTTTATTGTTTATTTGTTTGGGTTTTTGTTGATGAAAGAAACTCGGTTGGCATTATTGTCTTCTCTTTGTTTGGCATCTGGCCTAAACTAAATGCTCAACAAATCAAGTACTCATTATACAAATAAATCACAAAAGACCTGGTCTCTTAAGAGAACAAAGTATAGCCAATTGCACTCCCCAGTCTCTCTGTCAAAGGGGGCTTGGGCTCCTTTTCACCAGATTTATGTAATAGATTTACTAAAGATCCCTCTGTTAAACCATCAGGGGCCTCATTGGCCTGTGACAATCTGAACCTAGGCTTTCTATCATAAAAACTTCAAGATAACTTAAAACCTAGCTTACGTAGGAGTATAACACACAGCTGCTTCTCAACCAACCCTAAAAAGTCAAGCACAGTCCACCAATTTAGCTGATTCTATGTAAATGAGGTGAATGCTGTGCTATAACAAATCAAGCTGTTTCTGTACTCAAGTCCCATTTCTGTCTATAATCTCCACTGCCCATGCTGTGCTGGTAGATTGCTGACTTTGTTCTGGTTTGGGTTGTTTACTTTCTGACTCAGAAGTTGTTTTTTTGCACAAATATACTGTTTAATTTAAATTATCCCAAGATTATCTTTTAATATCAGCATAAATCTCTTTTCCCCATAAGAAAGCAATTGGTGAAATTGCAATCATACAATAAATCTTTCATTCATTCTCCTTCCTAATATATGCTTCTAAGGTATTGACTGCTGATCCTGTGGGAGAAGAAATGAAGGAAGGAATATATATATATATATATAATTTGTAATTACAGCATTCACTGGCAAAAGCCAAGAACAGTTTGCTTTTATAAACTAAAGTTGAATAAAGCACAATAGAAGATTTGTGACATCTTTAGAAAATTTTTGTTGAAAATATTTTCTTCATATCCTGATCACAGTTTTTCCTTCCTCATCCCCTCCCAGATTCTCTCTACCTCCCCTCCAATCCAACCCCAAGTCTCCCTTGTCTCTGCTTTTAGAAAACAAATAGGCAAGCAAACAAACAAACAAACAAACAAACAAACAGACCAGCATAAAATAAAACAAACAGAAAAAGAAAAAAATCAAAACCAATGAAAAGTTAGAAGAAACACACACACACAATTTTTATTTTTATTTATTTATTTATTTATTTATTTATTTATTTATTTATTTATTTATTTATTGGTTTTTCAAGACAGGGTTTCTCTGCGTAGCTTTGTGCCTTTCCTGGAACTCACTTGGTAGCCCAGGCTGGCCTCGAACTCACAAAGATCTGTCTGCCTCTGCCTCCCGAGTGCTGGGATTAAAGGCGTGTGCCACCACTGCCAGGCCCACACACAATTTTTAAAAGGAAAATTCTGTCAGGATAAATTTGATTGTATTTATTTCATGAATTCAATATGAAAAATAACAAATTGAGAGGGAATTTTGTTTTTAACTTTCCTTTTGTTTTTGGAGTGGGGCATTAATGCAGTGCTATCTTCCCAGTCTGGGTACATAAATATGTCCCTGTGCACATCATAAATCCGGATTGTGAATTTAGGTCCTCTTTCCGAGGTAGGATTTGCTATCATTTTGCAAAGATGATTCATTTACACCTTCCTAACATGGGTCATGCAAAGATGGCTCTGTGTCTCAGGAAGCAAAGCAAAGGGGAGGTGGGAAGCCTCCAATGCTGTGGCCCCTGCTATCCATCAGTAACATGGACAGAAGGGAGACGGCGCTTTAATAGAAACCGGCTAATTTCTTTAGAAATATCTCATTAGGCCCACCCTTCCTGAGCTGCTTCTCCATTAAAATGTAATAAATGAATTCTGCCATTGTCAATCCCAGTCTGTCCTTCTTCCTCTTAATGAAATGAAGACAGGTCATGCTGCCAAGAGCTTGGAACAGAGATAATTATTCATAGGATGCTAGAAGGGCAGCATTACCCAGCTCATCACGGCCTCCACACATTGGAGACTCGATGTTCTGAAGCTGAAAGGTTTTTGAATAGAGATTTATTTTCTTTTTACCCAAGGTGGGGGACTAAATCCTTCTGTGTCTGCATAGTTTTTGCTTAAAGTTACTTTTTTTCCTCTTTTATACAGTGTACGTGTATTATTTGGGCAGTTTAGTCACTAATATTAAATAGGTATCTGTTTGATTAAAAATCAACATTGCCCTATGGTCAAAATACTTTTACACTCTGTATTAATTAACTTGTTCTTTTACCATTGCGTGCAAGCATATAATGCATTCTGAACACCTTCACTCCCCCACCCTCTTTTATCTCTCCCCCACCCCTGTCAACATCCACTTCTCCCTAAGTCCATTTCCTAAATTTATGTCCTGTTTTGTGACCAGCGTTTTGCCTTTAGGAAGTGTTTTATTTTATATACTGGCTTCCCCTTTTCAAACACTAGTTTTGAGTCTTAGGCAAAGAACATGTTCCCAAACAATGTGATTTCCCCGCTGTGTCTCCAATTCTGATCACCTCCTTTAATAACTTTTTATTGGTGCTCTCCTTTTGATTCAAAATTGCTCTTCTATTTCTTGGCAATGTCACCGCAGTTGGGAAAATGAAGAGCTTTATTCTCACCATTTGAGATCTGCATAGTCCTTTCCGATGCCCTTCTGTTATCAACCGTGCAGAGCTGAGCTTCCTTGTGATGGTAGCTAAACCTCCCTCACACTGTATTGGTTACCATTGTTTTACTAGGAGAAAACCTGGGACAAACATTGACAAGAGAAAGAGCTTATATCTCAGAGAATGATTGCA
This sequence comes from Peromyscus leucopus, assembly GCF_004664715.2. Classification (NCBI taxonomy): domain Eukaryota; kingdom Metazoa; phylum Chordata; class Mammalia; order Rodentia; family Cricetidae; genus Peromyscus; species Peromyscus leucopus. The sequence continues at coordinate 60,144,136 of NC_051075.1, read as the reverse complement.
AAAAGCTTTCAGATGAGAGAGAGAATTTGGAGGTGTAAGGTACTCTACATCACAGCAGCTGGGTAGCAGGGAGAATCTTTGTGACAATAGCTTATTACTTTTACTTCATTCAGATTCCCAACCTGTGGGATGCTGCTACCCTTACTCATGATCAAGTAAGATCAAGGCATGATGTTACTTCTTTATTTGCTCTCTAGAACACACATGCACGCACGCACGCACACACACACACACACACACACACACACACACACACACGGAGAGAATTATCCAGCTCCTAGGATCTTTTTAGTACAATCAAGTTGACAGTCAAATTCGACCATCACTCATATTAAAATGTAGGGAATCCAGTCTCAAAATTACCTCCATGTGAAGGATATTCTATTTATAAGAAAGTCATATTTAAAAAAAAAAAAAAATGTTTCCTAAGGTAAAACTGCATACTGCACATGACTGAACAACACAGTTTATTCTCCCTTCTGTGCAAGCAGATATCTTTTCACTCCGGAACACTCCTCTTACCCATCTCACACACCAATGGCAGCCCTTCTAGTAGCACTTACGTTGATAGATGTCAGAACAGAACTGGGATTAAATGCACAACCTGCTTTATAGAATTCATCACCAATATAAACAGGGTATTTGGTTTGTCTCTGCTAGACACATTTGTACTAATGTGCTTACCATCCTAGTGAACAAGTTGCTGTTCTTCCTAGAGGAAAGTCAGTTGAGTCCTAAAGGAAGGTTTCATAGTAGAGACATATCAGTTCACTTTCAGCTGACCTCCCGAGAAACCAGAAATGCATAAGAAGAGGTTCCTTTCAGCTCTCAGTTCTGGAAGCTGAATGTCCAAGATCAGTCAGCGCCATTTGCTTCACTGTGCTGAGGACAGCCCTGGCTAATAGAATGTAGTAGGACCAGGTACCAAAGAGAGCAAGTCTTGGAGCCACAGAGATTCAAGGACCAGTCAGGGTCTTGTTTATGTTACTGTCAAGCAAACTGATCAAAATCCCATGAAAATCATGTAATTGCTACTAAGGGTGATGTCCCCCCAAATTATCTCCTTCTGATCTGGGTGGCCTGCTTTCCTCCCTCACTCCCTTCCATCCTCCCTTCCTCGTTTCCTGTCTATCTGTCTCTCCTCTCCTCTCCTCTCCTCTCCTCTCCTCTCCTCTCCTCTCCTCTCCTCTCCTCTCCTCTCCTCTCCTCTCCTCTCCTCTCCTCTCTCTCTTCTCTCTCTCTCTCTCTCTCTCTCTCTCTCTCTCTCTCTCTCTCTCTCTCTTTCTTCCTCCCTCCCTTCTACCTTTCCTCCCTATCTCTCTCTTTCCCTCTCTCTCCTCTCTTCCCTTCCTACTCCCCCCTTCTCTCATATGTTATGAGTATGTTTCTTGCGTATGTTTCTGTACATCACATGCATGAGTGACCACTGTAGTGGGTAGCCATTCCAGCTTTGATCTGGAAGTTCCAACCCCCATTGAGACTTCAGCAACTGTCACTCCTATAAGGTGGGGCCAAGGGAGGTGCCTGGAGACCTGAGATCTGGATGGGCCAGTGCTCCCTCTCTGTTCTGGGACCCTGAAGGGTGGAGGTTGACCAAGCAGAGCTCCAGAGAACACCGCTGGACTGTGATACACCTTTCCCAGACCCCACGACCTACCTATCCCTTAATTTGTAAGTTACACCATTAAATAAATATCCTTTTAACTATGTGGAGTGGCCTTAATAATTTCATCAATAGACCACAGAGGTCAGAAAGGGCATTGGATTATCTGGGACTAGAACTAGAGTCTGTAAGCTGCCATAGGGATGCTGGGAATCAAACTGGGTCTTCTGGAAGGTCAGGCAGTGCGATTAAGCACTGAACCAACACTTCAGCACCTAGAACCCATTTCTTAGGGGTGGAACCACACTGGGCATCAAGCTACCAGTACATGAACCACTGGGACACAGACAAAATATACAGAAAATTTCAGGCCCATTGTCACTTTAAGTCTTTATATGAAATCTTAGAAGTAAGTAAAGATCATTATTTCCAGAATACATATTCAGAAACAGTCACCCATTTCTTGTCCCATTAAGAAGGAACAAATTGAGATGAGTTTCCAAAGTATTGTCTCTGGATCTTCAGGAGTAGTTCAGTGAAGGGTCTCAGTGAAGTGCGGTTCTCACTTCCTCTGTTTAATTTCATTTGAAAACGTCAAAACACTAAATAGTACTGTATAAACTCAGGCTCAAAAGGAATTTCAGAGGGCAGATCAAAACACAACACTGTAAACAAGTTTTTTTGAAAAGTCATGTCTAGTTTACTGTTTATAAAATTAAAAACACTCCAAAATCTTTTCATACAGATAACCTAAGAATTTCATGATATCATATCCTGTCACTTGGTACTTGAACAAAAATGATCATTATAATCAATATGAACATAAATTATCGAGCAATTACTATGGGTCTGTCAATATGATATTAATGTTAGATTGCTTTCTTATTCCATCCTTATAATCCTACAAATTATTTTGCACAAATCACTCAGAGCTCATCTTTGGGAGAGCCAGTCTCTAGCTAAGGTCTCTCTGCCTCCTAATATTGATCTCTGAGCCACTTGACTCTGTATATGTGGGTTTTTTTTTTTTTCTGTCTGATCCTGCTTTGTTTCAATGTATTTCTTTCATTAACTTCTAGCCTAGGGATCTTGTGTACCTCTAGCTACTCTCTATTGAACTAATTTAGAGATTTACTCTAAATATTTCCTAGCAAGACAATGCCATTTAAGTCAGAATAGATCTGAGAGTTGGAAAGATTCTTTGGGTAGCACTTTGCTCTTTAAAACCTCCAGTGTGGATGAGTGCCTTTGCCAGCCTCCACAGCTGGCTTAGCTGGAAACTCATGATATTTCAAGCTGCAAGACAAATATCTCTGTTCCTTCCTGTGCAGGAGGGCAGCATCTGCTGGCTGATCAGCATGCCTGCACATACAGAAAAAAACAAAAACACAAAAAAAGCAAATTAGCCCTGTGTCTTGCTTTGTTTTTCTTTTAACTCAGCAGCCAGTATGAAGCATAAATGAAAGGGCTGACAAACAGAGGGCACTTACAAAAAATAAATAAATAAAGCATGTAAAGCCAACTAAAAATCTTCCATATACTGTATGAGAAATGCTTTGATGGAAATTGTCATAATCCTTGCTCCCATGCAAATCAAAATAAATAAAGAAATGAATAAGTAAATAAATAAACAAAACAAAAAGAGCACCACTGATGGCTGGCTCTATGTTTGAGATTTAATGGGTACCAAAGCAGTGAATCACGCCTATATGACTAAATATCCCTAGGATGCCTGTATTTTCTGCAAAATACAGACAAGACATTTACCTGTTGAAGAGGCTGAGGCTTAAAGCTATCAGACATTTTCATTTTCCAATGCATCTGCTCCACTGAAAGTCAAAATAGGACAATTCAGTTCTGGATGCCCCTGTTTCTGGCTCTTCCCTCAGGTGACTCCTGGCAGAGCTGAGCCTTTTTAGCCTTTTACCTAACAAAGACACTTCCTGAATTTTATTTATCCCTAGTTTACTCTTTTCCTTCAAACTTTCTCTCAAATCCCAGAGCTCAGCTAATCTTCTCCGTGCTCTTTTGTCTCTCAGCAGGTATGCCCTGGAGAAGTGACTGTGGGTGACAGAGGAATTGATCCTCACATCTTGCTCCTTTCTTCTACCTTGGGAGTATGCACAGGGATCAGTCAGTGCCTGGCTCAATTATTTTTCTTTTCTTCTCTGTGTTTCCACATATGATACCCACTTCCCTCTCAGCTCATTTTTATCTATTATAATCCTTGTTTTGTAATTCATGGGCTGTCTACTCATTTGTCTGATGCAAATAAATGCCATACATCTAATATTTTCTGTTGTCTCTCCTACTGTTCTGAGCTGATACTGTATTTTTTTGTATATACCAAACTCTCTAAATATGAAAAGAATAAGCCTTTCGATGGTGTGTTCATTGACAGTTTGTCAGATGCTGTGTGTGTCCTGACCTGCACACTCTGTATTGCAAAATGGTGATCTTATATCATCTGTTATTGTGAAGGATGATGGATGTCAAGAATTTCGCTTATTGCACGGCACAAAATAAATACTTGAATAACAGCAGTTGTAACAGCATCTTTTAAAAAATACTTATCAACTTCCTTCCTGATAATCCTTAGCTTGCCAGAACCACATAAACAATCTCAATACAGCAACAGGAAAGGATGAGAATTAATATAATATGAAAAGCAGCCTTTGAAAATACCCCCACCTTTTTTTTTTTTTCCACTGCTATACTATAAGGTCAGCCATTTTATTCAAATTGGAATAGTCAAACTGAAGCTCAGAAAAGTAAACCTACATGGGATTGACAACACAAGTGTAAAGGGTGATTCTATGTTTGAACTTCTGTTTGAACCATGGGACTCCAATGAATCCACCCTGTTCTGTGCTTTCTTGCCTGAACTGGATCGGAGAAGCAGACTTCTTTATTTGTGAGCCATCAAAGATATTTTGGGGTGACACTGTCAGTGTGCAGGAGTGTTTCCGCCTACATTTGATGCTAATTTATGCACTGGCACTTGCGGCCACATTGTTCTTTAGTTGGAATGCAAATTGGCTGAGTACAGCAGCCAGAAACGGGTCTTCCTTTAACAGTTCATTCTATGGCTTGTCACATTTTCAGCCTCCTCTGGGTGTCATGTAGGGGGCAGATGAGCATTTTATTTAAAATTTTAAAAAAGACAGTTGCTATTTCTGCAACCTTACAGGAGTATAGTTTAGTGATGGGTAATATGGACTTTCCCTAATTTTGTACCAAATAAAAATAACTCAAGTTATATATTTAAAACACTAACGTATATGAGACTTATCCATCAAAGTAAAAACTTTGACAGATGAGTAGGAATAACATTTTTAAGCTGTAGAGAAATCACTGTGATAAACCTCATGAGGGATGGTCATCCCATAATCACAAACCCATTTGTGCCCTTAGAACAAGATCTCTGTGAGTTTGAGGCCAGCCTGGACTACCAAGTGAGTTCCAGGAGAGGCACAAAGCTACACAGAAAAACCCTGTCTCCAAAAACAAAACAAAACAACAACAACAACAAAAAGAACAAGAAGGAGAAGGAAAGTGAGACACAGCCCTCACTAATCCTAACTCTGATTTAATGCTCATTGTTTGACTTTTTCCAGACTTTCCTCCAAAGAGTGACTTCTGTTTGAAGGATACAGCCAAGTGGTTGGAATTTATTACTTTAGGACATGATTTCTTCAAGGGAATAACCCAAGAAACACATAATCATGTTTGTATTTATTGTTAGTAAAAGTAAGTGAACTTTTCTTTAGGGAAAGCCAACCAAAAGTTTCAGAGATTAACTAACTAACGGGGGAATCAAATTAAAATTTTGTTTTGTTTTTTCATTATCTTCTTTTGTTATTTTTATTGTGTGTGTGATGTATTACGTGTGGGTAAGCATCCCAAGGCATATTGTGGAGGCCAGTGAACAAATCTATGGAGTCAATCTCCTTCCATTTATTCATGTGCTCCTGGGATCAAACTCAAGTCGTTGGGCTTGTGGTCTTTTTAGCTTCTGAAATATTTTTTGGTAAAGAAAATATAGAATAGATTCAGTTTAGCAACAAATAAGAAGCAAAGTTGTTGTTGGTGCAGTGAGACTGTGTTATCTAATTTTACATCAATTTAACACAAGCCGAATTCATCTGAGAGGTGTTGTAGAATATTTTTTTAAGGCATATTCCTTTTGTTTATGTTGCATTTGTTTAACTCTGTGAAGCTGTGTTACTGTTCTTGTGTAAACACCTGATGGTCTAATAAAGAACTGAACGGTCAATGGCAAGGTAGAAGAAAGGATAGGCAAGGCTAGTAGCCAGAGAGAATACACAGAAGGAGAAATCCAGGAGGAAGGGAGAAGTAGCCAAAGAAGGAGGAAGATTCCAGGGGCCAGCCATTCAGCTACACAGCAAGCCATGGAGTAAGAAACAAATAAAGATATACAGGAATAGGAAGATAAAAACCCAGACATAAAAGGTAGACAGGCTAATATAAAGTTAACGAAAGCTGGCAAGAAACAATCCAAGGTAAGGCCAGGCATTTGTAAGTAAGTATAAGCCTCCATGTGATTTATTTGGGACCTGGGTGGTGTGTAGTAGGAAGTTGTTTCATCCTGTCTCACAGTCCAGACAAATCTCTCCCACCTATAGTCATACTAATCTATATGTTGCCGTGTGGCCATGGTGTTACCGGTCTGCTGGCATCTTACTGCTTCTTTGGCAGCAGGCTGGTGTCTCCCTCGACTCTGCCCTTCTTCTTTTTGTATCTCTGCTTGGATTTCCTGCCTGGCTGTAAGCTTTCTTGCCCCCCTACCAAAGGGCTTTGTTTATTATCAAAATAGGCCAAAACAACTTTTTTTATTATCTAATGGAAGCCACACATATTCATACCATACAGAAAGACATCCCACAGCACTTCACCCTTTCTGTCTAATCAAACAGGTAGGTTTTAATTTTAACATACTAAAATTATAAATGACAAAATAGTTATCAGGCAAGAATTACAGTTAGAATATGTAGTCTATTTGTAATTGGCAAAATTAAAGAAAATATTCTATCATCTATCCTATTTTTGTGAGTCTAAAGTTTTATATTTATGTTTTATCATGACTAAGGAAAACTATAATTATAACTATCTAGTGTTCAACTCCATTAAAGACTCCAGAAGGATATAATATTACCTGAGTAAACGGGAAATGTATTGCAATCATCTTCCATAATTCTAGAAATGACAGACATCTGGCTGCCTGGACAGTCATCCAAAGTTCTTCTGTAACATTGGGGCATCTATCTTCAACTTATAGGGCTAGAGTCTCTGACATAGCTTTCAGTGAACCAGGAAATTTTAAGGACTGTTCTGCCCATTTTGGCAAAATTCATCAGTTGTTTTTCCTGTGTCCTGTAGAATGTTTGGCAGTCTCCTCTGTGAAGCAGGAACCTGAAGGACCATCTCGCCTTGCAAAGTTCAGTGGTCACCTTCCTATGGGTCCTGCATGTCCAATTTATACAACATCCTGTCAAGCAGTTGAGGCAAGGGCACCCCCTTCCCCAGTGGCTAACTTTTGCCACAAATAAAGCAAACTCCATATGGAGTGTCTTCGATGCCCATCTTCCTCTTTGAAGTAAATCAGTGCTGCCAGGTGTCTCATTGTCCAGAAAAGTCTAAGTTTTTAAAACATTTAAAATGCCATATTCTGTAGACCTTTGAAGTGTTTGAAGATTACCTACCTTATTGAAATGTATCTATGTATACCTATAAAACTTAATTAACATGAGTATAAGTTTCATTATCATAGGTGACTAATTATTAATCTGTATTTCTTAATTATACATTACAATGTTAAATGAGTGGCATAAGCATAATACCTTAGACAAGAGGAGAAATATACATATTGTATAGCAAAATTGACCTAAATTTGTATTAATAAACAAAAATCCATACCAATGTAAAATATTTTGAGAATAACAGTTGTTTTTTGGATTAAAGTAGATTCAATAATCTACCTTTTTCTCATCATTTCTATAACCTATCCCTCTTTCTTCTTTTAGAAAGATATTAACTATGACTAATAACAATTTGTAAAACGAACTCCTAAGCAAAGACAAACATCCATAATCAATTTTTTATGAATGTGGGCATAGTGTTCTAGGCTACTTCCTGCTGATTGGGGGCACTGTTAATATTATGGGGATCCTGAGAAAAATTCAAGATAATGGTCAAGTCCCAGAAAGACCAGCTATAACCTTTGCTGATAGATACCATCCAGTAAAGATTCAGGAGGTCTCACTTGATCAAATCTGGTCCATTTTAACCCGGAATAAATCCACAGCCTCTTGCTTCCTGTGGAAACAAAAGCAGAGCCTCCTTTCCAAAGCAACATACCCTTAGACCCAAATTTTGAATTTAAGATACCTTCAAAATACATATTTTGTTTTACCTCAGCAGTCCTTACAATCAAATGTCTCTCTCCAGTTAAAAATTCCAAAGACAACACAATTCAGAATCTCTGTGTAGTGTCCAACTTTATGTGGCTTATTATATTTTTTATATATTATTTTATTTTTTAAGACTTTATTTTATTTTTATGACTATCTATATCCTTTCTCTTTTCTCTCTCAAGCCTACATACCTTTTTACACACATTGTAAACTGTTTAGAGATTTTTTTTCATCTGAATCTTTTCTTTTTATTGTGTATTTGTAGTCATTTTTTGATCATTGATTTAAAATGCAGCATCGCTAGGACCAAAGTGGCAGCCCTGGATGCTGGCTCCACCCCATCCAACATGGCAGAGGTATGTTTACCACTAGCTCTGGGAGCCATGCTCATCACCAACTCTGGGAAACAGTGGATCTATGTCTCCACCACACAGCATACAGCCCAGAAACCTTATAGCAAAAGTTAAATCTGCCATGCAGCATGCAGCACAGCTTGGTGGTGCTTCTGTGTACAGTGGCTGGAACCCGCCATGCTGTGCTCAAGCTCAAATGCCACAGCATCCCTGTACCATGGTGTCTCTGTACCACAGACTGTGAGACATACAAACTAGGAAGCTGTTCTTAGCTCAGTTTTAGAATTTCTTTTTAAGTTCTCTCAGGTTTTAAGTGGAAACTCTTGCCCCACATTGGGTGGCCAAATGTAAACAAAAATTTCACAGTCCCTGCCCAGGACTGTGGTAGGGATGACTCTGTCCCACCCTCAGGCCTGCAGTGGCTTGTAAAATGAATCACTCAGAGACTTGTATTAATTACAAACTGTATGACCTATGGCTTCAGATCCTTGCTTGCTAGCTCTTTCATCATAAATTAACCCATTTCTATTAAACTGTGTGTTGCCACTTAGTCGTAGCATTACCGGTCTGCTGGCATCTTTTTGCTCCTTTGGCAGCAGTCTAACATCTCCCTCAACTCCACCCTTCTTCTCTCTGTATCCCTGCTTAAATTTCCTGACTGGTTGTAAGTGTTCTTGCCAAAAAGGGCTTTATTTATTGTCCAAATAGGCCAAAACAGCATTATTTAATTATCCAATGGGAGCCACATATATTCACAGCATACAAAAAGACATCCCACAGCAATAGTAGGCTTCCCAAAAGAGCAAAAACCTACAACTACAGTGAGGAAAGAACCTCAATTAAGAAAATGCCTCAATAAGATCAGGCAAGCCATTATCTTAATTAGTGATTGATGGGGGTGGGTCCAGTCCATTATGGATGGTACAATCCTTAGGCTGGTGGTTCTGAGTTCTATAAGAAGGCAAGATGAGCAAGTTCTGAGGAGTAAGCCAATAAGTAGCATCCTCCATACCCTCTGTATCAGCACCTGCCTCCAGGTTCCTGTTCTGTGTGAGTTCCTGCCCACTGCTTTTGATGATGAACTGTTATATGAAACTTTAAACAGAATAAACCCTTTCACCCCCAAGTTGCTTTGTGATTTCATCACAGTGATGGGAACTTTAATGAAGACAAGGACAATCTTAGGGGCTTACTCCAAGAACTAAGGAAGGCACAGATGTCACCATTGCATTCCATCAGAATGGAATGTCTGTGGTAATGGCTTGTGGCTTCCTGCTCCTGATCCTGTAGTCAAGTGTTCATTTCTCTCAGTGGCATACGGGACAAAAAGATTAGGCAGCCAGACACCAATTATTCCACTCCCATTTCAGTCCCTATAACATAACACTGTGCTACTTTAAACAAATTAGGACATGTCTCCAGGAGTTAGTTTACATGTCTATGTAATAAAAGGGACAAAGTAAAAATTATCAAACTTACTTCTGCTTTTCATTATAAATTATCATGCATAGATTTTACTGAAGATTTACCTTTCAGTTATTAAAAATGACAATCATCTCTGCAAGGATATTAAACACATACATGCTTCATATCAAACAGTATGAAAGGGCCAGGGAAACAAAAGGAATCATTTCCCTTTCATTAACAATTTCTCATCCCAGCCAAGGTATAAGAATATTAAGCCAAAATGTTTTTTATTTCAGAATAATGGTCACCTTAGTATATTAGTCAGAATACTGTAGAGGACTTGAACCAATAGAATGAGTATACATTATAAAGGCAATCTACTAGATTGACATACATGCATTCAAGTAATAGCTGTTTGCATACTGGAGAGGCTAGGAATCTAGAAGACACACCTATAGGGTTTCATGCTTCATCAGTCTCAGTCTAGTGGCAAAGCTTTGGAGGATTCCTGAAGAGCTGCTGGCCTTTAGTTTACATGGCGGCTGAAGAGGCTTCATAAAGTGTGATGGCAGCCATAGGAGCAATGTAGTAGAGGTACGCTCCAGTGAGGAGTAAGGCGAGCAGACAAAAACAGCACGGCTTTTCCTCTGACCTTTTCATATTCAGACTGCTCCCAGAAGGTGCTCCCCTTCTCATTTAACCCTTTCAAGAAAATGGCCTCATCATCACAACTGGCTGTTAGGCAACAAAACAATATTGAGCACATTTATTCTTTTTGATTTGTATAATTGCTATGAGTTTTGTGATGTGTATGAGAGAGAGACTTTGGCTTGCTCTATCACTCTATGCCTTATTCCTTTGAGGCAGGGTCTCTTCCTGAATAAAAAGTGCAATTTTGAGGGAGAGGGTTTGTTATTGCTGTTTGTTTTCTTTTTTTTTTATTTAGAAAAGTATTTTTTCCATAATGTATTTTGTTTTGAATTTAAGAAAATTTTTATTCATCTTACATAACAAAGATCTCCTCTTCCCTCCTCCTGCCCCTCCAGCCTCCACCTCCAAACCCATCCCCCATTCTCTCCTACAAGAAAGTAAAGTCTACCTAAATTTCATGAGTTCCTACTAGTTTGGTTTGCTCAATGACTCTTTGATACCATCTTACACCCATCAGAATGGCTAAGATCAAAAACACTGAAGATAGCTTATTTTGGAGAGGATGTGGGGCAATGGGAGCATTCCTCCACTGTTCGTGGGAGTGCCAACTTATACAACCACTTTGGAAATCAGTATTAGGGTTTCTCAGAAAACTAGGAATCGATCTACCTCAAGACTCAGCTATACCACTCTTGGGCATATACCCAAGGAATGCTCAATCATACCACAAGGACACATGCTCAACTATATTCATAGCAGCATTTTTTGTAATAGCCAGAACTTGGAAACAACCAAAATGCCCCTCAACTGAAGAATGGATAAAGAAAATGTGGTACATATACACAATGGAGTACTACTCAGCAGTAAAGTACAATGACATCATGAAATTTACAGGCAAATGTTTGTTTTATTTTTATGTATTTACTTTTTACCAAGGCTAGTTGCCTACATGCCCCTAAAATCCTCCTGTCTCTGTCTGAACTGAGATCACACAAATCCATGGAACCACACCCAACTTCATATGTGTGAAAGGAGATCCAAATTCTGGCCCTCAGGTTTAGGCAGCTAGCACTTTAAACTCTTGAGCCATATCTCCAGCCACTTTGTATATCTTTGCCCCCCCACAGTGTCTCATGTAGCCCAAACTGTCCTTGAACTTGCTGAGAAGCCCAGGATGAGATAATGACCTTCCCCTTGAGCTCTCTGACCGTCCCTACTGCTGTCTATCAAGTTCTAGTATTATAGGTATGAGACACCTTATCTGGCTTGAACTTTTATTCTTACTTTTTTAAATAGTCCACTTTGGTTGAAGTGTTTTATTTACTGATGGATGTGATTTGAGAGAAAGCATTATACACATCAGCATTTAGATCTCTTTAGATGAATGATAAAAGACTGGAATCCTGAGATTAAAGACAATAAGAGAGTTGTACATTTGCTTTTCAGCTAAAGAGATGAGATTCTGACATCATTCACCTAGACCAAATTTCTTTTAAACATCTTCTTAATGGATTAAATGTAGTGATTGGCAAACATATCATTTTAAACATATCACATCAAGTTGCATAATTTGATAGAACATCATAATATAATGTTGTCTGAGAATTTATCTCCCCTGTCTGAAAAATAAATGGTTCTCCTGTTAAATAGGAACAGGAAATAGCCCCCAGTGAGTCTCCAGTCCACTGACATTATGTCTATGGTTGAACTTACTGGAGAGTGAAGGATCTTCATCATGATGAAACTGCCTTTCTTATGGCTGTGGGGAGTTGAGATGTGTAACCTGGAATGTGCAGAACTGAATCCCAAAAGCACAAGAAAATGACTTGCACAAAATGTTACACATATGGGATGGAGTAAACATTGCTATAAAAATCCCATCCAAACCAAAAACACGGGCAGCTGAGGCAGCCTTCTGATAATAAAAAGAACAATGAGATGGGCTCTACTGTCATTCCAAACTGCTGGATCACACTCCTGTGGATAGATGCCTTTGTCTGTTTCCTGCATGAAATCAGTTTTAACCATTGTCTCACGACAAATTGAGTTGGAGACCTTTTATGGAATATTTCCTATCCACACAGTTCAAGGCTGTTCGGGAAACATGGGACAGCCCTTCTCAGGCTTGAAAGAATCTGGTTCATGTTTTGGTTCCTATGCTTCATAGCTATGCAACATTTGGCACAGTTCCTTTACCACCTTGGAATTCAGTGTTTGGGTCTAGAAATGAGAATAAACCAATTATAACTCCCTCATTTTCTTCACTTATTTTCTTGTTGTGAAAGAGTAAACTATTTGTGAAATATTCTTGGTAAGCTATAAATCAGAATTTAAATGTTAATTGGTAAAGGCCGATTAACCCATTAACTTAAAAGAATGGCGAAATCTTATGTTTCAGTTTGTTTTGCAGTTCTTTATTAGTCCTTTGAGAATTTCATACAATGTATTTTGATAGTATCATCCCCTTTTTCACTCCTCTCAGAACCATCCCCTTTTCTAACCTGCTCAGCTATATCCTCTTGCTCCAACTTTATCAGTCTAATCTCTGCTGTTTTTTGAATGTGTGGCCTTCACAAGAAGGTAGTCAAACTACCAGAAACAACATCATTGAAGAAAAAATATCTTTGCCTCTCCCAGCAGCTACTAACTGCCAATAGTTTCCCTCTTCGTGTTGTAATTTTGTCTAGCTTGAGCTTGTACAGGTCTTATGAATACTATTTCAGCTACTATGAATTTCTATATGCAACTGTCCTGTTGTGTCAAGAAGATGCTGTTTCCTTATAGTCTTCTACAGACTCTATCTCTTACAAACCTTCTGCCTCCCCCTTCACAATGAGCGTTAAGCCATGGGAGGAGGAACTTTCATACAGATCTGTTGTTTAGGCCTGATCATCCCATAATCTCATACTTTCTGCATTTTATCCAGTTGTAAGTCTTTTCATGAGTTGATGGATACCGCAAAAAGAAGCTTCTGCATGAGGACTGACAGATGCACTAATGTATAGGTAATGATGAGTCTTTAAAGGTTAGTTTAATTTACTGTTTTTTGTTTCCTGTTGTAGTTCCTTTTTAGTGTCTAGGAGAACATGAAGGAACATATCAATACCTTCTTAATTTGTAAATGGCATCCAGAGACACAGGGGAAGCTATTTTCCAACATTGAATGATGTTAACTAATCAAGTTTTAAGATAACTCCAATTATGTTTTTGCACATAAGGAAAAAAAAAATGAACCTTGTGTAGAAAGATTGAATTCAGACATAAAAAGAAAAGCATGCAGATTCTGAAGAAATCTAACCCTAATGCTAACTCTACAGCAGTTGAAAGAATAAAGTACAGTTAAAATGTGAATGAAAACTTGGAAGACAGTAAAAGGAAAATTTCCAATTCTTTTATGCCTCTAGGAATATTTATTTTTATTAGAAGTTATATTGGTGGCTGAAGTTGAGGCAAGTCAATGAACTCTAGATACTAGACTTTGATTAACAGTACAGCAGAATGGGTTAACTGAGAGAAAAATCCTGGAAAACCCAAATAGGGGCATAGATATCATATTAGTGCTAGAAGAAATCTTGCATCCCACTTCTCATCATATGGATCTGTCTTTTATGAAAACAACAAACACTGAGATTCTGCTTTAGTAATAGGAATGGTGATCAGAGTGACAAAGACTCATGATGTTACAGTCAGTCAGGCAATAGCTTGACAATTAAAGATTTGGCCAGAGATTTTAGGATTTTAGAATGGATCTCATTTTCCAAGGCAAGGAAAAATTTATTGGCAGAAAAGCAAAAAAAAAAAAAAAAAAAAAAAAAAAAAGGGTATTAAGGAAAATTTGAGTTTTCTGTAATCAAGATGGTCACTACATGGACAAATGAGCAACATATTTTTGACTTAAGAAACAAAAATAGCTAAGTCAGCTGAGCTCTCCAGTGAGGACTATCTTATTCTCTGTATATCAGGACAACAAAGAAGATGGTTCAGGTGGTGGTACACGCCTTTAATCCCAGCACTTGGGAGGCAGAGGCAGGCGGATCTCTGTGAGTTTGAGGCCAGCCTTGTCTCCAAAGCAAGTTCCAGGAAAGGCACAAAACTACACAGAGAAACCCTGTCTCCAAAACAAAACAAAAACAAACAAACAAACAAGAAGAAGGTGGTTTGGCAGTTCCAGCTAGTGAACAGACTTAGCCATGTGAGAGTATCCTAGGGGGTTGCAGGTGTGAAATAATTCTACCCATGTATTTCAGGTCATCTCTACATTACTATACCTAGCACAATGTACATACTTCTGAGGTAGATGGTATAGTGCTGTGTTTAGGGTACAATGAAAACAATGTTCATTACAGATGGGATTTTTTGAAATATTTGCGACCAACAGTTAGTTGAACTCATGATTACAGCAACCAGAGATACAGAAGGCTACTGGGATAACATGTGATCCATTGATATGAGGGTCAAACCCCCAAATTGCTATATTTGGTCATATAAATCAATCCAGTTGTTACTGAAACAGCAATAGAAATAATTATGATGAAAAATGGTTTGTTTCCATTAGAAGATGGTTAGATTCCACATGCATAGTCAAAATATATTTAGCTATAAATCATAAATATTTTGTGCATAACATTTATGTTATAAAGCATAGTCAGTGTCATGTGATTACAATCACAGAGATGAACAGACAAAAAAAATAGCAGAAGAGGTAGGATAGCCTAGGAATGAAGTGAATAACATTCCTCACCATTGAGTGCATTGAATAGATTACAAAATCTTCAGATTTATTCACTATGAGAAATACGATTGCTTGTGAGATGACTATTGAAATGTAGCAAAATAGAAACCATTAATGACTAATTAGAACAATTTGAGTGAAATAGTGGTGCCTAAAAAAAAATTCCAAAGAGGAACTAGAAAACACCAACGACTTCCTAAATAGTTGCTCTTGAGCAAGAGAAGGTTGAGTAAGTTATCAGAAAATAGAGGTTACCTTTTCATTTGGGGGAGTTAGTACACAATTCTATTGATGGGAGCATCTAATAGAAAGAGAGAATGGAGACAGGGCAAAGGCTGGAGATACTGAACTATGTCCCAGTCCCATAACTGAAAACAGAAAACATTGTACAATTATCTAAAGCTAATAATATTTGACACTAAAATTCTTTCTCTGTGTGTGTTTGTGTGTGTGTGTGTGTGTGTGTGTGTGTGTGTGAGAGAGAGAGAGAGAGAGAGAGAGAGAGAGAGAGAGAGAGAGAGAGAGAATTAAACAAGACCATGGTTCTACTTAGTATAGGATCTCAACATCTACTTCTCTAAACCTCAACTATTTAAATACAAGTTAATATTGAACTTGAGCTGTTATCCCTCCCTGATATCTTGACTAGTTCTAGCTTAGTCATTCTAGACCACAATTAGCTCACTTCTAGCTACAAAGTCATACACTATGCAAGTGAATAAGTACATAAATTCAAGTTAGATTTTATTGTTTGTGTTTTCATTTCTCTGATTGGAATGAGTTATAATTTATATCTATATTGCCTGACACACAGGTAGGTTTCATAATACCTTTATTACAGCAATTAGCCCACTGCCCTTTTGCAGGTATGTATTTACAATCTGCTTCTCCTCTTGATTCCAAGGTTAAACATTCTAGGAATATGTCAATCATCACATTAGTGCTGGAGCACTTTCAGTTCTCAGAACAGCAATGGTAGCATCTCCTGGAAACTGTAAGAAAGGCAAATTCTTGTCTTTATCTAAGTCTGCTGTAGGTACATCACCAAGCAAATCGTACTCAACAGGCTTCCAAATGGTATCAATGTAGACTGGATTTGGAAATATGCTGTAACATGGGCCCTAGAGTCCTAATCCTTGGACTGGGAATATCCAAGGAAATTCTTGAAGATAATTTGATTATCAACCAGAGATAAAAAATGACATCATAATTTCTTTCTCTCCTGTTCTTTAAAAGTCTTTTCAACTTAAAGACAAATGTCTATTACAATACTAGAAACCGCTAACTACTCCTGGGAGATGAGGAGGAAAAAAAAGTTTTCTCTGTTTTCCATGTAGGAGACAAAATATTTTCTCACTAAACAAAACTTCTTCACTCCCTATTGTAAAAGAAGAGATGATGATGATTTCTTTTTTACAAGAAACTCTTAGGCAGATCCTGTTCTGGATAATAATGACTGCCCTGTAACAAATCTAAAGGTTACAGAGTGATATGAAAAAGTTTCTGGGAAGCTTGGGAAAGACAAGTGGTAGACAAATATAATACTAAAGAAACTCTGTCCCTGAAAGCTGTCTCTGTTCCTCTGACCAAATTTATACAAGTTATTTAACATACTGTATTTCTTTACATGAAGGAAAGATAGAGATATGACTTTTTTTGTTTTTGTCGAAAAAGGACAGAAATTGTAAATATTTAATTGAAACTTCACAAAAGAAAACACCCTATCTATTTCCTTTTGTGAAATTCAGAGTGAAAATTTCTCAAACATGAATCTTCAAGGTCTTTTCAACTGTGGGATCACACTGATTAACTTGGAAAAGCTATTATCAAGAGAAATGTTAAAGATACATAATTAACACTAACATAACATTTTAATACCCAGTACCTCTAATGACATTATATGCTTTCAGAAACAATTTTACTTAAAAATTTTTTAAATAAATAAAACATATTATCTATAATAAAAATGGAAGAGAACATAGTAAAATTATGAAACTTCATCAACAAAAATTAAGCAAATTGTGTCTTCAGACAGCTGAGAACATGATATTTTGGATTGCAATATACATTGGCAAACATTTCTGTGAGTAAGAGAGATATGAGATTGTTTTACTATTAGTTATTAAGCTATTATATTAATATACTGCCTGTAACCACCAGGTGTAAAACAATATCCATTTGTTATCTCACATTTCTGTAGGTCCCAAGTATATGATTCTCTATTAATGGTCTAACAAAGTTAAAATCAAAGTGCTGATGATACTGAATGTTTCTTCCTTTCTTTCTTTCTTCTTTCCTTCCTTCCTTCCTTACTTACTTCCTTCCTTCCTTCCTTTCTTTCTTTCTTTCTTTCTTTTTTTTTTGAAACAGGGTTTCTCTTTGTAGCTTTGTGCCTTTCCTGGAACTTGATTTGTAGACCAGGCTGGCCTTGAACTCACAGAGATCCACCTGCTTCTGCCTCCCAAATGCTGGGATTAAAGGCATGTGCCACCACTGCCTGGCTGAGTGTTTCTTTTTAAAGTAAAAAATTGAGAATTTCATCCATGATTATTGTTTTAATTACTGTTATTATTATTTCTTTCTCTCTGCCCTCACCAACTTCTCCCATATGATTCCTACTGTCTTTCAAATTCATGAATTCCTCTTTACTTATTATCGTTACATACACACTTATATACATACATATGTACATACACACAAACATTTAGAAATAACCTACTGAGTCCGTTTATTGTCACTCATATGCCTGCCGTTGCAGAATGGGAGAAAAGACTGCAAGAGCCAGAAGACCAGATGTCTGCTGCACGATAATGTCTTCTATATGTGATGAGGAAGCAGCATTCATGAAAATCTCAACAACATGCTTTCCTAAACAAGACCTGCACAATGGCACTAGACTTTTAACTGAAGTGTTTGGCAGAAGAATCCACATACAAGTTCAGCTTTCCAGCACCTCTTAGAACAAGGACGCTGCTTCCTTACTGATACTTATCATTGAACTATTGCATATTTCAAGACTATACCAGCTTTCCTTGGCAACAAGTACCTCCATCTTCAATGCCAACAAGAGTACATCTGACTTGGGGTTGACTGACAAATTGTTGTTGGAATTTTGTAGTCTTAGCACCTCTACTGAATTACTGAAGCTCTGTGCTAAGGCCCTATTCTAAAGAAGAATTTGAAAAAGCAATGATAGAATAATAGAGGAAGGGAAGACAAACACTGAGAGACAGATGAGAGGGAACAGAGAGCTTTTGAGAATTGTGTGATGTGGCTATCAAGTCATGACACATGAGCTCTCTCTTCCTGCTTTCAGGCAGTCATGGCTATAATGTTCTTTCCATCTTTTTCTATCCCAGAGTGCATGGCACAATTATTTGGCTTTACAGCCAGGTTTGCAAAAACATCCGTGCAAGCCAAGCATTGCCATTTCTAGGACTGTTTACAATCTTATCACTAATTATAGCTCTAATCTATGAATCTTTTCCATGCCACAGTCCTGGGATTGAGAATAAATGAGAGATTTGGGGGATAATGAAATCCAGATCTCCTAAAATGTTATACCCCACCCCACCTAAATCAAAAAGCATCTTAGATATAAGGTTGGTTCTAAATACTAGCTGGCATCAAGCATATTTTTCATAAGTGAGGGAAATCATTTGGGCTTCTTCTCCTTGTGAGTCATATTAAATTGGTATATATGGATAGGTATCCAAGTGAACCCTTATTAATTCCTAGAGCTCTCAACCAATCAAAAAGAAATGTCAGGTTATACTCAGAGAAGTACAGAGCTAAAGCTATAGGGCTGAAGTTTAAAAGAAATGGACTTTTGCAGCTCCCAGATTCACTATTCTGGGCTATGAGCTCATTCCAACATTACCAAGTCTTAGAATTCATCACCTTCCAAATGCTAAAGTAAAATTGGGGAAATGTCATCAAGTTGTTAACCATTATTATCTATTAAAGTAGCATTACTGAAGACAGGAAAATCACCTAATAAAGCCAGTCTTTCTTCTTTTTATCACCTAGAACTGTCAAGACTCCAATAAATTATAATGGACCCAACATAAAACCAATGACCTGCATATTCTCCATTGAAAATCCCTTTATCTCAGCAAGTAACCAACAGCAGACATGTCAATTAGGATGGAAGAATGTCAAGGTTAAATGTTTCTCAAAGCCTCACATGTCTACCTTTCAAGTTTAAACCACTTGAAGTGTCTGTTTAGTGACTCTTTGGCAAACACACTTTCTATTTCTAAGGGAAAAAAGCATGAATTTTTAGAGTTCTTACACAAAATACAGTTTTGCAATGATACTTGGATTAGTGATTTATCAAAAAAGAAGCAAATTTAAAGAAAATAAATAAAAACTTTAAAGAAACTCTCAAATGGTTCTATGGAAATTTCTTGACAAAATTCACTTTCTTCACTCAAAAGTATAGATAACATCCTCTTATGTATGTTAGATTGAAATTCATGTATATGATATACTATATTGAAAATACCTAGAATAAGATGAATGATGAATAAGTCAAAGGGGTTTGAAAACTTACCTGTGGTCCTAGGACTTAGAAGACTAAGCCCGAGTGATCTTGAGTCAAGGGTCACCATAGGCTACTAAGTAGACCTCGTCTTAAAAAAACAAAAAGTATTTTTAATGCTACTGTGAGGTCTACTTCATAGATTGTTCATTAATTTGTTCAACAAATATTTAATGAAAATCCATGTGTTATGAAGACATTAATGTAACTGTGAATTTAATATCAAATAAAACATCCATAGCATCTTCTCACAAGGAATAGACAGTAAAGTGTTAAGCAAAAAAGAATTTAGTTAGAAATTATAGTATAGTTTTCTCTTGGGAAAAAAATAGAAAATTTAGTGGCTATAAATCAGACAAATCAGAGATGGTATTATAGGTTATGGATATTAGTAAAGGCTGCCTAAGCAATATAACACTAAAATTATGTTCATAATGATAAGAAAAATTGATTGAGCTAAGTGGTGATACAAAATGCTCAGAATGGATAAAACACAGCATTGGAAGAGATCTAGTTAGGGCAGTCTCCCAGCCCCTATCTCAGAAGATCCTTATCCATAAATTTCTCCTGCATGACTAGTACATAAACAAACAAAAACAAAAACAAAACATGGCTCCAATATTGCCACAAGAAATCTGTTTAATCTGTTAATAAACAGATACTCTTATTCACCAATAGTGACTGTATTCCAGTAAGCAGAATTGCTTACCCCAAAATAAGTATAAATAGTGTGCTCTATGACATGACAAACTGAATATTTGATATTCTATGTTTTCTGTTTTCATTACAGCTTTCAAGGAGGTATAGAATGGGGCATGGAATGGAGAAAGGTAACCTTTAGCAGTCTTGACAGAATTAATAAGGACTTTCCCTTATGTGACAAAAAGGACTTGTTTCTGAAGTGTCTTGCAGTCTTGAGAGTTAATGAAGGTTTATCCCTTGATGAGAAGTTATAGCTATGGATCTCAGAGAAGAGAAGAGCCCGTTTATTGGGTATCGGTCATTGACTTCCTCACTGGTTATTGGACATTGACTTCCTCAGACTGGCAGTATCACCCCAGTAACAATTTGACTTTGGTAGCGATGTTGTGGGCTCCCCTGAAAGGCACCTGGGAAAATCTGTTAGAGGCAGAATGACAGTTGCTTTTGAAAATAAAAGTATGCTCATAAGATCAGATACAATTAAAAAAAAAAAAAAACCAAGCATTTCTTTCTTCGTTTTCCTGATTGTACTAAAATTTCTTTCCATTTTTTTTTCTCAAGTAGCTAAGAAAGGGCTTATATTTGATGATAAAAAAAAGTTTTGACAGATAATTCAAATTCAAAGCTTTGTAAAAAATAACCATGCATTAAAGTGTTTAGTCTATACATGAAGGAAAACTGCCCAGTTCATATATGGGGGGAGTAGGTTCTATTATAAAGGAACAAAAATAACTTAGAAGAAATGCAGATAATAGGCACTTGGGGTTACATAGCATACTTTAATGATATTGTCTTCAATGACAATCCAACTGTCTAACATAATCAGCAGTTAGATAGCCTCCCCACGTGCTTAGTAGCTTTTGTCCCAAGTAGTCCTGTGAAGCATTCTTGGCAGCCTAAGCAATTGCTGAGATTGAGTGAAAGATGAATGTTATTGCTGCACAAGCCTTGCAGAGACTTCTTTGAAAACAAAATTTGGAGCTAAATAAAGCTACCAGTATACTTAAGACGGCACCTCCTAGGCAGCTACTTCTGAACACAGCTCATCAAGAGCCAAGCTGGACAAGTTTATCTCTCATCCTCAATGCAACAGTATTTATCTAACAAGATATATGGCCTGTAGATTCCTTTTAACCACTGTTTTATTTTAAGTTAACCTCCCCTATCTGTGGCTCAGTTTTCCACAATCACAGAACCCTTACATTTATCACTATAAAAATTTTTAGGGAAAACAGCAATTCTGAATATTTTGAAGAGGCAAGATTCAGGAAAGCATTTACTACAACACTGCAGAAATCTCTTTTCTATTCTAAGTATATGGATTTAAACAGGAAGTTTCTTTCTCATGTGTCCTGGTTTTGCCCATTTCTTGCAATTAGTATTAAAACTTCTCTTTAAGTTTATGTTCCCTTAACTATTTTGTTTTGATTTATTCTTAGAGAAGTTTCTCCTCAGTGTGGGAAACAAGAGTCATCTTGGAAAACAATTAGGGAATCAAGGGCTGTTCTAGTCTTCTGTCAGAGCTGCTGTCCTAAAACTTATCTCCCTTGCTGACTCCTTCTACTCCTCTATATATGTTATACAGTGGGTAGCTGTTCCAGCTTTGACCTGGAAGTTCCACCTCCATTGAGGCTTCGGTAACTGTCACACCTACAAGGCAGAGCTGAGACAGAACCCCTGAAGACCTGATATCTGGATGGGCTGGCTCTCTTGATTCCTGGATCCTGGACCCTGGAGGTAGACTAAGCAGAGTTCTCCAGAGAACACCACTGGACTGCGCTTCACCTTTCCCAGACCCTGTAATCTATCCCTTCATTTGTAAGTTACCTCACAAAATAAACCTCCTTTTTAACTACGTGGAGTTGCCTTAATAGTTGTACCAATATAGTTACTATTGTATATGTGTGCCACCTTCCGCTCTCATATTTGAGGGTTTTCAAAGTAACTGACAAAAATTCTTTGCTTGACCAAGCTTTAGTTTGGGTCTTTGTCTTATCAATGCACTTTGTAGCTATCATTTGTTACAATAGAATGCCCTCATCCTTTGTCTTAGCTGATTATCTGTAGTTATCAGAGAAAACTGCATACTGGTCCTCTGTAAACAATAAGTGCATGCTTGGCTTCCACTTTTGGATGCTGAAGCATTCAGGAATGTGATCCAGGAAAAATAGTCTCTCTCAGGGAATAGCACACTGACTTCTGATCCAAAACAAGCAATCAGTCCTGAAACATGCACACAAATAACTTTATACAGATTGAGCAGGTTCATATATTTATATATGTTGTATATTTATAACATTGTATATTTAGAGAATATGTATATATAACAAATGAGAAAAAGGTTCCATGAGTTTAAAAGAGAGCAAAGAGGGGTACAGGGGAAGGTTTAGAAGGAGGAAAGAAAAGAGAGAAGTGATATAAATATATTATCATCTCAAAAAAATGAAATCACTTTTAAAAATTAAAGTGTCACCTCTCAACACTGCTAAGTTAAATTTCAACATGATTTTGGAGAGAACATTTAAGACACCATTCATGTTTCCATTGGTAATTTTCCATTTTTGCACCCCCCACCTTACCTGCTCGTGATAATTTCCTCTTGTCCATGTGTTATATGGAGTTGAACTCCATCTCTGTCTCTTATTGAAAAATCCTGTTACTATAAACCCAATTGCTATCACAGTGGTCCTAAATAACCTCAGCAATGTCATGATTTTAAAATGCCATTGAATAATTTTCCTTCACCAGTATCTTGTCATAAAACCTTTCCTTGTGATGTCTGGTTTTCTGTCTGTTTTTATATGACAATTAAGCTACTGAAAATATTGATCCACTACTGTTGTCATATTCCAGAATCTCCATCTTTCTGTTTTATACTTCCTGTCACATCTTATTCCCATGACTGTCATTATGGTGTCTTAGGACAAAAACTAAATAAGTCAAATAAATTGGTACTATTCACTTAATTTGCTTTAGAAAGATTTTCTCTTCCATTTATACCTAAGTCTAATGTGCGCATACATTCTAAAAGAGATCAAATAAGGGTGGAAAGATGTCTTCCTATCCTTTCAGGGGACTTGAATTCATTTCCAGCACCCATGTCAGGCAGCTCACAACCACTCATAGTAGCAGCTCCAGAGGATACAAGCACCTCTCTCTCTCTCTTCTCTCTCTCTCTTCTCTTTTCTCTTCTCTTCTCTTCTCTCTCTCTCCCTCTCTCTCTCTCCCCCTCTCCCTCCTCCCTCTCCTCTCTCTCTCTCTCCTCTCTCTCTCCCCCCCCCCCCCTCCCTCCTCTCTCTCTCTCTCTCTCTCTCTCTCTCTCTCATGCACACACACCCACACATACAACCACATATACACACACACACACATAAAAAACTTATATTTTAAAAAATGTAGAATATAGACCTATTTATGATATAGTCCCTGTCTATTTTTCAGATGCCATTTGACTCAGGGCCTTTATACTTAGTGTCTTTCTTTTTGGAAAACCCCCTGCTGTTGGGAAAGAAAAGTATTCCCTATACTATTTTGGATTCTGATAAAGGACAGATTATCAAGATTTGAAAAAATGAGAATTAAGTTAATTTTCTGAATTTTTACATTCATGGGTTTACACAAAAAGTATAAACCTGAATGATAAGAAATATAAATTCCATTTTGTCAAAGGATGCTTAATTACAGAGACATGCCTAAACAAAAATGGTTTGTATGATAAACTGTGGTAAAGTCACTATTTACTTGATGAAATAGAGTGACCAATGGTGATTTAGAAAATTATTTATTTTAGACTTATGGCTTGAGAGGGATAGTCCCTAAGGATAGGGAGACTTGGTAATATGAAGGTGGAACCAAAAACTGACAGCTCACATCTTCAGCTTTAAGCACTAACCAGACAGAGCAAATTGGAAACTCTCAAAGATGAGGGTGCTTGCAATAGACTTCCTCCATCAAAGCCTCAGCACCTCCTTAAACACCACTACCAACTGAGAAACAAGTTATCAAATAGTTGAGCCTATGGGGAACATTCTCATTAAATCACCGCAGGTGACTGGGAAATATATGGAAAAGAATGCTAGATAAGGTTTGTTATGTAAACTCACCCTAGGCTTTATCCAGTGTTAAGAAACATCTCCTGTGTTGAGTTTTCCCCCTCATAATGTGGAGAAGAGAACAACTTTGAAAATGGAAATTCATGTCACTTTCATACAGGTATAGTCAAGCCTTTTTTGACAGTATAAGTGGATAGAGAATTCTAGGTCTGTTCTTTCTCAGTTGCCTTCAGCTCAGAACAACCATCACACCAATGGGACACGTTTTGGCCCATTATAGCCTGATCATCTTGTTTTAACCCAGAAATTGTATGGCTGATTCTTTTATATTTGGAACACAACTTTGTGTTGTCTTTTGATCCAGCATAGAGCATCTTTGTTCTTCTCTATCATAGTACTCCTCTCACAGTACTTTTCCTCAACGATTGCCTTGCTTCTACCTTTATTTATTTGGCTGCCTACCTGCTCCATGATAGTAAAGAAATAGTATGGACAATTCATGTCCATATCTTACATATCTAGAAAAAAAACTATCTGTCACACAATAAGGACTCAACATTTGTGGTGGAATAAATAGTGAAAGTTGCTATAAAAATACTGGTTGCTTAATCATCTTAGCTCAGTGGAACACTTGGGGCTAAACACTGTTTCTACCATACTATAATGAGGAGTTATTTATGCTCTTACCCACAGTTATTCTCTTTTTCATTTTTCTTTTTAAATAAACCTTGTTTAGTCTGTAACAAAGGAGAGCCAAAGGCCAAATTCTGTGATGATTTTAGCTCCACAGGGGAAAAGTAAAAATGGGCTGTCTTCAGAATTGCTGAGAAGTTGTCAAACCCATTTGCTACTTCACAAATCATAGTAAAGGGTAATTGGATTTCATTTCTCCTCAAACAAGGTGACACAAAGAAAGATGGAATTGCTTTCCAAAGAATGGTCCTTTTCATAGTCAAATACCTAAGGATAGGTCCTTAGTATGTCACTGTCAGATGAGGGATCATAATATCAAGGTCAGTTATAGAAGAGGTTTTGGAGCATCTTCATGGTCAGCCTGCACAAAAGGACACAGTGTTTCAAAGTAAATAAATAAGCAAGCAAACTATCTATATCTGCTGGTTCATTTTAATCTTAAACAAGAGAAAACAAACCAGATCTCTGTTTTAATGCAGTACATATTCTCTATAATGTATTTAAAGACAAGTGTGTCAAAGGCTAAAAAAAAAAAAAAAAAAAAAAAAGTAAACTGGGGAAGGAATGGAGGAAGGGATGGGAGGATGGGAACTTGAGGGAACTGGTTTGGCAGGCTGGGTGAGTGAGGTAAATTTGGAACAGGACAAAGTGGGAAAGTAAGGAAAGAAACATCTTGATAGGAGGGACCATTTCGGGGTTAGGGAGAAACCTGGTGCCAGGAAGACTCCCAGAAATCCACAAAGATAACCCTAGGTAAGACCCCTAGCAATAGCAGAGAGGGTGCCTGAACTGTCCTTCTCCTGTACTCATATATTGGTGAATATCCTGACTATCATCTTAGAAGCAGATGCTGAGATCTACAGCTAAGCACTGAGTCAAATTCTGGGAGTCCTGCTGAAGAAAGGGAGGAGACAAGGGGGGTCAAGATCATGATGGGGGAACCCACAAAAATAGCACATGGAATCTGAGCAGACAATTAGTGAGCCTTCATGGGACCAACATTGGCCCTCTGCATGTGTATGGCATTTGTGTAGCTTGGTCTATTTCTAAGGCTCCTAGCAGTGAGATCAGAACCTGTCCCTGGTGCTTAGCTGGCCTTTAGGAACCTGTTCCCATGCTGGATTACCTTCCCTAGCCTTGATGCAGGGGGAGGAGCTTAGTCCTGCCTCAACTTGATGGGCCATATTTTGTTCAAGCCCATGGAAGGCCTGCCCCTTTCTGAATAGACAGAGGAGCAGTGGATGGGGAAGGGGCTAGATGGGAGGCAGTGGGACGGAACAGAGAGGAGAGAGGGAAAACTATAGTGCCTATGTAAAATTAATGAAAAAAAGAATGTTAAATAAATAATACATATTTTTCAGAGAATACACAAAAGATTTAGAAACTGATCTTCATGATTTTCTACCAATGCAACTAAATACTTAATTGCAACTCAAATAGGTCCCCTATGCCTTCCTATTTCCTAGCAACCTAATTTAACAGACAGAACTTATGCAAATTGCCAGGGTCATAACTACTTCAATGTCTAAGTTACTCCTAAAAGGATAATCTTTCTAATCTACAAAGAATATCTAACCTAACACATATAGATGATAACTTAGTGAAGGACATACACTTAACAATTACATAACAGTTAACAGTAATAATTTTCTTGCTGGTCATCAGTAGTAGACAGACAGACAGATGGACAGATGGACGGACAGGCAGGCAAATAGATGGATGGATAGATAGAGATAGATAGATAGATAGATAGATAGATAGATAGATAGATAGATATGTAAAGGGATAAATCTCTCCCACCTGCCTGTTCCCAAATAAGCAGTCAGAAGTTTAATATTAATTACAAACTGTTTGATCTATGAGTCAGGCTTATTACTAGCTAATCCTTATATATAAAGTTAACTCATTTCTGTTAATCTATATATTGTCACATATCTGTGGCATTACCTGTCTGCTGGCATCTTACTCTTTGGGCCTCTTGACAGCATCTGCCCTTCTATGTGTATCTCTGTTTGGATTTCCCACCTGGCCATAGCCTGTATGGCCATAGGCCAAAGCAGCTACTTATTAACCAGTGGTAGCAACACATATTCACACCATACAGAAAGACATCCCACAGCGCTTCCCCTTTTCTGTCTAATCAAAAATGAAAGTTATCATTTTAACATAGTAAAATTACATATCAAGCAAGAATTACAGTTACAATATCGAGTCTATTTGTATTTGGCAAAAATTAAAGAAAATATCCTATCATCTATCCTATCTTCATGAGTCTAAAGTTTTACATCTAATTTATCTTTTATTATTCTAAGGAAAACTATAATTATAGCTATCTAGTCTTCAACTCCATCAAAGACCCCAGAAAGATATAATATTACCTGAGTTAACAGGAGGTACATTGCAAGCAACTTACATCTGGCTGCCTGGACAGTCACCCAAACTTCTCTGTAACACTGGGGTATCTAGCTTCACCCTATAGGCCTAGAGTCTCTGGCATACTTTTCAGTGAAGCAGAAAATTTGAAAATTGTTTCACCTAAGTTGGCAATATTTATTAGTTGCTTTTCTCTGTGTCCTGTAGAATGTCTGGCAGTTTCTTCTGTGAAACATGAACCTGAAGGACAATCCCACCTTGTTTTGGCAAACTTCAGTGGTCATTTCTTATGGGTCCTGCATGTCTAGTTTATACAACATACTGTCAAGCAGTCCAGACAAAAGCAGTTTCTTGTTCAAATAGCTAACCCTTTCCGCATTGTAAGCAAACTCCATAATGAGTTTCTTCAATGTAAATCATCCTCTTTGAAGTAATTGGTGCTGCAGATATTTCTTTCTGTCCAGAAAAGCCTAAGTACTTAAAACATTTTAAATGATAAGGTTTTTTGAAGTGTCTGAAGATTACCTATCGGAAACATATCTTTGTATACCTAAAAAACCTAACTAATATGATTATAAGTTTGACTATTATAGATGATTAACTATTAATCTTTTTTTTTTAATTTTTTTTTGTTTTTTTTCAGACAGAGTTTCCCTGTATAGTTTTGATGCCTGTCCTGGATCTTGCTCTGTAGACCAGGCTGGACAAATCTTTATTTTTTAATTACATATTATATTTTTAAATGAGTTGTATAAACATAATATCTTAAACAAGAGTAGAACTACACATAGAATATAATAAAATTGACTTTAAATTTGTATCAATAAGCCAAAATCCATACTAATGTAAAATATGTAAGATTAACAGTTGTTTATTGGATTAAATTAGATTCAGTAATCTACCTTTTTATTCTATCATATCTATATCATATATTTCCATATCATATCTCCCTTTCTTCTTTTAGAAAGAGATTCATTATGACCAATAACAATTTGTAGCCAAACACCCTAAATAAAGAGAAGTATCCATAATCCATTTTTGGGGAATGTGGGCATAGTGGTCTAGGCTACTTCCTGCTGATTGGGGGCATTGCTAATATTTGGGGGATCCTAAGAAAATTTAAGGTTATGGTCAAATCCTGACTGGTTTTGACCATAGTCTATGAGGCTGGGTCATCTCAGCCAGCTGCCTTGAAGCTACTCTGGATGTTGGATCATCTGGGCCGTGGCTGTCATCAGAGACCTTTTAGGGTGTCTTGGCTGATCAAACCATATTAGCCTGGAAGCAATCCACAGGTTCTCATCTTCTATGGAAACAAAAGCAGAACCTCTTTTCCAAAGCAACATATCCTTAGACACAAATTTTGAAGTCAAAATATCTTTAAAAATATATATGCTGGTTTAACTTAGCCACCCCCACAATCGAATGTCTCCCTGTAGTTTAAAAAAAAAATCCCAAAGACAACACAATAATATACAGTATCCAGACTCTCTGTATATTTTCCATCTTTATGTGGCTTTTTTTTACTCTAGTTTTTTAAAGACTTTCTCTACTCCTTTTCTATTCTTTCTCAAGCCTATGTATATTTTTAAGTATCTTGTAACCTGTTTAGAGTTTGTTTTTCCATCTGAATCTGTCTTTATTTTATATCTGTAATCCTTTTCTGACCAGGAGAGTTTTTAAACTAAAATAAAAGCACAGCTTTGCCAACTGGTTCTGTCCTGCTCTGCTTTTCAACATGGTGCAGGTATCAAGGAGTCATACTTATTCCAGAATTCTGGGAAGCAGTATTAAGTAGTTTGCATCTGTGTTCTTAAGTATGTGGCTATACTCTGAAAGAGAAGACTGGGAAGGTTATCATTTCAGGGTCAGATAGAAACCTGGTGTAAGAGAAACTCCCACGCATCTACAAGGATGATCCCAGCTAAGACTCCTAGCAAAAGGGGATAATGCAGCCTGAACTTACCACCTCTTGTGATGAGGCAAGACTATCAGTGAGAAAGGAGAATAGGATGACCTATTGTCTGACCTGCTTATGTGATGTGCTGGGGTAAGGGTGATACAGAGTTTATGAGGATGGCCTACCAATGATTGGTCCAGCCTGAGACCCACACCATGAGAGTGATTTTCCCCCAAAACTGACTAGAGTTCCAGGACCCAGAAGCTGGATGGCCTAGACACCTAGGTTAGAAACAAACACAACTGGGAAAAGAATGTCAATGTAATAACACCTAATGATATTCTGATAAACTCATAGATTGGTACCTAGCCCAGTTGTCATCAGAGAGGCTTCATCCAGCAACTAGTGGAAACAGATGCAGAGACTCACAGTCAAACATTAGGTTGAGCTTAGGGAATCTTGCTAAAGAGAAGGAGGAAGGATTTCAGGAAACAGAGGGGTCAAGAAAATCCACAAAGTCAAGTAATATGGGCTTACAAGAGCTCACAGAGACTGAACCCACAACTAGGGAGCCTGCATGGGACTGACCTAGGCACTCTGCGTATATGTGACAGTTGTGTGGCTTGGTCTTCTTACAGAACTCCTAACAGTGGCAGCAGGGGCTGTCTCTGACTCTTTTGCTGGCTTTTGGAACCCCATTCCTCATACTAGTTTGCCCTGCCCTGCCTTAATAGTGCTTAGTCTTACTCACAACTTGATATGTCATGTTTTGTTGATATCCACGGGAGGCCTGCCCTTTTCTGAATACAAACAGGAGAAGTGGACAAGAGGGAAGGCATAGAGGAGATGAGGGGAGAATGAGGGGAGAGGGCCTGGGAGGAGAGGAGGGAGGGAAACGTTAGTCAGAATATAAAATAAATATAAAATAAAAATGGAAAAGTAGCTATTTTGTTGTCAACTTGACACAACCTAAAGTCATCTTGGAGAAGAATTAATAAGAAAGAATATAAAAAGGAAAAGAAAAGGACATGACTGCTCCTAGATATGGTAGAGGACAAAGTTAATTATAGATATTTAGGAGAGCATAGGTAGAAGCAGGGACATTTGGGAGAGTCCAGAGTGGATATGACTAGACTCAGCTGGACCATGTAGAGATAGGGAGAGGGGAAGAGAAAGAAGAGAGAGGGCAACAAGGTGCAGGATACAAGGTCCCCAAAGGCAAAAAGAGAGCAGGCAACCAAAATTATTGGATTATATAGGGAAGAACAGGCTAGCCCCCGGGCTGGAGAGTTCAGGGTACAGGGTGGGGTATACCAGGCAGGAGAGCCCTGTAACAGGTTAAGGACTAAAGAACTTAGGGAGAACCAGTGGCTAGGAATGCTTTGATGTGTTAAATAGGTACCTCAGGCATTTGCCCCAGGTTTGAAACCTAACAGAGGGAACACCACTTAACAAATTTTATGAATATTCTAGATCACATTACCCTGTGTCATGTCTGCGAGGCACTGTCTTCATTGCTCGTGGATGTAGGAAGGCTCAGTCCACTGTGAGTGGTACTATCCCTCGGCTGCTGATGCTGGGCTGTATAATAAAGCTATCAAAGAACGAATCAAAGAACTTGCCCGCAAGAACCATTTTTGCATGCTTTTCTTCTTCTAAGTTCCTTTTTTCAGTTCCTGCTCTGACTTCCCTTAGTGATTGATTGTAACTTGGAAGTATAACCCAAATAAACCCTTTCCTCCCCAAGTTGTTTTTGGTCAATGTTTTATCACAACTATAGAGTAACACTATAGTGTAGAGGAAGGAAATATGGTTCAGTAGGTAAAGTACCTGTCATGCAATCATGTGGACCAGTGTTCAGATCCACAGCACCCACATAAAAAAACTGTAATTCCAGTATGCAGAAGGGTGAGACAGGATTTCTGGGGCAAGCTGGCTAGCTAGATGAGACAGAACTGATATTATATAAGTTCTGAGTTCAGATAGAGACCCTGCCCCCATAAATAAAGCAATTAATGACTAAAGAAGTCACAAGACATCAACCTGTACATGTATGTACGCACATGTCTGTGGCCATCTGCATACCTGTGTACCCCCACACATTAGAAAACAGAGACATTTCCAATACACACATACATGTGCAAAAATAAGAAAACAAAAATTCTTTGAAGTCTCAAACAGAATGTCAGATAGTATGTCTTTAGAGTATTATCTCTGTCAGTCTGAAAGAACAGAGCTCAAAAGTACATCACTTGGCAGTGTTTTAATTCTGGAGAAGTTTTCTAGATTCATTTGCCAAAACCAATTACTATATTCCTGATTACAAATCAGACTGGCACAGGTTTCCACTTATCTACAGATGGCAACTTAGATGACAGCTAATTTTTAAACCAAATTTTAAATTTTATGTGTTCACACTTAAATATTTAGAGCTATGACATCATCTGTTGATACAGACATTATAGTTATGAGCCCAACGCTGCCACTGATTAAGCTTAGGCATCTGGAAGAACAAAGTTGTTGATTTCCCAAGCTACATGTAACAATCACATTTCTGGCATGCTAGTCCTAAAGAAAAACTTACATTGAGTTTGGGAAGAAATACGTTTTAAGGTTATCCTTTATATTTATTCACACAAAATTTTCCTTAAGTGATCACAACCTTAGACTGGATGTACACAGTCTTTGTTGATTTCTAACATTGAAGATCTGATTAGTTAGATGATTATGATCAGTCTCATAAACACTAATATCTCAGTTCATCCTTCTGTATGAGCAGTTTGGAAGCATTCTATAACTTTTATTAGGAATCCCTCGAGGATTATATCAATGTTTGGACTCTCTTTCCCTGAAATGTATATATTCATCACATACATTTCTGAGACAGTTTGTAAAATCTGTTTATGGACTCATTTAATATCAACAGTGCTCTAACAGTGTTTGGATTAATTTAGAGTTTTTATACCATTTTCAATTTTGGAAATGAAAAATAAATAGTGAGAAAATATGAAGTAGATAAATAGAACTTTCTTCCTCACAGGAAGTCTGACTGGTAACTCTTGTCAGGGACCAAATCAGCAAAGGGCATTTTAAAGGGAATAGAATATCCTTATTGCAAAGTTCAAAAAGCTAGAAATAAAAATCATCATTCAAAATGTTATCATTTAAAACAATTCTTGTTAAAATCTAAAGACAGTTCTTAGTCTCAGAATAAAGTGAAGCAAAATATTCTAGATTAAATAAAAATCCACTGGAATAAATACAAAATGGATAATAAGATACCATAGCTAAGTTTCCTAGTTTCTATTTGCCCCAAAATTTTATGTTAACTATTAGAAAATTACACAAGGCTTTTGGCCTTTTGGACTTTTTGGACTTTTACCAAAAGTTTAGTGTTAAACCATGTAAAGAGGTTGTAAAGGGACTAAGTGATTAAAAAAAAATTGGTGGGAAGCTAAGAATGTAATGACAGCTGCATGTGAACAGAAGTTACCTCACAGCCTCAACTCTTCCAACTCTCAAGATTTTTGTTATTCCTTCTTTTGGTCTAAACCAAAGTTGGCAAAAACAAACAAACAAACAAAAAAACTAATTCACAGATTCTATAGAAATGGAAATAACAGCTTACTTGTCTTTCCAAGTTTTAAAATGTGAACACATGTGCTGTTTTGGGGTATTTAATTATGTGCATGGAATGTAAATGCTTACCTTTGTCTGATTTCCCTAATTTAAATGGTATTGCCAGCAAGCTTTTTTTTTTTTTGGTTCTGATTAACTATATCCATGAAGTATTGGGAAACCACCCACAATGCATACTAGAAAATCATTAAATGACTTACAAAGATTATATTGCTGTCACTACTAATTGAACTAAAAGCAAATTTCTTTGTAAGATACCACTTTATTTTTTTAGGCAAGGTTTCTTTATGTATCTCTGCCAGGCTTGGAACTCATTATAAAGACCATGATAACTTTCAACTCAGAGATCTGTCTGCCTCTGCCTCCCTAGTGCTGGAATTAAAGGCATGTGTCACTGCACCTAGCCTAACACATTATTTATTATCTTATTAGATACCTTGTCTGCAGAATTATCATTGATATAGTAGTAACACAGAAATGATGTGTCATTCCCAGAATCTACTTTAAATGCTCTTTAATCCTGCTATTCCCTCCTTGATTTTTTTTTTTTTAGAAAAATGAACTGATTAAGTGTCCTAAATTTTTTTGCACTGCAAGGAACTACGTGTTTTACCCATGGATAAACAGGGGTTCACTAGAAAAGTATGTCTTGTAGTTTGTAGGTTACATTGCCTCTGTTGCATATGTGTCTTAGCTTTAAAACTAATAATATAAACACCTTCTTGAGAAAAACACTATACTCAAAAGGTCAGAGGCTGAGTTTGTTTAATGGACTCTGCCCATCAGGGTTAGTGTCAATGAAAAGACTGCATACAGCAAAACTTAATGTTTCATTTTGCATTCTTCAGGTGATGGATCAATGATGAGATAGTCAACTATTTTCTATATTGTGTGACCTTTATTGATTGGTCCAGATTTGTCCCTATTAACTTGGCCAGTTGGGTATATCCCAAGACAGTTTATAAGTAAAGGAGATAAATCCTCTAAGTAACAAGGCCAAAAGAAAGCAATCACTTTCTGGGTTGTCCTTCTAGTTGGGAAAAAAGATTGAGGGATCTTAAGACAGAAAGGTTGATGGAGTGAAATTACTGTCACCAAATATTCTGAGATTGGATTTACCTACCCAGTCCTAGGTTATTAAAATCATTCATTTCTCCTACTGTGCAAAAGCTGGAGAAAAGAAATGTAGAGAAATCAAGCATAAAGTAATGAGCATCAAGAAAAACCAGGTCAGCCATGTGAAGCCTAGAAAGCAACACAGGTATCCACTCTCAACAGCAGCTTGAGATTTCCATTAAACACATCACCAAACAGGAAAGGTTGGGTGCTCACACCAGCACTTTCCTTAGCTTCAGTTTATTTAAATTTGTTCTTTGGTCTTCTTATTTTTCTCTCTTTAATGTAATTTTCAGGATGTCCAAAGGATTCAATCCTGCAATTTAAATGCTGAAAAAAAAAATAAAGAAGGTAGTATAGGAAGCCAATGCAGAAGCAGATTTAGTTCACCAACAACTTAGTTTGTGTGAGTCTTACAAAAGGAGTACTTCAAGGGAGGTTGAGTTGGGAGTAAAGATAATAGACATGTTAGGAACTGTGTCTTATTCTAAGTACCAGACTTCAAAGCAGTACTGTAATGAAGTCAGTAGATTCAATCAGATCAATATTGAAATCAACATTAAGTGGCAGAGTGCAGTCTTACTAGCCTGAGAAGGACAAATGGCCTAACACAGGAGTGCACAAGGGAAGCAGAAAGATGGGACACTTAAGTAGTCAAGGAACAGAAAAGGGGGCAGGTGCTTTACACGAATTTCAAAAACAGAATCCTTCTATTCCCACATATGTGCTCTGTTACTACAGAAATGTGAAACAGACCACAAACTCTTACTTATTTAGCTGAATTTATCAAATGTTCTATGGGAAAGAAATGTTGACACCCCCCTCCCCACGATATACAGCAGGATTCAATTATCTTCCCAATGTCACAGCTCAGAAAAGTGTTGATTTGGAAAACACATCCTGTTTTCCTGAACTGCAAAACAATCCGCGTGGCAACGAAAGTGAGGTACAAATCAGTTTACTGTGCTTGGCAATGTATACAGCTACAGAGTATGAAAGGGAAAAGATGCAGAGTGGTATTTAGTAGAGCACTCTAAGCATAGAGTTTTCAGGTGACTATCTACAGCTAGGTAAATTTTTTAAGGAAATATGGTCAGGAAGCTACCAGTCAAGGGACATTCTTACAAAACCTCCATCAAAGTAGGACAAGAGGCACATGTTGTCCTGCACACCTGGTACATGAAAATGCATAAAAACAGCTTGGAACTGAGGAAACAGCATCAGCAGGATGGTGATGCGCCCCGTGGGTTCCTGCCCTACATTTAGCATCTGTTATGCCAACTCAATTTCCCCAGATGCTAGTAGGGGTTCTGAGCAGGAAGCAGCAGGCAGTGACCTAGGAAACCAGCCAGGAGGCAGCCCAGGAGGATCAGCCACTTTGGGAAAATGCCAACTGTCTTCTTTAGGGACTCCAGAAGAAATAAATGACTCCTGTAATGCAAAGCTAAAAGTATTTTCTTTCTCCCCAAACTCATGTCTCATTTCTCTGTCCTTGTTGAACTCTGACACCAGAGAATGACCACCCTTAGATCAGCTCATATACTCTGATTCATGATAGCCTGGTTAATACTGACAGGAGGTAACATGAATAAAGCTTCCCTGGTACTTAGGAACCAGGGTTGTGCTGGCAAAGGTTTAGCAATTGGTCATAATGGGAGTAACAGGCTCTCTCTCTCTCTCTCTCTCTCTCTCTCTCTCTCTCTCTCTCTCTCTCTCTCTCTCTCTCTCTCTCCTCTCTTCTCTCTCTGCTATATAACACTGGAAGTTGGTTAATTCACATATGCACAAGCATATTTATGTATATTCCTGCATGTGTTTGCAGGCTGAGAAGTGAGTATAAGGCTCTGCATCAGAGGAGGCACATGGAAGCACATACTAGAGAGTGCTACAAAAAGGGAACAGCAGAGGAAGGGAAAGACTGGGAAATTAATAAGCTCACCTTTTGAAAGCACTTACTCTACTGACAATGAACTCACTCAGGACCAAAGAACGAACCCATTTAGTCTAGCCCACCCTGTAGCTCACTTCCCAACCCCTGTTATTGACCCTGTCCAATACCATTACCTTGAGGATTGTTGCTAGTTTCTTACTGAAGACATGTTGAGTATGTAAATGAATAAGGGCTATTGTAATCAACAAATCTTCACACACTGGTGTTTATAACGTTGTTAGGAAGGCCACTTGGTTCTCAAGAGAATGTTAAAGTGAACTTGATAAGAAATTAAGAACACTGAAAAATACAGAAACATACATTACAAAAAAAAAAAAAAAAGAAAAAAGAAAAAGTCATGCCCACAACGGTATTTCTTCTCCAACACCTGGCTTCCCTCTATGCATTTAAGAAGTCCAATAATGCCCACCGGGGAAATGGTGGGAAAGGCCACAGGTCTAGAGTAAGAAAGACATGTGACCATGACAAAGTGGACATATTTATTTATTGTTTGTTTGTTTGTTTTGCTGTATCCCATGTATAAGAAATGTGTGACAATAACTTTTCTGGTGACCACAGATTCTCTATCCCCTTTTTCTTTGAGTAGTAGAAATTTTCCATCTAGAACACTTCAGGAAGATTCCCTCACCAAGAAATGCAAAAGCATTAGCTGGATTTTAAGTAGTTTATGGATTTTCCAAGCTAAATAATTAAAACAGCTTACTTAGAGCAAGCAAAAACACCTAACTTTTAAGGTCGTGGTTCTGAATATTAATAATATAATGAGAATGAAAGACTTAAGTGTTCTTTTAACTATAGCGATTCAGTCTGGCCTCGATTTTCTATCAAATAGGTTTTTAGAAAGAACTGATACACTTAGACGACATGGCAAGGATTATTTGTTGGGTTACAAATACTTTTTGCCTTTTTTGTAAGTGAACTTTCTGATCTCCGTGGTTAAAGATTTGTACTTTCTCTTCCAGGTATTTTGTTTCTTCTACCAAGAAACCTAGACTATGCCTTTCAGCTTCCAGATCATTCTATCCATTTAGTAGTGCCAGAAATTTTAGATCCAGAAATTCAAAAAAAAATTCTACATAATTTCATTTCTTTTCTGTTCAGAAGAACTTCAAATAGTTTATACTTAATTTGATTTTCTGTAGGTTAAAACTTTGTATTATATTTATTATTCTAGAAGGTAGATACTACAAGGGTAGAATTTTCTATGAACTAAAGCAATTATGTGTATTCAAAGAGAAGGGGGGAGTAATTTTTGCATTATATCATTCCCTAAACAATACCAGAAATCAGCTATTCTCTTTCTTTGTTAAAGGAGTTTTAAGTGCCTTTGACAAAAAAAAAATGTTGTTAATAGAGACATATATTGTGAAATCACAGTTTCATAGAAAAGAATGAAGAGGTGTTATTTTATATTTATATATAAAATGTCTGGGCTACTAATGGGATTCAGGTGAAAAACAGTAAGGAAGTTTTTGCTGGTTAATGAGATGTTTGGCCTACTTACAGAACAGTATCATGACAATCCAGATATTAAACTAAGCGTGTTTTTATTTCTATGCTAGAGAATCATGCAAGCTAGAGGTTGAAGAGAACTTTTCAGTGTTGTACAAATGTCTCCCTGACTTCTAACATTTCAGTACGTTCATTCAGCAATGCGGTTAAGAAGCTCATCAATGCCAAATGGGAAAATGGTGGAGAAGACCACCAGTGTAGAGTAAGAAATTCACATGAGCATGACAAATGAACACTTTTTTTTTTTTTGCTGTTTTCCATATATAAGAATGTGTGACAACAACTTGCCTAACAAAGATGCTGTGTGAGGTAAGATTCAAAGAACCCTTGTATATAGCAGCTAAAAATCAATCAAGAACAAATGTTCTCCTTTCAACTTGCCCAATACCTAATTTTCAAAGAAGCATGCTTCTGGTGTAAAGTCAATTTCAATCTGGGGATACCTTTCACAGTTCTTCCTCTCAGCTGAGGTATATGATCTATGTGCTTGATTTGACATTCTCTTGTCATTATTTGTAAATCATTAATACATTTGAACAAGAAGCATTCAGTTCTATTTTTTGCTGAAGCTAACAAAATTTCTAGCTTGTCCTCCTTAGTTGGTGATGTCACAGAAAGGGATCAAGAAATCTTTCCTCTCATTGGCAGTCAGAACTGAGGCTTACCTCAACTCCAGCAAAGACAAGGTTGAATTCCCTGCCATTTCCTGGTATGAATGACTTAAAAATGGTTACTGTCTAATAATTGGGTAGTAAGGGGAACAAAATAGAAATACAAATTTCCAGAATCACTTTTTCTGAAATATTTGGAAAATTGTTGATTGTTGAGCAAATTCTTACCTTTGGTTTCTTAATTTCATTGTAAGTATTGACATAAGCTAAAGAAAATGATTTTTAATGCAACACAGGACTACACAGAGAAACCCTGTCTCAAAAAAAAACCAAAAAAAAGCTGAAAAGTAAATATTTCATGGGTATCACTATGTTGTATATCAGAAGTTTAATAAGAAAGTGAGCCAATGTTGTATCAATTATTCTTACTACTACTATACTACTACTACTACTACTACTTATAATAGTAGTAATAACAACACTAATAAGAATGAAGGAAGTGAAAAGAAACTTGAGTAGGTGATGGATGTTTTTGTGCCCTTGATGGTGGTGATGGTCACACAGGCTTGCACTGACATTCCTCAAGATGTATAGGTTTTATAGATGCCAATAGTACCTTTGAGAAGTTAACTCAAAAAATATTATTAAAGTAAAAATAAGAAATTTTTGTAAATACAGTGTTTGTAGTTCAGTATTATCTAAATGGCTATACCACAACTTAAATAATTTAAAATGTCATGGGTAGAATAAAATCGAGTCAAAATGATTCTTACCAACTCAGATAACTATGGGAAGACAAAGACATTAGATTTTATTGACTTTGCTTAGGATATATATATGTGTGTGTGTCATCATTTAAGATCTAACTATTCCTTTTCTAAACACAACACTACTAAGTTGCCTTTTAGTTTCCAATTTTTTAGTTAAGCAAACCTATTACATTATATAGTGTTTAAGTAGTAAATTACACCCGGCAGAAATTATTGCTAATATTAAATATGCAAACAGTGAATATGTATGCATGTAAACTCATTTTTGTACCTAAATGTCAATAAGGTCTCAAAAACTGAAAACATCTTTCTTCATTGAAATGCAGACCTCTGCCATGGTAGCTTAAAAGTAAAGCATGATCTTCTTCTTGGTTGCCATTTACTAGTGAATAAAATGTATCCTCCATAACTTCAAGAATCTCTCATGCGTTACCCTAGGTGCACCATGACCCAAGAGGAGATATATTTCAAGCATCTCAGTAGGGGACTGTAAAAATGTTTAGTGTTGAATCTCATAAATACTTATTCCTTCTCAGACATACTTAAAATAGAACTGAATTTATAACGTATGCACAATAAATGAATAACAGCAATAAGTAATTATAAAATACAGCAATCCTCACAGCATTCTGTGATAAAGTATGTGAATGTAATCTGATTCTCTTCTAGTAGTGGCAGAACAAGAGAATGTAAGATTTCATCATACTACTCAGAATGGTTATTTAAAAATTATTTTTTAAATATCACATTAATATTCTTAAGCAAAAGACTAATAGAAAGCAACCAAATCCACAGAAAATGAAACTGTAGATAGGAGAGATAATTGTAATCTTTAATCACTTCCCTCCAGTAATATTACTGTTGCACTATAAGAAAACATTTAAAATAAGTTAAATATTTTGACCAAGATAATATGGCTTCTATATATAAATATGTGATCACAGTAGAGTCTATTTTAAGAAAAAACGAACTTTAACAGTAATAAATTGAATAAATGTAAACGTATTAATTTCCACAATAACCTAAACATTAAAAGTACTTTAGCATATCAACACTATGTTCCTTTTGAGAAAGAAGAGTGTATGGCTTGAAAGATTCATTCCAGAAATATGAAATTTGTGTCTAGAAATTTAATGGGCAATGTGGCGCCAAAGCAGACCCTCAGATGGCAAAGTGCTTGTCATACAACCACAACCCAAATAAAACTCTTTCGCTGGGCATGGTAGTTTGTGCTTGCTTGTAATTACAGCTCTTGGGGATGTAGAGCCAAGCAGTGTGAGATTCTGCCTCATTTAAAAAAAAAGAAAA
This sequence comes from Peromyscus leucopus, assembly GCF_004664715.2. Classification (NCBI taxonomy): domain Eukaryota; kingdom Metazoa; phylum Chordata; class Mammalia; order Rodentia; family Cricetidae; genus Peromyscus; species Peromyscus leucopus. Next base: position 60,103,786 of record NC_051075.1, on the reverse strand, counting down.
AGAAAAAGAATATGGTGGATCCTGAAGAACAAAACCCTTTGCTGACCTCTCACCTTCACACATACCTGCAAACAGGTGTATGCACAGAAACACACACACACACACACACACACACACACACACACACACACACACACACAGAGAGAGAGAGAGACAGACAGACAGACAGACACACACACTATATATATTTACAGAAACAGAAAAAAAGCAGAGGAAGGTTTTATTGCTGATTAGCCTAAGGCTTCCTCTCTCAGTGAATGATATTGACTCCCTCATAAAAGATCATGGTACCAGGTTTGGTTTTCTTTTGTAGGTACACTGTGAAACTGGGAAGACTCACCTCATGATATATATAATAAACATTAAAGATGTGAAATAGACCACAGGGATATGTATTAAATATAAATGAAGCCAGGAAATGATAGAGAGCAAGACTTTGTAACAAGTTGTAAACAATGAACAAGATTGTAGAGTCAACATCTATGTGCTGGTGAACCAAGAACAGACTAAATGGCCTTGTTATAAGAAGGATTCGTCAGATTGGTGAAAAGGAAAGGTTCAACCCATTTCTCCATTTCTCATAAGAAATTCAATATAAATGTCGAACTCCAGGTAGAGAGTTGAGGAATAGAAGCACGCTAATTCGTAGGAGAATACTATATTCTGATTAGTGCCAAGCAAAATGTATTCTAAGAAAAGACATATTATTTAAGTCATATATACAATTTTCATTTTGGCAAAGAATAAGTTAATGGAAGAGTAATGCATTGAATGTTTGTGATATTTATTACTTTTCCTAAACATAATCAATAACATTTGACCAAATAACAGCAGAAGACAAATATACAAATACCATAGTTAGATATCTTAATAATTTGTTCTTAGTAAGTGACAAAGGGCATTCGCAAGTCAGCGCTGACATAGAAGATTTGAATAAGAGCAAACTATTACTTTAACTTATTATTTTTTAAAAAATTTTATATATATGAGTGCTTTGCCTACATATATGTCTATGTACCACATGCATGCCTGCCTGGTGCTCAAAGAGGCCAGAAGAGGGCATAAAATTTGCTGGAACTGGAGATACTAGCAGTTGTGAGCTAAAATTTGGTTGCTGGTAATTGGATTCCAGTCTTCTAGAAGAGAAGCCAGCGCTCTTAACTGCTGAGCTATCCTTCCAGCCCCAACAGTGGATAATTTAATTACTATTTAGAACATTATGCTCAGTAAGTACGAAATTTACCTGTTTCCAAGCACACATAAAATATTAGATAAATATTCATATATAGTATAAATACCAATATTTCAGTGACAATTATTTTAAAATGCCAAAGGATTTCCAGGTAGTATATGGATGCACAACAATTGAACTGAAAACCAACAAAAGGAAAAAAGTGAAATGATATTCAAGTACTTAGAATTTAAGCATTCAATCATAAATATAGAAAAACTCAAAAATGATTGACAAAAGACTTGAAAAAATCCCTTTACAAAAGAGCACAAATCAACAATCTCATGAAAAGGCAACCATTGTCTTATGCATCAGAGAAATACACATTAAAATTCCCATAAGTGGGGCCTGAAGAGGGGGTTCAGTGGTTAAAAGCTTTTGCTGCAATCCCAAAGGATTCAAGTTCTGGTCTCAGCACCCATGCCAAATGACTCACAGCCGCCTGTAACTCCTGCTTCAGAGAATCAGACTTCTGGCACCCAAATACATGTGGTATGTACACTTATAGACACACACATACACAAGAATAAAAATAAATCTTGAAAACAAAAATTCTCGCCAGAACTAACAAAAAGGTTCGAAGGTCACAAGTAAAGAAAGAAGAAATGATGTTGGCATGTGTTAGCCCTGTGGCTATGGAGTGCTGCCTCATAGTTGGTGGCAGCCCTGTTAGCGAGGCAACGACGGGAAACTCTACAGTATTTGGAAAATTTCTCTCTAGATACACACTGAAGAGCAATTGTTAGGCTTGCTTATAAAAAATATCTATTGCTTTTTTTTCATTATAAATATTTTTATTTTATAATTAATTTAATTTTACATATCAGCCATGGATTCCCCATCCTCCTTCTTCCTAGTCCCCAGCCCTCCCCCCCCAATCCACCGCCCACTTCTACCTCCTCAAAGGCAAAGTCTCCCCTGGGGAGTCAGCCCAGCCTGGTAGATTCAGTTGAGGCAAGTCCAGTCCCCTCCTCCCAGCACCAAGGTTGAGCAAAGTGTCCCAGCATAGACCCTAGGTTCCAAAAAGCTGGGTCATGCACCAAGGACAGGTCCTGGTCCCACTGCCTGGGGGTCTCCCAAACAGTTCAAGCTCATCAGCTGTCTCACTTATCCAGAGGGCCTGGTCCAGTTCCATGGGGGCTCCTCAGCCATTGGTTCACAGCTCCACTAGTTTGGCTATTTGTCCCTGTGATTTTTCCAATCAGGGTCTTGATATCTCTTGCTCACACAATCCCTCCTCTCTTTCACCAATTGGACTACTGGAGCTCCGGCTGGGGTTTGGCCATGGATCTCTGCATCTGCTTCCACCAGTCACTGGATTAGAGTTCTATCATGATAGTTAGGGTGTTCGGCCACCCGATCACCAGAGTAGGCCAGCTCAGGGACTCTATTGCTTTTAATATTATGTCTGTTAGGCAGAGTAATAGTATTGGTTTCTCCCCTGGGCATATGACCTATCTAGTCACAGGTTCCTGGATCCTTTAAAAGCACCAATGGGTTCCATAAAATATTGCTGCTATACTTATATAGATGAGTATCGTTTTATTTCAGCTATGTTTACATGCAGAAACTCAAATACAATAGTTACATTTTATAGGTAAGGAGTAAGCCAGGAAAAGCAAATTTTCAGGATTTGTTTTTCAGCTTTGTCTCAGTACACAATTATGTATATAGCAGTTCAACATTCCATAACAGAATCATGTAAAGAAAATGCTGGTAGCTGAATAAGCCTTTGGACCATTCACAACTAGATATTTATATATTTCTCCTGTCATTTCATTTACAGATGGTTGATTTGTGTTAACAGGACCTCTATTGCTTCCACCCTGTGTGGGTAAGTGACCCTCCATGCTCATATATTTAGCAGATAGAACAATTGTCTTGTTTACCAACTGACTTTACCATCCCAAAATAAATGGGAAATGTCCCAGGGACCCAGCCTAGTTATTTTATGAAGCCCACTGTTATTGTGTCCTTAAGGTTATATTATCATAAGATGACCACATGTTTGCCCATCTTTTATATTCACAGCATGCTGCCCTTTTTAATCAAGATTTTATAGTGTAATGTAAATATGTCAATGTAACAGTAATTACTATGGGAAACTACCAGTTTCTGTGACTCATTCTCCTCTAATCATTTTGAAAAAGCAAGTTTAGACTAATGTTTAAGATGAAAAAATTGTTTGCCTTTAAAGCAACATTTATGCCATTTTAATTAGTATTGAAAGAATTGTCGAGAGTAAATGCGTTCCTGCTTAGGATGACCATGTGTGCCTGTAACCCCAGCCCCTGAGAGGCTAAGACAGAAAGAAAGATTACATTGTTGAGGCTAACTTATGCTGTCTGGTGAGGTTCATACCAGACAGAGCTATGGAGAGAAAAACATGTCTCAAAATAATATGAAATAAGATAAAATAAAGTATGTGTGTTCCAAAGTGTTTATTCTGTGTTCTAGTGTATTTGGAGGTTAAGAAATCTGTATAACTTCAGGTTCTCACTTCTAATCAATTTGTGTTAACTATTCCATTTTTCAACTATTAGAGTACAGGGCATCCTACAGTTACTCTAACCTAAGAGTACAATTTTTTTAAAGGAACATTAATAATTATTAATTTCAGCTTTTTCCATTAAACTATTTGCACATATGTTAAGACATTTGTAACTGAAAAGGCTTATTATTATCTGGGTAACTTTATAACCATATTGTGTTCTGGTAACTAAAAGCATACCATTTTTAATTATTTCTAATTATATATATATATATATATATATATATATATATATCTTATATCAGTGAATGAATATAGGATGAAAAGGTCTTGGGGAGTTGGAAACAAAAAGAAACTTTTTTCATTTCATTTCATTACAATTTTGAATTGAGTTTTTCAGTTCTTTTCCTTTTTTGATTATTTGTTGTGAGACATTTGAACATTGTGTGAAGATATATTGCTATGATTGGTTTCATAAAGAACTGAATGGCCAATAGCTAGGCAGGAGGTATAGATGGGACTTTTGGACAGAGAGAGGAAGTAAGAGGAGATAATCGAGGCACAGAAAAGAGACATTAGGAGACATGAAAGAAGAAGGATGGGTGGCATGTGACAGGACATAGATTAATGGAAATGGGTTAATTTAAGTTATGAGAGCTGGTTAGGAACAAGCCTAAGTTACAGGCTGAGCTTTCGTAATTAGAAAAAAGTCTCCATATTACTATTTGGAAGCTGGGTAGCAGGACAAAGAAAGACTCATTACAATTTTTTTTTTATTTTTAAGATTATAATATGATTATACTATCCTCCCTTCCCTCTTCTCACTTCAAACCCTCCAATATAACTCCCTTGCTCTCTTTCAGATTCATGAACTCTTTGCCCATTAATTGTTACTGCATGTATGAATGTGCATGTATATATATATATATATATATATATATATGTGTGTGTGTGTGTGTGTGTGTGTGTGTGTGTGTGTGTGTGTGTGTATATACATTCCTAAGTATAACCTGCTCAGTTTGTATAATGTAACTTGTATGTATGTTTTCAGGGATGATTACATGGTATTGGATAAGCAATTGCTGTGCCCTTCCTTGGGGAAGACTATTTTTCACACTCTCAGAATTCCTTAGTTTTCTGTATGTAGGGTTTAGTCTTCTGTGCTTTCTCCTGTCCACTTTGACCAGTCTTCGGCTATAGACTGTTGCATTTTAAGAGTCAACATTTCATTCCTAGTGAAATGCTTGAGACAATGACTCTTTAATTCATTGGGAAAGAGAAAGTAAGTAAATATATGGTCTACAATGAAAAGAATGTTACTGTCCTAACAATGCCCAGGGTGACTGTGATACCCTGGCACCAAGTCTCCGTTTTATGAAAGGAAGACCTGGGCAAGAATAATCCACATCCCATCCAATATATAACTCATCTGACTGTATTTAGTAGAATTTATCCCCTTTTCAATAATTCAAATAAATATAATACACATCATACAATAAATATTTCATAATCTCACAATCCTAAATGTAGTTTTATCTAAAACATATTATTTTAATTTAACAAGATAGTGTGAATGAAATGTGACTAAAAATTGGTTAAATCTTGATAATTAGTAGCAGGCTTCTTTCCATATTCTAATAATGTGGGGATTCAGATCATAATTGCTTTCTTCTCTCAGGTCACTAATAGCGTCCATCACAATCCCCAAATCTACTTCTAAAAGCAAACACAGGCAGTGTGTTAAAAAAAAAAAAAAAAAAAAAAAAAAAAAAAAAAACTTAATTTTATGAACCAGTGAACAAACAGATTTGGATCTCTAGTCATACTGTACCATGTACTACACTAAAATGAAAAGCTAGATATGGAAGACATAACTTTATGGAGATCATTGGTTTTTGTTTGCTTTGTGGTTACATGAGTTTGGAGGCATGTTTCAATAATATTCAGAGGTGTTGATTTCCAAACATAAAAATGAGAAATTAACACCCTTATACATTCTATGTCACTGAAGCCTGAGATGTATCAGATATATGTTATTATAAATAATATTCTATAAACCAGCAACATCAGAGGGTATGAATATTCAAACCTTGCAACTATCCATCAAAGATCCACTAGCTTATTTTTAAATTCAATCTGTTAATATCCTATAAAATATTTCATATTTATACATGAATGTATAACTATGTACAAACAAGTAGAAAAATTCCAATAAGCAACCAGAAGGAAAAGTGCTTAGAGTGGTACTATCTATTTTATAGAATGATTAAAAAAGATATTAGTAATGCTTTTTTTCTGTGTTTGGCTTCTTTCTTCCTTTAGTTATACTTTCATGGTGTACTGGAATCTACTGTGCTAGTTAAATTCCCTGTATTTACTGTCTTTAAAGCTTTCCCTCTAATAAAAAAGAGATAAAGTTTTACCAGATCATTAGAAAAATGAGAAACACAGATGTTACTAGTGAGATACCCTTTAAAATTAGACAAATATTTGTACTGAATTTGCAAACAAGAAAATTAATAAATTGCCTGATATGATTTTTCACATATGTATTTGGCATACTGAGGGAAGTGAGGAAGGAACACTGTATGACCATATGTTTCCCATCCACACTCTCTTACATTCATCTCTGTGATCATAAGTGAATGTCCAACATGCAGAAACTATCCTAAGCTTTTAATCCATCTAGACATAACGAGGATACCTGGTTGAGAAGGTATGAGAGCAGATGGCTTTAGGGACACTACTCAAATTACAAGTGATAGAGGATTGAGTGTACATACCCCTGTACCCTTGTCCTTTTAGCCTGTTTACACATACAGCTAGCCTACCTTCAGTGGAATTACGTGCTAACACTGAGTTACCTAGTTAATAAGTATCAATTGATTTCTACTATTCCCTATCTTTTCTCACCTTCTTACCCTTAGGCAGGCTCCTTTGCCTTCCATGTCCTTAAATAAATATTACTTGTTATGGAGCCCATTTAACTCATCTGGATAATGGAAAATAGGCATTATAAGGAAAATCTATCAGACTTTCCTGGATAGAAGACTTTGTGCTTGGACAATGTATCTTTTAATGCCATTGTCTAAAGTTTATTTCAGGAGTAACACTTCATAAAGTCCAGGAGTATTAAAAACAAAACTTTTTTGAGCTAACTCTTTGCCAGGCAATTTGCAAGGCAACCACCTTGCTTAACCTTTTTAATGGTTTTATGAATGAGTTACTATTATTAAACATCATTAAGTGGAACCTGAAGTACAAAAGAAGTGAAACAAATTGGTGTGGTGATATAAACACTAGAAGTAACACACTAGACTAATGGTACAAGAAGAACTACTCACTTTATAATCTGCCAGTAGAGCAATGACTTAACCTTCACATGAAATGATCAGCTATCAGGTTTTCAACACACCTCTGTGGAGCATATAGCAAGAAACATTTTTAGAATTCAATAGACATTACCAATGTGATTTTGTCCAGAGATTTTTTTATTAGAATTGTGTTAGTTACCTCTCTCATTGCTGTGACAAAAAGCAATATAAGAAAGAGTTTATTTGGCCTCACAGTTTGAAGGTGCAGTCCATCATGGTAGATTCTTTACTGTGGTATAGAAATTACATTATAGATATTGTGGAGACAAGTGCACGAGATGGCTGGTGCATTGCATCTGGAATCAGGAAGCAGACAACAGTGAATGGTGGTGCTCATAATTCAATTTCCTTTTTATTCAGTCAGGGAACCCAAGTGATGGGTTGGTACCACCCACATTAAGAATGGGTTTTCACCAGTATGGCATGAGAACACTAAGGGTCCTATAGTGGCAGTTTTATCTTAGTAGCAATCAACAGGTATTTGATTGGACTTAATGATCTCTCAAAGGGAAGGAAGTCATGCCGGGTACTGAAAACCTAGCCAAACACCTGGGGCCAGGTCATGAATCTCAGGGGAATAATGTACTACCTCCATTTTACTAAACCAGTTTAATTCTAAATATTTATTCTTATATTCACATGTAAGCATAGTTCTTAACCTTCCTCAAAGAAGATTCTCTTTGCAACGGATAGAGACCATTACAGAAAACTATAATTGGACAATTGGTCAAAATTCACAGAAGAAGTTGTCCTATGGTGCCCATCACCAATTACATTTACAATACAACTGTTGCACCTAAGGCTCAGGAGAAAAAAATCACAGAAGGGGAGGAAAGATAGTAAGAGCCAGAGGATTCAGAAATCTGCTGTGAGATTGTGCCTACTGGAATGGCAGAGAAGCTCTGCCCATGATGCCTTAACATATGGCTGTATAAACAAGACTTGAAGAAGCACAGTACCAAGACATGCTAATATGGAATGGAAAAATCTCAAAGGAGTCTAACCTTAGACAATGAACTACATGCAACTAAGGAATGCTGAGAGAGAACTAGAGTTCCACAAAGATGAGATTCCCCAATTGGTTGTCCAATGCCAACTGATCAGCCACGAAATTATAAATTATATAAATTATATATTTCTATGAAATAAAATTATAATATATTATAATTATAATTATAAATTATAATTTCTATGAAATCTAATTATAATTTATAGTCATGGTTGCACATAACATATATGTGCAACCATGACTATAAATAAATATAAATAAATTTACATTTCTATGAAATATAAGTATAATATATAATTATATTTCTATGAAATATAATTATAATTTCATATGTATTCAAAAGATATATATGTAACACTCAATAAACTGAATAAGTTTTAATTATATATTTATGTGTACTTTAAAATATTGTTATCATATAGATATGAATTAGAGGGAAAGAAACCACAAATTCGAAAGGGAAGTAATAGGGGGTGCACAGGAGGGATTGAAGGAAGGACAAATAAGAGAAAATTACGTAATTATATTTTCATTTAAACATTTTTTCAAAGAGAAAAAAAAAGAACGGCCTTCCTTGCTCAATTAAACCTTTCTGCAAAGACCCGTAGAGATACTCTCAGAGGTAACTGAGTTGAAACTGAGTCTAACTGAAGAGGAGGATTAATTCTTAAAAAAAGATGATGATGATCATGATGATTAAGTGTAAGTAGTAGTTAATTTATTACTGTGATAATGCTTTCCAAAACACAACAGGAAATTATCTCACATTCTAGATAGGATAATCTATATTTTAAAGTAATAGAAATGGACAGTTTTAGCAATAAGTCAAAATCATAAAAATAGATAAGTGGTAGTATAACTATATGGAAACATTTTTTAACTTTCAATAACTTGTTTTACCTTCAAGGTGCATTTTCTTCTTTATTTATCATGAAGAATAAAATTATTGTAAACAAAATATACTCTTTGTACTCCTAGCCACTAAAATCCATAGCATGTGCCAGCTAACCTTAAATGGGTTTTAAAAATCTGCATTATCCTACATTTGGGCAAAATCTGTTTTTTAATAAAACTTAGATTATCTAAGTTGTTAAGTACTGTGCTGAAAGAGCATTTCTGAGTAAGTGAATAGATATACTTTCCCAACCACCATCTTAAAGTGGAGTCTGGGACCACATGATCTTATCGATCCAGCTGTCTGCTCATTCAATGACATTGGAAAAGTCATGCAAGAGGATTGGCTTTGGGACTGTTTTGCTTTAGAGTGAGCCTGATTTTATTTGACCACATTCTTTCCTAACCTAGTTTCTCAAGTTTTAAAAACATCGATGATCTCACCTTGCATTGCTATTTGGGAACACTTTGATAGTTTCAGTTTACTATCTTAAAATGTGAGCTCACTTCTTAACATGTGAGCCTCACGACCTTCAACAGGCAGTACAGTAGAAGACTATAAATGATGTGAAGAGCTTTGTTGTTCACTGAAACACCCTCTCCAACAATGGGTACATTATCAAACTCAAACATATAAAATGTCAGCTTACCTGCTCAGCCACTACGCCAACACCAAAAAAACATTCAAGTGACCCAGATGTGAAGGGTAGACACTCTTCACTTTCATCAGTTCTCTTGCTCTCTACTCATTCATAAATTTAGGCATTCCCAATCCATGCACACATTGAAAGGAAACACTGTTAGGAGCTGTTGTTTACTGCCAATGTATGTGTGCCACTACTGCATCCTTAGGCTTATGTGGTAAATTAATCTTCTCTAGAGAAGACCACACCTATTGGCTATCCAATACCAAATGGTCATTCCTGAAACATATACATACACATAACATTGTATGGACTGAGATAGTGTATACATGTACTTAGGAATACACACACATACATGAACATATATGTGCAACCATGACTAAAGGAGGCTGTGGGTTTAAAAGAAAGTTGTTGGGGCAATACAAGAGAGGGTTTGGAAGGAGAAAAGGGAAGGGGAAAAGAATGTAGTTATATTATAATCTCCAAAATTTTAAATACATACACATATATATATATATATTAAAAAGAACATATATATATAACAGATATATATATATGTAACAGATTAACTCTGAAAAGATAAAGATTTGGGGCCTGCTAGATGCCCAGTTAGAGGTACTGCGGGCATAGGCCTGATGATCTGAGACCCACAAGATAATAGGAAAGAATTGACTCACTAGAGTTGTCCTCAGCTGCCACCTGCTCCCTGCTCACGTATGCATCTGGACACATACACACATGCACAAAAATTACTAAAACAAATAAAAAGATAAGATAGCATTCAGTTAACTCATGGGTAAGTATTCAAATCCAAACCTCTGTCTCAACAGAGTGGTTTGTTTCCTGAGCTCCAGCTTTCTGCTACCAGAATGAAAAGTTCGCCTCTTTAAAGGAATTTCTTACACCAGTAGCCAGCTCTCACAGGGAATAAACTATCTTTCTTTAACTCCTATATAAACATAGCCCGGCCTGACTAATGGGTAAAGAGAGTTTGAAGGGACATCACAAGTCATATTATAATCACAGTCACAATTGTCTGATAGCTTGCATTTTAAATTTAAATTTGAATGCACCAGTTCGGACCCACTCTCAACTCAGATGGGTAGCATTGACTCTGAAATAACAGAAACCACACAGTAACAGCATCCTTTTTCTTTTCTGGACAAGTTTATCAAAACCTGGCAGGACATCAGCCCCAATTGAATAAACAAAACCGAGATCAGTGTCTTTTCCTCTGGGTATTCTGTCTTTGCCACAGGAAGCTGTCAAGCTGACACATTTATTCACAGCGCTGATAACCCAGCAACTTTCCTCAGCATCTGTGCCCCTCAGGGGAAAGATTATTTGACACAGTGTCTCACTTCTTGTTTTCACTCTTGGTCCAGAACAAGCATCCTGAGATAGTCTGCCCTTGTTATCTCTCTTGACCCTTCCTTGAGGGACCCTCACTATCTGAAGGCTTGGCTGCAGGTTTTTTAATGGAACACCCCACCTGCAAGTCAGCCCCTGTTCATTCTATTTCATGCAGGAAGTTTTGCCTCTATAATTGCCTCAGGGACAAGAAAAGCTCCAAAAGGAAAAGAGACAGCACTTTGATCCTAAATGACTCTGCTGGGAAGTTTAAACATAATCTCCTCATTGAGAATTTCATTATATTTTACCTGGCTGCCTCCCAGGGAAGATGCCAGGCCCAGCTGATATGTCACCTCTCTGGAAGTTCCCTGATCCTTAAGCAGCTGCTAGGTTGCTCTTCTCCATGGTTCTGAACTCCCACACATTGTTGCTTTTATCTTCCTGGATTTTAATTTGCTGATTATCTGCCCTGTTGGATTGTAAGGTCTTGAGAGCAAGGACTGTGTCTGGATTACATATCCCTAGTATCTAACTCTGCTCAGCAAAGAACATCTCATTGAAAGAAAATAATAAATAGTGTATTTCTACCTCCCAACAGAATTCAGAAGGAAAGTCAGGTCAGGATAAATGAGACCTGTTCATCCCCATCTTGACCTTAATATCTTTAAGTCATTTCTGGATCTGTTCTGAAACTTCAGTGATATCAAAGAGTATTTTAATTGCAGCAAGTTTTTTTTTTTTTAACTAAATCCTGATTAGAGGATTTCTTATTCCCTTTAGGTCCTTGTTTCTTGAAAATAATATATTACCTCTAGATGTAACCATGACCCAGAAGTAAAGAGGACAAAATTATATTGTTTGTCTTTGTTTTTGCTTATAATCATAAATAATTCTATAATCATAACTAATTTTAAAACTCAAGTATAAGTTGAAGATAGAAAGAAGAAAAAAATCCTCTATCTTAGAACGTTTTCTTTCTTTTGGTTAAAATTAGGAAGGGTGTCTAACTAGTTCAACTGGATACCAACAAAAAGATATATGTAATAACAAGTATAAAAACTAAAGGTCACAAGTTGTGAGGAGTATGAGTACTGCTTCCAGTTGTAGCTCTTGACTGTTCCTTGTTGAGCTATGAGAACTCAGAAGCTACCTATAACAAGTAAACTTAGAATGAAAAACAGGCATTGCTAGCATTGAAAGAAAATTCAACATGGAACAAAGTACTGAACGATTGATTGTAATGAACTCTCTGAAGTTAATAATGGGCAAAGGGGAGTGAAGGAAGCTGCAAATGCAGCCAGGAATAGAATTCTAAAGAAACACTGGACATTGGTCTCATTAACTGTCAAAGATGGTCGAGTGTTCATAGTTGCAGAAGACGTGGCTCCTGACATCTGTGACTGCCTAGCTCTACAGTGCCAGTGGCCGATGTCCTTGTAGTACCCCAGAAAAGAAAGCACACTACAGCATGAAGAGCCAGGATCACAAGCAAGTAGCCACAGAATCCATTTTCCTACTATCCAGTTTTCAGCTTGAAAATGAAGTATTTTAAATAAATATACCGCAGCTAGGTCATGCACACGCACTACACAAAGTATGCAAGAACTACAAAATCTACCAAGAAAGAGGAGGAAGGGGTTTCTTGCACGACAATTAGGGTGTTTGGCCATTCCATCACCAGAGTAGCTCAGTTCGGGCTGTCTCTCGACCATTGCCAGCAGTCTATTGTGGGAGTATCTTTGTGGGTTTCTGTGGGCCTCTCTAGCACTTTGCTTCTTCCTATTCTCATGGTGGAGCTCTGGGAGTACAATTAGCGAGAAAGAGGAGGGTTTATACGAGCGAGAATTGTTGAGACCAAGGTTGGATAAAGCACAGGGACAAATAGCCAAACGAATGGAAACACATGAACTAGGAACCACTGGCTGAGGGGCCCCCAACTGGATCAAGCCCTCTGAATGGGTAAGACAGTAGATTGGCTTGATCTTTTTGGGAGGCATCCAGGCAGTGGGAGCGGGTCCTGTGCTCATTGCATGAGTTGGCTGTTTGAAACCTGGGGCTTATGCAGGGTTGCTAGGCTCGGCCTGGGAGGATGGGACTGGACCTGCTTGGACTGAGTCTACCAGGGTGATCTCAGTCCTCGGGGGGAGGCTTTGCCCTGGAGAAGGTGGGAATGGGGATGGGCTAGGAGGAAGGGGAGGGGGGAGAACAAGGGAATCCGTGGCTGATACGTAGAACTGAATTGTATTGTAAAATAAATAAATAAATAAATAAATAAATAAATAAATAAATGAATAAATAAAATGTTTTAATAACTTAAAAAAAGAAAGAGGAGGAAGTTTGTTTAAATCAGGAATTTTCATGTGAAAACTATAGAAAGGTTAATAATCAGAAAATGATTAAACTTCTTAAGCTATCATGTTAAAATTACCAAATTTAATACCACCTATCAAAAGGGAAAGAATAGACATAACTTGAAGAAAAGGTTAGACTCACTTTAAACATATCTTGAAAAAGAAATTAATTCATCATCTTTGAAATATAAGATCATAAAAATACAATTATATAAAGTTATTACAGCATTCATTTGATTCATAGCATTTTAATCATTCACATTTTATTTTTGAGGATTAAGTGATTGCCAGCTCTAAAATTAGAGTGCTCATCTTCTATCATCTATCTTTATAGTCCCCATTTTTAATTATAGTAGGACTGTTATAGTTTCAAAATTCATGATTATGTATGGAAATGTCAACCCAAGTGGCTAAACAAATGCTCAAACTCAAAACCCTGATAATGGCCTAAAAAACTTAGCCATTATTTACTTGTACATTTTTTTTTTCTTTCTAGACAGGATTTATCTGTATAGTTTTGGTGCCTATCCTGGATTTCACTCTGTAGACCTGGCTGGCCCCGAACTCATAGAGATCTGCCTGGCTCTTCCTCCTGAGTACTGGGATTAAAGGCATGTACCACTACTGTATGACTTGCACAATTTTAGCCTAATATTTTGTTGAGGAGTTATGTTCCATGGACTTTGGAATATGTCTAATAATCCTTGGTTTGTATTCCAACCAAACTGCAGGTTTTCGAATATAAATCTGCCACCTCAGAGTTGTAGAAAGGTAAGCACACTAATTAATCTCAGTAAGCAATAGTTTCTTTCTCCTTCTACAAGACAGAAACAAGAAAGTACCTATGTAACTATTTCAGTCTATTTTTCCTTGTTGTGACCATAAACGTGACAAGAAGCATCTTGGAGAAGGATGCATTCTATCTCAGTTTCAGAGCAAGGAAGGTATGGTAGTTGGCCCAGCTTCTATCCTGAGTGACATGTTCTTGTCATTGTCTTGGCCACCTCTCCAAGGACCAGGAGGGAGAGAACTAAACTGAATGCCATGGGTTAGAACCCATAAGCTCTCCTCCCATACCCTCTCTGTGAGTTTGGTTCCACAATCCCTCCAAAGAAGTTGCAGATCAGGTGTTCAAACACATGAGCCTGTGTAAATCATTTCACATTCAAATATTAGCAAGACTTCATTGGGTTTATGAAAAAAGTGAATAATATGACTTACATATATCTAGTACATAGTATAGTGTTAATAATAGTATGCAACAACCAACAACTATGTCTTTCTTGTTATTTTAATAGTAATATTTTAAAACTTATTATTTATTTATTCATATGTATGCATATATTTCTGTGACTATAGTTACACATATGTACACTTGTACAGGCTCTCCCAAGGCCAGGGGAGGGTGTCAATTACCTCCTTTATTACTCAGCACCTAGTCCCTCAAAGGAGATTCTCTTCTTGAACCTAGAGCTTGGTTTTCCACAGCTCAGGTTATTTAGCAGGCCGTACTGAGCCACATGTTTATACCTTACTTGGAGTTTGGGGTCATAGACATACTTGCAATGCCCTGATTGTTATTACATGGCTGTAGACAAATTGCTAAATGGTCTTACTAAATAAAAAACATGGAGCCAGGTATAGGGGTGAAACCCCAAGAGATCAGGGAAATAGGAAAAGCCACAAACTAACCTTACCTCACCGACACCTCAGCCACCAAAGAGAGCTACTTCCTGTATACTCATGCCTATACGCCTTTCTGTTCTGTTCTCTCATTTGCTCTCTCAGCCCAGCTACATCACTTCCTCTTCCTGCCCAGCTCTGTCACTTCCTGTCTGTCTGTACAGAACTCCAAACCTCTATGGTTGATGCTAGGATTCAAGGCATGTACCCCCATGCCTGGCTCTGTTCTCCAGTGTGGCCTTGAACTCACAGAGATCCAGACAGATCCCTGGCACCCAAGTGATAGGATTAAAGGCATGTGCTACCATTGCCTGACTTCTTTGTTTACTATAGTAGCCTGCTTTTCACTCTGATCCTCAGATAAATTTTACTGGGGCACAAAGGATATTGGGGGATACAATACATCACTATACAGGGGTACTAGAATCTGAACGCCAGTCTCCCTGATTACACAGCAAGCATTCTTTAACACTGAACCATCTCTTCATCCTTTTTTCTTTTCATATTCTCTGGCCCCCTATTTGTGCAATCTAACTTTCTAGAACATTTATTGCAAAGTAGAACTCAGTGTTTCTGATACCTGGGAGTATGAGAAAATTCCATGTTCTCAAACCCTCTATACTTAGCACCAGATTTTTATTTTTTATTTTTTTTTTTTTGCAGTTGAATATGTTTGACCAACTTTACAATGACTAACAATTGGTCCAACTGCAAAAGTGCTTATATTTTTAGGAATCTCCTTGATACACCCTCAGCTGAGAAACATTTATTTGCCTTTAAGAATCTCTCGTTTTGACTTCTCTTTTATTCCACAGTTCTAAAAATCATGGCTTATCACACCAGGTCCTCTTTCACTACTCTTCATGTCAGTATCCCTTCTAACCATTAATATGTTCAAAGAAGAATGGTACTAACAACATCATCTCAGCCATCCACGCCATCACCATTGCCATCATTTTCATTAATATAAGGATGACAGTGGAGAAAACATTTATTGTATTTAGCATTCAAGCTTTGCTTTTTAATATACATATATATTTATTAAATCAATAATAGACCTGATTGGTTGTTCCCAGGTCTATTATATTATCTCTATATTAAAGCATGTAAAAGGAGGTACATGAATTTTTGGACTTGCCCCAAAGTATCCTACAGCAAAGATAAATGAAGATATGGCTTATTCCAGAACCAAATTTCTTAATACCATTGTGACTACAAGAAGAAATCCAATGTTTTATAAATAGTGAGTATGTAATACCTAAGGTATTTTTAAGATATAAACAATATTTCTAAAGTATGTATTAGGGGAAACATAAGCCATGTAGCCCCATGAGGAAAAAACTGAATTACTACATAAGCTGAAGATACTTAAGCATCTCAGAACTTGCATGAAGAAACAATTTCAGTCTAGGCAGATGGCTTGGTGAGTACAGTGCTTGCCATACACGCATGAGGACTAGAATAGAACCCCAACACTCAAATACCAAAGCCAGAAGGGGCACAATACATCAACAGACTTGACACAGGGAATTGGAGAAAGGACGGTCCTAGTGGACTTATTTATACAAATCTGCATAAAATCGCAAGCTTCAGGGTCAGCATCTAAATTACTCAAAGAGCAAGATGATTGATGAAACACCCCCAAAATCCACTTCAGACTGCCACATGTATGTGCATGAGCTACTTCACATACAAAAACACATATCCACATATGCATGCACCATATACACACCCACATGGGACACACACAGAGGGAAAAAGTAAAAAGCCTGGTGTATATGCAAAGAGTAGATGTTAGAGGTACACTGAAATGTAAAAATTCAATGACTACCCAAGAATCTTGAGTATTCTGTTATTTTTAAAGGTGAACTAACGTGTTAAGCTATACTTAAAAAATCTTCTCTGGTTCAAGGAGCAATGCTGTGTTCTCCAGTTTCAGGGAGGCAGAAAGATAGGCAAACTATTCAAACAGTTTCAAAATCATTATCATGTCATGGAGTACAAGTTCTTGAAATAATTTTTATGTTTGGTCTTTGAGCATAAGTGAAGAATGTGAACATTCTATCACTATTTAAAAATATTTTTCTTAGGATGTTGAGATAGCCAAATGGGTAAGGATGCTTGAATCCAAGTCCAATGATATGAGTTTGAACCTCAGTACTCATGTAAAGGTAAAAGGAGAGAACTCATTGCACAAAGTTGTCTGTTGACCCCATATGTGCATATATACACAAACATGTATAACATGTATATATTCAATAAATAAATAAGTGAAGTAATAAAAATATACTGTCCTAGTTTCTTTTCATTTCTTTTTTTGTGGGGAAGAGTTGTTTCTTTGTGTTGCCCTGGCTGTCTTGGAACTCACTCTGTAGACCAGGCTGGCCTCGAACTCACAGAGATCTGCCAGCCTCTGCCTCCCAAGTGCTGGGATGAAAGGCATGCACTAACACTACCCAGCTATTGCCCTAGTTTTGTAATGACTCATAATTAAAATTGGCCTTTATTTGTGGTGTTTTGTGATTTATTACCCATTACTTAAGCATTATTGATGTCATAAGAGGACTGTAATATTCTAACCATGAGCATGCTAGGAATTTATATTTGGGTTGTATCCTTCAATAGTTAATACAATATTTAATATAGAAGAGCAAGAGAGAAATCTCAGAGAAAAATCCTCTAATATGATGATCCCAGTGAAGGTTCTTTCAAATATGTCCAAGCCTTGGACTAGAGAGATGGTTTGATAAATAAAGATACTTGCTGCTATTCCAGAGGACCTGATTTTAGTTTCCAACATCTGCATCGGGAAGCTCACAGGGCAGGTTGCAACTGGCTGTAACTTAAGCTCCAGAGATCTAACACCATATTCTGACCTCTATGAGAACCTAAACCTGGTCCTTACATACATGCAGATATACACATAAATGCAGATGTACAAATATAGGCATAATCTAAATTAAAAAAAAAATTTAACTACCTATGATATGTAGTCCAAATTTGTATCATATATGTTCTATATTATACATATATTTTAATTACTTGAATTATAGGTCTCAGTGCAATTTTTAATTGGTTATATGGGATATATATCTTGAATATTTTAAACAAGTAACCATGAAGCTACATATTAAGAGGAAATAAAGTTTTCAACCCACATTAAGAAGATTCTAAATACAATTCTAACAAAACTGAAATGTTAAAACTAAGATAAAGAAAAGAAAGCCCTTAAATTTCTGACAATTGTGTCATATTTTCCACCAGTCCTAGAAATATAAATGAGCATTCCAAAAGCACTGAGGTTTATTAAACCTAAATCAGAATTAATATGACTATCCCATGCTAAAAGTGGATAATTTAAAAGCTCATATTAATATCATAGTAAACAATTACTGAATCAAATCATTTTTCACTTTGTTCAAGTTCAGATTTCAGATAAGACAATGGCCTTGAAATACATCTTAGCATGCTAAGAAGGTTTACTATATGGCTATCTTGTATGTGCATGTGTCTATGTGTTTGAATTTTCATTTCTCCTGACTGACATATTATCTTCTCTTGTTCAATTCTCAAATCAAATATTAATAGCTATATTGGATTGACTAAGTGAATGTGTTGAAATTTCTATTGATAAATTAAGTACTTCCTTTAAAACTACATTTTAATATCAATTTTTCTGCATTATTCTTTCATGAGTAAAAGTGACAAAAGATGTGTTCATGGACTTTCTAAACTGAAGAATGAATTTTCATCTGGCAGCAGTGACAAATATAAGCAGTTTCCTCTTTGAGTACCAGAAATAAATCAGTAATGTTGGATTGAACATAAAAATAGAAAATGTCTACATCTGTATCATTTCAGTATTCCACAACTGAATTTCAGTTCAAAATTGAATTCATCAATGTCACTCTTAACAGAGACTGAGAAGACAGAAAAATAATAGTGACAAAAAGTGACAAAATCTATGAATGATATGTGTGCATGCATGTGTGTATGTGCTTGCCATTGAGTATTTGAGTATGTGCTGCATATCGACATGTGTATTTGTATGCATGCACATGTGTGTGCATTTGTACATCTATATGTATTTGCATGTATGTATGTGTTCATTATGTATGTGAAAAAATGGACATAAAAATGAGAATATCAGTGAAAAGGGAAATGTTCCCTTGAAAGAGTTGTCAAGATTGGAAAGTCTGGAAAATGAAATTTTAGGATTGGTTTTCAAGCAGGATACAACATGATCTTGAGTTAGTTAGAAATCATAGATCAGTTTCAAAAGCTTTTCTCTTCTTTTTAAAATATCACTTTTTTTGTTGTTGTTCATGCATTTGTATGTGTGTTACTTATGCAAGTGCCTGAGAAGGCCAGAATAGAGTGCTGGATTCCCTGGAGCTGGAGTTATGGGCAGTTGCATACTGCCTGATATGGGTTCTAGGAAACAAATTCAGATTTTGTGGAAGAACAAGACATTCTGAGAACCATTGAACCATTTCTCCTGCACCCCCCTCCCAAAAAAAAACTGTTTAACTAGAGAATATGGGCTGACTATTTTTAAAGTTAAATTTATTCATTTATTTTATATTCTGACTGCAGTTTCCCTTCCCTTCTCTCTTCCCTTTTTCTTCCCCCACTTCTACTGTAACTCCCCCACTGGTAATGTTCAGAAAGGGGCAGGTTTCTTATGGATGTCCTCAAAGCATGGCATATTAAGTTGAGGTAGGACTAAGCTCCGCCTCTCATATTAAAGTTGGACAAGGCAACCCAGTATGAGCAGGCTTTTGGTCTGACTTTAATACCTCAACCTGACTACTGTTTAATTCAACAAATATAGAGCATAAGAAGCAGTCTGCATGACAATGAGAAAGCAAGTGGATTAAATGAACTGACAGGTTATTAAAATAGTAGACCTTAAAAGATTGTCAATTATTGAATAAAAGAGGTAAACTTTTGCTAATGATTTTCCTTATTTCCTCTCTTATAGTCAATGTTCATCAATGAGTCTTCATTGGTCTCTACTCACAGTATTATTTTTTTTTTTCTTTATAAACAGACATGAGATTAGGGAGGAAGACAGAATCTCCCAAGGGAGGGGAAATAGGATAGAGAGTTACGAACAGATAAAGTAGCAACTAGAGTAGGAGAATTAAATGAGTAAAGGAATGGGAGAGAAAGTTGAAAGAGGAAATACAGGAATGGATAACTAACACGAAAGGCCTTTTGAAATAATCATAGAGAAAACTACTACTGCTGGGCAGTGGTGGCACATGCCTTTAATCCCAGCACTTGGGAGGCAGAGGGAGGTGGATATCAGTGAGTTCAAGGGCAACCTGGTCTACAGAATGAATTCCATGACAGGCTCCAACACAGAGGAAACCCTGTCCTGAAAACAAACAAACAAACAAACAAATAAATAAGAAACCTACTAATTGTGAAGCTTCCTATATTATACAAAAGCACTATAAATGGAGTTACCCTATAATAATAAAGACAATGTCCCAAATAGACATCTTATAGCACTAATTTAAACTTCCAGTGCCAGAAACTGTCTATATTTTATTGAATCATTGGTCAAAGGGGTACCATGCACCTCCCCAACATTGCAGGCTATTGCCGTCTATTGCATGCTCTCCAGAAGCTGATCCTATTGCTGAAAAGATTCCTTACTCATGAAACACAAAGAGGTTGAGCTGGTGTCAAACAAGAAGATCCACCCTAACTAGCATTCATTGTTCTGAAAGGTACTCTTCATACTACCAAAGGAAGAAGATAATTGCCAATATCACCAGCTCCAAATCCTGTGAACTGTAAAGGTGACCTGCCTGCAAGATATACTCATGCAATAGTGGCACCAGTTATGGGAATGATAAACCACTCTTTGATTGTATTGAAAGCCCATTTCATGAGAGAAATCCATATTTGATAATGTTAAAGTGGTCAGGAGCCTAAGATAAAACAAGTCATTGACCTAGAAGAAAATTTACTACTAGTATTCTGCTAAAGGAATTTTCTAAAACAAAATACTCCTAGTGATATATTGCTCAACCTTCATCAGAAAAGCTTCTTGAGGTAGATGAGAATCAACACAAAAACCCACAACAAAAAATGTTCAGAGATGTAGAGGCTTTGGAGCATTCAGTCCTAAATGGGATTTATCCATCCCCTCTTCTCAAGTCTCAGAAATCTATAAAGAAGAGAAGGAGTGACAGTTGCAAGATCCAAAGATGATGGATGACTCCAAGGAAACATTGTCTCCCAAAGACAACAGGATATGAGGTCACAGATGCTATGGCAGCACATACAAGACCTGGACAGGTTCACACCAGACAGGGTCTTAATACTCAGATAGAAGTGGACACTCAGTTTCACCCAAACCAATAAGCTATCTGCAACTGTTAATTGCTAGGAAAAGAAAACAATATGTTCAATCTAGTGGAGTGCCTATGAGTATATCAACCATACTCTAGGGCAGCCTAGTTTTCAGGAGTAGTTGGCTAACACAGAACAAACTCTCTGATTTATGTTTAATTCTTGTGGGATAGATAGATAGATAGATAGATAGATAGATAGATAGATAGATAGATAGATAGATAGATAGATAGATAGATAGGCAGACAGACAGAGAGATAGGTGATGATGGATGGATGGATGGATGGATGGATGGATGGATGGATAGGGAGTGGGCATAGAACATAATGTTGAGTGGGTAGAAGACAGGAAGGACCTGGGAGGGGAACAGTCAGAGGAGAGGAAAACAAATATTATATGAAAAATATAAATAAAATAAAGTAATAAATAGAGAAGTAATAGATGTAAAAATATACAATAATTGAATAGGAATATAGCACAGTAGTAAAGTGTTATACTAGTATTTAAAAGGTCAGCTGTTCAATCCCCAGTATAATTAAATAAATTGTATTTAAAAATAAAATAAGATTGTGAAGTCTCTATCAATTAGAGAATGTTCTAGAGAAAACTTAGTTTATGTTTTTTTCTTAAATCACTAGCTCCACAAATAAATCATCTTAGCATATTGTAAGATGATATAGATAGTTTTATTCAACAACTTGATCAAAATGGACCATATCAGATATCAGTTGTCTTGGAATCAAGCCCTAATTTATCATTTTATTTTATTTATTTTTTTATTTTTATTTATTTATTTATTTATTTATTTATTTTGGTTTTTCGAGACAGGGTTTCTCTATGTAGCTTTGCGCCTTTCCTTGGACTCACTTGGTAGCCCAGGCTGGCCTCGAACTCACAGAGATCCGTCTGCCTCTGCCTCCCAAGTGCTGGGATTAAAGGCGTGCACCACCACCGCCCGGCCTAATTTATCATTTTATAAAGCAACTCATTGACACAATATTTGGCTTCAACTGTCTGGCCCAATATTATTGCTTGGAAGTTATTCATTAAGCTACTTCTCTATATTTAGAAAATAATTTTAAAACATATTGAGTCTTTTCAGCATCCTAGTTGCATCATTTAATTTAAAGGTAGTATAGCAATGACTTTATCTTTTTTTGAATGAATAATTGAAATGACGGATCCATCACTAATAAAGACAGAGGTCACATTGCTTAGTGACAAAGATACCAAGAATGTTTTTAAGTCCATCTATATACTGAGTCATCAATCTCTATAACTATACAAAATGTCTACCAGTATTACTGTGAGAAGAAAAGACAAGGAAAACTGAGACCCAAACACATGTAATTTGCTTGATAGCAAATAAAGTATAAATGAGAGAGCCAAATTTGAAGTCTATGTGATTTGGCTCTAAATACCAAGTTCTCAAAAATGCTAAAAATATATTATATCTGCACCAACAGAACAAGTTTTATAAAAAGGAATCAGAAACCATAGAAACTAAAAAGAAAATATTCAAATATTTATGCCTTCACCAAACACCATCATAGAGAATAGCCAAGGAATTTAGGAAGAAAGTAAGCTTGTCATGTTCATAACTTTTTATTAAATGTATCGAAATAAAACTATCTTAAAAGGACGTTTTAGTGGTCTAGATATTAAATAAAGAAGCTGAAGATCAGATTAGTGCAAACACCAAGGAAGACATCTCTATGTGGCAGCAGGCCACTGGGGCCACATCCAGTGTATTTATATATTGAGTCCTTGATCCATTCAATACCAGTTAAACAGTTAAATACTTTCCCTCACTACAAATATTTTACAACCATTCTTTTAAAGCACAAAAAGTGAAAACAATGGCACAAGAGAGCAACTTGTTCAAATTGGAACAACATTCCATGATGTAAATTAGACCTGTGAAGTTCTACTTTAAGATACTCTACTATCCTGATGAACTGTCTTTGGATTTTTCAGTAGGGCTCAAACCAGTGTTAACAAACATAATGAGAAGTTGTTGTTTTGGACTGAGCTCCTGTAATAAGCACCAACAGACTAGATCATTTTATATGCACATAAGCAAACTGGCACAGGGAGGAGCGAAGAGACCCCCCAATTTTCCCATTAAAGCCATAAAACTCTACTCTTCTTGAATACGTTCAAGAAGTAAAGACTGTTTAGCTCATAAAAAGCATTGTCTGACATACAGATCTCTTTCTTATTGTCCTGTTTTCTTGTTCTTACATTACAAAGCCCACTATTCTGTCAATCCCAGTGAGTCTTTAGTCTGTTTTATAGATATGAGATCGATGGGTTCGTAAATCCCAAATGTAAACCAATTAGATTTATATATAAATTTGTTGTGATTCTGCCTTTTGGCAGTAATGATCTGCTGACTGTTCTAACTTGCAGATGCTCTTTATGACTTAGATGCAACTGCTGACTCAGGGAAAGTTGAAGAAAGAGTTCATTGACATCATGAGTTATTGGCCCATCATGTACACAGCCAGTGTGTCCCTAATGGTCAACAGTAACCTGGCATGGATTTATGAGACGCCATTGATTCCCTTAACCTGACATTCCCTTGAGTTTTCTATAGATATAAAACATCATGCCAAAGAAAAGATAAATTGATAGCCACTTAAAACACTAAAAGTAACACTTTTTCAGAGTAGTTTTAGATAGAATTTTGTTAATGGAAATGATCATTATTCTGAATAAATTTAGCATGAATATAACCCATGCAAACAGCAAAATAAGAAATAAAGAAAGGATAATAACAATAAAATAATAAAGTTCTCTTTTGCATCTTTATTTTTTAAAGGTCTCTTTACTTGACAAGGTACTTTGAATATAATAATTTCTTTTACCTTATCATTTTTTTATATCCATATAAACAGGGCCCATTCTGCTTGATGTTAGGATCCAATACTTAGCTGTCAAATGAAAAGATTAATTTTTAAGACAAGGTGACAGAAGAAACAGTATCATCTAGCAGAAAAGCAGTAGATACTCTTCTCTTTGAAGAAGCTCCATGCAAGTCCCCTTATTCCACTTAGAGTAACTTGACTGCTTTATTCATGAAGGTGGCTTTTAAATTCCTCAAAGACCATCCTTTGTTTTCAGATCTTCAGAGAAGACTTCTAATACCCAGTGTCAAGGGCAAAGCAGAATCTGTGATCTGCAAGCAACCCAACTCATCAGCATTAATTATTGCTGAGCCAGACTTGTAAACAAATGCAATCAGATATTTAAAGCATCAGCCTCAGTGAGGATGCCACCTATTTTTCTGGCTGCTCATTCCCAGTCTGCCTAAGGCTCTCTTCTCACCCATCAATGGTTGGCTTTCCATGCTTCTAAGCACTCCTGATTTATAACTTGTGTTTTGCTTTCTCTCTGGGTGGGCACATCTGCTTCCTGGCTTTAGCTAAATTCTCTATTAAAATGAATTCTAATTAAACATTTCAACCATCCTACACCTGTATTCCTGACTGCCACCAGTGAAACTCAAACCACCATTTGAATATGGGTTCATACTCTTCTTCCTTCTGATTGATGTGTGCTACTACCCTCCAGCCTTCTTTCTGATTCTTGGCCAATGTCACCACATGGCTTAACTGAAGTTTTTAAAAAGGAAATTTCAGGGGTAACTATGACTCTAGGAGCGCCCTTCTTTCCACACTATTCCACCACACACAGTCATCAAATCTCCTCAGCCTAGTCACAGAACTCTCTAGAAATTTTTTTCTAATTAGTTGACTACTACTTAATGTCAACTTCTTCCAACGACTAACCTGAGTGATTCCTATCCCTAATCAGTCTGTCCCTAACCTCACTAATCACATTCATACAAGTGTTATCTTTTTAAACATCAAAATTTTGTGGACAGTGAAGATGACTTTTATCCTAAACTATTTGATGTAAGTGAATGAGACCCTGAGTTCTATCTGTCGAAGTCTTATTTTAAAAAAAAACCCAGAAGGCCATGCAAGCAGATCCCTGAGACTCCCTGGCCAACTAGCCTTGTCCACTTGGTGAATTGCAGGCTAGTGAGAGATATTGATTCAAAAATCAAGGTAGACAGCTTGTGATAGGACACTTAAGATTGAACTCTAGTCTCTGCACATGAGCATGCACACACACACACATACACACACACACACACACACACACACACACACACACACCACAAACTGATAATTAAATATCTTACCCCTTTATTTTCATAATCATATTGAGTAATCAAGTTTTCAATTGAAATATTGACAAATTGCTTTTGTGAACGTAAGTTTGCTTGATGTTGATGTCAACTTAAAGCAGTTTAGTCTAGAATTCATGAAAATGGTTAGGATCTACACAATAAATAATTTTCTGATGATGTTATTCGTAAATTTTACAATTTGGACTAACTGAAAATTATTAACAGCTCATGATGAGTGCCTCAACAATTAGTGGCATAGAGCATGTGTGGAACACATGCAAAATAGATGAATACATGTGATATTTCCTGCAGACAACACTTGCAAACATAGAGCATCCTTCTCACCTGCTTTTAGAGAAGCTTCTCTACTTGGTGTTGTATTCTTGCTCTTCTGTGCCTAGCTAAGCCTCACTTCATTTTCTTCAAAATTCAGCTTGTTTGACCTTTGAATGTTCACTTGCTGTTCAGTAACTTGACAAATATACACTGAACAAATGCTGAAAACCTTGTTATGTAGCAGAGAGGGAACACAATTTAACACGAACAATTGCATATTCCTGTGTGTCTTTTCTTACATATTCACACACAGAAAACATGTAGTTTTCTGTCTCCTCCCAAGATTTTGGTCCATAATATT
Organism: Peromyscus leucopus; assembly: GCF_004664715.2. Taxonomy (NCBI): domain Eukaryota; kingdom Metazoa; phylum Chordata; class Mammalia; order Rodentia; family Cricetidae; genus Peromyscus; species Peromyscus leucopus. Next base: position 60,077,549 of record NC_051075.1, on the reverse strand, counting down.
ATTATATAACACTTATATCATTTGTATTAATTTGTTAAATATCTTTAAGTTAGAATCTGCTTTGCTTCAAACCATATTATATTAAATTGTCTGTGTTAACTTAACATTAATACACTTCCCCAAGCAAATAGTGAATCACAAATAAATGGCGGTTATACGGTTATAATGAGTACAAAATAGAAAACTTTTTTCAATGTTTTCTGATCAGATCCTCAAGTTGAAATGATAACCTCATGTTATTTCAATGAAGTATATTAAATGAAGTATTTAACATCAGCTTACTTACAAGAAGAGAGGGTTGTTTGGGCCCACGATTCTGACGGTTCTAGTTCATTTGCTTTGGGTCTCTGGGAAAGGTAATGTATCATTGGATGATGCTTGTCATAGAGTAAACAACCCACATTGATCCAGAAAGCAAAAGGAGAATGAGAACCCAGGGAAACACATTTTTTCAATGTCATGTCCTAGTAACATAGTCCAGTCACCAAATCTCACCTCCCAAAGGTTCTAGTACCTGTGAAGAGCCATAGGGAGCAAGCTTTTACCACCTAGGCCTGTAGAAGGCATTTATACAAAATACATCAGTCTTTTACATAGTGATGGTGGCACTGACCTCAGTGACATCTCTTTTCATCCAGAAGGACATAACCTGCTTTACAGAGTTGTTGTATTGTGTTATTGAGATCCTTTCTACATGTTGACATCCAGGTATGCCAGCACCATTTGTTGAAGATGCTTTCTTTTTTCCATTGTACAGTTTTGGCTTCTTTATCAAAAATCATATGTTCATAAGTGTGTGGATTAATGTCAGGGTCTTCAATTCTATTCCATTGGCCTATATGTCTTTTTTTTTTTGCCAGTACCAAACTGTTTACATCATGAGGTTTGCAGGCAAATGGATAGATCTACAAAAAAAAATCATCCTGAGTGAAGTAACCCAGACTCAGAAAGACAAACATGTTATGTACTCACTCAAAGGTGGATACTAGATGTAAAACAAAGGATGACTAGACTGCTACTCACAACAGGGAGGCTACCTAGTAAAGAGAACCCTAAGAAAGACACAGGATCACCCAATGACAGATAAATGGATGAGATCTACATGAGCAAACTGGACATGGGGGGGCATGAAGGGCAAGGGTCGAGGGGAAAGAGAGCTTAGGGGAGTGGGAGATCCCAGCTGGATCAAGAACAGAGAGGGAGAACAAGGAAAGAGAGATCATGATAAATGAAGACCCCATGGGAGTAGGAAGAAGCAAAGTACTAGAGAGGTCCCCAGAAAACCACAAAGATACCTCCACAATAGACTACTGGCAATGGTTGAGAGAAAGCCCAAACTGACCTACTCTGGTGATCGGATGGCCAAACACCCTAACTGTCATGGTAGAACTCTCATCCAATGACTGATGGAAGCAGATGCAGACATCCATGGCCAGGCCCCAGGTAGAGCTCCAGGAGTCCAATCAGCGAGAAAGAGGAAGGTTTATATGAGTGAGAATTGTTGAGACCAAGATTGGAAAAAGCACAGGGACGAATAGCCAAACTAGTGGAAACACAAGAACTATGAACCAATAGCTGAGGAGGCCCGAACTGGATCAGGCCCTTTGGATAAGTGAGACAGTCGATTAGCTTGAACTGTTTGGGGGTCCCCCAAGCAGTGGGACCAGGACCTGTCCTTAGTGCATAAGCTGGCTTTTTGGAGCCTGCGGTCAATGCTGGAACACTTAGCTCAGCCTGGGTGAAGAGAGGAGGGGACTGGGTCTGCTTCAACTGAATCTACCAGGCTGAGCTGAATTCTCAGGGGAGTCCTTGCCCTGGAGGAGAATGGGGGTCAGTTGGGGGGAGAGCATAGGGGGAGTTGGAGGAGGGAGGACAGGGGAATCCGTGGCTGATATGTATAATTAAATTAAATTATAAAATTAAAAAATAATAATAATAAATAAAAAAGATCACTTATGAAATTGGTACATTTGGATGTTTATCAGTTATTTTCCTGTTTTTCAAATTTAAAAGTATAATAATAAAAATATTCAGGAGTAGATTGGATAAACAAAGAGCAAAAATAAGTATGAACTAACAAAAGTCCTAAGGAAGACTTTTCTGAGAAGTGTTTGCCACATGAGCCACATGAATATGATCCCCAGCACCCATATGAAAGTGGAAGAAGTAGGCCATGTCCAGAGTTACCCTATGATCTGCACATGTGCATCATGCCAAAAGGAGTCCTGCCTCCTAAAACAAGACAGACAGCCCCTGAAAAACTGACACACAATTTTGACCTCTAGCCTCCACATGCAGGCACAGACATAAAATTTAAATATTAATTTTACCTTTAAGAAAATGACAAAAATATATGAATACTTTTTTTCCATTCTTAGAAATTGAATCCTGTACTGGGTGGTAGAGTGATATTCTAAGATAATGCAGTGTCACCTGCCATTCCCATGTGGGTTCATTCACAGTGTGTGATGGTGGGAATCATTCCTCATCATCCCTGATGCCCCCTACCTGGGGTAATAGCTTATGACATTGAACTTGTGATTGATTATGAATTAAATAAGCAATGTTACCACTGTCCTCTAAAGAGGTTTAGTAGCTTAGAGGGCTAGGTTAAATTTAGTCAAAAGAGCCATTTATTGAGTTTAAAGTTGTGCTTTTGATCTTGGCATACAATGCCTGCATATGCATAAAGTAAACTCTACCCTCCCTTACCCCTGGCAAGTAGGTTTCTACTGTACTTATTTACCTGTACTATGAAATAATTAGAACTGGTATGGTGGTCTACATCTGCATTTTCAGTGCTTGGGTGACAGAGGTAAGAGGTTACAAGTTCAAGACCAGCTTGTGTTACATGTTGAGTCCAAAGCAAGATTGATACACCTAACTAGACTCTTGGTCTCAAAACAAACTTTCATTCTTCCTTTATTTCCCTGATTGACATGTTAGTTTCATGAGTACAGGGACCATGACAGTTCTGAGATGAAAGGCTATGTAATGCTCACTGGGTATTACTATGTAGGCTTATTTTTTCCTTTAGTAAGAATCTAATAAATTCAATACAGTTGTGGCATAGTTACAAAGAAGGAGATGGGGAGAGAGAGAGAGAGAGAGAGAGAGAGAGAGAGAGAGAGAGAGAGAGAGAGAGAGAGAGAGAAATGGAATCCTGTACTCGTGAGTCGGTCTAAAATTTCTTGTTTCATGATTTCATATACAAACATGGTATTGCTTTTGGCACTGTGTAAGTCCATCTTGTTTTCACTTCATAAACTGAATGAAGTCATGGAGCAACTCTTCTGGCCAGGTCATAACAATATATTTTACAGCATATTAGTCTTTTCATATCATATTGACTTCTCGTGCTGCAAAGCTTCCAAAGCCGCAAGAGAAGTTAATTCTGTGCTAGGGAACAGAAGTCTCCAATTAAGTGTTAAAACATTAGTCAAGGCAAACACGGATCTGATACTTCAAAATAATCATCTCACACTTGAAAGCACTGAGTTCTTCAGGGCTAGGGTTGTGTATGATGAAAATATCTCAGAAACAGTGATGGGAACCTACAGTAAAGGCAGGTGCCAAAATGAGAAATCTTGGCAAGTATTGACCCTGAAGTGTGTCATCATTAGAAAAATAATCACTTTAAATAACTCAAAAGAAAATTGATTTTATGAAGTGACATAAAGAAAAAATGTTTATGCTAAATTTTAAGAAATAGATCAAAACCATTCTTCCTTCAGAATTCTGAATCTTTCATCACAGAACATTGTCAGTGCTGACTCACATATGAGGACCCTTGCTCACATTATTAAAATAATGTCTCATAATCAGTTTTTGAACATTTATATCTTGAATGTTATATTTGAATCATCCCCACTGTCACAAGTATCTTTGCCAACTTCCTACTCCCTCTCAAATTCATAATCTTTAATTATTGTTCTCATACAATAATTATGGTGTGTGTGTGTGTGTGTGTGTGTGTGTGTGTGTGTGTGTGTGTGTGTGTGTGTGTTTAAGGCCCATTACTTGGGGTTGGATAATTTTAGAGTATATTTTATGGAGAAGATCTATTCTCGATATTTCATCAACGATTAATTGCCTGTAGCTCTTTATCTTAGAGTGTGACCTTATGAGATTTTCTCCATCCATGTTGGCATCCAGGTTTTGTTTAAGCAGCCATCCTGTTGAAATCTCATGGATGTAGCTTCCCTGTCCTATGTAGGTGAAACTCTCTCATAGCAGAGATGTATTGTAGCTAAAATTTTCTTGGTACTGTTCAGCTCCTGCGGCCCTGAGGCTGGCCACTTGGACCCAGGTAAACACGCAGAGACTTACATTACTTATAAACTGTATGGCCATGGCAGGCTTCTTGCTATCTAGTTCCCACATCTTAAATTAACCCATTTCTATTCATCTCTAAGTTGCCATGTGGCTTGTGGATTACCAGTACTTTTGCATCTTGCTTCCTCTGTGTCTGGTTCGTGACTCCTGACTCAGCATTCTTCTTCCCAGAATTCTCTTCTCTGCTTGTCCTGCCTATACTTCCTGTCTGGCTACTGGCCAATCAGCATTTTATTTATCAACCAATCAGAGCAACACATTCACAGCATACAGAACATATACAATGCATTGCTGATCTGGTTCTTACAATCTATACTCACAAACTTCCACAATGTTCCCTGAGCCTCGGATGTAAGGATATGTTGTGGGCATATTAACTGGAGGTGGGCAAAACACAGTCAGTTGTTCTTTGCATTTTGACTATTTATGGGTTTCTGTCATAGTTTGCATTTGTTGTAAAAAGAAGCTTCTTTGATAAGAGTTGAGAGCTACACTTATTTGTGGGTATAAGGGTGAATACTTAGACTGTAGTCAAAAATCATAATGATTTAGGAAAGTAAGAGCAGTAGGTTTTCCTCTTCTCTAGTGTTGATGACCTCACCAGCCATAGGTACTTATCTAGGTTTACTTGGGTACTTATTCAGACAAAGTATCCCCTCCTACCAAGGGGGGATTAATCTGATTACACAGCTGCTGGATAACACCAAGATAAAAAGTACTACATACCCCTAAAGAAATCTTGCCAGGCTGTTCGTTTGTATGGTTTATAGTCTATACAGGTAGATAGGTCTAATGGTTGCTCTTCACTCTTGGCAACTTGCATAATACCTCTAGATACTATGCTTCCAGGTTAGTTCCAGACAGATTCTTTCAAATCTTATGACTGAAATATGTGATGTCTTCAAAACTTTCAATTTTGGGAGGTAACCAAGGATAATGGCAATAGATTATTTTGTTTATGGAGCTTCTTAGAATCCCTTGGCTATATTTTTAAGAGAAGTTTCTATAAGATGGTCCCTGATTTTTTAGGTGGCCTTTAGTTTTTTAATTAGTGAAATAGTAGGGTAATTTCAGTTAAACTATATACAACACACACATGTTTTCCTGTTTTTTTTTTTTTTTTTTAATCAAGCATTGCTGGTATTATTTATCCCTCTTCTCAACCTCTCTATTTCCCTCTCTCCCCTAGCTAAAGTGCCTCTGTTATTGTTCCCAGATCTCCCTTTTGTTTCCATTTTAAATGCCTTTGGAGAAGTCTTAAATCAGTCCTTAGATTAGGGTATGCAGTAGAAACTTCTCAACACCCTACTTTAAGTCTTCAAACCACTCATCAATTTTTAAAATAGAGTGACTGAGAGAGGCCAAAATAAAACAACAGAATTTTAATCTGTTTTATTGCTCTGTTCTTCAAATCTATGCTTGTTTAGGTTTGTAAATTCTAAACAAAGTATAAGCTTCAAGAATGACTATTTCCTTTATTTATAAAAAGCATTATATTTTAAAGAAAGCTTACTTGTAAAATGTAGCCACAGCAAAAAGAGAGAACTCTTGTGCACCCTTGATCAGGCACATGAGCAGTTATTAAACTTTTATTCTAGTTTGCTCCTTTACAGAAAACATTCCATATCATCCCAGAGAAGGAATGAAGTGGTAGTACAGAGAGCTCATTTTCTCCATCAGTAAGGATTTAACTCTCTTTCTAAGTGCTGTCTGCTGATTAAATTAGGCCTAGTTAGAGGATCTAAATTCTGTTTCCTTTCCTACAATAAAGTGGTTTTGTATTTCAAACACAGTTGTGAAATACTTTCACAGTAACATCTACCATACCATTTAAACACCAGGATGCCAAAGTCTAGCCAGTTAACATATAAAACAAAACAACAGCAGAAAAAAATATAAGGTAATTTATAATGGAAAATTTTGGTTTTCTGCTTTCTATGTATTATCAAAAGTACTTTAGTAAACATTTTTTTCAGGTTTCCCTGGGCCTATTTTTGTTTTGTTTTGTTTTGTTTTGTTTTGTTTGTTTGTTTGTTTGTTTGTTTGAATGTGCAACTGAGCATCTAAATACTGGGTAAGTAGAGAGCCCTTTGGAAATAGTCTGAGGAAATGCCAATAGGTTTTCAAAAGGATTACAGCACTTCAAATCACCCTCTTTGTGGGGAATGGCTATGAAAGTTCCAATTCATCTACATCTTCATCTGCACACATTTCTCTCTTTCTTTGATTTTACAAAGCATAGAAGGGTATCTCATGGTGAGTTTACTGTGCACTTATTTTGTGGCTAATGGTGTTAGGTACCTTTTCTGTGCTCATTTATGAATCTTGTGAAGTCTCTGCTTGCTTTGCCTACCAGGGTAACAATGGCCTCAGGTAACAAGTAGAGAAAACTCCCTCCTTTGTTCCATTTTCCAAAGGGGATGGTGAGAAGGGGAGTTGATGGAAACAGATACTAACAGTTTTTTTTTTTAAGTATTTGGTAGAATAAACCAGGAAAGTTATAATTAATTTTCTTATGTCAGATGAGGTTTTCAATTTGTAACTTTCTTCAATTTATGTTTGGTTTTATGTATTTTCCTACTTCACTTATTTTGGTACCAGCCTTGGCTTTTTCCTTCTTTTTTATTTGCTTTGAATGTAGCTAATTTTATATTCCTACTATATTATACTAAAATTTAGGTTGTTGATTTTTGTTGATTTGTAAAGAATGTGCATGTTCATAGTTATAAATAACTTTTATAAGTCTACTTAACCCAAATTCAATTATTTTGCTATGTTGAGTCAACTTTTTATTCTTTACAAGGTATATTTTCCAATTTTATTATGCTTTCTTCTTCAGCTTCTTGATGCTTACCACAGTTTCATTGAAATATCTTTGAGAATTTGTCAATGAAAGTGTAGTAGTAGTTAATATTTTCATAGGTAGTCAAAGTTTATCAGTAAGAAAAAAATGTCAAAAGATGTGTGTTTTTTTTCTGATCACAGTGGAATTAAACTTAAGCATTTTCTTCTTATTAATTTAGCACCTCACTTTATAATAGAACATGAGGTCTCTGTAGAAAAAGAATGAACGTCCATTTGAAATTCAGGTATACTCACTATCATCAAGTAGATCATTCTTTGGATGTTTGTCACGTCTACTATCAAGCACTTCTGGTAGACTCTTCATTTCATTTATTGAAAATATTACCAGAAGATTTTTCTTTTGTCATATTTTATGTTTCATAGTTCTGTCTTGATATGTTGTTCAATTTGATGAGGCACTGCTAGGCTTCCAGGTACTTTGTGTGCCATCTCTACTGCTTTGGATACATTTATGTGGGTTATTTAAAAGTCACTGTCCCCCCAATCAAGTACCTAAGTCCCTTAAAAAATCATTTTTGTGTATTTCATACTAATCTTCATGTACACCCTCACATGCTATATTTCTTTGAATGTATATTCAGTTTTGTTTAAATTGAGACATTTTAAAACAGTATGTTGTAGAAACTATATTTCTTTCTTCTTCAGATTGATAGTGCCTGCTGGGTTGCATATCTAATTGCTACTGATCACGAAAAATTACTTCTGGGAAGTTTTCATCACCTGTAATGTGCAGCCACTGAACAATGAAACACCAGTAGATATATAATTGTTTCACCTTTTAGTCTGTCTACCTAGGGGTTTGGGTCATCACAATCAACTTTCTGATTAAAATCATTCTTAAATTCTTCATTTACCTTTCTTTGGACATCTGGGTGACCTGAGACTGCTGTTCTACGTTGACAATTTATATCTCTTCCTTACATTGAAGAATAACTAATCACCAGAATCTTTTCTCATTCCATGTTTTAACCATTCTCTATTTATCACTGGGCATATACAGACTATGTGACTCTTCAGTTGTATTGCCTACATTGAAGATGAATTGCTCCTGGGTCATAGTAAAGTATTTTTCAGCTACTAGGTGGAAAACGGTCATTTGGAACTTCTTTTGTCAATAGTACCCAGACAACGACCATGCTTGTGAGTTTGTGTCTTCATGTCTGTCCCATGATTGTTACAGAGAAGATTCAGTCTAGTGTGTATGTACCCCCTTCTCAATCTCCAGCACTAAGAGTCATTCCTGCACCCTTCAAGTTCTTTCTTCTGTGGTGTGTGTGTGTGTGTGTGTGTGTGTGTGTATGTGTGTGTGCTTGTTTGCTTGGTTTTTTATACCACCTGTCATGAAATTAAACAGTCTCTCTAAATAAAGATAGTTCCCTAGTGCACCACCAAGGAGTTAATTTTGTTTAAGGCTTTTGTTTCTGAGATGCAGGAGCTCTGAACTGTTGCCTAGAGGTACAGGAAATTTGCTTCTTCTGAAGTGACACTTTGTAAGTGGGTACAAGGAAGATGTTAACCTTGAATTTTTCTAGCTTGCCTCTCTTAGTGTAGGAGCTCTCATCATAGGACCAGTGAACCAGCATTTCAGTATAATGATGTCAGTATTCTCTGCCTGCCATCCTGGACTAAAGTTGGACGAGGAAGACAGAAATGGACTCCTCTGCTGTACCTGTCTAGCACAAAGTTTCTACAGTGTGCTTCAGCAGATGGGAAGAGATACTTATACCCTGATCCTTCTTAGGAGAAATATCTCTAAAATGAAAAAATCTGGCAAGGAGAGAGCCATCTCATCAATAATATGAAGACCTGGTGCATTCTATAAAACAAACCCAGAGTTAGGAGAGTAGACATAGGTGAGAGTTCAGAGATGCATATTGTTCATAACAATAATTAGTTGAATGAATGTCTTCCTTTGCTGTAGCCAGAGGCTGCACTTTTGGGGACTGATGTTTTTAAAATAGATTTTTCTATTTACATGATGGGTTGTTGAGAAAAAGAGTTTATTGCACCCTTGTCTCTCTCTCTCAGAATTCCATCTGAAAACTTGTTACTAATACAATGCCTGTTCTCAGATCTCAATTATGAAGTTTGTACTCTGGCATTTCAAATATGCAACTTTGAAAGTAGACTTTTGTTCTTGAAATACTGTTAAATAGTGACTCTACACAAAAGTTTGGTTCTAATAGATGCTATGCAAGGTTATTCTTTAATACATCTCTCTAAAACATTATGTGAAATTATATATATATATATATATATATATATATATATAATTTATAAATAAGAATCACAGACACTATTTAATATTAAATATAATAGGAACTATTACTATTAGGTATTATTTGTTACAAAGATGAATAAAATATAGGTTCTGACTTGAAGGGACTTGTAGTCTAATGAAAAAAGTTCAAAGAGAAAATTTGAAGGAAATATATTATATATATGGTCATTTTAAACATCAAAGACATATATAGTAATAAAATAAATAAAACAAAAACACCAGTAAACATAAATGAAAGCCAATCAGCTTTTTATAAGTTAATAATTCACTTGGATCAATTATTCAGTAGACATTTGTTATGTGTTTTGGATATTCATCACACTCTTTATCATTCCTTCCAAGTTTGGATCAACTGAAAACAAAACATAAAATCAGACAGATGGAGAGAAAAATGGAAATTTTATTACTTATAAAGCTGGGCTAGCTGGTACAAATTAAATATGTGGTCATAATCATATTTCCTGTTACTTTAACTTTTAGGCACTGAGAACTGCTCAGTGCCCTGTACTCAAGTCCCACATGGTTGGAGACTGACTACAATCTTAAGGCATGAAAGAACAAAAGGACAGAACCATGTGAGATTGATGGACAGGCTGCTCCAGATCAGGCACATTTACTCACACTTTGAATCTTAGCAACAAAAATGTTCAGAAAGGTATTGCAAGTTTAAATCCCAGTTTGTGAGGTTATATGTGTTCATATTAGGGTCTAAGTGGTCAATAGTGAGCAATATAAGCCCAAAGTTCCTGACCTCAAGGAGCACAGAGTCTTGTGACAGTCCATTAAAAACAACCATCTTCCCTGTATAAAGGCACACCATTACAATCTGGTGATATCTGCTTATATTCCCTACTACATTTAGTTTCTGTAGTACTCATAATATTAATATGTAAGTAAAACCTGCATAACATAAAAATATCTTTATTTATAAGTTATTTTAAAATACCCTTCTGAGTAATAGAAATGGCAATTCTCATGGAATAAACAATCCTTTGTTCCTATGGACCCTTCCAGGATATTGTACTATGCAATATGTAGTAATGATATCCCTATACATTACATTATTTTGTGAATTGGCCCTATGTCACTCTATTTAAAATGAAACCTGCTGCTTCCATACTAGACAGAACATGATCTTGTTTATCTCTCCTCTGCCCATTAGATGTTCAGAAGGTTACCACCTGATTTGTGGTATTATGGTGAAGTTTTGAGTTCATCAACCAACTCTCCACTAGTATTTTATGGAGAGAAGGTATTTTGTCTCCATCTAAATTAAATCACAGTATCTTTAGAGCAAGTATGTCTTCTTTGTCTGTATGCTTTACTAAGGCCCATGCACAGTTAACATACTCCATAAATATTCTTAGATAATATTTATAGCAAATTTTACATGGAAGCAATTTCATCAGGGTCACTGTACCGTGTAGATTTAAAGCTACATAAATTACAATAGCTACTCACTTTGTGATATTTTACCTACAAAAATCTGTGATCCAAAGCAATTTTTAAAGTCTACTCAATGTTTTTGGCTTTCATGAAAAATATTCAGGAATGACCTAGTGTCATTTCTAAATCTCTGGATGTGAAACAGGACTGTCACAAATTCAAAGTAAAATTACTCTGAGTTAAAAATCTATATAAATGGGACATGGTACATCTAAGCTCAAGTCTAATTTTGATACTGTCTAACTTTGGACTTCTATAAATCTTAGTTCCCTCACTTATAGAATGGATATCATAACATTAATTATACCTAATCCCATCTAAGACTAGAAATTTAGTTTATGTTCAATATTACTTAGCTGGAAGAAATTATAGAGGAAAAATAGAAATTAAAATGTCTGGGATGGGAGTATTCTCATTTTCAGGAGTTGTAAAGTCCTTGCAGATAGATCTGGAAAACAATATAGAAGTATTGTGAACAGAAGGAGGAGAAAGAAAGGGTGTTTGGAATGCCAAAACATAAGTGAAAGTTTATGGACTTTGGACACTGGATTGAATGTCACTGCCATTGCACCAACACTCAATTATGTATTCTCAGTTTGAAGAAAGTTTTTGTTGACAGGAAAGATGTAGTTTCTTTGAAATTTATATAAATAAAAAGCTATCAGTGAAAAATATGCATTGCCTCTTCTGTATTAACTAAAAGAGGTTATCTCAACCTTTTGGCAAGAAGGTGGACCTTGTTCCAATTTGTCAAGTCTACTGTATCTCAGGAGGTTGGCACTTCACATTGTCAAAGTAAGCAGCTTCTGGGATCATTGAGCTATCTCCCCCTTGCCACAGCGTCATGTTCTTGAGTACAGTTCTATTGTGCATTTGGCAGTCAATGACCATTTCCTTTTAGGAAGAGACTATTTGGCTGGCTTTCATCCATAGTCTTATTTCTAATTAACAAGTGGGCATTTTCACTTGCATAGCTGCCTTTTATAAATTGAGTGATCAGTTGCAGAGCTATTGTTTAACTCAAATTGCTCTCACACAGCAGGGTTCCAGGAACCAAGAAGCTTAGAAGCAGATCTGTGAATATCATAATTGTAGAGGATAGACCCAAGGCTGTGCTTTCTGTCTGGTCACCCACTGACCTCATGAGGTCACTCTCAGTCCTACTGTAGCACAACCCAAAAATATGAGCACAGAAAATCTCTCTCCGTTCTAGCCTCAGAGAAAAATACCAACAATACAACCACAGCATTGGAGTCTGGTTAAAACCGTGCTTCTGTTTCCTATAAGAAAATCATATCTCTGATGCATTGCATTGTCATAGAGTAAAGCATTAGGAAGTAATGGAGATTTGGAGGAAAGAGAGGAGTCGAAGGAGAAAATAAAATATGAAAGTTGAAATAGACATACTTAACATTAACCAAACCATGCCAATGAGTACATCTTTTCTTTTACTCCATATGCTAATTGGAAAATGTATGGCAGAGGGATGGCTGGTTATAATAGGCTATATAAAGACTTTGGAGTAGTCTATGTGTTTAGTTTTTGTTCTGTAAAATAATATATTTTACTTTATGTCTGGACCCAGATTCCCCTTTGTCAAAGACCTGAAGTAAAGAGTACTTCTAACATATTCAAACTAAAAAGTCTTTGGTACTTTCTGTTCACCAGGGATAACCTCATTATGGTAAATACTATGCTTCCACACACTGAGGACACACATTAGTTTCTATCATGGTGACTTCCTATGGAACCAAGGTTTCATTTATAAGCAATGTGGACAACCTCGATTTCCTATGTTTAAAAAGCCACATTGTATAGATGATCTGAAAGTTCGATTTTCTCTATTTACAAGCTTTGTTATTTGTGGCTACAATCGGCCTCACAACTAAAGGTGGAATTTCCCACACATGAAAAAAAAAATGGTTTATGTGTAAATTTTCAGAGAATTTCTTCCTTTATGTTCAGCTAACACTAAACAAGACATTTAGGCTTAACTTCTAAAAAAGAAAAGAAAAAAGGCATTTGCAGTGATTTAAATGCAAATACTTACCAACTATAGTTCTCATTCCTATGTCTGAGAAGGGTTACAGGAAGCCAGTATTCACAACTGAGTCATTACCTTTACAGAATCTCATAGGACAATCTTCTGGTCAATAGGTCTTCTTTGGATATTAAATAAGACTGAATTAAAATTACTTTAGGTTGAATGCAATAAGGCACAGTCTCGAATGGGGCTTATGTTTTACTTTAACCACAGAATGCTTACATACTCTTGAATTAGAAACCAAGCTTAAGATTTCCTTCTATTTTTAGTGAATCGCTGCTCAGATAGATATCTTGCTTCTCAGGGATTGTAAGTTATCCATCAGTATACTTGTGCAGGTCTGTGCCTGAATCTCATATGGCAAAGACATGTTCTTCAAACTGATTGTGACAATAGAAACTGAGAATGCAACAAAAGAAAATCCATTTAAAAATGGTTTGGTTGGATAAATGCAATATTATATTTTTTATGAACTACTTTCACTTCTGTATAATTTTCATGTGGTGAAATAATTGGAAATATAATTGTACATATGACACTTCAGTTTATGTAAGTTGCACTTGATTGTATCATCAAAAGTCTGTTCATTTGGTTATGTATACATCATTTTTTATAGGTTATTGCTCTTGTATCAAGGCCATCTGCTCTCGAATTTCAAAAATTGGAAGCAAAAATAGTGGCCATATTACAACAAGGAATAAAATGCTCTACAAAGTGGAAACTAAGAAAAACACAGAAACAGTAAAATTGTAGGACCCAAGTGAGGAGTACCAGTAATTCCATCTTAGGAAGTCTTATTTTTGTTGTTATCATTTTATATTCTAGTTTGTTTGGCTGTTTGTTTGGCTGTTTGCTTCAAACATGGGCTTCCTATAGTTCTCAACACAATCTAGAACTCACAGAAATCCACCCCTCTCAGTCAGTTGAATGCTGTTATTATAGGCATATACCAGTGTACCCAGATTTTAAAGTTATTTTATAAATAAGCAAAAATTATTCATTTTTTATTTTAATAAGCATGATCCATTCTCATCTAAAATACACTACAACAATTGTAAATATCCATTCAAAAGTTTAGAGGCTGCAATAAAATAATTCTTGACTCTTCTCTTTTACTTAAGATAGTGAGTTTTAGTTTGGTCAAAAAGAAATCATGCTGAGTACAAAGTGGTAATAATTAATTGCAATTAATAAAATTGCTTGAGCCACTGATTGTAGGCATGCTCTGATAATCATAGAATTCTATATCATAGGGACAAATTTGTTCATGTATTTTACTTCATTTGCTATGTATTTATTTAATATTTTAAAATATCCAATCAGTCAGGCACTATTGTGTTTTCTGGGGACATTATTGAAAATCAGATTCAAAATATACTCTCAAGAGTTTTCTGTCATAATGATAGGACTACAGACTCTATAAACTCTCTTGGGATAGAGTTCAGAGAGGTATGTAAGTAAACATACTTTGTATATATGTTGAAAAGAGAGCTTCATGAGCCCATGTGTTAGCACATACCTATAACCCCAATACTTAGAAAGCTAAAGTCGGAGGTTTAACCATGAGCTTAAGGCTGGCCTGAGCTACAAGCAAAACTTTGTGTTAAAAGACAAAAATATAGTTACTGCACCAGTTTGCTGTGAGGAAACTACCCCACAGCTGTGAGGAAGTGCTCACCTTTCCCCATATCCATACTAGTGTCTGTCATCAATTGAATATTTGAGCTTAGTCATTCTGATTGAAGTAAGATACAGTCTTGAACTGGTTTTAATGTACATTTCCCTGACAGCTAAGAATTTTTAAAATATTCTTAAACCTTTGTATTTCATCTTTTGAGAAGTCTCTGTTTAGTTGCATGTTTCGTAGCTTCTATCCTGAAAATCCTGAGTTGTAACCTCACTCACTCAAACTCTCTACTTTTCTATATCCAAACTTGACTAACTTTACTAAACTTGATTCTTCTGTATATCTGTCACTTTGAACAGTACCTAAGAGAGGACTCTTAACTTCTCTTCTAAGATTGTTGCTGGAGGGCTTCTCTCTAGGATCCACCAAGCCCCGCAGTCCCACAATCCATGTATAAAACAATCACTCAGACACTTATATTACTTACAAACTGTACGGCCATGGCAGGCTTCTTGCTAACTGTTCTTATATCTTAACCCATTTTTATAAATCTATACCTTGCCACGTGGCTGGTGGCTTACCGGCGTCTTTACATGTTGCTTGTCCTGGCGGTGGCTGCATTGTCTCTCCCCCTTCTTCCTGTTTCCCCAATTCCTCTCCTTGTCCTGCCTATACTTCCTGTCTGGTCACTGGCCATCAGTGTTTTATTTATATAGAATGATATCCACAGCATAAGATGTCAGCAAGTTCTTCTGGGTCAATTAAGTAAAGCATCACTATATTCTTCTTAGGCTCAACATCACTCAAGGCTACATGGTATCATCCTGGTTTATCTGTTGTAGTGACTTCTGGGTATCCCTACATCTTTCTTAGGTTAGTAGATCATTCTCAGTACTGTCAGGTTAAAACTTACCCAAACATAAATTCAGTTGTGTTTTATGTGCACAACATGTCTCCAAAACTATTCATTACTGAAAGGTGGAAATCAAGGAGATTTAACCATGTTCTGCACGACTCATTAAAAGTAGAATGCTGTGTGCACATCAAGAACTCCCACATTATTGTCTTTGCCCACTCTCTCCTTCTGGGTGTGCTGTATACACAACCAGCTTATTGACTTCTTCCGACTTTTGTGAAAATACCCTATTTCATGCCTCAGTACTCTCTTAGACATAGTGGATCCTGTCTGAAATGCTTTCTCTCTTCTTTTATTTGAGTACAGTTTTCTCTGAAGGTTTTCCTATAAAACATACAGGTTTTCTGCCTCATCTGTTTCGGGAATTATTGAGCTTATCACAATGCATCTTGTTTTTAAGCTTTTCTAGTTCTCCCCATAGACCACAGTCCACTTAGGAGTAAGCTTAACACTTCCTTTCATCTTCATGCTTCCAGGGCAAAGCACATATAACACCCCAGTGTATGTTTCATAATACTACAGTGAGTTGTTTTTTTAACTGCAGGATCACAAAGCCCAGTGTATTTCTAAGACCATGGTGCACTTTAATTGTTTCTGTATATAATAGTCAAGACTTCTAGGGGCAGAGAAAATTCAAAATGGCCTTGGTATGATTAATAAGATTTCAAAAGATTAGGAATGGTTGCAAAGTCACCCTAAATATGGAAAAGGATGATATGGAGATTAGAGTGAAAAAAGTAAATTAAGAGACAGATTTCTAAAGACTAAAACCACATGTCTTTCATCTATGTAAGAATCTTGAAATTCACCCTATTCGAAAGATAAAGTTTTAAAAATTGATTGAAGTTGGACACAAAATATGTGCAGGAAATCAGAGGAAGCACCTTGAACACCACAATCTGCTCCTCATTTCTGGGATAGTTTATTTTATATGTGAATTGACCTCAAGATACATTATAAACATTCTGTACATAAAAAACATACATCTCACTGGAACTACTAATTGGGCATCATTCATTATAGCAGGTTGCTATTGATTTTAAAAATGAATAGAATTAATTAATTTAATTATTAACAACTTAATTAGTAATTTTAATTTAAAAATAATTTTAATCATATTTAGAAGGAAAAGAAAGTACTAGGTAAACATTACAACTCAGGTATAAAAAACGAAAATTTTCTCAACCTAAAGAAGTCATCAAAGAGGTTTCCTACAGCTGTTGATGGGAACAGATAATAGACCCACAGCCAAACATTAGGTGGAGCTCGGAGAACCCCACAAAAAATACAGAAGAACTGTAGGAGTTAGAGATTTAGAGTACATCAGGAAATCATGACCCACAGAATCAACTAAGCAGGGCTCATAGGGGCTCACAGACACTGAAATAATAATCATGAAGCCGGCATGGGTCTCTGCTAGGCCCTGTACATACATGCTGTGTTTGTTTAGATTGGGATTTTTGTTGGACTCCTAACAGAGGAGAGCAGTGTCTCCTCTTGCCTGCTCATGGATCCCTTTTCTCCCTACTTGCTTGCCTCATTCAGTCTTTATAGAAGGGTTTATCCCTAATCTTATTGCATCTTGTTTGTGGCATGTTTGGTTAATATCCCTGGGAGGCCTGCTCTTTTCTGAAGGGAAATAGAGGACCGGTGGGCCTGGACAGGGGGTGGAGAGTTGGAAGGAGTGGAGGGAGGAGAGGATGTGGTCGGGATGTATTGTATAAGAGAAGAATGAAGAAAGAAGTCAACTCACCTTAGCCGTCAAATGCATCAATTCTACAGAAAAACAATGTAGAAGGCTTCTCTAGTTGATGTAAGTTGATAAAAGGGATGGGGGCCTGGGAAGATGCTCAGTGAGTAAACAACATGCATACATACACAAGCATGAGGACCTCAGTACAGATCTCCCGCATTCAAATGAAGTGCTAGATATGAGAGGCAGGTGGAGCTCTGTGGGTTTGAGACCATCCTGGTCTACAGAGCTAGTTCCAGGACAGCTAAGGCTACACAGAGTAACCCTGTCTCAAATAAAAAGCCCAGTAGATATGACATTGCAGTTCTGTGATTCCAACACTGGTGGGCACAGACAGGAGCATCCCTAGAGCTCACTGGACAGACAGTCCAGTCAGTGGGTGATTTGCAGTTCCATAGATAAGAGATCCTGCCTCAAAAAAAAAGAAGGTGGAATTACAATAGAGGAAGACATTTGGATATTGATGTAACCAACCGTCTTATTAAATAAGAAACACAGAAACAATGTAAAAGAGAAAGCCAAGAGGTCAGAGCTCAGAGCTAAAATCTCACCCTTCCAACTGCGGTGTTCCAGCTTCCCGAAAGAGAGCTATATCCTGTCTGTATGTCTTTTTTATAGTATTTTTGTTCTGCCTTCTCATTGGTTGTAAACCCAAACACGTGACTGCCTCATCATTGTCTGAATGTACAGCCCCCTGGGTCTTAAAGGCATATGTCTCCAATGCTGGCTGTATCCCTGAACACACAGAGATCTATGGGGATTAAAGGCGTGTGCCACCACCGCCACACTCTGTCTATGGCTCTAATAGCTCTGACCCCCGGGCAACTTTATTTATTAACATACAATCAAAATCACATTTCAGTACAATTAGAATACCACCACATTTCCCCTTTTCTATTTTAATAAAAAGAAAAAAAAGCAAAAGGTTATAACTAACAAAAGAAAAACTATATACAAAAGTACAATAACTATATACAATATATACAAGTAATAAATACCTAAACAGGTATTTGACAAATCAGAGAAAATAATTTTATTATCTATCCTATTTTGGTAAATCCAAGATGTATCTAATGTACTTTCTATCCTAATTAATTTTCAACTATAACTAACTAATCTTCAACCATAACTAACTAATCTTCAACTCCCTCAGAGACCCAAGAAGGGAATAATATTAGCTAACAAAAATAAAAACACGAAGTGCATGCAAGCAACTTCCAAAAAATTTGTGAGTTGACAGAAACAGCCAGCTGCCTGGGCAGTCACCTGAGGTTTCTCCACAGTGTTGGGGCATCATCTTCAGCCTATAGGCTTAGTGTATCTGACAGACTCATTTGTGATGTAGGATGTACACAATGTCAACAGTTCAACCTCACATTGGGTGAGAGCAGTCCATGTACCAGAAACACCTGAATTCCACTAGTGTCCTGTCATGATTCAGGATTTTAAATTCTGGAAATTGTTGACAGTTTTTTAATTCAGCTGTTCATTCTTCTTGGCTGTGTATATATGGCTTCATCTCAGTATCTCCTACTTCTCCACATCCCTCTATTAAATGCCAGTCTACTTTCGAGAGGCATGAGCTTTCAGCTGCTGTTCCATTGCACAACAGAAGCCATCGGCCCTCTGCCTGTTAAGCTGCCTTCAAAGAAAAGGGCACTGTACCTTTTCCGGATTGCGAAGGCCACTTCAGGGATGGGGCCATATTGTCCTGGCCTCAGAAGATGCCTTTTGATAAAGCCATAGCCACACTTGTTTTGGCAAGAATCAGTAGTCCTTTGTTTCATGTTCTATCTGTCCATTTTGTCCTGTTGATACGAGGATACTTTGTTGTCCAGTGGTTAACTTTTGTCACAATGAAAGTTGACTCCATATGCAGTTTCTTCAAGCCCATATTTTCACTGAAGTAGATTGGTACTGCCAGGAGCCGACATATCTCAAAAAAGAAAAATTTTCTAAGTTATTAAAACATTTTAAATGCCATATTCTGTAGATCTCAGAAGGGTTTGAAGATGACCTGTCTAAAACATCTCTGCTCAATTTTTAAAACATATCTAATATGACTACAAGTTCTATTGTAATGTCTAACTACTAACTTTCATTTCTTTATATCCTAGTAGTTGGTAATAATAACATTCAAGGATCAGAAATTTGCATTACATTGTTAAATGAATGGTATGAATACAATTAGAAATATACATATAGCATTTTCTAACAATATCAATTTCAAATTTGTATACAATATAAAACAATCCAATCCAATGTAAAGTATTTAAAACTAGTAATTGTCTTTTTCATTTCTTTCTTTTCCTTTTTTTTAAAACAAGAACCTTAAATCTAATCTCCTTTGCTTAGCCTTTTTCCTAACCCTTGACAATAACTTGTAACCAACCCCCCTAAATACTGAAAATTATCCCAGACCCAAAACCCATTAAAAAGACCAAAAAACCAACCACCCCACACCACCTCTTTGGGAATGTGGGTGTCGTATTCTTAAAATTGCTTCCTGCTGGGTATGGGCGAAGTTTTCTTTATCCTGAAAGAAAAATTTTAGGTTAATTGTCAAATTCTAGGAAAGGTAACTATATCCTTCATTATCCAGCCTATGTATAATGCCAAAGTTCAGGGTTTATCTCAAGTCCTTATTCAAGTAGTCTTTGAGACTGGATCATCTCAGCTAGTCATCTCAAAATTGCTCTGAGCACCTTGTAGTTCAAAACTGATCTGTGGATGATGTTTGTCAGCTTAATGGTATTATTATTGTCCACGTGGAATTGTTGTTGTTGTGGGGCCCCATCTTCTTTCTGGAGATTTCA
This sequence comes from Peromyscus leucopus, assembly GCF_004664715.2. Classification (NCBI taxonomy): domain Eukaryota; kingdom Metazoa; phylum Chordata; class Mammalia; order Rodentia; family Cricetidae; genus Peromyscus; species Peromyscus leucopus. The sequence continues at coordinate 60,057,466 of NC_051075.1, read as the reverse complement.
GTTGATGTTAGGCCTGGCCGCGATTTCCCGCAGAAAACTGATAAGAGACTCGAACACAAAGACATATATATGCAGCTAGCCCTTTTGCTAGAATTAGTTAGTACTCTATATGACCATTCATATCTTAACAAAGTTTAAAATGTATATATATCTATATGTCTATATATATTAATCTTGTAAATTTTGATATAAAATTCATACTTTAAGAAAAGTTTAAAGAATCAGAATAGAATCAAAGAGTTGAGATTAGTAATAGAATAATCCCTTAATTAATTTTGCTTTTGTCCTGTACCATAGCAGAAGATGGCTCTTTAATTCTGGCATGATACAGGGAGTTTGCATTTTCCTTTTAGCAACATGCTTGAGTTTAAAGAATAGAGAGCCATTCTCCAACTCCAAAGTCAACTTTAAATTTTAATTGAACTGGGACTATTAGGAGACCAATAGTGTTAAATCTTTAGAGAAAAGCAGAAACAAACATTTAGGAAGACATAAAATTTTTTAGATAATATATACCCATACACCGTTTCATTCTGTTTCTTGGGATAGATGATTTGTCTCTTTTCTTCAGTTGTCTCATTTGTCCAGTGTTCTTCAGATTCCTTAACCTTCATTCTCCTAAAAGACAAAAACAAAAACCTTTCCCCAAGACTAATTTTGGGGATGTTTCCTTTTGGCAAGTTATTATGTGATTAAATGAAAAGGCATGTGTTACTGGTACAAGTTAGTTTAAATTGGATGTTCATGCTGGTTGATGAACTATCAACTCCTCTAATTAAGAGGTCTCTTTTGTTCAAATCTAACCTTTATCAATTTTGATGGTACCCACAGCTTATCTTCTCCTATAGAAACAAGAGCAGAACCTCATCCCCAATGTAATACATACCCTGGTTTCCATTCTGAGGTCAGCACATCCTTAAAGTATATAGGCTGATTTAATTCTGTAGTTTTTTCTATTATCCAATGTCTCTCTGCAGCTGTTGTTCCTTTCTCATTGGCATTCAGAAAATTCAAAGTTAGAAGAGCATTATGCAGTCTATTTCTGGGTTTTTTTTTTACCCATTTCTGTTTATTTAGCATATCCTTTAGAGTTCTGTTTGATCTTTCTATAACTGCTTGACCTGTAGGATTATGTGGTATGCCTGTAATATGCTCTATATTGTAGTAAGCAAAAAACTGTTTCATTTTAACAGAGACATATGATGGAGCATTGTCAGTTTTGATTTGTGCAGGTATACCCATGATGGCCATAACTTCTAGCAAATGAGTGATTACAGAATCAGCTTTTTCAGAACTCAAAGCAGTTGCCCATTGAAATCCTGAATAAGTATCGATAGTGTGGTGTACATATTTCAATTTTCCAAATTCTGCAAAGTGAAACACGTCCATCTGCCAGATTTCATTTCTCTTAGTACCCTTTGGGTTACATCCTGCTGGTAATGGCGTTTGATTGTAGAAGGAACAAGTAGGACATTTCTTTACTATTTCTTTGGCTTGTTGCCAGGTTATGGAAAAATCCTTTTTTAAACCTTTACTATTGACATGATGTTTTTTATGAAATTCTGAGGCCTCCAGCACATTTCCTATCAATAATTTATCAATCTCATCATTGTCTTTTGCTAGAGGGCCTGGCAGACCAGTATGGGATCGAATGTGAGTTATATATAAAGGTTATATATAAAGGATGATTCCTTTTCCTGATTGTGTCTTGTAATTGAATAAATAGTGAAGTTAATTCTGAAGCATCAGGGATAAATTCTGCAGTCTCAATATGTAACACCACTCTTTCAGCATACTGAGAGTCAGTTACTATGTTGAGAGGTTCTGAAAAATCCATTAATACCAACAGAATAGCATATAATTCTGATTTTTGAACCGAATTATGCTGACTTTGAGCCACTTTACTTAAATTTTCTGATTTGTAACCTGCCTTTCCTTCTTTGTTGGCATCTGTATAAAATGTACGAACTCCAGATATGGGTTTTTGCCGTACAATTCGAGGCAAGATCCAATCAGCTCTCTTTATAAGATCAATTCTATTGCTTTTGGGATATTTGCTGTTAATTTCTCCCAAAAAATTACTGCAAGCTCTTTGCCAAGGTTCACTTTCTGTCCATAATTTTTCAATGTCCTCCTTAGTTAATGGTACGACAATTTCTGCTGGGTCTATGCCTGCTAATTGACGAAGTCTCAATTTTCCTTTGTAAATCAAGTCAGAGATTTTTTCCACATAAGTTTTTAATTTTTTATTTGGTTTATTTGATAAAAATATCCATTCCAATATAATATCTTCCCTCTGCATTAATATTCCAGTAGGAGAACGCCTAGAAGGTAAAATAACCAAAATGCAATCCAGCTTTGGATCAATACGATCCATGTGTCCTTCATGCACTTTCTTTTCTACCAAGGCCAATTCTTTCTCAGCTTCAGGTGATAATTCTCTTGGACTATTTAAGTCCTTGTCACCTTCTAAGGTTTTGAACAAATTAGTCAGTTCATCATTTTTTACCCCAACAATAGTTCGTAGATGAGAAATGTCTCCAAATAATCTTTGAAAGTCATTAAGAGTCTGTAGTCTATCTCTCCTAATTTGCACCTTTTGGGGTCTAATTTTTTGTAGCTCTATTTTATATCCTAAATAATTAATAGAATCTCCTCTTTGTATCTTTTCAGGAGCAATTTGTAATCCCCAGCAAGGCAAAATTTTCTTTACTTCTTCAAACATTATTTCTAAAGTATCTGCATTTGAGTCAGCTAGTAAAATATCATCCATATAATGATAAATTATAGATTTAGGAAATTTTTTACGTATCACTTCCAATGGCTGTTGTACAAAGTATTGGCACAGAGTTGGGCTATTCAACATTCCCTGAGGGAGGACCCTCCATTGAAATCTTTTAACCGGTTGAGAATTATTATAAGTAGGTACTGTAAAAGCAAATCTTTCTCTGTCTTTTTCTTGTAAGGGTATTGAAAAGAAACAGTCTTTTAAATCAATAACTATGAGAGGCCATCCTTTTGGTAACAGAGTAGGCAAAGGCATCCCAGATTGTAGAGAGCCCATTGGCTGAATTACTTTGTTAATTGCTCTAAGGTCTGTTACCATTCTCCATTTACCAGATTTCTTTTTAATAACAAATACAGGAGAATTCCAAGGGCTGGTTGATTCTTCAATATGCTGAGCATTTAACTGTTCTTCTACCAGCTCTTCTAAAGCCTGGAGTTTCTCTGTTGTTAAAGGCCATTGTTGGACCCATACAGGCTTGTCTGTTAACCATTTTAAAGGTAGAGCTGTTGGTGTCTTTGGAAGATCATCAGTTATTGTGCCCTGTTCTTGTATAATATGGATGGCTGGTGACCACTCATTAGAACAATATCTTCTAATATTTCTCTCAGTAACATGTGCTAGTTTATGATTTGTTTCTGAGATTGGAGGGATCTTAATCTGAGTATTCCATTGTTGCAACAAGTCTCGACCCCACAGGTTCATAGTTATGTTAGCCACATATGGTTTTAATTTTCCTCTCTGTCCTTCTGGACCTATACATTCGAGCCATCTTGCACTCTGTTTCACCTGAGATAATGTCCCAATTCCTAACAGTTGAACGTTTACCTCCTGAAGAGGCCAAGTTGGATGCCAAAATTCTGGTGCAATTATGGTAACCTCCGCACCTGTGTCTACCAGACCAGACAACAAAATACCATTTATTTTTATCGTTAATTTTGGTCTTTGTTCATTAATAGAAGTTTGCCAAAAAAATTTCTTTATGTTTTCTCCTGAATTTTCTATTCTCTCTGTTTCATCATCCTGACCAGCATGATTTATTCCAATAGGCATTTGGTTATTTAATCGCTCAGAGCAGGGATTTCCTCTATGGCTGCAGGAAAGGTTTGAACTGGATTTGCAACCGGGGCCTGCGTGAGGCCCCTCTGGGAGTTTCCCAAAGACTGAGGCAAAGGATTACCCTGTCTGTCCTTTGTTGATCTACATTCGTTGGTCCAGTGTTTTCCCTTACCACACCTTCTGCATACTCCAGAAGGAAGGGGCATTCTGTTGCCATTGTTCCTTGAAGAAACATTGTTTCTAGGAATGACCTGTTTACAGTCCTTTTCAAATGTCCTTGCTTTCCACATCCAAAACATCTAACACTCCTCAAACCTTTTGAAATTACTTCTCCTACCCACGTATCATCATGCTCATCAGCTTCAACATTAATTGTTTCTCTAATCCAATCTTCCATAGGTGCAGATCTTGCCCTTAATGGCTTGATTATTCTTTTGCATGCTGCATTTGCATTCTCAAAGGCCAAAGATTCAATTATTGCCTTACCAGCTTCTGAATCCGAGACCATTCTCTTTACTGCTGAAGCCAGTCTTTGTAAAAAATCTGTAAAAGACTCTTTTGGGCCTTGCATCACCTTTGTAAATGACTCAGATTTTTTTCCTGGTTCCTCAACTCTGTCCCATGCATTCAAGGCTGCCGTTCGACATAAAATTAGGGTTTGGATATCATATAAACATTGTGTTTGTACTGAAGCATATTGGCCTTCTCCAATAAGCTGATCCTGGCAAACTTGTATTCCTTTATCCCTCCATTGTTTTTCTATGTTTTTAGCTTCCTCCTTAAACCAGGTCAAAAATTGAAGTCTCTGGCTGGGTTCCAGAACACCTTGTGCAAGGTCCTGCAGTCCTGTGGTACTATCCTATTATATGTTGACCAAGAGTTTAACATTTGCTTTACATATGGGGAATGCATGCCATAAGATACTATTGCCTCCTTAAACCTTTTTAAATCCAACATTTCAATTGGAGCCCAAATATTTTGTGTAGCCATTTGATCAGGCATCTGCTGTACGGTTACAGGATAAATTAAGGGTGACTGTGTGAAAACAGGCTTTCTTTCTGCAACCTTATGATCCCGACTTGAAACAACTTCACTGTTAATTTCTTCTGTCTGAATTTTTACAGGTTTAACAAGTTCTTCTAAAGCTGTTATCCTGGCACTTAAATTGACTATCTTTTTAAATATTAAAATGTGGATTAGCATAGTGATAAGCTGCATAATTCCACCAATACTAATATTATATAGTTGTTCCATTGTCAGACTGCCTAAAATTTCGAACAAAAACCAATTTTCTTCCAATGTACACATAAAACCCATTTTTTTTTAATGTGGAAAAAAATTCTCTTTTAGATAGTTTCCTTTAAAATATCTGATATGTTATGACTTACCAAATCTGCGTAGAACAGTAGAAATCCGAGGGGATTTTCAAAGCAGCCACCTAGTGTCCCAGGTGTAAATCCAGAGAGAGAGAGAGAGAGAGACAGAGAGAGAGAGAGAGAGAGAGAGAGAGAGAGAGAGAGAACAAGAAAGCGTAGCCGGCTAAAGCTTAAATCCAGCCACGTGTTCCCTCTTGTGCCGAGTCAAGGCTTGGGTCTGGCTTCCTTAAGCTCTGACCACGTGCGTTGGCTTTACAGGCAGGGCCCTGTTCGGCAGGGCAGGTCTGAGTTGTTTGTAACACCTGTAACACCGGCTTTAAGCAAGCAGGATTTAAGCAAGCAGCTCACCTATAGTCCAGCCTGAGGTCAAACAGACCTAGACCCAGGCTAAGAAGTCGCCGCTCGGACTAAGAAGCCGATCGCTGCCGGCCTCCGCCGGCCGCCGCCGGCTGCCTGCCGCCAAGCCAAGCAGTTTTTAATGGATTATTGTCACGTTGGGCGCCAGATATTGATGTAACCAACCGTCTTATTAAATAAGAAACACAGAAACAATGTAAAAGAGAAAGCCGAGAGGTCAGAGCTCAGAGCTAAAATCTCACCCTTCCGCCTGCGGTGTCCCAGCTTCCTGAAAGAGAGCTATATCCTGTCTGTATGTCTTTTTTATAGTATTATTGTTCTGCCTTCTCATTGGTTGTAAACCCAAACACGTGACTGCCTTGTCACTGTCTGAATGTACAGCCCCCTGGGTCTTAAAGGCATATGTCTCCAATGCTGGCTGTATCCCTGAACACACAGAGATCTATGGGATTAAAGGCATGTGCCACCACCGCCACACTCTGTCTATGGCTCTAATAGCTCTGACCCCCGGGCAACTTTATTTATTAACATACAATCAAAATCACATTTCAGTACAATTAGAATACCACCACATTTGACATTAACCTCTAGCCTCCAATGCACAAGAATATATACTCCACACTGCCCCCACACAAAGAAATATGTAATTTTTGCTATTTCTTCTTATAAGATTTAATGTAACTGGTTAATACTACCTGTAGTTAGTATGATTTATTGCAAAGATATCACGTCAATCCAAATGAGCCAGTAAAATCAAATCCAATTTCAATTAAAATTACATTTATAAGATGATAAAGAAATAAAACAAGTTTAGGTTTGAATAGAAGAAAAATGTTTAATATATTGATAATATGTATTTTCCAAAGAACAAAAAGAAAAAGCTTTCTAAATCATACATTAATTCATATTACAAATTTATACATTTTAAATTACCTTTAGGAAAAATAATTGATGAATAGAATATGGAGATATAGAAAAGAATTCAGACAAAGAAGTTCTTATCTGAGAATTTAGTGTATATTAATTTATAAAGGAAAAATTATGTAATAAATTATGTTGGGAAAATTAGCTCAGTTTATAAAAGAATAAGATTCTTCTGTCATATAAATTAATAAGACCAAATAAATCTAAAACATAGACGTGAAAGGAAAAATTTTTAAATGTATTAGAAGATAGTGTAAGCACCACCAGCTTCACCAACCATTTTAAAATACACAAATATATATATATATATTCCCCTTAAATATAACAGTTTGGGAACAAATACAAATTCAGGTAAAATATTATCCAACGTTGAATAGAATGATAGGAAATATGAATCTTCCTGTCATTGTGAATGATTCAGTGCAACCATTTTGGGGAGCAATCTGTACTTGTTTAAAACTGTATATGGAAACATCATTGGTAGGAGTACTAATAGTTATGAGGGAAAAACAAATATTAAGAAGTCAGCAAACAAAATGAAATTTCCTCCTTCCTTTCTACACCAGCCACAGTCTCCCTCATTTGGCCACTTGGTGCTACTTTGAAATGTGTTTTAGAACCAAGTTTCTTTCATTGTACTATTTTTTTCTCCTTCTCACTAGGTTCCCAAGGCCTCCCAGGGCCCTCAGAACCATTCCAGGAAAAAGGAAGGACTGGAGAGAAAAATAACATGGAAGTGACTCACATTATTACTCATCTCTAGTTGACTTGTGCTAAGTCACGTGGGCACTCTAATCAGCAAAGGAATCTGGGAAGTAAAGTCAAAGTTCCCTCAGAATAAAAGGGAGAGAACACTAACAGTCTCTGTCAATCAAGACAATGACACATTGGCTCTATTCTGCTATAAATATACAGAAAAAATAAAGACAGCAAGATGAGAAAAGAAACATAAAATTGTCAAATTGTATGTGTTTTGACTATAAAAAATAGCAGAAAAAATAGAGTATTCTTCAATAGAAGGTAGATAAGTAAAATGGGTCATATGGAATTTTGTAATGAACTCACTATCAGAAAAGACAGTTTGGTGTTACACACAACCACTTGGTTAGACCTGAAAAACAAAGAATACCCTAGACACTGCACAAGATTACTGACATGGTCTTGTTCATGCCTGTTTTTAAAACTACCAAAGCAACACTAGATATTTAGTGTAAATGTATATATATATCAAGGTGGAGAAAGTTGGAAAGGAAAAATCCATGTCAAGTAATGTGTGAGTACTCATTAAAGGATGAGCTTAGGGAAAAGGCATAAAAACAGTAAGACAATGGAGAGAGAGTACACACTGAATGTTGGTAACAACATGACATGCAATTTGAAATGTTATCAATTCTGTACTGTTCATGTGAGGCTCTCCTCAGACAAACAGTTAAACCAAATCAATCAGATGCACATACAATGCACAGGGTGTATAACAGAATGCAAACTGCCCAAGAGCACTAGAGTACCTCCAGGCCACGGCAAATTCAAGATCTAAGAATCAAGAACATATTCAGTGAACCATTGGCCTGTGTAAAAACAATGCTAGTACTCACAGAATGCTATAGAGTGAGGGACAAGGGATAAGACTTTGGTAAGAGCTTTAAAATGGACAAAGTAGAAACATTCAATTAATTTATAATAGTATAATAGTTATCCAGCCTGAATCAATTACAGGAAAGATTTCTGGAAAAAAACTTAACATTTCTGAAGTATGGGCATGTAAATTGAACTTCATGGGAAAATCAGAATTTCCAGGAAAAAGCTGTATCCTACGAGGATTTGAAGCATGTTGGAAAAGCCAAAAGCATTGACAATTTGAGGAATTAATGGCACGATTTGAACAGGATAAGCCAAACAGAATTGCTTCAGCTTTACAAAAGATGGAGACATTAAAAAAATTGGATTTTGTCATTCTTGAATTTTCCCCCAAATCTTTCAAAACCTAAACTTGTTTATTTTAATTCTGAGTTTAGTGAATTCTCATTCATCTACCTGGGGTCATATGCAAAGCATGTTAATTTTACTGACTGTAGGAGTGACAATTTTTCTTTCTTTCTTTTCTTTTCTTTTTTTTTTTTTTTTTTGAGGAAGAGGAGGAAAGGGTTTATTTGTCCTATACTTCCAGCTGCTTCGCTGACTACTAGGTTTCATTGTCCCTAGGGGGGCATACAAACTTTCAAAAATAGAAGCAACCAATAGTCCTATCCAGCTATGATGTCCACAAACTATAAAACAACAAGTATGATGGGATAATTATCATAAGGTTATAATAGTAGCACTTATACCTTGACAGTAACCAATAATTCTCTAATTATACTCAAGGTCTGATCAACAAGAGGGAAACCATGTCTGTACTAGAAACCTATGCATATTAAAATAAAAACGAGAAAAACACATACTGACAGAAAAAATTCTTAAAATGTGACAATATTGAGAAGAGTGTGTGTTTCTTATTATTGATGCTATGGTAATCAAAGAGAAATGCTTCCTTTCAATATAAATTTTGCAAACAGGATCAACCTATAAACTTTGTTCACAGATAAGAAAAGACACATAATGATGTCAACAATGGAATCCATCTTCCAGGACGGGAGACTCCATGAAATAAGATTGTGAAGACATGAGCAGAATGTAGTGGAAAGAAAAAAATATCAAGTGTTTTTTTCAAATTCTATTAAATTCTAGAAGTTCTTACTTACATTAGTTAGTATATCAAGGAGGCAACTAAAGTGTCTAGAACAGAGGCCTAATCAAGTGTTCAGAATAAAGGAAAAGCTAGATTTTAGATGTTGGAAGCCCCTGACCAATACATAGTTCATGAAGCATATAGTCTTGCTGTATTTGTTATTTAGTAAAGGCATTTTCCCCCTGATAATGTTATTTCAGCCCTTATTTTCACCAGTGACTAAGAAATAGTGTTTATTTTCCTATACTAAATTTTTATGGGTTTGTGCTTGAATATGTGTTTAAGAATCAAGAAACTTCCTTAGCTTAATGCTAGAAAACATCTGGCTATAAAGAAACAGAGTTGTTTGGACAAAGAATCCTAACAAAGGCAGCCAAAAATTTTAAGGGAAAAAGAGTTGGAAATAAAAAGTCAGCAACTGAGATCTTTCCTATCATTTACATATAGTGAGTATTTTTTCCTATGTGTGACTGTGTATAAAAGTAATTCTTCAAATAGTATCCCAAATCAACATCAATGATGACACTTGAGAATCTATTTATTTCTAAGTCCCAACTCTCATCCACTCACAAATACAGAGAAACATTCCATGTATCTATTTGAACATGTGTTCCTCATCCATCTGATCTACCATCATCTTTGACAACTAGTGGTTGAGAAGATGCATTCATATGCCTTCTCTGGTTTTACAAAATGACAGTAGACTGGGAACAAATTGATAAAGTTATAGAGCACTTAGTTACAAACCTTTGAGATAGCAATGGTTTCCTGCATGCAAATTTCACTAGGGCAATGGTAGAACAAAGCTTGAAGGAGTCAACCAATGTCTGTCTTGACTTAAAGCCAACTGCACAACATGGAACTCATACCTAACACTGCTTGGGTGATCAAGAAACAGAGATTATATGGCCAAAAGATTTATGGCAAAAACAGATAGAGCTGTTCTAAAAAAATATTATAGCAATAAAATGACTCCTAATGACATTCTGCTATGCTTATAGATCAGTGTCTCTCTCCTCCTGCATTAGATTGGGGAAGCTTCCTCCTGCAGCAGATGGGAACAAATACATAGACCCACTGTCTAACACTATGAAGAGAGTGAGAGGCATTGGATCACTCAACCCAAAAAAGGTGTGTCTCCATCAAATTCCTCCCATTGGGATTATGAGAAGAACCCTGAGGAAGAGGAGGCAGAAAGAGTGTAATAGCCAGAGAGCATGAAGACACCAAGTAAACAAGGCTCTCTAAATCAACATGATCAAAGCTCATATGAGCTCACATTAACTGAGGCAGCATGCACAGAATTGACATAGGCTGCACCAGACCCTTTGCATGTAATATTATGACTTCCAGTCTAGCGTTTTTATTGGAATCCTGAGTATGTGAATGAGTGAGTCTCTAATTCTTGTACCCTCTTTTGGTATCTTTTCCTTCTGTTTGTCCAATTCCAATGTGTTAGTCTTTGTTTTATCTTAATATATAAGTATATATAATTATAATGTATTATTATACCTTAGAAGCCTGCTTATCTTCTAATAAGAGATAGAAAGGGAATGAATCTGGATGGGACGGAAGGTCGGGAGAAACTGGTAGGACTAGAGGGAGGGAAAACTATAATCAGGATATATTATGTCACAAAGAAATTTATTTTCAATAAAAGGGGGAAAAGACAAAAAAAGCCAAGTTATTTCATGAAAGTTTTGGCAGAAGTTAACTTGCATTCTGCATATGACTTTTGATTGGCACTAGTACTGACCTTTTGGAAATTTGAGGTTCATGGCACACATGCTATTAATCCAGTACAGATATTTGACCTCATCATTGACAGAAAGTTGGCATTTCTGATACTCAAAGACAAGACTATCTGACCTTTTGCACTACAACAATTGTCATGATTGGCAGGTCTTGGCCTCTCTTTTGAAAGGATGTGGCACTCGGCACCTTCTACTCATATAAAGCAACTGCATTCTGTCTGCTACAGGTTGAGCAATGACAGATTGCCCCATATGGTAATATCCTGAGATTCTGCTGTTTCGATGAGTTTATGGATGGCTACCAGCTTCTTGATAGTGACAGAAAGTATATAGGTTGGCAACTGTCATTGTGATACTCTTAGCTCTCAGGGATACTGCATTGACAGCCAAGACCTTTTCTTAAACAGTGGCAAGAGTTGATTACATCTTGGCAAGGAGATCACATTGAAATTCTTCATCTGACTGCACAGGTCTTATTAGCAGAGGCATCTTGCTAAGGAAATAAGGCATGCAAGAAACACTGTAGGCTATAATGCCTTGATTCACTGTGAAATCCAAATAGGATTAAAGATAGACTTTGTTCCATCTGAAAAAACATCATTATCATCTTCAGTGAAGGCCATATTGTGAGATATCAGAAGGGAAAAAATAATATTCTTTTTATGGTTCTTGTGGTCTTATGGTAAATTTGGACAGATATGCATGGTGTGTGTGTGTGTGTGTGTGTGTGTGTGTGTGTGTGTGTGTACAGACAAATGAGCAGGTGCACTCAGCTCTTGTCTTATAGCAACGACCAAATGCACTTATTTGAGCTTGAGATAAATAGCATCGAAATTTCAATGTTTTTCTAACCAATTCTTTCCTGAAAAAAATGCCCAGATCCATCCCAGGAGAAAGCAGAGTGTGTGTGTGTGTGTGTGTGTGTGTGTGTGTGTGTGTGTGTGTGTGTGTGTTGGATGCAGCACTCTACAGACAAGTTTTTGATCTCAAAAATAAGATTAGAACTTCTGAATGTCTTACCATCTCAGGCTGTTATCTTTAAAAACTCAATATCCTCTCACAGTCAAAATAATCCAAATACCTTAGAAGCAATTATTATAAGAAGAATAGGAGGCTAAAATTTCATTTCAAAGTCTTTGTGTTAAAAAAAAAAAACCCATTGACTTTCCTTTCAGATTCAACTCATCCACAACTCATGGAGCCATCAGCAACTGGAAATGTTCTCATTGGGAATCTCATATCTACAACATTATCACAGCTACGTTTCCATCAAAATTTATTGTCTGCCAAAATTAACTCCCTAAATTGCCAAAAATCAATCTGAAGTGTGTACATGGAGTGGTGGGGATTCAGAATTTCAGGCAACACAAGTTCACAGATGTATAAACATAACATGTTGGGCAGTTGTGCAAATAGCATTGTACTTTGTACATTGTACATGAAGAGGATTACCAAAGACACTGCCCTGTTATCAATGGTTCTTAAGTTTGCTGCATGTAATGAAGCATCTAATAATCAGCTGAAGATCCTGTTACTAGAACACAACTCTATTAAAAAACAAAAACAAAACAAAACAAACAAACAAACAAAAAAACAACCACAGCCTTTCATGACAAAACTCAGGTATTGATGACTCCCTGTGCCGTCAATATTGAGAACACTGTTATAAGTAACCATACGAACTACACTATCAAATGATACTGAAATGCAGATTCATGGGGCTAAGAAGAAAAATATAATTTTCTAAATACAGGCATTATCCATATAAAGACACTGATTTGCTGATTCATTCAAATATTACCATTTTTTTTTTCAAATTAGCATTATCCCTCTGATCACAACACAAAATGCATAACGTGTTTTTCCTTGGACCACTGAAATGTTTTCCCTAATTAATCTGCATCTACCATCTTTATAGATGTTCTTGCATACTTACTCTTGCTTTCTCTAACCATTATCATGTTTCATCTCCATTCAAACTTTAAGCAGCTTCTGTATGCTAAGGCATTTCTGCTCTGCCCACACTTACCCTATTCATTTTGTTTAACAGACATGAACATTGTATTGACCATAGAAGGCCTTGAACACAATGTATTCATACACTTTAGAATATTCATTTCATGTATTAATGAAGGATTTGGAGATATATATATATATATACATATATATATATATATATATATATATATATCCTGTGTATGCTTAGAAATTGTGTTACTAGAACCTATAGACTCTCACATAGTTCACATAATCAATAGTTTTTTTTTTTTCTCTAATGGCTATGGTTATGAACCACAAATAATAGAATGCCTGTAAACACTGGGTAATAACAGAAGGGAAGGTAAAAAAAGGCTCAAAAGTCAAAACAAGTGAGATAGAACAGAAAAACAGTGATATGTCAGCTATTTGTGTATTGAACAACATTTGCTTCTGCAAAAGCATGATTTGCATTGAGAGGATTATTAATTGTCTAGCCTATTTTATAATTACCAGGGTCAGTGGAGATAGCTTTATAAAAATAGATACATAAACAGTATTAACTGTTGGTAGAATTTTAGAAAATAAACAAGCACACCCAAGTTCAAGAGAAGTGGTTCCCAGTTTCCTGTCCACATGGGGAGAAATAAATTAGTTTCCTAATATCCTGAAGTGATTTGTTCAAGACTGAACCCAATTAATACGGGACTATTGCCTGGAATTAACTTCTTGATATAAACACTGGGATACTTTTTGATTATAAAATAAAATTATAGCCATTTCTAATCCTAAATAATTCTGGCCAAATAGATTTTACATGTGATATTTATGACTCCTGTACTCTATTCTGTAAGACTTCCCCAAAGACTCATTAAATCTGTTTTATGTGTATTTTTCCCAGTCTTGCACTTTCATTAACTGGGAGAGAATAAAACCCACTTACAATGCCACCAGACCCATGCCAGAGCCCTTATTTGGCTGGTATCTTCCTAATGAATTATATGTATTATAAACAAGCACTACATGCCAACTCAAGGCTTTCATTAATTTTTCATTAATGAAATGCACCACTTAGCTTGTTTGACATTTAAGCAGGCCACATAAATTTAAAATAGAGGTCACTATGTAAAAAGCATTTGCAAATGTCACTAAAGGAACATGCTAGCAGCTGCTTCACCTCTTAACTTCAAATCCTGCCCCAAATCATGTTCAAATTTACCACCAGCAGATTAATACAACACAGAACAAGCAAAGGATACAGTAATTAGTTGCTAAGGGCTGATGTGAAATTTGGTTGTCTATGTTACATTTAAAGAACATTGTTTCTTCTTAATAGTTTGAATTTTTTTTTTTTTTTTTTTTTTTTTTGGTTTTTCGAGACAGGGTTTCTCTGTGTAGCTTTGCGCCTTTCCTGGAACTCACTTGGTAGCCCAGGCTGGCCTCGAACTCACAGAGATTCACCTGGCTCTGCCTCCCGAGTGCTAGGATTAAAGGCGTGTGCCACCATCGCCCGGCTAGTTTGAATTTTATTTTGGGTAACAAATAGATCAACTCTCAGTGTGTGCCATGAAACCACTTCTCCCAGAATGTCTTAGTATAATGTTTCTAATATATCTTTCAAGTTTCAAACAATTATGTGAATAAGGTAGCAGCAGAAAAATATGCCCAGCTGTTGTTTTAAAATACTCTGAAAAGATAATTACTAAAAGTTTATAAGAAAAGAAAAGCCCAAAACATACATACTAAACAATCCCTAGAAAGCTAAAAATAAGGTTTGAGATAGAAGGCTTTGAAAAAGAATCCTCTTTCTCTTCATGCTTGATCAACCTGGAAATAATGCTCCCTTGAAACACAGAAATTCAAAAGCCACTCAAGTCACACTAGACCAGCAGTTCTCAACCTGTGGGCTGTGACCCCTTTGGGAGTTGAATGATCCTTTCACAGGGGTTACCTAAGACCATCAAAAAACACAGATATTTACATGATGATTCACAATAGTACCAAAATTACAGTTATGTATTAACAATGATAATTTATGGTTCGGGTTCACCACAATATGAAGAACTGCATTAAAAGGTCACAGCATTAGGATGCATTGGAATCATTGCTCTAGATTCTTCTAGATGATGCACACTTGATCCTGATTGTCTTCAGATAGAGCTTCATTTATACAGAACTTATGTTAGATATGATACAGATCTTTTACCCCAGGCAAGGAATAAACTACAGAAAATGACTTATTTTCTTAAAGTAAATGTGGAGCTTGGGGTCTAATTCAGTGGTAGAGCATCTTCCTGGAATGTAGTAAATCCCTGTTTGATATCAAAACACCTAACTGAATAAAAAGAAAGCAAAAGCTTAAATGATATTTTCATTTTGTCATATGGTCAGGAGGACATGCACACCTGCATTTCTCAGACATTTATGATATTTACAGTCTGGGTCTTATATTGAGTTAATCATTGATACAAAGCTGTATATTAGCCATTCCTAATCTCAGAGAATTCACATTGGTGGTAGTAACAAGTGGGATCCAACCATGCTAGTGAGATCTTGCATGATAGAATAGAGGGGGGATAATACCGTATTTCCATCCTGTTCCCTCATACTGTAAGATTAAACTAAATCCACTTCTTGTCATAAAGTAGCTGTTGGCTGTCACCTCTTTGAAAGGTTCTCAATTTAATCACATTTCAACAAATCCAAGACATTGGAAAAGTTGTTCCCAGATGTACTAGCACACTTCTTCATAAAATCTTTTAATAATAAATAAAGGAAATGACGATGACTAATCCTCATCTGAAAGGAGCTATACCCCTCTCATAATTCTATTGTGAGCTCTGTGGTTGAGCTGCAGTTTTCATTTTTCTCATACTCTCATCATCAATCTTCCATCCTGGGAGTGTTTCTCTTTTCTAGTGATTCTCCAGAGATCCATCCTGCCTTCCTGCCCTCTTTCAATCTGTCACCATTCACATGGTGACTTGGAGTTTATTACCTCACCTCCACACACTCTTCAGCAACACAATTGTGAAGAAATCTTCATTTCCCCAGTCTATTCTTTCCTTTCCTTTTCAGTAGAAGAGCACAGAATGTGTTCTGTGTTTAGAGTACTTTTCTTCAGTGTTTAGTGCACCAGACCTGATGACAATTGCAATAAACCTGCCATGAAGCAATGAGAGGAGAGAATACAGACAAAGTCAGGTGTGTACTGATGATACTACCAAGAGGGCTGTCATTTAAATACAGACCTTAAAGCTGGGTTTCATAAAGCCCTGGCCTTTCCCCTAAATTTCTCTGCACAGTCTACTATTTTTCTCATGCTACAGTATACTACTGATGTATGTAGCTTGTCTTTTAACTTAGAGAAAGAAAAGACACATACTCACACACACACAAGAGGACAGAGAAAGAGAGAGGGGGAGAGGGAGAGGAGGAGAGAGAGAGAGAGAGAGAGAGAGGAGGGAGGAGAGAGAGAAGAGAGAGAGAGAGAGAGAAGAGAGAGAGAGAGAGAGAGAGAGAGAGAGAGAGAGAGAGAGAGAGAGAGACTAAGAGTCAGATTCTAGGCTACCTGTGTTCTTCTCAATCACCTCTCTTCTTACCTTACAACTTATTGTTCTCATATGAACTTTTGTTAAACCGGTCTTGTACTTGATCCTTGTACTCATTGCTACAGTGTCCTCTATTTAAATAATAATCAAGGCCATCATCAAAAAAATGATGGTATGTATTCCCCTACATGAAAATGTTTGCCAGCAGTCTTTGATAAGCAGGCTACGATCTGTATCATCACGGAGGTTGGTTATAGATAAGAGACTAGAAGTGATGAAAGGATCTCCTGGGAAGGGGAAATAGAATAGATAGTTATGAATGGCTGGGGGATCAAATGGGAAGGGAGGATGAAGAGGATAATGAAGGGAATATGAGGAGGTACAGCTAAAATTAAGGTCATTTGAGGGGTCTAATGGAAACATAATATAGTAGAAGCTCCTTAAAATTGACACATGTATGGAATAAATCTAAATGGAATCACTAAATAGGAAAAAAACCAGCTTGACATTCCTCCATAAAAAAAAAAAAAAAAAATAAAAAAAAAAATGCAGACATGCAGGCTATCAAATGTAGCTGAGAGATAGAGGTTATAGCAAGATACTAATAGACTTTACTGGTACTTTGAACCTTACACCGTACATGAAGTCAGAGTCATACAGGCTATTGATCATCACGGAGGTTGGTTATAGATAAGAGACTAGAAGTGATGAAAGGATCTCCTGGGAAGGGGAAATAGAATAGATAGTTATGAATGGCTGGGGGATCAAATGGGAAGGGAGGATGAAGAGGATAATGAAGGGAATATGAGGAGGTACAGCTAAAATTAAGGGTCATTTGAGGGGTCTAATGGAAACATAATATAGTAGAAGCTCCTTAAAATTGACACATGTATGGAATAAATCTAAATGGAATCACTAAATAGTGGGGAAGACAAAACCCCAGCTTGACATTTCTCTCCACTAAATGAAAGCCACGAAGTTGGGAATGGGTTTCATATAATTAGATTGTTAGCCAAAGGGGGCCCATGGAGGCCCCAAACAATGCAGACTATTGTCAATGCTATTGGTTTCTCATCACAAAACTGGTGCTAGCTAAGAGCCAATGCATAATAATAAACAAAAAAAAACTGGTGCTAAGGCCCTATTGCTAAAGAAAACAACTATATAAGCCATTTAACACGGAGACATTGAGCTGGGGCCTACCTTGAACCTTTACCCCTGCTGACTAGTGTTCATAGTACAGAAAAGTACTGTGCATGCTACCAGAGGAGAAGTGTAAGTACCAACCTAGTTACAAACCTTTCAGCCTACAGTGGTGTCCTGCCTGTAAAACATGCTGGTTCCATGGTGGCACAAAAGCTGGGGGGGACACAATCAACCAATATCAGATTGGACTTGAGACCCATTCCAGGGGTCAGGTAGAAACCTGGTGCAAGGGAAACAT
The DNA here is from genome assembly GCF_004664715.2 of Peromyscus leucopus. Lineage (NCBI taxonomy): Eukaryota > Metazoa > Chordata > Mammalia > Rodentia > Cricetidae > Peromyscus > Peromyscus leucopus. The sequence continues at coordinate 60,039,511 of NC_051075.1, read as the reverse complement.
CCATGAATCTGCAAGGATGACGCCAGCTAAGACTCCTAACAACAGGGGATACATAGCCTGAAGTGGCCATCTCCTGTGATCAGATTGATGACTACCCCCACTGTCATCACAGAGACTTCATCCAGTAATTGATGGATACAGATGCAGGGACCCACAGCCAAACATTAGGCCATGTTCAGGGAATCTTGCTGAAGAGAAGAAGGAATGATGGTATGACTCAGAGGGGTCAAGGACATCACAAGAAAACTCACAGAAACAACTAACCTACCTCATAGGAGCACACAGAGTCTGAACCAACAACAGGGAGCCTGTGTGTGTCTGACCTATGCCCTCTACATATATGTGACAGTTGTGTAGCTTGATCTACTTGTGGGACTCCTAGCAACGGGAGCAAGGGCTGTCTCTAATGCTTTGGAAACATATTCCTCACACTGAATTGCCTTCCCAGCCTTAATACAAGGGGAAGTGCTTAGTCTTACCACAACTTGATATGTCATACTTTGTTGGTGATACCCATGGGAAGCCTGTTCTTTTCTGAACAGAAACAGAGGAGGAACAGATTGAAGGAAGTGAAGGGGAGGTTTGGGGGTGGGGAAAGCAGAGAATAGATAGAGGGGAAACTGTGGTCAGGATGTGAAATAAATAAGTGAATAAATAAATTAAAATTATTAATTAAAAAATAAAATATCCATTCCATGAGATGGAACCCATGTCCAACACAGCCTGGGTGGACTAGAACCTGAGACTAAATAGATCAAGGGCATAGAGGAAAACCAAATACTACCATTCTACTAAAAGAAGTAAGTAACAAAATGAATCCTAATGCCATTCTGCTATTCTCAAAGGTCAGTATCTTGCTCAGACAACACCAGAGAGGTGTCCTTTTGCAAATGATGGGAGAAAATACAAAGACCCCCAACAGGTCAATGTGCAGAGAGTGAGGGAACTTGTATCACTTAGTACTCAATGGGATACCTCTATTAAATTCCTCCCCTCAGGACTCAGGAAGCTCTGAGGAAAAGGTGGAAAAATTGTAAAAGCAGAAGACAGAAGACACCAAGGACACAAGATCTTCTACACACACCAGAACTGATGCATACATGAATCACAGAGACTGTGACGGCATTCAAAGGGACTGCATAGGGCTAAGCCAGAAGGGGTTCCAGCTCTGAGAGGGGAACTGTCCACAAGCCCCCATCCCAAACCCAGAAAATATCTCCAATTGATAATACTTGCAAAGGAAAAATTTGTTTTCTCCAATGGAGTCCCACTGGGTGTAGAAACCAAATTTAAGGGCAGGCCTCTTGTCTAGCAATATGTGACCAACAAAAAACAAATACAGTGGCATTTTGGGAGGTCTTTTGTCTCATTATGTTTTGTCTGGGTATATTTTTTATCTTATCTGTATTTTGCTTATATATTGTTGTTTCTGGTGTATTTTTTATGATTTTGGGTGGCAAATGTGTGTCTCTAAATATATATGTCTCTTGTATCCTTTCTTTGGATCTTTCACTTATCTATCTATCTGTCTGTCTGTCTGTCTGTCTATCTATCTATTTTGCTGTTTGCTTTGTCCTATTCTGGGTTTTAGTTGTTTTTTTTTTTTATTTTATCTTGTCTTATATTTATATGTCTGCTTGTTTGCCAATGAGAGAGAACAGGTATGAATTTGGGTAAGTGGAGAGGTAGGGAGGATCTGAGATTTGGGGAAGGGGAAACCATAATGGAAATATACTGTATAAAAGAAAATTACACACAGAGAGATTCATTCTACTTCAAATATGCATCTCTTTTTCAGGTCATGAAACTATCTTCTTTATAAAACTCTCATTCCACATCCACACTCCATAAGCAGATGCACTAACCATAAGAACACATAAAGGAACTGGAAAAGGAAGAAATTTGAGTTTATCATGTTCTTATATTATTACATATATCTGGAAAACTACAGACCAAACACATGAACATAGAAATATTGTATATAATTGCTAGATTATATATATCAAATTCTTTCTCTGTGGTTGTACCCTTTGAAAAACATTTTTAGATGGTCTTTATTCACTTTTAAATATCTGTGTCCTTATAGTATAATAACGTGCTTGTGATATCAAAGAATGTTACAATCTCTCTGAAACCACAGGTTTAGTTAATTCATTTGCCTCCTGCAGAACAGTTTGTTCATTTGCAAATTTGAGAAATTACAAACAGCACTTATACAAACAGGTCTATCCTCTGAAGCATGGGAAATCTACAAATGGCCACACCCTCAAGAAGAATGGTTCTCCTTTCTCCAGCAACTATCAATTGTCAAAGCTCCATAGCACTTTTCCATCTCTGCTATCATTTTGGCTGGTTTTGTCTGGTGCAAGTAACTACTGCAGCTTGAGCGCATAAGTGCAATAGCCATGTCATTTATACCCAGAAGGCAACATTTCATGCCAGTCATCCCTGTCCTTCAGCTCTTAGGTTCTTCCTGTCACCTTTTCTGTGATACTCCCTTGATGGAGGAGGTGTGATGAAAGGGGTGTCCTATTTAGGACTGAGAACTCAGTCTCTTATCCTCAGTATTTTGATCAATTATATGTCTTTGCATTTACAACGTCCTACTATATATATAAATGAGAGCAGCCCTGGTTTAAGGGTATACACATAAATTTTTAGGAGGAAATTTGATGGCATGATCATGAAGCAAAATAACAATTGCAGGTTCAAACACTAGGACCTATGACCTTCTTGTCACAGGTGTTTGGTTTGTTTGTTTGTTTGTTTGTTTTTACCAGAATTACAGAACAAAGCATGAAATTATCCCTATGGACTAGGCCTCAAATAAAATCACAAATCTTTACACAAGACAGTCATGCCACTACTGTACCAGTGGGCACATCATTCCTGGCAAGCTGATTTTGTAACATGTACTGTTCAGTGCTGGGTAATATGACTGATGTCTTTTCTTCTTCCAGCAGCCTACACAGAGTCTCCTGGACTGCATCAGTGGTCAACAAGGTTAAAGTTCCCTACTGTGTTTGAGATTGAGTTCTCAATATTCTGCAGGCAAAACGTGGGCTATATTCAGCAAGAGGGCCTTAGCATTTAACTGTGGTGGACTACAAGGGGTGACTGCAATAGCTTTGTCGTTTTGAAGACCTTTTGGGCTCCTCTGACTAATCACTCTTAAGGAAGTATCCCATCTCTTTCTATCTTGCACCATAACTTGAATTTAATGACTCATGTCTTCTAGAAGTGTCACTGTCTGCCACAAAGGGTAATTTCATTTGAAGTCTTTTTTTGGTGGTCGTGCTATTTTTAGAAATTATCTTACTAACTAATGGCTTTCCATAAAGAATTTTTGTATATCCATAGCTTTACTTAAACTGCTCACTGCCTCTCTTCTCCCTCATGTGTCAGCCCACACCCCTGCTTAATTCTTTAATCCTCAGTATCACCCCCTCTTCTTTCATATCAAAGCATTCTACTCTGCCTCCATTTATATTTTTTAACTGAGTTGTAAAATAGAAGGTTTCCATATGCCTTTTCATATGTTTTTTTGAGTAAGTCCTCCCCTTTGCATTCACTCCTATTTCTCTTAGAACTCCCATGCAACTCCTTTCTTAAGTCTTTCCCCCACAACTATTGCTGCGGGGCATTTACCCACCAACCCCACAGTTCCCTAGAGTTTTTTATGAGTGTAAGCAGCAGGAATATTAGATAGAAGGATTTAGATTGTGGAGATAAAAAGATAGAAAATAAAGGATAGCCTCGAGAGGGCCTGGAACCTATTCCAACAGGCCCTGGCTGTCTCTGCCCAAGGGTATTTATAGAGACACCAAGGGGTGGAGCAAAAGACCTCCCCCCAGCACAGCCAAGTGCAGACCATCTCAGACACCTGCACTCTGGCCTGTGGTCCTGATCATCCTCTATTCGGACCTGCTCAGTAAAGCCACAGGAACCTGAAAACGGGCTCCCACAAACTATCCCCTTCTACTCTCATTACCTAGAATTTACCACCTTTCCCTGAACCTGTCTCCTGTCCCCAAAGCTTCTCCTAATTTCTTGCTTCCACTTGTCCCCTAAGTTAAATGCACAAAGGGAAAATTTTGAAGCTAGGATCTGTGTATGAAAAAATTTGTGTATACGGGACTGAGTTACTTTACTCAAAATACCATTCCCAGTTCAATCAATCTACCTGCAAATTTCATGACTTCATTTTTCTTTACATTTGAGTCAAGAAAAGCATAGTATTTGTATGCTGCATTTTTCTTGTCTATCTATTGATAAACAACCAGGTTGATTCAATTCCATATCCATCGTGAAAAGAGTGGAAATGAACATGGATGTGTAAGTGGCTCTGTAGTAGGATATGAAGTCCCTTGGGTATATGCTCAGAAGTGGTATATCTGAGTCATAAGGCAGTTCTATTTCTAGTGTTTGAGAAACCTCCAGGCTGATTTCAAATGGAATTAATACACATCTTTCAGTAAAAATCATAAATATAATTTTCTCAATCCTCAATAAAAGGACAAAAAGTAGGATCTATTACAAAGGTAACCAACTACACTATTCTTGGGCACCTAGATGGTAACTCATGGGAAGTCCCATGTGACTGTCATTAATGGAGAACCATTATCTATCATGGTGACGTATTCTATTTACTAGAAGGAAAACAAATTTACCAATGGGGCTGAAGTCAATCAGAATATTGGAGCCAAATAGGCAACACATTAATTTTTATAAAGAATCTTTCCAATGAGACATAAAGGCTGTTGGCTTCAAATATTTTACTTTAAGGAAGCACTGTAACATAGAATTTATTAAAATTCAACTCATTTCTTAATTAAGTCACATCAGTAAAATATATGCAAATTTATGGGCTTTCAATGAGTTTGGCAGTAGAGGTCTGATACATCATTTGTATAAGCAACAGGGTTGTGGACACACTTTTTCATCTCAGTCTGATCGTTGTACAGAATGACTTTAGATGAAAGTCTTGGCCTTTTGAGGTAATATAAATGAAGTGTGGCAGCAGAATGGGAAAGTAAGGCCAGCCAACCCTTGGACAGGAATATCTGGAACAATCTCAGTGTGGCTGTCAGAGAGTTCTTTAGACATTTATTTAATAAAAATGAGTAATTCATCTTGAACAAATCTATGAGTGACACTTTGAGAATCTACATGCAAAAGAGAAATTATTATAACAACAATCTCTTTTATGCTTGACTTTTTCACACATGTTCTTTGATAGACACTATATATATATATATATATATATATATATAATATATATATATATATATATATATTATATAAAATGATCATGTGGGTCTCATGGTCTCATTGTGAAGCATTTAAAATGCTATGCTTAACCTATGTCTCTCCTTATAGGCAGAGAAGGTATGTCCAAATTCTCTTATGATAAAGAAAGAAAGAGAAAGAAAGCTGATGTGGCAAGAGTAGAGGGAGTCATGGTAAAATGTTATGGATTATTTCTAAGAAGAAACCAGAAGTAAATTCTATCAACCACAAAAACACTTGGATTGTAGCTGCAGCAGAAGACATAGGACTTCCACAAAGGAAAGTAAATAGAAGAGTTTGGATTTTGTTGTACATTTCCTGTGGGTAAGCACAAGTGAGAAGAGGAAGCCAGGTTAAAAAATGATGGCAGCTGGGAGGTGGTGGTGGTGGTGGCGTGGCGGCGGCGGCGGCGGCGGCGGCGGCGGCGGCGGCGGCGGCGGCGCACGCCTTTAATCCCAGCACTACGGAGGCAAAGCCAGGCGGATCTCTGTGAGTTCAAGGCCAGCCTGGTCTCCAGAGTGAGATGCAGGACAGGCACCAAAACTACATGGAGAAACCCTGTCTCAAAACAAACAAACAAACAACAACAACAAAAAAAAATGATGGCATTAGTCCTGACTTGGCTAGGCATTGCTGATTTCATGCAAAGGCAGAGTTTATAAAGCTCTCTCACCTAACAGAATGATGCATCAGTGTCCTCACTCACACTGTTTTTATGATATGACTTCTATAATATCTACCTGAATGCTATAGAGCAATTTCTTCCCCATTAAAAGATTCCCTCCTGGAAGGAAGAAGGAAACAGAAAGTAAATAAATCTCACAAAACTTGGAAAGCTGAAATTTCTAAGATTCACGAGGCCCCTTCCTAAAATTAAATAATCAGTTGTAATTCCTGGGTAGAGGAGACTCTCCAACTTGTGAAAATCCATCAAGTCATGCTTGGGGTGCCATAGAAACCGCTGCTGCAAGTGAGTCATCACCTAGGTAGAGATGGGCATTTGGTGGTTTGTTTTTGAGTCTCTAATGCTTCTGCAAGTAAGTCCTCATCCCCTGTAAATAAGTGAGTAAACTCAGGGGTTCACCAACCTGGACTTCGATGGCATCATTATGTTACTTCACACTGCCATTGCCTCCCTATCTGTGGTAAGTAGATGGTTATTCACACCTTTCCAGGAAAAGCCCCACAGTGCTACATGAATTGGGTCAAGATCCATGGCTGGGAGGTCATAGGCATTGGAATAAACCTACTGCTTTCATTTTCCTAAATGGATGTGCAGTCAAAGTTACCTTCAATATTTATGTTTGTATCCATAGACTAATACAATGGTCAACCTTACTCACAGAAACTTCTTCTTTTAGTGAACAGCAGTGAAAATAGAGACACGTGACTCGTTAAACGGACAGGCATACCAGTGCCTGCAAGGCTTGAAGAACTTCATAGAGGGGAGAGAAACGTAACAGTGGGAAGACAGAAAGAGAAGCGATGAAGCTGTTTAATGGGTGTGTTGTGGCTGCGGCATTCTTGAACTCAGAGTACTGCACAAGACAGAGGCACTGAACAGTCAGTCATAGACAGGAGGGAGGCCCATGGGTCCCTACCCTGCCCAAGGTTGCCAGTCACAGTGCAGGCTGCTGGGAGGAAAGAAGTCATTGTCTTTAGTGATGTAACGATTGCTGTTAACTCATATTCCATGGGATAGCTCACCACGCGTATCCATGCGGGTAGTTCTGGTTGTGCCAACTATTTCTCAAAGCAAAAAAAAAAAAAAAAAAAAAAAAAAAAAAAAAAAGTAACAAAATAAAAATTCGTAAGAGTTGAATGGAAATTTTGTGGTATGGAAAAGATAAATTTGGTGGGTTTGCAAATAGCATATACATCTCACATTACTATTTTACATATTACTGTGACTGCAGTGACTAAAATACCACAGAAATTTATTTTCCTGCAATTCCATCGACAATATTGACAAAGTCCAGTTGTCCCTAGAGGGAGATTGAGTTCCTTGGCAGAAGCTGAATGAGTAAAGAATCCAAATGTCCTCAGATTCCAGGAATTAGAATATACACCGATGGCACAAAGCTTGTAGAAGTGACCAACCAACATCTTATTTGACACTCTACAAGATGGAGCCCGTATCCAACACTGCTTGGTGACCAAGAAACAGAGACTGAATAGCTCAAGACATAGTGTAAAACAAAATAATATTTGTTTTTTAAAAAGTGTCAAAAATGACTCCTTATAACCATCTGCTACACTCAGAGATCAGTGCCTTGCTCAGGCATCATCAGAGAAGCTTCTTCCTGCTGCAAATGGGAACAAATAGAGACACAGCCACATATCATAAAAGGAGAGAGGAGACATAGAGAGAGTGAGAGAAAGAGAGAGGGGGACAGAGAAAGAGAGGGGGAGGGGAAAGGAGAGAGAGAAAGAGAGAGAGAGAGAGAGAGAGAGAGAGAGAGAGAGAGACTTTGGAACACAGAGCACTAAGGATGGTTCCATCAAATCATTTCCTTCAGAGCTTAGAGGACCCCATCAAAGAGGAGGCAGAAAGTATAATAGCCAGCAGGGATGGAGGACAATAGGAAAACAAGGCTCCTCTAAATCAACTGACCACAGCTCATGTGAACTCACAGAGACTGAAGCAGCATGCACATGTCCTGCATAGGTCTGCTTCCAGCCTTCTGTATAAGTATCATAGCTTTCAGTTCAGTTCTTTAATGGGACTCCTTTGTGTGTGAATGAGTGAGTCTCTGATTCTAGTGCCTTTTCTTGGACTCTTTACCTTTGATTTTCCTTGTCTAACTTCATTGTGATTTTTTTATCTTACATTTTATTTAATTATGTTTTTTGTTATTTTTTAGACATCTGTTCTTTTCTAATGAGAGACAGAAAGGGAATGGATCTGAATGGGAGGGGAAGTGGAGAGGAACTGGAAAGAGCAGAGTGAGGGGAAACTGCAATAGAGAAATATTGAATGAGAAAAGAATCTATTTTCAATAAAGGAGGGGGAGAATTTAGACCTAAGCTCTGAAAAACCTTTCAACATGTTGCACATATTTTCCTGTAAGTTAGAAATATGGCCATTGAACTTTTTAAATTTTATCCCAGTTGTATTAATTAAGTGATAGTTTTACCATGTTTACCCTTAATTTTCCAGTTTTGCTTCTTCAATCAAGTATACATTTGATCAAAAAAATCACTATTTTCTGTTAGTACAATGCTAGATGCTTATTTGGGAAATATCCATATTATATATGGGCGGCAACTGGAAATCATGAAACTAGTATGCATTATACACTGTGTGCTTTTTTTTTTCTGGCACAGGCCTTTTGAACCCTGAAAGTTGATGGTTTAGAAAGGTGAAGGACTTACAGCAAGGATGGCTAATTCCTTTATTACAGTTTTATCCAACAAAAGTCATCAATTGTTCCATCCACCTCTAATTTACCCTAGATCCAGAGCTGGCAGATCCACTCTATTATGAGCTCACTGATCATGTGTAAGAGGAAAGGAACAAGCAGACATGCAGAATGACTCTAAAACTTGATACCTGATTTTCTAAAATATATAGTTTTTTTTTAATTTCATTTTAAGACAGAGTCTAAATTTATAGTTTAGGCTGGCTTCCAATTTGTGATTTTTCTGCCTTCACCATAAAAGGGATAAGAATATCGTCACACCTGGTCTCAGCACTATTTCTTGGTAGCAGCACAAGTATCACATCCTCTTTGCTTCCACTTTATTAAGTAGTATGTCCAATGGAGAAGTCATTAAGGGAATTGGATTAGCTTACCTCTGGAGAGTAGTCCAGGGATTACTCCACTGAGTGACACATAATACACATATTTTAAAAATAACTCATTCTTTTATATTGTATATAAATTGGAGATACTAATTTGCCACAAACAACCCTGCTCTTAAAATTGTAATTTCACACAAAGCCGTGACTCAAATATCTGGTCCCAGTACACATGCTACATTATATTAGAGGGTAAAGAGAATGCTGGGAAACACTTCTTGTAGAGTGTGTGTGTGTGTAAATGAGTGTGCATGTACATATGTGTTGCTGCGCACTTAAAATGAAGTGTCACCCTGTCTAAATGTCAAAATGTCACACAGTCTCCCATGTTTGCCAAGTTCAGAAATATGTTATTTCACTGTTCAAAGCCAGAGACTGATGTACATAGTTTTCATTGTTCCTTCCACCATGTTTTAAACTTATTATTAGCCCATGTAATATTATGTAAAGCAGTAAACATGTAGGTGAAACTGATTTCTTTTAATGTCATAAAAATTAGGCCATTAACTAAGGAGCACCCCTTGGTAGGTTACAGTTACGATGATGGAAACTGTAATTAAAAAAATAATAATTCGGGGCTGGAGAGATGGCTCAGAGGTTAAGAGCACTGACTGCTCTTCCAGAGGTCCTGAGTTCAATTCCCAGCAACCACATGGTGGCTCACAACCACCTGTAATGAGATCTGGTGCCCTCTTCTGGCCTGCAGTCATATATGCTGTATACATAATAAATAAATAAATCTTTCAAAAAAAGAAAGTTTAAAAAAATAAAAAAATAATAATAATAATTCAAGTTGATGTTACATGGGTAGAAATCTATTTCTCTTGGGTACCAGCTTACTGCAGATCAATAAATGTTCACCAGGCACATGTGAGTGTACACTGCAGAGATGCATTAAACTTCTAAACATTGGAAATATCACAGCAGGGTTGCTTAATGGAGTAGCTTTCTCTAAGTCTCTACCCTGTAACACAGCAGGTGAAGTTAGACCAGCTAAGAATTAAGTAGAATAAATTGCAAAGTACACTATTAAACTCCACTGACCATAAGTTTCTGGTTAACAAAAGACAAATTAAGCTAAATGTTGTTTAACTCAAAGATGGTAATTCTTAGCAAAGTAGCTGTTTCATTTCTGACACTGAATTAATTCTCTGTGCAGAAAAGCACCCTGGGTCTTTAAAAGGAATAAGTCAATTGAAACATCTTCAGTTTATGTTTCTATACAGTACCATTATATAGTAGAAATGGAATTAATTATGAAACAACTTATTTATCAATAGAAAATGTACTTATAGGTTTAATTAATTTTAGAACATTTCTAAACATTAACTTAAAACAGGCTCCCATATACTACTCTTAGGCAAGGTGGTAGCACTATGGGAAAAAAAAAAAACAGGTTCTTAGGGGAAGATATAAGGGCTGATGGAGTTGAGTTCAACATGCAGTTACTGTAGTATGTGCTGGCTGAAACATAATGAGATATTCAGTCCCAATAATAATAGCATAAATTGTATGGCAATGAATCGCATCCTTTTCTTCTACTATAGCACAGCTAGACAAAAACAGCTGGAATATAATGCATCATTCTGAATGTGAATTCAGTGACATAATATTATAATATTGTATGAGATCCAGAAGAAAGAAAGAAACGAAAGATGATTCAAAGCCATATTTAGTCCCTGAGAAAACAGGTGATGAGAACATACATAAGGGGGGGGGTACGTCAACAGGGAAATAATATATTTGCATATAGAATGAAGATGTGATTTCTGATAAAGAATTTTTCACCTTCAAGGAAAAGACAAATGCAATGTATCCTATGTGATTTCCCAGGCAAAAATGAAGACCAAGGTAGTGGCTACAGAGAAATAGATTTAGACATTTGTGTTAAACCAGAGGAATATTTAGCAATTAAAACAATCTGAAATACAAGGGATCAACACCTGTTTTATAATAGCTGTGTTAGAATGAGAAGGCAACCTCTCTCATCTTCTGACATGTGCAGAAAAACAAACCAGTTCTTTAGCTAAAACATTGAACTAAAACGGCCTTGAAAGCCTTTTCCAGTGATTAGTGTCATGAATCTGGAAGAAGGTATTTTAGTAGCTCTTACATCCCACAAAATAACAACAGGAAGGAAAATCTGGAGGCAGAGGGCCTTCACTAGGGACAGCAAATGGGGTTCATGGCAGCAAAATGACTCAGGCTTGAGTTTATAGTTCATTCCAGCTCCTCAGTGATTTCCACTTGACATGTGCTTTTAGGATGGAGGAAATGCTGAATTAATGGCCAACAGTCAAAAAGTTTAAAAGACATGGTGGTTTGAATGGCCCACATAGGCTCATAGATGTCAGTGCCTAGTCAACAGAGAATGGCACTTTTTGAAAAGATTAGTAGGTGTGGCTTTGTTTGAAGAAGTGTGTCACTGGAGTGGGCTTTGAGGTTTTCAAAAGCCCATGCCAGGCCCAGTGGCTCTCTCTTTTCCTGATGCCTCTGCATTCAGATGTAGAACTCTCAGCTACTTCTCCAGCACCATGCCATCCTGTATGCAGCCACATATCCTGCCATGATGATAATTGACTAAACTTCTGAAACCGTAATCAAGCCCCAATTAAATGCTTTCTCTTATAAGCATTTCTGTGGTCATGGTGTCTCTTCACAGCAATAGACTATTGACTAAAATAGAAGTCTTCATCAAAGTTTTGAGCTTTTAGCATATTGTGACATGGTACAATTGTTCTGTCTTAGTTAATTCTCAAATTACTACAAGGAAAATCAGAGATGATAAACAACCATTATGCACTTACAAATTTGCTTTCAAATGTAGTCTAATGGAATATAGACCTGTACAATGTTGGGAAGACTGGTTATAGAAAAGGAAGCCCACAAGATAGTTGTGCTTTATATGTCTTTAGCATCATCATTAGTCTCCGTATATCGTAGTAATTTGCTTTTTGTGTATCTTACTTTAGATGATCTGATATGGTTTTACTTGATTCTGAATTTGTAGTCTTTTCCTGCTTGTATCTCTACCAGACTGGATGCCTGAGTCATCTATCTTCAGATGTGGTTGATGTCCTCACATCTCCAGTTTAACATCTGCTTTCCTTTGTTCTTGCCTATACCCTTTCATTCCCAGTTCCACTTTCATATCACATATTCTATGACTCCTGCCATGACTCTCCCTTAAGCCTCTTTTTTTCTCTCTAATAGGACCCTTTCTATTTGCAGAATGTCTGTATCCACTCAATCTCACATAAACAATACAACACACACACACACACACACACACACACACACACGTGACCAAAATTTCTCCTGGTAATCACTAATAATTTTATTATTACAAACCTTTCAGTGGAATATCCACAGGGGTACGGAGAATTCACTTAATGGTGAAATTGTCAGTTGGAACCTAACAATGACATTTCAAATGGCAAATTAGGCATTTTCAAGAAGTGTGTTTGACTTCCCTGCTGTTAACATTGGAACCACTTCCCAAAGTTAGTCCATGTAAACAACTGAACTCATTGAATATTCAGTTAGGTCTCTTTCTTCCTGAAATATTGCACTCCATTCATTTCTCCTTTAAAAATGTCACTGTAAAAATGAACCAGAAAGTCTAACTTCAGATTTAAATTTGATATCTAATTAAAGTAGGTCAATTTTACTCAAATTGGAGTATTTTAGATGTTTTATCATTAATTGAAGAAGGTCTAGGATGACAGAATGTCCTTCTCAGTAAAGAAGTGTGTGAAAATTGTCAATACCTGCTACTACCTCATTCACATTCAACTCATAATTGGATTAGGTATATCGACAGTCATAGAAACTTCTGCTTCTCTGATGTTAAACTGATCATAATGCAGTGTTTACAATCTGCTAAGGATTTCCCTTAGAAGGTTTATCAGAGGCCAGTCTAAGTTCAGGAACATTTCCTAAAAGCTTCTACAGCATATATATATTTTTAAAGCAGCAGATAAACTTTTCTGATGAACTTATCTTTCTGAAAGAATGTTTCTCAGACCAAATTACTGCCCTAAGATGGATATGCCCCCTTTCATCTAAAGAATGAATTGTCAATTCCCTTTCACAAACAAACAAACAAAAAATAAACATTTAACAGCACATACAGTATCCACCAGTCCTAATTGCAATGTGAAAATACAGCATCTTGCCCATCTGCAATTTTCTTTGCATAAGAAAACTGATCTTGCTTTAATGTTCTGCCTGTTTCCCAGCATTTAAACTACTACTTTATGCTCAGACACATACTGTCCTATTTAGGGTTACTATTGCTGTAACGAAACGCCATGACCAAAAGTAACTCAGGAAGGAAAGGGTTTATTTGGCTTATGCTTCCAAATCATTGTTCATCAATCAAAGGAAGTCAGGACAAGAACTGAAGCAGGATAACAGCATGGAGGCAGGAGCTGATGCAGAGATCATGGAGGGGTGATTACTGGCTTGCTCCCTCTAGTTTGACCAGCCTGTTTTCTTATAGAACCCAGGACCACCAGCCCAGATATGGCACCACTCACAATGGACTGAATCATCCCCCATAAATCACTAATTAAGAAAATGGATCTTATGAAGGCATGTTTTCCAATGGAGGTTCCTTCCATTCATATGACTCTAGCCTGTGTCAACTTGACATAAAATTAACCAGAACCCATACCTACATATATAGATGATTTTTCTATGTGTGTTTGAAGTGACAACAATTATCAGTCTCTTTTTCCTCCAATTTGGATACATTAAGTCTCAAAAAGATACTAGAGCTAAACAGCTAAACTGAGGCTCTAGTCATTTATTCTCTTCTCTCTAGCTATTGTAATCCTGGTTTACACTCACATCTGAAACTTGACTTACTTTTATCTAATCAAAAACCTGCCAAGCATGTGAAATATTTTAGGTTTGGGGAATCCAATAGTCCCTATCAAAACTACTCAACTCTGCAATTTTATCACAAAATAGCCATAGATTATGTATAAGTAATATGTACTACAGCATTTCCACAAAACCAATTTAAAAAGTGAGGCAGAAAGCCAAATTTAAGCCATATGACATAATTTGCTGACCCCCTGGAGAGGAGAGGAGAGGAGGGGAGGGGAGGGGAGGGGACAGGAGGGGAAGGGAGAAGGGAGGGGAGGGGAGAAGGGAGGGGAGGGACACAGGGGAGAGAAAGGAGGGGAAGGAGAGGAGGGGAGAGAGAGGAGAGGAGGGAGAGGAGGGGGAGAAGGCAGGGAAGGAGAAGAGAGGGGAGGGAGAGGAAGAGAGGAGAGGAGAGGAGAGAGAGAGAGAGAGAGAGAGAGAGAGAGAGAGAGAGAGAGAGAGAGAGAGAGAGATCCTGCAATGTACATCAAGCACTTTGGCACTCATGAATTAATTTCTCCTGGAAATCTACTTAGCAAAAAATTACATGGGGTTTGTCTCTTTTGTCTACTGGCTCTTTCTGTAATATCTAAAACCAGAGATACAATCCTCATTGAAATTCATTAATAATTTTAAGTAATAAAAATAAATAAATGTCTACCAACCCCATAATTAGTGAACAGATTTCAAATAATGTATGAAACTTCTTAGCAGTATTAATCCACAGAAGTAACATAATCACAGACACAGAGTCACACAAACACATTGGCAACATTTTTCTTTCTTGTAGTTAGAAAAAAAGGCTCAAGATTTGTTGCTTCTGATAATATTCTCTGAATATTAGGAGCAGCTATATATTGCTAATTTTTCCATAGACTGAGACCCATGTGGATCCATCCTATAGACATAGAACTTTCCACAAAGCATGGACACAGTTTGTTCCACATACCATTAATATGAACCCTGAACATTCCATAGACATATGACCCTCTATTCTCCACAGACACAGAACCTTCCACATTTCACAAAAACAGAGGTTCCATATTGCACAGACACAGAACCTACCACATCCCTTGGATACAAAAGAGGCCATATGCACAGCACAGAGCTGGGGAGAAGTGAGTTTAACACAACATAGAGACTACACAGTTTTCATATGTTTCCTCCAGGTGGAATATGATATTTTATTCGTGTGTGTGTGTGTGTGCGTGTGTGTATGTTGTACGTGTGAGTATTGGATGTATGCAGCTATACACTCATATGCAGGAACAAGAAGAAGACATTATGTATCATCTTCAATTGCACTCTTTCATATTGCCTTGAGATAGACTCTCTCAATTAATTACAAACCACTTTCCCTAGGCTAGCTGGCCAGTGTGCTACCAAGATCTTCCTGTCTCCACTCTCTGAAGGTGGGGTTACAAGTACATAGCCACGTATCACTTCATTTTTATTTTCTTATGTGGCTACAGGGTATTCAAACTCAGGTCCTCTTGGTTTCATAACAAGCACTTTTATTCACTGAGTCATACCCCAAGGGTTTACTATTTTTTTTTGAAGTAAGAAAGTAATGTGGAAAGAAAAAAGAAAACAGAGCACATAGATTATGTACCAACTATGCAAGCTAGAAGATATGTATATATTTCATGAGACCCAAAACCAAAACAGGAATTTTTCAAAATCATTTTTGAATATTTTCTAAGAGACAAGAAATCAAAAATGATAAAAGGTGAAAAGTAACACAAAAATAAATACAATGCAGAGATTCTTTAACTGATCAATTCTAGTGTCCTAACAAATACAAGAGAATAATGAACTCAATGCACAACACCTGGGGTTAATGATGAATTCACAAATAAGAAAAAAAAATAAACCTCAATAAAGCAAAAATGTTCCATTTACTGATTTCAACTGTTAAGTAATATGCTTTCATGTCTTCTTAAAAAAAGGAACTAAAAGAAAATTGCTATTATTAATAATTAAACTGAGACTAACATTTTAGACATGATGACACATAGCTACCAGTTGTTAATAGAAACAAACTTACCACCAACGCTGCCTATGAGAAATGCAATTAAGAACCATCAGAGTCATCAAGAGACTAAGTGTGTATGAAATATAAATGCACTACAAAGATTTACAACAAAATTGTCCTACAGAGGAAGTCTTGTGGCATAAAAACTATCAAAACTCTACCTTTAAATGACTTAAGTTTTGTCAGAACCCTAATATGGAATTCATTCCATGCAAATTAATCCAAAGTATCTATTTTGTCATATAACTTTGAGAATAGACAGATAAATAGGAGAGACTTTTTTTATTAAAATATTTACAACAACCAAAGCATTAATTATTGGTGGTTCATGCTAATAATTATTAAAATCATCCTAGTATGCCAACTGTAGGTCTACAGATGATGCAACTGTCAGTCAGGGATGCATGAATTGGAGGACTTCAGTAATTTTCTGGAATGAAATATACAAATATGATCACATTAGTGTTTATTCCTCCAAATCATTTTATTTTTAGCTGCACACAACAGCCTCCAAGAAATGGAACTCTAAAGTGACCTTTTCTTAAAGTCTGTGGTTTCTTGAATGAAATTCACCCCATAAGCTCATAGGATGTGGCATTATTAGGAGGTGTGGCTTTGCTGGAGTATGGATGGCCTTGTTGGAGGAAGTGTGTCACTAAGAGGGTGGGCTTTGAGGTTTCCTATGCTCAAGATACACCCAATGTCTCACAGTACTGAGAGTCTGACTGTATACCACCATGTCATACCATGATGATAATGGACTAAACCTCTGAAAGCAAGCAATCCCAATTAAATGTTTTTTCTTTGTTAGAATTGCCATGGACATGGTGTCTCTTTACAGCAAAAGAAACTCTAACTAAAACAGAGTTTCTATTGCTATGATAGAACACCATGACCAAATGCAGCTTGTGGAAGAAAAGATTTATTTTGCTTATACTTCCCCATAACTGTTCATCCTAGAGGGAAGTCAGGGCAGAAACTGATGAGGAGTTTCTGCAGTGTTGCTTACTGGCCTGCTCATTATGGCTTTTATATCCTGCTTTCTAATAACACCAGTACCACTATGTAGCTGATGTTTTTCCTGTGTCCCACCTGGTCCTACAGCTGCTCAGATCCAACTAAACACACAGAGGCTTATATTAATTATAACTGCTTGACCATTAGCTCAGGCTTTTTACTGACTAGCTCTTACACTTAAATTAACCCATAAGTCTTATTTATGTTTAGCTGTGTGGCTTGGTAACTTTTCTCAGTTCTGCCTTGTCATCTTGCTTCCTCTGTGTCTGGCTGGCAACTCCTGACTCAGTCTTCCTCTTCCCATGAATTCCCTTGTCTGCTTATTCCACCTATACTTCCTGCCTGGATACTGGCCAATCAACATTTTATTAAACCAATGTACAAAATCATTATCCCACAACATTTCCCTTTTTCTGTCTAAACAAAATGGAAGACAAGGCAGAACAGAGAAAAGTTACCAGTGAAATGGCTAAACATAAATAAGAATTATGGGTTAATTTAAGTGTAAGCACTGGTCATTAATAAGCCTGAGCTAATGGCCAAGCAGTTATAATCAATATAAGCCCCTGTATGTTTACCTGGGTCTGAGCAGCTGCAGAAAGCCCAGGCAGGACACAGGAAAACCTTCAGCTACATTTGGCTGCCCAGCATGGAACAAGAGTTTCCACCAAAAAACCTGAGAAAGCTTTAAAAAAAAGAAAGAAAGAAAGAAAGAAAGAAAGAAAGAAAAGAAGAAGGAAAGGAAAGAAGAAGAAAGAAAGAAAGAAAGAAAGAAAGAAAGAAAGAAAGAAAGAAAGAAAGAAAGAAAGAAAGAAAGAAAGAAAAAGATTCTAAAATGGAGCTAAACACAGCTTCCTAGTTGTGTCCTTCAGGCAAACTGTGAGCTACACTATGAAGAATTCCCAGTAAGAAGGCTTGACCTGCAGCATGCTGGATTCCCACCACAGTACACAGAAGCATCTCCAAGTGGCTCAGTATGATGCATGGTAGATTTAACTTCTGCTAGTACAAAAAAAAAGTTTCTGAGCTATATGCTGCAATGAAGGAAGCATAGACTCACTGCTTCCCAGAGTCAGCAATGAGCATGGTTCCCCCAGAGCTGGCAGGAAACATAGTTCTCCCATATTGGGAAGCTGAGGTGGGTGGAGTCAACAGTCAAGGCTGCTGCTATTTGTAGTAGCCACACAGTTTAGCAGTTTAAAAATCTCTCCTGGTCAGAGAAGGATTACAGGTTCACAATAAGGCAGATTCATATGGAATAAGACTTTAAACATTTTAAAATGTGTGTAAAAATGTACATATGCTTGAAAGAAGAAGAAAAAGGAGGAAAGAAGGTTAAAAAGAAATAGTTTTTAAAAATTAAAATCTTTAAAGAGACATTGAAAATAATATAAAAATAAGCCATGTAAAGATGGAAATCACACAGAGAGTCTGGATTATATTGTCTTTGTGACTTTTAACTACAGAGAGACATTTGATTATGAAAGCTACTGTGTTAAATCAATATGTATATTTTAAAGATATCTTGATTTCAAAATCTATGTCTAAGGATACATTGCTTTGGAAAAGAGGTTCTGCTTTTGTTTCCACAGACGATGAGAAGCTATGGATAGCTTCTAGGTTAATATGGTTTGATCAGCCAAGATGCTGTGAAAGGTCTCCAATGACACCATAGCCCAGATCATCCAATATGCAAAATCAACTTCAACCTGGTTCAAAAAATACAGCATCAAAGACTATTCCAGTCAGTACTTGATCATAATTCTTAATTTTCCCAGGATCCCCATAAGAATACAGCATCCTTTATTAGCCGGAAATAAACTAGAAAACTACGCCCAGATTCTCAAAAATGGATTATGGATGTTTGTATTTGTTTAAGTTTTTGGTTACAAGTTGTTATTGGCCAAAATCAATCTCTTTCTAAAAAAAGAAAGGGGGGATATGATATAGAAATATAGAATATAGATATGATAGGGTAAAAGGGTAGATTGTTGAACCTAATTATAAAGAGCAACTTGTTTAAAATATTTTACATTGGTATAGATTTTAGTTTTTTGATACAAATTTCAAGTTAATTTTGTTATAATGTACATATATTTCTACTCTTGTTTAAGATATTATGTTTGTGCAGCTCATTTAAATTGTAATGGATAATTAAGAAATACAGATTATTAATTTGTCTTCTATGATAGTCAAACTTATAGTCATGTTGAGTTTTCTAGGTGTACATAGATATAATTCAGTTAGGTAGGTAATCTTCTAATACCTCAATGACCTACAGAATATGGCATTTAAAATGTTTTAAGAACTTTGACTTTCTGGACATTGAGACATGTCTGCTACTGGCAAAACCAGTCTACTTCAGAGAAGATAATGGGCATTGAAGAAACACATTATGGAGTTTGCTTTCTTTGTGGCAAAAGTTAGCCACTGGCAGAAAAAAAAATGCCCTTGCTTGATAATATGTTGTATAAACTGGACATGCAGGACCCATAGGAAGGTGACCACTGAAGTTTGCAAGGCAAGATGGTTCTTCAGGTTCCTGCTTCACAGAAGAAAGTGCCAGACATCCTACAAGACATAGGAAGAAGTGACTGAGAAACTCTAGGCCTGTAGGCTGAAGAATGGATGCCCTAACATTGAAGAAGAACTTTGGGTAGCTATCCAGGTAGCCAGCTGTCTCTGTCATTCTAAATTTTTGGAAGTTACTTGCAATGCTCTTCCTGTTTACTTAGGTAATGTTATATCCTTCTGAGGTCTTTGATGTAGTTGAAGACTAGAAAGTCATAATTTTCCTTGATTATGATAAAAAATAAATTAGATATGAAACTTTACACTCACAAATATAGGATAGATAGGATATCTTCTTTAATTTTGCCAAATACAAATAGACTAGATATTACTATAATTCTTGCTTGGTAACTATTTTATTATGTAATTTTACTATGTTGAATTTAAAACCTTCCTTTTGAATAGAAAGAAAGAGGGAAATGATGGGTGATGTGGTTCTGTATGCTGTGAATATGTATTGCTCTGATTTGTTGATAAATAAATCTGTTTGGCCAATGGTGAGGCAGAATAGTGTTAGGCAGGACATTCTAACAAGAGAGAAGTAAGGAGAAAGACAGAACAGAGCAGATGCTGCCAGCCACCACCATGAGAAACAAGATGTAAAGGTACTGGTAAGCCATGAGCCATATGGCAGAGTATAGATTTATAGAAATGTATTGATTTAGGATATAGGAGCTAGCTAGGAAGAAGCCTGCCATGGCCATATTTTAAAAATAAATTAAGCCTGGATGTGTTTATTTGGGTCTAAGTGGCTGTGGATCAGGAGGAACACAGGAAAACTTTCAGCTATACCACTAGCCCAGGAGTGGCTCTGCCCACAGTGGGCTCCTCCCAAATAAATCATAAATCAAGAAAATGCACCACAGGCTTATCAACAGTTCAATGTGGTGGGAGCATATCCTCAATTGAGGTTCTGTCTTCCAAAATGACTCTAGCTTGTGTTAAATTGACAAAAAACTAACCAGCACAGCCCCTAACGAATAATGATTCATAATTTTGTAAAATCAAGTGATTTTTTTCCATGAAAGTTCCCAGTTGCAGGATTGCAGGCTTAATGCTGAAAAGATGCAGAGAAAGGAGTTGAAGTATAGTAGGTCTCTAGACCACTGTTACAAAAATACTCCTCAACAACCAAAATTCATGTTCCCCTTTCTGGAAGTCCAAAATTTGAACTTGGTATATTTGCTTTTCTCTTTATCTGTTTTTGTTTTACACTATCTCACTGGGTTCTCACATTAGACTTTTTTCTGTTCTCTGCATATCCTGAATCCTTTCCATATGCTGTCATATTCCCCTTTCATAAAAATCATGGGATGTGTTAGTTACATTTGTTGCTGTGATAAAACACCATCACCCAGACATCTTATGAAAGGAAGGGTTTATTTGAGGCTTATGGTGCCAGAGGGAGAGTCCCTAATGGCAGCAGACAGGTAGAGCAGAAGCTGGGAGATCTTAACTCCAACCGCAAACACAAAGCAGAGAGGGTAAACTGAAAGTGGAATGCAGTTATGACTGGCAAAGGCCACCCTCAGTGATGTACTTCATCCAGCAAGGCTGCACCACCTCCCCAAACAGTGCCACAAATTTAGAACCAGGTTTTGCAATAGCTGAATCTGATGGGAAACATTTCATGTTGGAACTGCAGCAAAGGCCTACCCTAAGGGAAATTATTTTAAGTTAATTTCTAGCTGAAGAGCCCTACCTCCATTATAGACATATTTTGTGGTGCTGGAGATAGTAACTTCAATACCTGAAGGAATACATAAGATATATAGTTGAATGTGCATGTAATGGCATAATTCCATGCATGAAAAGACATAACATATACCATAAAACTGAAGCCACTACAAAGAATGCACTATTCATATTTACATGAATTATTATATTATTACTAAAATGAACAAACATTGGCCAGAATAATTCCTTTATGATGGATATGACTAATTAATTTAGCAACTTGCTTACTGGATATTTCTTTTTTATTAGAAGATCAAAATTTTAGTATGATAAATTAAGATATTATCTTTAGTTATCTCTTACTGTTCCTCATTCCTCCTTAAATTTAAACTACACTGGAGTTCTTTTCATTCTCTGAATGGGCATTACTTCTTCGATGAATCTTTGCAAATGCCATTCATTTTATTATATATGTTAATATTTACTCATCAATCACAATTTTATGATTAGGAATTGAATTCAAGCCCTAAAACATGTTATGCAAGGCTCTGCCACTGAGTGACATCCCTAAATCAATCACTGCTGGAGAGATTCCTAGCAGTCTCTCCCTTCCTCCCTGACTAGTTCATGTTCTTTAGCATATTCTTACAATATGTTTAGCATGTTCATATTCTTACAAGACCAATGGCATTTTATTAAATGAATTGTCGTTGAAACTATACTTACTTTTCTATATATAAACATGTGAATTTACATATATATATATATATATGTATGTATGTATGTATGTATGTATGTATGTATAATCAAGGAGAAATAAGCTTTTCCAACTCAAGAAAGTGCACTATTACTAAAAACTAAGCACAGACATGGCACCTATTCTATGGAAGAAGACATTAATGTTATATACATTAATTACTTAATTCAAATCATTCTAGGAGGCAATTTACACAGACAGCAATATAACTTTTACAGTTTATAAATAGGAAATCAAGGCACAATCTCTTTGAATTTTTAAAAATAAATTGCTTATTTTTTTATCTAAAAGAATGCAGAGACTTTCTTAGGGTCCTCTTTACTAGGTAGCCTCCCCTGGAATTATGTGTTGCAGTCTGGTTATCCTTTGATTTACATCTAGTATCCACTTATGAGTGAGTACATACCATGTTTGTCTTTCTGAATCTGAATCACAATCAGCATGTGAGCTATTGATGGTAGAGTTTTGATATCTTTTAAAACAAAACACATACATACATCACTGAACTGTAAACACTTGCCAATCTCTTTTATCTTTGGCAGAGAATCAGAGGGTGTTCTTCAGAAGAGAAAATGTAAGGGTAATTAATACTTTAGGATTCTTACTATTATGTACTCAGAGGAAGCCATATCAGTGATAAAGGATGAGATTCTGGGGCCAGAATTTTATGGATTCAAATAAATAACTGTTTCTGTGACCTTAAGAAAATGAATTAACCTCCAAAACAGAGAACATCAAAATTGTACAATGTTGTAGCAGAATCTAATCAAATTAGTGTATGTGCAATACTTAGAAGAGTCCCTGTCACATAGGACAGTCTAAGAGTCTATGGTCCAATCAGAGTTTTATTCTGAGTACATTACCAAAGTCAGTCTAGATTATTCCCTTGTACATTATTTTTGGAGAAAAAAAAGGGGGAACTACATATTTCCTAGGTAAAAAAAAATAAAATTATGAATGTCTCTGTAAGAATGTCTCTAGACCTTAAGTTTGAAGTTTTAGAGAGGAGTATGTGATCCAGATCTCAATTGTATCTCAAAAGTATGTAAAAATAGCATTTGTTCATATTATTAATTCATTTACCTCTCTGTACCCCACCTTCTGTGATCCACAATCCACCACAAACTTCCACAGGGATGCCGGGCAGTGGTGGCACATGCCTTTAATCCCAGCACTCGGGAGGCAGAGGCAGGCGGATCTTTTTGAGTTCGAAGGCAGCCTGGTCTACAGAGTGAGATCCAGGAAAGGCGCAAAGCTGCACAGAGAAACCCTGTCTCGAAAAACCAAAAAAAAAAAAAAAAAAAAAAAAAAAAAAAAAAACCTTCCACAGGGATAAAAACCAGTAAAAATATGTATTAAAAAAAATACAATTCCCTACAGAAGCCAAAATTCTTTCAACAATTACGTGACCAGAAAGCCTTTAGTCAACAGTTGTCATGGTGTCCAACTAATAACTTTGGACAATTGCCAATTATATTTCATCTTCATTACAAAGTATTTTTATTATTGTCAGAGTAAGTATGTACTAAATTTGGTGTCTTGGATAGTAAAGGAAAAATCAAGTTGGTCAAATTGACTGAAAGAAGGGAATTAATTTAAAGGAACCAAGACAGAAAGGAAACAGTATCAGTAAAATCTCAGAAGCTTAAGAAAGTTTAGAAGCCTGATACCACTAGGAAGAGAATGCAAAACTGAATATACTAGTGCCCAGTAAATGTTATTAGCAGCATGAATGTTAACTACAAATATGCATATTTCAGCACACAAAAGTTTGTCTTGCTTCCTAGACTAGACAATTTTCTATATGTGTGTTTAAATAATATGATACTTTATATTATTTATACCAAGTAACCATTGGTATAAATTCATTTTTAATTAATTAAATTATATTTTACATCTCAGATGCAATTTTCTCTTGTTCCTCTCTGCCTAGTTTCTTCCGCAACTCCCTTCTGTTCCCACCTATCAATGCACTTCCCCTGTGTTTCTGTTTAGGAAAGTACAAGTCTCCCATGAGTACCAACTACATGGCTTATCAAGTTGCAGTAAGATGAAACATCGCTCCATGTGTTAAGGCTGGGGAAGGAGACCCAGTATAAGGAGTAGAGTCCCAAAAGCCAGTAAAAGAGTTGAGTATAAACTCTTAATCACAAAAAGTTACATAGAAAAAATAACAAATTCAATCCAAAGTAATCAGATAAACAAAAGAAAAATTAAAGCAAGTAGTAATAAAATTGAAGATAGAAATCAGTAAATAAAATAAAATAATTACTAACAAGGGTATGTAAGAAAAACTGAGAAAGGACACAAATTACTAATGTCAGAAGTTAAAGCAACATCACTGCAGATGCTTTGAGCATTGAATGATAATAAGAGAAAAGGAAGAAGGAATAATGTTGTAATCATACCAATGGAGAGAAGAAACATGAAATCTTCTAATATTCATTCATAAAAAAACACTCTAGAGACTAGGAATAGATTGGAAAGACTAACTTTACAAAGAGTATCTACAGTTCCCATGCAGAACTTTCTCTGAAGAACACCTCTAAGCCTTCTTCACTTCAGTAAGGTACAAGGCAATGATACATCTTCTCTCACCTCTGCTTTTCGCATCACATGAAAGTACTAGTTCTGAAATGATATAAGAAATGAAAAGAAAGATACACTGATTATGATAAAGGAAATGAAACTATTGTCACTGACAGATGATGTAGGTAATTGTCTACATAGGAAAGCCAAAAGAACCAATGTAAATTTCTCTAGAACTGTTTAAGCCTTTGTGGAAAGGCTGCAGAAAACAAGGTTAATATAAAAAAGCTCAATATATTATCTAGATCCCAATAATGTGCAAATAGAACCCAAAATTTTAGAAGTAACATTTATAGAATTTCCCCAAATGAAATATGTAAATACAAAGTATAAGAAATATGTATACATTCTGTAGAGAAAAAGCTGTAAACCTGATGAAAGAAACCAAAGAAGTAAATTAATAACAACGTATTCTAACTTCACAGATAGAAAAAATACACTTTATTGTCAAAATAACAATTGTAACCAGCTTGCAATGATCTATACAAGTAAAATCAAAATCCCAGAAGTTTTAATTGTAAATATATTTAGATTCAAAAATTTATGGAGTTTAAATAAAGGAATCAGAGTCTCTAGTACTATCTTGAGTCCTTCTCCTTTAATGTCAGGAAGACGGATACTACTCAAGTTCTTACTATAAATTTATAATGATCAAGGTAGTGTAGTATTGACAAAAGCATACAAGTAGCTAGTATGAGCAGTACAATGAGCTTATGATGCATTCTTCTAAATACAGTCAATTAATCTCTGACAAAGGTATAAAGGCAATACAAAAAGATCAAAGTTTGTAGATCTCCTCTATTTCTCTGTCACTGGGGGATCCCTGTGTCTTTCTTAGGGTCCTGTTTTCTAGGTAGCCTCCCTGGAGTTGTGAGTAGCATTCTAGTTATCCTTTGTTTTACATCTAATATCCACTTATGAGTGAGTACATACCATGTTTTTCTTTCTGAGTCTGGGTTACCTCACTCAGGATGATTTTTTTCTAGATCCATCCATTTGCCTGCAAACCTCATGATGTCATTGTTTTTTTCTCTGCTGAGTAGTACTCCATTGTGTATATGTACCACCTTTTATTTATCCATTCTTCAGTCGAAGGGCATCTAGGTTGTTTCCAGGTTCTGGCTATTACAAACAATGCTGCTATGAACATAACTGAGCATGTGTGTAGATGTAACTAACCATCTTATTAAGTAAGAAACACAGAAACAATGTAAAGGAGAAAGCCGAGAGGTCAGAGCTCAGAGCTAAAATCTCACCCTTCCGCCTGCGGTGTCCCAGCTTCCCGAAAGAGGGCTACTTCCTGTCTGTACGTCTTTTTTATAGTATTATTGTTCTGCCTTCTCATTGGTTGTAAACCCAAACACGTGACTGCCTCATCACTGTCTGAATGTACAGCCCCCTAGGTCTTAAAGGCATATGTCTCCAATGCTGGCTGTATCCCTGAACACACAGAGATCTATGGGATTAAAGGCATGTGCCACCACCGCCACACTCTGTCTATGGCTCTAATAGCTCTGACCCCCGGGAGACTTTATTTATTAACATACAATCAAAATCACATTTCAGTACAATTAGAATACCACCACATTTCCCCTTTTCTATTTTAATAAAAAAAAGCAAAAGGTTATAACTAACAAAAGAAAAACTATATACAAAAGTACAATAACTATATACAATATATACAAGTAATAAATACCTAACCAGGTATTTGACAAATCAGAGAAATAATTCCATTATCTATCCTATTTTGGTAAATCTAAGATGTATCTAATGCACTTTCTATCCTAATTAATTTTCAACTATAACTAACTAATCTTCAACCATAACTAACTAATCTTCAACTCCCTCAGAGACCCAAGAAGGGAATAATATTAGCTAACAAAAATAAAAACAGGAAGTGCATGCAAGCAACTTCCAAAAAATTTGTGAGTTGACAGAAACAGCCAGCTGAGGTTTCTCCGCAGTGTTGGGGCATCATCTTCTGCCTATAGGCTTAGTGTATCTGACAGACTCATTTGTGATGTAGGATGTACACAAGGTCAACAGTTCAACCTCACATTGGGTGAGAGCAGTCCACGTACCAGAAACACCTGAATTCCACTAGTGTCCTGTCATGATTCAGGATTTTAAATTCTGGAAATTGTTGACAGTTTTTAAATTCAGCTGTCCATTCTTCTTGGCTGTGTATATATGGCTTCATCTCAGCATCCCCTTCTTCTCCACATCCCTCTATTAAATGCCAGTCTACTTTCAAGAGGCATGAGCTTTCAGCTGCTGTTCCATTGTACAACAGAAGCCATCGCCCTCTGCCTTTTAAGCTGCCTTTGAAGAAAAGGGCACCATACCTTTTCCGGATGCAAAGGCCACTTCAGGGATGGGGCCATATTGTCCTGGCCTCAGAAGATGCCTTTTGATAAAGCCATAACCACACTTGTTTTGGCAAGAATCAGTAGTCCCTTGTTTCGTGTTCTGTCTGTCCATTTTGTCCTGTTGATTCGAAGATACTTTGTTGTCCAGTGGCTAACTTTTGCCACAATGAAAGTTGACTCCATATGCAGTTTCTTCAATGCCCATATTTTCTCTGAAGTAGATTGGTACTGCCAGGAGCTGACATGTCTCAAAAAAGAAAAATTTTCTAAGTTATTAAAACATTTTAAATGCCATATTCTGTAGATCTCTGAAGGGTTTGAAGATGACCTGTCTAAAACATCTCTGCTCAATTTTTAAAACATATCTAATATGACTACAAGTTCTATTGTAATGTCTAACTACTAACTTTCATTTCTTTATATCCTAATAGTTGATAATAATAACATTCAAGGATCAGAAATTTGCATTACATTGTTAAATGAATCGTATAAATACAATTAGAAATATACATATAGCATTTTCTAACAATATCTGTTTCAAATTTGTATACAATATAAAACAATTCAATGCAATGTAAAGTATTAGTAATTGTCTTTTTCTTTTCTTTCTTTCTTTCTTTCTTTCTTTCTTTCTTTCTTTCTTTCTTTCTTTCTTTCTTTCTTAAACAAGAACCTTAAATCTAATCTCCTTTGCTTAGCCTTTTTCTTAACCCTTGACAATAACTTGTAACCAACCCCCCTAAATACTGAAAATTATCCCAGACTCAAAACCCATTAAAAAGACCAAAAAACCACCCGCCCCACACCACCTCTTTGGGAATGTGGGCGTCGTAGTCTTAAAATTGCTTCCTGCTGGGTATGGGCGAAGTTTTCTTTATCCTGAAAGAAAAATTTTAGGTTAATTGTCAAATTCTAGGAGAGGTAACTATATCCTTCATTATCCAGTCTGTGTATAATGCCAAAGTTCAGGGTTTATCTCAAGTCCTTATTCAAGTAGTCTTTGAGACTGGATCATCTCAGCTAGTCATCTCAAAATTGCTCTGAGCACCTTGTAGTTCAAAGCTGATCTGTGGATGATGTTTGTCAGCTTAATGATATTATTATTGTCCACGTGGAATTGTTGTTGTTGTGGGGCCCCATCTTCTTTCTGGAGACTTCAGTTGATGTTAGGCCTGGCCGTGATTTCCTGCAGAAAACTGGTAAGAGACTCGAACACAAAAACATATATATGCAGCTAGCCTTTTTTCTAGAATTAGTTAGTACTCTATATAGGAAAACTCTAGCTACACATGTGTCCTTGTGGTATGATTGAGCATTCCTTGGGTATATGCCCAAGAGTGGTATAGCTGGGTCTTAGGAGAGATTGATTCCCAATTTTCTAAGAAAGCATCTTATTAATTTCCAAAGTGGCTGTATAAGCTTGCATTCCCACCAACAGTGGAGGAGAATTCCCCTTGCTCCATATCCTTTCCAACATAAGCTGTCTTCAGTGTTTTTGATCTTAGCCATTCTGACAGGTGTAAGGTGGTATCTCAGAGTCATTTTGATTTGCGTTTCCCTGATGATTAGGAATGTTGAGCAATTCCTTAAATGTCTTTCAGCCATTTGTGCTTCCTCTGTTGAGAATTCTCTGTTTAGCTCTATAACCCATTTCTTAATTGGACTGTTGAGGCAAGGTTCAAGGGAAAGAGAGCTTAGGGAAGTGGGAGGTACCAGCTGGATCAAGAACAAAGAGGGAGAACAAGGAAAAAAAGACCATGATAAATCAAGACCCCATGGGAATAGGAAGAAGCAAAGTGCTATAGAGGTCCCCAGAAATCCACAAAGATAACTCCACAATAGACAAATGGCAATGGTTGAGAGAAAGCCTGAACTGACCTACTCTGGTGATCCAGATGGCCAAGCACCTTAACTGTCATGCTGGAACTCTCATCTAGTGACTGATGGAAGCAGATACAGAGATCCACGGCCAAGCCCCAGATGGAGCTCCGGGAGTCCAGTCAGCGAGAAAGAGGAGGGATTGTATGAGTGAGAATTGTTGAGACCATGATTGGAAGGAGCGCAGGGACAAATGGCCTAGCTAGTGGAAACACATGAACTGTGAACCAATAGCTGAGGAGCCTGCAACTGGATCAGGCCCTCTGGATAAGTGAGACAGTTGATTGGCTTGAACTGTTTGGGAGGCACCCAGGCAGTGGGACCAGGACCTGTCCTTGGTGCATGAGCTGGCAGTTTGGAGCCTGGGGTCTATGCTGAGACACTTTGCTAAGCCTGGGAGGAGGGGACTGGACCTGCCTTGGCAGAGTCTACTGGGTTGAGCTGAATCACTAGGGGAGTCCTTGCCCGGAGGAGATGGGAATGGGGGGTGGGCTGGGGAGAGGGGGGTGAGGGAGGGAGGACAGGGGGATCTGTGGCTGATATGTAAAATTAAATTAAAATGTAGAATGAAAAAATACAATAAAAAATGATCAAAGACGGTACATTTAACAAATGATGCTGGGGCAGTGGATATCCATATATAATGAATGAATTCAGATATAAATATTATATTGGTCACAAAAAGTTAATTCAAAATATATCACTGACCCACTGACCTTGGGTTTGATGATGACTTTAGATAGGGCACTAATGGTTCAATACACAAAAGAAAGAGTTGATGTGTTGGATTCACTTATAATTGAATTTGTATGCTAAACAAAATATGTTGAAAGAAAGAGTAACCTAAATGACAGATATGAAAAGGACATTTTCAAAAGATATATATAATCTCCAGGCAGTGGCAGCCCAAGCCTTTAATGCAAGCAATCAAGAGGCAGAGGCAGGTGAATCCTTGTAATTGTTGAGGCCAGCCTCATCTACAGAGTTGAGTTCCAAGACAGCCAGAGCTGCACAAAAAAAAATCCAGTATCAAAAAAAAGAAACCCACATAAAAAAGCAAACAAACAAACAAAATGAATGATGTTTCTAATAGATGTTTTCAGTCAAACTACACAAGAACTCATAAAGCTAAATAATATGGAAATAAACAATGGGATGAAAAATGTGCTAAAGATCCCATAAGACCTCACCAGTGAAGCAAACTACGTATCAAATTTGCTTTACATAAATGCCACAAGAGAAATAAATGCAAATTAAAGAACAATGAAATGCTTTCACACTAGAAACCAGAAATACAGAACAGTGACAAAATCCAGTGGCGTCAAGAATGTGGAGCAAGAGAAATCCCTAATTATTGTTCATGGGAATTTCATTTCCTTTGTGATATCAGAAGCTATCTATGTCCACAAAGTCTCACCCACATGGCAGCTCAAATGTGAGCAAAGATGACACCCATGAATATGCCAAACTGAATGGAGAAAAGCCCATGGTGCCTCAGTCCCACCCAAAGAAACACAGTAACTGAGGACAGCTGGGAATGAGAGAAGTGGCCTTCACCAGTGAAAAACACAACAATTGGTTAGCCTGCCATGGAACAGGCTATATTTAGGAATCTAGGTATATACATATACATGCAATAACAACTAGTGAAAAAAGGACAAACATTGAAGAAGACTTGGGTTGGAATGTATGGCAATGTTTAAGAGGAAAGGGAAAGGAAATATGCTGTAAATAAATTGTAGTCTCAAAAATAAAAAATGGTATATATAATTTTGAAGACAACTTTGAAGTTTTTTCATCAAGGTAAGTATATATCATAAGAGGCAACAATAGCACAGCTTAGTATTTACATACTGGAGATGAAAACATGTTTACTGAAAAACTGCACAGACACAGTATCGTAAAGGTGGATGCAAATCACTATTCATTTGTCCAAATTAGACAATATGAGCCCAGCAAATTTCACTGTACTTTATGAACATTAACGGATTGTAATGTGCCAATTAATGTTCATTAGTTGTTGAAAATGTGAGTGAAAGTTCATTCGTGTGTCAGGAGGAACAGGAGCACCATTCTGTCCATATTCTGCAAAACTAAAAGCATTTTTGAAACAATGGTATGGTTTTCTTCCAAAAAAAAAAAAAAAAAAAAAAAGCACTGTAGAATGAGTTGTTAGATTTGGATTTAGAAATTTCGTACATCAAAAGTTATCATTAAAAGCTAACAAGGGAGCTCAGTGGATTAAAGACATTTGCTGCCAATTCTGAGATCCTATGTTCAATACCTGAGCCTCACATGGTAAAAATAGAAAACCAAGTCTTTCAAGTTGTCTTCTGACCTGCAAACATGTATTATGGCATGTACATACATACACCGAGTAAATACAATAAAAAGTTTGAAAGACACTTGAAATTTTAAATACCAATCCAGTTGTGGTAGAACATTTTTGTTACACCATATAACAGATAAGGAATTTATTTCTCAAATGTTCATAGACAAAGACAAATTAAAACAGTAGGTAATACACATAGCTATAACTAAAAGAAGTAAACAGCCACTTAACAAAAGAGAGCTGCTATTCCCACCCAGCACCCTATATCCATGTGGTTTAGTTAATCACATATCCTTAGCAGAGTACAGTAGTACTATATAAGACGTTTATACTCAAGCCGTTTTATAACAAGTCTTCACAGATCTAAGGGACCGAATTAGAAATGTATAACATAACATCCGAAACAGGTCAAGGACATGCTCCATGGAAATCCACACACATTAGAAGCCAAGTTTTATTCCAATCAACTCTAGCCATTTGCCTTCTAGTAGGAGCCTTCTATTTATAATACCGTAATGCCAGTTCAGTGGGTACCTTTTCGTAGTAGCTCCTTCTTTCTCCTGTAATAAAAATGCCCACTGCATACTACAGCCCTTGCTTGACAGTGGCAGTCCTTGTATAGCTGTTTGGAAATAATATAACTGCATCTCCACGAACAAAAGAGCACTGTATTTACGGTTAAATAAATAAATTCTCTGAAACTCCAAAGTGCTTTTGTAAGTAAGAGGCACAACTGCAACAGATGTTCCGCAGAGCCCTCACGTGGATGCTGTGTCCGTTGTTTGGCTTCTGCAGTCACAGAGACTCAAATTGTTAGCTAATGGGAAAAACCCAGGCTGCCATTTGCTTAGACGGACCCACTGGCTTCAGAGCTTTTGTGGATAAAATCTGACTGCTGAGGTAAGATCCTTTAAACTTCCTGTTTAGTGACTTAAAAATCGAGCTGCTTCATGATTTCTGTTCGAGTTCTTTCTCTTCTTAATAACACTAAAGTTCAAATTTATTCCTCCCTTTATAATTAAAGTCCAAAGAATGCCAGACCTTGCTCATTAAGTGACTGTAATCATCATTGATCAATTACTAATGATTCTAATGATATTTATATTAATGATGAGAAAGTTAAGTACTTCAGACATATATTAAATTCTGACAGGATTCAAATGCAGATTTTAATCTAAATCAGTATTTTGCTTGGGGCTCAACAGAGTTGGCACATAATAACTGGGAAAAAAGGTTATTTTATTGTGTCATAATATGACATCATAGTGAGATATTAAATTTATTATGCAGCCATTTGTCCTATTCTGAATAAGCCCATAAATAAAATATCCAAATTCTAAGCATTTAGGCCTTTGTAACTCTTCCTCTGGGATTTTGTAACTCAGGACACTGAAATAGCTAAATTCTTCTGCACTGATTAAGGCCTAAGTGAAATAGCCGTCATGGATTTGGGGAGAATTTTAGGTAAAGAGAGCAGAGAATTTTCCAGAATTCAAGCAAGCAATTTCTATCAGGGAATTCTTGAAGGGCTAGCTATACAAAGCATAGGATAGAATGAAGTTCTTGTATATACATTACACGGGCAAGTAGCACACCTAGCCTTTTAAGGTAACTATTTTGTTCTGAGGAAATAAATGTTTCTACAGCAAAAGCAAAAGCACCAGGATTATCAAATCCTTAAATTCCCCTTTAATGCCAAACATACAGAATTTGAGCAGAAGTGAAAAAGAATTCAAGCACACTGCTCAAGTCCTTTGAGTCCATGCATGACAGTGTTGGTCCCAAAAGGATGAAAGTGTGCTAGCTGACTTGACTTGGCTTCCTGTCCCTCCTCTCTGAGGATTTAAAAGGGTCACAGCCAGGGTACCAACAGAGGCAGTGTCTAATGAGGGCCTGGTTCTTATGGATGATTTAAAAATGAAATGCAATAAAATGAAATAATATAAGACAACTCTAAGTTTCCCTGCCCAAGCATTTGATCCCCTAGCTACTTCTGTGTCATCAATATTCTTACAAAATTATGTATAATAATAAGCGGGAACTTGAGGATCCCAATATAGTTCATACCTTTGCTTATGTGATAGTGAAAACTTTTCCACAATTTCAATAGCAACCAAAGCTCATAACAAAGGTTTTCATATGCACTCCTTTTCAACATAAGTAATCCAGCTGAGAAATTGTTGAGATTTCTCAGTCCTAAAGCACTTATTATAAGAAATTTAGTTCCCACTATTTGGAAGGTGACAATTTCCATAGTGTATGTAGCATCTCAGAGCTGGAGTTCTCAAAATCCTATGCTGTTTTTAGGTTCAAGGCTGAAAAGCTGAGAATCTTGAACACCAAAGGTGTAATTCTCAGTCAAGGGCTGAAGAGTGACGTGTAGCTCACCTCTCAGCCAGAATGGATTGATTCTGCCTTCAAAAACCTCGTATAGTCAAGTACTCTTGAGGCATCAAATTGGATGGCACCCTTACAGTGAGATGGTAACTGCATTTGCTCAGTATCTTGGTTCAAATGCTAACCAATGCTGTATTCCCACACAGGTCGACTTAGAAATGTATAGTAAAAGAACAAGTAGATTAGCCAATTAAATTGATCATCACAATAAACCTCTAAGATTGAATATCTTCCAGTGTGTCTTTTTTGGTGATGTCACATATCTCACTACTAGTGAGTTCACAACATTAGTGATTGATACATGGTCGTAAGACCCAATTGTAGCATGAATTGTTAGAAGGTCTTATTAATAAAATCAAACCTGGAGCCAGTTATTGTGGTGAACGCAGGAAGATCAGAGAAGCAGAACAAGCCACAGCCCTCAATATGTTGTTTAAGATCAAACCCAAGATATTCTTGAAATAGTCATTCAAGGGAATGTTTATCATTATTTTGATAGTTGCTTTCAAAAATAATTACTAAATCTGACAAACCACCATTTTTCTTCAAAATTAAATGAATATTTCACAAAGATAACGTCTAACTGATGGAATCAGATGCAGAGATCCACAGCTAAGCACTTGGTGGAGCTCCCAGAGTTCAGTGGAAGAGAGGGAGGAAGTATTACATGAGCAAAGGTGCCAAGATCATGAGGGGACACCAAGAGAGGCAGCCGATCTGAGCTAGTTGGAGTTCACTGACTCTGTACAGCTGGCGAACCTGCATGAGACCAAACTAGGCACTCTGAAGGTGGGTGACAGTGTCTAGCTTGGGCAGTTTGTGAGGCCACTGGCAGTGGGACCAGAATTTATCCCTAGTGCATGAACTGGCTTTTTGGAGCCCATTCCCTAAGGAATACCTTGCTAAGCCTGGATACTGGGTGGGAAGGGCTTGGTGTTGCCTCAGCTTGATACATCAGACTGTGTTGACTCTGGGAGGCCTTACCTTCTCTGAGAAGCTGATGAGGGGTAGGGTAGGGGGAAGGTGAGGGATGAGCAGGACAAGGAGAGGGAGGGGAACTGTGGTTGGTATGTAAAATGGAAAAAAAAAACTTTTTTTCTTTTTTCTTTTTTTTATTAAGAGATTTTCTATTCATTTTACAAACTTTTAAAGAAAAGAAAAAAGCTATAAAAGTTTGGGTTGCTATAACTTAATTAAAGAAGATTAAAAAGTCTTATAGTATAGGGAATGCATAGAGTTCTGAGGTCTAATTCATATAATTCAAATATATGGGCTAATCATCTGTTTCATTGAAGTTCTAAAAATCCAAAAAAAGCTCATATATATTATTTATATTAACACAAGCACACACACACACACACACACACACACACACACACACACTCACACACACATACCCGACTCCACAGCAGTGATTCTAAGCTTTCCAACCATAAGAGCTAGGGTAAGAAACTTTCAGACACAAGGTAAATTCTCATCTATTCCCAAACACCTGATGGTGTTTTCTTTGGATATTTTTAATAACTAACTGTTTAATTCTGACAGTTTCTCAGACGTGTAATAGAAGTCAGTCCTTGTCATCCCTATCACCCTGTCATGCCGTCCGCCGTCCTTCTTAGCACTCTGAAGCCCTTCTTCCCAAGTCGTCCTCTTCCTTTCATGTCTTTTAAAGAACACCTGATGATTTACTCTGAAGCCCCTAGTTCTCCTTTCCAGGTCCCTGGAAACTGCTATGAAAGTAACACTAAGAGTACCTAACAGGGCGGCCACTCTACTTTGTGCATGAGAACATTGCAAGAGTATCAACATCAAGCACAAAGTATGAGGTACCACATCTTGGGAGCAGAAGCACAGTGACCTCGGGTGCTTCACGTGAGTCAGGGGGTGGTCAAGATGGCATCATTTACAGCCCTTCTCCCCGAAAACAAAAGAATGCCACCAGAGAGTGACAATGGTGAGTAGATCAAAGCATTATAAGGTATAAAAATGTATTTTAAGGTAACATCCATTTTGCAAATGTATGGATAAAATATGAGAAAGGTATCAGTCAAGTCACTAAGAAAACAGTTTTGCCCAATTAGGCTGCAGCTTATTCAAATCAATACTTAAGGCATTTCTTCTTTGTGTTTAAGTTTCTGTTGCTATTACTTTGACTGTGTACTATGTAATTTACTATTGACAATATATTCTATACTGTCAATTATATCTCACTCTTACTGTTCTCTTTCTAAATATGAGTTCAAGCTTTGGAAGATGAACAATGCATTGCCCTGATGGACAGTAAAGCTGAGCTTTTCTTTTGGAAAGTCACAGTCCTATAGAATAGTGATTAGAATTAGAATCCACTGACTGGGAAAAAGACATACACCCCTTCACTAAGGCTAAGTGAGATATTAAAGTCTCAGTACTAATTACTTTGAGAAACAGGGAAATTCACAATGCAATATGATTTCTCTATTCTTAAATAGAAGTTGTATTTCACAACTCATTGGGGAAAAGATTTATATAATCGCCCATACATACATATGCCCCCTCAGCACAGAGATATTACAAAAGTAATTCTACTGAAAAGAACGTTGAGTTGGTAAAATTTCTGCAAAAGTGTTTAAATATTTCTGATTTTGTATGTGCCATTAATAAGTATCCTACAGCAAACATTAGTGTTAACTTTACATGTATATCCTGCTTGTCAGGAGAAAAAAATCTGTTATTCAAACCCTCTGAAATCTATTCATAATGCTTTGAAGAAAACATAAAACTGGAAATCAAAATACAAGCATTGCCTTTTTTTTTCAAAGACATTTTATGGCATTCAAGCTTCATCTTTAACCCCAAGCATGTCAACAGTAATGAAAGTGTCATACAGCTTGCTAGAGTGTATTATTAAAAAACTAAAATATAAATCAGAGGAGGTTCGAATATTGCTCTAGAATTTACTGGCTGTAAGCTGTGTCTCATATTACTCATCAAAATTGAAAAAGTCATACTTATTCTCACAGGAAATTAAGGAGACTTGAGATGACTTAATGTAAGTTATTTTAACTTACAAGGCAGTTATATAAAAGGGAGCAGATTAAATTCCACTTTCAGAGGAAGCTGGGGCAGAAATGGAGGGAGCTAAAGGGAAATAATGCAGTAATGAGATGACTTCAGGGTT
The DNA here is from genome assembly GCF_004664715.2 of Peromyscus leucopus. Lineage (NCBI taxonomy): Eukaryota > Metazoa > Chordata > Mammalia > Rodentia > Cricetidae > Peromyscus > Peromyscus leucopus. Next base: position 60,002,766 of record NC_051075.1, on the reverse strand, counting down.
AAATCATAATTTCTTCACGGCTCCTTTGTATTAGGTCTTTTCAGACTCTGATATTTGAGTCAGTAGTAGGAGGGCAACAGAAAAGTTCAGGCTGGGTGGCCCTTTCTTTAGGTCAAGACAATAGAAACTTAAGTGGTCAGAACAGGTTATGTTTCCCCAGGATACTTCCGACAGCTAGCTCATGATCACTTCCTAAGGAGTTCCCAGAGTGGATGCCCATCTCAAATCATTAGAAGAAATACGGAAATGGTGGCATTGAAATCCTAGCCCTGGAGACGAAGAGATGGGTGGCACTTTGGGGCTCGCTGGCGAGCCAGTCTATCCTAGCCAGGAATTTCCAGGCAAATGAGAAACTGTGGACAGAACCTTAAGAAGGATACTAGGATTGTCTTCTGGCCTCCATGCGCACTAGTACACATGTGTGTATTTACTAGAAAACAGACTAGTGAACACATGTACATATACACAAAACAATACCATAATAACTCATTTAGAGTACTGATACATAATTCATAGACATATTTTAAATTCTGCCGGTGACAAAAAGTGACATAAAAAATAATTCATGGGAAAAATGCTTTCCAGTATATTAATCACTGTAGTATAACATCCATGAAATAATGAAATAACCAAATTAATACACCAAAGACAATGAAAACATTTTAAATGGAGAAGTTACAAAACATAGACCTACATAGATATGTCTTTCTATAATCCAAAGGCATGGAAATAATTAGTAATGATACTGTCTGAAAACTTAAAAAAATACCCAAATTATTAAATAAGTGCATAGGGATCTCATACTTGAAAAAAAAAAAAAAAACTCAACACATGTTAAAGTCCTACAAAATACAGCTTATGAAAACTGTAAAGGGGTGATCATTTCAAGTGATTATAAATTTACCTAGCAGAATGTTCATGGACAAGATACCAATATCTCACCGGGCGGTGGTGGCGCATGCCTTTAATCCCAGCACTTGGGAGGCAGAGGCAGGCAGATCTCTGTGAGTTCGAGACCAGCCTGGTCTACAAAGCGAGTTCCAGGATAGGCACAAAGCTACATAGAGAAACCCTGTCTTGAAAAACAAACAAACAAACAAACAAACAAACAAAAAGATACCAATATCTCTGATGTTAAACTGCTGTAAACATTAGTGGTCTCCAAACCTTGTAACAACCACATAACCTTATATAATTCAAAGTTTTCCATAGGAAAGAGTACTTTCTGTCCTATGGAGAAGATGAGGGACAGTAGAATTCCTTATAATGGGGGAACACAAAGGGAAGACAGAAAAATGAAGCTAAACATAGCACCTATGCCAGCTAGCTAACGTACTGTAAACTTAATTGGAAACAGATTTCTTTTCTCAACAATCCTGAGAAAATGACTAGAATGTCCCACTGACTGATGTAAAAGGGGTCTTCCAAGTCTCAAGAGGAAGCAGTATTTCTCCAAACCAGGATTGTAAATGGACGTGAGTACATGGAAGAGTCTCTAAGATTGAGTCCTCTGCGACTCACTTCCACATGTTGGAAAAAAAATGACTTACGTGAAGTCAAGCTGGTGTTATTTAGAATAGACATACTGGGTTCCATATGAGAAAAGTAATTTTTTTTATAAATATAACCAAAATTTATGATAGAAAAATTGAAAAAAATAATATAAATGAACATAACTAAGTTCTTTTGTAAGTCCATTAGGAGTCAGACATAAGCAGCATGAAATTGACTAAAATAAAAAACCACAGAGGCCATAAGTTTTAGAAAAAAATAAATGAAGCAAGATTTCTATTAATTCATGTATGATATTTAAGGTCTCCTCCTCCCTCTCTCTTCCTTCTTCAAAATGATATAGTAAAATTCCAAGCCTACTTAAATATCCTCCAAGCAAGCTTATTCAGAAACTCTTAATGTGCATTCATGGCAAAGGAACACAATCTTATTTCTAATAGTTTTATGTACATCGCAAAGCATTGCAGTGATTATTAACATTATTTTTATAAGAACATATTATTGATGACCTGTTAATCAGTCTTACTTTCAAATAGTTGTAAAAGAGTAAGGCTGACAATTCTCTTTACTTAATAGAATCCCCATTAAAACAAAATATCTAGATCAACTTTTTAAAATAGTATAGAGTAGGAAATGTATATTGAAGAAAATTTTCTCTTCTTAATTAAAGATCTGTTCCATTTTTAAATTATTGTATGCTTCTGTGTCTGAGGAGAATAAATGTGTACATATGAGAGCAGGTAGCCGTGGAAGCCTAAAGAGGGCATCGGATCCCCTGACTCTAGAGTTACAGGGGACTGTGCACTGCCTGACGTGGGTGCTGAGAACAGAACTAGGGTCCTCTGCAAAAGCAGTGCTCTTGACCACTGTACAATCTCTCCAGCACTGGAAGCTTTCTAGTCTGTGTTACATAGCAAGCAATTGTTAGCAATGCCATTACCAGAAGGGATGTAAACATTACACACACACACACACACACACACACACACACACGTATATATACATGTGTGTATATGAATTTACATATAATATTATAACATATATTAGTGGAAGCAGGTAAATGGCATATATACAAGTATATATACAAAATCATTCTACATCATAGGCTTTGCCATTCTTTTACATCCATAAAGAACCTCTTAAAAAAAAGAAAGAATCCAGCCAACCTAGCTAAAACTTTATCAACTTTTACTGACAACATGCTACAAAGAACTAACTCAGTGTAGTGAGCCTACCTACAAGTCTACCCTGACTGGTCCTCTGTCTCCCACTTGCATCTTTGCCCTTTCATACCCTTTGAAACAGCATTAGTGTAAGTCATCATTTATCTTCTCAGTCATTGCAGAAATTTCTCAAGCATCTCTCCAATTGCAGTTTTATTGCCTTGAAGTAGATCCTTTTTATTCTTTCTTACTTTCCCAAAGTAAATATAACTACTCTCCTGCTTAACGCAGTCCAATGCTACATCAATATCACAGCATGTTTGTAAGTCTCTTATCTTCACCCCTTTTGATTCCGGTCCTCTTTGGTCAGTCCTTAAAAACTGACTGTCATCAGTCCTTAAAAACACACTTAATGAAGTGTGGTGGTACATGCCTTTAATCCCAGCATTTGGGAGGCCAAGCCAGGTGGATCTCTGTGAGTTCGAGGCAAACATAAATCTTCCATAGTTTCTTAAATAAGTCACATGTATGTGTTATTTTGTTTGTTTTCCACCTTATTGAAACCACGTTGTATGTATTGTGCTCTGTTTCCACTAATCATGCTACCCTTGGTTTATTGGGAGAGACCTGCTCACCCTTGAGCATTTGCTGAAGCTTCCTTCACCTCTTCTAAGAACAGGGATGCACCTCCACATGCATCCCTGTTCTCTCATAGAGCGTACAGCACATCTAGGTGTTGGCTTGTGTCACACTTCATCATAATTAGGCAGAATATATAAACAACAAGGATTCTGAGATCTCTATGTTACACCATGTGGCACATCGTGAATGACAAGGCACATTCTCCTGTGTAAAATGAGACAACATACTTTTTTAGTTAAAAATAAATCTAAATTGTTAACCTCATGATTGACTTATTTTATTGCTTTAAAGAATGTAAATTGCTACTTTTATGATAATTAGGGAATACTGCAAGGTAACTTCACAAAATGGTGCACAACAGTATTATAAACTATGTACATTAAATAGGTAAGTAATTTTTTTGATATAGATTGTTAATGAATCATCTCTCAACTCATTAATTTATAAAATAAAGATGAATATATATCCTATGGAGAGTAGGGACAATTACTAAGTCAAGAAAACTGTGACACACTGTTACTATGAAAATTTGCATTTCCCATTAGATGACAAAGCATTTACTTAAAGCATGACAATAACAGGGCTTTAAAGTAGTCGCAACTAGTTAAATTTGACAAAATAAAAGAGTATACATTTTATCTACAACTCTTACTTCATCATTTGATACTGAATTAATCAAACTTTTATTAATGTGAAGTTTCTGCATCCCATCATTTTACTTGATACTGTCAAATAAGTGTCAGAGGGGGCTGGCACAGGAAAGTTTGGGGGCAGGAAAGGGAAATGGGAAAATAATATAATTTTGTTTTAATTTCAAAAGATAAAAAACACTAAAAATTATATAAAAAATTCTCTTTAAAAAGCTCTAAAATTTCTGGGTGATGGTGGCACACATCTTTAATACCAGCACTCCGGAGGCAGAGCCAGAAAGATCTCTGTGAGTTTGGGGCCAGCCGAGTGAGATCCAGGACAGGCACCAAAACTACACAGAGAAAACCTGTCTCAAAAACAAACAAACAAACAAAAAAAAAAAAGCTCTAAAATTATTAATATTTTTATTAAATTTTTACACTGAGCCCAATAACCTCACCAAATTCTTACTTAGAGCTATTACATAGTCTATTTAATTCTAAATAGACTTGATAATTAAGGATGCATATTGCTATTTCTGGGACAACCATTAAATAATTTCACAAAATAAAGCTTGTATCCAACAGAGAAAACAAAATGGAAGGATGAGAAACCAAGTGACTGGTTAAAAATGATTAGAGATTAGAAACAAAGCATCAGGATAACAAAGGAGAGTCACCAGTCATAGCATAGAGCAACAACCATACTTAAACACAAGCACATCACAAACTATGCTAGCTGTACATGTTTTTACTTCAGAGTCAAATAGGAGAAATGATACTGAGTTGCCAATTCAGACTCAACAGCATATTATGTACAAGAGATATACTTTAAAATTAAACAAACACATAAATTGCAAGTAAAAAACATAAAAAAATTAGCATTGGTGGCGAGCTTAATAGCATCAGAGCAGAGCAGGGGACTCTGGGGAGGCAGCCTGGCTAAAGTGAGTTCAGAAAGCAAAGTACAAAGAAATGTAAAAAAAAAAAAAAAAAAAAAAAAAAAAAAATTATTGCATTAATAAACATAGTTAAGCCATTGCGACTATATCAATACCTTAAAAAGTAGATTATAGAGCAAGAGTCTTTATCAAGTATTAATAGAGTTATTAAACAATAATTGATTAGAGAGCTAGGACTAAAAATTATTGATTAACATTTGTAAAAAAATAAATACTATAAATCAATAATTGCACGTTGATCTAAAGAAAATTGGAGTAACACTATCTAATTGATCCACCTGAGTTTATGGATATTTACACTGAAATTAATTCATGTTATAGACACTGTTCATGTCTTCAGGTCAAGCTAAATGGTGAGTTCTAAAATAAGTGACAATAGATTTTATGGCAGAAATTACATATAACATTGAATGTTACTATCTGACCTACATGAAAGTGAAATAGTATTTATTGTTATATATCTACATAGTCCCCCAAATATTTGTGATTAAATGGGAAATTAGCAGATTTAAGTGATTGTATTACAAAAGATGAAAGATATCCAAATTCTAATCTTAGTTTTAGTTTTTAAAAGCCAGATGTTAGAAACAAATTACGTTTCTGAATAACAACTGACCTATGATAAGACTATCTCTCAAATAAAATGGTTCTTGTGGCCAGCATACCATCAGAGAAAGTCTATTTGTCCTTTGAAAAGTGTAACTATGGGCAGGGGTTGGGAATACCAGAGAAGCCCCCAAGTTGCTGATCCTGGGGACACTTGGAAGGAATGTTTGTAGCAAAAGTTCAGTTATCACTTTCTTTCTAAATAATTACTTGAGAACCCAAATAAGTAATCCATTCCCAACCTGAAATTCATGAGTTTGTTTGTTTGCTAATTTTACTGGATACTCAGAATCAATGCCATCAAAGTACATCCCAAACCTTTAGAGGAATAGATGTCCGAATTCTCCTAAACAGAGAAGGGGATCTATGTGTAACTCATTAGAACGTGTGTTTCTCCCTTTGATTTTCTGAATAAATATTTATTCAGTAAACTGGTTGTTGCCACAAACAGCATATGAACGACGCTCAGGCAGCTGATCATGTGTTTGGCCAAACTGATACCTTCAGAGAACGTCACGAGGAGGTACAGGCTAACAGTCTGTCTCCTCCCTATAACGTTTTGACCATTTCACTTAAGTAAGATTTTTTAATTGTACCATCTGTGTTTGTATAAACATATAAGACTAAGGGTCAAAAAGAAAAAGAAATGTTGCTTCTTTCTTCAGATAAAAGAACACATTTCACTGAAAATCAAAAGAAACATAATATTTACCACCATGATATACAATGTGAGTAGATATTTCTTAAAGAAAAAATAATGAAAGACTATGAACAACTGAATTTATTTATCAAGATTCAGAGACTGATAAAGCAAACACACAAATATAGGTAGGGTGTTTAGTTTCTTTGAGAGTTTTTTTTTTTTAAAAAAAATTTAAACTTATTTTATAATTTAATTTAATTTTACCTATCAGCCACGGATTCCCCTGTCCTCCCTCCTCCAGCCCCCCCTTCTCCCCCAGCCCACCCCCCATTACCACTTCCTCCAGGGCTAGGACTCCCCTTGGGATTCAGCCCAGCCTGGTAGATTCACTCAAGGCAGGTCCAGTCCCCTCCTCCCTTTGCCCAGGCTGAGCAAAGTATCCCTGCATAGGCCCCAGGTCCCAAACAGCCAGCTCATGCACTAAGAACAGTTTTTTTATTATTATTATTTTAAATACCAATCACAGATCACCCCCTTCCCTCCTCCTACCTCTAACCTTTCCCACAACCCATCCCCTATTCCTCCTACAAGAATGTAAGGCCTCCCATGGGGAGTCAGCAGAGCCTAGTACAATCAGTAAAGGCAGGTCCAAACCCTCCCCCTGCCTCAAAGCTGTGCAAGGTGTCCCACAATAGGTAATGGGCTTCAAAAAGCCAGTTCATGCACCAGGGATGGATTCTGATCCTACTGTCAGGAGACCCCTTAAGCAAATCAAGCTACACAACTGTCTCACTTATGCAGAGGACCTAGTCAAGCTCCATGGAGGCTCCACAGGTGTTGGTCTAAAGTTCATGAGTTCCCAATAGTTTGGTTTGGTAGTCTCTATAGGTTTCCCCATCATGATCTCGATGCTCCTTGCTCATAGAATCCCTCTTCTCTCTCTTTGACTGGACTCCTAGAGCTCAGCCTAATGTTTGCCTGTGGATCTCTGCATTTGCTTCCATCAGTTACTGGAGAAAGGTTCTATGATAACAGTTAGGATATTCACCTATCTAATTACTGGGGTAAGTGGATTCAGGCACCCTCTTCAGCTAGTAGTCTAAGCTGGGGTCATCCTTGTGGATTCCTGGGAGCTTCCCTAGCACCCAGTTTCTCCCTATCGCCATGATGTCTTCCTCTATCGTGGCATCTCTTTCATTGCTTTCCCATTCTGTCCCTGTTCCAGCTCAGCCATCCTGTTCCCTTATATTCTCATCCCCCATCCCCTATCCTCCATTAGCCTCCCCTGTTCCTCCACAGTTTACTCATGGAGATCTTATCTATTTCCCATTCCCAGGGCAATCCATGCATCCCTCTTAGGGTTCTCCTTGTTAGCTAGCTCCTCTGGAGCAATGGGTTGTAGCCTGATTATCCTTTGCTTTACATCTAGCATCCACTTATGTGTGAGTACATACCATGTTTGTCCTTCTGAGTCTGGGTTACCTCACTCAGGATGATATTTTCTAGTACCATCCATTTGCCTGCAATTTCATGATGTCATTGTTTTTTATTGCTGAGTAGTACTTTATTGTGTATATGTACCACATATTCTTTATCCATTCTTTGGTTGAGGGACATCTAGGTTGTTTCCACGGTCTGGCTATCACAAATAATGCTGCTATGAACATAATTGAGCATGTATCCTTGTAGTATGAATGAGCATTCCTTGGGTATATGTCCAAGAGTAGTATAGCTGGGTCTTGAGGAAGATTGATTTCCAATTTTCTGACAAACCGCCATACTAATTTCCAAAGTGGCTGTATAAGTTTGCACTCCCACCAACAGTGGAGGAGTGTTCCCCTTGCTCTATTTTCTCTCCAACATAAGCTGTTATCAATGCGTTTGATCTTAGCCATTCTGTCAGATGTAAATTTTATTTTGAGTTTGTTTGGCTGTTTTCCTCTCATTGTTTTTGTTTTTCAATGCCAAGTCTGTTTTTAAGATAGATTGAAACTTTTGAGTATATAACAGTTATCCCAGCTTTAGAAAGCTGGTTTCATTGTAATAAATTTCACTAGACTGTGAATTTTAGGTTGAAATAACTTCTAAATGGTTTTGTTTTAGAGCAAAGCTTATTTAAAAATCATCCCATGTAACTTGTCCATTCTTTGCATACTCTGAATATGTCTAGTTATATTCCTTTGGGACACTGTGAATTATTATGTTCTTCTTTGATGTTTACAACCTTTCTATGATTTAAATTCACTTAGTAAAATCTACAGAAGGGCAAGACCTTACTTATGTTAGCATACTTAACCTCTGGGGAAAATCTACTTTTGTATAATTATGCACAGACTTAATATTTATACACATATTTTGTGCCAGCAGGGGAGTGGGATGGCAAATGGATCTTTCTCATGAATATTCAAAAATGCCAATTCTAGTAAGACAAAGACACAAACATCTTTTCTTTGTAGATATACAACACTGGGATGTCTTTATACCTTGCCGTTCTGTGCTTTACTTGCTTAAAACTGTTAAGACAGAGACCTAGGATAGAGCCAAACATGACTGTAGAAAAAAAAATGTCAATGTGGTAATGCCTAATGATATTCTGCTATGCTCATAGATTGGTGTCATCAGAGAGGCTTCATAAGGCAACTGATGGAAACAGATACAGACCCACAGGCAAACATTAGGCAGAGCTTGGGGAATCCTGCAGAAAGAGGGGAGAAAGGATTTTAGAAGACAGAGGGCTTAAGGACCCACAAGAAAACCCACAGAATCAACTAAACTGGGCTCATAGGGGCTCGCAGTGACTGAACCAACAACTGGAGAGCCTGCATAGAACTGAATTAGGTTCTCTGCATGTATGCTACAGTTGTGTAGGTTGGTCTTATGGGACTCCTAACAGTGGATGCAGGGGCTATCTCTGACTCTTTTGCTGACTTTTGGGACCCTACTCCTCATATTGGGTCATCTTACCTAGTCTTAATGCATGGAGAGGTGCTGAGTCTTACTGTAATTTGATATGCCATGTGGTTTTTTGTGTTTGTTTGTTCTGTTTTGTTTTTTAATGTCCATGGGAGTCCTGCCCTTCCCTGAAGAGAAAGGGAGAAGTGGATTGGGTGGTGGAAACAATGGGGGAATGGGATGGAGGGACAGAGAAGAGAGAAGGGAAGGGAAACTGCAGGCCAAGCTGTAAAATTAATTAATTAATTAATTAATTAATTTTAAAAAAACTCAGAAGACACAGAGACTGCTAAAGCAAGTGTTTATTATTCCAGACACCAAAATAGTATTTTTTTATTCAAATAACAAAGTGTTCATTATGTGGCTTAGTCCATACACGGTATACACACACACACACACACACACACACACACACACACAATTCTAAGTGGTAATTGCATAGAAAGGGATGGCATATTTTATTTATTTTATCTTTTTGGGTTATAAATTTGATACTTGTTGAACATAATTTTTTTACTGTTTGGAAATCTCACCCATACATGCTGCATTTTGATGGTATAGATCCACTATTTCATGCTCTTCATTTCTTCCCTTATTCCTCACCACTTCCAATTTTATGAACTCTTTTTGTAAGCTCAATGATCGATACATTTTAAGGGAATTTAAATAATGAAAATGAGTCTGTAGCACTTATTGTACATTCAAAATGTTCACCTGTTTTTTCTTTATTATTGAAATTTTCAATCTGAGTTTGAGTATTTTATCTTGTGAAATAACTAAAAAAAGAAGATAAATATTCTGTGCCAACTACTTAATGCTAGTGATGGCATGGATCTTGGAGGAGAACCTACAACCACCACTTCACTAAAGTAACATAATCCCTAACAACAATCTAAATATTTGCTCTGGTGCCCACAGATCAATGTAAGCTGTGTCCCTCATCAAGGAAACTTCTCTTTGCAACAGATGGAAAGCATTACAAAAACAACTCAAACAAACAACATTCAGAATTGTGGAAAGGAAGTAATAAGTATGAAGAGCAATGTGCATTCTTTCTTTCAGAACAGAAACTAAGTCTTGCACAACATTCATTAGAGCCAGGCATATTCCTTAGAGATAAACTACAAGAAGGTTTGAGATCAATCAAATCTAGCCTGTTGGTGAGGATATTGGCTTTGGTATCCATGAAAAACTCCTCTTAGGAAACTGGTCATCTCAAGGATTCCTTCTTTCTGGGCTTTGACAATAAGCTACCGCTGAGATCAGAAAGAACGGAAATATACCTCTCTCCATCTCCCCATACACACTCTCTTTCTTTCCCCTTCTCCATCCTCTCAAAACATCAATGCCTTTATTTAAGCACCTTGAAAAAAACGCTGTCTTAGCAATTATGAAACAGAGACAATTATATTTCTTACTCTCGATGTAGTTCTTATCTATCACATGAAAAAATCTTTTTTAATATTTTTTTCATTTAATTTTTTTTCTTTCCTTTTACATACCAACTCTTGTTCTCCCTCCTTCCCCTTCTCCCACTCCCGCCTCACCAACCCCCATATCACTCCCATTCCCTCCTCATAGAGAGTAAGGCCTCCCTTGGGTAGTCAACACAGGCTGGCATACCAAGTTGGGTCCGGACCTAGCCCCTCCCCGCTACATCAAGGCTGAGTAAGGCATCACAACATAGGGAATGGGCTCTAAAAAGTCAGTTCGTGCACCCTAGATAAATCCTGGTCCCATTGCTAGGGGACCCACAAACACATCAAGCCACACAACTTTCATTCACATTCAGTTCAGAGACCCTAATTCTGTCCCATGCATGCTCCTCTGCTGTCAGTTCAGAGTCCATGAGCTTCCACTAGCGTGGGTCAGCTATTTCTGTGGTTTTTCCCATCATGATTCGGACCACCATTGCTCTTATAATCCTTCCTCCCTCTCTTCAACTGAACTCCAGGATCTTGGCCAGTCTAGGTATTGAGTGTTTTCTGAAAATTAAGACACTCTTAGTTTGGGGTCCCAATAAAATAAGAGAAAATTAATCCAATGGCACAAAGTAAACATTCCCATTGCAAAAGAGGAAGATGATAAAAAAAAAAAAGCAAGGAACAACTGTTTCAGAGCAAGACTGAAATCCAAGATGGTAGACAAACTGTAGATCCTTTTCTAGCATTCAGGTCATGTCCAGATGTGACGTGAGTTCTGCAGGCTTGGGAAATCTTTGCCATGATGTCTTTCCTAGCTTTAACGTTCTCTTGGGTTGGCTCAAATTACTAATTGTTCTGAAAGTTTTCATCATAAAGAAATCACAGTTGGGCTAGGCACAAATCTACAAGTATAGCAGAATATCATTAGGAATCATTTTATTGATTTTTTTTTTAATCCTAGGTCTCTAGCCCAATCATCAGAGAGGCTTCCTCTGGTAGCTGATGGGAGCAGATGAAGAGACTCACAGTCAAACATTAGGTGGAGCGAGAACCTAAACTGGAGATCTCTATTGGGTCTCTTCCCTCAGAGATTGAGGAAGAAGAAGATAAAGAATTGCGGGAGCCAGAGGGTTCCAGGACACCAGGCGAACACAGCCCAACAGGGCTCATAGGCGCTCACAGAGACCGAAGTGACAATCATGGAGCCTGCACGGGTCTGTGCTAAGTCCCTGCAAACACAGTGTGCATGTGTAGCTTGGTGTTGTTGTGGGACTCTTAACAGTGGGAGTGGGGTATCTGACTATTTCACCTGCTGTTGGTTCCCCTTTCCTCCTACTGGGTTTCCTTGCCCATTCCTGATACAAGGTTTGTGCCTAATCTTATCTTAACTTGTTATGCCTTGCTCCTTGGGAGGCCTGCTCTTTTTTGACAGGAAATGGAAAAGGAGTGTATATGGGGGAGAGGGGAGCTGTTGAGGGAAACTGGGAGGATTTAAGGGAGTGGAAGCTGCAGTCAGAGTATATTGCATAAGAGAGGAATAAAACAAATTACATAAAGAATAAAGATTTCTACTAGAAAAAATGAATTAGAGACATTTGTGGAAGTAATGTTCAGCCTAATTTGAACATGATGTTTTGTATATGTGTGTAACACATTATATGCTACCTCATTAATATGTATTATGTTGCATTTTATGTGTTAATTAAAATTAAAAATGAGCCAGATTTAAAAAAAAATTCCTTAAGGTATGCTTTCCCCATCATGTTGGACTGTTTTCCTTAAAACCACAAGCCAAAATAAACTTTTCCTTCCTTAAATCATTTCTAAATTCTGTCACAATGACAAGAAAAGTAATGCACATACATTCACTGATATTATTCATATATTTCTGCTAATTTATACTATAGCTGAAATGCATTTTATTCATTGCCATTTAATCTCCAAGGTAGCAGTATTTCACCTGTATGAAACAAACACAAGCATTTCTACATTCTGAAATTGTTATCTATATTCAGGTCATGTTATATAATCTTTTTCAAATATATGGAATGATAATAAATTTCTCTTACTAAAAAATAAATAATAAAAATAAATAAATAAAGCTTTGAAATAATTTATTTAAAAGGTCTCAATACCTATCCCAATGCTTCCAAATCTAACTTCCCCTCACACTGAAAATCCATGAAGAAAAAAAAATAGACTAGAAAAGAAAAAGAGAATTTTTATTGTCTACATGTAAAAAAATGTTTAAATTTTTATAAGAAGAATGGCAACTCTGAAGAGTTGCTTTGTTTATATATATATTTATGAAGCTATGTATATATGCATATATATATAGATATATATGGTTATAATGTCATGTTGAATATGTCTCCCTCACTTTTGCTTTCTCTTAGGAAGCCAGAGAGAGAAATGATAATACCAAAAGTTGAGACCATTAGAATTAAAGGCTTCAAATGGATATTGTCATTGTCTGTTGGATAGTCACAGGCCTGTGCTTTAAAACAGCTTGTAAGATTCTTTTTCTGCAACTGAATTTTATGTCATCAGAACTCTTGTGACTCCCTGCAGAATCAAACATTGGATATTTCTAAGTAGAAACTTGATGTTCACAGAAGAGTAAGCTAGAAACTAACATTCCATAAGTTACTTTGAAGATTTAGATCACCAAAGTTAACTTGTAAAATGTTTATGTAAATCATGTTGGAAAGGAACTTTGTGAAGAACTTGTGTAATGCAAAAATCTGGATAATAAAAGCTAACTGTCTCCAGCACCTTGTCCTCGGGCTTGACAATTGACATCTTCCTAAAATATAGAACCTACTTAGCATTCCAGGTGAAGATGAACTCATCTTTCTCCATCAGTGTGCTGGGAATAGAGGTATGACCTTGTACCATATGGACCAACAGCAAATGTGAGAGACAGTATACTGATCAACTATAGAGGCTAGTCTCTGCAAATATTGTGTGAAAGTCATCATGGCTGGAACAACCTATCTTCAGGTTCCTTAATTACTCAAAATACATTGAATTCTCTTGTGTTTCAGCTAATGCATATTAGCGTTTTCTGCTATTTGCAGTTGAACCTAATATTTTCAAAGCATCTAATTATAAAAATCAATCACTAAAGGCTTTGAATATGCTTGATCAGTAAAGTGGTTAGCATGAGGACCTAAGTTTCTATATAGAGCAACAATGTGAAACACAACGCACAGTGGCATAAGCCAGTAATCCTAGCAATGAGGAGGCATATCCAGGAGAAACTCTAAATCTTACTAAACAAGTAGTAATGCTGTGATGACAAGTTACAGGCTTATTGAGAGAACAGCCTTACAAAATAAGCTGAGGCCTTTGCAATAGCTCAGTAGAAAGAGGTACTTGATGTCAAACCTAATGAACTCAGTTTTATATGGGAAACCAAATGATAAAAATTAAATAAAATAAGGAGATTTCATTCCTCTTAATTGCCCTCTGACCTTCACAAAATATTCATGGCAAGTGTGTGTCCACACATGTATACACACTCATTCACACTAATAAATAAATAAATAAATTAATTAATTAATTAATTAACTATAAAATGGAAAGTGATCAAGAAGGACACCAAACATTAATGCTGCCCTCTGGTCTACACATGTACTCACATGAGCACATATACACATAGATAAAGAAATAAAGAAATGATGACAATATCAGAACTTGTTAAAAGGCAGGGCATATGACTCAGATGGTAGAGAATCTGGCTAGTATAGAAGTTTTTCAATGTATATACTGGTGTGCAATGAATAAAAATATTTTATAACCATATGTCTCAAATTTATAAGTTCTATAAGTTAAAATGTCCTGTTACTATGACGGTCCATACCTTTCCCCAAATCAAAGGTCCTGTATGATTGACTCAAAATGCCCTATTCCTTCTACAAGCTTAAATGCCTCAATGTCTTCCATATAAGAACTCCAAAGTTTGTCAGTAATGGAGAAAAAAAAACCTCCCAGGACCTCAGAACCAAACCTTTTCTTGCTCTTCCCATCAAAAAGTTCTATTCATTGTGTCTAATTTTTACCTTATACTTGGAATGTGATTCTGTAAAGACAGCTATCCTCCAACTTTATGACCACTTATTAGTCTGACTTCTTTCTACCTCATGACAATCAAAAAATCAAAAAAACAGGTAATTGTTTTGTTGTAACATGTAAAATTTAGGTTGACTTTAGCATCAAAGAACAATTGTATTAAATGAGTGAGACAGAGAGAAAGACTTCATTTGGCTATTTTAAGGGGGTGTACAGATAGAACTCAATTTTATGAAGAAACAGGGTACAGTTTTCTAGTGTTTAGGTGAGTTATCGGAAAAAGTCCTAGATGATGTTCATCAGAAATTTGACCAATGTGATGAGCTCATCTGATTACCACTTAAGGATATTACATTTATACTTTTCAACAAATACAAGGATGCTGTCTGGTTTTGGTGATTACATTTTAAAAATATGTTTCCCATTTCCTTGAGGAATACATTGAATGATTATAGTGCATGAAAGAGCCCAGTAAAGATCTAAATCTCAAAGGAGCAGGTAAATTTATGATTATAAGTTCTCTGAGGTAAATGCTCTGTATACAGGTAGGTCAGGGGCCAAGATTCAGGAAGAAATATGTGTAAACTTCAGTGGCATAGGAGGAAGATTAAGATTGTGTTGGTTACAGTTTATATTAGAAGAGTCCATATATCTACTACCACTGAAAACAGGTCATGCCCTTAGTCAGGAATACCTATAAGTGAAAGTGATGTAATCATAGCACGTAAAAGTTACGGTTTCTAGGATTCTTGCCAGGAATAGAAATGGCAAGGGGCCTAGTATTTGGTGACCCTGTTCATATTAGTTAAGATCCTTTCTAATCCAAGATTAATTTTATACTGTGCTATAGCCCTTTAAAAAGGAACAGTTACATTATTATTATGGAAAATCTACATCTACAACGTTCATGTCAGTGAGAAATATATACAAATATATAGAACTATTAAGGTCTTAAAAGCCATATACATTGTCTTTGGTGCTTCATGTCCTACTCAAGAAAGAATGATGAGAGTCCAGACCAGCCATTTAGATCATATGACTCATGCTAGACTTCAATCATATTAATATTGATATTTCCTAATCAAACATGCTCTCACATCACATTTTCTTTATTCTTTGAAGATCCAGCAGAATAAGAAGAATGATTGTAACTTCACCAGAAAAAAGAAGAAAAACACTCTACACCCTTTTAGCTACCTAAACAGGTATTTGGAGGTGGTAGGAGAAAAGAGTATTCTTAATCTAGTTAAAATGCTCAGTTAAGAGATGTGAAGGTATGATAGAACTTTGCATCTTACTCATAAGTATTTGCTTGTTGCTCTTTGTAAATTTAGTATAGTTTTGCTGGTTCTCTTTAAGCTTGATTCCAGGTCATAGGTTTTCATCCCTTACAGATATATCATGTTCTTTGTACAAAAGTCCACCAGTGGAATGTAACTTCACCAAGATAAGAGGAAACACAATATGGCAAACAAATCATACAGGCATGTTTCTGGCCTCAGATCAGCTCCAATTTCCCAAGGGCAGTGGTAATGGAGTCCTGACTGCAGAAAAAGTCCCATATGGATTTGAGAAGTTCTTCCAGAGATATGAACTTAGGTGAAGCCATTATTCTTGACTTCACTATAGGAAAGAATTTCAGGATAAGTCAATATGAAGCAGAGTTAGAGTTTATTAGGGAAAGATTTTAACCTGTTGTAAGCACAAGGATTGATAGAAAGAAAAAACACCAGGAAAAGGAACAGATACAAGCAAGAATGTATGGTGACTTCTCAAGAGAAAACCATGCTTCAGGCTTAATGATGTCCACAATATATTATATATAGATATGTATATGTACACACACACACACAAACACACATATAATATATATATATTTGGTGAACCTAAAGTTAAATCTTAAAAGGTGGATAAGAAACTATAGAAACTATTTACCCCTCATACCTTTTTTCTGGTTTTGTGAAATGAGATCATAAAGCTGTTGGAGAAATGCCTTAGAGAGGATTGCAAACCCATAAGGTGAAACTATGAGTCACAAGGGTTTCAGAACAGAGCTAAAACATGCATTTTACTGTAAATAGTCATTCTTGAGATCTTAGAAAAATTAAAGGTTTGTATCTGGGAGAGGAGACGGGTCACATTCAAAGGTTATATATGCTTAGGCCTTAAATATATGCATTGCATTAAAAAATCTTATTTGAAACATACAGGAAAGGAATATTGTCCCTAAGTAAAAAAATCTTCAAGTAAATGTTAATTGTGCTGGAATGCTGAACGTTTGCTGGTAAAACTCCAGAGTAAGAAGGTTTTTTCTATTCCCAAGTCTCCTTAATTTTTGATGTCTTTCTCTCTTGCCTCACTGGCATTCCATTAAAAATCATATGACCTAAGAGAATGTGAAATGTACTTTTCTCACAAAGGTCAGTAAGTAGAAATAATGTTTTTGAACAATGTCTTCATTCTCTAGTTATCATTCAAAATTTTTTCCATCAAGATAAAGTAAAGTTCTTTGAAATGTTTGTTGAGATACCTCAGATTTTGATAAAGAAATTCAAAATGTTGTAGTTCAACTCCTACTCCAGCAATCCCCCTCAACCAAGAGTTGGCTTCCTTAGACCAAATCACACAGCTTTCTGAGTAGAGGGTAAAATCTTACACCACCATGCACTGGACATGAGTCTCCTTCTGTCCTGTGTATTCACTCTGAATATACTACCCTTCTGTCCATCGATTTGTTGCTCTCTTGGTTATAAGATCAGCTTTCCAGATGTCTGTCTCAGAAAGTATTGTCATGTGAGTATTCAAGATGCCCTTGCATATCTCTTACTTCATTTCACCTCACATACAGGCATTGAATTATTTCATATCATTACAAGGATAACAACAAGAAGATCCTTAGGGACCACATTCACGTGATTATATTATTATATATTATTATACTTATTATTATTGATCTCCTAATGCACATAATATACATACCATTTTATCATAGGCATGTGTCCTACTTAGCTTCAACTGTCAACTTGACACTGACTAGAGTCACCTGAAAAGGGAGCATCAGTCAAGGGATTGCCCAGATCAGAATGGCCTATTGACAAGTTTGTGGGGACTTGTCTCACTTTTCAACTGATTTAGCCTAGATCACTATGGGAAGGAACATTTCCTAGGAAGGTATCACGGGGATGTCTAAGAAAGCTAGCTAAGCATAAGCTGGCTCTTTAATGGTTTCTGCAATCAAGACCATACTTGAGTTCCTCCAGTGCTTTCCTGAGTGATAAACCATAACCTGTAGCCTAAAATCAACCCCTTCCTCTCCCAAGTTGCTTTTAGTCATGATATTTGTCACAGCAGCAGAAAGGAAACCAGGGCAGCACAAAAGTATGAAACATATGGTACATGTAAGGGTTAATACTATTTGTGACTTGAAGCACCCTTGTAAGCAACCCAACATGTCACAAGCTGTGAGTGTGGCCCAACAAAAAATATAAAATTACTTAAAACATTATGAGATTTTTTTCTATGGTTTTTTAAAATCAATTGTGCAGTTCTCAGGTGTGAACTTCGTAGAAAACAACATGGTCCTACAATGTCAAAAGGTTCGACACATCAGTGATGGCTTTAGGTTGTATCCTGCGGAAATAAGGAAACACTACAGTGCATGGGAAAGCTTGCATGTTCTCAAAGTAAATGCATCTCTTGAAGACTTGAGAGTTAGTTGATTATAAAAGAAAAAATTATTCAGTTCTTCCTCCCCTCCAATAACTAAAGAAGAACCCTGGGGCCTCAATTCTAAATATAAAGGGATATAAACATGATGACAATACTAACAGAGTTAACTACTCATCACTCCTGATCTGGAAATGAAGAGGTGGGGTGCAGCATCCTGGATTAGATTAACATTCTTTACTGCCACTCTGTAGACTTTTGTCACAACACTAAGGAAGAAATTTCAGAAGGCTGGAGAGCAATTGATACCACAGTGGAGGTAAAATTCCTAGTTGTGATTCAATAAGCAGTAACTAGATATTCAGATTTATACACTCAACACTTGAACTGAAAGTAAAGTGTTTGGGTACTGATGCCCTTCTACCATTTTCAACATATCTCTCCAGTTACTTTGTTTGCAATGGAAATTCCCAGAGATGCCACCTCCTTCCTACTCTTTTGCATATGCTCTTCGAGTTCATGTCCCAGCTGTTTTCCTGGGCATGCTCTCTCCTATAGCTTAGATCAAACGTTTTATTTCTCAGAAGCCAGAGGCTTCCATCAAGGACTAAGCAAACTATCATAAGCGTCTACAGAGTGAATGTTTTGTGGCATAACATTTGGAGGGAGTGTAACAAAAGCCAAAGTACTTTCAACTCAGCAACTTGAAACTTCACTGTAGGTTATCTTTTGGACTCTGTAAAATCATGCTAAGCCAAACCAAGTCTGATGACAGTTAATGCTAGAGTTATACAAATGTAAACTTGCTCAAATTTATGTTCATTGGAATTTTGGCTGAGTTTATATGTCAAGAATACACGCAAATAATATAATGTGTATAATTTGTTTTTCAAAATCTCAAATTGCCATGGGAGCCTTAAAGCCAAAACATTTTATAATCATATTGTAGTTAGCTGAAAAAAATATGTTGACTTGGTTGATTCAGTTCTGTATGAGGTTATCAAACTACACTTTTTACACAAACACATTTTCAGTAACAGGTTGGGAATTGTTTTTCAAA
This sequence comes from Peromyscus leucopus, assembly GCF_004664715.2. Taxonomy (NCBI): domain Eukaryota; kingdom Metazoa; phylum Chordata; class Mammalia; order Rodentia; family Cricetidae; genus Peromyscus; species Peromyscus leucopus. Next base: position 59,983,433 of record NC_051075.1, on the reverse strand, counting down.
TATCACGAGGTTAGATAGGTTTCCAATAATTTCTTCTAGACACTACAAAAATAATTATTAGCATCTGTCACTCAGAATTCATTGTTGTATGTTTATAACCTTCATTATGGGAACAGTTTCTTTATTTTCTTCCTTACTACTTGCTTCTATAACCATTTTATTCAAACTCCTAACATGAGACCCTTTCTAGAAAACTTTTATGACACGTTCAACTATATGTTCTACAATATAATCTCCTTCAATTGAGTCAACTATATTGGCCAGATCATTCTGTAGTGGCTAAAAGAGAAACTAAGTGTAAAAATCATTATAGTACCACACCTGACTCAAAGGCAGGAACCCACTAGATGCAACTGATTTCATGTGATTTCTACTTATGCTTCTAATTAGTAAGTTTTCAGAGAAAGTACCTTCTAATTACAGTGTTTATTTTGATAAATGCTAAATACATCAATAAGTATGTATGTTACTATAGCATTTAGGCATGAGGACATATTTTTATGTGCAACATTTACAATAGATGCATGTGTATATATACATGTATGTGTACATTTATGGATACATATTCACATTCTTTGTGTATGTATGTGGATCTCCTATGTACCGTCCCAAATGAAGAATCTATAACTCCATTAGTGCTCTTTAAGACAGTGGCAAATAAGACACCTTACATCTGTTCCCCTAAACAGGAAACCCAGGATTAGAAAATTGTTTCTCAGTCTATTATGTACTATATCAGCTCCATGTGTCTGACCTAATGCATCAGCCATGCCTCCAAAACATGATTTAGAAAAGTGGCATATCCTGTCTGCACAGCATGAGTCCCACATTTTTAACTAAGAGTTACAATGGATCCATGGAAGGTGAAGCCAAGAGTTGCTGGCATGCGATCATGAACAGTTAGAAATCTGGAGGGCAAACACCTTTGAAGCTGTTGCTAACTGGTAAGAACATGAAAGTTTGATAAAAGCCTTTCCTCTTTGTTCTCCCAAATAGGTAATTTCATTATATGCTTCACAGTGCTACTTAGGATGCCCTGAAGAATCTGTCATCAGTCACCTCTCTTGAGGAGGACTTGGAAACACATTCCTATACTGTCACTCCTTCTCTTCAGCACTCTGCTTCCCATTCCCAATCATCACTCTCTGGATAAATGTTCTTTTTGAAAACCCTAGTCTCAGACTTTTCTCCCAGGAGAACACTGACTAAGAAGTAATCTTAATGCAAGTAATGCAAATGTTTAATGGCACTCACAGTATTTCTCTAGTTCTTTATTAAGAGATTTTTCTATTCATTTTACATACCAACCAGATTCCCCTGTCTTTCCTCCTCCTGCCCCCGAGCCTTCCCCCAACAACCCACCCCTCATTCCCACCTCCTCCAAGGCAAGGTCTCCAATGGGGAGTCAGCATAGCCTGGTAGATTCAGTTGAGGCAGGTCGAAGCCCCTCCTCACTGCACCAAAGCTGAGCAAAGTGTCTCACCATAGGCACTAGGCTCCAAAAAGCTGGCTCATGCACTAGGGACAGGTCCCAGTCCCACTATCTGGGGGCCCCCTAAACAGTTCAAGCTAAACAACTGTCTCACTTATCCAGAGGGACTAGTCTAGTATCTGCTATTGGTCCACAGTTCATATGTTTCCACTAGTCTGGCTAGTTGTCTCTGTAATTTTTCCAAACATGGTCTCAATATCTCTTGCTTGTAGCATCCCTCCTCTCTCTCATTGATTGGACTCCTGGAGCTCAGCCTGGGACCTGGCCATGGATCTCTGCATCTGCTTCCATCAGTCACTGGATAAGGGTTCTGTGATGACAGTTAGGGTATTCAGCCCTCCGATCACCAGAGTAGACCAGCTCAGGCACCCTCTTGACTATTGTCTGTAGTCTATTATGGAGTCATCCTTGTGGATTCCTAGAAACCTCCCTAGCACTCTGCTTCTCCCTATTCCCATGGTGTTTTCATTTATCATGGTATCTCTTTCATTGCTCTCCCACTCTGTTCTCATTCCAGCTTGAACCTCCCACTCCCCTAAGCTCTCATTCCCCTTCCCTTGCCCTCCATTACCTCCCTTACCCCCAGTTTGCTCATGAAGATCTCATCCATTTTTTCATCCATTTCTCCATCACTGGGCAATCCATGCGGTCCTCCTTACTAGCTAGGCTCCCTGTAGCTGTGGGTTGCAGTCTGGTTATCCTTTGCTTTACATCTAGTATCTACTTATGAGTGAGTACATACCATGTTTGTCCTTCTGAGTCTGGGTTACCTCACTCAGGATGATATTTTCTAGTTCCATCCATTTGCCTGTGAACTTCATGATGTCATTGTTTTTCTCTGCTGAGTAGTACTCCATTGTGTATGTGTGCCACATTTTCTTTATCCATTCTTCAGTAGAGGGGCATCTAGGTTGTTTCCATGTTACAAATAATGCCGCTATTTTAGATTTATTCCAGTTTTAGTTACAGGTGCCTGTATAAGGAGCTGTGCACCTGAACGTGCAGGTGCATATTCCAAGAGAGGATATTAGATCCTCTAGAGCTGGAGTTACAGGTGCTTATAAGTGCTGGGAATGGAACTTTTGTTCTCTCTGAGAGTAGTACATGCTCTTAATCACTGACACATCTCTTCAGCCCAATTTTAGATTATTTTAACTATGTTAAGTTATATTTTGTGATACTCTATAGCAACTTTGTGGTAATTTATTTAGAAGTATGGCTCTTTAAAATTGAAAATGCCAGCCAGGGGGTGGTGGCACATGCCTTTAATCCCAGCACTCAGAAGGCAGAGCCAGGTGGATCTCTGTGAGTTTGAGGCCAGCCTGGGCTACAGTGTGAGTTCCAGGAAAAGCACAAAGCTGCTCAGAGAAACCCTGTCTCGAAAAAAGAAATGAAAATGCCTTTCTAACACTATGCCATATGTTGCTGTAAAAGAGGAATCCTCCACTCTCCATTTGTCCCCTTTCCTTTCTCATCCAACATAGACTTAGAAAACATTGTGCACAGCTAAAAGACATCTATTTTAAAATGATTGTAATATTTTGTGTGTATGGATGTCTTGCCTGCATGTGACTGGTGCCATAGAGGCCAGAAGAGAGCATCAGGATCCCCTGGAATTGGAGCTATAGACATTTGTGAGCCTCTGTGTGGGTGCTGAAAATGAAATCCAGCTCCTTTGGAAGGAGCAACCAGTACCTTTATCCATTAAGCCATCTCCCTAGCTCTAAAAAAACACCTTTTTCCCTGCCTTCATGAAGCTGAAAGTGGCTATGAGGCTAAGTTCTAACCACTTTTATGAATGACAAGAGGCATCTGACCTCCAGACCATCTCGTAAGTTGAAGCAAATATATGTATCCCAGAATTCTTTGCTGTCACTTCTGATTCCTACCTGGAAAATGGTTTTGATGATAGGATACCTAATGGCAGTTTGAACAAAGAGGCAACTCTCAGAACATATGCTTGAGGAGTAGTCAAGCAGAAGCTGGGAGAACTTTGGGTCCTTCATGACATACAATAACCATCCAAGCTGTGAGTTTCACACCTCTAGACTTATATACCAATGAGAAGAAACAGCTTACTATTCTTTCAACTATCTGTGACTTAGTAATTATCTATCACATGTATTAAAGAAATAATAACAACATTAAAATCCCATATACCCAAATCATAGCCTAGCATGTATTAAGGTGGTGGTCCTGATCAGGGCTAATCTTATTCCAAGGGATCTTTGAATATTTGACAACATCTTTCATTTGTTGGTTGTAGCTGATGAATAAAGAAAAGAGTTAAGGTTAAGCAAGCTGCATTGCACAGAATAGCCATTAAAACTAATATTTTATTTTTCAAAAGTAAATGCTACCAGTGCTAAAATTGAGAAAGATTACATTATCTTTGAGTGTGCTTGCCCTCATACATATTGACCAATCTATACACTAGTTTACTCAAGTGATTCTTGGAATAAACCCACTTCATATGCTCATTGCATTTTGGTTTAGCTATATCAGCTGAACCTTCTTCCTTTTCTCCTTTAGTACAGCAGAGACATAGGAGCAATACCTACACATTTCCCAGCACTGTCTGACCATGGGAGAAGTTACTGGCAGATAGTAGAGCACACAGGGCATGTGACTTGTGAGTCGATGGATGAAATACCAGACAGAACCCATCTGTACTCACTTAATTGTTTTTTGTTTATAGCAAAAGACATTTCCCACCAAGGGAAATGATAGAACACGTGTCCGATTATTCTCTCTGCATTTGTTAAGACTTCAAGATATATTCCATTCATTTTCTCATTAAAAATAAAAGATGCTCATCACAGAATGTTTAAAAATCATTATTATTGAGCAAAGAAAAGAAAATTATAATCATCCATAATCCCAACAGACCAAAAAACCCATTAACTCTGCAATCTGTATGAATCCAGATACTTCTCTGTGCACACATATTAAATTAGTATATAATTGATACCACATTCTACCTTTTTATAACCAGTATATTTTTTCTCTGTTTGGAGATATTACCCATTTATACCACTAATTACCCATTTATCTTTCAAAAAAAAAAACAGGCCTCTGTTTTACAACGGGAATAACATTTTGTCACATTTCTACATGCCAGAGTTATACACAGGTTCAAGTTCTGCTTGCAGGGTGACTCAATTCTGTAAAACCATGTGAGATTTTCCTCATAGAGCACTGTCCCTCTGTTGTTTATAGCATCATCGATTGCCTTGGAAGCCACACAATCTCTGCCTTGCTGCTCTCAAACATACACTGCATATTTTGTTAGACATTTCACCACTGTTGCAAATTAATGAGGAAAACAACATAAGGAAGGAGAGATCTACCTTAGCTGATAATTTCTGCGGTTTCAATTGATCAGGGCCAGCTCCAGTCCTGATAAGCCTGTGACAGGGCAGCAATATCATGAAAGAAGATCACGAGAGAGGAAACCTGTTCTCCTTGTGAGAACCAGAGAGCAAACAAGAGTTAGGATGAGATATTCCCCCTCAATATAACAGCCCAATCCCTCAAACTAGACCCCACCTTGCAGGATCCCACCACCTCCCAAAGATCTTTTGGAATTTAGAATCAATCAATATACTAAACCACTGATTGGGTCAAATCCTTCAGGGTATATTATCATTGAAACACCTTTACCAGGATGTCCAGAGGTATGCTTTAGTAATCTCCTAGGCATATCTTAATCAAATTAAATTCCCAATCAAGGGTAACCAATCATTACATTCTCAGCTTAAAACAATCTGATGTTGTACATATTTATATCCCATTGAAGGTTGTAAGAAAACCCGCCTTAAAATACATAAGAAAAATTTCTAATGAAAGAACTACCCAGTTTATGACTATCTTGAAGAATAAATTGAAAGCAGCTAAAGAGAGACGGCTAAAGAGAGAGTTTTCCACTTAAAGAAACGTGAGGTTAGAGCCATGCTTCTGAAAAAATAAATAATTTAAATCTGTAATTCTCTGAATTGTAATCAAGTTCATAAATGGGCATGAACTTACCAGGGTGATCATTGTAGTTAAGAAATCATCAGCTGTCAGGCAAACCCAAGGAGGTGTAGAGGTTTTTCTTCTGTGATCTGAATTATATGACATAGCTTATAATCTGAGTGTTCAGGCAGCAGGAAGGCAGATGTCACAATGGCTCACACTTTGAATTTACTTCAGGGAACTGCCTTACTAAAGCAAAATGAGGATCAAACTTATTGAAGCTTGAGTCTAGACTGCTGCTAAAGTCTTCAAGCTATTTTTGCTTTTTGAACATCTCTGTTTCCCAAACTCACTTTAACAGGTCTACAGGAGGTTAGTCATATGTGACAAGCACTGGTTCTTGTCTTCTGGTTTCCCTTTTTGATGTTAGTGGGACCATGGCTTTTCTCAGACCATGGTCTCTGCTGTGTTCACACTGATGTTCATCAACAATACTGAGTGGAAAGACAAGGGCTAATATACACACATGCAAATGTACACATAGATTGGTGCAGAGGACATTAAAATCAGCTGTTCTAAGGTGTCCTAAACTAAAGAACATTCCAGTAAGATGTAGGGAAAAGCTTGAATTTCAATACACAACTAAACAAAGTCTGTATTTCACCCTTTGATATTATCCAATTATGTTTCTATCAGACTTGTGAATTATAGGTAACTGATATCAGTGCAAAATACTCATTAAAAAAGAATTCATTTTGATGAGTGGACAGCCTCTCTCTCCCCTCCTTCCACAGTGACAAGATTTTATTCTGAGTCAGAAAAAGTATTAACTAAGCAGGCTTGAGTTGCTCAAACCCTAAACTCTGCATATTTCAAAAGCTCTTTCTCCGGACTGGCTTCTGCCCAAATTCAGAGAGATAATATCTGAGGTCTTAGGATAATCTAGCCAATAAGAATGTTTTATATGTTCTTTAATTCATAGGTCTTCCTAAACTAGTTTATCAGATAATATTGTCCTAACAATGTAATCCACAGTAAAACCCAATTTGCCTTGTATTAGATTAAGTGACTGAAGACAGTCATAAGCATTACTGGCCTATGTGAATGACCTCTAGTAAAATCTATGGATACCTTCACATAAGTCAGCTTCCTTTTAATATTTATTTTAATTTTTTATTTTGTATATGAGAGTGGGTGCAGATAAGTACTCATGGGTGCAAGTGTCCTCAGAGGCCAGATGAGGGTGTCAGATGCCCTGAAACTAGAGTTTCAGACAATTGTCAGCTACCTGCCTTGGGTGCTAGGAACCAAACTCAGGCCTTAACTGCTGAGTCATCTTTCCAGTGCTGAGCTTTCTTTCATTTAGAGGTCACACATCTTGCAGACTTATATGCTGTTAAACTCTACAGTGAGTGGATACTTGGAAGTTTGCCTGAACTTTGTTCCAGGATTTTTTTTTTTTTCATCTTCACTGATTTTAGTATCCAAGTGATTACCACAATAATCCACAGCCACAGGAATACTAATTTTGAATTTTGTGAGTTTTTGGAAATCATTAAGTCTAGAAACAGCTTTTTGCATTCTTTCTTATATTTAGTATTCATAAGTATGCCCATAGTTTTGAATTTGTTCCTTTGAAACATGTATTCTCTTATTAGTGACTTTGAAAAAATGCTTAAAATCTATTCATTTTAAGCAAATTAATCATTACTTTAACACTTAAAAATACCTTTCAGCATAACAAAGTTTCTCCAGATAGATATCCAGGACCTCTCACATAAATAAGAACAAATTGCTACACCTTTACACCTTTCTCTTGCACGTTGCTAATTAATATGCTACACCAAAATACCATGAGGATTTCTTTAAGAAGGAGAGACAAAAGCAAGTTGTTCCACATGTTTTACAGTAGCCGAGCTCTGAGCAGGCAGCTGAGATGCTCTCAGGAGGAAAGTTCATGAGTGTCTTGTGGCATACCAATCAGCTTGCAGGACAGTCAAGCTAGAAAGCAACACTCCATGAAGCAGAAAGTCACAAGACCAAGAAACCTGCGCTGATGTTTTTCCACTGTCAAGCTGGCTGAATTTTACAATTTGTCTAAGCCCATGGGGGTACCATACTTTCTAAGTGACAAGCCATGATTAACACATTTATTTCTTCAATAGAAAACTATTTCTAGCACTTCTTCTACTAATAATAAACAACCTCACTTGTGTAAAATTTCCATTTAAGAGTGCTAAATTACCACCTCTAAAGGTGTTGATTCCTGATGAAGGTGCTTCCTATGATGTGCCCCTTGCCCACCCGTGAAGAGTTAGTTCCTAAAAGAAAGTACTGTGCATGCACCTCACCCTAAGGTATAAATTAGTTAACTAGCACAAACAAACATGTATAGCACTGTTCACACCCAAATGGTCTTAAAATAAATTTCCTGCAAACAAAATGACCATATTAGGGAGAATGCCACAGAAACTTAAAGCAATAATTATCATCATTTTTTGTCTTTACATCGTCATTTAAGAATGCTTTGTATTTTGTTCCCGTACCATGGTCAATAATTCAACTATTGGATATCCTATGTATGAAGAGCATTATCAGGTAATTGAGTGATCTAACGATGAGCAACTCTTGCCTTTTTTCAAGAAAAGAGTCAAAAGAAAGGAAACCCTTATTGTTGATCTATCAGGGGATAATATCATAGCACACTTAATGTTTGGCTGTTGTAATGATTTTTGAAGATTGTAACTATCATCGCAATTACAAAAGAAAAAAAACTGAGTTTAAGAAAAGGTAACATGATTGACCCCACAACAGGACACAATCTACATTGCAACCAAAATAGATGCCTTCAACAACTTGTATCTCAATCCTAAGTTACAGTGAATCATCAATCACTTCCACCTTCAAAATGAAGTTGAATTAATACTATGTTAAAGCATTAGTTGCTAAACTTCTCTTTCATGAGATAAAACCAAAGCGAATTGTTTGGTCAATGGGACGATATGATCAGCTTTACAGAAAAAGGTCTTAGTGAAACTCAAGCTGGTGACTAAAAGGCAAAAGACTTAGAATATAACTTTCCAACAAGAAAGGAATGAGTATGTCTTCATTTTGATACTGGGAAAACTGAGGTTTCCTTTACTGTTCTAAGTTTCATTAATCAAAGGGTTGAGAAATGGACTCAGAGGTAAGCTAAAGGACAATGTTATTAAAGTTTAAAAGAAAAACAGTGTACGTTAGGTGAAAATCCCTGCAGCTGCCAGGAAGAAAGATGGAAGCAAAGCCATGGCTTTTAAGTTAGGCGACAAATAGAAACAGGGAGAACTCATTAAGAAAAGGAAAGCACTCTGAGGAATGGAAATGGGCTAGTCAGATGAGGAAAGAGCTCAGTATGTTTTTTTTTATAGCCTCCTCTCTTGCTCAGGTTTCATAGGCTTTTTTTCTTTGCAAGCATGCTCTATTTGTTAGATGATGCCAAAATAAAGAAGGGCTTCCAGTCTTCCTCCAAACTAGCTTCTTTTATGTTAATCTTGATGTCATTTTCTTCAGTTCCCTCTCTCCAGTCACAGTTTGATCATGTTGCAAATTATTTATTACATAAGGGTTAAATATATAAAACTGATTGCATGCACACATATTGATATAAATATGGTATCAATTACTAAAACTTTCAGAAAATTAACTTGATTTCTGTAAATGTTTAAATGCATGCATGTGTATTAGTGGAAATATGTATTTTTTGTTATTCAGTGTACTTATCTTTTATAGACATGAATAAAAACTACAAGTGAAAAACTGAAAACTTGGGTATACAGTTGAATTGAAATTTAGATTTAAAAAAATCCAAAGTTATTGCTAAAGTCATTTTTCTTATATTCTTTTTTTTTTTTTTTTTTTGGTTTTTCGAGACAGGGTTTCTCTGTGTAGCTTTGCGCCTTTCCTGGAACTCGCTTGGTAGTCCAGGCTGGCCTCGAACTCACAGAGATCCGCCTGGCTCTGCCTCCCGAGTGCTGGGATTGAAGGCGTGCGCCACCACCGCCCGGCTCTCTTATATTCTTATAAGCTATCTAATCAAAAATGTAGAGGAAATGGTTAATCTCCATTGCCAATTTGAATGGATTAAGAATCACCATGGAAACACACCTCTGGACATATCTCTGAAAGTGTTTCTAGAAAAGAATAAAGGAAGAGGAAAGGCCATGTTGAATATGGGCTGCATCATCCCCTGGGCTGGGGTCCTGGACTAAATAAGCAGGAGACAGTGAATAGAGCACTAGCATTCATCTCTTTTCCCCTACTGTGTCCAGCTACCTCATTGTCCTGTCCCCGAGGACTATATCCCTGGAACCATTATCCATAATGTACTCTTCTATCCAAAATTGTTTCTTCTCAGGTATTTTGTCACAGGATTAAAAAATAGTAACTAATTAATTTTTCTCATAGATGTTCTCTTAAAATTCCTTAAATTTCCTTTAAGCTTTTGTGAAGAACATGGAACTGATGCTTTGTTTTATCCGCTTCAAGAAAACTCATGACTTTAGCTGTATATGATATAAAAATAAAAATCCATAAGATCTACTGCATCTGTAACACTGTCGTCCTTCAAAATGAATGAAGAATTCAAGAAACCATTAAATAAGGCAATGGAATCACAGTTTTCCCTCTCTACAGACCTGACACCTCAGAAGCAGCAGTTTTATCCCTACAAAGTCTTTCCAACAAAGCTGACTTCTCCCACTGATTGTCATGACTGCATGATCTTCTTTCCCAACTGTTCTCTCTGCTTGCATCCAACTTCTGTTCCATACTGAGCAGACCAGGCAATATTCTAGAATGGTCATGTTGTACTCCTTGTTCTCAGGCCTCCAGCAGCTTTGCTTTCACTTAAATAAAAACTGTCTTGAAAATGTGTAATCACAAGAAGTCCCCAGATAACCATGCTGCCCAAGACTTCCCTTACTTATGAGAGAAACAGCCACAGAACCTTTTTAAAGAAACCTTCCTACCACTCCCTTCCTCTACTTAATCACCTTGTTGTAACTTATCCTTTGGTAACATACCTGTTTCTTTAAAAGGATGTAAAGTACAGGCAAATAAGGACTCCTTGTTCATTGCTGTAGCCCAAACATAAAGGGAACTTTATAAAAACTGGTTGAACAAGAATCAATTGAGTGAATGAATAAATACTCCAATTGAAATCTTTTAAGGTTATTAAACTTTAAGTAGGAAATAAAATCTGATGGTTGATTTTCAAAGGTGCCTCAAGCCAGCTTAAGTCAAGCTACAAATGAACAGAAAGCTCTAAACTCCTACTCATGCCTGCTAGTCAAGTTGTTTCTACCCAAATTCTCTTACTTCCCTGTCCCAAACTGTAAGTTTACAGAGCCAAGCTCACCTGTAAGGCCATGTGTCTGATAAGCTTTAAAATAAGCAGGATGTAGAAGGTAGATATGAAGGCAATCACTGGTTTTGTTTAGTGTTTAGTATATATATCCCCTCCTGATTACTCAGCCAAAGAAGAGATGGGAGAAAGGATTTCCTCATGTTGGGGTTTAAAAACTATTCTCTGCAGTCAACCAGCGCATTCAAAGATGTCAAAGAAATCGACTTGCTTTCTTGCTTTCACAATGCTGAGTCTCCATCTCCCATGCTCTTACTATGAAATGAAGATCTTTGTTTCTCATGTGAAGAAAGAGGGTATTTCTCGATTTGCAACAAGTAAAGCAAGGGCCAGAACTACTGAGAGTGCCATTAACCTCTAAAGGAGGGATGAGACAAATACAAGATCATTGAATAAAAGCTGCAACTAAAACTTGGAAGCCAAGAGTGAAAGAGAATGAGAGTAGGGTGTAGCTTAACTTCTTTAGGGCATTGACAGTGTATGAAGTAGCACACCTAAAAAAGAAAAAAGTGGTTAAATGTGCTAGGAACAGAATGTGCAATACCTTAAATATTAAAAGAAGGACTGCATGTTTAGTCATAGTCAAATGTTAATATTGAATATATTTTTAAAGTTCAAATAGTCATGTTTCATACAACTTAATAAGTGCTTGTGCAAGATACAAATTAGATAGCAAAGCTATGAGAATAAGTTTAAGTGTTGGGGAACTGAGGCTAGAATAGCTCATATGGCTTGAATTATCTATAAAATTGACATTTTCCACAATTTCCAGTACACACAATTAAACAAAATTGTCCCTGCCTGCAATTCACTGTCACCTTGGAAGCTTTTTTAACAACCCAAAGTCTGAACAATACCCTAGATTAACAAGGGCATGATAGTTTTATAAGTTTATTCTCATGTAATGATAAATTTGAGAGCTATAGCTATCAGTCAGGAGAATGGACTTAGATTGGTCATTTTCCAAGTGCTAGTTCTCTTAGGCCTGAACCAAGAATTTGTTACAATTACAAACCAATATCTAATTTATTTGAGCTAACACCCATCCAGACATAGTGAATTAGAAAGGCGGGGACCATCTGCCTGCTTTATAACCAGCCTTTGTGGTGATTCTGATGCACTGAAGTTTGAGGCACACTGGCCTGGCATTGCTATATCTAGTAAACAAAACTATAGTGAGTTCAATGAGGTACATTTAATATAAATTATAATTTCATGCCTACCTCAAATTCATATTTTACTGGGCATCTTGTGCTTTATTTGTCAAGTCTATAGTAAGGCATAAAATGTCATCCTGATGAAAGAGATTTTAAGGTTAAATGCTTGGGGCAAATCACATCACATCAATTAATAGAAAAAAGAAAACTATTGGAAAGAGATGAACTTGTAGAATTTTGGGAGCATTATTGTACAACATTGGTGATTAAGTAGTCCTGGTAAATCCAGATAAAGATGTTACATATTCTCTACTAGAAAAGGCAACTATAAATATTTGTGTAAGTTCAATAATTAAAAAAGTTTGTGTCAAAAGGAAAAGTTGGGGGCTGGAGAGATGGCTCAGAGATGAAGAGCACTGGCTGCTCTTCCAGAGGACCTGAGTTCAATTCCCAGCAACCACATTGTGGCTCACAGCCATCTATAATGAGATCAGATTCCTTCTTCTGGTGTACATGAATACAGAGCACTCATATACATAAAATAAATGAATAAATAAATAAATCTTTGCCAGGCGGTGGTGGCGCATGCCTTTAATCCCAGCACTCGGGAGGCAGAGCCAGGCGGATCTCTGTGAGTTCGAGGCCAGCCTGGGCTCCCAAGTGAGTTCCAGGAAAAGTGCAAAGCTACACAGAGAAACCCTGTCTCGAAAAACCAAAAAAAAAAAAAAAAAAAGGAAAAGTTGCCCAAATCCTAAAATTTGAGGGTCATATATATTTTTGGGAGAGGAGACAGTTGATCAAGACAATGCATAAGGAAAACATACTTCTTAATTAAATACCAGTTTTTAAAAATATGTGTGTGAACATTGTGTTATAAAATACTAGTTGCTATTTGTGTGTGTGTGTGTGTGTGTGTGTGTGTGTGTGTGTGTGTGTGTGTTTATACGTAGCATTGATAAGCTTTGTAAAAGCAGGGAAGTAGATAGGAGCTCTGCTAAAATGCATTAACCATAATCCTAGTATATTAATATATACACAGGGGCCACTCAATTAGATTTCAATTAACCCCCCTAAAGAGAATGACTAACTGGATTAATAGTTTGGAATGAGATGAGAAAGAAAGCTGCCTATATAACAAATACATAGTTTCAAATGAAAATGAACCTACCCCAGTAGCCTAAGATAGTGTAGTGCTGGGCTCAAGACACAAACGTTGCAGCAAAGGTTTTTCTGTAATTAATGTCATACTTTTAATTTAGTGTTTTATGAAGTAAACTCAGATAGTTTAAGGGTAAATGAGAAAGGATATTAGAATAGACATCAAGCCTGAAAACAAATGGGAGAATTATAAAGCAGCCAAGCTGGAGAAATGATGTGACATGAAGAGTATAGTATGCAGCACTTTATTTCCTGGGTATCCTTTTGTTATACTTGGCAATGAAAACATATCTTCTGGTGATCAGTGTGTTTGGTGGGATGCTCTTACACGTGAAAATGCAGATGTTGTCCTTCCAGCAACTCATCCTCCACTGGCCTTGTGATCCTTTGTAGTATCACTGCAAAGAGAATTGGTTGTAAAAATAAGTCTTCATCTCAGTGGAAGGATTTATTGCGCCAATAAAAGGAAGGTCTCCCAAGGTTCGCTGATTCCCCTCTGCTGAAGACAGAGAAAGGAACGTCTAGGGATTTTTCTGTATTATATGACAAAGTCATTTTAGCAAACGTAGACGGAGGTGGTGGATAGCTGAAAATATTAAAGTAAGTTCAGCCTAAGGGGAAAAGTAGGGGACAGACATTTTGGTTGTTCAAATAAAAATGAACCTCATTTGAGAAGGTACAAGCAAGAAGTAATTCAAGCCTATTTCACTCTCTAGGAAGTTAGCTGGGCACTTCCACTGAACCATTAAATCATGTATTGAACCTGCCTCTTTGGACAATGTATTAGTTTCCTATTGCTGCTGAGACAAATTACCAAGCATTTTGCTGTTTTAAAGCAACACAAGTGGGTAATAGCACTGATCGAGTATAAAATGGGTTTTTATAATCCCAAAATAAGATGTTTTCCAGGCTACTTTCCTTGTGGGAGTTTTGGTCAGGAGTCCATACCCATGACATCTAAAGTGACAGCTGACTTCCTGCCTTGTCAGTGAAGACTTGTCTCTATATTATCTCTCAGTTCTCTCTCTGTCTCACTAAAGACCTCGGTGGGTACACTGAGATAATCTAAATAGTACACAATCACCTGCTCATCTCAAGACCATAAACTTAATCACACCTACAAAGTCTTGGCCACACCAGGGAATGTTCTCAGCTTCTGTTGATTAAGACATGGGCATTTCTAGATTTATCATGCCTATCACAGAAGAGGAAAGAGCTCTTTGGATTCTAATTCGAATGCATATACTTCACATAAGCAGAGGCATAAGGAAGTAGGCATTATGAGACCTTGAAGGTGTGACAATTGTTTTAAAGTCTCTGTGCTCTTTCTGCTTCATGTTGCATCAGCAGTAATAAAGGTGACCATCACCATTTCCGTGGTGATATTTTTACATACTCAAAGGGCAGGAGAGAAGCCTTTTCAGTTCTTTTATAGATCTCATTGCTAATGAAATGTCGGCAAGATTAAGACCATATCATTTCCATGAGATATATTTCATCATAAAGATGTACAAGAAGGTATGTCAGGCAAAGAGTAACATTTTTACCTGCTCTGGATTTTTTTTCATTTGACCTGTACCTCTATGCAACAAAAGAGGGCAAAGCTTATAGATTCAGAACTCCAAGAAAATAGAAACAAGATAAAGATTTGCTTTACTGAAAGGAGATATAAATTTGTGAGTTCAACTGACACATTGTAAACATGGAGAGAAAATTTCATCATAGTAATTAGACTTGGCAGGGGACATAATCTACAGCACGTATCCAATAAGAAACAGAGTAAGTACACTACTGACAGCAAGAAGATGGGCATATTTGAGACATGGGAGGAGAATTCATGGCCAGGTAACTTAGTGGAATACTAAATAGAGTCCTAGACCCTCAGCACTTGTTAGATAGAAGAATGTCATACTCAGTGATGACAAGCCTTGGGATCAGTGCAAACATCCAGGCTTTCGACTAGCATAGTTTATCCAGCAGACAGCATATCCAGTTGAAATGTGCTAATAAAAGAAGGGTACATAATGAAAGGAAATTGAGTAAAAGGAGGGGGGAAGAAACCTAGCAACAAAGGCAACATCCATTTTGCTAATCTGGGACCTCCAAGAACAGAAAGAGCACAAAAGAAACACAATTACAACATGAAAAGCATGCAGTGGTTAATGATATCATAAAAGGAATTTGAAGCTTGGAAGTCAATGTTTCAAGGGAATACCTGATACTAAGGGGCTCAGATCTCACATTGAGGGTTCTAGTTTTGAAGTATGCTTAGTTAAAACACTCATTGTAGATTATTCTGTGGAATCAGAACAGGCTGAAAAGGAGAGAACAAAGGCAGAATAAGATGTGAGATAATAGAAACATTACATGACATAAAATAACAACAAAAAATGGTCTCATTAAAAAGCCTGTGAGCAGCAGGGGAATGTGAAATAGTAACAAAAAGACATGGTTTTATTCTCTACAACATTGAAAGGATTTTTACATTCTTTTTTTCTGAGAATAATAAAAGTGTACTCACATTTCAACCCCTAAAAGTTAGGTGAGGAGTTATGCATTTATTCCTAATTAGAGTCCTTAACTGTGGAACAGTAATGAAGTGCTGGAGGATGAAACCAGGGATTTATGTCACAAACTTTACTGAACCCAACAATCCCTGTGTCTAGACTGCCTCACACATGTATTTATTGTTCAATTTTGTTTGTTTGTTTGAACTGCCTAATTTTAAATCATATAAACATATCTCAATGTATGCTCATTGAAACAAAAAAGCAGTGATATAAAAGTTTATGTATTATTACATGTACTTCCAACTGTTCCAACCCCACCACCTTCTCCAAAGGTAAACATTAGTTTCGAGGGCTTATTTTTATATAACCTGCCTGTCTATGAATAAGATATATATATATATATATATATATATATATATATATATATATATATACACTACTTAGAAGGATCTTCATGGACTTATGTATATTGATCCTTAACTTTATTTTAAACATACTGAATGCTTTTCTGTCCTTATCAAACTTTACCTATTTGTTACAATTCTTACATTAATTTATCAGATCGTTAAAGACATTTATCTTTATGTTTAGCGTTCCTGATAGTTCTTTTAAACCGAAATTGTACATTATTGTATTTTATTAAATACTAACTCAGTATCCACATAGTTAATCATATAGATTTTTTTATTTATTCTGTTACTATTCAAATAATCATTGTTTTCAGGCTACAAATCTATTTCAACTGTTATAATGGGGATGGGAATTAACTATTTTATCCCTTGTCTCTGGTAGTCTGCATATCTGAAAAAAAAAAAAGATATGGCTGGGTAGTGTTTTTGTTTCTTATAGCCACAAATGATGTTACTTTGTGACTTACAACTGGAAGGTTGTATAGTCAAGAGTTCTTCAAAATATTTGGTTCCATTTGATATCAGGAACAAAGCAAGTTCAGTGAATTGGGATTTGGTCCCAGGTTTTGTCTCTCCATTTTAATAGTCTCAAGGTTCTTCATATTCCTTAAGCGATATCTGGCTTCTTACTAGAAGCAAGTAAAGAAAGCTGCTTGGCTTTTTATGAGTTAGTTATTCAGGCAAAACATGGACATTTTCTCATACTATGTTTATCATAGGCTCTCTCTTCTACCATTATGTACTTTGATTCAAGAAATAAAGCCCAGATTATTGGTAGGAAAAAAATGTCCAAAAATACCCATAATTTTAAAAAAGACATAATATGTTGTAATCTTACTTTGCTATCAGATTCATATTCCTTATACTTTGTACAATATTTTCAAAGTCTTCTTCCTAAATAATTACATGATGACAGGAGGCTTTAGAGGGACATATTAGGGATCTAGTAGTAACTGGTCAAAATAATTCAAGGTCATAAAGCCAGACCTGTTTGCCAGTTGCCTCATTTCCTGAAAGAATCAGTTGTTCTGCTCCATCAAGGATAGTGTGCTAACAAGGCCTTTGTTTCTCTCACCTTGAAAAGGTAATGCAGCTTCAGGACCAGGTGTGCTCTCGGGAGGCTCACAAGCACTTTTAAGAAACACAGCTGCTGTTTAGAAAGAGAACTTTGAGCCCTGTGGGGTCAAGCAAGTGCATTAATGAAAGACCGGGTACGGTAAGCTAGAATGCCATATATACTGTCCTTCTTTCCCATGAAGGACTATGCTTGGGCACATCAGTATCAAAATCAGTGTAGAGACATTCTTACTCAGCAAACCAACAGTAATGTAAGATGGTGTCTTTTGTTAGTTTTTCTGGTTGGTTGTTTAGTTGGTTGGTTGATGTTTTGTAATAAAACTTTTCTTGGAGAGGCGCTAGATACATGTCTATTGCCCTAGATTAGGAACCATGACAGATAAAAGTACGAATATCACCAAAGTCCAACTTGATGAATCAATGAGTTTTATTTGGGTTACTTATAGAAATATGAGTGAGGGGTTAATTACAGGAGCAGAAATGACCCCAGCACAGATGAGTGCGCACAAAAGCTGGGAACGTAGAGTACACTGAAGAGTTTGCAGGCAGCTCAATAGGTTGGAGAGTGTCCTTTCCAAGTGGCTCAATTGATTTAAACTTCTTCCAAGCAGCAGGTCCAATCTTAGGGTTTTCTTTTCTGGTTGGCTTGTCTGAGTTTTCTTTGTAGCCTGGCTCCTCTAAAAGTGACCCTCAATAGACTTTATTACTTGCTCTGTAGGGGGGAAGCCTAGGGAATCTGGTCAGTTTCAGGGACTTCCTAAGCTGTTTGAGTTGTTGGCCTTTTGTCTTAGGGAGCTTCCCTAGTAGACAGAATATTTCAGTTTTGGAGGAAACTCTTATACAACAATTTATTTTTCTTGCTTTTGTGATGAGTAACAAAATTAAATAAAATGCCATTTTAAATTTGCTTTATTTTCCATTTATTTTTATTTTATCTTAACCTTGACTCCATTGGATATATTTCTACAAGGACATACCCTTCTAGATAGCTTTAGAATGCTTATGATGTCACTTTGAAAGAACTGAAGCTGATGACAGTTTAGCCAAAGGACCCCAAGTCAACATATCATAGGGATACTGGCACATCAACCTTTTTTTTGCAACACTATTCACAATAAATAAATTAGGGAACCAAACTAGTTATCCAACAACAGAGCAATGGACAAAAGAAATGTATTGTTCACAGTGGAATTTTTTTGCAACCATAAAGAATTAAGTCATGCCATTTGAGGGAAAAATAAAGATATAACTGGAGATAATCATATTAAGTGAATTAAGTCATCCATACAAAAACATTTCTGTATAATACACACACACACACACACACACACACACACACACACATGCATGCACGCACGCACACACGCATGCACACACGTATGCACACACGTATGCACACACTCTTCATAATTATCTATGTTTACATATGTCAAATTTTTAAAGAATAATACAATGATAATGACTAATATAACTTCAAACCAACTTCATCAAACTGCTGAAAATAAAGAAAAAACATGAAAGGAACCAAAACAAAAAGTAACATGTGCAGAAAATACTGGTAAATAACTGCGAGTTCCATCAGAAGCGGGAGGATAGACAAAGAGCAGAATGTTGAAATCCTAAGAAACAGTCAAATGTGAGCAATCAAATATAATAACTACAAAAATCCATCAATCCAAAATGCAGTCAGAGAAAATAACCTTCAACTACAAAGGTCAAATAAGTGATGTAAAAAGCAGAAGAAATTTGTCAGTAATCTGCAGGACCCAAAAGGCTAAACACGCTTTTCTGTTTGCAAAGGTACAATATTCTTTGGAAACCTAGGGGTCTGCCAGAAAGAAAAATGAGTATAAGAACCTGTAAAGTTTCAATAATGCCAACTAACTAAAGTGTGATAAGACATTTAAATTACCTGAAGACCAATGGTATAATAGTCACACTGAGGATAGAAGCTAGCAAATTAAATCCCATGTTTCTAATGTTACTTCAATTTCTTTTTGTTGATTATTTTTGAAATTATAATTCAAAAATAACATTTATCCCTTTCCTTTCCTCCATCTAAACCCTTCTATATATTGCTCTATGCTTTCGTTCAAATTCATGGCCTTTTTTTTTTCACTTAATTGTGACTGTATGTATTCCTAACACACACACACACACACACACACACACACACACACACACACACACATGCACGCACGCACGCACGCACATATATCATTATATATAATTTGTTCAGTCCATATAAGCTACTCATATGTATGTTCTCAGGGATGATGATTTGACACAGGACAACTAACTAGTGTGCCCTTCTTTTGGAAAGACCACCTCTCTTGCTATTGGCTTTCTTCTGTCACTTATAGCTCTTTGTGTAGGATTAGGCCTTCCAGTTTGACATGCTTATTGGTATCATCCTCGTTCAGCTCACATTTGGGCAGTCATGTTGGTAGGACATTGTCAGTACAGCTTCTGATATTACTAGGAGACATAGCCTTGCAGAAAACTCCCTGTTTCTCTGGCTCTTACAATCTTTCCTCCTCTTCCTCCTCCACCACCACCACCCCTTCAGAATTTTACCTGAGCTTTAGATGTAAAGTATTTTGTAAATTTATTTATTGGGACTGGACTCCACAACTATGCATTTGATTAGTGTAGACAAATTTCTAAACAGTCTTATTAAATAAAAAACACAGGGCCAGATATAAGGGTGAAAACTTGAGAGATCAGGGAAATAGGGAAAGCCACAACTAACCTTACATCACCAACTCCACAGCTTCCAAAAGCAAGACTTCCTGTCTACCCACCCCTATATGCCTTGCCATATGATTTGCTCTCTCTGTCCAGATACATCACTTTCTCTTCCTGCCTGCTCTGTCACTTCCTGTCTGTCTGTACAGACCTCCATACCTCCAAGGTTAACTAGTGTTGGAATTTAAGGCATGTGCCACCATGCCTGGTTCTGTTCCTAGTGTGGCCTCGAACTCACAGAGATCCAGACAGATCCCTTCCTGCCAAGTGATAGGGTTAAAGGCATGTGATATCATTGCCTGATTTCTATATAATGGCTGCCTTTTTCCTCTGATCTCCAGGCAAGTTTTATTTTATTAGGAGACACAGTATATTGGGGGACACAATACATCACCATAGATTAGTTTTGTTTTTCTGTCATGGTTTCCATCTGTTACAAAGAGAGAATTCATTGTTAAGGATAAAGACTACACTTATTTGTGGGTATAAGGAAAAAACGGTTGTAGATTGTTCTTAGGGATTATCCTGGTACAGTAAATTAGTGGTTACAGATTCTGCTCCAATAACCATGACTATACTAGCATTGAGTAGTTTTCTAGGCTTCTAGCACCAAGCATGTTATCCCTCTTGGTGAGTAAGTTAGGTCCACTTAGAGAGCTGTTGATTACTGCCAGGGTGTTCATGCCACTAGTGTAACCTTAGGGCTATCATGGTATGCTGGTCATAATTGTGATTCATAGGTACCCTTGCTGGGTGGGGCTTTTGGTTGCTTCCATTCTTTGGAATCTTGAATGATGCCTTCTGGTATTATGAAAGCTAGTCTTCAGGGAGGGGACATTAAGATCAGTTCCAGCTCAGGGTCTTGGGGCCCTATTTCTGATGTGACTGGTTGGATTCTCAGACATCTTCAGCAAAAGGGAGTGACTTTCTACCTTTGGGGGATAACCAATGGCAACAACAGGCTGTAGGTTTGGGGAATCTCTTGGAGAGTCCTAACCAACAACTCAGAAGAGGGCTTCTTATGTCTGGTTGGGGAGTTTTGTTAGGTGGTCTTTGGCTCTTGGAGAGAACACTGTCAGACTAAAAGAGAAAGGTTTATTAAAACAATATATGCATACCTATATTTGAAATTAAGAGCATTGTAGGTCTTTATAGGTAGATCATTAATATGATTCCTTACAGCCTTTTTAGACATCCTTATTGTTATTTTACCCACATACTTCCCCTTTCCCTCAAGACCCCCTTTCCTGCTTTTTCCATTTCCCCTTCATATCATTTATATCCTGCTATCTTACTTTACTTTCAAAATGAGAAATATTAAGTACGAACTTATACATGAAAAGGCTTCATGTGCAATCCAAACTATAAAGGGATATGATGTTTACCCTAAGTAGATGTTCACGACTTTATCATGTACATTATAATTTTCTCAATATTGGCACAGCTTCCATTTTAAGCAGGATAGTTGTATGTTGCAAGGAGGAGTTCTCCAATACATTATAGGATTCTTAGTACCTTTCCAGGCTTCTACCCAATAAATGCCAGCAAATGCCGCCTTCTGACTATTTGAAATTTTCAAAAACGATGCCTCCTACACATTGCTAATTGTCATTGATAAAAGAGGAAGCAAAGTCAGTTGTGATGGAAGATCATTGATACAATATTTAATATTCATTGAAAACATTGCCCTAATTAAAAATCATTAATAAAATAAGGATTATAGTTTAAAATACCAATGGCAAATGATATGGAATATTAAAATTTTTCAATAACTATTGGGAAGCCAAAAATAGGGGAAAGAGAAATAGATAAAGACAAGATAGTAAATTTAAATGAAAATACAGTTCATTTTGTTAAATTTAAGTGGAGATGTTACAACAGAAAGTCAGAAAGTTCCACAATTGTATTGAAAAAACACAACTGCATGTTGCCTACATGAGGCATATCTTTACTTTATAAATACCTGGAATAGCATTAATAAAAATAATAGAAATGGTATTTCATGCACAACACAAAGAGAGAAGTAAATATGCATAATTTTTATTTTTTCCAATAAAGTAGAAAAGCTATATAAAAACCAAGGCAGAGGTCAAGATGAATTGAGCAAATACAGAATAATGTTTATAGTGATTAAAAGGAGTGCATATTCTAGTAATTCTTTATAGGCATCAAATAAAATAATATTCAACAACTATCAAATATTTGAAGGCTCTCTTAGTTAGGTTTACTACTGCTGAAATGAAACATGACCAAAAGAAACTGAGGGAGGAAAAGATTTATTTGGCTTCCATGTCACTGTTCACAATCAAAGGAAGTCAGGACAGGAACTCAAACAGGGCAGGAACCTAGAGTCAGGAGCCTGTACACAGGCCAGGGAGGAGCACTACTTGCTGGCTTGCTCCCTGTGGCTTTCTCAGGCTGCTTTCTCAGAGAAGTCAGGATTACCAGTCCAAGGTGGCACCACCCACAGTGGGCTGAGCCCTCCCCCATTGATCACTAATTAAGAAATGCCCTACAGGCTCACCCTTAGCCCCACCCATCTTATTGAAGCATTTTCTTAATTAAGGTTCCCTCCTCTCAGATGACTTTAGCTTGTGTCAAGTTCACAGAAAACTACCCAGCACAAGAGTCATGTCCACGTTTATCCCAACTTGAAATTCCTAATAAATGGAATGAATGACCATATTATGTACATTATTTTTTTTTTACATTTTTAACTTACTGAACACATTGATAGTAGAAGGATTTTGCATTGTTCAATGAATGCATACTTAAAATTATGAGTTATTATCCTTTAGTAATTTTAGTTGTTAATCTTTATTTTGCCGTTCAGATTTTTAGTCTAGAAGCAATAGACTATATATCATATAACCCAGGTGTTCAATAGATTAAACAGTAAAGATTTGTATAAAGATAATCTTTGATGTTCACACAATGATGAAATTGTCTGAGAATACATTTGTCAAAACATAACAATTGATTCATGACCATGTAGAGTATTATTGTTCACAGAATGCATGATATAAATGTGTGAACACAAAATAAATTCAATCAATTTAATCCAATTTACTGAAGTAACATTTACTCCACAACTAAATAGAACAACTAAGTATGTTTTGATTTTGTTTCTCAAACAACTTTAAAAAAATCCAAAAACTAAAACCAAAACAAACATGCCAAAAAACAACAGGGCTCACATGGGCTCACAGACACTGAAGCAGCAAGCACAGGGCCTACATGGGTCTGCACCAGGTCCTTTGAGTATATTTTATAGCTATGAACTTGGTGTTTTTGTGGAATTCCTAACAGTGTAACAGAATTTATCTCACCTCTGACTCTTTTGCATACTTTTGGGACCCTATTTCTCCTATTGTCTTGCTTTATTCAGCCTTGATATGATGTCTTTTGCCTTGTCTTATTGCATCTTGTTTTGTACTGTTTGGCTGTCATCTCTTGGAGGCCCTGCTCTTTTCTGAAGAGGAAATGGAGTGGGGTGGATCCGAGAGAGAGAAGGTGGGGCTTGGAGGAGTAAGGGGTGAGGGGAAATTGTGGTTGGGGTGTATTGTGTGAGAGAAGAATCTATTTTCTTTCTTTTTTTTCCCATAGTTAAAGGCCAAACCCAGGGCCTTGTGCTTGATAGGCAAGCGCTCTACCACTGAGCTAAATCCCCAACCCCAAGAATTTATTTTCAAAGAAAAAAAAATCAGTTAAAGATAAATTAATTTTAGTAACAAATGCTTATAGACCCAAGAATCACTAGCCACATGTTCCTGAATGCAAACATGATTTTGTTGCTATGATTAATCACCAGAGGGAGACTATAAGCAAAAATAAATAGTTCTATATTCCAGGACATTTCTTTAATATATTTGTTCTACTTTACTTTCTATTAGTGTGATAAACACTATCTAAAAGCAACTTGGGGAGGAAATGCATTATTTGGCTTCCACATCTCGATCATGGTTCATCTTTGAAGGTATTCAGAGCAGACACTCAAGTGAGAGCAGAGGAAAGGTCCATCCACAGAGAAAGCTGGTTACACTCTCTCCATGAGTGGCTCGGCTTTGCTTTCTTCTACAACTCAGGAACACATCTCCGGGGTCCATGGCACTCATAGTGGCCTGCATCCTCCCATATTCATCATTAACCAAGAAGATGTCTCACAGGCATTTTTCAGCTGAGGATCCCTCTTGCTAGCAAGGGTGTCTCTAGTTTGGTACAAGTTGATAAAAACTAATCATCACAATTGATCACTTCTCAACTTCATACACAAACAGCATCAAATCATAATCTTTATTTTCTTGTTTATCCTTAAGATTTCTTAAAGCACAAAATAAATTTAAAAGTCTCTCTCAGCCTTTTAAAACTTCAAACACTTTGAAAATCCAAATCTTTAAAAATTATCCAGTCTCATAACTGTGGGTTCCTGTACTATCTTTAACAAGTTAAATATTTTCTTAATCCAAAGGAAAGAGCAAGGGTATAAAAACAACATTTGAGTATAACCAATATCTAGCAGGGCAGAGCCAAACTTTTAGCACACTGTGTAACATGAATTACTAAATAATCTTTTAATAAAAAAAATCC
Organism: Peromyscus leucopus; assembly: GCF_004664715.2. Lineage (NCBI taxonomy): Eukaryota > Metazoa > Chordata > Mammalia > Rodentia > Cricetidae > Peromyscus > Peromyscus leucopus. The sequence continues at coordinate 59,958,936 of NC_051075.1, read as the reverse complement.
TGTACCAGATATTGGGGTAAATGCTAAAAGATCAAGAGAGACAAAGGAACAAGCCACGTCTTACCTCTAGAACTCCTTAGCCTGAAAAAGCCTCAGCCGATAGGCCTCTAGCCAAATGAGCTTCTTCAGCCAAAAAGGCTTCAGCCTAAAGAACCTTTAGCTGAAAGGACGCTTCTACCAAAAAGCCTTTAGTTCCTGTCTCCTCATGCCTTATGTACCTTTCTCTGCCCAACCATCACTTCCTGGGATTAAAGGTGTGTGTGTATCCCATCACTGGGATTAAAGATATGTGTCACCACTGCCTGGCTCTGTGTTCTCTCCTACACCTAGTCAATCTCATGTAGTCCAGGGTGGCTTTGAACTCACAGAGATCCAGATTCCCAAGTGCTAGAATAAAGGTGTGTGCCACCACTGCCTGGCCTCTATGTTTAATCTGGTGGCTTGTTCTGTCCTCTGATCTTCAGGTAAATTTCATTAGGGTACACAATACTATATCACCACACAGTGTCTTACATCTGGTACTTACCCATGATCTCTATCCTCCAAAGGGCTTTTGCGAATCCTCTTTTCTGACTCTCATTCTTAGCATCCATAGCTTGTCTCATAGGCTCAGGCCTGCTCCACCCCTCACTTGCCACTGTCCTTGGTGGTTGTATCAGAGTCCTGACATATGCTGTGGTCTCCAATGCAACTAAGACTGAACCATCATCAACAGTCTGCTGGCTTCTATTGAGCTATACTAACTCTGTCACATGATACCAATTTCACCTTCTCTCCATGACCTCTAAAATCCTGGAATTTCTACTACAACTTTAAAAAAATTTCTATTCATAAACAAATATCATTTTTCCTAATATTAATTGCACAGAGAAAACCAGAAAAATTATAATGGTAATAAATATTTGTAATTATTAAGGCCCAAAAGGCTGATATTAGTATAAGTTAATAACTGGGAAATTCATATCATACAAACTAAGGATTATAAAGTCTTTGAGAATATTTGCCACTGCTAGTTTATGAAACTTTAAAGAGAGCTCCCAAGCCCTGCTGATGTTGTAAGAATTGTGTATTATGAGTCAAGGTGAATATTTCATCTAAGAAATATAGTCAATAGCCAGATTTCTAGAAACCAGTATGAAATTCTGAAGATTGACTACCTCTGAAACAGCTACAACTTCATTTTACAAACACTTCTTGCTCATAGTCTCAAAACAGGTGAACAATAACAATACATCTTCAAATATGACAAGTTCAATAAAATCCTCCTTTTAAAAAGCAAGAGTAGGTAACTCATTGCACACGTTATTCAAAGGCAACTTGTGTAGCTTGTAAAAGATGAAATCGCTTATTAGATGCAAAAGTATGAGACAAAGTGCAGAGCCAAGAACTTGTATCAGAGGCTGCTACGTTTAGTGCCCTTGCCCTTGCCTTATCTTGCAGTGGCCTGTCTAGAACTTTTCATCCTTTCATACCTTTTAAGTTCACTCCATCCTCTGATGGGATAGATGCAAATGCATAGTTCAGAGTGGAATGGCTGGAACGTGTCCATGAGACATTTATATGCTGAGGGACACTCTGAAGTGGAAGACTATATTGGTAAGGGGCAATCTGGACATAGAAGCAATTAAAAAATAATGCTGGGCTGCCCTGAAAACCACAGAGAGAAACAGAATTCTCTAAGAACTTCTGCTTTTTAACTAAGGCGATGTTTGCAAACTGGAGAAGCATTAAAATATTTACATCATTAAGTGCATGTGGAGGATTCTCCCTTTCGGCCACTGTCCCTAGAGAAGAAAATATGCTGCAAAAATGCTATTACAGCTGATTTGATTTCCAAAAGATCCCCCTGAATTTACCTTCAGAAAAAGAATGAGGTGAAATGAGGCAGTCAAAGTTATGACTTTCGTGAAATACAATTTAAAGAGAAGTTTCTGGGGTCTCAGAGACAGGACAATGTCATCATTGTTGATAACACTGCGTCGTTAGTGTTCAGTATCCCACAAATAAAGCCAATTAGCCGTGCTTCAACAATAAAAAGTGACTTGGTTCAGTCAGGCTCAAATTGCACAGCAAAACACATAATGCAGATGATGATGGACTGCCCATCAATCCATGCACGTAAAGTATTTATTAGTAGCTGTGTGAGGTAGGTTTGCTAAGAAACATTTTGTGACAACTAATCATGTGTGTGCACTGGAAAATTATCAACAGCAGGGGATTACTCTTTGGTACTTTGCTTATGTTGTCTGCCATAGCAGATTGGCATCTAAAAATGTCACATTTCCTAGTCATCCCCAAAGTCAGTTGCACATTCTGCCTCATAGATTACCCTTGGATCCCTGTTATTCACTGGACAGTCTCCGGTGAACCTTCACTTACTTACCTGCTGGATAACCCTGTGTCTTTTGACTTCTTTTCTGTTGCTGAACAAAGTACACTGACAAAAGCAACTGAAGGGTGTGGTGATATTGTATTTGTGCTGAAATGTGATTTTATTGAGACAAGCCTTTAATCCCAGTACCAACCATAGAGACCTGGAGGTCTGGTATAGGCAGGCAGTGATGAGGAAGTCATATGGCTGGGTTTGGAAGCAATAAGAAGGGAGAACAGAAAGGCAATAAAAACACAAGTCAGGCAGGAAGAAATTCTAGTGCTCAGCTCACTTTTTCCATTTTTTACCATCCAGGACACAGTGTCTAATGATAAGTCCAACACATGATTGAGATCGAATTCCCCATGTCAATCAACACAGTCAAGATAATCTCCCACAGAAATGTTCACAGAATGTGTCTTCCAGGCAATTCTAGATTCTGTCAATTTGGAAATCAACAAATAAATGGACCAAGATACATGAAGTTGAACTTTATAATCATGGCCAACTTCTTTTGATCTTGGTTGTCTGTCTTATAAAAATATCTGTTATAAACATCTAAATATTAACATTTACTTTTTTTCTTTAGCTTTTTATTTATGTATTTTCAAGTGTGCATGTGAATGCATGTGTAGTTTATGTTGTATGTGTTCATGTGCAAATATGTAGGGATGATGCATGTAGAGGCCAGAGAAGTATGTTAAAGCTTGCTCTATAACTTCCCATGGTAATCTCTTGAGATAGGATCACTCAGCTCATTGAAAGTGGAGCGAGGCATACCTGGCTTTCATTGTAGACATGTACATAAATTTTATCTGGTAAAATCGCAACTTACTTCCTCTTACTCTGCTCATTATGGAAAACATAGCTTTCTTCTCCCTGTAAATTTATTTTAACATTTCTTCACTTCATATGGGTGTGTGTGATCCTTGAACGTTTTGAACTCACTGTATCTTCCTGGTTTCCTGTTTAATATGAATTGATTAGTATCTTTCACATCTATGCATTTTATAAATAGATGAGATGGAGATTTGTACCTTTCTGTTATTTTAACTACTCTGTGACAACAGGCATTATAACTAGACTGACTCTATACAACTTGTAGCCACCCAGTATGAAACAAAAGTTATGCATGCTGAAAATGCATCATTCACTGCATGTGAAAATGAAAGAAAGGCTGTTTTAAATGATGCATGTAACATACAAAAACTGAAAGTTCCTTAAATTAAAGTGAAAAGGGTTGAAACATCAAGACAATAAATACAAATAATCTAATCCTGTCTCCACTTTTGTTTCTTCTTTTCATAGTCCTTCACATCTAAGAATTAATAAGGATGAAAACTGGAAAACGATAATCTCCGATGCCCATACCTAGACACAAATCACAGTTGGCAAAGATGTCACTGCATCTTCAGTGTCACAAGAACACTGGGACACCACTGTGTTTGGTCATTCAAGAACTTTTCAGTAGCTCTGAAAACAGTTTCTACCCAGGAACTGAGCAGCATGGCGTGTGGAAAGAAGGCTGTTAATAGAGCAAGTGTCTCAGCCTTGGGTAGTGTGATTTCATGTCAATTCAGGTCCCGGCTCTATATTTAAGTAAATCTGTGAATTTGATCAAATTGTATACCTCCTTTAGTTTCAGGAAGCTCACTGTGAATCTATGAAAATAATAGTTATATTACTTTTTATATTTCTCTGAGGTCTTTATGAGAATATACCAAGAAAGCATGTCATGTGGTGGCTACACTGTAGGCACTATTATTACATTTTCTTATTTTATGAACTGCTACAGTAGATTCAATGTGTAATTGGAAGCTTACATTGTCTGCTGGATCCAATTTTTTTAATATTATAAACTTTATCATAAAAAACTTGCAAATAAATAAAAAGCTTTATATACCAAAATTAAAGACCTAGCGCCTATACAACTCAATCAACTTCTATAGAGTTATAGCAGGCATTTTTAACCAAAGCTGAAGAACTTCTCCTTAAATTTTCTGCTTTTAGTACCAAACATATTATGCATTTTCTACAACCCAAATCAAAAAAAAGAAAAAAGAAAATCCATGACCTAATTAGAACTAAAAAAATCAATTATATCCCATTACATGACTTTTGTCCATTACCTGCAGCCAGATACTTCTTCTTCATCTCATCCCCCCCCACATTTAGCTTTTCTTGTTCTCTCTTTTGTATGGAATACTTTACCCAGATGTACATTATTTTACATAAATGCACAAATTTGTATACACATTAATTGATTCCAAATATAAGAGAGAACATGCTTTTTTCTTCCCTTTCTCTCTAAGATTGTATGACCCTACTGAAGATTATACACTCTAAGTGCATCAATTTTCCTGCAATACTTCATGTTTTAGCTGACTAGCATTCATAATTATATATGTATTATATATATGTACACACACACACATATATAATCAAAGCTTTATTATCTGTTCATTTATTAATGATAAAGCAGGTTGCCTTTGATTTTTTTCTATACTGAATGAAGCAGCAATAAACTGGGCTGTTCAATTATTTCTATGGTAGCTAGAGTTCCTGGGTAAAAGCCCAGGAGTGAAATAGTTGGGCCACATTATACTTCTGTTTTTATTATTTGAAGTCATCTCCAAACTGATTGCCACAGTGGCTATATTAATCTGGACCTTCACCAGTACTAAACAAGTCATCCATTCTCTTCACATCCTTCCCAACTTTTGTTGTCAAATTAGTTGATGGTAGCCATTCTGACTTGGATGATGCAGTATCTCAGAGTAATTTGAATTTGCATTTCCTTGACAGTTAGGGAGAGTCAACACTTTTTTAAAATAATTATTTATCATTTATATATCTACTATTGAAAATTCTCTATTCAATTCATTTCCCCATATATTAATTGATAGTTCTTTTCCTTGGTATTTAATATCTGCAATTATTTGTATATTCTGGATATTAGAACCCTGTCTAAAATATATCTGCTGAAGATTTTTCCCATTTTTGGGCTGTCAGTTAACTCTGCTGATTTTTTTCCTTTGCTATGCAGAAACATTTTTGTTGTGAAATATTAGTTAAAGATGTGTTACATTCCTTTATGCTGTGGAATATTTGTATAATGATGCAAAGATGTGTTGCATTCTTCTTTTTTTTTTATTAAATTTTCTAGTCATTTTACATACCAACCACAGATTCCCCCCTCCTCCCTCTTCCTGCCACCTCCCAGCCTTCACTCCCAACCAACGCCCCACTCCCACCTCCTCCAAGTCAAGGTCTCCCATGGGGAGTCAGCAGAGCCTGGTACATTCAGTTGAGGCAAGTCCAAGACCCTTTCCCCTGTACCAATGCTGCACAAGGTGTCACACCTTAGGCACTGGGCTCTAAAAAGCCAGCTCATGTACCAGGAATAGAACCTGATCCCCCTGCCTAGGGGCCCCCCAACAGTTCAAGCTAATCAACTGTCTCTCTTATCCAGAGGGCCTAGTCTAGTTCCATGGGGGCTCCACAGCTATTGGTCCACAGTTCAAGGGTTTCCACTGGTGTGGCTGGTTGTCTCTGTACATTTTCCCATCATGATCTCGATGTCCCTTGCTTATAGAAATCCAATCAATGAGAGAGAGGGGGGATTCTATAAGCAAAGATGTTGCATTCTTTTATGTTTATTTGTTTAACTCTGTAAAGGTAAACACCTTGTAGGTCTAATAGAGAGCTGAATGGCCAATAGCTAGACAGGAGAGAGAAATATGTGCATTTGCCAGGAAGAGAGATTAAATAATGAAGAGAAGAGTAAGGTGGAGTGAGAAAAAGAGAAAGAGAGGAGGACATCAGGAGCCAGCCACCCAGCCACACTGCCAGCCCCAGAATAAGAAGGAAAGAGAGGCATATAAAATAGAGAAAAGTAAAAGCCAAGAGGCAAAAGGTAGACAATATATGGAATAATTTAATTTAAGAAAAGCTGCCTAGAAACAAGTCAAACTAGGGCTGGACATTCATAATAAGAGTACATATCTGTGTATTTATTTGGGAGCTGAGTGGCAAGCCACCAAAAAGCAAAGAGTTAAAAAAAAACACTAGACTTTTTGTTTTCATGTAACCTCATCTATTAATACTTGTGGTTATTCCATGGTTGTTGGTATTGTACTGAAAAAGTTCCTTCCTACCTCAGTATCTATAAAGGGTATGCTTTGTACTTTACTCAAGTATTAACATAATGTTCTCTGATGTGCCCACAAGAATAGAAGGAAGACTTAATTTGAAAATGTATAACTCAAGAAATGAGGCATGTAAGACAAACACATGCTGTGGGTATTGCTCTGTATGCTGTGACTGTGTTGCTCTAATTTGGTTGATAAATAAAAGGCTGATTGGCAAGTAGCCAGGCAGGAAGTATAAGGGGGACAAGCAGAGAGGAGAATTCTGGAAACAGGAAGGCGGAGTGAGAAGACACTGACAGGCACTGCCATGAGAAGCAAGATGTAAAGACACCAGAAAGCCACGAGGCATGTGACAAGGTGTAGATTTATAGAAATGGGTTAATTTAAGATGTAAGATCTAGCTAGCAAGAAGCCTGAGCCATTTGGCCATATAGTTCATAATTAATATAAGCCTTTGTGTGTTTGTTTGGGTCCGAGTGGCTGCAGGCCCAGATGGGACTGGAGAACACTTCAACCACAAAAACATATATGATTACTTAAAATATTATTTCACAAATTGAAGGTAAGATAACCATGTAATTGATCATTCTGACTAACTTCTTCACTGTTATTATAATTTTAAAACTATCACCTAAACAATAACATTCCTTTTATTGATTTGGAAACTAAATGAATGTAATTTTCAGTTTTTAAAATCTTTAATTAGAATGAAATGTCTACCCATTGTGTGTGTGTGTGTGTGTGTGTGTGTGTGTGTGTGTGTGTGTGTACAGTGTCACCTTTGAAAACAGAATAGCTAACATTTTGGAGGATTACAAAGTACAAGTAATAAATAGGTTAGTCTTACAGGCAGACAGCACCTAACCTTACTTGTCTGGGGTTAATGATGAAGCCACTCTATTTCAGTTTCCTATTGGGAAAGAACTCTGGAGTCTTATTTGTTTTATACAATCAGATATTAAAGATAATGAGAAAAGTATATAATTTCTGAGATCAGTGTGGAAGACAGCATGTTAATAAATCCAAGCTGGAGCCACGTAGAAGGACACAAGTTTAAGTATTTCATCTCCAGAAACTATATTATTGATGTAAAGATGACCATGCTCTCCCCCATGTTCTTTTTTCCTCTATATTTCCCAGGTGCTTCTGTATAATCTTTCTCACAACCAGGCAATTACACCCTGTGAATTGCATGGTTTTTCAGCTAACCATCTGTTTTCTAGGGGCAATCATGGTCTGTGTTCACAATTTTCTCAATTCAAACCATGAATATGATGCAGAAACCTCAGGTGCAATATTTAAGATAGTCTTTATTTTTAAAATACATCATAAGGTTGAAGAAGATATGACCTGCTTTCCTAGACATGCTTCTAGTTTTTGAGGCAAATGAAACATAATTTTGCAAAGGTGAGAAAAATAGAGATAATGGTAATTTAGCATGTAAATGTAAGTAAATACACATACTTCCTTCTAATTCTTTAGTGTTTGTGTTCCCTCACACGCCCCTAACAATGAAAAGGCTATAAATAGATATCTCCAGACAAAAGCAGCAATCTTAATTAGTCAAATTAAAACAGTAAGACACATCCGATTATGCCTTTTTAGTCTACACCAGCTCATAAAATGACAACTGATGTGAAAATAATTAAACTAAGACAGACTGGAAAAAGAGGAGAAATAATGTATTTAGAATTTGAAGAGAAGTAATTAGTTTTGGCAGGTTATTTATTTATGTAAATTGAAAAATTAGCTCTACTACGCAGAGCGATACATTCAACTGTCTCCATTCTGGCACAACACAGAAAAAGAAAAAACTTATAATGAAAAGAAAGTAATGAGATGAGTTTCAGGCAAGGAAAAACTCTCTCAATAACTACTTTTTAAAAGGAAGACAAATTTCCAGAGAAGAGAGAATTCATAAAATCTGTCTCAATAGTTCAGTACTGCAGTGGGTGTAAAAACAATCTTCCTAATTAAGGAAGACTGCTATTCCTCAACATGGATCCTTTTGATTTAAACAGCTGTCTTGAATTTTCTTGTGCTATGTAACATTCATAAGTTATTCTTCCCTTAATTTGTCATTTTTATACAGTTCTATGACTTAATTTCAATTGCCTCATTTCCAGTAGAGATATAGAGCAGACATCTTAACATTGTCCTGAGTTGTGAATCATCTGTTCACATCAGCTGACTAGTTTCACTCACACAATGACTGCAACTCAGATTAATGACTTTTAAACTTCAGAATCTAAGAATGCCTACTGTACTTAACCTCATAGTCACCTATACTGTACTTGAAAACATAGTTCTTCCTATCCACTTCAATGTATACACAATTCCTGCAGAAAATATGCTCATTGGTCTTTACATGCTAAGATGTGGGAGTTTTCTATGCCTCAGCAGTGATATACACACCAAAAAATAAAATCAACCAAGTAGTCATAAGTGTCTCAATGGGTAAACTTAGAGGACATAGGGAGATATAAAGAAAGAAATGGTTAATTCTACATGGCTTAGAGTAGGATATGGTGGAAGGGTAGCTAATATAAAAAGGTTTCCTTGTACTCAGCTTATCATCCATCATTCTAAACTCTTAAAATCACTACTATCTTAATAAAAGTAAAAACTGTTTTAGATGAACAAAGTATATTTGCCTACTCATAGTTATCAGACTGGTGAGGTAAGGCTACTCTACATATGTACATACAAATTATACAGTGTACAAATAATTATCTGGCAGTGACAACATAAATAGTAATATGTGATCAAATCAGCTCACTATTTTTCTAATATAGTCTTCAGTTAACTAGACAGTTTCCATCTTCTTTTTTTCTGAGACAGGGTTTCTCTGTGTAGTTTGTTGTCTGTCCTGAATCTTGTTCTGTAGACCAGGCTGCTTTGAGGTCACAGAGAACCACCTGGCTCTGCCTCCCAAGTGCTGGGATTAAAGGTGTGTACCACTACTGCCCACCAGTTTTCCATCTTCTTATATGAAATGTATATAGTCATTTGTGATATTAGCTAGAATCCTTGACATTGAAAAGTGTTGTGTCCACTTATGCTCTCAGCAAATACAAAGAAAACTACTGTTTTCAATTTTTTAATAAATGTCAGTTTCATCAATCTCTTATTTCTTTTTTTCTGATTTACCAATGTGTTTTCATTTCTTTTCCTGTTGCTGAGAAAATAAATAAATAAAACAGACAAAATCAATTGAAGGAAGAAAAGGTTTATTCTGGTTCACAATTCAAGTCTATCACAACAGGGAAATCAGCTGGCCACATCACAGCCACAAAACAGAGAACTGAGTGTGTTGCTTACAGTCATCTTAGCAGATGCAGCAGAATCTCTTGACATTTTAACTACCATCTGTTGCCCTGAAGCCCCACAGTCAGTGCCCTACCCTTCAGCCCATGGCCTGACAGGATTTTCAATCCTGCCAGCACAGCTCTGTTACTGTCACAAAATGTAGTTTTTAACTAAATCTACATCACTCTCTATAACAATAAAGACTAGGGAGTCAAATGTTGGGGTGAAAACCTGCTAGCTCAGAGAGGTTGAGAAGCAATCAGCTCAACTTCCTTTTTGGGCCAGAGACTCAGCAAGAGAGCAACTCACTAGCTTTCCCAAACCAAAAAGACCATGAAACTCCAAGTTCCTCACTACTCCTTCCCTTGTGTCTCTCTACCCATCTTCCTGTCACCACCATATTCTCTATAGCTAATTCGTATTAACTAGTTGCTGGCTCTGCCCAAAAGGAAAGATTTTAACTCTAACACAGTAAAAACTATATACAGTAAGAACAATTATCAGGTAAGAATTATGTTCACAATGTCCAGTCCATTTGTAGTTGGCAAACTTGGTGGGTTCCTATCTTGGTGAGTTCAAAGTTTTGTACCTAAACCACTTTCTATCATAATTTGTATTACCAGCCTAAAAATATCTTTTTAGAACTTAAAACATTTTCTTAGGTAAACAACTAAAGGTTTTATATCTCTCAACATTTATAAATTTTATATTTCTTTTGTGAGTTTATTTTTCTTTTTTGAGTTTGATAACAAAGAAAAGAATAAAACTTTAACTATTTAGTCTTGAACTCCATCAAAGACCTGAGAAGGATAAAATATTACCTGAGTAAACAAAATGTGCAGAGCAAGCAAATTCCAAAACTATAGGAATGACCAAGACAGAAAGCTTCCTGTGTAGTTACTCAAGGTTCTTTCACAACATTGAGGCACCCATCTTTGGCCTAAAATCCTAGAATATCTGACAGAACTTCTGTGAAGCAGGGAATTTTGAAGGACTGAACTACCTTGTCTTGGCAAAGTTTGGCAACTGACTCCCTTTGTGTCCTGCCCATCCAGTTTAGACAGCGTACTGTCAGTAGTCAAGGCAAGGGCAATTTCTTTCCCAGTGCCTAGTTTTGCCACATTGAAAGCAAAACTCCACATGGAGGTTCACTGATGCCCAACATCTTCTCTGAAGTAAATTAGTGTTGCCAGGAAGAGACATATCTTGATGTAATGAAAAGCCTTATGTTATTAAACATTTTAAATGTCATATTCTGTAGATCTGAAATGCTTCAAGGTCACCAATTTATATAAAATATATGTTTATCCTTGAGACTATACCTAGCACGACCACAAATTTGAATGTTATAGATGATTAACTACTAACCTACATGTCTTTATTATCTTAAACAGTTTGTAATAAAAGCTTTCAAGGACTGGAACTTTACATTACGTTTTTGAATGAGCTGCTTGGGTATAATACCTTAATAAGAGTAGAAACACACACACACACACACACACACACACACACACATATATATATATATATATATATATATAAAACATGTTATAACAAAAAATGATAAATTTGTATCAATATACAAAAATCAATGTCAATGTAAAATATTTGAGACTAGTAGTTGGTTTTTAGTTTTAAAGTAGATTCAGTAATCTACCCTTTTATCCTATCATTCCTATACTCCCTGCCTTTTTTTAAAAAACTAGATAAGAGAGAAAGAATATAGGAAAGAAAAAGAAAGAAATTCTTTAGTCTAACCTCCTTTGTTTAGTTTCCTCCCTGACCATTATCAATAACAACTTGCTCCCAGCACTCGGGAGGCAGAGGCAGGCGGATCTCTGTGAGTTCGAGGCCAGCCTGGGCTACCAAGTGAGTTCCAGGAAAAGGCGCAAAGCTACACAGAGAAACCCTGTCTCAAAAATAAATAAATAAATAAAAAAAAAATAACAACTTGCAACTAACCTCTCCTAAACAATGACAAACATACATAACATACTAAATGACCCAAACCACTCATTTCAACTCTTGGGGATATGGGCATTATGTTCTTATAATTACTCCGTGTTGGCTTGGGGTAACAGAATTTTAGGGGACTCTCAGAAAATTGGGATAATTCCTGGGAGAGAACTGGCAAGCAGTATTATGTGTTGTCCAGTCTCTGTGTAATGGGAAAATACAGAGCTTATCTGAGTCCTAGCTACAATAAGTATGTGAGGCTGGACCATCTCAACTAGCAGCTTTGAAGTTGTTACAGGTGCGTATTTTTGAGGAAACTACAAGAAAGACATTCTAGGGGATCTTCTTGACTATGTGTCTTGTCTTGTTTGATGTCTGGTCCTTCTCTTCTGAAAATACACAGACTTTTAAAGGTATCATACATATCTGCATTGACACAAGTACGGAATGTGCCATGTGCACAAATCATCTAAAGATGATTCTCTGCTCTATGTTTGAGCAAGCAAAAGGCATCTGTCAACTTTATAAATCAATTTGGACTGTATAAATAACTGTAATATAAATCTCCATCTATGGCAAATGAAAGAATGGAGGACTCTCTAGCCAACAAGATTTATCCTTTTTCATCCAGTCTCAGAGCTATTCCCATGTAGAGAGATCAGCGAATATACTACCTACCTTGTGGTTTTTCTTGTTTTCTTCCTTCACACCTGTAGACAAGATTCAGGAAGTTACTGCACCATTGATCAAATGTGATCTTTATTAACTTTGATGAAATCCATAGCTTTTCACTTCTTCTGGAAACAAAGGCATAACCTCTTCCCCAATGCAAGAAATTTCCTGACATCCACTCTAAAGTTAAGACACTCTTAAAATATATAGGCTGGGCCGGGCGGTGGTGGCGCACGCCTTTAATCCCAGCACTCGGGAGGCAGAGGCAGGCGGATCTCTGTGAGTTCGAGGCCAGCCTGGGCTACCAAGTGAGCTCCAGGAAAGGCGCAAAACTACACAGAGAAACCCTGTCTCGAAAAACCAAAAAAAAAAAAAAAAAAAAAATATATAGGCTGACATAATTTATTAGTTTTTTCCCAGAATCTGATGTCTCACAGTTGCTGTTGTTTTTTGTCCATTAGCAATTTAAAATTTTAAAATTAATAAAGCACTATATAGGATCCAGATGTCCTGTGTAGCTTACTCTTTTTATATTACTTTACTCTCTTTTTAAAGACTTTACTTTAGCATTTTCAAACTATCTTTTTCTATGACTGTCTTTACCCATTTTCTTTTCTGTCTTCGGAACCTAAGCACATTTTCCAACACACTGTACCCATTCAGAGGTTTCCTCTGTCCAGACCTGGATTTATACATGCTATGGCTCTTGCAAATGTTGCAAAATACTATGTGCATCTTTAGGTTTCTTTGAGGGCTGTGTTTTGAATATGATGCTGGTGACTAGCTACACACCCCTTGGGTCCATAAGAGCTGAGCCCTATGCCAACAGGCATGTCCAGGATCTGCATTTAACTGTCCCAGGTCTGGGAAGTTGCTGAGCCTGTGCTGTGGCGGGCATTTCTATCTAGTCTCCCATGGAGTAGAACACCAGCTGCTCATAGGCCCTACACTTGAATATACATGCCTCCACATTGGACACAAGATGTAGTAGGACTTGGAATACTAGCTCCAAAATAATGGTATAATGAATTCTTATAAAATACAAAAGCTTGGACTTAGCTTATGCTTGTTCCAAAATAGCTCTTAAAACTTAAATTTACCAATTTATATTAATTTATGTTTTACCACATGGCTCATTACTTCTCTTCCATATTGTACATCTGACTTCCTCCACATCTTGCTGGCAAGTCCTCCCTTTCTGATTCCTTCTCAGAGCTCCTGTCTTGATCAGAAGTCTTGCTGATCATCATCTGCCTAGCTACTGGCTGTTCAGCTCTTTATTAAACCAAACAAAAGGTGTCTTGGCAGAGACACATCTTCACAGTATACAAAAAGATTATCTTACAACATGAGTACATGCTTACACCTACTCAGCTCATTTCCTCCACTTATGTAGTCCAGAATCATAGCCAAAATGTTATGCCACCCACAGTAGGTAAATCTTCCCACCTCAATTAATGCAGTCAAAACAATCTCCAAGACATGCCCATGGATTCATTTCCCAGGTGATCCAAGAGGCTATCACGATGTATGTCAACAAAGACACAGTAAGAGCTGTCATCTGGAGCCTCAAAAAAAAAAAAAAAAAAGTACACAGTGTTCACCAATGTCCTTCTTCCTCATACAGGAAGATTGCTGTATTGGTCAGGTTTCACTAAAGGAAGAGAACTGATCAAATAAATAAATAAATGAATAGATATACACATGTAATACACACACATAAACATAATTATTTCTCTGAAAAAAGAGAGCTTAACACATAGAGAGGAGTTTATTAGACTGACTTAGCTTACACAATATGGTTTGGGTAGTCTAACAATGAATAACACTGGAGAGTCTGGCAATCTGGTAAGTCCTCAGTCCATGATGTTAGATGTCTCTGTAACCCCAGTCCAACACAGTCCCAGTCTGGCACTGAAGGCTTGGAGGATTGCTAGAGAGCTGGTGATCTTAAGTTGGAAACCTGAAGAAGTTGGTCTAATATCTGTGAAAGAATGTTGCAGCAATGGGATAGAGGAACTTGTCAGCAAGTGTGAATATAAGCAGACAAAAAGCAGTTTCCTTCTTCTGTACTCATTAAGCTGGGCTGCCATGATTAGATCCCACCAATATTTAGGGTAGGTCTTCCCATGTAAAAAAAAAATTGATGAAAAAAAAAAAAAACTCTCTCAGAAGTATTGAGCCACTTGTATTTAATTGACTTCAGATTCTGTCAATCTAAAAAACCAATATTAGCCATCAAACCTACATTTTCCATGTGTACCCAAATTACTTTGACAGCATATGACTGAAATTTCATCAACAGGATATGCATAAGAAGGAGCCAAGAGCTTCTATGTGTTCTCATTGCATTTCTTATACACCCGTGCAATCCTCCAATGATGAAAAATTAACATAGAGAATCCAGAGGCCCTGGGACATATTTTGAACTTTTCAGTCAGTGAAGGTAGTTGACTGATATATGAAAAATAAACACAATTTCCTTTCATCACAAAGAGTTGCAAATATGTCGTCACAGCAACACTTAGTTTCCTGAGAGAGAGAGAGAGAGGGAGAGAGAGAGAGAGAGAGAGAGAGAGAGAGAGAGAGAGAGAGAGAGAGAGAGAGAAAGAGAGAGAGAGAGGAGAGCAATAGAGGAATACACACACACACACACACACACACACACACACACACATTTAGAGGAAGGTTCTCTTACTGAATCTGAAACTCATTAATTTATGTAGACTGAATTGCTGATGAGCACTAGGGATCATCCTGTCTCCATTTCCCCAGCATTGGGATTACATGTGCATGCCATTATAACCACGGTTTTACATGATTCCTGAGGATTTGAATTAACATCCTCATGCGTGTAGAGCAAGAACTCTACCAACTCAATCATTTCCCCAGCCTCATGATTCTATTATTTTTGAATTTTTTTTTCAAGACAGGGTCTCTCTGTGCAGTTTTGGAGTCTGTCCTGAAACTTGCTCTGTAAACCAGGCTGACCTCAAACTCACAGAGATCCACCTGCCTTTGCCTCCTGAGTGCTGCAACTAAAGGTGTGTGCCACCACTGCTCGGTGACTGTTTGTTTTTTATTAAGTAAATAATCTTGGGACATTTTCATACCTTGCTTTTAGATCAATTTCATTATTCATTAAATAGACACAGAAGCATTATCTACCTCATGTATTTCCATCAAAACTAAGTGAAGAATTCCTACAAAGAAACTACATAGTCCACAATGTATGGAAAACTCTATTGAAAGATATTTGCTATTATCACCATTGGATTTAATCACAATACTGATATAGTTATGAAAGGAAATATCTCATTTATTTAAATTATTATTAATATTATGGGTCAAAATGTTGGAGTACTTTCCAATAGTCTTGGTAGAAGACGAAAGAGATGTACAGTCATATGGCAGGAAGATATTTCTTTTCCTGTGCCCTAAATCCTCTGACAACACAGCTGCAAAGACCTTGCCCAGCTGTGCTACACTAGATGAATGGTAAGAGGTTTTTGACACCAGTGTCCACATTTTATGGACAACGGTAAAACCTATTTTCAATCCCATTAAACCAATGTACACTTCCTCTGATGTCTCTTGTGAACTTTTTTTTTAGGTTCTCAGGACAGTAAAGGATATATAGAACTATTCAAGTCACCACAAGGTAAAACCAATAAAGGTCTTATTAATGCAATACTTTCTTAAATTCTATACCATAGAACATGCAGCTTGGATCATATGAAAAAGAGATGTATTCTCATTTCAAACTTAAAGACTTTCAGAGTCTGTATATACAAATGATCATAATTGTGTACAGTTAAAATGAGTATATTGAATGTGGATTTATGAACTACTAAAAGGACAAGAGAGTAAAGTATAGGAATCCTATAATCTACTTTAACAGCAACAATCAAATAGTATCTGATAACTTGAACTTGTTCCTATGTTCTTTTCTTAAATAACAAACTACTATTCCTTTTCTTGATCATGAATTGATTTATAATCTTCAATGAAAGCTTCCAGTCTTATTTATCCAACAGTATCACATTTTGACACTAAGCTTGGTAAATCCTGGCCTGCTGATTTATTATAATTATTCTCATGTCAATGATGGTGATAAGAATACAATTAGCAGTAAGTAAAAGTTATTGGTTTTATTATTTGCCAGACAATTTATAGGATTTTTATACTTAATTTTTGTATAGCCCTGATAACAGTTCCAAAAGAAAGTATTATCACCTTCAATTTAATTATAAGAAAAGTGTGATAATTTTGAGGGTCATTTTAAGAAACTTACAGTAGTCATACATCTAAGAAGACATCTGTAGTTTAGACTCATAGGCTGTCACCAGCATCCACATGTTAAACCAATATTTCTGTTTCCTCATTGCCTCTTTTTTCCATTTATTTCTTCTCAAATTCTTCTTCATGTAAAATAATTGTGACATCTAAATTATACAAAGTCCCATAAATAGATCTATATGATTATGGTCTTTCTTAAATCCAACCATCATCTCTTTTATCATATTCTGAGAAGTAAATAAAGGTCATTCATCTCTTTGTTTAGCTTTCTCATCTGTCAAATGAATAAATAATCCTCCTTACTCAATATTGTTCTTTTAAAAGCAATGTTAATCAGCAGAAAAGCATAGGTTGGTTGTAAAAAGGCTGACCATCAGAATGTGAATCTTAAGGAAAAAGAGTAATAATAAGTACTTTTAAGGTTTTCAGACTATGCTTATTATCATGTATGAATCTAGATACTAGAGAAATAAGTATTGGGTTTTCAATGGTAGTAATCAAAATGTGAGGGAGTACAAAACAACTAAGGACTTCATGAGCAATGCTTTTCTTCACATATAAAAATGATTTTCCATCTAACCTATATCTGTTCTTATTAATTTTCATGAATTCTGATGACCTGTGATGAATTTCAATAGGAATATGATAACATATGAAATACAATACCCTGCAAGGTTCTCTAGGGCCCTTACAACATGAGCACTCTACCCAGGTTTGATCCATGATTGATTTTTATTAATTGCAAGACCTGGGAAGGAAACTCACAAAGCTAACTATGCTCAGAGTTCCCAAGTGAAGTACTCCAGTCTGCAAAAGTTCTCTCTGGGTATTTAATCTACAGGAAGGATTTTAGTAGTTTCTATTATTCATCCTTTACTACTTAGAGAGTATTATTTCTAAATAAAGTACCACTGTTTTTCATTTCAAGCTAATGCTCACACCCTCAGCACATTGCACTACAGTTTCAGTAATGTTGATAAAGGAACATCCAATGAAGCCAATATGTGGGTAGATATAACACTTGCTTTACAAGAGTCTGGAAAAAAAGAACTAGCACACTTATGCACTAACACGCAGTGCTTACAACCTCTGTCTCCTAATGTGTGTTTGTTATAGAAACTATAGACATTTCCCTTCCTATTGACATGGTCCACTGTCTAAAATCAATGAATTTGACTTCATTCTGATTAACCTTACACATGATTGAGCATGTTAATGTATAAACATAAAATGTTTAACCTGGAAGACACTGCATGGTATACATTAATATTGTCATTAATTAATGTTCTTCATATCTTGAGCAAAATTTTACAATTGTAAAATGTAAAGCTTTAAAGGAAAAATTATGAAAACTCTCCTATAGGTAATGCTTATCATTTTGAGAATAGTTTTGTGGTAAATAGACATGAAAATGAAGACAGTACCTTCTTCTTGAATGGACAACAAATTTTCTGAAGATAATACAAATAATGGTTCCATTCAGAGAAAAGCCTGGGAAATTGTGCCAACATTCCCTTGTAGCACTGAGGCTTCACTAAATTCTATGTACTTCAGCCTAGATATGAAACCTCCATGTGTGAAGCAATGACTGGTGTTCAAGTCCATGTTATCTCTATAAAACTAAGATAGAGTAGAAACCAAGCTAACGTAAACACGAAGTTTCCACTGTCTGAAGTCCTGGGTGATCAAGTCCTCTGTGTCCTGAAAACCTTATGTCTTCTGCTATCATTTAGTACATTTTGACAAAATAATTGGTAAGTCAGTGATTATGAAAATAGTTCAGATTTTTCCCACATCTTGACATAATGTGGGTGCAAAAGGAATAGTTGGTATTTGCCCAAAATTGTGAAAAAAAAAAATGTAAACTGTCAAAATAGTTGACTTTCTGTAGACAGAGTTATTCTGTCCCACAGTCACTCTCAAGTAAACACACAGAGGCTTATATTAATTACAAATGCTCAGCCAATAGCTCAGGCTTGCTACTACCTAAATCTTACATTTAAATTGACCCATATTTCTTATCTTTGCTTTGACACATGGCTCATGGTTTGTTACCTCATTTTCTACACATCTTGCTTCCTCACTGACTGGCTGGCATCTCCTCTGACTCCACCCTTCTTCCTCCCAGCATTCTCAGTATAGCTGACCCACCTATACTACTTGTCTGGCTATCAGCCAATCAGCATTTTATTAAACCAATTCGAGTGACAAATCTTTGAGTGTACAAAGGTATACAACAGCAACTTTCTAAAACAACTGTTTAACGTAAAAATAATATCAAAGTTGTCTGTATCACTCAAGTATACAGTATTCACTTATCATGTGCAAGGCCATGTATTCAATCCCAGCACATGAAATAAAAATTAACGTGGAAACATTCTCCCACTCTCTCTATCGCTCTGTCTGTCTCTCTTTCTCTGTCTCTGTCTCTCTCTCTCACTCTTTCTCTTGCTCTCTATACGAACACCCATTCATCTCTATCACTGTCCCAACCTCTTTCTCTCCTTCCTTCTCTCTTTCATTCCTTCCTTTCTCCTTATTGCTGTTTTCTGTGCTGACTGAAATTTGTTCTGCAGTTCTAATATTCATCTGTATTAGCATGCTCACTGTTGCAGGAATTGTATGTCCCTGAAAAATCTCTGCTGGATCTAAAACTTGCAAGCATAACTAATATGACAGCAAAATGAATCTCATTTAATGAACAATACATTCCTTGGCCTTCATGGGTCAAGGTTACAATCCAAGAAACTGCCCTTGTTTACAGCCATTTGTCACCCGTCTACAAAACCCAGTAAGGCTAGAAAGCCTTATGTACATAGCAATGCTTTTGTTTTTAGGTATGTATTTTCTTTAGAAAATAAACTAGAAGATAAATAAAAGATGATAATTTATAGTTCACTTCAATTGGATTAGTTTGTTATATAGGAGACTTATGAAAGTATTACATAAAGTAATATTTTTGATAATTTAACTAAAATAAAAAAATGTCATTTAGAGAAGTAGAAGTCCTCTGATTAAAGGCAACTGAGACAGAGTGGACCCTTGTTTCTGAGGTGGGTGACTAAGCCATCATTGACTGATTGCCTAGGCACATGACCCCATGACCCCTGTCACATGAATATGCTACACCAATGTTATTCACTGACAAATTCTTTACCTTATTCCATCTCTTGACACTGTAAACACAAGTTTTGTTTCATTATAAATCCCTATTTCCAGCATTTTCTATCAAGGGAAACTGAAGCTATGGATGTTTCACACCAAGCTGATTACTCCATAAAAATGGCATGGGGACAACAAAATATTAGCATCATATTTGCACTATTTTTCATTCATTCATTTTTTTTATCAACCAATCAGAGCAAAACATATTCACAGCATACAGAATGACATCATCCATCGGAGTATTCCACAGCAACTTTCTAAAGCAACTTTTTAATGTAAAAATAATATAATATCAAAGTTGTCTGTATTACTCAGGTATACAGTATTTGCTTCACGTGTATGAGGCCATGTATTCAATCCCAGCACCATAAATAAATGAAATAAAAGCTAGTGTAGAAACAGCTTATTTAACTGCTCTCAAGGCCACTTTAATGTAGCAGCCATGGCACTAGGATCAAAGATACAAGGGATAATAAAAATGAACAACGATCTAACAAATTATGCTCTGGAATTTTTATTTAATGAATATGCTTTATCTTTTATTTATCAATTAATTTTCCTCACTTAATCACAGTTTCTTCCCTTCTCCAAGTCCCACTCCCCAACCTTCTCCTCTCCCCATCCATTCTCTCTCCCCAATCCTCAGAAAATTGTAGGCCTCCCATTTATATCACCCAGCCATGACATATCAAGTTGCAGCAAGATTAGGAACCTCCTCTCCTCTTAGGGCTGGACTAGGCAATCTAGCAGGAGAAAAGGGTCCCAAAAGCAGGCAACAGAGTCAGAAACAACCTTCACTTCCTCTGACCAGAGTCCCACAAGGAGACCAAGCCACACAACTGCAACACATGCCCAGAGGGCCCCAGGCAGTGCCATGCAAATTCTCTAGTTGGTGCTTCTGTCTCAATGAGCCTCCTATGAGCCCAGGTCAATGGACTCTATGTGTTTCTCATGATGTCCTTGGCCCCTCAATTGCTTGATGAATCCTCTCTGATGACACTTGGGCTAGGCAACAGTCTATGAATATAGCAGAGTATCATCATGAATCATTTCATTGACTTTTTTTTTTTAATCTTTTTTGCCAGTTTTACTTGATTCTATCCTCGGTCTCTGGAATGCCCAGTCTCTGGGTCATGGCTCTCTAGGCAGGATCAGGGGTGAGCACCCTCTCATAGTATAGGTCTTACCCTGCACCAGTCATTAGTTGGCTACTCTCATAATTTCTGTGTCACCTTTATCCCAACATATCTTGCAGACAGGGCAAATTGGAGGTCAGAGGTTACACAGCTGGGTTGAGGTCCCAGTCCCTCCACTGGAAGTCTTACCTGGTTACAGGAGATGGACAGTTCAGGCTCCATATCTTGCATTGCTAGGGGTCTTAGCTAGGGTCATCCCTCATAAATTCCTGGGAGGTGCAATTGCACTAGGTTTCTAGCTCATCCCAGAGATGTCCCTGATTCCATTTGTCTTTCTCAGTACTCTCTCCCTCCCTCCTCTCCCCACCTGATGCCTTCTGTTCCCATGCCCATCCCTCCATCCAAACCTTTGCCCCATTATACCTGTGATATCTATTCTATTTCCTCTTCACAATGAGATTCATGTGCACCCCCATCACACCCCAAGCCTTCCTTGTTACTTAGCTTCTTTGGGACTGTGGATTGTACCCTGGTTATCATTTACTTTATGACTAATATCCACCATAAGTGAGTACATACTATGTTTGTCTTTCAAGGTCTGATTTACCTCGTTCAGCATGATCTTTTCTAGTTCCATCCATCTGCTAGCAAATTTCATGATGTCATTATTTTTAACAGCTGAGTAATACTCCATATGAACATAGTTGAGCATATACCCAAAAGAAGGTCTGGAAATTTTTAAAGTGGTGTTTTTAAAAGAAATATGTGATAGAGTGAGAAAATAAACAGTAATTCCCTGGGAAGCTGATAAAGCTTTCAAGAAATCTCAACTTGCTTATTGATATTTCTATTGGTCAATTTCTACTGATATTTCTATTTGTCAACCATGGTATTATACACAAAAAGTTATAAGGATGCAATAGTTGAGGAAAATAACCCACAGAACCCCCCAAATATTCTTCTCATTCAATGAATACTGATTATAGTTTCACCTCCCTCTACTCCTCCTAATCCCTCCCCACCTTTCTTCCCTTCCAGATTCACTCTCTTTATGTCTCTTATTAGAAAAGAACAGACTTCTAAGAGATAACCACCAGATATCACAAAATAAAGTGTAATAATATAAAAATTATTATATAAAAGTTGGACACAGCAACCTAGCAGGAGGAAAAGAGTTCTAAGAGCCGACCCAAGAGTCAGAGACCCACTTGTTCTCAAAGTCAGGAATGCCATAAAAATACTAACATGAAAGCTATAAAATATACACAAAGAGGCCGGGCAGTGGTGGTGGTGCACACCTTTAATCCCAGTACTCGGGAGGCAGAGCCAGACGGATCTTTGTGAGTTCGAGGCCAGCCTGGTCTACAGAGTGAGATCCAGGAAAGGCGCCAATCTACACAGAGAAACTCTGTCTGGAAAAACTTATACATATATATATAAAGAATGTGATGAAGATCCATGTAGGCCCCATGCTTGCTGCTTTCCATCTCTGAGCTCATATTCACCTTATTTAGTTGATTCAAAGGGCCTTGTATCCTTGGTGTCCTCCATCCCTTCAAGCTCTTACACTTTTTCTACCTTCTATTTAGGGGATTCCCTGAGCTCCAAGGGGGAGAGAATCTAACAGAGATCTCCCATTTAGATGCTTTCCACATAATGTCTGGCTGTAGATCTCTGTGTCTGTTCCCATCTGCTGCCAGGGGAAGCCTCTCTGAGAATGGCTGGATAAGGAAATTAGCTACGAATACAGCAGCATATTTCTTGATTATTTATCATTTATTTATTTATTTTTGTCCAGTGGTGTTTAGTTTGTACTTAGGCCTTTGGGTTATCTAGTGTCTGGTTCTTGGTTACCAGTGCTGGATATGGGTTTCTTCATGTGGAGCGGGCCTGAAGTCAAATCAGACATTGGTTGGTTACTCCCACAAATTCTGTTCCACCGTTGTTTTGCAGGCAGAACAGATTGTAGGACAAAGGTTTTGTGGCTGGGTTGGTGTCCATGTTTCTCTTTTGGTAGCCTGAAGAGTACCTTCACACATGAAAGAGACTAGAAACTAGGGGCGAAGGCTCAATGTAGGTACCAACGCACCAGCTCAACTTCTCCAAGTTCAATGAGTTGTGTGGGTGCTATCTTTGGCAATAGGGCTCTGCTGTCAGTTGGCTGAGAGCAACCCATTGTCTTTGCAACAGCCTGGGTAGCTTGGGGATTTCCAACAGTTCCTATTGGCCAACAACTCAAATGAACACAACCTGGTCCTGACCTGACATTGGAATACTTGCCTGGCAACAATAGATGACCAGTTGAGACTCAGTATCTCCCATTACTGGGAGTTGTGGTGATATTGTGTTCCCCAAAATATTGTGCACCCTAATAAACTTATCTGGTGTCATAGAACAGAACAGCCACTAGGTATAGAGGCCAGAAAATTGTGGCACACACACCTTTAATCCTAACATTCCAGAGGCAGAGATCTGCCTGGATCTCTGAGTTCAAGGCCACACTGAAAACAGCCAGGCATGGTGACTCACACCTTTAATCCCAGGAAGTGAGCCTTTAATCCCAAGAAGTGATGGCAGAAAGTTATATAAGGCATGAGGACCAGGAACTAGAACCTGGTTAAGCTTTCAGGCTTCTGAGCAACAGTCAGCTGAGATTCATTCTGGATGAGGACTGAGAGACTTCCAGTCTGAGGAAACAGAATCAGCTGAGAAGTTGGCCAGGTGAGGTTGGCTGTGGCTTGTTCTGTCCCTCTGATCTTTCAATGTTCACCCCAATATCTGGCTCTGGGTTTGTTTTTATTAATAAGACCTGCTAACAATTTGTACTACATTTGGAGCCCAACATTCGTGGTACAAATTCATGAAAATGCTACTTGCCTGTGGTGTTGTGGGCCCCAGCTCAGGCTGAGCTACCCTCAGCCAGTTTTGGGGGATTTGTTGAAAGAGGCAGAGGCAGGAGGATCCTGAGTTTAAGGCCGGCATAGGAGGCTTGCTAAGGAGAAACTTTGGCCAGAGCCGAGCCACAAACAGTGGCAGTGGGACCATGGAGGCAGCAGCTGCTTCTCCAAATTGCTAGCTGCTTCTCATCATGTTGGTGACTACGGTGATGATGCTGCCTGAGTCAAAGGGTTTACTGTTTCTTGTTCAGAGAAGAATTGCCAGGACTATCGTGTTATAAGAAAGCATCAGCAAAGGTCAGTTTGGAAAAGTTTGGCAAGACAAACAGTGGGGAGAAATTACTGTGAAGATTTTCTCTTCTAGGGAAGAATGTTCATGGTTCCGAGAGACAGACATTTATCAGACTGTGATTGATCCAAACCACAGAGAAGAAAAAAAAAATTCTAAAGGGAACCATGACCATGCCTAGCAGCAACTTTGTGATCTTCAAAAGGATGATGGAGCCCCACAAAGATGATTCCACATGGACTATGGTAAAGCCATTAAGCTGATTA
This sequence comes from Peromyscus leucopus, assembly GCF_004664715.2. Taxonomy (NCBI): domain Eukaryota; kingdom Metazoa; phylum Chordata; class Mammalia; order Rodentia; family Cricetidae; genus Peromyscus; species Peromyscus leucopus. The sequence goes on along the minus strand of NC_051075.1, from coordinate 59,934,425 downwards.
ACACCACAGAAAGATCAGCTTTGGACTATAAACTGTTCAGGACAATTTCAAGATGGCTAGCTGAGATGATTCAGATTCATAGACAACTTGAGCAAGGGCTTGAAACAAGCTCTTCATTTTCCCATTATGCAGATACTGGACAAATTATACAACTAACTCTCTCAGGACTTGACAATTAACCCAAAAAATTTTCTTTTCAAGATTCCCTAAAGATGTCTTTGTCCCCAGAAAGCAGGAAGTAATTTTAAGAAAACTATGCCCATATTCCCAAGAGGTGGGGTGGATGATTTTGGTTGTTTAATGAGTTGTAGATATTGTCATTGTTTATGATGGTTAGTTACAAGTTGTTAATTGTTAAAGGCCAGGGAAAAAGCTGAACAAGGAGAGTAGAATCAGAGTTCTTGTTTTAAAAAAAGAAAAAAGAGAATATAGATTTGATGTAGATCACTGAATCTACTCTGAGAAAAAAGATAAAGAAATAATAGGATAACTGGGTAGATCATTGAATCTGCTCTAAGAAGAAAAAGGGGAAGATATAAAAATGACAAAAGGTAGATTATTGAATCTATTATGAAAAGAGAGAGAATATGGATATTATAAGATTAAAAAGGAGATTATTGAATCTACTTTTAAAAAGGAACTACTTGTTTTACATAGGATAAATAGTGAAAGTTTTTTGTTTGAGTTTATCAAATGTTACTGTACTAGACATTATATATATATATATATATATATATATATATATATATATATATATATAAACACTCCCACCAGCAATGGAGGAGTATTGCCCTTGCTCCACATCCTCACTAGCATGATATCTTATTTGTGTTATTAATCCTAGACATTCTGACTATAATAAGATGGAACCTCAAAGTAGTTTTGATTTGCATTTTCCTGATGGCTAATGATGTTGAACATTTCAGTAAGTGATTCTCAGCCATTTGAGTTTCCTTTGTTGAGAATTTTCTATTTAGTTCTATTCCTTATTTTTAATTAGATTACTTAATTATTTGATATCTAGTTTCTTGAGTTATATATTTTTTGATATTAGTTTTCTATTGGATGTGGAGTTGGTTAAAAAAATGTTTCCCATTCTGTAGCCTGTTGCATTGTCCAATTGATGGTGTCCTTTGCCTTACAGAAGCTTTTGAGTTTCATGAGGTCCCATTTATTAACTGTTGATCTTAGTACCTGGACTATTGGTGTTCCGTTCAGAATGTCCTCTCCTATGCCAATGCATTCAAGGCTATTCCCCACTTTCTCTTCTATCAGTTTCAGTGTATATAGCTTTATGTTAATCTCTTTGATTCACTTGGATTTGAGTTTTGTGCAGGGTGATGAGTACAGATCTATTTGCATTCTTCTACATTCATCTGTCCAGTTTTATCAGCAAAATTTGTTGAAGATGCTATCTTTTTTTCCACTGTATATTTCTGGCTTCTTTCTCAAAAGCCATGTGTCCATATTTGTGTGGAATTATATCTGGGTCTTCAGTTTGATTCCATTGATCAACATGTCTATTTTTATGCCTTATGGCTTTTATTACTATCACTCTGTAGTGCTGCTTGAAATCAGGGATGGTAATACCTCCAGCAATTCTTTTACCCTTCAGAATTGTTTTAACTATTCTGGGTTTCAATTTTTCCATATGAAGTTGAGAAGAATTGTTTGGAATTTTGATGGGAAACCCCTAATATTCTTACATAAAAAGTTAAGATATTAATTAAGATAAAGTAATGAAGACTCCATAATGTTTTATATAAATATAAATAGAGGAGTAAATAGAAAATGTTACCCAAGTATCACAAAGAAAATATAGGCCCAGAGAGATGGCAGCAATGGACAAGTAGTATATATCTTTGGTTTATCAATTAATAGGTCAATTGTGACATTAATGAACAATATTTTATTACAGTGGTAGGGAAAGAAGTTTTATAGAATCCTCACTGTTAAATTCTGTCCACCAATGCATTACTTCATTAATTACATACAGATAAATAATTAGTCATCTATGATAATCAAACTTACAGTCATGTTAGTTAAGTTATATATATATATATATATATATATATATATATATATATATATATTTCAATTAGATAGGTAATCTTCAAACACTTCAAAGACCTACAGAATATGGTATTTAAAATGTTTTAAAAACTTAGACTTTTCTGGACATTGAGATATGTCTGTTCCTGGCAGCACTATTTACTTCAAAGAGAAAGATGGGCATCGAAGACACCCTATATGGAGTTTATTTTCTTCTTGGCAAAAATAGCCATTTGAGCAAGAAACTGTTCTTGCCTGGACTGCTTGACAAAATGTCATATAACCTGGACATGCAGAATCCATAGGAAGATGACCACTGAATTTTGCAAGGCTAGATGGTCCTTCAGGTTCCTGCTTCACAGAAGAAACTGCGAAACATTCTACAGGACACAAAAAGAAAAAAAAAAATGACTGAGAGACTAGTCCTATGGGCTGAAGATGGATGCCCCAATGCTACAGAGGAACTTTGGATGATTGTACAGGCAGGCAGCTGTCTCTGTCATTCTAGATTTTTGCAAGTTGTTTACAATGCTCTTCCTGCTTACTTAGGTGATTTTATATTCTTCTGGGGTCTTTGATGTAGTTGAAGACAAGATATTTATAATTATGGCTTTCCTTGGTCATGATAAAAGATAAATTAGATATAAAACTTTAGACTTACAAATATAGGATAAATAGGATATCTTCTTTAATTTTGCCAAATACAAAGAGACTAGATATTATAACTGTAATTCTTGTTGGATAACTGTTTTGTTATGTACAATTTTACTATGTTAAAGTTAAAACTTTCCTTTTTAATTAAACAGAAAAGGGAAAATGCTGTGGGATAATGTTTTTGAACCCTGGTTTAATAAAACACTGATTGGCCAGCAGCCAGGCAGGAAGTATAGGCGGGATAAGCAGACAAGGAGAATTTTGGGAAGAGGAAGGCTGAGTCAGGAGATGCCAGCCCACTGTCCAGGGAGCAGCATGTAATGGCATACAGGTAAAGTCATGGAATACATGATGACATATAGGTTAACAGAAATGAGCTGAGTTTAAGTGTAAGAGCTAGTCAGTTGTTAGCCTAAGCTAATGACCAAGCAGTTTTAATTAACATAAGTTTCTGAGTGATTATTTTATAAGTGACTGCAGAGTCCGTGGGGCTGGGCAGGACCAGAGAAAACTTCAGCTACAGTTTTTTTTATGACAGGGGCCTCCAAATCATGACATAAAAGTCCCCCACCTGGTTTCTACTCTTAATATCTTGTAATGAGTGTTTAAATTTCAACATGAGTTTCAAAAGTGGTGGAACAAATAGAAACCTTAGAAGATGCTAACTCCAAAGCAATAAGAGAAAAATGCTAATTGAATGGAAAGAAAAGGATATTTCATAATGGCACCTCAATGCCAGAATCCACTATCACTATACACTATGAATATCTGCCTTTCTTAAGAACTATAAATATTTATGTTTGTTTTTCAAGACAGAGTTTCTCTGTGTAGTTCCAGCCTATTCTGGAAATTGCTTTGTAGACCAGGCTGGCCTTGAGTTCATAGAGATTTGCCTGCCTCTTCTTCCTGAGTTCTGTAATTAAAGGGGTGCACCACCATGCTGGGCAATAAATATTAAAAATAATTTTAATGTCAGAATTATCTTTCATTATTATTAGACTATCAAAGCCATTACTGGAAAGTCATACATTTCCAGACATAGTCGATATCACCCCAGACCCTAAAACTGAACTTTTCTTTATAAGATAATATTATGTTTCTTAACATCCCACTGATCTCAGTTAGTACTGGTCATATGCAAATAAGTGTGAAACCATCCAATGAGCTATTGACAACCTCCTAACTGCCATATCCCCCCAAAAAAGTAACTCCCTCCCTCAACAGCCATCAAATGCCAATAGCTCCTCAGATAGGGGTGGTGAGATTTTCTATTGGGAATTTGTTTGTCCCTTTTGTTGGCATAAGTTCTAGTACAAATGGGTTTTAATTACTTGCAACATTGTAACTCTGAGGTCTGTCTAGATGATACCACAGGCATCACTCAGTGTGCACCCATGTTCAATCTTCTATCTAGCCTGCTCTCCACAGTAACTCACTGCAGTTAATATATTGTCCTCTTGTTCTGCACCAAGCACATTCATAGTGACCTGTTTGGCTGATGTTCTTCAATTCTCAAAAACCCTTCTAAGATATCACCTATTTTATACTAAAAAACTGCACTTTCAAAAATTCTGATGTTGCCAGTGCCCTACAAAAGCTGATGACCCCAAGCAAGTGCCACAGACATTTGCTGAGCTCGGAAACTTAATTTCTCATCACATTTTATTCCTTAAGTAGCATCAAGGCAAATGCTTGCCTGAATCTTTCCCCACTACACCTGGGATTGCTTGTACCAGTAATGGCACAGAGTGAGTAGAATCTCCAATTAGTAGTTCTTGGATGAGTGAATAATGTTGAAAAATAAATCTCCTGAGTGACCTTTCAAAATTGACTTTGAAATGTGCTTTTCAGTAAAAGCATAGATAGGTTTATGAACCTCCAGCTAATCAATAATTTAGTACTTACACACACACACACACACACACACACACACACACACACACACACACACACAATGATGTGTTAAGAATGCATTTGGATGCAGAGATCCACAGGCAAACACCAGGCCAAGCTCTAGGAGTTCAGTTGAAGAGAGAGAAGAGGGGTTTGAGCAAGGGGCATCATGATTATGATGGGGAAACCTACAGAGACAATCAAACTAAACTAGTGGGAACTCATGAAATTCAGACCAATACCTGGGGAGGCTCCCTGGGACTGAACTAGGCCCTCTGCATAAGCAATAAAGTTGTGTAGTTTGATCTGCTTAAGGGACCCCTAGCAGTAGGATCAGGATCCATCCCTGGTGCAAGAGGTGGTTTTTAAGAGTCCACTCCCTATGGTGGTACACCTGGCACATCCTTGAGGCAGGGGGAGGGGCTTGAATCTGCCTCTACTGAATATAACAGGCTTTGCTGACTCCCCATGGGAGGCCTTACTGCCTTGTAGGAGGGAATGGGGGTGGGGTGGGGAAGGCTGGAGGGGTGGGAGGAGGGAAGAAGGATCTGTGATTAGTATGTACAATGAATAAAAAAAATTCTTAATTAAAAAAGAAAGAATTCATCTGGAAAGATAGGACATCTAAGAATAACCAACACACCGCCTCAAAACTTTCTCTAATCTATGACTAAAGAGTTCTAGTTTGAATACATTCCTTTTGGCTCAGATGATTTGTTTCTCAAAGCTCTCGGGTTTTGAAGTTCCTACATGTCTGTAATGAGCTCCTACACAGAGACCACCTAAGCCCAGTAACAGAGGCAATGCCAGTGCTACCACACTTGCTGGTCGCTATGAGAGTTAATACTGATGCTCAACTTGATAATTTTAGAATCACAAAAGAGGCACACCTCTGGACACGTCTTGGAGGGATTATCTAGGTTAGGTTAACTAAATTGCAAAGACCCTCCCTAAATATGGGTGGGATCATTCCATGGCCTGAGGTCCTGGATTTCATCGAAAGAAGAAAGCAAGCAGAATAAGAGCATTCTTTTCTTTGCTTCCTGACTGCAGATGCAAAGTGACCAGCTGCTTCATCTTCAAACTATGGACAAATATTACTCCTCCCTTTTTTTAGTTGTTTTGCTAGGGTACCTTGTGACAGAAACATGGAAAACATAACTAATGTAATAACATTGGTCCTTGTGAAATATACTATCCTGATGAGTGAATAGCTTCAATTTATTTCTTTAGCTCTACTGCCAATGATGTCCAAGTAAGCTTCCCATAAATGGTAGAGGATTGTCTCCTCCACATTAAATAGTACTTAGACTTTTCCATAAGTATCACCCCATCTTGAGTTGCTTCCATATATTCTGTCCACACCTTTTAAAGTTGTCCCTTTAGTAAACTTTGTTCAAAGACTGAATTTGAGTTGTATGCATCTGTTTCAGTCTGGACCCTGCCTACCTGACAGATCAACACTCAAGATGAATGTTTCACTGAAAAAAAAAAAGTCAAAAGAAATAGCTGCCCACGGAAAATAAAAATAAAATAAAAAAATAAAAGTCTTGTAGAGGATTTACAGGTCACTTTTTATGAAGCTGTAAATTAAGGACTAAAGTTGCAACAGCTGTTAAATCCTAGATAAGACTTGATGAGTATAGTTGTACTGTGTGTAAGAACAACATTCTGAGTTATTGTTATTTCCTAGTCCTGGAATGTTGTCTATATCCTGTCTTGCTTTCTGAAATGGGTGGGGGACAGGTAGAGGGGGTGTCATTACAATTGTGTAGTGAATGGATTAATGTAGGATTATGTCATAGCAATTCATAATCTCCTAAGCATACTTAATAGAAATTGCATGTCACTCACTACACAGCAGGGGTACCTTAAGAATCCTCATAGGAATTATCTCTAGAAAGGTTGTGAGCAAAAGGTAAAAGCTTACCATTCATAGCCTAAAGAGGAACAAGTTGGAATGTGTGGAAAATGCAGTTTAGTAGAGCAAAATTTACAGGAACAAGGGGATCACTCTAGTAAATCACCAAGAAGTGGAGGAAATGCTATAAAAATGATAACCAAGTCCAAGGATATTCACTGCCCCCTAGAGTGCCAATTTTATGTTTTGCTCTGCAAATTCAGCAGCTCATACTAGATTCTTTGACATGTTTGTAATTATATCTTTATTGCACAATTTCTACAGTTTACATTAAGCCAGATGTTTTCTCTATCCGAAGATACAGTATCTTTCACCTCCTTCCTAGAAGACTAATTGTAATGCAGCCACCAGGTTAGCAAGAAAATATTTGCTCCTTCACCTCTGGCCCCATGCTCAAGAAGAGCTGAATATTCATCAATTTGTTGTTTTCATGTCTTAATTAAAATCAATTTTGTATAGAGAAATTTTAAGGAATATTCATTTATACAACACATGTGTAGTCTTTGAACATTATGTGAATTGGTTATGATTTTGTCATGGGAGGATGAAACTCAGGAGTCACTTTGTTCTGTAAAAATACAACTAAAAGATCACAATCTGTGCTGATAACCAGCCATGCACTAAGCCTCTTCAAAGGATACTATAAAGCATTTTAATGGCTTAAGCTTCTTTTAAAACATTAAAACATGTCATCATCAAGGAAACTGAAAACACACCCTCAGACTGGTTGATGTTAGAAAACTGAGTGTACTGTTCTAGGTTCTGTAGAGAACCACTATGTTTTCTAATGTTATTATAATCACAGCCATGTTGGAAAATATGCTAATTCTATTTATCTACACCATGTGTTATTTCATAAGTTATGATACTTTCAATTGCAACATACCTTTAAATATATTTTATTGATATTCTACAAAGCTCCTGTCCTTATTTTATCTCAAATATGTGATGCCACTTCAGCTTAGTGCGTGCACTAGAGGCATTAAGCCAGAAAAAAAAAGCAGAGAAAAAACTTCAAAGCCCATCTTCAGACCTCTGATTTCCATCATGTACCTTCTTTTCCTTCATTCAGAAATGAATATCTTACTGATCTCCATTTCTGAGTAGTCATCAAGACAGACACAAGTCCAGCACAGTTAATGGAAAGGAAAAACATTCTAAGTTTTCAAAGGCTAAAAGAGGAGTTAAGAGGACTATAATATAAGACTATCATTTAATGCTTTTCTCCACACCTAAGCCTAAATCTGTTCTTGGAAATAAAATATTAGCACTGCACTTTAAACATATAGGGAGATAACAAAATAAGAACTTGGAATATGAGACCCAAAAGAACACTGTCCACTGTCTCAAAAGTTCAATTGGTCTCTTAGCTACTAACTTCACCAAGCTTAAACACCTTCTATAGAGATAGATGACCCACCCATTAATCATCTGCTATCAGTTTCACTTGTCATTATGACTCCTTTGTGTAAAATTAATTCTTAAACTGCATCTTCCCTTCTAATTCTTTCTATCAAGTATGTAAGTAGATAGTTTTATCTGCCTATTGGTCATTAGAGTATGATGGTATATATACTGTGATCTCTGAGTCGCAGGTGAACCCAGGAATATCAACACTATAAGAGACTTTAATCAATTGCCACAGAAAAGTAGCTTAGTTACTAGGAGAAGACAGATAAGAAGGACTACCTTTAGGATACAAAGAACATGATTATTTTATTTATATTGGATTTTTATTATAAATTTTATTAAATCTGTCCTTTAACAATTTCATACATGTATACAATCTCTTCTGGTTACTCTCATTCCCCTACCCCCAAACTTTTTCTTTCTCCTTTCGTTGTCAATAAATCTACCTTCCATACAAGTCTCCTTTTCATATTCATGTCTTTTTGTTGTATTTTGTGGAACAGTAAATTTAACCAGGACTGTCTGCATGACCATAGTTTTTAAATTATCCACTGGAACCTGATAAGCTCATTCATATGTACTCAACTAAAGACAACTGCTCTTCCAGGGTCTACTAGAAGCCTGTTCATTAGGGAGAGGTAGGGCCTTGTGTGCCTTACTCAAATCCATAATTGATTAATGACAGGTCCAGTGGAGGCAACTGTAGCTGCTAGGAAGTCATGATTACAATGGTTATGACATGCTGAAAACACTTAACACCAAACCCATTAAAATCAATGAAATGTGGGGCTGTGTACTCTCTCCATTTCTATTCAATATAGTGTTCAAATTCTTAGCTAAAATGATAAGACCAGATAAGAAAACAAAGAGGATTTATATAGAAAAAGAAGTCAAAGAATTCCTCTTTACAGATGAAATGATTTTATATACAAAATACCTTTAAATGTCCACTAGAAAACCCCTGGAACTTCTTAACACTTTCAAGAAAGTGGAAGGACACACTATTAGCATACAAAATAGGTAGCCTCTCCATATGCCAATCACACATGAAGAAGGAAATCAGAGCAAAATTTCCACTCACAATAGCCTCAAAAAATATCTTGGTATGTATCCAACCAAGGATGTGAACAACCTCTATATCATTCTACATAGGGCTAGGGAAAAAAATATCTTAAAATGTATGTAGAAATATGACATGATGAAGATCTTAATTTTGGTTTTGGTTTAAAGTATTGTTTTCTCCCCCTTTTTTATTTTTAAAATGTACATTTTTTTAAAAAAAAAAAGGAAATAAAAACAGGGAAAAATTATGTAGAAATACAAAAGATTCCAACTAGACAAAGAAATTCTGAACTGAAAGGAAAGTGCTGGGGTATTGTCATACAGGAACTCAAGTTATACTTTAGAGTAATTATAAAAAAAAGCTTGGTACCAGCACACACACACACACATACACACACGCACGCACGCACGCACGCACGCACGCACGCACGCGCACGCGCACGCCAATTAATGGAATAGAAAAAAAAAGAAAAAAGTATCAGACTTAAATCCATGCGATTAAGCCACCGGTGTTTTTACAAAGATGCCCAAAATATACATTGGATAAAAGTCAGGATCTTTAAAAGGTAATATCAGAAAAACAGGATGTCTATATATAGAAGAAAGAAATTAAATCCTTATCTCATACCTTGCACAAAAATCAGCTGCAAATGGATCAAAGACCTCAAGTAAAAGCTCAAAGACCTCTGAAGTTGGTTAAAAAAAAAAAAAAAGAGTATGGAGTACATTGCAAGGCACTCATATAACCAAGGACCTTCTAAATAGGACTTTGACTGCTCAGAAAATTAGAGTATCAGTTGACAAATGGGACCGCATGAAACTAAAATGGGTCTGTACAGAAAAGAAAATAGTCAATTGAGAAAAGAAGCATCCTACAGACTGGGAGAAAATGTTTGCCAGCTATCTATCCAACACAGGAAGTATATCTAGGCTAAATAAAGAAGAAAATCCTACATAACATCAAGAAAAAAATAAATGGACAACCAGGTACAACTCTTAGCAGAGAGTTCTCAAAAGAACTACAAATGGCTTAATGGACATTTAAAGAAGTGTTTGACATCTTGGCTATTAGCAAAATGAGAAACAAAACTACTTTGAGATGCTTTCTCACCACAGTCAGATGACTATTATGAAAAAATAAAATGGCAGGACAACACAGACCTAAGAGAAGTTAAAAGAGCTTGCTGCTTTTTCAGGGGATTTCAGTTCTATTCCCAGCACCAGTGTCATTTGGTTCCTCAGTTAGCTACTGTCTATTTGACAGAGCTGAAAGTTTTAAAAGGGTTTCTCAACCAGGGTAATACTTTGAACAAATCGACCTATTAGCATATCTTAGAGGCATTTTCTTATTTGATAATTGATGTAGGAGATCCCAGCCCTCTGTGAGTGGTGTCATCCCTAACAGAAGTTCTTTATATTAGAAAGGTAGCTGAACGGGAGCTAGTAAGCAACCAATGTTCCTCCATGGGTTCTGCATCACATTTCTGCCTTTAGATTCTTGCCTTGAATTCCTAACCTGACAAGCCTTGAGGCTGAATTGTGGCCTGGAAGGCTAAGAGGAAATAAATCTTTTTTTCTCCAAATTCCTTTTGGTCATGGTATTTATTCACAGCAACAGAATAGTAATCAAAAATACAGTTCACAACCACCTGTAATTAGAGCTCCAGAGGTCCTGACTCATTCTTCTGGCCTCCACACTCATGTGTGCATACACACACACACACACACACACACACACACACACACTAAAATAAATCTTTTAAAAAAGAAAAAAAGAAATCAAATGACAAAAAGGCTGCTCAGGGTGTAAGGGAAGGGGAACCCTCGTTCATTGTTGACAGGGGTAGAAACAAGTGCAAGACAGAGTCTTGCTATGTAGCCACTGTGTAAAATTGACCTCACTGTGTAGATGAACCTGGGCTTGAACTTAAAGCAATCTTCTTGCTTCTGCTTCTAGACACTGAGATGGCAAATATGTAAAACCATGCCTAGAACATAAAGCCTTCCTCACTCCAGTTGGAGTTTATGTACATCAATCTTCTTTCCACTTCATTCTAGCAATAGTAAAAGAACAAGGATAATTTATCCTTTCATCAGTTAAAGAAATTTATCAGTTAAGTATACAAAAGCATAAATATGGAGCATAATAGATTCTCCAATGTGTAGTCCAGCTTCAAATTTTCAGTAACTTGAACTTGTAATAGTCTTCCAAGGATGGCATATTTTATTTATGGATAAAATCCAAATATTAGCATTTCCTTAGACAATGGAAAAGCAAAAAAAAATATAAGATCAATTTCTAACCAAAAGTTGAGACTATATGCTGAAAATACAGACTCACAACAGTGGTAAAGAATAGTCAGTAGAATCTTTGAAATAGAGCACATTAAGGTTATTTGTTGTTTTTCATTACCATCTAAACATACCTTCATAAGACATTAAAGGCTCTTCAGTCTCTAGTGCTAAAGTTTTTCATAAGTTCTTATGATTTGTGAAAATACAAATTCAATGGAAAACAAGAGTAAATTTGAAGAGTTGAGTGGTGTCTACTGACAAATAGTGCCTATGATATTTGAAAAATGACTGTCACACTAAAAAACATTGAATAATACCAAAGCTGGCAAAAGATGAGAAGTGCTCATGTTCCATATGTGAAAATGGATATATGAAATGTGATACTGAATTCAAGTCATGCATGTGGAAGCTAACACAGCCCATAAAAATTAACGTTATTTTTGACCACTCCTGAGTCTCTCTTTTTAGATTTTTAAATGTCGTAAATTCAAGTGTTTTTCTTATCATATTATTTTCTTTCTTTTTTGTTTTTGTTTTTGTTTTTGTTTTTAGGGGGAAGGGGGAGTTTTGAGACAGGGTTTCTCTGTGTAGCTTTGCACCTTTCCTGGAACTCACTCTGTAGCCCAGGCTGGCCTTGAACTCACAGAGATCTGTCTGCCTCTGCCCCCAAGTGCTGAGACTTAAGGCATGTGCCACCAACGCCCGGCATATAATTCTCATTCTAAGTAAATATGGTTTACTGCAACAATATGTGCAAGCACTGGAAAGAAAGAATTATTGTTACACACAACGGAACTCTATGAACCTAGTATTCCTTCTGCAGAGATTTTGCATTTGGTGTTTCAGGTAATCACGGGTCAACACATGTTTGAAAAAATTCCAGAAATTTCTTCAAAGCAAAATTTGAATTTCCATGTTTTGAATCCATGCAACTGAAGTGGTTCCAGTAGAGTCTACTGTATAAATATACTGAATAAAATATTAACAATTAGAAAAACTTTCCATGTTCCATGTTAATCAATTAAAACATACTATCTAGAGCCGGGCGGTGGTGGCGCACGCCTTTAATCCCAGCACTCGGGAAGCAGAGGCAGGCGGATCTCTGTGAGTTCGAGGCCAGCCTGGTCTCCAAAGCGAGTTCCAGGAAAGGCGCAAAGCTACACAGAGAAACCCTGTCTCGAAAAACAAAAAACAAAAAAAAAACAAAAACAAAAAAAAAAAACATACTATCTATATGATGGCATTTCAGCCAATTGAATCTCCAGATTCAATACATTCTACATGTCCCCAGACTACATGTAGTTTCTTATCATTGTGTAGATACCCATTATCTCTCGAGCACTGGTTGCTGAGCATTGTCTAACTTGTGATGTACCTATGTCTTGTGTACTTAGACCAATGCAATGGTTTTGATAAGCTTTGAGTTGAGTACGACCCTTTAAAGGTTCATGTTGTGGCAACTTAGTCTTCTGGTGGCAATGTTGAGAAGTGACGGAACCTTTAAAAATGGGATAGGTGGTGTGCTGACTAGTTTTATGTTAACTTGACATAACCTAGAGCTACCTGAGATGAAGCAATCTCAATTGAGAAAATGCCTCCATATTCTCAATTTCTCCAGCTTTGGGGCATTTTCTTAGTTAGTGATTGATGGTGGAGGGTCCAGCCAATTGTGAGAGATGCGATCCCTGGACTTGTTGTCCTAGGGTCTATAAGAAGGTAAGCTGAAAAAGCCATGATGAGCAAGCCAGTAAGGAGCGCCCCTCCATGGCCTCTGCATCAGCTCCTGCCTCCTGGTTACAGCCCTGCTTGAGTTCCTGACTTTCTTCAGTGGCAAACTAAGCCAAATAAACTCTTTCCTCCTCAACTTGTTTTTGGTCATGATGTTTCATCATAGCAATAGCAACACTCACTAAGACATGAGGATTCATGGACTGTGGCTCAGTAGTTAAGAATGCTAACTGTAGAAAGCATCAAACAGTTTTCTCAAGACCCTGATAAGCTCTCACAAGAGTTAAGTTGTTAACAAAAGAGCAACCTTGGCCCTGAAAATTCTTTGTCTTTCAAACTCAACATAATGATCATTCTCTTTCTCATGCCTTCCCATGGTGAATCTATTGCCATGAGACTTACCTTAGGCTGGACCAATGGATGATCTTGAACTTTATGCTTCCACCATGGTAAGCCATAAAACATTCCTTTCTTTATGACTTATACACTGTCAGGAAAATTTAGAGCCCTAATCACTCTATCCTTCTATTAATGATACATTATCATTTCTTCTCTGATAACTTTTTTTCTATTATCATCTGTCTACAGGTAGAATAAAAGTAGTTATCTGTCTGCCTTGCATTATTTGAACTTGTGTGTGTCTAGGTCAGCCTTCCTCTTTGACAAGCTATTAATCACCTTCTAATACTGTACTTACTGATGTCAGGAACATTTTTTATGTATCTTTGAGTCACAGGATCTAAAGTTCAAACTACAGAATAAAAGAGTTACTCAAATAAAATCTTAAAATAAATTAGTGAACAATAAAGAAGAGCCATGATTTGATATTTTGATAAATGCCAACCAAATACAAGTAAGATGCCATTTGAACAAACATGTTCTTCTCTTTCCGTGTGCTGTTTTATAGTAATCCACTGGTGACTTTGCTGAATGAAGGACAAATTCATCCTATTTAAAATCTCCTGGAATGACAATTCATAAAAGGCTGTAAACTCAGCAAACACCAAGAAAAACCATTATGAGAGAATTGTGATGCTCTAAATCTGCTCAGAACAGCGGGTGATTAACTGATAGTGGCATTTGTATTGGGATGTTTGCCTAGAAATGTTCTTTCAATAAATATACTAAATAAGATGCCTAATTTAGCTCCTTCTCTGTTGCCTGCTGGCCTGTTGCCATCTCCGAGCTCCTGGTCTGTCCTTCACCTTTCCCTTCTCCAATTGCTCATTTCTCAGGTTTGACTTACCACGAAGGTAACATGCTGGCTTAGTGTAGCAAATTTCATAACTTTTTTTCTCTATCAATGTCTCAAATGTACAATTTTCATTAGAATAAGTCAAGAGAGCTTTTTTTTTTTCTCCAGGATAATATTGTCCAGATGTGTGACTTGAGTATTGACTGACAAAACAAGATCAAAGAAAGAAAACTTGCCTGTGTAGAGTAGATGAAAACATCCAGATTGTCCCTCAATTACTGCAGTGATATTTAAGGCTCCACTTCCCTCTGGAAGCTCTCATAGTCAGTGTTTAAGTCTGCTTTTCTTGCTTCTATGCACTTCAAGTAAAATTCAATAACCCGCGAATCAGTAGACCTTGCTGCAAGGTAGACTATTAAACAGTATTTGCTGTTTGGCACATGGCTTAACCTTCGTGCCATTACTTCCATTATCTGTAAAAAAAAAAGAAAGAAAAAAGAAAAAAGAAGAAAAAGCTAACATTATAGAATAACCTCTTGCAACATGTTTGAGAGTTCCCAGTCACCCCAACATAGAGAATGTGTTCTGACTTTTTTTTTTACAAGATTGATACACCACTCTAGTTCCAAATATAATTGTCAGGTTCCTTTGTAGTTAAGAGCATGTTTATGCCTCAAATTTGGCAACTGTGGGAATCTTTTATTATTTCCTCCCATAAAATATGTTGCCATCTATTCTTATTTTCTTAAAGTAGTGGGCTTGGAGTGCTATTCACAGCTGAAGTCTGGGATAACTTCTGTTGATAAATTTTTATAGTTCTGGCAAATCAGACTTTTATCTAATTAAGATAACTGGGCTCAAGGGTCTGAAACCCTATAAGGGCTGGTTAGAATACTGATAGCAAGCCAACATCAGCTTCTCAGTTAATAAAGAATAATATTAAGAAATGTCATTTATGGCAAGAATATACCTTGCATACTTTAGATAACTTAATCCTTCTAGCAACTCTATTAGAAAATTGCACTGTGGTTGGCAGTTTGAAGTTGATGAAACTAAACTATATCGTAGCTACATTTTGTACTGCCACAACAACATACATGACAAAAGCAGTTTAAGAAATGGTTTCACGCTGGGCAGTGATGATGCATGCCTTTAATCCCAGCACTTGGGAGGCAGAGTCAGGCGGATCTCTGTGAGTTTGAGGCCAGCCTGGGCTACCAAGTGAGCTCCAGGAAAGGCACAAAGCTACACAGAGAAACCCTGTCTCAAAAAAAAAAAAAAAAAAAAAAAAAAAAAAAAAAAACAAGAAAAGAAATGGTTTCACTTTGGTCCATGTTTCCAGGATATGTTCCATCACAATGAGGAAGAAATGGAGGCAGAAACGTGGGTCAGCTTCCACAGTCAGGAAGATGTAAAAGATAACTGCTAGTACTCAACTAGGCTTTTAGTATATATGTATATATGTGTGTGTGTGTGTGTGTGTGTGTGTGTGTGTGTGTGTGTGTGTGTGTGTACAGTATAGGGGATATATATGTGTGTATATATATAATAGATTATTAATCCATGGAGTGCTGTAGCTCACATTTACGGTGAGTCTTCCCACCTTTATCAACTTAATTGAATTGAATAACCTCTCACTTACATGCTCTCATGCTTGCCTCCTTGGTGACTATGTATCATACCAAGCAGTCAATTAAATATTAACTACCATAGTAGCCTTGGGATGTTTGCCAACTGATTTTGTGACTTGAAATTCCAGAGCTAGACCTAAGCCTAGGTTTAGCCTCCTCAAAATAGGTTCTCTCGGCCACAAAAGTATCTATCCCTTCACATCATGCAGGCGTTACTTCAACAAAGAGGGGAACAGGGATAATGACACAGACTCATCAGAACCTGAGCCATAACGATCAGGACCCACCCACTCAGTGTCTATTAGAGTATTCGCTTCTGCAGGACTGTGAGTCTTCACATCCACCTCTCCTCACTAGTTGGCTTAACATGGTTTCTTCTCCATCTGCTTGCCCTGTGCACAGTGGCTCTGCATGCCGCGTGGCCATCCCACTGAGAAGCCTGTGCAGAGCATGGTATCTGACAAAATGCGAGTCCTTTCTCTGAATGAGCATTACTCATTTCTGGTGGTTAAATTATTAGGCAGCAGCCTGCATTCTTTCACTGGCCTGATAGGAAGAACTGCAGATAGAGGCTGAGGAGAAATTTTTTAAAATCAAAATACTATAGTCTATTCTCCCATGTTGAGAAGGGCATGCCAATTCATCTCAGGGAGACCTCATGGGGTAAGGGTTTTGTAAACACACCCCAGTGTTTCCTAGTTCCCAATTTAAAACAACTCTATTCTGTTTAGTAACAGGCACTTTATTTTTGTCCCTGAACAAAATTCATAGTTCATATTGATAGGGAGAAAATATGACCATTTTTCATTTATTTTTTTTCCTGAATGTAATCAATCTCAATACTAAAAGTGCCAAAGGTTGGAACAGGGTCAGGGTAGAGATGACATCTCTAAAATATGATTGTTTTACCAATTATTGTTCTGTCATTCACCAAGATAATTTGCATTCCTTGCAATCCTATATGAATTTCAGATTGAGCTTCTCAATATCTGCCCCAATTGGGGGACACATAGAACACACTGAATCTGGAAATTCAATTTGGCCTGAAATGCCATCATCTAGATGAGTGGTTCTCCACCTTCCTAATGTGGTGATCTTGTAATACAGTTCCTTATGCTGTGTTGACTCCAACCATAAATTTTTTTCATTGCTACATCATAACTGTAATTTTGCTATTGTGAATCTTACTAATATGTAGGATATCTGATACGCAAC
Organism: Peromyscus leucopus; assembly: GCF_004664715.2. Lineage (NCBI taxonomy): Eukaryota > Metazoa > Chordata > Mammalia > Rodentia > Cricetidae > Peromyscus > Peromyscus leucopus. Next base: position 59,917,369 of record NC_051075.1, on the reverse strand, counting down.
CCTTGTGAAAGGGTGATTCAACCCCCAAAAAAGCCATGACCAACAGGTTAAAAACCGCTGATATAGATAGTATATATTAATCTATTAGCATGGAATATCTTCATTTAAGTTTAAATTTCATTAAGAAACATTTTGTGTATGTGTATAGCATGGATACACATATGCATGATAACATGTGGATGGGCACACATGTGTGCAAGTCTGCATGTGTGAACATGTGTGTTGAATTTAGTGGTTAACAAAGCATGCCTTTCTCAATCGTTCTCCATATTTTTTTTTTTATTAATTCAGGACCTCTTGGTGAACCTATAGCTCCTTAATCCTGGATACTGTAGCTAACCAGCTAGCTTAAGGATCGAACTGTTGCCTCCAGAGTGCTGGAAAGACAGGCAACCACCATGTCCACCTACTTTTTACATGAGTGAGGACCCAGAGATGACATGTACTTTATAGGCCTCCAATGACATTTTTATAGATTTTGGTATAAAAGCTTTATTCTCCTTGTTTGATTTAATCATATAGCTTATTGTATTTGATGCAATTATAAATTAAGCTGTTTCAAAATTTCATTTACAAAATGGTTAAAGCTAGGGGTTGGAGAGATGGCTCAGAGGTTAAGAGCACTGACTGCTCTTCCAGAGGTCCTGAGTTCAATTCCCAGCAACCGCATGGTGGCTCACAGCCATCTGTAACTAGATCTGATGCCCTCTTCTGGCCTGCCGTCATACATGCTGTATACATAATAAATAAATAAATAAAATCTTTAAAAAAAAAAAAAAAAAAGGCGGGCGGTGGTGGCACACGCCTTTAATCCCAGCACTCGGGAGGCAGAGGCAGGCAGATCTCTGTGAATTCGAGGCCAGCCTGGGCTACCAAGTGAGTGCCAGGAAAGGCGCAAAGCTACACAGAGAAACCCTGTCTCGAAAAACCAAAAAAAATAATAATAATAAAATAAAAAATGGTTATAGCTAATTTAAGGAGACTAAAGTATCTTTTGCATGTGATTATTGCTGTAATTGGATCCGAAATGTCCTCCAAGATCCATATGTTGAAGATTTGGTCCCCAGGCTGGCACATGGCACATATGATAGAATCTCAAAGAGGTGAGTCTGCTGGGGACATCCTCAGAGGGAATAGTGGAATCTCAACTGCTTTCTTCTACCCTAGCTATGAGGTGAGAAGGTGAACAGTGCACTGCCACACACTAATGCTGAGTTGTGCTGCTAATCACAGGCCTAAAAGGAACTGATACAGCAGAACTTGTCAAACTGTGAACAAAAGTAAATTCTGTTTTCTTTAGTACTTTTTTATCTCATATATTCATTTCTCCTTTATCTAGTATTACTGTGGTGGCTATTTTGGTGATCAACTTAGCTACATCTAGAACTATCTAAAACCCAAAATGGCTGGGCACAACTGTAAAAGATTTTTTGCTTAATTAAATTACTTTAAACGAAATGATCCATTTATGATCCAGATCTTTGAGGCAGGAAGACACATCTTTAATATAGATCTTTTGAGATGGGAAGACCCATCTCTAATCTTGGTCATATCTTCTGCTGGAAGTCTATACAAAGGACATGAAAGAAGGAAGCCTTGCTCTTTGCCTACTTGGTCTTGCTCTCACTAGCAAGTACAATCCTTCAAGGGCAATAAAATCTACTTCTCCAGGATTCCAGCATAAACTGAAAACCAACTAAGACATTCACCCTCACAGATTGACAGCTACTGGATTCTTGGACATTCCATTCACAGGCAGCCATAGTTGGATTAGCTGGACAACAGCTTATAAGTCATTTTATAAATTTTTTATATGTGCATGCATACATGTTTGTGTGTGTGTGTGTGTGTGTGAGAGAGAGAGAGAGAGAGAGAGAGAGAGAGAGAGAGAGAGAGAGAGAGAGATTCATTTTGTAAGTTCTCCTGCTCTAAAGACTCCTGACTAATACAATTATAAAAATTGATTCTGTTCTCTTTCATTTAATACTGTGTGGAATATCTTCTACTCTCTCACTTCCTGTCTCATCATCATTGACCACAAAGTATTTCTTTTACAGAGAGCTCATTTTTAAGTTATGCTCATTTTAACCCACTTGCCATTCTTTGCTATTAGTATTCAGTGTATATATATTCCATATTATGAATGTGATAGGAATTACATCTGTAGTGGACTATTTTTTTATTATCTTGAATGATTTTTTTAAACTTTCTTTTGTGTTAAGTAGATATTTTCTAGTGTATAATTTTCATTATTTTTGTCATTATATTTTTGAATTATTTTTTCAGGAGTTTGTCTGGAAACCATAATTAGCATTCTAAAGCATTATAGCTAGAATTACTGAAAATTAAACTTTAGTAGTATACAAAACTTTGCTCTATGAGAGCTCTGTTCACTCCTTTTACCTCGTACTTTGTCATGAAATTATACCTTTATGCATGCTTAGATCACTATAAATTAGTTTGACATTTTTATATATTATATAATTACAGATTGTAGCTACTTTTTTTACAGTTGCCTTGTGAATAAAAAAGATTCATCAACAAAAATTAATTTATGCTATCTTCATATTTGCCAATGAAGTAGCTGCTGTTGGTGCCTTTTATTTCTTCATGTGGAGACTCAGTTGTCATGTAAGTTCATTTCATTCCAGTCTTCAATAGTTCTTATAGACCTATTCCAGTGGTGAGTACATTTTTAAATCTCTGCTTTTCATTTATCTTAAAATATCTTCATTTTATTGTTTCTTTGTTTTGTGCTTTGGGTGGATTTTGTTAATAACATAAGGTTCATGATTATATTTTTTCTGTCAGGACTTTGAATATTTTGTCACACTACCTTCTAGTCTGTATTTTATGCATTATTTCAATCTTCTGCCATATTAATGAGAGAGGGATCTTGTGTTATATTTAAGATCTTTTGTTTCTGTGGTGGTATTCTAATTGTACTGAAATGTGATTTTGATTGTATGTTAATAAATAAAGTTGCCCGGGGGTCAGAGCTATTAGAGCCATAGACAGAGTGTGGCGGTGGTGGCACACGCCTTTAATCCCATAGATCTCTGTGTGTTCAGGGATACAGCCAGCATTGGAGACATATGCCTTTAAGACCTAGGGGGCTGTACATTCAGACAGTGACGAGGCAGTCACGTGTTTGGGTTTACAACCAATGAGAAGGCAGAACAATAATACTATAAAAAAGACGTACAGACAGGAAGTAGCTCTCTTTCGAGAAACTGGGACACCGCAGGTGGAAGGGTGAGATTTTAGCTCTGAGCTCTGACCTTTAGGCTTTCTCTTTTACATTGTTTCTGTGTTTCTTATTTAATAAGATGGTTGGTTACATCAATATGTTTCTGTTTCCAAGATTGACTATGACTAGTCTAAGTAACCAAATAGGCAGTGTTGTCAAGTGAAGAGCTAAGCTCTTTGTGTGTGTGTGTGTGTGTGTGTGTGTGTGTGTGTGTGTGTGTGTGTGTAAGATATATTCTGGACTCAACACTCAGGAGAGCTGAGACATCATCCATATCTAAAAAGCAGTAGTTCACACTAGACTTTAGCTTCAGGAAGAGCCAATGTGTCTGTGTTACAAATGAGAAAGAAAACATGATATATATGCTGAAGTCTCTTACATAAAATGTAATATTTGCTGTGGAATAATCCCTTCATACACTGTGAAGATTTGTCACTGTGATTGGTTTACTAAGGAAGCTGACTGGCCAATAGCTGAACAGAATAAAGTTTGTTGGGAAAGCCAAATTGAGAATGCTGGGGAGTAGAAGGGAGTATTCAAGAGTCACCAAGCAGACACAGAGGGGGAATGGGAAATGAACATTTCATGCTAATGAAGGTCCACCAGCTGGCAGAGTGTAAATAAGGAACATGAGTTAACTTACAATGTAAGAGCTAGTTAGTAATAAGTTGGAGTTATTAGCCAAGTATTTGTAATTAATATTAAGCCTCTAAGTGATTATTTGAGAGTTGCTGAGGGACAGGGAAACTCTGCCAACAAATATTCACATTTATTCCTTGTATATCCTCCTGTGTGTTTCAATTATACCCAACTTACTCAGAAAAACACCATAAAATATGAATGTTATATACAATAATTTTATTTTATAATATTTAGAGAATAGCAATAAATTAAAACTGAACATGATCAGGTACAGACACATTTTTTTCCAAATTACTTTCAATCTACAATTGAAAGTATGGGTGCAGAATCCATGGATGTGGAATCAATGAACACAAGAGCTGACTGTGATAAGAAGTCTATGGACATTTTTTGGTCTTTTAACAGGTTTTGGGTCTGGGATAATTTTCATTGTTTAGGAGGATTGGTTACAACTTGTTAATGGTCAGGGGAAAAGCTGAACAAGGAGATTAGATTCAGAGTTTTTGTTTAAAAAAAGAAAATATAGATATTAGGTAGATCATTGACTCTACTCTGAGAAAAAAGGATAAAGAAATAATAGGATAAATGGGTAGATCATTGAATTTACTCTAAAAAGAAAATGGGGAAGATATAAAAATGACAAAAGTTAGATTATTGAATCTATTATGAAAAGAAAAGAGAGAATATGGATATGATAAGTTAAAAGGGAGATTATGGAATCTACTTTTAAAAAGGAACTACTTGTTTTAAATAGGATAAGTAATGAATGTTTTTTGTCTGAGTTTATCAAATGTTACTAGACTGGACATTGTTATATATTAATGGAGTTTTCTGTTTGAATCTGTCAAATGTTAATGGACTAGACATCGTTAATGTAATCTTGACTGTGTATATTATATATACTTATTGGACATAATTTTTCTTGTATTAGTTATAAGCTTTTTTAAATTTTAGACAAAAAAGGGGAAATGTGGTGGTACTGTGTTCTCCAAAATATTGTGCACACTAATAAACTTATCTGGGGTGAGAGAAGAGAACAGCCACAATATTAAACATAGAGGATAGGCAATGGTAGCCACGTGCCTTTAATCCTAGAATTCCAGAGGCAGAAATCCCTCTGGATCTCTGTAAGCTCAAGGCCACATTGGAAACAGCCAGGCATGGTGACTCACGCCTTTAATCCCAGAAAGTGAGCCTTTAATCCCAGGGAGTGATGGCAGAACACCATATATAAGGCGTGAGGCCCAGAAACTGGCAGCTTTTAGCTGGTTAAGCTTTCAGGCTTTGGAGCAGTAGTTCAGCTGAGATTCATTCTGGATGAGGACTCAGAGGTTTCTAGTCTTAGGAAACAGGATCAGCTGAGGAACTGGTGAGGTGAGGTAGCTGTGACTTGTTCTGCTTCTCTGATCTTCCAGCATTCACCACAATAACTGCCTTTAGGTTTGATTTAATTAACAAGACTTTTTTTAAGATTCATCTACATGGACATTCTCAGTTTCTCTAGTTTGTAGTTGTTCTTGGCTTAATGACTTTCCTATTGTGATCTTGAAATTTCTAATTACTGAAGTATATAGCCAGTGAAGCTTCTGTTTGGTTAGCTAATGGTTAAACAGAGCTTTGGTTAGCTCGACTTTTCTTTGTTTTGTTTTTAGTAATTAATTCACATGTTTTTCTGTTGTGTGTTGCAGTATATTTTCAATTATTCAGCAACTGAAATCTCTAGTTTGGCAATCACAAGCTGCTTTAAAGATTTTCAACATCAACTAGAGTAAGATACTAAAGCCTTTGAAGATCTTACATGTAGATATATATCTATATGATATTATTAATGCAATATTAATATATTAATATTATATTCTCTTTTTCTAGTATTAACTCTTTGTTGAAAATGAGATAGTTTAGGTCATAAAAAGTTATCCCTTGGTGTACGTAGAGGATTATGACAACATTCCCATGCACTCCAAAATCTGAAGATGCTGAAGTCTTATACATAAAATGTAACATTTGCATAGAAAAATAGATGATAGATAGATAGATAGATAGATAGATAGATAGATAGATGATATCACCTTGCACATATATGAGACTTTGAAGTTCCTTAGGAACACACCAGATCTTTGCCAAATATCCCTGTGGACTTCTTATTTAAGCTACACATTTGTCACAAATGTTACAGCACTTCATGAAAGTACTACATTAAATAATTGCCACTGGTTGATAGTGGCAAGTTCCCCAAGAAAAGGATTTTCCTCACTGAAAGAGCTTATAGGCTAATTAAATGCAGCCTCTACAAAGACAAGTCTAGGGAAACTGACAAACTAGGCACATAACAGTTCTCTGAAGATGGATCTAATGAGCTCTCTAATAAACTGATCATCTCCATGTTTATTGTGGTTCTGAGACTTCTGTTTTACAAATCAATCAAAGCTTTTCATTTCCAACTTTCTTTTATGAAACATTCCCCAAGCATTTTTCAAGTGCTTATTTAAAGTCTTCCCTTTTCAAGCTCTAAGTAAAGGTCACTTAAAGATATCAACTTACAAACTCTACATTTTTTTAAATGACAAAAAAATGCTTATTTATTATCACAAGTCTCCATGAAACAAGTTTCTGCCACTTCTGAGGGAGTTAGACTTAGTAAATTGAATTATTTTTAAACTACATGAATAGTTTAAATTTCTTTTTTTTCTTTTTTCACAGCCTGACACGGCACCTAGTGGGAGGGAAAGGGTCCCAAGAGCAGGCAAGAGAGTCAGAGACACCCTCAGTCCCACTGTTAGGAGTCCCACAAGAACACCAAGATACACAGCTATAACATATATGCATAGGACCTAGCTCAGACCTATATGGGCTCCTTAATTGTCACTTCAGTCTCTGAGAGCCCCTATAAGTCCTGCTTAGTTTATTCTGTTAGCCATGTTCTCATGGTGTCTTTGACCCCTCTGGTTCCTGCAATCCTCTCCCCACATATGCAGAGATCCCGTGGCTCTGTATAATGTTTGGCTGAGGGTTTCTGCATCTGTTTCCATCAGTTGCTGGGTGAAGCCTCACTGGTGACATTTGGGCTAGGTGCCAATCTCTGAGTAGAGCAAAATATTATTAGGAATCATTTCATTTAATTATTTTTTGTCAGTAATGATTGATTCTACGCTGGGTCTCTGGACTGTCTTGCCTATCTGGGTAGTGTCAGGCATGGGATCCCTATAGGGAAGTGGACCTCAAGTTAGACCAATCACAAGTTGGACCAGACCACTCCCATGCTCCAGAAAGTGCCACCATTGCCCCAGAAAGTCTTGTAAGCAGGATAGAATATAGGTTGGTTTTGTGGCTGGGTTGGTGTCTCAGTCCCACTGATAGTAGACATGCTTGGAAATAGAAAATGACCAGTTTGTGCTCTGTATCCTCCATTACTATGAGGCTTTATTAGGGTCACTCTCAGATTCCAGGGAGTTTCCACTGTGCTGTTTCTACATAGCTCCCCAAATGACCCCCAAATCTAATCAACTCTCCTAGTACTCTCTCCTACCCTCTACCTAATTCCTCCTGTTCCCATCCCCACCTTCCTATTCACCCCCCAAACCTAGTCTATTTCCCCTTCCCAGGGAGATTCATGTGCCCCTCCCCCTTGAGCCTTCCTTGTTATTTAACCTCTCTGGGTCTGTAGATTGTTGCTTGTATGATTGTTCCTTACTTAACAATTAATGCCCACTTTGTCTTTCTGATTCTGGGTTACCTCATTCACAATGATCTTTTCTAGTTCCTTCCACCCATTTATCTCCAAAGTTCATGATGGCATTTCTTTAACCTCTGAGTAATACTCTGTTGTGTAAATGTACCACAGTTTCTTTATCAATTCTTCAGTTGAGGAACATGTAGGTTGTTTCCAATTTCTTGCTATTATGACTAAAGCTGCAATGAACGTAGTTGAGCAAATGTCCTTATGGTAATGTGCCCAAGAGTGGTATAGCTGGGTCTTGAGGTAGATCAATTCCCAATTTTCTGAGGAATCACCATATTGAATTTTCATAGGGGTTGTACTAGTTTGCACTCCAACCAGAAGTGGAGGAGTGTTCCCCTTGTTCTACATCTTCACCAGTATGAGCTGTCATTTGTGTTTTTTGATCTTAGCTATTATGACAGGCATAAGATGGAATAAAAAAATAATTCTTTTACATAGAAGTGGGCAATTTATGTTCTAATATTAGGAAATAATTCATTTCTAAACTTTAAAGCAGTTTCATGAATAACTGGTGCTTAAAAGTGAAAAAGTAAAAACTGGATCTGGAGAAATGGCTCAGCAGTTAGGAGCACTTGTTGCTATTGCAGAGGACCCCAGTTCAGTTCTCAGCATCCACACGACTGCTCACAACTGTACTTTATTCCAGTTCCAGATTTGTTACTTTCTTCTGATCTCTGCAGGTACCTGCACACAAATGATGTACAACCATATGTGCAAGAAAAACATTCATATACATAAAGTAAAATAAATAAATCTTAAAAATTCAAAAAGGTAATAACTATAGTCAAGAAATGCTGTGTTCTTTCTCCTTTTAAAACCCAGTATTATATAGTTTATATATATAAGTTTAGTTCTTAGTATACTACCTGTGATTTCTTGCAGTTCACATTGTATGACCCATTAACCACTTGAATATTAAAATCTTAAGGAAGCAATATTTTAATTGTATTTCAAAACACCAATATGATGATAAAAATAACTCACCTTTTAACAATGTAAATTAACTTTAAAAAATAAAGTAAAAGCACCTGTTCTTACTCTCAGAAAATAACTACACAAAGACATTCTTTCAGGATGTATGTGTAGCTTTTAGCACTTCACCTAACAACAAAAAATAGTATTCCATCTTCCTTGCTTTCCATCAGCTATACACGGATATGAATATGACTGATCAACTATGTATAAACAGAAACATACAATCGCAACCTGTGGAGAGTGAGAGTGGTGTTAGTGTAGTTAATCTTAGCTATTTTCTACCACACTTACCCCAACCACTAGAAGAACTATAGATGTAATTCCTGGAATATTGACTGCTCAATCACGAGATAGCCTTAGGGATATAAACGATACACATTTCAGAGTCACAGAAAACCAGATTCCTAATACTGCAGAGTCAACAACATCCAGCTAATAATAAGAAAGAGAAATACATGATTGAATTACTAAAGCCCTTGTTCTTGGGGTTTCAAACCTCTTTTAGATGGTTCTAATCTTCCCTGGAACTGAAACTTTCAAGACTTAAACCTTGTTTTTCCGAGATACTGAAGCTATTAAGTACATCATTCAATTTCAATTAACTTACTCATTTATTATCAGTTCTGCTCAGCCAGGCCATGCAAAAAAAGAAATCTCTGTGCAAAACAATAACATACACACACACACACACACACACACACACACACACACACACACACACGCACACACACACACACACACACTGGGATAGGATATCCTCTCAAGACACTAAGTTGCATTTACACAGTCAATTTCTTATAAAAATTGAAACTAACCTTCTTTGTGTCTCCACTCAATTTTCAAGATTGTAAATATTCATATGCAATAGATTTGAGTCTCTTTTGTCCTGCAATACATTTTGCTGTGGGATGATTTGTATGTCCTGTGGGAGCCCTTCTTGGGTTCCTTGTGGCGTTACCCAGCAGGTCCGCATAGAGGATGATTAGGACCATGGGCCTGAGTGCAGGTGTTTGAGATGGTCTGCACTTGGCTGTGCTGGGGGATGGTCTGTATGTCAAGTTGTTCTGATTGGTTAATAAATAAAACCTGATCGGCCGTGGCTAGGCAGGAAAGATAGGCGGGACTAACAGAGAGGAGAAATAAAAGGACAGAAAGGCAGAAGGAGACGCTGCAGCCGCCGCCATGACCAGCAGCATGTGAAGACGCTGATAAGCCACCAGCCACGTGGCGAGGTATAGATTTGTAGAAATGGATTACTTTAAGATATAGATTTATGGAAATGCGTTACTTTAAGCTATAAGAATAGTTAATAAGAAGCCTGCCACGGCCATACAGTTTGAAAGCAATATAAGTCTCTGTGTTTACTTGGTTGGGTCTGAGCGGCTGTGGGACTGGCAGGTGACAGAGATTTGTCCTGACTGTGGGCAAGGCAGGAAAACTACAGCTACATTTTCCTGCTATACACCATTTTTTCATCCTAGAAAACAATCACAGCATATGAAAACCTCTTCTGATTTGCCTATGCAGAATCCATTGTCACATCCATCATTGCATTTAATACATTAGGATTAAACTTGTGTTTGTCCATCCATCTTCTTTATTACATTCCAAAAATCTCAGAAGAATTGAGGGTGTTGCTGTGTACATTTCAACACACAGCACAGAGTATAGAGCAGACTACCTGCTGCTGTGTAACAAAGAAACACATCCCCTTCTTAACAATGTTGTATTTTCCATGGCTTAGAAGGTGAGTTTGGCCACATTTTTTTTTTTTTTTTTTTTTTTTGCTGTGGCCTCACAGGTCAAAATCAAGAGTTCAACCAGTCTGACCCTGTATACTCAGGAATTGTGAATAAACCTACTGCTACATTCATTCAAGCTGATGTTAACATTTACAGTTTTGCATTTGTAGGAGCAACCAGTCACCTTCTTTTTTCTCTTTCTTGGTCATTGGGGAGTGATACTGAGCCCCTGTGAGGTGCATGTGGTTATCATCATATGAAACCTTTCAGCCACAAGTCAACTGTGGTCCCTCACACCCTTCATGTGATTGATTCTCTCTGTGTTCTCTTTATACCAGTGACCCAGGGGGAAAAAAAGAAAAAAAATGTGTCCGACATTTTTGAGGGATGTTATATTGATTTATTTTCTTTTTGTCAAATGATGAATGCGACATAATCAAATGAGTAGCATCACTATTGGAAGTCCTGCTCCCAGTGGAAAGAAAAAAATGGAACCTAAAAAATGGCTAGAGGATCGCGACTTCCAGAAGCCTGACTGTCTTCTCATCCCTTGCTCGGTAGCTCCAACTTCACCAGATCTCGGAATGGACCCCAACTGCTCCTGCTCCACTGGCAGCCCCTGCACCTGCTCCAGCTCCTGCGGCTGCAAAAACTGCAAGTGCACCTCCTTCAAGAAGAGCTGCTGCTCTTGCTGCCCCGTGGGATGCTCCAAGTGTGCCCAGGGCTGTGTCTGCAAAGGGGCATCGGACAAGTGCTCGTGCTGTGCCTGATGTGAGGACAGTGCCCCTCCCACGTGTAAATAGAATGGACCAACCCGGAGTTTTTCATGCGGCTCTACCCTGTTTACTAAACCCCCTTTTCTATAAAATATGTGAATAAAAAGCCATTTTGATTCTAAAAAAAAAAAAAAAATGGCTAGAGATATTTCTTCTATCTTTAGTATTCTGTCTACCATAGAATCATGAAATTGTACTCAAAAGAAAAATAACTGCATAATTGCTTTTATCTATATATTTATATAGAGGTTACAGACGTTACCTGCCTACCACAGAGAGTGGACCCCTACTTTTTTCTCTCAAGGTCTACCTAACCCTTCCACCATTATTCATTTTGCTTCTATCTACAATTCCATAGCTAGGACTTCTGGCCCTGTTCCAATTTCCTGCAATTTTCAGATATAAAGTACAGATCAGTCAACAACTTAATATTATGGGTGGGCATGATGGCTCAGTATATAAGAGCCCTTGCTGCACAAGCTGTAAAACCTAATCTGAACCCCACGGTCAAGGAAGAAAACTGACTCAAAAGTTGTCCTCAGGTCTTCACACATACAGCTCTCTCTCTCTCTCTCTCTCTCTCTCTCTCTCTCTCTCTCTCTCTCTCTCTCTCTCTCTCTCTCCCTCACTCTGTCTCTCTTACCCCTCCCTCTCTGTGTGTCTCAAATAATAATAACAATAATAATGATAGCAATAATACTAAGTATTGATACTTAAAATATTAAAACCTTAACATTAAGCATCTTTCAGTACATAGCCCCATTATCACTAAACTCATCATCTGCCTCCTTTACGTCAGTGGTATAGTCACCCTGAATGTGTTTCTAGCGATGACATTTCTTATTTTATTGTTCTAGAACTTTGGGACCAGTCACCCATAAGAGTAGACCACCCGTATTGACTCTCAACTTCTGATTTTGTAGTAGACTGTCTCCAGTGTTCCTATGGTGGCCCCCCTATGACAGCTTTCCAGAAGAGACTCAGAATTCAAACACAGTATTGTATCACTATCACTTTGTATGACTGTAGGTAGGACAGTATTTGACTCTGATTTCCCATTTCCAAACTGCCGCTTCTTAGTTATTTTTTGTCTTTCAGATAGAAATTCTGTTGGTAGAGAAATGCCACAATCCATGCAATCTTTTTTTTTAATCATCAATAAATTTATTATCTTATTATTACTAAAATTAGCTTTATGATTTTGATAAAATTACTGTAAACTCTGAACTTCATTTTCACAACTGTCCAAATAGGAACCAAATTTCATTTTTTTTAGTTCTGTGACCTTTACCCTACAATGTAAAGTTACATAGTCACTGCAAAACTTACCCTTGGTATATATTACACATATATAGCATATATTTATAATAAATGTATGTATGATCTTTTAAGAATTCAACCATATCAACTCATTTGTGCATGACTTGAAATTATTATGTTCCTGTTTCCTAAAACAGTTCTTTATATGGGGAAAAGCTTTATCTCATGCAATAATACTAATAATTGCAGTTGAAATATAATACATATAATACCAAAGAAATTAAATGTGTATTTTGTATAGTAATCCAGTACATACTTTACACACAAGGCAGCATAAACATGCATCCTGCTTAGTAAAGGAATCACCTAAGAGTACGGACTTAAAGTCCTATTGATAGTCCACATTGAATATATCCTCACCAAGATACATGATTCCTGCCTTTCCCTCATTAAGCATTCCTTGGAATTCTGGAAGATGTCTTTGAAGAATTATGAACTGCCTATTTTCTGCTATTGGCCATGCTCTTCTTTGTTTTTAACATTAAGCTTAGATTCTAACTTTCTAAAATTCCAAAGGATTTACTATTCAAAATTAACAGCAGTTCACTTAGCCTTTTCAATTTGCATTAACCATTTGGAAAAGTGATTAAGTTCACTTAGCCTTTTCAATTTGCTTTAACCATTTGGAAAAGCGATTAATTTTTAATTCTGTAGTAGCCATGACTTTGTTTTCTTTTCCTATCCTTTCCCGGTATCATGCAGTAAATTATTGCACCTTTGCGCTAGCTGGTTTTATGTCAACTTGATACAAGCTAAGGTTATTTTGGAAGAGGTAACCAGAACTGAGAAAGTGCCCTCACCAGATTGGCCTGTGGGCAAGCCTGTTGTCCATTTTCCTGATTGATGATAGGTGTGGAAGAACTCAACTCACTGTGGGCAGTACCATCCCTTGACTGGTGGTCCTGGGTGCTTGATAGTACTAATGTAAACAGCCTCGGCATGCCACTCAAAGAAAGCCAGTAAATAGTGTTCTTCCATGACGTTTGTATCATTTAGTGCCTAAGGGTTCCTGTTTGGACTTCCAGTATTGACTTCCATGAATGATGAACTTATACATTGTAAGATAAAATAAACCCTTTCTTTCTTAAGCTGATTTTAGTCATGGTGTTTATCACATCAATAGAAACCCTAAGAAAATCTTCTTATCTCATCACCTGTATCCAAGTTACCCTTCCAAATTTTCTCTCTGAGTTCAACTTTTTAAAATTTGTTTTCTCCCTCTAATGTCTTAAACAATTAAACTGGAAATTATCTGAAGTAGACTTTCATAATTACTACCAATGATCACATAAAAATAAATAATAAAATAAAATTACAAAAAATCCACCCTTTAGTGTGACCTACATAGGGTATTCCTACATTAAGACACAAGTTTGATTTGGAGAATTGTTTGCTGGGAACTACAGTTTGTGGTTACCCAAGAGCCTTTTCAAGATTCACAGAGGTCAAAGTCTATGAACCAGAGGCAGATTTCAAGGTTAAAACTCTGAACACTACATGGACATCCACAGCCACTGCATAGTACATGATAGTGACACAAAAATAAGAGATAAAATTACTTCATTCCATTGAAGCATGCTGTCTGGTAATTGCATGGACTTCTCAAAACATTTTCCCCAAAGTCCCCATTACTTCCTAGTAAACACTTTCAGTAAGAGACATCCTGGATCCCGTACATTCCTTTAAGGTAAAGTGATTTATTACTATGATTATCTTTTCAGTCTAGCATTTAGGTAGTCCTCTAATAATTTTTCAACTATAATATTTCTCATCTATTTAAAGATTAATAGATGGTTTTCACTCCTTTCAGCCACATGCAATTTTAGATCTATGTTAGTAATTTAATAACTGTTCTATGAAAATATATTAAAGTGGCTCCTCTCAGACAATGAAGAACATCTTTATTTGCTTGTCTACTCCAAATATGGTTCCTCTGACTGACCTTTATAGTATAATCATTTTTGAGGTCAGAAAACAAAAGCATTCTTGTGTGTTTCCTTGTGTGCGTCATATTCAAATAGTTTCTCAGAATCTGAAAAGAGAAAATGAGGATTCTTGTGCTTTAGTTTTGAAATTATATTGGAAATTAAAATAGAAACTGATGAAATGATATCTGTAACTGAATGGATATCTTAACTTTGTCCATCCATACAGGTTATATTCTTAGAAAAAAACTGAAGTCAAAATACTTATGAGGAATTTCTGTGCACTTGAACAAAAGGAGTCACATATTTCTTAACCAAATGGCAAAGCCCAAATGTGTACAATACATTTGTAAATTTATAATCTTCAAATTGAGCTCAACCATAAAAACCTACAACTATGAACAAATAAAACTCAATGAATAGATTTAGCACATATACTATGTGTTTTTTTTTTCAATCAAATATTGGTGGAAATAAATGATAACCATAAAATCTATTAAGCTTTTTCATTTGTAATGGCATCCTATAGCTCAGTGGTTAAGAACATGTACTCTTCTTACATAGGATCAGAATTTCGTCCCTAACACCCACTTCAAGTGACTCACAACCACTTGTACCTACAGAACCAGAGGACCCATGCTCTCTGTGACCTATGTGCACATTTGCAAACACACACACATGCACTCACATATAGGTAAATAAAAATAAGTCTTAAAAAGTCTCTTAACATACTACAATTAGAAGATAATTTCTGATGAGGACAAATATTACTAAAATCATATTTAAACATAAATCCATTTGAATCCATCTTCATAAAGAATAAATTAAAGATTTTGGCTTTCTCTGTTTTTCTTGAGCATCATAAGTGACTTTGACCAGGACAATAATACAAAAAAGTAAAAATACTAATGATTACAAAAGTGTGAGGGATTATGTTTCTTTGCCAGTATCATGATTACTTTTGCATGAAGTGTATGATTTATGTAGAAGTTAGCAGAAATAATCAGGAAATTTTAAAAGATTGAAAGTTATAGGCACATAAAATTGCTCTGTATGTATGCACTGTTAGCAAATATTTATTAAATAAAAATTAATTTTAAAATTAATATAAAATTTACAATAGCTTGAAAAATAAAACACTTAAGGACTAACATAACACATTCAAGTCTTGAACTCTAACAACTATAAAGCATTGCTGAAGAAAGGTAAAGAAATTCTAATTGACAGAAAAATAACTTGTTTTTGGACAAAATGAATCAATATCAGTAAGATATTAATATGTTAATTATCACTACATTGGTCTATAAATGCAATACAATCCCATTCAAATTTCTAGGCCAGTGACAATTCTACACAGGTAAAGTTGTTTGCCACCAGCACTGATGATTTGAATTCCTAGAATCCTCATGATAGAGAGAAGTGACTCTGTGAAGTTTTCCTGTGACATTCACAAATGAGTCATTGCATACATACACGTGCACGCGTGCGCACACACACACACACACACACACACACACACACACACACACAGATACATACACAAAATTTAAAATGATGAATATCCTGAACAAATTGGGAATAGAAAGCATATCCGAGTCCTTATCAAACTCACAGATATTACCATCCTGGATGAAGAAATGATGATAATGTTTCCTGTAAGGTCTGGAATAAAACAAGACTGTTCCCACAAAGCTCACTCATGCACTAGAGATGGATTCTGATCCTACCGCCAGGGGGCCTCCCAAGTAGATCAAGTTACACAACTGTCTCACCATGCAAAGGGCCTAGTCCAACCCACTACCTATCATGGGACACCTCTTGCAGCCTTGAGGCAGGGGAAATGGCTTGGACTTGCCTCTACTGAATGTGCCTCTCCATGGGAGGCCTTGCCTTCTTGTGGGTGGGAGTGGGGGGTGGGTTGGGAGGTGGAGGCTGGGGGGGGAGGATGGGGAAGAGGGGGATCTTTAATTGGTATGCAAAATGAATGAAAATAGTTTCTTAATTAAAAAAAGACGTACACTGTTTTTTTTTTTTCATTTATTCAATAATTTACTGAAAGTTCTAACCATAGCAATTAGGCCAAAGAAAGAGATAAAAACATAAATAGGAAGGAAAGGTATAGGTTCATCTTTCTTTACTAATTACAAATTCTATTTATGGAAATAGCTAAAGGTTATGGTCAAATGACTTAAGACTGACAGACAAATAAATTTTTAGGGAACAAAACCAACATACAAAATTCAGCATTACATCATACTCAAAAAATAAAACTACTATAAGAGGAATAATGGAATCAATCCCATTCAAAATAATGATGGACAAAAATGATATCCAGGAAAAAATTAGTTACAGATATAATCAAATATTTTAGTGAAAATTGCATTTGGTTGCATAGGAGTGTGGTCCTTGGGATGATGGTGTGGGGGCTACTCCAGAATCTAGGAGAACTGCAGAAGTGTGGGCAGGGGGTTTGGGGTCTGTGGAACACAGGTTGAATAACTGGAGCAAAGTCCTAACATAGCAAAGTTGAATCATTGCTATGTCACTAAAAGCAAGTTAAGCATTCAGTGATTAAAGGACTAAGAAAATCTAAGTCATTCAACATCAGAAGTAAATTTTATAAAATGGAGAATCTTTTATCAACATTTAAAGGAGCAAAACTGTAATAAACAAGAAATTTACTTTCATTAGATTTTTGTTTGCTGCTCAGTCACCCGATACTGTTTAACACTGTTCTTTAGAGAATGTCTACCTACTCTATAATTGCAGTAAGGCACACTGATACCCACGGCAGCACTGATGGATGCATGTGTCATATGAACTTGAAGCCTGAGATGCATGTACCTGAGGTACAGATTAATCAGTCTCTGAGCATGAGCTGCTGTATCTTCTGATTAATTATGCTGATGATGAATGCAGGTTTAATCACTTTACCTGATCGATGTAAGGAGCTTGCAAATGACAGTCACCATATCATTTCTTAATAAACTGCTTTCTAGACAGTTTACTGTAGAAACTTCAGGAAGTTGATGTTGCAGAAAAAATACACAATTTTCCATGTGTCACTTCACATTTCTGCTAATTTACTTTAAAGTTTATTCTCTGATCAAAAAAATCTCATCTATGTTAATGTAACAATTTACAAGGTATCTCCTTGTCTTCAAGTCTTTCTGTCTCATCCTGGAATTAGAAAATATAATTATGAAGGTTAATAGAATTCATAATTGGGTTTATAATGTTAGAGAATGACTCCTTAGGCTAGGAAACCATCAACTCATAGTTAAAATTACCTGTCAAAAAATAAAAGGGAAGAAACAGAAGTACAAATTGGTTCTTTTGCCCTTAAGAAGGGAATGCTAGATTGATTTATATAAGGAAAAATTAAGCTATAATTGGTTACTTCTCTCCGTGTGTGCAAAAAAAAGGTGTGTTACATAATTAATATCTTCCTTCTATACAATCCAATAGATAGTCCCCAAGTAGAAAACACACAGCATGTGCATCAGTGAGATTTAACAAATTAGTAGCACATCTGGTAGTGTACTTCATCTTTCCCTCCCTCACTTTTCTATAACTGCAGTGTGTACATCTGTTGTAGTATTTGTCACACCATGATCATTTCTACAGGTAGCATCTGTGTGTCACTCTTTTGTTTGAAAACATTGATAGTCTAGAAAACTGTCCATTATACCTTATTTAACACTGTCCTTCATAATGGTAGAATTCTTTGGAACAGGAAGTAGATTTTGTTTGTGTCTCATTAAAGAATGAAAAAGAAAAGGACTTCCTCTTGGAGTAGGTCAAACCAAAAGGAAGCCAAATTTTGAATTCTCCACTTCTTCCACCGTGCCTGTGGTCTGTCTTCAGTTTGTGGTCACTTGTGTGTTACCTGTCTGTTGTGGATATCTGTCCCTATTTTCTGTCTGCGTTGTTGTCTCTAACAAATGACTCTGCTCTGTGTTTATCAAATAGCACAGAAAATATGGTATGAGCAAAGAATGAGGAATACTTTTTTTTTATTTTTTTGGTTTTTTGAGAAAAGGTTTCTCTGTGTAGCTTTCTTTGCACCTTTCCTGGATCTTGCTCTATAGACCAGGCTTGCCTGGAACTCACAAAGATCCACCTGCCTCTGCCTCCCGAGTGCTGGGATTAAAGGTGTGCACCACCACCACCACCACCACCACCACCACCACCACCGCCTGGCTGAGGAATACTTTTTTAACAGAAATATTTAACATAATTTTACAAGAGAATAAGTTGTCTTACTGATCCCAACAACCTAGAATAGAACTCAAAATTGCACACAGGTCTTATCAACCTATATTCATATGTTGCTTCCACAATTTATGAGATGCCTATTGTTTAGAATTTTTTGCTTTTAATCTGATAGCTGATTTCTGACAACACACACACACACACACACACACACACACACACACACACACACCATGACATTCAGGATCAGGGTTATGGAAGGGTATGTATTTTAATATTAAAACTATGCATTTAGTTTGGGCTATAAGAGCCAATACCATAGGAAATCTAAGGTATGGTGGTTTAAATGAGAATGGCCCCATAGGCTCATATATTTAAATCCTTGGTCTTCAGTTGAAGGAACCCTTTGGAAAGTATTGGAATTTGTGGCCTTGTTGGAGGAGAAAGGTCATTACCAGTAGGCTTTGGGGTTTCAAAAGCCCAAATCAGGCCCAGTCTCTCTCTACCTGCTGCCTATCAGTCAGGATGTAAAGTTCTCATCTACTGCTCCAACACTATGCCTGTCTACTTCCACTGTGATGGCCATAGACTAACCCTCTGAAACTGTAAGCATTCCAGCAAATAAAAGCTTCCTTTTGCTAGGTGGTGGTGGTGCATGCCTTTAATCCCAGCACTCGGGAGGCAGAGCCAGGCAGATCTCTGTGAGTTCAAGGCCAGCCTGGGCTATGGAGTGAGTTCCAGGAAAGACACAAAGCTACACAGAGAAACCCTGTCTCGAAAAACCAAAAAATAAAAAAAATAAAAAGCTTCCTTTTATAAGAGTTGCCTTGTTTGTGGTGCCTCTTTACAGCCAGAGAATAGTAACTAAGACAAAAGCATAGTAAAATTGGTTACATTGTTTTCTTAAAGGTATGTCAAACTTAAGCAGGTTGAGTACAAAGTAAGATATCAGATCTTAAATGATCTCATATTATTATTAACTTGATCTCAAGGTCTGACCAAAGTTCAGGGTCTTGGAAGGCAAGAGATATTTTTAGGAAGAGATACTACAACAGGAGATATTCAAAAAATTTAATATTTTCCTAATACATTCACAGTTAATACACAGCAATAGTTAGTCTTTTGTGATCCACCAGCCCCTTTTTAACAGAAAGTCAACTACCTTAAAATATTGCCTTGCTCAAAAAGAGACAGAGCTCTTCTAAAGAGCAAAGCTTGCAAATGGACTTAGCAATTGCCAATGCCACCTTTGCTGAAATCTAAAGTGAAATTGTTTTTATGCCAAAGTTTAAGCTCCTCTTATTATTTATGTGTGCCTACTCCACCTTCAGTGAAGGACTTATAGGCACTGGTACCTGGTACAAGTCACCATACAGTAATGTTATCTTCCAAAGCAACATAAACAGTGGTGGTGGAATTCATGGAGATGTCTTTGAAATGTAGAATTAGGTGCAGAATTTCAGGCTGAAAAGTACCTAAAAAATTACAGCCTTTGTAGAATCACAATGTTGGGAGTAAATAAGGATGTCCCTTCACCTAATTCTCCATGTCGCTAAGCTTTACTTTTCTCCTCTGTCCAACAGAGATAATGTCTGCCTTGTAGAGTTGAAGTGGCTGAGGAAGTGAGATCAAGAATGTAATGTGTCTAGGATAGAACTTTATTCCTTCTTAATAAAAATTATACATATTCAACTTCTTTCTCATATGAAAAGAGTAAACCATACTTAACTAAGAATGTTGTCAGAGACTTTTGTGGCCCCTGAAGTCCTATAGCTCACAATTCTCCAGGACTGGACTAGTTCCGTCTCAAATGTACTTAATTCAAGGCAGGATATGAAAGGAGAGCTTGATCATTTCTCCCAAGTAGGCTAACTCTGATAGACCTCAGTGGTCGTGTAAAGAGCATATTCTTGAGAGTTCCTCCCAATCTGGTATTACAAGGCTAAAAGGAGGTACATGACAAACAAACACGCCATTGAATGATAGTCCTGACACTAATGTTTGTGAGCTCAGATCAAGACTGTGTAGACAAAGTTCTAAATGGTCTTATTAAATAAGAAACACAGAGCCAAATACAGAGTTAAAACCTAAGAGCTCAGAGCACTACCAAATAGCCTTTATCTTACCACTCGCTGCCATCCTTCCCCTGAGAGAGAGACCTTCTCCTGTGTGTCTGTCTTTTTATTGCCTTTCTGTTCTGCCTTCTCATTGGTTCTAAACCCAACCACATGATTTCCTCATCACTGCCTCTCTATACAGACCTCCAGGTCTCTATGGTTCATACTGGGATTAAAGGTTAGGGTCCCACTTGGCTGTGTCCTTGACTATGCAGAGACTCTGCCTGCCATGTGATCAAATTAAGGGCATGTGCCACCACCTCTGGACTTGGGCTAAATGGTTTGCTTTTAGCTCTGATCCCCAGGCAACTTTATTTATTAATGTACAAATAAAATCACATTTCAGCACAAATAAAATATCACCATAACTATGTACCTCATAACTAAAGTTTTAGAGTTATAAATTAAGCTAACTAGCTGCTAATTGAATCATGTGCTATCTTTTGACATTCGAATATAGTATAAGGCTTAAAAGTTGGTTTGGTTTTTGTAGCATGAATCTTAGAAGGTCTTATTAATTAAATCAAACCTGGAACCAGGTATTGGGGTGAACACTGGAAGGTCAGAGAGACAGAACAAGCCACAACTAACCTTACCTGGCCAGCTTCTCAGCTGATCTTGTTTCCTCAGACTGGAAGCCTCTGTGTCCTCATATCCAAATGGCTCTCAGCTGAACTGTGCTGCTCAAAACCTAAAAGCTTAAACAGCCAAATGTTTAACCAGCCAAATGCTTCTTGTTTCTGGTCTTCACTCCTTATATATCTTTCCTTTCTACCATCACTCCCTGGGATTAAAGGCTTGCTTTCTGGGATTAAAGGCAGGTGTCATCATGCCTGGCTGTTTCCAATGTGGCCTTGAACTCACAGAGATCCAGAGGGATTTCTACCTCTGAAATGCTAGGATTAAAGGTGTGAGTGCCACCATTTTCTAGCCTTTGTATCTAGTGGCTGTTCTGTCTCTGACCCCAGATAAATTTATTAGGGTGCACAATATTTTGGGGAACACAATACCACCACAGGATTTTCTGTTCTTGAATACTTTAAAAGTCCCCACTAGAGAGCATAGTGACAGACTGAGCTATCTCTAGACTTTGTGTAGCCCAGCTTAGGTCTTTATGGTGAGAAACATGAAAGGAGCTATGGAATAGCCCCTTCGGCAAGAAAGTGAGAAGATGGCTGACTTAATACACCTCCAAATGGAAGGATCTGGGAAGTGTCCCATAAAGACCCTAGAAACTGAAAGATGTGAAATGTGAACCAACATGGAGTGAATATGGTTTAAAAGTAGAGGAACTGCAACAAGGAACAGATATCTCCTCTGCTCTATGCTTTTATGGTTTGGGCTAGAATGATACTTGAAAGAGACACTCAAAAGGGGGCACTTCTCATTTGAATCTGAAAATAAGACACTCAATTATGCTTTTGGCAAGAGAAAGGACTATACTTTGACCAGAGGAGCAGAATCTCTAGATTACAAATGATGACAACTTATGCTCACAGATACAATATCTGAGAAGCACCTGCTAATATGCTCTGACAGCAGCTCTTTTGCATATCATAATATTTTAAAAATCTCTTTTTCTCTCCTTTTACTGTTCCAATTTTCCAGTTTTTTCATATGCGCTGTTGTCTTACTACACAGAACTGCTTCTGTGATTTTGCCTTTTCTTGTAAGATTTAAGATAAAACTAAGAGGTTTTGGCAGCAAAAGAAGAAAGTTAAGGAATTGGATCATCTGTGTGCCTTAGGCTATGTAACAAGGAGACTCTCCTGGGTCATATATGTACAGAGAACCTGCCAGGTCTCCTAGAACACAGTGTCTCATCTCTAAATGCTACTGGACCATTCATTACCCTAAAGAAACTGACAGGTATAAAGATGGCATAAAGAAAAAAAAAGGCAGAAAGCATAGGCTAGAGAGCACCATCTAAGAATTTCAAATGCTAAAAATAATTTGAATTTGGTTTTAATGATTACCTTACCTTCTTGTAAATTTCCACGGATTGTAGCTATCACAAAGTAGAGAGATGAATCAAAGCCCTCTCTTCCACAGAAAAGAAAAAAAGAAAAAGCTTTCTGAGTTGTTGTTTGGGGAAAATAGCTGGATTAAATGAGACCAACTGCTTTGCATGCTTGATTTGAAGCAGAGCTGACAATGACACACCAAGGAGGTATTTGCATTGCTAGCAATACCTGCCACTGCTAAGCAGGAGGCTAGAGGCATAG
This sequence comes from Peromyscus leucopus, assembly GCF_004664715.2. NCBI lineage: Eukaryota > Metazoa > Chordata > Mammalia > Rodentia > Cricetidae > Peromyscus > Peromyscus leucopus. Next base: position 59,894,443 of record NC_051075.1, on the reverse strand, counting down.
GAATTTGCCACAGAGAACCAGCCTCCATAGGATTAATTTAAGATGGTCTGTTATTTATGACTCTTGGGCCATTTGTTTTAAGGAAGACTGGCTTGGATTACAAATGGCCTTGGACCTGATTTTAGCTGTATGGACATAGCCCTTAAATTAACACAGAAAAGATGAAGATTTGAAGGATTACTAATGAGAAGGGTAGCAAATTCTCTACTTAGATAAATTCTCTCTCCCATGAGGCTGTTCCACTGTTCCAAGGGCATAACTTCTGAGGAATATGTTTGAAATGTTAATTCACTTGAGATGGAAACTTCTGTGGTGGTAGGGGGGTCTATTTGTCACAGATTGAATCCTTACCTGTTGTTGCATCAATGGGCAGCTCAGATAGTCCCGTGAGAAATGGGAGAAGTAGCATCTTTCCAATAATTGTACTGAAAGTCAATTCCAGGCTTTAGAAAAATCAAATGCATATATCACAGAAGGCAGAAGAAAAAGTAAAGAGATCCTTTCCAGAATCCTAAAATATCAGAAGTGTTTGTGGTTGATGGTGATAATCTATTTCAATCTTCTAATTTCAGAAAACAAGAATGAAGTCCCAGAGAAATTAGGGACTAAGACCAGGATTATAAAATTAATAAATAAAAGCAATATGGAGCATAGTTTCCCATGGAAATCTAGCAGCAGACTGCACCAAGCAAATGCTAGCTCTGATAACTACTGACTATGGAACTGAGTGACTAACAAACTTTCTGTTTCTCAATTTTCCTAAATATAAGCCGGGGCCATGTTTTCTGCTACACTGGTATTTCAACAATGTTTAAGCATGGTATTTCACACAAAGTGGTTTGTAAGGCTAAAGGACAAATGGTAAGCATGGCAAATAAAAATTATTATTAAGAAGAATAAAGAAGAGGGGAGAGTGAATTTTGTATGTAGCAACAGGAACCAGTGTGAAAGACATATTTGTGTCTAATAAATCCAGTTTTATAGTCAATTGTATAATCGATTTACATAAGGGATTTCTCTACTAAAAGACCTAAGTGACCTATCAATAGAATAAAGACAAACTACTATTGGAGGAGGTGAAGAACCTGTGGTGAATTTTAAAATTCAGTTAATGAACATGATAATGTATGAAACAAACATAACAGGACATAAAATTGTGGCTAAATGTAAGTCTAAGCTAGCGTCTTGTGGTTCTCAGAGAATTCTCCTGTATACTTATTCCATATACTCTTCTGATAAATGTTCTAATTATACATATGGATATTCCTATCAATCCAGAAAGTAAAATCAAATCATGAAGGCTATGCCATATATCACAGACATATGTGAAAACTGTATTTGTTATGGCAGTATTCACAATAGCTAAGATAAAGAACCAACTAACTAGCATATAAATGGATGTGGAAGCTATGGTATATACACACATACACAAAGGAGTTTGATTAAGTCATAAAAACAACCCATTCATGATATGTACACAAAAATAGGTGGATCCAGAGATTAAGGTGTTAAGTGATATAAGCCAGACTCAGAAAAACAAATATTGCATCTTATCCTCCATATGAGAAGCAAATATATGTATATGGGTACATATGGTATAAAACTTGAAAGAAGATGAATGGAGTAGGGGCAAAATAAGATGAAGGGAGTGTAATAACAAATATCTAATGCCATCTTGTGGTGATATGGTGATATTGTGTCCCCCAATATATTGTACACCCTAATAAACTTATCTGGGGTCAGAGAACAGAACAGCCACCAGACAGACATAGAGGCCAGAAAATGGTGGCACACACACACACACACACACACACACACACACATACACACACACACACACACCTTTAATCCTAGCCTTCTGGAGGCAGAGATCCATCTAGATCTCTGTGAGTTCAAAGCCACAGAAGCAGCCAGGCATCGTGATACACATGGTAATCCTAGGAAGTGATGGTGGGAAGCAGAAAGGTGTATAAGGCATGAGGATCAGGAACTGGGGCTTGTTAAGCCTTTGGGCTTTTAGCAGCAGTTCAGCTGAGATCCATTTGGATGAGAACACAGAGGCTTCCAGTTTGAGGAAACAGGATCAGCTGAGGAATTGGCAAGGTAAGGTTGGATGTGGCTCATTCTGTTTCTCTGATCTGTTCACCCCAATACTTGGCTCCAGGGTTTGTTTTTATTAATAAGACCTTCTAACAATTTGTGTTACAACACCTAAATTTAATTTAAAGAAAATAAACGAAGAAAATTATAAACACCAAATCATCTTATACTACAAACACTACAGATAAGTAATACTGAATGTATGAGGACTGAGTAAAAGTTTTTTCTTGCTGGGGATGTCTTTCTATATGCTGTGATGTGCTGCTCTGATTGATTGATAAATAAAGTGCTGATTGGCCAGTAGCCAGGCAGGAAGTATAGTATAGGCAAGACAAGAAAGAGGAGAATTATGGGAAGAGGAAGGTTGAATCAGGAGTCACCAGCCAGACACAGAGGAAGCATGATGTGAAGATACTGGTAAGCCATGAGCCATGTGGCAAAGTATAGATTTATAGAATTGGGTTAATTTAAGTTGTAAGATCTAGCTAGCAAAGAAGCCTGAGCCACGGCCATACAGTTTATAAGTAATATAAGTCTCTGTGTTTTTACTTGGGTCTGAGCAGCTATAGGAGCTGGGTGGACACAGGAAAACTCCAACCACATATTCTCATGAGGCTTTCTGAGAAAATCACTGAAAGACATTAGATATTTTATGTTTTGGTTGGTTGGTTGGTTGGTTGGTTGGTTGGTTGGTTGGTTGGTTGATTAATTGGTTGATTTTTTTTTTTTTTATGAATTGGCCTTGCTTAAGATTTACTGGAAGGGAAGGCATGAGTCCAAAATAAGCCTTGGAGCTCCAAATAAAAGATAGAGGTGAAAGTTGATGATAAAATCAAGAATCAATATTATACATGCACAGAGGCATAAATCAGAATAAATAAATCACAAATAAGCAGACCATATGGAGATAGATGAGACTGAAAACATATATCTGTATATGCCATGTTAGGATCCATCACACCAATAATGTTACTTTTGAGTTCTAAGTGAAATATTCAAAAGAATAAATGCATGTCAGAAATTACCTAAAATTTTCACATCATCAATGTAACTTGTAGCAATTCATAATACAAAACTCAAAATATCTACTTTAGAAAATTGTATGGAATCTAGGTCATGCACAGATATAAAGAAAACAAAAGTCTATAATGCTGGCAGAAATATGCATTCATCTCACTATGTTTAACAGCAATTTTTCAGTATCTGCTTGAATGGAGAGTGATCATTTAATATACCCTAATAATTTCATCTTATGTGTAAGAGAAACCCTTGCATGGAAGCAAAGGACTATGTGCAGGATGTTTCTATGGTAAGTTCACAATAGCAGGCTTTTGCAAACAGTGATTTCTCTATAAACAGAGGAAGAAATAAATATTCCTCATAGGATATTTTAAAGTACTATATAGGAATGGTATATCTAAGTGATCGACCACTTGTTTAGCATATGTGAAACCTTGCCTTGATCAATAGCATTTCAAAACAAAAATGAAGTTATGGTTAAATTGAAATATAAGAAATCACATGATAGCATATAGTCTCCTCATAGATAGGTAGATAGATAATGGTAGACAGACAGATAGATAGGCGATAGATAAATCGATAGATGTAAATATATATATATGTATATATATATATATATATATATTTATCTTTCATTAATTAGTGTTTAATCACAAATTTGCCAATGTAAAACAACAAACATCAATTATCTGTCATTTCTAATGTAAAAGTGATGAGCCTCACAAGCAAAAATAGAGGTATTGGCAAGGCTGTATTCTCTCTGGAAATGTTATGCCTTGTCTTCTCTAGCTGCTATACCACTCACATCCCTTGGCTTAGGTCTCTTTCTACTTTAAAGCCAACCTCTTCTGGTCAAATCTTTCCTACCTCACAACACTCTGGCAACCTTCCTGCCAGTTTCACCTTTTAAGAATCATTAACATTACATTAGTAACACTCATGTATTGACATAATCTTTTTCAAGGGATCTGACTATCAGCCTTAATGCAGCTGAAGATCAACTCTTTTCTTCATATAGCAATATAATCACAGGTTCTGGGAAAACAATGTGGTGGCATCTTAATAGAAGTCCACATCTCTGGTTACCACCTACCACTAGTAACAGATGCCTGGCAGTAGTCTGATTCATTATTATGAGATTAGATGGCAACGTAGTGGCGGTTAATTGTAAAATGTCCATTTATTTAGCTATTACACAAAAGAACTCTAGAAACCAGAGTTCTCAGTCAACTGCCATTCCACAATGGCCTCTGTCAGCTGTTTGGAATTCAAGGTTTGCTGACTTTAACTTCAAGTTTCATAGCACTTAACTAGGCTTGGTGAAAATTCCCAATAACCTTTTTAGGAACCTATAAGTTAACTGGAGATGTAGTCAGCCAAAGTCAAAATAATATTCATAGACCAATGCACAGTTCACATTGATCAGTACAGACAAGACCAACTAAAATAGCATGAATGGTCTCTCTTTTCTGAGTTTCTATGCAATTGAAGTGCAATTGCTAAAATCAAGTGGGTGAAGAAATCAATGGCTGCTGTTGATTTTCCAGGCTCCTGCTACCTCAAGATGATTTGGAGAATTGCTATTCTATCACACTGATCATGAATAAATGACTGGACACTCATTTCCATTTAGAATGTCTGTTTAAATGCTGAATTGACCTCTGAGTGTACCAAGAGCTGAGTAATGTATGTAGATCTGTCATTAAAATTGCATATGAAGCATAGGTTAGAATGAAGCTACTGTATCTCCTGGGCTAATTTTCTGCCCTGGATTCCTGAGAGGCAGGAAAGAAATGTCAGTCAGTCATCAATAAAATGAGACAGAACAAGGGAATTTAGGGTTAATTCCAAACATATCTGAGACTGGATTCTGTAAGGAGAATGATCAACTCCTCTTTCTAAAAACAGCTTTATGGGAGGTTTTTTTTTTTTTTTTTTTTTTTTTTAAATATGATGGAAAATAACCCTCTTAAGACATGAGAACAGTGAAAGTCATTCTGTTTTTGTACAGGAAATTAAAGGTGCAGAGAGTGTAATATAAATGTCTTCAACATTTCACAAGAAACACTCAGTAGTAATCCTTTTAAATTTATTTGGTGGTTTACCTCCCACCCCAAGGGGTTGAAACTCTCAAGCACAAGAAGCAGTTACTCATTTGCTGGCTGATCTACAGCCTTTGTTTCCAGTGACAGCTCTTTTGACCCATTTCATTTTTCTAAATTGCTTTCTAATTTCCTGAGGACAACATTGTTGTCATAGTGTGTTTAGAGCATTATGTGTTTCCAAGTGCCTAACCTGCTCATTATATTTCATATTTCATCTTGGTTGGAAAGGCAGTTTGCCTCAGAGGGAGAACATAGGTTTCGATGAGTGAGTGAAGGGACACACACAGAGTCTTGGCTTTACTATTTTGACATGTGTGACCTTGGAGAAGTAGCTTATCCTTTCTGGGCCTCAGCTTCCAGGGTCTTTGAAACTAAAGTTGGAATTACATTTCATAAGATGTGTGTGTGTGTGTGTGTGTGTGTGTGTGTGTGTGTGTGTGAACGTTTGCCACATATTTATGGATACCTGCAAAAATCAGAAGAAGACATGAGATCTCCTGAAGCTATAGTTACAGGCACTTGTGAATTGCCAAACATGAGGGGTAAGAAGGAAACTAATGTCCTATGCAACAGCAGCAAGAGCCTTTAATCACCGAACTATCTCTATAGACCTGGAACAAGATTTTTCAAGAGTATTTTCTCTTTTGAAGTGCTTAGTCTTTCAAGTTACCATTATGGGTGTTCAGAATTAATACACTTACATGTGATTATTATAAAAAGAAAAGGCATCAATGCCAAATGAAGGCCCAAAACCCTTTTTACACATATTCATTTGAACAAGACGTTTGGTCATGTAAAAGCAAAAAAAAAAAAAAAAAAAAAAAAAAAGCTTATAGAGAGCTATGGAGATGGTTGTCAGGCAAATTATTGCTGCACAAATATGAATACCTTAGCTTGAACACCCACATCCACATACAGAAGTGTGAGACAATACAGCAATGCACACCTGTAGCCCGTGCAATGTGTAGGCCACAACAGTAAGACACCTGGGATATGGTGTCCATTCCATCTAAGTAAATAAGCCAATTTAGATTTTAGTGACAGACCCTACTTCTAATTAATTAATTAATAACAAGTAGAAGTATAATCAGAGACACCAGCACATCCATGTTCATTTTGCCTCCATTTGCACTAGTGAGAAAATGGAACCAGATATACACCCACCAATGGATGAATGAATCATGAAAATGTGGGATATACAATGAAGTTTTACTTAGCTGTGAAAAATGAAATTAATAAATGTTCATAGAAATAGATAGAACTAGAAAATATTATACAAAATAGGGAAATTCAGGTTCAGAAAAACAAATACCAGGTGTTCTTCCTTATATGCAAATCCTAACTATGAATTTTTAGAGTGGTATGTTTAACTCTGTGTACCAGCAAAGGATAGAAATATTTTTTTAAAAAAAAAAAAGACCATAAATAGAGTGAGAATTAAGGGATTGGGAAGATATGAAAGTAGATGAGAGGAGACTTGAGGGTAAAAAATTCTTGTCAGGGAGAAAGTGTAGGGGTAGGGAAGAAGAGAGTAGAGGAGGAGAATATTAACCAAAACATAGGATGTACAAAAAAAGCCATGGAAATATACTATTTTATAAGCTTATTAAAGAACATTGTCTAAAACAAGAGTTTGAATGGAGGTACCCTCCATGGGTGAGTAACCTTCCTCACAGAAGCCATGGATTATTAGGCAAAAATACCAGTGTCGGGTGTGTCATAACTCGCTATGATATATGAAAGCCCCCAAAATAATACAGGCTACTGGCATTGCTCTTGGCTGGCCCCAGAACCCTATAGTAAGATTCTTTGGATGAAGATATCCTACATTTTGGTCATAGGACATAAACAAAGCAAGATGGAATTGAACTCAAAACTTCTTCCTTATTAGATAGCTTTCATAGGCACAGCTGATGCTATTTAGGCTGCTGGGAGTAGAGGAGAGTCAGTCTTAGCTAGATGTGAATCCTGTAAACTATAACAATAGCTTGCTAGGTGAGATGCACTCTCTACTGTAATAATGGCATGACTGTTATAGTGGTAACCAAACACTGAATGTGAAATCTGCTCCACAAATAGGAAATTAGGCCTGGTTCTGTTACCCAGGAAAAGTCTATGGCTAGGAGGTCATAACCCTAAGGGTAGAACCTTCTACAAGTTTTTCTTCTAAACAGTCATGTTGTCAAACTGCCTTCTTAATCTCATGTTTATATCCAGAGATTAGCACTGCTCGGCCATCACCAGAGAAATAAACATACCAAAACTCATAAGATGCAGCAAAAACAATAATAAGAACAAAGCTCACAGCAATAAAAAGAAGAAAAATTTCAAATAACCCAACTATGCACCTCAACAAACAAGAACAATGTAACTGAAATAAGTCTTAATTTAGCAATAGAAGGAAAATTAAAGCACAAATGAGTCAAATACAGAACAGGAAGTAGTTGGATATCAAAACTAAGTCGCTTTTCAAAACACATGAATAATTGACTAATTCTTGGGGAGAAAAAAAGAATGAAAACAAATAAGAAATAAAAAAGGAGATATTACAATAGATGTTTAGGAACTAAAAGTAATAATATGGGATATTATAAATAATTATGCATCAATAATTTTGGTACTAGATAAAGAAATAGGAAATTTTTATATGCACACAATTTATTGAATCTTAATTTAGAAGCAATGGAATACCTAGAATAAAAGAATGAGACTAAATAAAAAAAAAACCTCAGCAATAATGCCAAGATAAATGACTTCACTGACTAATCTTACCAAGCATTTTAATAACAATATTCTACTTTCAATCTTTCAAAAATTTAATATAATAGAATTTTTCAAAGTTATTTCATAAACCAGTTTAATATCACTGTGATATTAAACACTAGAAAGAAAACCGCAGAACAAAACATATAATGCAAGATGCAAAATATTCAATGTACGGCACATGTATTGACACTCCAAGATCAAGTGAGATTTATTAGCAGGATATATGGATGCTCCATGATACATAAATCAATCACTGTATGCTGCACATTAACAACATAAAAAAAACCATGTGATCATTGCAATAGGTAAAGAAAAATTGATACAAACTTCTGGTTATATCAATATGAACCAAGATGCAATAAAAGTTATATATAAGAAGCACATTAATAACATTATACTCAACTGTAAAAATATAAGCATTTGTATCTGGGTAGTGATGCCTCTCTCACCACAGTTTTCAACATAATATTGAAAGTCCATTCTGAGAAATTATTCAATGAATAAAATGAAATAAAATACATCTGAATTGCAAGGAGATCTATAAACTTACCCCTGACTTAGGTATCATGATCCAACATGTGAAAAATCTAAAGAGCACAAAAACAAAATAACTTTTTTAAACAAACAAATGTGGTCAATCGCATACATAAGCTTATATAATATCAAATAGTGTTGAGCCTTTAATAAGACCAAATAGAAACAGGAAAATTCTGCATTTGCATCAAAATAGATGAGGCTGAGTACCATAATGCTAAACAAAACAGTTCAGATAAGAAAAAGTGTGGTTATGTAGTAGAACTCATAGGTGGGGGCCAGGAGTTGGAAAGTGAGAAAGATGGAGCAATCTCAATCAAAACATGCAAGTTTCTTTTATAAAAGGTGAAAGTTCTCATGGTCAAATATACAGCATGAAGACTATAATCAGTAACACCATATCACATACTTGAAAATTTTTACAAGGATAAACATTGTGTTCTCATCACAAATAAAATGGTAATTAGCGATGATTTGGAATGATAGAAATATGAACTACCTTGATTATGATGATAATTTCACAGGGTGCAAATCATGCATATGTTAAAATATCAAGTTGTACACTTTAAATGTATACACTTTCAATTTGTTAATCATATTTTAATAAAGCTAAAAATACATTTTAAGAAGTGCACATGAAGGTTGTTCCTATAAAAACACAACACTCATATTTTAGCTTGCTTATTTTTCATCCCCTTCTCCTTGATACTTTATTCCCCTATATTCAAGATTCTAGAAAATAACCTTAAGTAGACACTGATTATAAAATACAAAAGTTGACCTGATGCTGCCATTGTCCATAAATGTTTATCTTTTCCGTAGTTATAATTTAAAACCCAGTGTAGTCTTGACAGCCTGCAGGGAAGTCCATCCAATCAGTGAGTCACTGAAAGAATAGTAAAATGTTTCTAGTTCCTAACTTACATGGAGTTTAATGATCAAAATGATAATCAAAATCACACAAAACAACATGTATGTTTCTGTACAAGTTAAATCGTGTATAGGAAAGTAAAGATAAAAGATTGCCAAGCTTTCAAAATTGTACAATAAATGAATATAAAAGACAGATATAAGTAATCAACGTGAATTTCTACTGCCTACATTTTATCAAAATCACTGTAATCTATTGTTAATTATAAAATGAATTATGAAAGTTAAATATTTAAATATGTCTAACCATAAATTACTTAATATAAAAAGTCCACATCAACCATACTTTGAGTTGACCTAATAAAAATAAAAATAGGAAGTCTTAATTCTTTTGTCTAAGTGAATCCTGGAGTATAACACATGTGAATTTGGCACCCTCAAGAGAATAATTCAAAAACCCTAAGGTTGAGGGACGTGGTATTTAATAAGTAAAAGCAACACTACCCAGCATGGTAAGAAAGAGCCAAGAAACACTGCATTCACACCACATATTTACAGATTCAACGTTGTTCTTCCCAGAATAAGAAGTTACAAACGCTTCCTAAACGCTAATACTACCAAAGGTAAATAACAGGACATTTCTATGAAGCTTCAAGACATTAAACAAGATATGTGGAATTACTGGACAGGTCGGTCCTAAATTCAGCAGAGTATTGTATGTGCTCATGTGTTCAGCCATACCAGGAGACAACGTGAGAGACAGTGGGAAGGATTTGATAAATATAAAAAAGAGGAAGTGAATTATAAATTTTCAAAACCTGTATACTTGCAGATAGTCTGGGTAAAATAGAAGAGCCACATGAACCAGTTTGAAACCATCAATTATCCTTATCAACAAGGAACAAGAATAAAATATTTGTGTAAATATATATAAGAATGAGTAATGAGGATGAAACTTTACCAGAAAAGATGAACCTAATGATGGAAAAATTCAAATACAAGGGGTTCTTGTTTTGTTATGTTTCCAATTATTCAACCAGAAAATATTTAATTATTTTCATTGTTTGACAGTGTTATACATTTATAAAATGATTTCTCCCCACCTCATTATCCTCTCTCATCACCCTCTCTCTGCCCCTCCAACCCTTCTTCCCAACATGGGCCCATCTCAAATTCAGTTCTTCTTGTCTGTGACATATTGAAATTAATTATAGTTTCTTCCTAGATACTTTTAAAATAATTCTCATCTTCTGCTTCCCAGTAGTTTTTAATTCCTTTTACATTCCTTTGTTACAAACAGCAACTTTAAAATTACCTACGTCAGCCATGTGTCTTCTAATAATCTACCTGGCCATTTTTATGCTTCTGAATGACAGATGATCAAAAAGAAATTTAAAACAAAACAAGAAAATCGAAACACAAAAGGAAGATCAAAAGAATAAAAACTGATGACATGGATTTGGGATGGAAATTTCCTGTGGGGGTGAGAAATTTGGAGGGAGGGAGTGCTTGGATACTATGAAGATACTATATTTACATGTATAAAAATTTCAAAGAATAAAAATAGTTGTAAATGTCTGCAAAAAGTCTGAACTAACAAGTTAGTCACAGTCTGCCTGTTGTTGAAGAAAATAGGATGTCTCTAAGGTTGGGGAAGCGGACCCTTATTTCCCACAGTGATTACAGTAGCCAGGGAGGGGCACTTTGACCACACCCACACTCCACCAAGGTGGTGCAGGCATCCTGTTTACACCTCCTTTCTCATCAAATTAAATTTCAGGAGAAAAATAATCAGCTCATGAAAATGTAAAATGTGACAATACATGACAGACATGCCCATCTTTTGAGATGAAAGACATCGTTATCTTTATATTTTATAGTGCACAAACCAGCCATTCTATCTGAAGAAAGACATTGGCTGTATCTCCCAAGGTTGTTCACTATACAAGCATTCTTGGAATGAGAATCTAGGGGTGTTGGGGAGGATAAGCTTGAGAGAAAGAATTGAGACCCAAGCAGAATTGTTTCCTAACACAAGGCTGAGACTTTCTTCCCATAATTACTTATCTTACACAATTGAGTTATCATTTATTCATTAACAGTGGGAATTAAAAACTAATTAGAAGGAAACTCTTTTAGATGCTAAAAACTCCAATGTAGTCTGAAAACTACTTTAAAAAAAAAAAAAAAAAGATCACAATGGAAGGTAAAGTTAATCCATTCCCTATTGGAGAAAATTGATTTTCCCTTTCCTAGCATGTATAAATGACAGTTGAGTTGCTAGCATTATCCTAGTGGTTAGGTTTTTATTCACTCATTCAATCATTCATTCATTCAATCAATCATTCATTCATTTTTAATATGGCAAAATATAAACATATTATAACATAATAATAACATAAAATGAAATCCATGCCTTTAAAATTGGAAAAGACAAAGCAACAGAAGGAAAGGAGCCCAAGAGAAGGCATAAGAGACAGTGAGTGACACACTCATTCCTGTACTAAAGAATCACATAAAAACACTAAACTGGAAGCTGTAACATATACATTGAGGATCTGATACAGACCCATTCTGGCCTGTGAGTGCTGCTTCAGTCCCTGTGAGTTCATATGAGCTTTGCTCATGTTGGTGTAGAGGGCCTTGTTTTCTTGGTGTCCTCCATCTGTCTGGCTCTTGTACTTTTTCCACCTCTTCTTTCTCAGTGTTCCCTGAGTTCTGAGGAGGGGAATTTGATGGAGACATTATGTTTATGAGTGAGTGTTCCAAGGTCTCTCTTTCTTTGTACAATGTCTAGCCATGGCTCTCTATATTTTTTCCCATCTGCTGTAGGAGGAAGCTTCTTTGATGTTGGCTGAACAAGGCTGTGATCTAAAAGTATAGCAGAATATCATTAGGAGTCATTTTATGACTATGTTTTTTTTTTCTTTTTTTAGACCAGCTTTTTTGGTTTTCTCCTAGGTCCCTGGGTTATCTAGTCTTAAGTTCTTTGACACCCAATCAGTGTGGAATATAGATTCCATCCTGGGGTGTGGGCCTTAAGTCAAATCAGTTATTGATTGGTTACTCTCACAAGCTGTATGCCACCATATCCTAGCCTATCTTGTAGGCAGTACACCATTGTAAAGGGTTTGTGGCTGGCTTGGCGTTTTGACAGTGTAAGTGTACCTTCCTGTCATACAGACACTTTAACAGTAACAACTCCTTCTCTAATACTAAACTTTCCAAGGAAATAAGTTCTTTTGTTCAAATCATATTATATATATAAAGAGCAGTATCTAAACTGTTTGTGTAAATGATTCTTAAGTCAGCTTCCAAGAGGGCCACACCACTTGTATCATGGCACCCTCATAGTTTTCAGAGCTGAAGCCCTGACTTTTAATAATGTGTTCTTTGATCTCACAGATAGCAAAGTTGTGTAGTGCTTTGTACTTGCACAGGGCCATTGCTAGAAACTGAATTCCTTATATTGATGTTTCCTACTCTTAATGTTGTAATCATGTTTCCTTTTAATTAATTAGGAAAATAGTGTTTGTTATAAGAAAACGCCTAAAGCAAAATCTGATTCCAAATACCAATCAGAGGGAGAAACAAAGCATTCAGTGTTTATCCTAAAGACAATGTCTCCATGAAGGTCAATGACACAGATGGAAATTGCAGAGATTTTTGCTGTGGTTTTCTTACTAGTCAGCACATTTATTTAGATACAAGTGAAAAAACGTCTCTTATTTAAGTTTTAAAAGTTGACCTTTGCCAAATGTTTATAGAAATCATTAACAATATTATCTCAGTCGATTTAGCTAATTAGGCTTATGTTGCTTTGCAGTGAACTCCCTTTGATTCCATAAAGGTTCTTAGAGACTCAAAGAGAAAAGAGAAATGATTGTAGAATGAAGTTGCATGGAAGAATGGAATGGAAAGGTGGAAAAACTCCTGTGGATTGTGTGCTGTAAATTTCAAATTTCATTATCATATATTACTTTATATACCATGATACCTCAGTGCTCTACTACATTGAGCTCATCTTGGGGTAAGGGAATGTTATGACCTCTGACTCTCCCCATTTTGGAATTGTTTATCCACCTCATCTGTATTTTCATCTCTAACCTGTTAAGTAGTTGGTCGCGTGCAAGGCTTCAACTCCTCCAACTCGTGCATGACTTCTCTGAACCTTGTCTTCATAACACACTGTGACTTTCCCACGGCAAGCGTGAGGCAGCATGGAGACTCTGCCTACAATCCAGCAACTTCTCCAAAATGTTAAAATTCAATCCAACTATGTTTTTAGCAACTTTAAGTAATAAATACAATGGAAAACCAATGTTCAAGGATTTAAAATGTCAAACTTGAAATTTTCAAAGCTAATCTCACATCCTGGCTTACATTGGTAAACACTTCCCTCTTTTGTTGGTTTACTCTGCACACATATAAAGGTGTATCTGTGCAATTTGTGTAGCTTTATAAATGAAAAAATGAGTGTGTACATATATGCATATTTGCCAAATATAAAGAAATTCATTATAATACTTTATGTAATGTGATTTTGTAGAGTTGGCTTGTCTTTATACACATATTGTTGTTATTCTTGAGTCTTCCACTTAACTCTGAAAATATTTTTTTTTTCCTGGTGAGAGTCCCAGAGGGGAATGGGAAGGAATGTCTTCTTCAGCTCTTTTTCTCAACACACAGAATGCTTGCCATTGTCACCATATTGAAGTGCCACAACCTCTGTCACATTTTCAGACACGGCTGTGTACAATTTATAAGATTTACATAGAGGTTATGTGGAATAAATCACGGGCCTTTATCTTTGCTGCACATCATCTTTGCATTATTTATGAGCAAAGAACAATCCATCATGCTGGACTCCATGTTAGGCTGTTACCATTCACCTAATAAAACATCATTTTCCTGGAGAGCCTGATGCTAGCGTGAAGAGGCAGCTCTTTCTATTTCAGAAGAGCCATGCGGCATGTCTTATACCCTACAGCAGAAAGATGTTGACTGCACCCCTTATTAATGATCAATCATAAAATGTAGCAAACCCACTGAGGAATAGACTTTAACAAGACTGCATTCTGCAAGGAATGTCACTTATCTTGCCCATCATCTGGATATTACACTATTGAGACACAGTGATTAATTGACTTCTTTTTTATGAGTGATGACTAGATTCCAGGCATGATTTTAAGTGCTTGGAATTCTTCAGTTAGTGAAAAGAGATACTATGTGGGTTTCACCGAGTATGTATCTGTTGTGAGAAATATGCATGTGCATGTATGTGTGTATGTGTATGTACATTAATGTATATATATATGTATATATATATATGAATTTTAAAATTAGCTCAAGAAACAGGAGAAGTGAACTAGAAGAGCAAAAGACAAATGTAGAGGAAAGTTTATTTAAGTCTGCATCTGAGTCATCAGAGCTTAGTAAATGAATGCATCAACACTGAAGAAATTCTGAAGAACCATGCACAGGCACCTCAAAATTTTCAACCTGAGACAGAAAAGACCAATCTTCATCTCCAGTGCCTAAGCACTGGCCCATGTAAAACTATCTTTCTTTTGACCATATCAAATGGCTGTGCAGATTCTCATAGGAATCACAGTAGGAAATAGCAGAGAAAGAGGCCAAGAACAAGCTAGCTTGCAGTAGAAGGAAGACAAGATGCTATCAGATTACACCCATATGAGATTCTGCACAGCTTCAGCTAATAGAATAAAAATAGCTGAGAAGATGTAGATGGGCAGTAGGAAAATGTGGCACAGTTCCTACTCTGAAGTAGCTCACATCCCGTTCACCTGGCTTTCATCCAAATTCAGAGGTTTGCTTGGTGGATTTCAACAGAAAACATCAGCAGTGAGGGAGTTTGGCTACACACCAGGGAATTAGATCAGTACACAGCTTAAAGTTCTGATGCTTTAAGCATTGCCACACACAAAAAAAGACCAGTAATAAAAAGTTACATAAAACAAAAAATACAGATACAGGAAAGAACTGATACATTTATTTCTCATCCCATCACAGAGAAAGGCATTAAAATGTTTTAGT
Organism: Peromyscus leucopus; assembly: GCF_004664715.2. Lineage (NCBI taxonomy): Eukaryota > Metazoa > Chordata > Mammalia > Rodentia > Cricetidae > Peromyscus > Peromyscus leucopus. The sequence continues at coordinate 59,878,991 of NC_051075.1, read as the reverse complement.
TTAGTTGTTCAAGGCAAACAACTATAATGTTTGCTCATCTAAACAGCTCCAGTTTTATCATCTACTTCCTATAGAATACAATCATTTTAAGATGGACACAGTGGCCTCTACTTGTGTACTTCCAGCATTTGAAAGGAAGAGCAGAAGAATGAGGAATTCAAGGACACCCTTGGCTACAAAGCAAGTTTTAGGTTGAAAGTTACCAAATCCAGCAGTTTGGAAATACAAGAAAAAGGGGCAGTAACGATGCAGTTTTTCCACACTTTAAAACAAACAAATAAACACAAAAAAACAGAAACCAACTATTTATTGCCCATTTCTATTTCTTCTTTTTGAGAACTCTGTTCTGTTCCCGAGCCTATTTGATTAGGCTGTTTTCCTTGATAGCATTTGAGGTTTTGTTTATTCCAGATACTAATCTTCTGTCAGATGTATAGCTAGCTGATCAAGATTTTCTCTAATTCACTAAACGTTCATATCAGTTCCTACAACAGATTTGAGAGGCTAGAGGAAATGGACTTTTAAGAGAATTGGGGAGGAGGGTTGACAGAGTTATGAATTCTCTGCCAATGTCTAGGTCAAGGCAGAGAAAAATTTGACTTCTTCCCATGCTAAGGAGAGAGAGGTCTCAGTGGGATGCCTCAGAAAGACATCTTCTGTATAGGGAATTCAGAGGACATAGAGGACTGACAACATGTTTGAGCAATACAAAAGGGGAATGGCCATAGTCAGTTGGACCTTTGAAGGTATATCAGCAGGGAACAATCTTAAATCCAAAATTATCTAGGATATAGCCAAGAAAGATTGATTTATATCCAAGAAAACATGCTGCGATAGAGCAGCACCCTCAGCCAGTGAAATGTTTTGATTTGGAAGAAGCAATACATCATAGATCAGAAGAGATGTATTCAACCACATCAAGGGAAATGCATTTGAAGTACTCCCAGAAATGAAGGCAAGAATTCCTGGAAACCCCACAAAACTCCAACAGAGAGTAATGACCCTATTTTAATATCCAAATATCTAAATGTTCCATTTTCAAGAATATAAAAATCCCAAAGTATTTTATATAGGATCCTGTATGACTCTGAAATACCACTCTCAAATGGAAAGCAGAGTAATGTTTCTCTACACTTCTATCACATGCATATAATCATCTATACAACTGTGGGTTGTATAGAAAGGGAAGAAACAGAGAGAAGAATTGAGAAGAGAAAAGAGATTTCAATAGTATAAATCCCAAAAGAACATGTGAAGGTTCAGATTTGAAACTGAAAGCTTAGTAAAAGTTGTTTTTTTTTTTTCAGATTCTCACAAGTTAACAGTAAGAACTGGGGGCGAGGTGAGTGGCCAGCAAGATGGCTCCATGTTTAAAATGTATTTGCTATCAGTATAATGACTGAGTTCAATGCCAAGAACCCACATGGGAGAAGAAGAAAACTAACTCTCACAAGTTGTCCTTTGACCTCCATACATGTACAAACACACATACACACACACAAACACATAAACACACATATATATATAAATATATAAATATATTTATCATATATATATATATGATAAATGCCTAATAATGAACTATACTTATACAACTCATATAGCATGATATTGGAGACAGCTATGATTAGGGTTAAAAAATAAAGAATTGTGGTTCTGTGTCTACCTCGGGATCATTGGCTGCACTGATCTACATGGTAGAAGGAACAGAAGCAGGGAAAAGGTTCAAGACAGCTGTGGGTATGAATGGAGACAGCCCTCCAGGATATAGACATTGGTGAATCAGCTCAACTTTATTCCAGAGTATGAGGAATACATAGGATTGGGGAGCCTGGGGACAAACCATACTTTGCATTAAGTGGCACATTCCTATCACAAGGTTTAATATGTGGCCATAGGGTTCTATAGCAGAGCTCCCAGGAAAAACTTCTTGGGGGGAATCTGTGCCAAGGTTCAAGCTAAAGATGAATCAGGCATCTGGCTTAGAGAGAGATTTTAGATAAGGTCAGTCCCCTAGGCCCAGGGACATTCTTCAGATAAGGGCAGGTAGAAAGCAAGAAGCTTTGCTGGGGAAGGAGGGAGTTTCCATGTTTCTAGCTATTAAGATAAGCTCCCAGGCCATAGGAGACTGAAACCTCTACCAGGCAGCAAAAACCTTCCAACACAGAATATGAAGATAGAAAGATACTATAATCTACAAAGCAAGAAAGGACTTAGGTCAGCCATCTGTATTACTCATATGTCCTGCACTGAAAGAAGACTGGTTTTATTTAACTCAAAGAGAATATTCTGGAATCAATAGTCAACTCACATTCACATAAGTCACATGAAAAAATAAACATTTTTTTGGTTTGGTTATTTGTTTGTTTGCTTTTGTTTTTTGGTTATTGTTTTTTTTCTTTTTGCCTGTTATAATTGTTTATTGGAAAAGACACAATAATGTAAGAAACAATACACAGAAATGAGTTCTGAGTTCTGTGAAATGTTTTCCTTTTATTGAAAACAGATCCTTTTTTCATATATTATATCCTGATTATATTTTCCTTCCTTCCACTCCTCCCAGATTCTCCACACACACCCTCCCTTCCTGATCTACTCTCTTTCTGTCTCTCATTAGATAAGAATATTATTCCAAGAAATAACAACCAAACATGACAAAATAAAATATAAGATGAATCAAAAACAATCAAATGGAAGTTAGACATGTCAACACAATGGGAGGAAAAGAATTCCAAGAGCAGGCTCAAGAGTCAGAGACCCATTTGTTATCATGGTCAAGAGTCCCATAAAAATACTAATTAATACCTATAATACATACAATATATACACAGAGGACCTGGTGCAGGCCCATGTAGACTCTGAGCTTGCTGCTTTCAGGATCTATGAGCTCATATTCACCTTGTTTGGTTGATTTGGACACCTTGTTCTTCTGGTGTCCATTATCCCCCTCTGGCTCTTACAATTTTTCAACATCCTCTTCCATGGAATTCCCTGGGCTCTGAGGGACAGGATTTAATGGAGACCTCCAGTTTAGAGACTTATTCTGCATAATCTCTGAATGTGAGTCTCTGCACCTGTTCCCATTTGCTGCCAGAAGAAGACTCTCTGGCGATGACTGGATAAGGCACTGATCTATGAGTATAGCAAAATACCATTTGGAGCCATTTTATTAATAACTTTTTCTTTACTTAGATGAGTGGTGTTTGCTTTTACCCTAAACCTTTAGGCTATCTATTCTCTGGTTCTTGGTTATGCAAGCAACATTGGATGTTGATTTTTTTTTTCTTATGAAGTGGACCTTAAGTCAAATCAGACATTGTTTGGGTACTCCCACAAGCTCTGTGTTACTATTGCCCTAGCATATTTTGCAGGCAGGATAGATTGTAGGTCAAAGATTTTGTGGCTGGCTTGGTGTCCATGTTTCTCTTTCATTATCCTGCAGCACACCTGCTCCCACCAAAGAGATAGGGGTGTGTTCAATGGGTGCTGTGGGTATTGTCTTTGGTAGTAGAGCCTCGCCATCAGTTTACCCAGAGCAACCCTTTGTTTTAGCAACAAACTGAGTTTGTTGGGGATTTCACAGCTCGCCCTTGTCTTATAATCCAATTGAATGCAACCCAGTCCTGCCAATGGAAGCCCCATAAGACAACAAGAGATGGTCTCTTGAGACTCTACATATCCCCCGTGACTAGACATCCTCATTAGGATCATCTTCATAGATTTCGAGAAGCTGCTATGGCACTAGGTTTCCATACCTTCTCCAAAAGCCTCCCCCACCCCCAGTTTCAGCCATCCCTCCCCATACTCTCTTCCTCCACCTCATCTCATCTTCCCACCTAATCTTCCCATTCCCGGGCTTCCTGTAAAATCCACTCCAGTTCCTCTTCCCAGGCAGGTCCATACATTTCACTCCTAGGCCCCCCCTCTTTGCCTAACCTCTCTGGATCTATGGATTGTAGCTTGGTTATAATTTATTTAATGGCTAATATCAACTTATAAGTGAATACATACCATATTTATCTTTCTGGTTCCAGGATACCTCACTTGAGATGATTTTTTTTCTCTAGTTCCATCCATTTGCCTGCAAATTTCATGATATCATTTCTTTAACAGCTGGTTAATACTCCATTGTGTAAATACACCACATTTTCTTTATCTGTTCTTCTGTTGTAGGACATCTAGATTGCTTCCCATTTCTGGCTACTATATATAAAGCTACAATGAACATGGTTAAGCAAGTATCCTTGTCATAGCATGAAGCATCTTTTAGGTATGTGCTCCAAGAGTGGTATAGCTGGATCTTGAAGTAGATGGATTCCCAATTTACTGGGGAACCACCATATTGACTCGCCCCAGCAACAGAAAAGTGTTCTGATTTCTCCATATTCTTGCCAGCATGAACTATCAGTTGTTATTGATCTTAGCCATTCTGAAAAGTTCATAAAATGAAATCTTAATCCCTAGTGAGATAGAAGCAGTCATTAAAACTTTCCCAGTCATTAAAGCCCATGGCCAGATGCTTTTGGTGCAGAATTCTATAAGACTTCCAAAGAAGAGTTAGCAAAAATACTCCTCAAATTATTCCACAAAATAGAAACAGAAGGAACATTGTCCATTTTGTTTTCTGAGGCCACAGATATCCTGATACCCAAACCACATAAAGACTAAACAGAGAGAATTACACACCAGTTACCCTAATGTACATAGATGTAAAAATACTCAATAAAATATTTGAAACTGAATCTAAGAATACACTGAAAAGATCATTTGCCATAATCAAGTAGGCTTCATTCCAGAGATGCAGGGACAGTTTGATATATGAAAATCAGTAAATGTAATTCACCATATAAACAAACATAAGGAAAAAAGCTAAACATTCATCTCATTAGATGAAGAAAAGGCCCCTGGCAAAAAAAAAAAATCCAACACCCCTTCATGATAAAAGTACTGGAGAGATATGGGTCCCCTCCTTCCCCATGTTCCATTGGCCACAAGACCACAGGGGCAAAGGGGGCAGAAGCAGCAAGCAGGGCCTTGTCCAGCCTGTGAGTATGATGGAAATAGCCTCCAGGGAGACAGCTTCAGTGAGTCAGCTCAGATTTCTTCCAGAGTGTAGAGAATATATAGGATTAGGGACAGTATCTGGGGAATCACCCAATTTGCATTAAACAGCATGCTCCTATCATAAAGCTCTTAGTACATGTCTTAGTTATCATCTGTGGAAGCATGGTCCTATTGTAACATTCCTAGCACAACATCCAATTATTATGTGGACAGCAGGTGGAAAGCTTCTGTGGGGAACTGTGTCCAGAGTCACACTAGAGATAAATCAGGCATCAGGCCTAGAGAGAGTGGAGAACAGGACACCTTCCACCTTGCGGGGTAAGGGAGTCCTCCATGTTGACTACATGGGGAGAGCTTCCAGACCATGATAGTCTGCAACCATCAGCCATCAGTGCTTCCCAGCAGAGAGATTAGGGACACAAGGGAAATAACTAAACATAATAAAGGCAATTTATAGCAAGCTAGAGCCAATGTTAAATTAAATGGAAAGAAACTTCATTAAAATCAGGAATTACACAAGGTTGTCCACTTTCTCCATATCTATTCAATATAGGACCTGAATTTCTATCTAGAGTAATAAGACAATGGAGTAGATCAAGGGGATACAAATTGGATAGGGAGGAGACAAAATATCTTTATTGGAGGATGACATAATAGTATAAATAAGCGACCCTAAAAATTCTACTGGGAACTTCTACATCTGATAAACACTTTCAGCTAGTATCTAGATACAAGATTAATTAAAAGAAAAAAATCAGTGGCCATCCTATATACAAATGACAAACAGACTGAGACAGAAATTAGGGAGACAACACCTTTCACAATATCCTCAAATTACATAAACTATCTTTGGGTAATTCTAACCAAGCAAGTGAAAGACTTACATGATAAAAACTTAAAGTCTTTGAAGAAAGAAATTGAAGAACATATCAGAAAATTGAAAGACCTTCCATGCTAATGGATCAGCAAGATTAACATAGTAAAAATTGGCTAGCCTACCAAAAGCAATCTACAGATTCAATGCAATCACCATCAAGGTCCCAATACAATTCTTTAAAGCACTTGAAAGGAGAATTCTTAACTTCATATGGGAAAAAAAGATAGAACAATATTGAACTGTAAAAGAACTGTTGAATATCCTATCATTTCCAATTTCAAGTTGTTATACTGAGCTATAGTAATAAAAACTCCATGGTATTGATACAAAAACAGACATTGATTAATGGAATTGAATTGAAGATTCAGACATAAACACACATACATATGGACACCTGATTTTTGATAAGGAAAACAGAAATGTACTCTGGAAGAAGGTAGCATCTTCAACAAATGGTACAAGCATAACTAAATGTCAGTTTGTAGAAGAATGCAAGTAGATCTATATCTATCACCCTGTACAAAACTCAAGTCCAAATGGATCAAAGACTTCAACATAAAACCAGATACATGCTCATGGATAGGTAGGATTAACATAGTAAAAATGGCAATCTTACCAAAAGCAATCTACAGATTCAATGCAATCCCCATCAAAATGCAAACACAATTCTTCACAGACTTGGAAAGAAAAATACTCAACTTTATATGGAAAAACAAAAGACCCAGGATAGCTAAAAGAATCCTATACGATAAAGCAACCCTTGGAGGCATCACCATCCCTGACCTCAAACTCTACTATAGAGCTATAGTAATAAAAACAGCTTGGTACTGGTATAAAAACCGACATACAGACCAATGGAATCGAATTGAAGACCCTGACATTAATCCATGCACATATGAACACCTGGTTTTTGACAAAGGAGCTAAAACTATACAATGGAACAAAGAAAGTATCTTCAACAAATGGTGCTGGCATAACTGGATGTCAATATGTAAAAGATTACAAATAGATCCATATCTGTCACCATGCACAAAACTCAAGTCCAAGTGGATCAAAGACCTAAACATAAATCCAGTTACACTAAACTTAATAGAAAAGAAAATAGGAAGTACTTTTGAACGCATTGGCACCGGAGACCATTTCCTAAATAAAACACCCAACAGCACAGACCCTGAGCACAACAATTAATAAATGGGACCTCTCGAAACCGAGAAGCTTTGGCATGGCAAAAGACACAGTCAATAAGACAAAAAGACAGCCAACAGATTGGGAAAAGACCTTCACCAACCCCACATCTGACAGAGGATTGATCTCCACAATATCTAAAGAACTCAAGAAACTAGACATCAAAGTACTGAACAGTCCAATTAAAAAATGGGCTAAAGAGCTAAACAGAGAATCCACAAAACAAGAACTACAAATGGCTGAAAGACATTTAAAGAAATGCTCAACATCCTTAATCTTCAGAGAAATGCAAATCAAAACGACTCTGAGATACCACCTTACACCTGTTAGAATGGCTACGATCAAAAACACCAATGATAACCAATGTTGGGGAGGATGTGGAGCAAAGGGAACACTCCTCCACTGTTGGTGGGAATGTAAACTTGTACAACCACTGTGGAAATCAGTATGGTGGTTTCTCAGAAAATTAGGAATCAAACTACCTCAAGACCCAGCCTTGGGCATATACCCAAGGAATGCTGATTCATACCACAAAGATACATGCTCAGCTATGTTCATAGCAGCACTATTTGTAATATCCAGAACCTGGAAACAACCTAGATGCCCATCAATGGAAAAATGGATGAAAAAAATGTGGTACATATACATAATGGAGTACTACTCAGCAGAGAAAAACACTGAAAGCATGAAGTTTGCAGGCAAATGGATGGATGTTGCTGGAGGGCTTCTCTCCAGGTTCCCCAAGCCCCGCAGTCCCACAATCCACTTATAAATTAATCACTCAGACGCTTATATCACTTATAAAATGTATGGCCATGGCAGGCTTCTTGCTAACTGTTCTTTTATCTTAAATTAACCCATTTTTATAAATCTATACCTTGCCACGTGGCTGGTGGCTTACCAGAGTCTTTACATGCTGCTTGTCCTGGCGGTGGCTGCAGTGTCTCCCTCCTCAGCCTCCCACTTCCCAGAATTCTCCTCTCTCCTTGTCCCACCTACTTCCTGCCTGGCAACCTACTTCCTGCCTGGTCACTGGCCATCAGTGTTTTATTTATATAGAGCAATATCCACAGCAGATGGAACTAGAAAAAAATCATCCTGAGTGAGGTAACCCAAACCCAGAAAGACAGTTATGGTATGTACTCACTCATAGGTGGATTCTAGATATAAAATAAAGAACAATCAGACCACAACCCATAGAACCATAGAGGCTATATATATAGCATGGAGGTCCCTAGGACGACTGTGGCTTATAATAAATTTCAGTTTTACTCAATTATTGAAAAAAAATAGCCAAATGAATGGAAACACATGAACTATGAACCAAAGGCTGAGGGGCCCCCAGCTGGATCAGGCCCTCTGAATAGGTGAGACAGTTGATTGGCTTGATCAGTTTGGGAGGCAACTAGGCACTGGGACCAAGTCCTGGGCTCCTTGCATGAGTTGGCTGTTTGAACCCTGGAGCTTATGCAGGGACACTTGGCTCAGTCTGGGAGGAGGGGACTGGACCTCCCTGGACTGAGTCTACCAGGTTGATCGCAGTCCTCGGGGGAGGACTTGTCCTGGAAGAGGTGGAATGGAGGGTAGGCTGGGGGTAAGGGGAGGGTGTGGGAGGGGAGAGAATAGGGGAACCCATGGCTGATATGTAGAACTGAATTGTATTGTAAAATAATATATATATATATAATATAATATATATATATATATATATATATAAACCAGATACACTGAGCCTGGTAGAATGGAAACTGGGGGATAGCCGTGATCACAGTGGCGCAGTAAACAACTTTCTGGAGAGAACACCATAGCACAGGCACTAAGATCAACAATTAATAAATGGGATCTCATGAAACTGAAAGCTTCTTTAAGGCAAAGGACACTGTTAATAGGAAAAAACAACAGCTTACAGAATGGGAAAAAGTTCTTCACCAACCCCACATCTGACAAAGGGATGATCTCCAAAATATACAAAGAGCTCAAGATATTAGCCATAAAAATAATACTCCAGACTTCTGAATGTGGGTAACAGTTATGTCGTTAGATCTGTTTGAGGAGCCCTTGGCAGCGGGACCAGGGTTTATCCTAGGTGCATGAAATGGCTTTTTGGAACACATTCCCTAGGATGGAATAACTTGCTCAGCCTTGACACCGGGGGGGGGGGGGGGGTGTTGTTGGTCCTGCCTCAACTTAGTATGCCAAACTTTTTTAACTCCCCAAAGGAGACCCTGCCCTCTCCAAGGAGTGGATGGGGGGTAGGATTGCGGGACGTGGAGAAGGCAGGAGAAGGAGAGGGAGGAACTGGGATTGGTATGTAAAATTGAAAAATAAAAACCTTTTTTTAAAAAATAAATAGCTAAATAAATGGGGTACACTTCTAAACAGAAAGTTCTCAGTAGAGGAAACTCAAATTACTGAGAAACATGTGAAGAAATGGTCCACATAACTAACCACCAGGGAAATGCAAATCAGAAATGAACATTCTTAAACCTTTCATTTCAAATCAATCTTCCTTGAGATTCTGAATTTTTAATGAATGGAATGCAGTAAGTTTGACTTTTCTTCCTGAATATGGAAATTATGAATGGAAGATGTAACTTCAACTGATTTTAACTGATTCAAATAAAACTTTTGTATCTTCCAACTGAATTTGTTGTCAGATTATCAGTATTCAAAATTGGGAAAGCTGGAGACAAAGTGTATCATATGCAATGAGTGAGTGTTAATAAGTAGAATACCAAAGGAATGAGCAGTACATAAGAACACAGTCAACCAACAATTTTCTTTTTCTTTTGAATATGAGATGATTGATCTCAGTCATTTACTCTGAAATCACAAGGGCCCATGATAGAAACTGAATCAGTGAGAGTATAACATTGAATACATTCTAAGTTGACAAGAATCAATTGCAACAATTGTACAAACATAATCACAAGTTAAAAATAAAGACTTAGAATATACTATTTCCAATTTTATACTGAAATATTTCCTCTGATTTTTTTTGAAAGAGTAGGTGTCCCACAGAAATACGCAGCAGTAAGTCTGACATGCTGAGACATTTCACTAAAGTCAATATCCTATGAAAGGCAAACTTTAACAAAATGTATCAAGGAGAGAACTACAATCTGTAAATCATTCTTCAAAGATTTTCTACTGGTGTTTCTACAATGCTGTATGGAGTACCATGGACATTGATGTGTATCCTCTCTGATAAAAAGGATTTAACAATAGCCGGCAGTGGTGGTGCACTCCTTTAATCCCAGCACTCGGGAGGCAGAGACAGGCAGATCTCTGTGAGTTTGAGACCAACCTGGGCTACCAAGTGAGTCCCAGGAAAGGCACAAAGCTACACAGAGAAACCCTGTCTCGGAAAAAAAAGGATTTAACAAAAAGAAAGTAACACAAAGTGTCTTTTTATTTATAATATAAAAAGGAGTAGAATAGTGGCTTGACTTTCCTTTGGAGAGCTAAATAAATTTCTTTTAAATGTATGGCTTCATATCCCAGTTTAACACTTTGAGATGATGTAAAGGAACTGAATGATTAGAGTGATTTCAGTTACCTGAATGGGTGAAAACTCTGGTATGAAATATATTGTTATTGACCAATGTAAACAAAGCTGAGGCCAGTGTATCACCAAATTCCAAATTTAATTTTATGGATGAGAATGAGTATCAGATTGTTAAAGTGTTATATCTCTCAATTTTAATATCCTATGTGTAGGTCTTCATAGTCTTTATCACTTTACATTTTTCTTAACTTGTATTTTTTGCTTACACGCCCTTTTTCATTTTACATGCTTTAGAGTTAAAAGCAGTGTAGCCCACATCATGATACGGTGTTCATAGCATTTGGCTTTCTGTTTCTTCCTCCCAATTACATTTAAGTCAAATTTGAATTTATAAAGACAATCCTTGATCTTCAAAGATGTAGATATTCTGCCTTTACTTTAGAGTTATAGGCTACATTTCTAATAATTACATTTTTTAAAATGCTACCTTTGGAGATAAACAGATCAGTCCAGTAAAGTGCTGAGTTCAATCTCCAGTGTAAAGTGCCAGGTACACACTTGCACTTATAGCACAGGGAAGGCAGAGACAAGAGGATCCCCAGCGTGTGCTCGCTAGCCAGTCTACCTAAATGCTTGAGCTCCAGGTTCGAAACCAGACACCACCTAATAATAGTAATAATAAATTAATAGTAGTAGTAGTAGTAATTAGGTGAAAGGGTGAATGAGAAAAACACTCAATACCCCACTTGGCCTTCTTGTGCACATGCATATATGTACGTGTTACACCATCCATATACACTCACACAATACATACATATACTTTGAAAGTGTCATGGAGAAAGGAGATAGGAAGGAAAATGAATTAAAATGTCTCTCCAAGGTTCTAAACAGAAGTAGAAATATTCTAATAATGCTGAGCAATGAACACAAAAAAGCAGACAACACAGGGTTTCATCTACTTACCAGAGCTAGTGTCTCCCAGAAACCAAGAAAATTGGTTCCACAATAGAAAAGTATATTTTCAGCACTTGCTGTGTTCTAGACACTGTGCTTTAAACTTGACTTCATTATTTCCTCAGAACAAACTTGTGTGGATTACTACTACTATGACTACTACCACTACTACTACTACTGTTGTTGTTGTTGTTGTTGTCAAATAGTTAAGAAAGTTGATGTCCTGCCAAGAGAAAGTGAAAACTGGCTAAGGGGTTGGTATGATTAATTGTTTTCCAAATGGGTTGGTATTGTAGAAGAAATATTTATGTCCCATAAAACTCCTATCTTGACACCCTGATCCAAATATAATGAGGTGTTAAAGGGAAAGCTTTGGAATGTAGTATTACTTCAAAAAAAAGTCATGGAGGGGTAGAAGGAGGAAAGATAAGGGGACCTATGGTTGGTATCTAAAATGAATTTAAAAAATTCCTTAATAAAAATTAAAAAAAGAGAAACAGGGGGGGGGAAGTCATGAGGTGGTGTCTTCCACAATAAAATTGGTATAGGAAGAGCTGGCTATATCAACTATGTGAGGATTCAAGAAGTATCTTGTCCTGAAGCTGGAAGATGACCTTGTAATAATTCAACCACCCTAGCAAGTCTGATAATTGTTTCTAGTCTCTAGAGCTAAATGAAAAAAGTACCCTTTTTTATGATACATTCATCAGTTTTGTAGTATTCTATTATAACCACACAAGAAACTCATGTAAGGAGAAAAACACCAAGGCAACCAGTGCAAACTAAAATTAAATTTAGGGTCAACTCATGACATATTTCATATTGAAAACAAGATGCCATGCTCCATTCAGAGCCTCCAAGCAGCACCTTTTCTGGAATCTTATCCCATTTAGTTCACTACAATTATCATTGCTAGAATCATCTAATCATGAAAACGAATCACATACACATGGGTGTTGTATAATGTGGTCCTTAGCAACATGTGTATTATCTTCATGAGATCAGTTGTATCTCGGTGTAAGAATCCATGATGAGTAGGTCTGTAAACAACCCACATTCCCTCAAAGAAGGGGAGGGGTTGCCAAGGGTCCGCAGACCCTCACCTGAGTATCTAGCCACTCCTACTAGATATATGTATGCAATTTTGTCCTTATTGTTGAACATGAGGGTTTTGAAGGGTTTCTGGAGAGTTCTATTGTAGAAAGAAGCTTTTCTCTGTCCTGCCCGGTCCTGCAGCCACTTATAAAATAATTACTCAGAGGCTTATATTAATTATGAATGTTTGGCTGATGGCTCAAGTTTATTTCTAACTATTTCTTACAACTTAAATTAGCATATTTCTACTCATCTATATTTTGCCAGGTGGCCGTGGCATCACTGGTTTGCTGGCATCTTGCTTCTTGGGCAACCAGATGACATCTCCTCGACTCCATCCTTCTTCTTCCCTATGTCTGCTTGGATTTCCTGCCTGGCTTTTATCCTGCCTTGCCATAGGCCAAAGCAGCTTCATCTATTAACCAATGGGAGCAACTCATATTCACAGCATATAGAAAGACATCCCACCTCAGTCTATAGCATAAAGGATGAGGAAATTAACTAAAATGGCCTTCATCCATGTGGTCATGACAAAGCCATCATCCATGCTGGTTATGCCTGTCAAGTATGGCAGCTTTGAGTTCACCCACATTCCTGGAAGTGCTTTGTGTAAAAATTTTTGGCTAGTAATAAATGGGAACCTGTTATAAATTTTTGATCCACCTTTCTACCACATGTCTACCTCTACAATTCATTCTACAGCCTTCCAGATAATAAGTATGTGAAATGTGTAAAGTGCAACATGTGAGGATCTTTGCAAGAGAATTAGTCTTCTTCATTTGCTGGAAGAACTGGAATTAAAAGCAAGAAGGCATTTGTGTATGATCTCATCTCCTATAACATCAGAGCAGATGGTTCTAATGCCTATCCCTAGGAACTGCCATAAACCTTAAGTTCCCATCAGCTATGTACAACAGTAGGTGAGTGGTGCTCACAGGCCTAGAGCGTATCTTGTGCTTATGCTTATGCTTGCCCAGTTTCTAGAGCAGTATTTCTCAACCTGTGGGTCAGGACCCCTTTGGGGTTGAACAACCCTTTCACAGGGACTGCCTAAGACCATCGGGAAACACAGATATTTATTACAATTCATAACAGTTAAAAAAAAGTTCAGTTATGAAATAGCAACAAATTTTTATGGTTGTGGGATCACCACAACATGAGGTCACAGCATTAGGAAGATTGAGAACTACTGTTCTAGAGAATGATGGTTTCCACCTTTGTCTAGCTTCTATGAGGCAATTATATAGAGTTTAAGTCACAAAGGCATCGGAAGTTGGTGACGGAATTCTGGCTTAGGAGACATTAGACAAGGAGAGGTGAGGATTCAGAGCAAGAAACAAATAATGCACATATTTGAACTTGAACTTGAACTTGGTATTTATTCTGATTGATCCATGTCTTTGATGTTCTGTTTGTTTGTTTATTTATTTATTTATTTATTTATTTATTTATTTATTTTGGTTTTTCGAGACAGGGTTTCTCTGTGTAGCTTTGTGCCTTTCCTGGAACTCACTTGGTAGCCCAGGCTGGCCTTGAACTCACAGAGATCCGCCTGGCTTGCTTCCTGAGTGCTGGGATTAAAGGCGTGCGCCACCACCGCCCGGCAATGTTCTGTTTAAATAATGCTTGACTATACAAAATTTACAGAAAGGAGTTTCCACACTTGCTAGAATTATAGAAGGTAGAATTGTTTATGATACAAAATTTCTTTTAAGAAACTTATGTGATTAGAAAAACCCTTTGCAACTCAATCCATTTCGCTGAATATGTCATGATTTCATCTTTTGTGGCTGAATAAAATTCCATTCTGTTTATTTCCACATTTTCATTATCCATTCGTCTGTTGATGGACATCTAGGCTAGTCCACATCTTAGGTATTGTGAATAGTTCAGCAAGAAATATTGATGTGCAATATCTCTGTAGTAGGAATTAGAGTCATTCAGGTATACAGTCAGGATTGATATAACTGGATCATATGGAAATTATTATGTTAAGGGAATGTGCCAAACTCAAAAAGACAAACACCATATGTCTCTCTCATATGTGGATCCTAGATTTTATGTTTTAAATTTCATATGCATATATGTGTTGTGGGGTATGATCATAAATTCAAAGTGAAGACCATGAGCACGAGGGGAGAGGTGCTATTAGGGAAGAGATGTGTAGGAGAAAATGAGTAATATAGTCCCTTTGACGTGAAAGCAAAAGAAGTCCTAATGATGTGAAGAATCCACCTAGCAAGAGGCAGATAGGGAAGTGGCAGAAAAGAATATCACAAGAAATTTAGGGTATGTATGAAAATGCCATAATGAAACTCATTAGCTTGCATGGTGATTTTTTCAAAAGCTAATTAATAATTTGAAAAATAGAACAAAAAACTTCATAAGAACAACATGATAAAATAGTAAATGATGATCAGTAGCTCCCATCTAAGTGGGGAAGGTCTGCTTAGGAGCCAAGCTGAGCTGTGACCTCAGATGGACAGCCTTAGGAAATCTCCACTATTAATCCTTCAAGAATACCCTTTTTAAAGCATCACTAGTCTTGGTCTGCCTAAGGTGCCCAAATAATTCACTCCAGATGTACATATCATATCAACAGTCAGCTCTTCATAACAAGAAAACCGATGAGACCTTCTGTTGCGATTCTAGTGTGTCTACAGAGAAAACTAGCATTAAGACAAAGTCTCTGAACCTTAGTAACCAAATGGTCATCCAGAAGCATCCCAGAATTGACTGCTTTCTCTCTTGTCACTGGTGCTTAGTACATGCTAGAAAAATGTTCTAGCGCTGGAATGCTTCAGCTCTCTTGAGTTATTCCCAGCCTTCTCATCTTGTTTATACATTAACACATTAAGTACGTTATACTGAGGTAACATATTAGTAAACTGATTGTTTCCAAGAACTTTAAATATAAAATGTTTAGCCCAAAACAAAGAAAGCTCCAGTGGCTTCTTTAATATGAAGCATTGGAAAAATAATAGTCAAAAGCACGAAGTGTGTTTATTTAAACGACCATCATATGCCAAAAGGTTTTTAAAGTGTTCAGATGATCCCATTAAGAACTAAGCAGCAAGTAATTATCATGATTCACCAGTTTGACCCACTTAAGCTTTAAGATGTTTCCAGTGGCAAGTATTTTGAGTACTGTCTATTATGTTACTAAGATGATTGTATGTATTAGTAACAGCATGCATTCCCTCTATTATCATAATTTTTCTCTCATATCCCTAAGTATCTAGAGATCTAAATACTGATGGATGGGGCTGATAATAGCCAGATATTTTATGTATTAGCATTTCATTTGAAACATAATAAGAGGCTACTGAAGCAGTAAAGATAAGTAGCAAGAGAAAAAACAGCATCCACCTGGTCTCTTTCTAGTTTACACATACTCCTCCAAGGTGATTATTCCTCACTTTTATAGTTACTGCAACCCTACCACCCTAGGTTCAAATAATCCTGTTTGGGGATAATTAGTACAAGGCACATTCTATGGGCTTTCCCAGTCATCCATTTTCCAGTCATTACACTGTGAAGTGATAAATGTGGGCTAGCTATAAGCCCCCCAAATTGCATGGATAGGTTGGATGTATTGTCCCGCTACAGAATTCCCTGATGCCTAGACTTTATTTTTCCACAATGAACTGGTTTGTTAGTAAATACATATGTGAGGATGTATATACAAAGTAACAGAATAGTATTATTTAATATGCATAAATCTTCACTAGAGTCCCAGAAATTTAACAAAAAATACAGACCTATTCTATAAAATATAAAACTATATATTTGGAAAACTGAATTTAGAACTTTAAGAAGTATATTAAATCATATTATTGAGTTTTAGAAATTTAACTTTTTTATTTTTTATTCTTGAGGTTATAAGCTAGGTACAGTATCTCTCCCTTTCCTCCCTTCAAACCATATATCTCTCCTTCTCTCCTTTCTCTTTTTAAATTTTTTTTTTTTGGTTTTTCGAGACAGGGTTTCTCTGTGTAGCTTTGTGCCTTTCCTGGAACTCACTTGGTAGCCCAGACTGGCCTCGAACTCACAGAGATCCGCCTGGCTCTGCCTCCCGAGTGCTGGGATTAAAGGCATGCGCCACCACCACCCGGCTCTCTTTTTAAATTTCATGACTTTTCTTTTTATTAATTGTTAGTACATGCAGAAGCTACACCCATAAAATCTTACCAAGATGACAGGCTCAACATGAGCAGAACAGGGTCAACAACAGTAGACATGCAAAAGCAACAGGAGAAAGCCCAAAAGGCTTCAACCCTACACAAAGAACTACAGGCAGCTAAAGAGGCTGGAAGTGAGATAAATAGTCATCTCCAGGGAAAAAAAGCACACCAGGTTGTTATTCAGTACCAAATGGTCAGCCTTGAAAACGCACATATGTTTGACATTGCACAGACTGTACAGGTTATATTTAGGAATGTATATGTATGTGTTTACAAATACATCCATGAAATTTGGCTTATTTTGAGAGATCTTTCCAGAAAGTTTTATACCAAAATTATTTACTAGATTGTGTTCAATAAAAAGTATATTCTGTCATGTATAATAAAGTAAAACCACCCCATAATAAATTATCCAATACATCCCCCTTAACCAAGCCACAAAGCATGTGTGTGTGTGTGTGTGTGTGTGTGGTGTGTGTGTGTGTGCTTGTATGTAGGCAGGTGTAGGTGCATATGCATGCATGTGCATACAGAAACTGGAAAACAAACCCAACTGTTACTACCCCTCAATTATAGATTCCACACTGTTTTATGAGACAAGGTCTCTCACTTCCCTAGAATCAGATAGGCTGGATGATTAGAGAGCCCCCGAGACCAGCCTATCGATGCTTCTGCACTGGTGGGATTCTAAGCATACATAGCTCTGCCCAACTATTTTTACACAACTCTGAAAATGAAACTCAGGTTCTCGGGCTCCTTATAGCAAGTAATTTCCTGAATGAGCCACCTCCCCAAACAGGACAAGGAGTATGTGGATTATAATAAAGCCCTGGGGGGAAAAAAGATTTTTTCACTTTATATGGTTGGTGGGATTATAGGTATAAAAGAACATAAACATCAAAGGGGAAGGGTGAAACATTGCAATTTGTAATATTTGCAAATGGCATTCATAACGTACATCTATAGCAAAATTTCATATGGTTCATAGTGCTAAGGATATGGCATTTTGTGTCCTAAAGCTTATTTACTCTGCTGTATGTAACAATAACCATCGGGTTTTTCTAATCCTTTAGAGCATAATCATACAGTCTTAAATTGTAAGAATCAAAATTTGGGGATGATTTTAGCCCCCAAAAACATATCATCTGTGTTTCTAATAACATAAATAGATACTCAGAAGGTTTATTACCTGACTAAAATGTATGTTTAAAAAGAAAACCTCACAGTAAAAGTGAAAGACTCATCAATGGTAAGAAATATTTCAAACATGGACGATGCTGATAATGGAGCACGGTAAGTGTGGGCAGGGCTAAGCAATGTATGTGAAGTGCCTTGTGACTTCTGGATTTTGCTGTGAACCAAATACCACAATAGAAATATTTTTAAAATGAGGAAGGTAAGAAAATAGTATACCTTGAGGCAGATACATGTGGATGAGGTAAACTGAGATTATAATAATAAGCTAAAACCAGTGAAATGCTGTAGGAACTGCAACACAGGAATTCTTTCCAGCATCTAACAAAAATGAATGCCAGTCTACTATGAATAATACCAGTTTAGAACTCGAGCCTCCCCTCAATTTAAATTCAGCTATATATAAGATCACTATCAACTATATTTGAACTTACAACCAATTGCAACGCCATTCTGAACATCAAGAAAAACAAACAAAAAGGGGAAAAGCAATCTATGGGGGACTCAGACAGGCTCTCGGTGATAATTTAACAAAATTAAGTGATTAAGCACATATTGATTGTGAAACTTTAAAGTCTTAGAAATGACTGTGATAATTATTTGAAATCAAAACTCAATTTGTAGAGAAGAGTAGACGTATTGAAAGGACAATTTAATAAAGTGGGAGATCTATACACACTTGAATCACAGATGAAGATGGCACAGAACTGAGCAGACACTAGAATTCAGAAGAAATCTAAAACCTCCTTAATGAAACTCCAAAGGAAATGCACCATCTACTTGGAGATGGTTTTTGTGCAGCACAGAGACAGAAGATCAAGTTTCATTCTTCTCTGGGTAGATCCGGTTTTCCCAGAAACATTTGTTAAAGATGGTGTATTTTTGGCATCATAGCCTAATATTGGGTATCTGAAATTGGATGGATTTGTACCCGGTTCCTCTGTTCCATTGATCTTCATATTTGTTAGTGTGCCAATATCATGCTGTTTTTATTCCTATGGATCTAGTGTATAACTGGAAGTCAAATATGGGGACAGTTCAGGCTGTCCTTGTTTTTGCCCAGGATGGCTTTGGCTGTCCAGAATCTCTTGCATTTCTATTTGGAATTTTAAAATTCATTTTTCTGTGTGTGGGAAGAATGGTACTGAGATTTTAATTGGCAAAATTAGGATCTGTACATGTTAGATAAAAGATAAAGACCAAATTGTCTGGAGTTGAATAAACACTGCAATCCACAAACTTTCATCCAGTGTATAACAAGTACAATAAATACAATGAGATCTACAGATAAACACTTTGAGGTGACACTACAAAAGTATTAAAGATAGTTTACTCTCAATATTTCAAAGAGAAAGAAAAAAAACTACAAATGAATTCCCAGAACTTTCTTATACCACTGGTATGAGTTAGAAAACAAGTTATATAATTAAAGTGATAAAAGATAAAAAGCATTCAGAAATGTGTAATGGGCAGAGCCAATTTTGAGTAGGAATGAAGTAAAACCATTTGCACATTTAAAATTACATGGTGATTTGGGCATTTATAGATCTTCATTAAAAGAATGTGTCTCTAAAATAAATTCTATATTGCAAGAAGGATTGGATGGACCCAAATTGGTACACATGAGATAAATCTGAACATGTCTTTTCCTAGAAAGCAATAACAATGGTATCCCCTGGGCTTCAGCAGTCTTGGTTAACCCCACCATTCCAGTTTCAGCTACAGCATTTGCAGCCCTTCTCATGGGCCAGCTGTATTTGATGCCTGTCACTTTCTTGACAGGTGTCCCATAGTCAAGCATGGCTAACATACTGGCATCCCCATTGCACCTTGGGTTTCACCTTAAGAGCTGCATACAATGGCCTCCTTGAAGGGAATATGACCGTCCCACACATTACCCAGCTTCACTGGATTTCCTAAATTTCAGAATATTTTAAATCTATTTTAAGTGTTTTTCTTGTTTGACATGTTTAATGAATTTTAATCATCTTCACTTCTACTGTATATTTATGAAAAATTTTTGTTTGACAATTTTGAGCAAGTGAATTTTAGTCATTATATCTCCTATTCCTGCTTCTACTGAAACCTTTCCTCCCAGAGTATCTCTCTCCTACTTGCATATCTTCTGTCTGTGTGTGTTGAAGTGAGTTAGTTGAGTTAGACATGCTTGCCCAAGCACGAACAGAAGAACATTTACTGGAACAAGGTAAACTTATCAGTGGCTCCACCACTAAAAAAATGACCTTCCATCCTCCAACAAACTTTAACTCCCAAATGTCCCTCTGGCAGTAATAGATACTCATGGCTCCTGCCTTGTCTTTGATGAAATGCTCTTGGGTTCAGTCTTATGAAAGTCTTGTGCAAATAACCATGGCTACAATGGTTTGATGAGGTCAATGACTGTGCCATGTCCAAAGGACATCTTTTTGTTGCACATCTCCTGATACCCTGGCTCTTACATCCTTTCCATTCCCTCTTTTGTGGGTTTCTTTGAGCGTTAGAGTTGGCGATATATAGCTGGCCTACTTAGGGTTCAATATTCTATCAGCACATCTTTTCATCATTTTGGCCAGATGTGGGTTTCTACGTTAACCTTTTCAAAATGGAGTAAGAAGCTCCTCTAATAGAGGCTTTATACAACACTAAATGATGTGTATAAACACAATAGCAGTAGTTATTCCCTAGACACTGGGACCTTAACAAATGTGGACTGTTGACTAGGTTTTTAAAACAGGCATGAGTAAAACCCTATAAAATGTGTCTCAGATACAATCAGAAAGTAGTTAGTTAATTTCAAGAGAGCCATGCCACTGTTACACTAGAGGGTACATCTTGTCTGACAGGTCTTCACTATAGCAGAATTCATATGGGTATGAATGGGTATGACTGTTGATAGCTTTCTCCTCCAGCAACCATTACAATATCTTCTGGCTCTATGAAAGAAAGCTACCTAGGAGGATGAACTTCCAACTTGCTTTATGTCCTGTGACCAAAATTTTATGTCTTCAGCAATAATATCTTAGAATCAAGTTCTAGGTACAATCATGAACAATAGCAATAACAAGTATTGTTTTGAGTATTTCTGGAACCTTGCTAACCAACAATATATAGGGAGATAACCCACATCTAGTGCTAGATTAACTTCATAACCTCCGGCTTCTGGAGAAACGTAATTTATTCATGGGGAGAATTTCTGTTCAAATTCATTTTTTCAGGTTAATTTTTAATAAGGTTATAAAGCTGTATGTTTCCACGTGACTTTTTCATACATCCTTAGTTTGATGTACACTTCTTTCTCCCTTCTGGATCCTTCCACAATCCTTGCTCAGAAATTTCCACCACAGGTGTTACTATCCACTATCATGTCTGATGTGTTCTACTATTACCCATTCCTTAAGGCCACTTCCACTACTTAATGGCTGAATTGATGGGTATCTCTCTTTTAAAGTATCATCTTTATGGAATATGCCCAGGAATAGAATATCTGAGTCATACAATAACCCTACTTTTAGCTTGTTGAGGAAGCTCCATGCTGATTCCATCATGACTGCATACAGTAAATTATAGTTGGTTATTTTTTTTACTCTTTACTCTTTGAGGGCCTACCATCCAGCTCCCAAATAAGTCACATATGGAGTCTTATTATTACTTATAAATGCTTGGCCTTAGGTTGGTTTATTTCTAGCCAGCTTTTCTTAAATTGTCCCTTCTACATTTTGCCTCTGGGCTTTTAGCTTTCTCTATTCTGTCTACCTTTTTTTTTTATGGGTGCAGTAAACTTTATTGATGGTGTTCAAGAGAGTAGGGCTCCCTAAGCCCCTCCTGTTGTTCTGGGGGTCTGGGATGGAAACTGAGGGAGATGCTCAGTATCAGGGGCTGAGATGGGACAGGAACTGTTCAGCAGCCGAGGGTCTCTCTTGCTGTCCTTGCTGGGGTGGGTGGTCCAGGTTGGGCTTCTTACTCCTTGGAGGCCATGTAGGCCATGAGGTCCACCACCCTGTTGCTGTAGCCAAATTCATTGTCGTACCAGGAAATGAGCTTCACAAAGTTGTCATTGAGAGCAATGCCAGCCCCAGCATCGAAGGTGGAAGAGTGGGGGTCACTGTTGAAGTTGCAGGAGACAACCTGATCCTCAGTGTAGCCCAGGATGCCCTTTAGTGGGCCCTCGGATGCCTGCTTCACCACTTTCTTGATGTCGTCATACTTGGCAGGTTTCTGCAGGTGGCATGTCAGATCCACGACGGACACATTGGGGGTAGAAACACGGAAGGCCATGCCCGTGAGCTTCCTGTTCAGCTCTGGGATGACCTTGCCCACAGCCTTGGCGGCACCGGTGGATGCAGGGATGATGTTCTGGGCAGCCCCACGGCCATCACGCCACAGCTTCCCAGAGGGGCCATCCACGGTCTTCTGGGTGGCAGTGATGGCATGGACTGTGGTCATGAGTCCTTCCACAATGCCAAAGTTGTCATGGATGACCTTGGCCAGGGGGGCTAAGCAGTTGGTGGTGCAGGAA
Source organism: Peromyscus leucopus (assembly GCF_004664715.2). Classification (NCBI taxonomy): domain Eukaryota; kingdom Metazoa; phylum Chordata; class Mammalia; order Rodentia; family Cricetidae; genus Peromyscus; species Peromyscus leucopus. The sequence continues at coordinate 59,856,414 of NC_051075.1, read as the reverse complement.
GCATTGCTGATAATCTTGAGTGAATTGTCATACTTCTCATGGTTGACACCCATCACAAACATGGGGGCGTCAGCAGAAGGGGCGGAGATGATGACCCTTTTGGCCCCGCCCTTCAAGTGGGCCCCAGCCTTCTCCATGGTGGTGAAGACACCAGTGGACTCCACAACATACTCGGCACCAGCGTCACCCCACTTGATGTTGGCGGGATCTCGTTCCTGAAAGATGGTGATGGCCTTCCCATTGATGACCAGCTTCCCGTTCTCAGCCTGGACTGTGCAGTTGAACTTGCCATGGGTGGAGTCATACTGGAACATGTAGACCATGTAGTTGAGGTCAATGAAGGGATCATTGATGGCAACAATATCAACTTTGCCAGACTGGAAGGCAGCCCTGGCAACCAGGCGTCCAATTCGGCCAAATCCGTTCACTCCGACCTTCACCATCGTGTCTCAGGAACGAGGCTGGCACTGCACAGAAAGATGCGGCTGTCTCTGGAACAGGGAGGAGCAGAGAGCCCTGTGTACCTTTCTTTACTTCATACTCTTTGACTGGTGGTGTTGCTGGGTGGCTGGCCCTTTGCAGCTTCATCCTTTTCTTGCTCCTCAATCTTGATCTCTCTAATGTTCTTCTCCTTCTATTTATTCTCTCTGCCCACCAGCCCCTGTTTCTCTCTCCTGCCTCACTGTTGACCATTCAGCTCTTTATTAGACCAGTTGGGGGTATTAAACAGGCAAACTAACACAGCTTCACAGAGTTAAACAATCACAACATAAAAGAATGCACACATCTTTGCATCATTAAAACGATTGTTCCACAGCATAAACAAATGTAATGCATTTTAAATAATATTCCACAACAGTGAATAAGTGTTCCCTTTTTCATACACTTGTCAGAATTTATAGTCATTTGTTTCCTCAATAATAGCCATTTTAATTGGGGGAGAATGAAATAACAATGTTGTTTTACCTTATATTTCCCTGATGGCTAGGAATTTGAACATTTTTAAAGTATTAGTTAACCATTTGTGTTTCTCCATTTGATTTTTTTTTTTTTTAGTTTCACAGACCATTTTAAATGGGGTTGATTTTTGATTTGTTATTTAGTTTAAGCTTTTTGCACATTCTAAACACTAATCCTCTGCCAGATGTAGAGTTGGATAAGATTTTTCTCCCATTCTGCAGGCTGACTCTTCACTTGACTAACAGTTTTCTTTGCATTACAAGAAGTTTGTAATTTCAAGTGCAAAACTCCAACTTGTTTATTATTAACCATATTCCCTAAACTACCAGAGTCATATTCAGAAAGTCCTTTTCTGTATCTATATCTTGAAGTGTATTCCAGAAATTTCAGTTTTAGATGCCATGTCAAGGTCTGTGACCCATTTGGAATTGATTTTTGTACATGGTGAAAAATAAGGAACAAATTTATTTTCACACACACACACACACACACACACACACACACACACACACACGATTAATAATCTTGAGAGGAAACAAGTTGTTTTGGATTTTTGTGTTTCTTTCAATTTTGCCCATGCAGGTCTAAATCTTTGTTGTTGTTGAATGCAGGTCACCTTTTCAGTTTTAGTGGAGATGTTTGAATGGATGTAGTAGGGTTGGGGTTATATTTTCCTCTTTTAGCTCTTGTTCAGAGCAGTAGGATCTATCCCAAAAACTTCACTGTGTTCTTTGGGAGAAGAATTAAGCTTAATGAGACAGGAGTAAGGGTGAATAGACACACAGGTGGCCTGATACCATGACACTGGGAATTACATAAAGATAAAAGCTGCGGTGGTTGGAACAAGCTCTGGGTGTAGTAGACTGGATTCCCAGATGATTCTCTGAACTCCTAGAGCAAACAAGGGTAGAGGCCAAGATCTCCATGTCTTCTTAAACCTCAAATTGCAGCTGGATGCTGAGGTGAAGTATGTGCACAATTCCTACTTCAAATGGCAAACCTGAACTGGGCTGAAGTATGAGAAAGTTCCCTAATGTTACACGGAAACATGGAATTGGAACTGAAGTTCAAGCAGAGTCACTAGCCTTGAGTGGTGAACCAGAGCTGGGGTCCAACCCTTGTTTTCCAAAGATCTACAAAATCAATAGCATGTGTTCTAAAGACTGTTCATGTTTTTCTTACAGTTTAAGTGAAGTCACAATTGTAGTTAAAAAGGAAAAAATAAATAAAACAATTAATCATTTCCACCTTATCAAACTTGCTCTTCAACCAAGGATATTAGAAAATATCAGTCCATTAACAGACTGTGCATATTAGTTTTACATTGCATTACTATTTTATACCACCACTATAAATGTATATTATTTAAGTTGTATTAAAATTTTTAATGAAATACAAAAGCAGGTTTACTCTCCATAAATGGTCACAATTACCATTTCTCAGGTCTACTTTCTCTTTTTTTTTCAAGTCGGAGTTTCTCTGTGTAAAAGCGCTGGCTATCTTGGAACTCACTTTGTAGACCAGACTGGCCTTGAACTCACAGGGATCTGCCTGCCTCTGCCTCCAGAGTTCCGGAATTAAAGGTGTGTGCCACCACCACCCAGCCTCAGGTCTAATTTCTACAGTTGCTTGCTGTCAGCACGATATTGTAGGAGACAGACATTACATCTTCTCATTGCCTTTACAGAAGATTCTAGGATCTGGAGGCAGTATGGACCAAATGATTCTGAATATTCCTCTTTTTCCATAGAATGTACATTTACAGACAGAGAATGTAAGTGATGTTCGGAAAATCAGACTGAGGCACAGGGATTGCCTTTCTGATGACAGCACTTATCATCTTTGTTTAGACATGGTTTGAGCAGTTTTCTGCCTGTGGTTGCCTGAAAGTCAACATGTTATGAAAATGAGTTATAGTCTATTTACACATCAGTTTGGTTCTCGATATGCAGGAAAACTTTGAAAGTACTATTAAAATAAGCCAGAGTAAAGAATTCAGTAAAGACAAAACCAGAAACAAGATCTCCTCCTGCACTGAATTATAAATGAAGTAGACCCTCACACCAAGATCTGGACTGTGAAAAGTCAGAATACTGGTGAAGTAGTCAAGTAGTGTGATAGAGCTAAGGTAATTATAGAACTAACATCCTGTTGGAACTATACCAAAGGTCACTTCATCACTGGTCTCTAGTTATACTTGGATGAATTGTTCTATCTTGTTTGAAGTGGGTTTCTGGTGTTTACTTGAAATCTTTCTGACAATTGACTGTGGCTTCTCTGTTACACCTGTCACAAGTTAATCTACTCCCACTTTTTCCTGTGTATTTTACTGCTGACTCTGATTTAATATTTGCTACAAACTGGAAGTCCCAGCAGGGGACTAGTCAAAAATGAAAATTAACGTTGACCTTACACCATACTTATAGGATTATGGGAGAAAGCCTGAGAGTCCCTTTGTAATATGCCCATGAAATAGTTTGTGAGCCTTATAATAGCCAATTTTCTCACTATTTAGACCTAATTTCTGCACACTTCATATATATGCTCAAGGAGGCTGAACTTCTGGACATTTAATTCCTAAGTAAATGGAAAGTAATTGTACCTATTGATCCCTGCAGAAGTTCATGGATATGTGTGGTCTTGGAAAGCTTTCTTCCTGCCAGAATGAGGAATGTAGAATAGATAGAGTGGATTATACCTTAAATGGTAGGCATTATTCTTTCTTGGCACTTATTTGTTATTCATTGAACTCATTAAGGAGTCTGATACTTAAAACATTTGCTATAGAAAAATGTGAAGTTCACAATATATTACTGGTTTTGATGATGTGCTATTTCTTTAAGGAATCATGTATTATGCCAGAATACTATTTTAATGAATTTACAAGAATAGAAAAAATAAAAACAAAAACGAATGTGGCTGGGACATAATTTATCATAACATTTGTCATTTCTTGGCTAAAACAGTGCAATATACATATGCAGTTCTTTAGCTTCTCTTTCAGTTGACCAAGAAGTTAGATACACAGATGGTGACATAGTCCCAAGACAGTGAAACCGGTTCCCCCTGCAGGCATCCATGTAAAGCTTTCTCATCCTTACATCATAATTGCAAAGCAATTCTCCATCTTATTAGACCATTAAAATTTGAAATTTATTTTCTCTGCATTAGAACAGATTACCCTTATTAATACAAGCATGCCTATAAGAAGTAATTATTAAATTTATATTGTTTAATTAGCTTTTAATTAAATCAGCCCTAATACCTTCCTATCTATCATTTTAAGCTCGACTCTTCTTAAATGAGACTGTAAATGGGGCCAGTGTGTTTGTTTTTCTGCTTCCCTCAGCACAGATATAATGAGTTCTTTGACCCAGATGAGAGGATTCCTTGGAAGGTTTTGCCAGAGGTTTACTTTGTTTGGGAGTTGTTTTGTTGGATCTGTTGTTGGTTGGGTGTTTTGGTTTGGTTTGTACTTGTTGATGTAGAAGTTATTGTTGTTCTTTAGGGGTTATTTCGGGTTTTGTCAGGGTTTGCTGTCACTGTTACAGTTGTTGTTTGGGGTGTTTTGTTTGGGTTTGCACATAAAATTGTTGCATAAACTAACCAAATGCTTCGTGGGTCCTAAAGATCAGTTTGGCTTCCTCTCATATCTGAGTGATTGGGTGCCATATTTTTAACTTTTCAAGTGCAGTTTTAATCTCACAACTGTTGAGAAAATAAGTCTTAAGAAAAAGAGCATTAAATAATTCATTTCTTGCAGTAAGTATATGGATAGTCCACACATACCAATGGAGTAAATTATCATATTAATTCGTAGCCATTAGAAGATTTATAACCACTCATCCTCCCATTGTTGCTCATCCCAACTATTTCTCACTAACAGCCAGATAGTTTGCTAACTTATCTCATCGCAGCCCAGATCTCAAGTTCTGGAAATACATGTAAACACCAAGTTTGCCACAATATACTTGAAGACAATGGTACCAGATACCGTTGAGTTGCTATGGTGGAAGCCACTTGGTCACAGTCAGCATTTGAAGGAATAGGTGCACCAGGCTATGTTAGATACTTTCTTGTAAAGCTTTCCATTTTTAATAAGTTGCCAAGACAACATGAAAACAGTAGCAGTGACTGCCCTGTACCGCTGTAGAATGGGTGACTCATTCAAGTCCTTACTTACTCTTGAATTTGAACTGAATTCTTAGTAGAACCCTGGTTCTGTTCATGCTAGCAGATTTCTGCTATAATTTTCTGTTTCTAAACTTTTTATATGTTCCAGATGCTTGGCCTGGAGTCAGACTCTTTCCAAGTGAGCTCTCAGACTAGAAACATATCTTTTAAGAACCAACACTATGTGCCATCTAACCGGGAGCCTGTGACTTTTCTCATGCCTTTTCATTACCCTTGGCTTCCTGAGATAGATGCTATTTTCCCCAGCAGCTTTGCCAAGCAGCTTATAACTTTCTGTAACCCCAGTTACAGGTTATCTGATGCCCAGTTCTTCTCCTTGAGCGTCTTCACTCATGTGCACATATCAGCATAGACACATATACATACATACATACATAATTAAAAATAAAATAGATCTTTTTAAAAGGATTACATAAATTTTAACACCTCTTTCATGTTTAAACTATGCAAAGGGAAACTACCCATTACATTTAATTCTAGATATCTCAAGATTCTTTTCCCAAGTTTTTCAACTACCTTAAAAACCATTAAGTAATACCTATTTATCTTTCTCCAATAATGTAATAGGTGTCGAAACAGAAACCCGAGAGAGGAAGAGCAATGAATAATCTCTAGTTTTGATCTTTAGTTCCTTGGTATAAAATAGTCCAAGAATATAAAACGAAGGAAGACAATGTCAGACAAGGAAGTCCCGAGAAAATGGATCATCAGCAGAGGAGAGATATCAAAATAAGGTTTATTACAGAGGGACGCTGAGCAAACTGGTAGGACTTTGAGGTGGAGGAAGTGGTAAGTAGGAACACAGATGATTTTCCAAAGAACAACACCGGGAAAACATGATAAAATGGTGTACATGTTTGCACACATCTTAGAGAAAAGCCAACTGTTACACCTATTAAAATTTTCATTTTCAGGTAGAGCAAATGAATTAATTTCTTAAGTGGTGACTCATACACTGTGCTGGACTTCGGAGATGTTCAACAATGAACTTTGACTCTGCCAATGTCATTTGACTCTCTAACACAGAGACCAGGCCTCAATTTCCTCATCTGTGACAACTATTAAGCTTGATGGGGTGGTGATAAGGACTTCGTGACACGGAGCTCAGGAAGCCTTAGCTCAATATCCGACACAAGGTGCTCAGCCATAATCAACTATCATTAGACATAAGGAGAGAATCCTATATTCCAATTACTTGAGACTGTGTTGCCCTTGGCTTGGATTTGTCAGATAAAAATATATCAATACTGGCCAGATGTGCTCCATTGCTAGTCATATAAAGTTACAGGCCATAAAGAACATGGTTGCCGAAGGAATTTCCAGGAACTAAAGTGACATCTAATGTAGGGATTAAAAACAGTTTTAAAATGAGAGTCAGAGAGCTAGGTAGCTTCTAAAATGAGTAATTGACAAAAAGAAATCTCCTTTTGTGTGTGGTCATTATTCTGCCTGTCAAGCAGTAGAGGGCTGCTCAATTTGATTTAGTTTTCAATACCACAGACAAAAAATCATCAATAGTCCTTGTTAGTTTTTATAAGTTAAGCACGGAGAACATTTGATCTTATCTCTCAATACTCTTTCTCATGTTTATCCTTTACAGATTGAGACAGAGTGGACAGCTTTTAAAGAGTCTTTTCCAGGCAACAGGAAACTTCAACACAAAACTAATTGGTAATTTCAATGATCTCAAAAACACTTAGACATGTACATGGAAAAATGTTTCATTATATGGCATTCTAATTAAGGCAGTGATTTACATGCTAATGACCAGATGGATAAACAAGGAACTTTAAAAACCCTTGTGCTGCATTTTAAATGCTGCAAAGCTATATATATTTAAAATTCCAGCATTAGTCAATGCAGTTTCAAGCTCACTTAGAGTAAGGTGAAGGAAAGACAACACAAATAGGTAAGTAATGTCTTGTATAATTAAAGGTTATGGCTCTGCCAAAGTGGAATTATTGTTTGTTTGTTTGTTTGTTTGTTTGTTTATTGGGAGAGGGCTTTTCTGTGTAACAGTCCTGGGTGTCCTGGACCTTGCTTTATAAACCAGGGTGGCCTCGAACTCACAGAATCTGCCTGCCACTGCGTCTGAATGCTAGGATTAAAGGTGTGCACTACCACTGCCCAGCGGAAAGTGGAATTTTTGAAGAGGTAAGATAAAAGATTTCCATGGAGCTCTGTTTTAGACAGAGATTTTTTTGTTTTGTGTGTTTTCCTTTCTGTGTTTTTGTTGTTGTATTATTTTACTATTACATAATTTGTAAGGTAATCAACTTACATAGTTTTATTTAGCTCACTGTTTTAGAGATTCTGACCCATGATCAACTATCCCCATTATTATTAGAGAAAGTAAGGTTAAAAACATGTGACCCCATGCCCAGCAAGCAAAACAGAGTGAGATGAAAGTTCACAGTTCTCTAATCTCTAATCAGCTTTGAGTGTACGCTAACAATGACCTAGTAAGTTGGCACCCAAACCCACCTCTTCTAGGTCCTACCTCATCCCACTAACACCAGTCTGGGGACCAAGCCTCTGGACCACTTGGAGACCTTGAGGTCTTAACTGCAGCTCTGAGGGTGTCATGGTTTCTAAGATACAATTTTGTTTCATTCCCTCCCCCATTGCCTTAAACCTCAAAATGCACATTCCCAACTCTTTACCATATCAGCTGCAAGATACAAACAGTAACAATGAGTCAATCAATGGGTAAGATACTAAATGAGGCTCATTTGAACACCATCTAAAACATGCAAGAGAAACATTTGGTCTTATTTCATATTTCTAATTTTAACTGCAGTGGAGAAAATGAACAAAAGTGAAAAACTTCTTAAAACTACTTATTTTCTCAAATCTGACTTTATTCTAGCATATGTTACTTCTAAGAAACAATATTCATTTTCCAAATAGATAACATCATGCTTTCCTAAAAGAAACTTCATGAGTTTCCCCTAACAACCAAACACAAATCCATTAATGTTTATTTTAGAATTGCTTTATTTTTTAATGGAACAAATAAGAATTGATTTTATTTGAATAATTATTGCATGTAGATTATTTTGTCCTCCATAAATTACCTAAGTCCCAGTAGCAACAGGTGAATGAACATAGTCAAAGTTTTTGATAGAATAAAGTACATTAGCTTTGACATTGAGGGAAAAAGGAAAGATAAAGAAGTAAAGTCATAATAATCAAGTTCCATGGAGTTATATAACTTTTCTTGAAGATTGCAACCCAGGAAATATTAATCCAAATCCATTTAGTGAATAGAACTTCAAAAGAGCAAAATTGGGTGTTTAAAAAAAAGATATGAGCACTTCATGGAGAAAGAAAACTGAGAAATGAGCTGTTTAAATTACTGGAAATGGTACAAATTCTTTAACAGTAACACTCACCAGAGAGCTTTACATTTTTAGCACATTCCCCACTTAAACTTATCTGTTTTCATTAATTCAAAAAATGTTACAAAAGAATTAAAAACACATAATGGAGGTATATTTAACACATCTTTCGTAATGATTGCATTTTTTCTCACTTAGAAAAATATGTTAAAATAAACTCCACAACTTATAAAATTTTAAGAAATACACTAATTGCTTTTTTCCCTTTTCCCACTATTCATCACTTTCTGTTCTACCTGTGTATGTGTGTGTCCCTGTCTATGTCCCTTTCTTGCTCGTGTGTGTGCATGTGTGTGTGTGTGTGTGTGTGTGTGTGTCTGTGTCTGTGTGTGTGTCTATGTGTGTATGTGTGTGTGTGTCTATGTGTGTATATGTGTGTGTGTGTCCTCTTCATTTGAAAAAATTTAAAGTAGAATTTTCTCACATATTAAGTATATTCTTGAGAAAACTAGGTATTTTGAAAGCTTTAGTGGTCAACAGCAGCATATAAAAATATTATGAACAAAGATCAATACAAAATAGAATCCCTAAGCTATATGACTAAACTATTCCAGATAACTTTAAACTGGTGCTTATCTTGTTTCCAAACTTAATTATTATATAGATCTCTTTGTTTGAAAAAACCCAAGTCATAAATTTTATATGTTGAATGTCTCTTAGCAATAATCCTAAATAATATGAACATTCTTCTCCTTTACCAAAATATTTTTTTTATTTCTATGTGTGTATGCACATCTTGCATGTAGGTTGTCACAGTGGCCAGAGAGAGGCTTCAGGTCTTCTGGAACCAGAGTTACAAATAGTTGTGAGCCAAACTCAGGCTCCACTGGGAATAACACTCAGGTCTTCTGCAAAAGCAGCAAGCACTCTTAATCATTGAGCCAGCCCTCCAGCCATCTTTTCTTCATCAATAAAAAATCTTTAATGACTTTTGTTATCTTGTATCGACAAATAATTTTTCTTATGTTGGCATTTCTGTTTTAATTATTTTATACTATATTGGCATGTATAGTTAATTCCTAAGGAACTGTTAACGTTAACTTGCTTTTTGTCCTATTGAATAGCTAGCACTTGCAATAATAAACAGAAAATATTTCAGACACTCAACACATTAAGAAATAGAGCCTTGCTAGAGATTGCTAGGTCTGTGAGTATGAACTGAAATTTATTGTTAACTCCTTTCCCAGAAATAAGAAGTAATTTTCAATAGGAGGTGAATAAATTCTACTTTATAAATTATATAGAATTGGTCCAAGAATAGAATGCATAAAATAATGGAAAACTTCACTAGAATTTCTGCCACTGGCATCTTGTCGATAAAGAGTGGGAGATACTGAAGAGTGACAAACCTTTGGGATAAACTCAATCAAGTATTTTCAATCTCCTTATTAAAAAAATCATAATGATGTTTAATGTGCCAGCTTGCCATTATTTCTATCTAAACTGGCAATGATCTTTTAACTTTATTACTCATCTGAAAGTTGCCTTGTTTGTATTCATATTTGTATGCAATGCTTCATATTAGATTTAAGGAAGGTCATCTTCAGTAATTCTCTTCTGGGCTTCAGTCAGTTGTTAGAAGTCCAGACAGGTGCCTTAAAGCATACGTAATTATCTCAGAGGCTAGAATTCCTCTCCCCTTCTGGCATCAGATGAGTTCCTTAAGCTGAAAATAAACAGAAATGGATTGAAATTACCCAAAAGTATCCTACAAAGAACTAAAGATGCCCAACAGAAGGCAACAACTTGAAAAGTGTTTATTCAGGCAAACCTGTGGATGTTTTTGGTTAAAAAAAACTAATTTGGCATCCTTGCACAATGAATTGTTCCCCTCCTCCCAGCTCAAGGAGCAAAAAGAAAAGTTTTGAAGATCATGTCACAGTTTGCTTTAAAATTAGATGTTCATAACATCCTCTCCAAAAGCATGTAAATCCAAAGGATGTCACTTACAAAATCTTATCAAGCATTTTAAGAAGAAATTATGACATTAACCAAATTTCACAGAAAGAAATTTTCAAACAAAGAAAGTAAATCAATAAGGAAGTGTGTTGAGTTCATTTGTTCAAGCCAATATTATACTTATAAACTAAGCCATACAAAAACTTCACAGGGTTGCTACAAAAATTGTGGATACAAAAATCTTTACCAAAATTTTACCAAATTAAATCCATACATACATAAAAAGAATAATAGATCACAATCAAGAGGACTTTATCTAAGGGGTAGAAACGTGCTTCAGATTTGAACAACAAACAGTATAATTCATCATATCAAAAGGAATTGGACCATCGGTGACTTTTGTTTTAATACATACTTGAACTCTTAATTTTTATGTTTTATGTGATTATGCTTATTTATTATTTTCCAGATGAAAAATCAAAGATTAAGAAGTTCAATTGCTGGTCAAAAATCATATTTTGTTTATGTAAGGAGGGACAAGAATTTTAGATCAGGTCTACTTGACCATAAATCATTTCACTGTTGACCTTCTTTCCCCACCTGTGAGCTGTGATGGTATGAAAAATATATACAGAAACTCTTGATGGTGTGGAGTTCTCTCTAATAAATTTCTTGAATTATCTTCTTTGCCAGTCTCCCTTATTTTATGGAATGAATATTAATTTGGAGCACAATCTGCAATGCAGCTGGACATACAATCACTGCTTTATTGTTATTTCAGAGCATAGCAGTGGTTGTCAATACATTGTCTCCATAATATGAATAGGAAGAATTAGGTACCCCAAGGTTCTGCATTTCCCATTTTATTAAAAAATAAAGTTTATGACTCTAGCTGAAGGTGAAGAAAAGAAATGCAAACACAAAAGTTTGAAGCCCAGATCCTAGAAGGTTGGATGACTTCTGCATTCTACAATTAAGAGCTCCAGTGAGTCAGCATATGTAATTAATTCCTATAGCACTAGCAGAGTAATGACCTTCTCTATACAAATACCATGCATGTTCTCACAGCGACCTTCTCAGATCCTTTGAAGCACTTAGATAAAAATGTCACAAAGCAGGAAATAATACAGAGCATGAGAGTATCTGGGATCTGAGACTGAACCTTGGATGAAGCTCAGACTGAGGTCATTCTTTAGAATTGCTTCAAAATCCTTCTAAAATAAACACCAATATTTACTGCATGAATGAACTGCATATGACTCTTCTTTAATACTTTAAAAAGCTGCTGATGCAGGGCTTTCAAAGTATCAGTACTCAAAATAACATCGCTCTAGTACTATTTCAACTTGATCCCAGTCACTTTCAAGTTGTGCTCTATAAAATCCATTAGTTAATTACTAATTAGAACTATAGAATAATAGGCTACCAAACATATTCATTTGTTTGTCAGAGAAGACACACATTGAGCAATTGCAAAGTATATATACATGTACATACATACATACATACATGTACATATATAATAGACTTCTTAGGCAATTCTACTTTATTTGATTAGTAACACATATTACTAATTTTTCCTCTTTCTGAACTTTCAAATAGACATCCATAATTTGTTTTCTTTCTCTCTTAGTGAATAGTTTATGCTTATGCTTGGACAGGGATGCCCATGTGTAGATCTGTGTCAAGGATAATATCATTAAAAAGGATTAAAAAAATTACATGGAAGATTTTCTCAAGTGTGAGAGGTAAGGATAAGTTGTGGTTGGAAACAGATCTGAATACAACTAGAAGTTTAAAAAATATATGAAGTACTTGTTAAAAACGTGAGTCACCTTCTATCCAAATACTAACCAGATTTGACTTGGCTAAACTCCTGAGATCTGATGAGATCAATTACATTCAGGGAGTGTGGAAAGGTGAGTGAGTGTGTGTATGTGTGTGTGTGTGTGTGTGTGTGTGTGTGTGTGTGTGTGTGTACATAGCAATAACAATTAAAGAAGAAAGGGTCTTTAGTTATAGATGGAATAGGGGATCATGGAAGCAATTGGAGATGAGAGAGGGATGGATAGAAATATGAATACAATACTTATTTATGAAACACTAAAAAATTAAAATTTATTTTATACTTTAAATAGATTCATGAGTTGTGTAGACATGAAGTTTGGGAGCAGGAAGGCAGGGATGAATTTAGGAGGATGTAAGGGTATTAATGGGAAGGTGAATATGATTCATATGTAATGCATAAATTTCTCTAAGAATTTTTTTATTTCTTTTTTTTCCTTTTCTTTTTTTTTAAATACCATTCAGTTCCACATATCAGCCACAGATTCCCTTGTTCTCCCCCTTCCTGCCCCCTCCCCTCCCCCCAGCCCACCTTCCATTCCCACCTCCTCCAGGGCAAAGCCTCCCCCAAGGACTGAGATCAACCTGGTAGACTCAGTCCAGGCAGGTCCAGTCCCCTCCTCCCAGACTGAACCAAGCGTCCCTGCATAAGCCCCAGGTTTTAAACAGCCAACTCATGCAATGAGCCCAGGACCTGGTACCACTGCCTAGATGCCTCCCATACAGATCAAGCCAATCAACTGTCTCATCTATTCAGAAGGCCTGATCCGGCTGGGGGGCCCTCAGCCTTTGGTTCATAGTTCATGTGTTTCCATTCGTTTGGCTATTTGTCCCTGTGCTTTATCCAACCTTGGTTTCAACAATTCTCGCACATATAAACCCTCCTCTTTCTCGCTAATTAGACTCCCAGAGCTCCACCCTGGGCCTAGCCATGTATCTCTGCATCCAGATTCCTCAGTCCTTGGAAAGGGGTTTCTGGCACAACTATTAGGGCTTTTGGCCATCCCATCACCAGAGTAAGTCAGTTCCGGCTGTCTCTCAACCATTGCCAGCAGTCTATTGTGTGGGTATCTTTGTGGATTTCTGTGGGCTTCTCTAGCACTTTGTTTCTTCCTTTTCTCATGTGGTCTTCATTTACCATGGTCTCCTATTCCTTGTTCTCCCTCTCTGTTCTTGATCCAGCTGGGATCTCCTGCTCTCACAGGCTCTGTTTCCCTCGACTCTTGCCCTTCATTACTCCCACTCATGTCCAGATTGTTCATGTAGATCTCAGCCATTTCTCCATCATTGGGCAATCCTCGTGTCTTTCTTGGGGCCCTGTTTTCCAGGTAGCCTCCCTGGTGATGTGAGTAGCAGTTCAGTCATCCTTGTTCCACCTCTAGTATCCTCCTATGAGTGGGTACATACCATATTTGTCTTTCTGAGTCTGGGTTACCTCACTCAGGATGATTTTTTCTAGATCCATCCATTTGACTACAAACCTCATGATGTCATTGTTTTTCTCTGCTGAGTAGTATTCCATTGTGTATATGTGCCACAATTTATTTATCCATTCTTCAGTTGAAGGGCATCTAGGTTGTTTCCAGGTTTGACTATTACAAACAATGCTGATAGAATTAATTAATAGAAACAAGTCTCCACTCACAAGTACATAGCTTAAGATATTTACATTTTAAACAAATATTCATGGTTATTTAAACACATGTTAGACTACAATTGTTGAACATGCAGATACTTACCAAGAAATATGGTGCTGTGGATGATATTTGTCAGCAGGAAGGAGCTTCTTGGCACAAATCTAAGAGGGCAGTTTAAGGTATAATTACTGAAAAAACTAGCTACCAGGAGCCCTTCATTCCCTCTGTTTGAAGACTCTCCTCATCTGAGTACATTACTGTCTATCAACTCATGAAGGGTAATACTGAAGCCTTATAACCTTCAAAGCTGCTTCAAACCCAGGACACTTATTGCAACTACTTGAAACACCATATTAAGAGTTAAATCCTGTTATACATTCAATTTAAGTCAAATATGGCAGCTGATTGCTTAATTATTTAGTGTGTCTTAAAGATACAGAAATTAAAACTAAGTTAGCTCAAACAATACAAATAGAAAAGGTTTCAAAAGACTAGGTAAAAATAGAAGGAAAGGCTATTGATCTGTGTCCATAAACTTTGAAGATTCTATGCCAAACCAAGAAATGGGTTAACTATTGAGAAAAATGCTTCTGTTGTATGCTTTTAACAAGTTCTGAAATATATGATATTTACAATCTATATTTTTCTGCTTTAGTCATCATGATCTCTTGGTCACAGCAATAATTCCTTTCATATCGTCTCTTGTTTGTGTTGATATAGAATTATAAGTGGGCTCTTTGTGTATCAGAGAATGGCCCAGAATTTGCCCTGAATGAACAGAGAATGGTTTATAGAATCAGAATGGCTCACTTTTAAAAAGCCATGTTCACTTATTGAGTTAATGGACGTACTGATTTTTGGAGTTACCAGTTCTTCAGATTCCATATCACATCAGTCTAGAAAGCCTCCATCTGGCCAATCCATGCTGTCATATTTCATGTAAGATATTCCTTTCTATTTTTCAAGCACTCCAACAGAGGTGTCAACCCCAGTTATGGAAATCAAGCATAAGCATATATCATGATTTCAAATACAAAATCAAATCAATGTTAAGACTCCAATACATTAAACTCTTATTGAATCTAATTACTGCTCCTTCAAACATGCTTACATTGAATAACCTAATTCTGCTGAAAAGGTAGCAGAAATCTTGCTGCAGATATTGCAGTTTCCAAGGACAAAAAGTGGAGGATTTGATCAAATGATAATATATACTTGCAAAGCAAATTTTGATTGTACGTGTATGTGAGAAGCAATATATATGTTGTTTGTGCACTTGTATATGGATGTGTGTATGTATGAATATACTTCTTATATAGATTAGTCAGTTTCATTGTTATCAATTGATGTCTATTAATCCTGAGGACTGAAACATGACTTACAAACTTCCTAGATACACTGAGGGGAGAATCATATCAGGTGTGATTTGTTACTAAATTATTCATCTACATATTTAAGCTTAGTCTATTTCTACAGCTAACATGCTCCTGATAATTGTGTATCTCTAATATACTATATCTCTCTGACCTTTCACAAATTTACTCTTGTCTCCTACCAACTCAACTGTATAAGCAAGTTGATTGAAACATTTCTCAACAACTGGCTGACATCTGACTTGAACAAAATTATGAGAGTCATCAGTAAAATTCACCATTGACCATTCTCATTTGCTAAAAATGATGATTAGTTTCACCTTTAGATGGCTGGTTTTCACACTGAAATAACAATGTTAAAACTGGAAGATCATAGAACTTTAACTTCATCTTGTAAAGGAAGTAAAGAGAATGGCTTGGGTTCAAGAAGTAATTACAAGGGAAGTCAGTATTCTTACCCCACGCTCTTCCCATCTTGTCTCTTTGAAGCCTAATTTGAAAAAGCCAAATGCATACATGACTTCAGGCTGTCTGCAAGTTTCATGGCAGACAAAATGGAACTTACAATGAAATTGTTGGTCCTGTTGATATATTAATATAACAGCCATGAGAAGGGCTGCCACAAAGGAACCAAAATTTGGCTTAAAATTGAAAAAAAAAATAAGATCAGTTGTTGCAGTGTACACTCCACAATGTGCAAAGAGAATCCCAGCTCAACTTCCATTTTCTTTCCCTTTTCCTGGGACAGGGGAAAGGTGCACAGCGTGGTTCACTTCTTTGTATTCTAATTTCCACATTGCATTTTCTAGGAATCAAGTGGAGTTGTTTACTGAAAGTTCCCTCACACCAAACCTTACACAGCTGCAAGAATTAGTACAAGCAGCATCCATATTCATTATCAGTCCATGGTATGAGCACATAACATAGGATTTTGAGGTATTCTCAGAACACTAGTCAAAAGTAGACAGAAAATGAGAGAAACTAATGAGTACAAAGTTCAAAAGGCTCTCCTCTAGGTACTCTGAGCAGTTCAGTATACCAGCAGCTACAGGAATATGTTCTTTAAGAACAATGGGTTATGCAGCAACTGTTTTTTCTGATCCCTTGTTGGTCTGGCAGGATGTGTTCCATACCAGTCATCTGCCAACACGTGAGGTATGTTAACAGTGATGCCTGTAATGAGCTTACTGGACTGGAGCCCTAGTTAAGGAGGTCAAAGATTCACATTTGTTTAACTTCTTCCAACATGTCCGTGTCTTCCCTCAATTGCAAGAAGATAGGTTTCTCTTGATTCCTATTGTTTCCTGTTAAATTAGTCAACATGACAAATGGATCAAGGTAAAAAGGTCACAATAGCCAACAAAATACAAAATAGAGAGAATGAGATGCAGAATACTATCCACTATACACAGTAGCACATGTACTGAAAAACCCATATTTTTCAGACCGTAGTAAAGTGAGACTCTTCTGCTTTGAGAAAGCCAGCATCACATTAAAAATAAAATGTTCCTAGAGGCATAACTCTAGTTTTCAGCCTACAAGCACAATATCATTCTTCACCAGTAAATAACAGCAGATGCACTCATAGACTTTCCCACAAACGTAGTATTATGTTGGGTTAAAAGATAGTTCAAGGTTCAGAGATAAAGGAAAGGGATAGCAAAATGTAATAGAGGTGAATATAATCATTACATATATGAAACTATCAAAACCTAAATAAAAGTAAATTTAAAAAATAAAAGGATGGTTTAGCTCAGATGCAGAAAGCTGAGGCACAAAAGTAAAAATCGGATTGAATATGACTAAGTTCTATTAAATCTTTATCTAAAAGTTGTTTATTCTTGTGTTAAATTATTAATAACCTGCATCAAATAACCTTTCTTAACAACTTCACCCCCCATTGCTGTTTATAAAAAAAAGTCTTTCTAAAAAAGGTCATTGAAGACTGTCCTTTTGATGATATTTCTCTTTTCTATGCTGATATTGTTCTGTGACTATTCCTATAATAGTCAAATCCTCTTCAGACAAAAAAAAAAAAAAATATTCAAGTGATTCAAGGGAACTAAAGGATATTTACAAAGCTATAGCAAAGGTTAATGAATGAAGCAAGGGACATTGGATCCAGAAATTAGTAATAGTGATACTGTCACTAGCACTCAAAGACTTGAAACAGCAAAAGATAAAAGGGTGTTGCTATGGCATTGAGAGCCAGAACAATGGAGAAAGAACTGCCCTATAAAAATGACATCACTTCAGGGAAAATAGTCCCTGACCTTTCTTTCTTCCCATCCATCTGTTGCTTTTATTCCATTGGTCAAGCCCAACTAAAAGTCAAGGAACAAGGTAATAAAGACCCTTGGAACAACATTCTAGTATGCAGGATGGTGTGGGAAAAGGTAGGATGTAGAAAAATTTGGTAAGAGACCAGTGAACTGAATAACCATTATAGAGCTTTCTTGTGAGGTCTTTGAGATTGGTGGTTTTGTTTTTGTCTTTAGATGCTCAGCATTTGGGAAAATCTAGTGCATAGTAGTTGCTCAACAACTCTTCATTATGGAAACAACCAATTGATCTCAGAAGGCAATTGTATTGTTGAGATTTCAAGGACACTATCTCATTGCAGGTGTCTTGGTTCTTTGGCTCTTAGAAACTTTTTGCCTCCTCTGGTGATTTTCTTTGAAACTTGTATGTAATGGTGTAGTATAGATATATCAGTTGGGGCTTAGCAATCTACATTTTTACTTTTATCTATCCATATTCATTTATATGTGATTTATTTGACTAGTAAACTTGGTAGGAGTATTTTCTTTTTAACTAACACAAATCTTTCTGTTGTAGAAAAATTGATGGTGCTATCATTAGCATGTATAGATTTCTCATGTATGTGGAGTTAACCTTAATGCATGTGCAAAATGTTTTTGAATTTGGCAGTTTTTCTTTCTGATTTTTGTTTTGTTTTGTTTTGTTCTGTTTTGTTTTTTGAGTCACGGTTTCTCTGTGTAGTTTTGGTGCCTGTCCTGAATCTCACTCTGTAAACCAATCTGGCCTTGAATTCACAGAGATACCTGGCTCTGCCTCCCGAGTGCTGGGATTAAAGGCGTGCCCCACCACCACCTGGAGAATTCAGCAGTTTTATTGCCTTTGTCTCTTTTAAGATTTTGAGACTATTTCTTCCCTGCTTCAGTTCTATATTCTAATTTTCTATTTCTTTGAGAAAAGGAAATAGGAAAGATTAGTGATGACCCTTTCTAGTCAAGGTAAGGGGATTTTTACATAAAAAAAAAAAAACAGGGAATGCATTTCCTGCCTACTTTCCTTTTCTCCTTCACCAAAAATGATATTCTTCCATGAACATTGGTTAATTGAAACTGCTAGCCTAATACAGACTTATATGTCAAAATATAAAGTAGATTTTTTGGAAAGCACTGAAAGTTACATTCTTGCTATTTAAGTAAGAAGCTAAAGTAACTTAATTTCTTAAAATACATAATTAGATATAATAATAACACACATTGAATTAATATATGTTGTTCAGCACCATACTCAGCTCACAGTAAATTTTAATAAACAACTGATATCAATCCTTGATTGGTATGTGGTATATTTGAAAGTGAATTAATTTTTGATTTGGTATTGGAATCCACTTTAGCTCATTTGCTGCAGATTAAGTCATATGTATAGATTTGAGAGTTATTTCCTAATAATTATCCCCATAACCATGACTATTACTTTTCTTTAAAAATCCTAATTTTCACCATGGGTCCAGTAGTAAGAGTACAATGAGAATATGACTCTCATGTCATCTACAGTGGGAATATTAATTACTAAACAACTGTCCTCTGCCATCTATTAAGATGTTCTCATAAAGCCTTTATACCCCAAGAGCTTCTCTAAGCCAATGACTGAAGAAAGGCAATATATACTAAGGCACTCTTTTTCTTAGAAAATTATGACTTCCTGCCGCCAATTGTTTGATCTGAGGCCTCCCCGAGACCTGTGATGAACCCTTTTTGAAATGCAAAATGATCTAAGCTGGCTCCATCCAACATTCCTCTCTACACACTGTTTTACTTGAGATGGACATACATCTCTTCTTCTCCCAGGTACTTAGAAATTGCTGCTCACACATTGTACCTCTAATCAGTGCTTTTCTTTTTAGCATCTGTTCTAGAGGGTCTAGTTGAGTTAGCTAGTAGAACATAAGTAATATAAAATGCCATGTGCAGGAACATACGTAACTTTTTCAGTGGGATTATTTTTAAGTTTCATTAGCATTTTTAATAGAGCTATGATTAAAAGAAAAAAGACTATCATCAAGTTCTGATTATATCATGAATAACAACATCCCACTGCCTTAACCACCGCTCAAGAAATTCTAGTACAAAATGTAACCATATGCTTCACAGTCCTTTGGATATCATACTGATATTCCAGAATCCTAATCTTATTTCTAATGTAAAATCATATGAGACTATATTATTCATATATGGGCCAGGAGTGGCAGCATATGCCTTTAATCTGAGCATCCTTAAGAGGCAGAGGCAGGAGGATATCTGTGAGTTCAAGACCAGCATGGTCTACATTGAAAGTTCCAGGTCAACCAGTGTTACATAGTGAGACCACGTCTCTGAAACCACAAAAGAAGAAAGGAGGGAGGGAAGGAAGGAAGGAAGGAAGGAAGGAAGGAAGGAAGGAAGGAAGGAAGGAAGGAAGGAAGGAAGGAAGAAAAATACTAAAAATTAGTTGTGAGCCTTTTTTTTTTTTGTTTTTTTTTTTTGTAGGCACTTACTTAAAAATGATTCTTTAGTTATACTTGATACATCATTAAAATTAGAAAGCTGTTAACAATACTTTTTTCAACTGGACTTCCAGGTCTCAGCCTGGTGCTAGTTTGTGGATCTCTGAATCTACTTCCACCAGTTATTGGATAAAGGTTCTATGATGACAGTCAGGGTATTCACTAATCTGATTACCAGGGTAGGTCAGTTCAGGCACCCTCATCACTATTGCTAGTAGTCTAATCTGGGGTCTTCCTTGTGGATTCCTGAGAATTTCCCTAGCACCAGATTTCTCCCTTACTGCATAATGTTTCCCTCTCTCAAGATATCACTTTCATTGCTCTCCCACTCTGTTCCTTCCCCAGTTCAACCATACCATTCTCCCATGTTCTCATCCCCCATTCCTTGTGTCCCTGGTGCATGAGCTGGCTTTCTGGATCCCATTACCTATGGTCAGACACCTTGCTAACCCTTTAGGCAGCAGGGATGGACTGGGTCCTGCCTCAACTAAATGTACGAGGTTTTGCTGTCCCCTCCCATGGGAGAACTTACCCTTTTGGAGGAATGGATGAGAGATGGGGGATCAGTTAGGTGGGAGTGGGGGGAGGGAGGAGGGGGTATCTGTGGTTGGTATATAAAATGAATAAAAAATTTGAAATAAAAAACAATATTTTTGCAAATTAAGATATATAGAGAAGCCTTCAAAATTCTACTTGTTTTAAAAATTAAAGTCCTCATTTTGAATTTTGAATACTGAGTCCCAAAGGGTAGGCACTAATGGAAGAGGAGATTACATTCATTTATACTAAATTGTATTTCATATCAAATGTTTACAATCAGGAATGAGAATATGAGACTGGCTTTAACACTATGGTTCATTGTCTTGTCTTACTCTTGCAACAATGAATGTTTCAATGTCTTTGCTAAGCATACAGTCTTATCCTCTTTTAATTCAATAGGTGGTTTATTTATCACTTCCTATCAACTCTACTTAAGCACAGTTTAGGCTCTTGTGCCTGCTAGTAAACAAAATCAATATCTGGCTCATTAAGATTCTGTGATCAAAGTCCAAAGACTTGATGTTGCTCTTTTTTCCCCTTTTTACTAAGGAGGCCTTAGTCATCTTGTTTAATTGTTTAAAGACCTTTAAAGCAAGTTGACATCATACTTTCTGGCAGACCTACTTCGAGAATCAACAGATCTCAAATTTGATCGAATTGGTACCAGTTGTGTTCATCTGATTTATTCATTCCCCTTTGTTAAAGTAAGTTGGGCCTCATTTTGCAAAGTGTGCTTTGGGGAATTAGAGTTTACAACTACACCTCTAGCATGGCAATGAAAGTCTTGGCTTTCAAGCAAGTGGTAAAAGCCACTAAGTGAATATATAGCCATATATATATATGGCTTCCTGGTTGTAGACTCTCTCTAAAATCAGTCTTAAATAAATCTTTTTTCTAATATAGATGACTTATAGTGAAAAATATATAATAGAAGTAATCTTTCAGTTAAAAAAAAAAGTTGCCTAGTTAAGTAAAATAATAATCTCCTTTCAGCAGCTATGGGTGTTGAGATTGTCACCATGAAAAGAGAACCAAAGAGAACAACAGGAGAAATTGTGGCATTCGGCTCACAGTTTCAGAGCCTCCAGTCTCCTATGGAAAGGAATAGAGAAGGTGGGAGCGCAGCTCACAAACAGCCAGGAAGCAGAGAGGGGAAATGACAGGCTTTCTCCTTTTTCCCCCCATTTTTATTCCATAGCCTGGGGTCCAAGGGGTTTTATTTCTTAATTAAACATTTTTGGGGTATGCTCTCATATCACAATGTATGCTTTATTAATCTCCTGAGTATTTCTCAACCTAAGCAAATTGACAATCAGTTAAAAACCATCACATTAGATGAGGCCTATACTTTCTCCTGTATGACCTCTGCGTTGGGATTTGGAGAGGGAAAACACACCCACAGTTTCAGATTCTGGTCATTATCTTATGAAAAACAAACCGAAATCTCCACAAAAAAATAAACTGCTTCATTTATCACTAGTGAATGTGGGGAAGATGAGAAGAACAGAAGTGGAACGCGTACATAAGCAAGAAGGAACTCAAGTACAATAGCAAAAGCAACCAGTTCTGAAGTTGCTCAAGAAAAAGATGTTACAGAAATAACAACCACCAAATGGCCATTTCCTAGAGCCTAACGACTTGAGTTTCTTTCCATTTTGCTAAGTGAAACACACATTAAGGGAAGTTTAATTTACTTCCTTTGTTGTGGTTTATAGCCAGACTGAGTAGAATTGCTGACATAAGTGGCTGACATCAATCCCTCACACTAGAGTTACTTACATAATGTCAGTCATTCCCTCCTTGTTTCCCCACCCCTCACCTCAGTCACACTTTCAAGGAAAACTTGAAGGTTATACACTCTGTGAGGCCAGGTACCGTGTCTGATTTAGTGCATCAGTATGTCTGCTATGAGGAGATTAATGCACATGTGAGAAAGGAGCTGGGCCAAGTGTCTTTTTGGATGTCTATTCATTGGCTCGATTCTAAGCGTAGGTGAAGCAGGGTTTCTGACTATAAACAATTTGCAGCATGATGACATAATAGACAAACAGAACTCTAGCCCTTAAATAGGGCACTATAAAGCTACTGCAATAAAGAAGAAATGTGATGTCCAAAAAAATGGAGCTTTTGCTTTCTGAACTA
Source organism: Peromyscus leucopus (assembly GCF_004664715.2). Lineage (NCBI taxonomy): Eukaryota > Metazoa > Chordata > Mammalia > Rodentia > Cricetidae > Peromyscus > Peromyscus leucopus. The sequence continues at coordinate 59,833,625 of NC_051075.1, read as the reverse complement.
ATAAGTCCTTGAATCTAGCAATCTCTGAAATATGAAACTTTCTTATTGGTCTTTAAAAGATAAGTAATTTATTTTATTATCTCTATTCAGTATTCATGAAAGAAGTTAAACCATCTCTACCAAAGTGTTTCCTTATCTGAGAATAGAAGTATTTTTAGAGTACTAGTTCAAACAGTATTAAAGCATAAGAAACTAAGCTGAGTGAAGTCCCTAATGCTAGAAAAAATGGTCACCAAGGAAAAGGAGAAAAAGAGTAGCCTCAAAAAATTTACTTTATTGGACAAGTGTGGAAATCTTCATGATTTGGACCAACTGTTTAATACTAAAAGTGAATTACTGGTTTGGATCAATAAACAAAATGGTAAACAGCTTAAATTCATATATGCTAATGATGTATCAGAATTGATAATTCACAGAAAGCTTCAGCTTTCACAAACTAAGGAGCAGAAAAACTTGGCATCAGTGTCTCTGAAAGCCACCAGATATTAGCTGAGTGAGTGGTCATAAATGGATGAAAAAGAGAATTCATCTCCAATTCTAGTTTTCCAAAATGAAATGGAAGAAGAGTAACATAAAGCACTGGGGAAATCATAACTTTCAGAACGTATGAGTGAGCATAGAACATAAATTTTCCTTTTGAATATATCTGAAATCATCAAATATTTCCTCCTCTGAGTTTCTAAAACTCAGTTTTTGCATCTGGAAAATATAAATGTTAATTAACTCATAATATTGTTATAAAATTACTAAACTATAGAAAAGCATATATATATAATAGCCAAATATTAGATTTTAATATGCTTTAATGTTTAGTTGTATGAAACTCTATGATCAGAAACAATACATTAAATATGGAAGATACAAATGAGAAAGAAGGAACACCAAGGAAAAAGTCTGAAGATAAAGCAAATGCATTATCAAGTGACAATGGAGAGTAAAGAGTAGCGTTGGAGTGAAGCCACTTCCTTACGATTTGACACAATTCACTTTACATGAGTAGATGCCAACTGAAAGGCTATGAGTTTTCCCCTCTCGTTGAAAACAGTCTTCAGGGGAACTTGTACCTGAATTAGCGAAGTCAAAGGTTACTTCTTTTTCTTTGCTGTAGGGTCAGAATGATAGAGAGGCAGCTCTGCAGGTAGCAATAGATTGATTGTGGCCTTTGGAAAGTCCCAGTTTCAGTCTTTAGCATCCTCAGCTGCCTCTCAAGGTCAAGTGTGCATTGCCTGAATGAGATCGTTATTCCCAAGAATATGCTGCCAGTGTTGAAAATATCTTGAAGAGCTAGATAAGTACATTTCCCCAGAGGACATTTTCATTGGGAGAAGCTTAAGGCTTTCCTTGTAGTCTGTCAGGAAAAAAGAAATCACCTGCAAATGTGCTAAACTTTACTACTGAAAGAAAAATACAGTGCAATGCTGTGGTGCAGTTACTGCAGGATAAATGTACTCTTAGACACTTTACAGTATGTAACATTGAAACAGTGTATAATAAACTTTAAAAGGGGTATATATATACATATATACGGGGTTATACATACATCCAGAGAAGAGAGAATAAGAAGTGGAAATTTTAGTTGGGAACTGCCTATTTTAAAAGTCAAAGCTCCTCTGATTTGAGAAGTATCTTGAATCCCATGCTTCAGTGGTATCACTTCCCATTGAGCGTCTATCAACATTATCATGTACATTATTTATCATTACCATTTTATTCATACTCACAGCTTGATTTTGATTGCCCTTTATTTCACTTTTACTTCTTTGGATTTCAAGCTATTGAATAAAGATGGACTGAATCTTCAGAATGCAGACAAGCATTTATTAATACCTACCATGTGAGAATTTCTCATGATACCTTAGAAACAGCACAGCATAATGTTGCATTAGAAAATGTCTACTCTAATGGTCAGTGGACCTGGGTTTAATTGAGATTCCTCACACACATGATGATCTTTTGCCCCTTTGCTTCAGCTGGCTATGCCTCAGTTTCCTTGTATAAGCAATCAAACTTATGACACCTTTTTGACAATCTGTTTCTGGAGTTCAGTGAAATATATAGGGAGAAAACATTTCCTAATATATACTATGTGTCCAATAAAGTGGACTTCCTCCCAAAGATCTTACTCTCAGGAGCTAGATACCTACATGATATACGGGCCACACCCCCAGATCAAAGCCAATGATTACAACTGAAATCTGCGCTTCCAGATGAAGATGCTAACAGCATTTCTACATTACATTCTGGCTTCTTGCACATATTATTTCCTAATCTACACTGTAGATCTACTTGTCTATCATTCTTCTAAAGGAGTATAAGGCACTGAGAGGTCTTATGTATCCATGGAGTTGTCTTCAACATATTGTATGTATAATAGTAGAAATAAAGCATTTTATAATTTATAAGTGAGCACAGTTAATTCACACACATCTGAGTATCTCTGATTTGTTTTCTTGTAAAAAGAAACTTTCTATCAAATAATAACATTTATTCTTTCAATGATTAGGAAGAGTCCTGTTAAAATCAGCTGTGGCTATTATTTCAATTTAAAGATTACAAATTATTCAAAGGTTTGAATTACCTGCTTATCCCCTACCATGATTAATAACTAATTGTAATTTGCCTCCTTCTGAGTCATTCTGTTTTAGTATCTGCAGCTCTTTCTCTCCTGTTCTAACTGCCTTCTCAAAATTTAAAATAATTTAACACTTTATTCTTTTTATCCAAAGTCCTTCCACCTTTTAAAAATGACATCAGGCCAGGCATCACAGAAATTCAAGACAATTGCTATTTTTTGAAGCATTTTGTACATTTCTTTAGTTTCAAATGTAGTAGATGGTAAGTATTGTTGACTGATAGCTTTTCTACTTAGTTAAAGATTGGAGTGTGATATTTCCCCTTATTAGAACTTCATTTACACAACTCTTTAAATCCTGTATAATCAGATTGAGCATCAGATTGAGAATGGGAAAGAAAAAAAGAAAAAATAGCCAAGCCACTGTCATGATTCTGCATCTATAGACTATATACCAGTCATAGATTCCAAGTTATTCTGCACCCTTGGACTCTATCTGTTTCTATTTTTATTCTGAGTTTTGCTCTTTGCCTAAAGTTAGAAGTTCCTTGGTCAATTCATTCTGCAATATTCTCCAATTTAATTGCTTTGGAAAAATTAGCATAGTTCTTTTGGTCTTTTTCTGAGTTGGGTAAAACCACATCATCTTTTCAAAGCATTAGGTAATTTTTCAGGTCCCCAAAAAGAGGATATTCTTTAATATAGAAGTAATAATGACCTATATATTAAACAAGGCACTGGAGGGATGGCACACCTGGTAGTGTTTGCTTCACAAGTATGAAGAACTGAATTCAGTTCTCCAGCACCCATATTAAAAATAAACAAACAAACAAGCATAGTAGTACCTGTTTGCAGTCCCAGTTCTGAGTAGCCTGAGACTAGAAGATCCAAGGTAATCTCTAGTCACTAAGTCTAGCTGCAACAGTGAGCTATATATTAAATGAGCAATCCTACCTCAAAAATAAGATGTAGCTGAATGAGGAAGGCCTTCTAGCTATTCTCTGGAATCAGAGTACATACATGGATGACATGGATGAGAGACTTACAAACACACACACACACACACACACACACACACACACACACGTTAGGATAGAGGAAGGGACTGGGGGAACACATGGATCTTGCCTGTTAGGTTAGGTATAGAGGAAGGGTCTGGGGGAACACATGGATCTCCCTGGAAGATGAAAATGGAATAAATTTTATGGATGGACTTGGGGCAGGTGAAGACTGAGAGGATCGGATGGGGAGGGGAGATAGGGTTGAGTGATGGAATATGAGGAGAGGCATCTAGAATTGAGAGGTATTTGAGGGATGATATGGAAAACTTAGTGCAGTGGGAACTTCCTAAAATATATGAAGGTGATCCTAATGAGGTCTACTAATAATGGGAGAGACAGAGTCCTAACAAGGCTTCCAGTACTGGGAATGAGTTGTATTCTGTTGAATTGTTGGCCAAGCAGGTCCCTGGAAATCCCCAACCAACCTAGGCTGTTGCTAAGACAATGAGTTGTTCTCAGCAAAATGACAATGCAGTCTCATTGCTGAGGACAACACCCACACAACACAGTGAACATAAAGAAGTCAAGCTGGTGCTTATATGGAGCCTTCACCCCTCCATTCCCGTGTCTTTGATACCAGAATGTACTCTGCAGACTATCAAAAGAGAAACATAAACACTAACCCAGCCACAAGATCTTTGACCTGTAATCTGTCCTGCCTAATAGATATGCAAGGGCAATAGTGGCACAGAACTTGTAGGAATAGCCAATTAATATCTGATTTGACTTAAGACATACTCTATGAGATGGGACCCATACCTGGCACTGCTTTGTTGTCATAGAATCAAAGGCTAAATAGCCCAGAGACCTAGAGTAAAACCAAATACTACTGATCTAAAAAAAGGATCATGTGAAAGACCAGCTGGGAGACCAGCTCCCACATTTTACCCCAGGATACTCTTGAGGAGAGTGGGATAAGAGATTTAGATAGAAGGATAAAGGACAGAGAAACAGAAACACAGGATAGCCTCAGGAGGGGCTGGATCCTTATTCACTGGCCACCTGGATCATTATCCACCGGCCCCTTCGATCTTGTCTAAAGGGCTATTTATAGGAATGCCAAGGGATGGAGCAAAGGATCTCCCCCCAGCACAGCCAAATGCAGACTCTTTCCAATCATATTGTAACCATGCACATGGTCAAGCAATCCTCTAATGCAGCTCTGTTAGGTAAAGCAAGCTCAGATCTCACTAGGAAACTTTTGTGGGCCTCCACAGTATCAGTAAAATAACTCCTAGCCACAGTCTTCTATACTCATAGATCAGTGCCTTATTCACTTGTCATCAAAGATGTTTCCTCCGGTGACAGATAGAAACAAACACAAATACCTAAGCCACAGTCAGACATTAGGCAGAGAGAGAGATAGTCCTTGGAACACATTGTTGTAAATGGACTATCTCCATTAAATCCCACCCCTCAGAGCTCAGAGACCCCCATGGAAGAGGAGGTGAGAAAAGTGTAAGACCCAGAGGGAATGGAGGACACCAGAACAGGGTCCTCTGAACCAACTAAGCAAGGTTCATAAGAACTGACAAGACTGAAGCCACAGCACAGTGCCTACATACCCACCTGGACCAGGTCCTCTGCGTATATATTTTAGCTTTCAACTTAGTATTTTTATGGGACTCCTGTGTGAGTGAATGAGTGGGTCTCTAATTCTTGTGCCAGCTCCTAGGGCTCTGTTCCTTTTGTTGGTTTGCCTTGTCCAGCCTCAATGAGATAACACTTTTTATTATTATTACTATTATTATTATTATTATTATTATTATTATATTTCATCATATTTTGATGTGATCTCTTAGAAGCCTGGATTCAGAAGGGAACAGAGGTGAGGAGGCCCTGGGAGTAGAAACTATAATCAAGATATATTGTATGAGAAAAGAATATGTTTTCAATAAAAGAAAAATAAAAAGATGTTTAACATTAGAATGCAAATTTTGAATAGCACAGCAGATATTGGGAGTACAATTTCTCTGTTCAAATTTCCTAAACGTAAAACCCTAAAAAGTAAAAAAAAAAAAAATATTTTTTCCTAAAAAGTAAAAAAAAAAAAAAAAAAAAATGAACTACTTAAAGTCTCCAAGCATCTAAGCCAGATGTCTAATGCAGATAAAAACAGCACTTACCACATAGGGGTTGTTCAAAGATTAAAATAAATATAATCATGTTATATGGTCAGTACTACAATATGAAGACTATTCCAGGCCTAAAATCTTTGCTAGTGATTGTTGCAGAATGATACTTTGATCTAACTTTGAATTATAAAAGATAACAGAAAATGAGCAGGAACCACAGGGTAAAACCCCCTGAGAAGTAGGTATATGAAAACTCAAAGGTCACAGGCACTTCCTTAGCTGCCTCATTAATGGAAATTATTTCTTCTTTACTTCAAGGAAAAGCTCTTAGGGCCCTTAGGATTAAAGTAAAAGAAAGAAGGAAAAGAAAATTGCACAGCTCTAAGAGATCAGTCCCTTGACTATTCTCCTCTGGTGCTCCATCCAGCCACAATCAGAAGGTTAAGTGAGCAGCACTGTACAAAGAAATAAGAGCCCACCAAGGGAAGCTCCTGCTATGGACCCTTGAAAATTCATCACTCAGAAAATGAAGCAAAGAAAAAAAAAGTGCCAAGTCTTTTTAATTGATGCATAATTTATGGATGATCAGCATGAACATCCATCTAGGTAGCTGATTAAATGCAAAGTATTTTGATAACAGAAAGTTACCATGGTTAGCCTCAGAGGGAAAGGAAAGCGACCCCAGCAATCAATGACAGTCCATATATTGATGGATGATGCTCAGTCTCTTCCTAGCAGGCTATTTTCCCACACTGTCCCCACCCCAATCACTGTTAGGAAAGTTACCTCCTCTGTGCCTTGCTTTCTCCTGTCAAAATGATAGAGGTTAAACACGGATAAGAAAGGCAATTAAAATAGATCTGTCACAAGCGTGCTATCCCAGTGTGCCACCCTGGTTTCCTTCTCTAGTGTGAACTGCAGCCAGAGAATGGTAATTGAAATTTGTCAGTGTTGACAGCTGATAACTAATATGGAGATTTTCATTACAGGACACCCCCACACACACACATACGCTCACTAAAATAGAATAGAGATAAGAGCATATTAAACTCCAGATGGAGGCAACTGGGGGACAAGGAAATGCGATACAGCATCAGTTTGCTTCATCCTTCATCAATGTCACCTCACCCTCATCCGTACTAAGACAATGCCATGATCCATGTTTGCTAAAATCACTTAGGGGCACCAGCAACCCTTAGCTACAGAACAAGTCTATAAAAGAATTAATTGCTTATTCAAGTTTGAAATCATTTTTCTTTTGTTAAATGTGTGAATATGTGCATCTCTGGGGGCTGGGGTGTGTGAATTTGTGTGGAAGTTTCTGCAGAGGCCAGAAATAGTGTCAGGTCCTCTGACGGTGGAGTTACAGATTGTTGTAAGCTGCCTAATTTGAGTGCTAGGCACCAAACTCAGGTCCTCTGCAAGAGAATCCTCACTCATTTTTTTATAGATTTATTTTAAATTTTATTTGATGTATATGGATGTTTTCCCTGCATGTATGTCTCTGCATCATGTGTGTGCAGTGACTGAGGAGGCCAGAGAGGGTGTAAGATCCCCTGGAACTGGAGACATAGACAGTTATAAGCCCCCATGCAGGTGTGAAAAATCAAGCTCAGGTCATCTGTAAGAATAGTCAGTGCTCTTAACCACTTATCCATCTCTCCAGCACCAAGAAATCCTCACTCCTAACTGCAAAACCACAATTGCATTGTGATGTACACTGTAAAGAGTGGGGAATAACTTCTATTATTTCTTTGAACTACTTTGCATGCTTTTTGATGATTAGCCTTTATTTTCAACTTGATAGAATCTAGAATCACCTGGAAAATAGGTCTCGGAGAATGTAGGGGATTATCTTATGATATTAATTGATGGTGAATAAGACATCTTAATTGTGAGAAGGACTATTCTTGGAGTGGGGACTCCTGGGTTGCTAGAGGTAGAAAAGGTGAGCTGAGTATGCATGCCACTGTCTCCCCTGGTTCACTGTAGATGCAGTGTAACCACTTGCTTCAGGCTTCTCCTGATTTGACTTCCCTGGACTATGCCTTAAACTGGAAACTATAATAAACCATGTTTTGCTTATGTTGCTTTTGGCAGCACATTTTATCACCACAACAGGGAAAGAAATTAAGACAGTGTTGTATGTCATTTCCTCCTCATCAAAATCATTAAATGCTATATGTTTCTGTGCTTTTCCAGTACTTTAGAGTGGGGTGGGTTTAATTTCAAGTTTCATTTGTAAGTATCTGTGATGATTAACTTTGATTGTCAACATGATTGGGTTTAGAATCACCATGGAAACAAACCTCTTGGCTTGTGTCTGAGGGATTTTCTAGACTAGGATAATTGAGGTTGGATGAGGGTTACCTATGCTAAAGGTGAATAGCAGCATTCCATGGACTAGGATCCTGAACTAAATAAAAAGGAAAGAGAGAAATGAGACACTGAATTCATTTCTCTTTGCTTCCTGACTTTGAATGCAATTTGACTATCTACCTCAGGTTCCTCCAGCCACGATTTCCCTTTTTTGATGGACTGTATCCTTTAACTACAAGCCAAATACTCTTCCTTCCTTAGAAATTATCATCAAAGAAAATATGGTTAATTGTGTTATCTAATTGTAATAGTGCTAAAAGATACCAACCAACCATGTTCAGTGAAAATTTTACTAAACATTTACATTGGTCAAGAAGGAACATCATTTAAATGGTAGAATGGGAACAAGAAGCAGGGATAAAAGTTGTAGAACACTACCTCATGCAACTACTACTATTTAAATAAGTGCCACATTTTATGTCTGAAACAACTTATTTATCATATCATGATGATACGAAATATTGGTGCAGCTTATTTAACTAATCTTCATTTTCACAGGCTGTTGGTGGGATTTCTCAATAGCGTTCAGGTGGCAGATGACTGATGTGGAAGGCCTATGGCCACACTTACTTGATAGGATTACCTATATGTATTTTCTTTATTCTCGGTGCTCTGATACCTGCAGACTTGCTGGTCCAGGAGAAAATGCTATTCCAAGAGAAAGCTAGATCGTAGAGCAAAGAAATAAATAATAAAACATCCAAGAGTAACTTTTGTGTGCAAACCAAACAATTCAAAGTTTATGTCCCCAAGCCACCATACTTCATGAGGTCTTCAGTGAACCATTATATTTTGGGGCAGTACTCTCCTATCACAATTATTTCAGTGTCACATACAGATGACATGGATTGCCTACTATATGCCTGAGCTGCTGAAATTATTCAAATTAGTCAATCCTAAACATGCTTACCTGACCAAGCCTATCACATGGAAATCAAAATAAAGACCTTTGTTCATGCTTTATTCTTATCACTCTTCCTCTTGGTCAATTCCAAAGCTTCCCTGTGTTCCCTTGTTTGACATATGTCTTCTTCTTTCTAATTAAAAACTATATGCCAATTTTTAAAACTGCAACTGATGCTTTAAAAGGGATGGTTGAAGTCTGCCTCTGCTGAGATTTCCATGTAGAATTGCATAATTCTAACTACATATTCATTTCTGAATTATGAAAATTCTTGCAAGGATCAGTGAAAAAATATTCTAAGAGACCTGAAAAGGAGCTTGAAGGCTTCTGATGACCTTGCCTTGGAAGTCTCTGAATAGAACTTCCTTTTAAGTAATAAAGTTAAGTAAATTAACTAAAGTTAAGCAAGCCTAGACTCAAGAGAAGCAATCTTACTACACCATGGGTAGGATAGTAAAGCATGTGCAACCATTTTTGACTTGCTGCCACGGACTGCATATAAGATGCCTGATGTGCTGCCAGCAGAAACTGGAGATAGGGGACCCAAGATTGTGGACCATCAACCTTCTGTGCCTTCTCCTCTGGATCTCGTGCTTAGCATGCCTCTAGAGGGCCAAGGCAGAAATGCCTACGTGTCCCAACATCATGCTTCATGGCGTGCACATGTCATGTTCTCCTCCATATAATTACTTCTTGTAATACTAGTCTTTTTTCTTTTATATGATTTTCATGTTCTGTATTCCTAGATCAATGATGATTTCTGTTATACAGGAAAGGAGTGAAGTAAATTCCACAGGAAATTATATAGTGATGATCACCGAGGATGGGGTCAAAGCAGTTATGCAGGTCATGGGAAAGAACCTGCAGCCTGGGGAAGCTTTTCAGACTTGGATAAACTGTACCAAATATGTGGTGAATTATAGCACATGGTATGATGTGTATCAACACACTAGACTCAAATTGACCATGATGAATAATTCATTTTCTGAGGATATTCCAAGGACATTGTGTAAAACTTGGGTGAAGACTGTGGATGGAGTAACATGTAGATGGGATGACAAACTAGAAATGTGGGAACCTAGAATAGGAGGAAAATGGTGGCCTCCACCAAGAAAGGAAGATGGTAACTTTAATCCAGATATTTTGATTCCTCCTGAAGGAGTATGGAGACAATGTGGCAATGGTTGGAGTGATTGCTGCAAGTTTTACTGGGTTCCTGGATTGAAAAGAGCTGCAAGGAAAGGTGAGCTTCCTTTTATGGAAGCTCTGAAAATTGGATCAGGTCTTTCTTAGAACTGTTGGGATAAGAAGGACAAATTTGATGACTTGCAGGGGCAGATTTCTTGACTGAGGTCATTGTGGCCCACCAGTCACAGGGCTTGGTATTTGCAGAGGACTGAGGAGGAACTTAGGTGGCTGCAGAGGCCTTGAGGTCAGAGCAGGCTGTGTGAGAAAGAAATGGCTCTCTGATACATTAACCACTGTTCTTATTTTTACTTTTTTTGCAAAATTGCATGTTGCTAGCCTCTAGGTCAAGTGCTTAGAAGATTGTATAATCATTAATAATAAAAACAGATTATGCTTGCTTTGGGTTAAGTCTGGGATAGTTCCTGTGATATATTGATGATTTTCTAAGAATAACCTTTGGAATCATGAGAATACTTTGAATTGGGTGATTTCCCCTTTTCTTTCTGTCTCCCCTTGCTTATGATAATAATAACTGAGGTTGCCAAGGCAAAAGCAGAAGCTATAGCAAAAGCTACTTAGCAACTGGAGAAGCCCAAAGTGACCTGTCAGCTTGCACAAACACTGTCTCTGAGTCATTACTACACCTTCCAGGTATCCTGTCCTTCGGACCCCCGAATCTGCTGAGGCAACTTATCATAAGCAAGTTCATTCAGTCAGTCCTTTGTAGATGCCTCATGATGATTATTACAGAACTAGGAAACAAAATGGGCAGTAGAAGTATGCAAATATCCCTAATGAGACATTAGCATTAGGTTTGTATCCCTCTTGTTTTCTCAATCACCGACTTTGTAATCTCATAAGGATCAGTCTTGTCCAGATGTGTCACCTAGGATTTTCACACATTTCTGCCCAGCTAGCATCTGGCTAGTATAGTCTCAGGTGCAGAAAGCAATAGAAAAATAAATAAATAAAAGTGGAAGAATTTCCTTTCAGGGGATATGATCTGTCACTTGCCAGCATGTAGAGTAATACAAAGATGACATTGTGATTATTATATAGAAGTAGGAAATAAAAATAGCCACTAGAAGTATGCAAATGTTCCTAATGAGACATTAGAATTGGGTTTGTATCCCATTTGTTTTCCAAACCGCATGCTTTCTAAACATGTATTTGCATTTGGATATAATGAGTATAATTTACTCTTACTGACCGAAATTACTTTAAATGTGAAAATGATGATGCTTAAAAGTGAGTAACTCAGTTGATCATCCGTTGGCATGCTAATGGCCCCAATTTAACCAGCATACTTTCCCTTGGGACTATCCAGCTAAAAGGTAAGCCACATGCCAAGCTCTCATTTAATGCTGTTGGTTAGCTCAGCTTCTGATAGAAATGTATCCACCAAAGGAGAGGAAAGTGCATAACAGGGTATGTTGTACTCTACTTAACCCCAACAGAGACACAGAGTATATAGACGGGCAATGAAATATCATTGAAATGTTTTCCTATTCATTTCCTATTAACATGTGGCAAAATATCCCCTGAATCCAAATGCATAAAGAATATTACACATGCAACTACCTTATATTTCACTAAAAAAGGAATCATTATGTTGGTCTACATTCAAGGAGTTATTACTTCCCTTCCACCAGATGATTGGGCTATTTTATATAATCAGTATACAGGGGATAGTGTTTTGATAATAGGTAAAATTCTGCAATGACAATTTAAATGGTCAGAGACATGCATGGCATAATTTAGAGTCACAGCTCTGTCAATTGCTAAACAAGTGCTGCAGTAATATAAGCTCTCTAAGCATCAACAGTGCTGCTGGGGCAACACACTGTCTACTCTGATCAAGGAAAGTTCTCTCCCATCAAGTCAGGAGCTCAAGTCAGCTAATGTCATCACTTCAAACACTTCCCTGGAGACTAAGTGTCTTCACTGGGTAATTCCATTGCTCACCGTGATCAGGAACATAGAATGGATGATGGGTTTTTATAATTAAGAATGCCAGGACAGGCTCAAGATCAAGTTCTGCTATTCACTGGCTTTGCGATGCTGTGTGTGTGTGTGTGTGTGTGTGTGTGTGTGTGTGTGTGTGTGTAACTTGTTCTCTCTTAAACATTTTCATCTGTTTAAAAGGTAAAAGATAGGTCCTAGCTCCTAAAGCTATAAGCATTAATTGAAATATCATGTATAACATTGCAAAGTGTGACAAATAGTGTCCTGGAGAAGGGTGAGCATCTTCTGTTTGAATAATTAATATATTTTGGAAATGATGAACCCATGAGTCTTTGAATAATAGGACAAAAGCTTAGGAAGACCAAAAGCCTTTATAAACTTCAAAATGGACTCATAACAGCATTACAGGGTAATAAGGACTGTTTTGTGTAGTTTTCAGTTTAAAAAAAAAAGAGGTATGTACCTGGATTTTCAACAAGTTCATTCTAGATATTATTAAGTAACAAAAAAGGTCTTCCCTTAAAATGTTAGAAGTAGACAAAGAAACGATAGACATCAGTGACTGGCCTATAAATAAGTGAAATGTAATAATGATGAAAACAAAGACCCAGGTGTTACCAGGGCATACATCAGGGAGTCTATGTCATTTTAGACAGTTGAACTTGGGCTAAAGATTAAGTAAATTCCAGTGAGAAAGACATACTTTTATATGTGTGTACTGTATTTGCATCATCCCCCTCTTTTGCCTCCCTCCAACCTCTTCCATGGCCCCCAAATTCCTCTCAAATTCATGGCCTCTTTTTCTTTTTTATTATCACAGGTATATATACCACAGAAGAACCTACACATAAATACAAAATGCAGAGCCTGTTTTGTGTTGTTCATAAGTATATAGGAATGACTTGTTTGTATTAAATAACCAACTAAGAGGCTCATCCCTGGGGAACATGGATTCCTTCTCTCAGTAGTTATTAACTCCCTGAATCTCTGTATCTAAGAGAGAGCATTGGGAGATTTCATACATCCACACTGGCATGCCAACTGGCATTGTAATTGTCCAAGTCTTACTTAGGCAGCCATATTATTGAGATTTCATGGATGTCATTTCCCTCTCATACCAAACACAACAGAATTTTGCATCAAACTTCCTGGTCTTCTTTTGGCTCTTACAATCTTTCTGCCTCCTGCCCTCTCCCATGTTTTTCCCAGAGTCTTAGGTGCAGGGTTATGTTGTAGATGTATCAATTAGGACTAAGCACCCACAGTCAGTTGTTCTGTGCATTCAACCAATTGTGAGTTTCTGTAATTGTCTCTGTCTGCTGCAACAAAAAAAGAAAAAAGAAAAAGAAATTCTTTGAGGAAGGTGAGAGCTATACTTCTCTGTGAGTAGAAGAATAAGTATGAATAAATATTAATAATACAGTTAGAGATTATACTGGTTTATGAAAGTAACAGTAGTAGGTTCTCCTGTGGTTTGAGACAAACATGGCATGTACTCACTCATAAGTGGATATTAGCCACAAAGTATGTGATAACTATGCTACAATCCACAGACCCATAGAGTCTAGGTAACAAGGAGGGCCCACAGGGGGACTCATGGATCTCCCTGACAAGAGGAAATAGAAGAGATCTGCTGGTTTGTCTGGATGCAGGTGGGGATGGGAACTTGAGGAATCAGGTTAGGAGATGAATGAAGGGGGAGAGTATTTAAAGAGATGACTGGAAAGAGGGGGCATTTAGAGGTCAGATAGAAACCTGATGCAAGGAAAACTCCCAAAAACCTAAGACTCCTGACAATAGTGGATACATAACCTGAAATGACCAGTTCTATGCTCAGATTAATGATTACCTCAATTGTGATCAGAGAGCCTTCATCCAGTAACTGATGGAAGATGATGCAGAGAGCCTAACATTAGCCCAAGATCAGGGAATCCTGCTGAAGAGAGAGAAGAAAGATTGTAAGAGCCAAAGGGGTCAAGGACATCACAAGAAAATCTACATAAACAACTAATCTGACTCATAGAGACTAGTCTGAACCAATAACCAGGGAGATTGCATGTGTCTGACCTAGGCCCCCTACACACACACACACACACATATATATGTGACAGTTGTGTAGCTTGGTTTACTTGTGGGACTCCTAACAATGGGAGCAGGGGCTGTCCTTAATGCTGTGGGGTGTTCTGTATGCTGTGAATGTGTTGCTCTGATTGAGTGACAAATAAAACACTGATTGGCCAGTAACCAGGCAGGAAATATAGTATGGGTGGGATAAGGAGAGAGGAGAATGCTGGAAAGTAATAGGCTAATTCAGGAGAAGCTGCCAGCTGCTGGCTGCCATGAGAAATAGCATGTAAAATACCGAGAAGTCATGAACCCCATGGCAACTTACAGATTAATAGAAATTGGTTAATTTAAGATATAAGAAGTAAGCCGGGCGGTGGTGTCGCATGCCTTTAATCCCAGCACTCGGGAGGCAGAGCCAGGTGGATCTCTGTGAGTTCGAGGCCAGCCTGGACTACCAAGTGAGTCCCAGGAGAGGCGCAAAGCTACACAGAGAAACCCTGTCTCGAAAAACAAAAAAAACAAAACAAACAAAAAAAAAAGATATAAGAACTAGATAGCAAGAATCCTGCCATAGCCATACAGTTTATAAGTAAGATAAGTCTCTGTGTGTTTATTTGGGTCTGAGTGGCTGTGGGCCTAGGCAGGACTGGAGATAACTCCAGCTATACCCTAATACTTTGGCTAGCTCTTGGGAACCTATTCATCATACTGAATTGCCTTGCCCAGACTTAATACAATTGATATGCCATGCTTTGTTGATACCCATGGGAGGCCTGCCCCTTTCTTAACAGAAACAGCAGAGTAGATTGAAGGGGTTAGAGGCGTGAATGGGTGGAGAAAAGGGAGGGAAAACTGTGGTTGGGATGTAAAATGAATTAACTTTTAAAAATAAATAAAGTATTATACAGTTTTCATGAACAAACGTAATTATTTATACACCTAAAGTGATCCAAAAAGGGAACTCATGAAATTTAGATCAACAGCTGTGGAGCCTGCATGGGACTGGACTAGGCCCTCTGCATAGCAGGACAGTTGTGTAGCTTGATCTGCTTAAGGGGCCCCCTGGCAATAGGATCAGAATCTATCCTTGTTGCATGAGCAGGCTTTTTAGAGCCCACTACCTATGGTGGGACACCTTGCACAGCCTTGAGGAAGGGGGAGGGGCTTGGACCTCCCTCTACTGAATGTACCAGGCTCCACTGATTCCCCATGGGAGGCCTTACCTTCTTGTAGGAAAGAACTAGGGATGGGTTGTGGACGGGAGGCTGGAGGGGCAGGGAAGAATAAGGGGATCTGTGATTGGTATGTAAAATGAATAAAAAATTTTTCTTAATAAAAAGAAAGAACATATTTCCTTCCAAAATATATTGGACAATGTAAAACAAAATATTTGATATTTATCATTATATCTGTATATACATTATATATGACACATATATACGTGTATGTATATCTCACATGTCTTAGGTTGGCACAGATCTATCAAGTTTTTTATAATAGCTACTTGTAGTTGACACTTAAATATAATGAAAGACATTCTATCTTTTAGCCTGACAAACACTGTTACTCTGTCACTGGTGCATGGACTTAGTTTCCAAGTCTTTCTGAAAGGGACATTGCTGAAAATCTCACTTGGTCAGAACTGACATCTAACACAACCTTGAAAAAGCTTACCATGCTGAAATTTCCTCTGTATTGGAAATATGGGAGTAAATGTCCTTAGATAAGTGGCAAGTGTATTCCCATCTCTGGTAACTCTTCAGGCATGGTTTTAATTATTGTCTTAATGGAAACATAACCCTTTATACCACTGTATTCAGAAAGTCATGATTCTTGGTCAAGTTTTATAGACTGTAATAGCCAAGACCCAAAGGAAAGAAGAAGGCATCCTCTATTGTTTTTGTTTATGACCACATTTTCTCTCTTCTCATACTTTCTGGCATGTTTTCTTTCTGAACAGAATAGTAATACATATTCATTGTTTAAAAATAATCGACAGCATTTCAAATTCTCCGCACAATACTTTGATATGTTTTCAATCTAACAAGAAGTGCTTTCTGGTCATGAATTAATGATATTGTTTATGCCATCACCACAGGAAACCCAGCAGATTCTGAGGTGGAATACAAAATTCCCCTGTAGGAAGACTGATGACTGACACCATAGAGGAGTATAGGAAAATAAAAATTTCTCAGATGAAACTGACAGCCCATTTTAATGCCCAATAGCATTCATTCTTTTCCCAGTAAGTCACAAGTAAGCTCAGAAATTGAAGTGTTATATACAAAATAAAAGTCAAAAGCATTTCTGGAATCCTGCCTTTCTAGACCTTTTAGCGACATACCTTGGTCACAACTCCCATGGGTTGGGATTTATGTTTTGCATATAAACATACCTGTACTCAAATTCTATGCCTGTGCATGGTTAGTGGTTATCCTTAACCAAGTCACTTAGCCTCTCTGAGCCTTCTGTCCTCCTCACTGTGGGAGGCTTGAAAGGGGCTTGTTTGTGTAAAGCATCCAGCACAGTGTCTAATGTCATCTCATGCATTCACAGCATGTTGGATCTCTTACCTGGAGATGATGTGCCTTGAGTTGTGAAAGGTAAACTGACTCTAGAATTCAAGTATAATAAAATTCTTTGCATTTCACACGTACACTGTTCAGGTCTCACTCAAAGTAGAGTAAGTTAGCTTTTCCCAATTATATACAATATTCAAGATCTGGGCAATGGAAGAAAGATCAAAGCTACTGTTCTTGCGACCCCTGGTTATTGTAGCTGGCTTGAAAGACCTTGACATTGAGGTTCTCCTAATTTAGAAATCCAGTGTCATTGCCAGATGTCATGGGTGTCAGGAAGCAGGGCAGTGTCAGTGATGAAATGCTTGTTTCCAGCATAGTTATAGGGATAGCTCCTAAAATAAAACTTTCCTTAAGAGCTGGTATGTGTCATCCATGGAGTCACTCTGGGGAGCACAGATAGAAACCTGGTTCTTCAGCCCCCTAGTAAATAAAGAAGTCCCTCAGCTCTTGCACTAAATTTTCCCCCATTATAAACACCTACAGGGAATTGTTCCCTGCATTGCATACTGACTGAAGCAATAAGAAATCCAAATACCTCAAAATCAAATCTAGGTTTATTTGATTTCAAAAATCTTGCTTTGCTCATTAAAAATATGAGGCACACATATTGTGATATTTAATTATAAAAACAGAAGTCAAAAAGTAAATTCTAGTTCTTCTTTACTTTCCTAGTAGCATGCAGAAAAGTCTGTAATAAATATAAACTCTGATTAGAATGATTGCAGTAAATAACATGACTCTTTCCAATGCTTTACAGTTGACAGCTTTTAAGCTCCTCTGCCTTTCTAGTTGACTCCATATCTGGCCTTGATATCCTTTCCTATCACTTTAGAGATTTGTGCTCAAACCATATGTGTGAGTCATACTCTGGCTATACCCTTCTACTCCCCACCAACCCCCAAATCAATCTCCTGAGCCATTTTAGACAGCTTGGGCACCTGCCCTATGCTCTCCAGAAATCCATCCTATGCCATAAATGAACGTGTGTGTGTGTGTGTGTGTGTGTGTGTGTGTGTGTGTGTGTGTCATTGTAAGTCTAGAAATCAAAACCAAACTTTGGAAAGCAGATCAAACCCCTCCTTGTTGCTTTTACAAAATGACCATGGCAATGTCTATATATACAATGGCAGGCCTGCAACAATTTAAGTAGCAAGTGAAAACAGGAGACAAAAATAAAAACAGGGATATTTTGTCTAACTGAAGGTAAATCAAACTAATAGAAAAAAAATCTCTTGTGAAAAAAATATCTTTTTGTTTTGTTTTGTTTTGTTTTTTCGAGACAGGGTTTCTCTGTGTAGCTTTGCGCCTTTACCTGGAACTCACTTGGTAGCCCAGGCTGGCCTCGAACTCACAAAGATCCGCCTGCCTCTGCCTCCCGAGTGCTGGGATTAAAGGCGTGCGCCACCACCACCCGGCAAAATATCTTATTTTTTAGAGAACACTTGCCTAGGAACCTATGTGAAATATAAATGCATGAAATCTATGAGAAATCAAATTGTAACTCATTCTAATTAGCTTCAATAGAAGTGAAATTATGTCCCACACCCAAGCATTTTCAGAAACAACCACCATGTTAATGGGCAGCCTTAAATCACAACAAATATGAAGTTGTTAAATATTTTAAGTACTGAGCTAGTGACTAAAAATTAATATTTTGTGGTTTAAATTCATTGATTATTGGGTTTCTTCTAGTTCATCAGTATAAATCAATGATGAATGTTATTTCCATGGAATGTCTTCTGTTTCAGAAGTTGATAAATCTCATAGCCTAAGCAGGGCATAAATATCTTCTATAGGTACCACAGTAATTAAAAGTTTCAAAGGCAGATAGCACCTCTCCATCACTGAGCTCTTGATATTTCTGCAAAATGAAGCAGAATTACAAAAGTTTATCCCCAGATAGAGCAAGTGAAATCTTTAGCTTTATACTCTTAATTACATAAAAATAATGATTGCTGAAAGTTAGAAGTCCATCAATCTGTGATGGAAAATACTGGTGCTGTATGAGTGAGCACCAGATTTTGTAATGATCATGGGATTGTCTACCCTTTAAACATCTCTCTCAGGGATTCTGATATGAAAGAAATACCCATGATTATAAGTAACATATTTTGGAAT
Source organism: Peromyscus leucopus (assembly GCF_004664715.2). Taxonomy (NCBI): domain Eukaryota; kingdom Metazoa; phylum Chordata; class Mammalia; order Rodentia; family Cricetidae; genus Peromyscus; species Peromyscus leucopus. The sequence continues at coordinate 59,814,714 of NC_051075.1, read as the reverse complement.
CGTAATACAACATTATATCTGATTGGTCTCGCTATAATAAGATACTTGCCATTGGCTACTTGAGAAGTAAACAGAGGTTAATATATAACTAACTATATCAGGAGGTTTGAGTACCAGATAAGACCAATCAACTGGTTTGGGATGCCTATGATGGTACCTCATTATAATCAAGTATGTGACAGATCAAACCCCTCATTTCATGACCCAGAAGTAGAAAGAAAGAGAATGGGTGGGGTCCCACAATTCCCTTTGAAGTCTTGCCCTCAATGATTTCCAAAATGTCCATAGAACCTCCAATTTGTTCACCTTGAGGACCAAGATTTTATACAAGAACATTGGGGTATAAGTATGATAGAATAGTCTTTTAAAAACTGGCCAACTGAAATAAAAGACAGCATCTTTAACAAATGGTGGTAGTGAAACTGGATGGCTGCATGTACATACCATATGGTCTCATATTTATCACCCTGAAGAAAACTCAATACCAAATGTGTCAGAGACCTCCATGTAAAACCAGATACACTGAATATGATAGAAGAGAAAGTAAAAAAAAAAAAAATGTCTTGACTCATAGGCACAGGAAAAGACTTTCTGAATAGAATACTATTAACACAGACACTAATGTGGTGATATTGTGTTCCCCAAAAATATTATGCAGCCTAATAATTCCCTGGGGTCAGAGAACAGAACGGCCACTAGATATAAAAGCCAGAAAATGGTGGCACACACACCTTTAATCCTAGCATTCTAGAGGCAGATATCTGTCTGGATCTCTGTGAGTTCAAAGCCACACTGGAAACAGCCAGGCATGGTAACTCACACCTTTAATCCCAGGAAGTGATGGCAGAAAGCAGAAAGATATATAAGGAATGAAAAACCAGGAACTAGAGCTGGTTAAGCTTTTAGGCTTTTGAGCAGCACAGTTCAGCTGAGAACGATTTGGATGAAGACTCAGAAGCTTCCAGTCTGAGGAAACAGGATCAGCTGAGGAACTGGTGAGGTGAGGTGGCTGTGGCTTATTCTGCTTCTCTGATCTTCCAGCGTTGACCCCAGTACCTGGCTCCAGATTTGTTTTTATTAATAAGACCCTTTAAGATTGATGAAACACACTAATATCTACAATTACTCAATTTGATTTCATGAAAATTGAAAAACTTATGTAAGGCAAAGAACAATATCATTTGAACAAAATGACAGCCTACTAAATGGGATTTTTTTTCCAACAATACATCTGATACAAGGCTAATAGCCAAACTATATAAAGAAGTAAAAAAATTAGAAATCAAGAAAACAACTAACCCAACTTAAAAATGGGTAATAGATCTAAGCTGAGAAATCTCAACAGAAGAAACAAATGGCTGAGAAGCAATTGAAGACATGTTCAACATCCTTAGCCATCAAAGAACTAAAAATCAATTTTTTTTTGAGATTTCATCTTATATCTGTTAGAATGTCTAAGAACAAGAAAACAAGTGACATCTCATGCTACCGAGGATATAGAATAAGGAGAACACTTCTCCATTGCTGGTAGGAGTGCAAACTTCTACAGCCTCTATGGAAATCAGTGTGGCAGTTCTTCAGGAAGATGTGAATTTGTCTACCTCAAAATCCAGCTATACCACTTTTGGGCATATACCCAAAGGATGCTTCATCCTATCGCAGAGACGCTTTTTCAACCATGTTCATGGCTGCTCTCTTCATAATAGTCAGAAGTTGAAAAGAATCTAGATGTGCCTCAATCAAAGAATGGATAAAGAAAATGAGGTACATTTATACATTGGAGGGTTACTCAGATATTTAAAAAATGACATTATGAAATTCACAGGTAAATAGATGGGACTAGGAAAAATCATTCTATGTGAGGTATCTCAGACCCAGAAAGACAAATACAGTATGTCTTCACTTAGCTGTCAAGTCAATGATAACAAAGCTACAATTTGTGGAAATACCAGGGGCAGATATACAGTAAGTGACTAGAGGTAATAGATATATCTCCTTAAGAAAGGGAAATTGAATAGATGATTATGTATGGATGTGGGGGCTGCTGGAACTGGAAGATCAAGTTGGGAGAGGAGGAGAGGGAGATGAGAGAAGGAATACAGAGAGACAACTAATGTTAAGCTCCATTTGAGTAGTAGTATAGAAACCTAATACTGTAGAAGCTTCCTAAAATAGATACATATATGAAGGTAATCTAAATAAAATAATCAAATAAGGGGGAAGACCAAGGACCAACTGGACATCTCTCTTCACAAAATGAAGATAAGATCCCAGTGCCAGGATTGGGTTACACCTAGTTAAGTTGTTGGCCAAAGGGGTCCTACAGGACTCCCCCAAACAACCCAGGCTATTGCCAAGACAGTAAGTTGTTCTCTCCAAACTGATGGCAAGGCTCCAGTGCTCACAACAACACCTACACAAATCATTGAACATGGAGCTATTGAGCTGGTACCTACATAGAGCCTCCACCCCTATGTTCTAGCATCTTTGGTACAGGAAGGAACTCTGCATGCTACCAAAGGAGAAATGTAAACACCAATGCAGCCATACACCCTTTAATCTAAAATGGTGCTCTGCCTGCAAGATGTGCTAGGGCAATGGTGGCACAGAACTCGTGGGAGTAACCAACCCATTTTTGATTTGACTGAAGGCCCACTATCCCAAATGGAACTCATAACCAGCGCTGCTTGGGTGACCAAGAACCAAAGACTAGATAGTCCAGGGACCTAGAGTAGGACCAAATATCACTGTTCTAAAAACCTAGTAATAAAATAACTCCTAGTGGTACTCTGTTATACTCACAGATCAGTGCCTTATTCAACCATCATTAGAGAATCTTCCTCCTTCAGTGGATGGGAAAAAATACAGAGACCCACAGCCAAACATTATGCTGTGAGTGAGAGGCCTGGGGACACTCAACCCTGAATGGATTTCTCCATCAAATCCCTCCCTCTAAGAGTGATGAGAACCCCATAGAAGAAGAGAAAAAAAAAGCATGTAAAAACCGGAGGGGATGTAGGACACCAAGAAAAGAAGGCCTTCTAAATAACATGATCAAAGCACACATGAACTCACAGAGACTGAGGCAGCGTGCACAGGGCCTACACCAGTCTGCACCAGGTCCTCTGTGTATACAGTTTGGCTTCCATTATCATGTTTATATCATATTCCTCAGTGTCAGAACAAGTGGGTCTGTGATTCTTGTGCCTTCTCTTAGGCTCTTTTCCTAACGTTTTGTTTTGCCTAATTCTGATGTGTTAGTTTCTGTCTTATCTTACTATGTTTTATTTTATTATTATCCCTTAGAAGCCTGTCAGTTTTCTAATGAGAGAAAGAGACTGCATCCAGAGGGGAGGGGAGATGGGAAGGAACTTGGAGAAGTAGAGGTGGGGAAACAATAATCAAGAGACATCATGTGATGAAAAAAGAGCTATTTTTAATAAAAGAAAACTTAAGGTTTTTATTGGATTGTCCTAAGAAATATGCGTGCTGTAATATGAGAATACCCATTTTATATTAACATCTTCACATAAAATTTCTCAGTTTTAAACAGAAATTTTGGTCTGTTAAAGAAGTAAAAATTTGCTTGATTGAAAAAACGCAATGATTTTCCCTTGAGAGGACAGATGTTTTACTTAAAGATAAAAGGAACTGTGTGCAGATTCAAGAGCTTCAAGATTTAAAAAGAGAAAATGCAGTGGGATGGTCTGTATGTCAAATGTGTTGCTCCAATTGGTCAATAAATAAAACACTGATTGGCCAGTAGCCAGGCAGGAAGTATAGGCAGGACTAACAGAGAGGAGAATTGAGAGAACAGGAAGGCGGAGGGAGACACTGCCAGCTGCCACCATGACAAACAACATGTGAAGATGCCGGTAAGCCATGAGCCACGTGGCAAGGTATAGATTTATAGAAATGGGTTAATTTAAGATATAAAAAACAGTTAACAAGAAGTCTACCATGGCCATACAGTTTGTAAATAATATAAGTGTCTATGTGTTTATTTTATAAATGGGCTGTCCAACTGCTGGGGCTTGGTGGGAGCTAGAGAGAAATTCTCCAGCTACAAGAAAACAATTTTTTAAATACTTATTTTATATCCACAGTTTCCCCACTCCCCCCCCCAATCTCCATCTATCCAACCCCATCCACTCCTCCTCCATCTTCATTCAGAAAGGGTATGGCCTCCCATGGGAGTCAACAAAGCATAGCATATCAAGTTGAGGCAGGACCAAGTCCTCCCCTCTGCTTCAAGGCTGAGAAAGGCATCCAACCATAGGAAATAGGTTCCAAAAAGCCATCTCATGTGCCAGGGACATGTTGCGGTCCCACTGCTAGGGACCCACAAACAGACCAAGCTACAAAACTGTCATCCACATGCAGAGGGTCTAGGTCAGTCCCATGCAGGCTCCCTACCTGTCAGTCTAGTGTCCATGAGCTCTCATGAGCTCAGGCCAGCTGTCTCTGGGTTTCCCTATCATGTTCTTGATCCCCTTGCTCATATAATCCCTCTTCCCTCTTTCCAACTGGACTCCAGGAGCTTGGCTCTGTGCTTGGATGTGGATCTCTGCATCTACTTCTATCAGTTACTGGATGAAGGTTCTATGATAACAGTAATCAAACAATCTGATTACAATTTTTAAAAATGGCTGATATACACTCATCATCTTTAAAGATCATGACATCTTCATGTGGTGAAGACATCTCTTTTGGAATCATTGAAGTCAATATAAAATTATATTAAAAATGAAATCTCATTTAAATGCATTGGAGTTGCTCACTTGAATTTGAATTACTTCTGACTTCTAGGATATGCCTTAGTATATTTATTCTGAAACAGATCATGCAAGAGAGGGAGAAAAGTGATGTTTTAAAAGCATCAAATCAATATAAAGATTAAATGAAATAATAAATTATGCAAAGTATTTAGCATAAATCTTGATACTTCACAAGAATAATATAAATGTTTGCAATTGTTATGAGCAAAACCTCAGAAATACCCTTTTATCTTCATTTTTAAATCTTGTCTCCTTACTATGGAATGTACAGAGATCATGACTTATACTGACACACTCATCCAGACCTTTCTATCCACAAGAATGACCAAGACAAGTATTTCACGTCATATTGACTATCAGTTTGTTCACATTTACTCTTAAGTCCACAATGCTTAATATGTATCACTTATAAAAAAATCATTAATGCAAACCACAGAAAAACAAATGTTCAAACACCTTTAAAATACTAACATGGGTTTATTTAAGCAATAACTTTATTCATGACATACTACAGCCATAAGTAGTTCACATGCAATTTGATAAGCCTGTCTTATAAATTACAATGCAAATAAAATCGCAAACAAGATGAAGTTCAAGGTCAATATTCATCCCTAGGGGTGTTAAATTGTGATGTAAATATGGTCAACAAAAAAGTATTTCAAAGTATATGCACATGTTATTGATGAGAAATATATGAAGACTCTAACATAATTAAACATTTGTAAAATCTGTCAGTTTCGGGAATTAAGATTATTTTATTAGGAAATAAAATGGTGGACTTAAAAACTTGTTTGTTACTGACCTTTAGTATGCAAACTATAAAGTGAGAGTAGCATGAACTGCTATGTATGACCAAGAAACAAATCAAACTGTTTTCATTAGACTGAGCTTTCTCTGCTGACTCCTGACTGGGTAAAGCACCAGCCTTTATTGGTTCATGTTGTGCCTTTAAATTATGCATTAATTACTTTTATAAGAGAGAAGCTGTATTATTTAGTGCTAGCTCCATATCATGAATTTCACAAGGAGGAACGAATCTGAGAGAAATATCGCTATGTCCTCCGCAATGTAAACAGAGGTACTGGAGGTGAGGGGCAGTGGGAGTGACTGACTTCACATGGGAAGTTTATTGGGCCTGTCTTGTTACGTCCCTTGGAAATGAGTTTGGATCATCAAACATGACTACGAGAATTGTCCTCACCCTTGTAACCTTTGGATCTTTCTGTCTTGCTCTTACTCTCCCTCTGTCTCTCCCTCTCTCATGATTCCTCCTCCTTTTTCTCTTCTCTCTTCTCCTTTTTTCTCACTCAGTTCTCCATCTCTCTTACTTCTCTCAACCCTTCTATTTCTTGACTTCACTCTCCTCTCTCACCTTCCTTCTCCTCCTGATATCTTCTCACTCTTCCTCATGCTTCATACGCACTTTTCCTTCCTCTTCCCCTAACTGTGTAACATCAATTTCAGTTGAGTATAATATTGCTCGGGTGTCCAAATTCACCTTCCTTTCTGCTCTGTGAAAGGCAATGTAGTGTTGTGATTTAAAACATGGAGTCCACAGCCAGAGCCTGGCTAAAACTCTCATTACCATTTGGCAGGTGTAGAACTGGACAATTTAGTCTTTCAGGTTCTCAGTCTTCTAATCCACAAAGTGGTGATAATAACACTTCTCTCAATGAATAGTGTGAATTTTAAATGAATTAGCATTACCAAGGCATTTTTAAATATCTCATAGTCCACAATAATCTCCACAGGAATGTTTGGTTTTGTGACTACTTTCATTCTTCATAACCTTAATTGTCTACAAGGGAAGATTAGATAGGATAATATATATACATTGGCTTAAACTCCTATGTATGTCCATCACTGAAGGAAGTCAGGACAGGAACTCAAGCAGGGCGGGAACCTAGAGCCAGGAGCTGATAGAGAATACATGAAGGGGTACTGCTTACCAGCTTGTTCATCATGGCTCATTCAGCCTGCCTTCTTATAAAACCCAAGATCAGCCCAGTGATATCACCATCCACAACAGGGTGGGCCCTCCTACATTAATTACTAATTACATAAATGCCCTACATTCTGGATCTCATGGGGGCATTTTCTCCTCTCTGATGAGTCTAGTTAGGTTAAGTTGACATAAAACTAGGCCAGATAATTGACCCCTTATCAACTTGACCCTGTTAAGCAATAGCCTTTTCTTTCTTGTTCATACCCAAGATCACACAAGAATATCAAGGGTATAATAAAACATTCCAAATTTTAAAAGTCTCACAGTCTTTAAAAAAAAATCAAACATTTAAAACTCCAATCTCTTTAATATTTAGTCTTTTTTTGTAATCTAAAATCTTAGAAAATTCTAAAATATCTTTATAAGATCAAAGTCTCTCAACTATGGGCTCCTATAAAACCAAAATTTAGGTAAATACCTTCTTACTCCAAGAAGGAAGAACCAGAGCACAGTTACACTCAAGTCAAAGAAAACCCAAACTCTGAACATGCTAAGTATCTCATTGTCTAATGTCTGGGATCCATTCACCATATTCTGGGCACCTCCAAAGGGCTTGGGTCACTTTTTTATCTCTGCCTTCTGCAACATACACAGTTTGTCTTCTAGGCTCCAGATGGCTCCACTCCCTGATTGCTACAGTTCTTGGTGGTCATCACACAATATTAGCATCTCCAAAATGCAGGGGTCTTCTGCTGCATTTTCACCAGTAGCCTCTTCCAGACTCTCCATGGTGCCAAGCTTCAACTTCTCCACATGACCCTTCAATCCTAGGGCTTCAGCTACTACTGAGGCTGCACCTTCTTTCATGGCCTCTTCTAACCTCTTACAGTGCCAAACCTCAGATGCTTTTCATGACCTCTTCATGCCTTCAAAACCAGTACCATCTGAGTGTCTCTTATACCACCAAGTTAGACTGCCAGTGCAAAATACAATTTGGCCACCTCTGGAACACAACTTCTTTGTGTAGATTCTGAGGAAACATTTCCCAAAAGATTTCACATCAATGATGTTGGTCTTTTCTTAATCACCCCCAATTTCTTAGCTCCAGATGACAAGCATCTATTGTCCCAGTAAAGCAAAGGTTTTACTTTATTGGTTCTGGTTTCTTGTTAAATCACAGCTGACTCTTCAACCCTAGTTAACAAGAACCACAGAGTTTTAGTTCAATATATGTAACAGCCCCAGAAGAATCTTTAAGTGACTCTCAAACTCCCTCTGGAACTTCACAAGCCAGGCATCTATGGTCTGCATTTCTCCAGGAACTCTTATCTTCCAAGCTCCCATAGAACAGCTCATTAAGCTTTGAACACTCAAAAGATTTTCTAGACTTTCCAAAGTTTTTCCATAGTCCTCCCAAAACTAACATGGTCAGGTCTATCATAGCAACACCCACAATCCTGGTACAAATCTCTGTTCTACTTAGGGTTACTATGGCTCAGATAATATGTCATGACCAAAAGCAAGTTGGGGAAGAAAGGGTTTATTTGGCTTACATTCTACATCACTGAAGGAATTCAGGAAAGGAACTCAAACAGGGCTGGAACCTAGAGGCAAGAGCTGATGCAGAAGCCATGGAAAAGAGCCGCTTACTGGCCCCTTCGTCATGGCATGCTCAGCCTGCTTTCTTATAGAGCCTGAGACCACCAGCTCAGGGGTTGCATCACCCACAATGGGCTGGGCCCTCCCTTATAATTCGATAATTAAGAAAATGCCTTACAGCCAGATCTTCTGGGAGCATTTTCTCAATTGAAGTTTTCTCCTTTCAGATGACTCTAGCTTGTGTCATAGTTGACATAAAGCTAGCCTGTGCACTGATACATAGGTACTTTAAAGACATTAAGCGAACAAGCAGATTATGTGAGTGTGGAGGCAACATTTTCCAAGTCTGCGTGTCTATTAATTCTATACATCTTTTAGTCTCGTAAATTATGCAAGAAAAGACTTAATTCTGTTTTCATGGTTAATTTTGCATTTGTATGTATGCGTATGTAGGCATTTGTTTTCTATCAAGTATTTAACTATTTCTTGCTTTTTATAAATAGTGGAAATAAGGCTATCTCTTGTCATGAGAGAAGAAGTATCTTTAAGTAGGAAGGGTTATCTTGGCTTAGCAATCATTCAAAGCACGGTTATTCAATCAGATAATGTGTCCTTATCCTCCATGCATTTTCTAAAAGCTCTTTGAGATGGTGTTGTAACAGTCTGTTTTTGTCCTATTTATGCCCTTCTTAAACCAATAAGGTAGTGACCTAAATTAATCTTTGAGCTCATTTCTTATAGCAGAATACTTTTTACTAAGAATATATTCCCATTTTTTTGATTCATTTCACAAATTTTTCTATGTTTAACCTATTGACTGTGCATCACACAGTGAAGATTTGTCTATCAGCGTCACCTTATGCTCTGGCTGGACATTCCTGACCTATGCTTAATAAAAATCTAAGGCTCTGGGCTCTATCAAGAAAAGACTATGGAGAACATGGTATGTAGGATGAGGCAGACAGCATTAACCCTGGAAAAATACAAAGAACCCATCTATGGGGACCAAACACAATATGTCTGCCTTGGAACAGAGAGAGAGCCTTAGCAACTGTGCAATGATTTGATTCAGCTTAATCCAGCAAAACACTGGTCAAGAACATACTGGGTAAAGAATAATGATAATTAGATCACACGTGGCAGAAGCAAAGCTGGTAGCATTTGTGTTGCTGTTAGATACTGAAGAATTAGCAAAATTAGAAGAGAAAGCCTTAAAAAAAGCACTGTGGTGTTGGAGAAGTAATACTAATTACAGTAATTTATGGGAACTGCTTATCACTAATGCCTAATTATTATGCGACACAATCATGATGATGCATGCCATTAAGTGTGTGTATAAAGGACTTTGCTGTATGTTGTATTAGATTAGATTAAAACAATGAAATATAAACATTCACTTTCTACCATCCTAATGTGCTTCTCATGCAGTGATTTCTCAACTGCTCCAAAATTTTTAAATTAGAGAAAATGCTTAGCACATAAATAAAATAACTTAGTTCTTTTCTACTAGGGAAACTGTATAAAATATAAATGTATGTATATATATATATATATATATATATATATATATTCTATTTATACTATGTAAATATAAATCTGTACTAAATATATTCTATGTATACTATATAAACATAAATTCGTATACTGATTTTTTAATAAATCAATGTTTTCCATCTAAGGATTGTCATTATATTTTCTTTTAAGGCTTTCCTATTAATAATTTTAATTCCTTCTTTATAGTATTCTATTCTGAAGAAAATTTAACTATGAGAGGTTTATTAACTTGATATGCTGCTGAAGGGGTGGTGCTGTGGATGATTAATTGATAAATAAAACACTGACTGGCCAGTAGCCATGCAGGAAGTATAGGCAGGACTAGCAGAGAGAAGAATTGAGAGAACAGGAAGGCAAAGAGAAACACTGCCAGCCACCGCCAGGACAAGGAAGATGTAAGGTACCATTAAGCCACAAGCCATATGGCAAAGTATAGATTAATAGAAATGGGTTAATTTAAGGTGTAAGAACTAGATAGCTAGAAGCCTGAGCCTTTAGGCCAACCAGTTTAAATAATATAAGAATCTGTGTGTTTATTTTATAAGTGGGCTCCGGGACTGGCTGGGCTTGTGAGAGCTGGAGAGAAACTCTTCAGCTACAGGGTGGGATGTGTGGAATGAGTCAGACCAGCTTTATCTGGTAAACTAACCAAGTCAGCCCATTTGTAGATTGCTTACTAATCAGTTAATCAAAGGGACCATGCCTGGTTACTTGAGTTTTGTTAAAACAATTGAAAAGGGTAAAATTAGTGTGTATGAGGTGGGGACATGTACAAGGTAGTATTCCTTTCCCACTTCAAATACTCAGTACAAAATTCTAGTGTAGAAGGATTTGAGAAGAGATGACCAAATTCTGAAAGACTTATTTCTGCCTCAATATACCCATTTACCCATCCCCAAAGCAATAGAAATGTAATATATACTAAGAACCATGTTACATGTTGAAAATGCAGAGATTCAAGCCCAAATTATCTGGGAAACTCATGATCTATAGTACTAGGTGTTTCTGTGGAGTCTGGAGAAATACTGTAACAAAGTTGCTGACACTTCTTTTGCATGGCCCTAGATGAACAAACAACAAAATAAACTCATGCTTTTGCAAGCATTAGCTGAAATATAACATTCAAAAACAAAAAGTACACCTAACCTATATTCCCACACTACGTCCAGTGTTTCAACATCCTGACCATCTCCTAGAGCCAGAGTTACACAAGCTTGGGCTCTGCTCTATAAGTTTGCTTTCAATTTGATGAAGGCAATTGCATGCACAGTACAGAATAAATAAAGCACATTAGTATAAAATACAGTTCACTCTACTTGACTCTCTAACGTTCATTTCTCCAACGAACTACAGTTCTTCCTGCCTCTTGTCTCCCGTGTGCCTTCCCAAACCCATCATTAATATGATGATCTCCTTTCTCACAGGTATTAGATCAACTCTAATAAAAGTGAGCTCTGCTAGCTCAGATCCCTTCCCTGTATACAGTTTTTTTTTTCTCCCTCAAATATCTTTCCTAAAAGCTTCAGCTTACATCTACTCATCTTTCCCAAGTCTTGTCTCTAGCTGACGCTTGCCATTGTGGTTTTCTGGGTTTGTTGTTAACTGGCCACTGAAAACCGGCTTTCACATTTGGTGATAAAGGTAGACTCCTACACTCCAATATAATAAAAGCTAATTCTTCCACTAAGACGTACAAAGCAACACATAGACAAGTGATTTAATTTTCTTCACTGTTCTCACTGATTATCACAGTCCTAGAATAATTATGATGATAGGTATTCATGACCTGATATTACTTTTATAAGAATTCCTAGGGTGTGGTACTATAGTCACCAATATTGGTTGGGCATTGACAATTTACCATTTCATATGCTTTTGTTCCTCCATTTAAAGCTCATACCATTCCTTAGTATGAACTCCCTGGGTCTCACTTTGCCGACTGTGTCATGTGAAGTGGGATCCTTCTGTATGAGACAATATCTAACCAAAACATCTGGAATCAAAATGTAGGTGCTGGTCCAGGACAGCTGAACCATATAAAACCAATATGTGGCTAGTTACAACCCTACCTTTAAGATACTCCACAGAATTTCTAGTTCCTTTTAAATTATGTTACCTTAGCTATATGTAACTATGCTTCCAGTCTATGACTCATCTATAACTAGAGCTGTCAAATTTATATCCATATCACTGATAATTGAAGTGCACCCTTGAGAGACTCTTAACTTCCTGAACCACCACCACTCCAAATATATATGGCGATTTGTAGTGATTGGCAATAACTTAAGTTTGGTTATTATGTGAAATTTACTTCCAAATATAAAAATCTGATCTTTTCCATTTTGATCATGCTTCTCACCATTCTACTCCTTCGATTAACTCACTGTATTACACAACCACAACCTCCACCTTGCTATTTCTAATCCTTCAGCCTCTTAATGTATCACCAAAGCCTGTGGATGTTATCTAAATTCTCTTTCTTGATACCTAATCTTGGTCAGCTACTCCACTGGTTGTCATAATACCTTCCTGATAACATAAATTTTATTACCATGCTAACAGTAATCATGCCTCATTAGAAATAGTATACCAATCTGTCTAAACTATTTTATGGTTCTTATGGACAACAACATGAAAATCTCCCAGATAGACTACATTTTAACATGGAAATCATTATTGACTTCAATAACTGCAAATGGTGGGCCTTCGAGCAAATTATTGAGTCAACTTTTAAGCATACTGCCTTATTGAAAGAAAAAGAGTAAATTGGATTAAATAATCGCAATGGCTCCCAGGTTTTCATTTCCTCCTATTGACTCTACCCGTTGTAACAGGTTCTAAGAAAACATTACAACCTTGACATTTGTGTTCATTCTCTTGACTTTATATATAAATACATTCAGAAATGACATGTATAAAAAATAAAATCAGAGTGAGGCAGCATTGAAAAATGCTTCAGTTAAGGTTATATTTTTGGCATAATAGAATTTTAGTGCAAAGGATATGTCTACAACTATAGAAAATATGTATATAATTGTTTCTGAAACTTTGAAGTTCATAACTCTACTAGACAAATGCAGTTAACTATAATAGCCAAAATTATCCTCAAAATTGTTCATAAATGACAGGAAAATTTCAAATCTGCACATTGAACACATTATGGAATTTAAAGAATTAGAAATGTACAAAATGAAATTACAGAATTACCTCAGTTTTATATAACTCTGTCTCTTTATAAATTTCACATCCTTATGAACTAAGCATTCACATTTTATTGATTTTTCACTCAACTTTTGGTACATAATCCAGGGAAATCAAAGACTAACATATTAAAACATATTTTCTTATTTCTTCTGCCTTTCCAATTTGATAAACACAAACAACAGAGGTTAGTGAGGAAAATAAATTCCAACCAGGAAAATATTGCTTCTCAGTAACACCCCTGATACATTACCATGACTATGAATCTTGGGGACCAGATAGATTATTATAGATTTACTGAAAAGCACAGGATCTAAGTGATAATCATGGGTTAGCATTCATTTTGAAATACAAAAATCTAAGAAAGACACAAGTGACTTAGAATATGTCAGGGAAAAATTGTAGGTCAAAAACAAAATTAGGAACTATTAAAAGAAAATATTGAAAGCAAACCATACTCACTCTGCATAATACACTTTAAATAATGTAGGAGCAGAGAATCACTATTGGTCTTTTAGCTGTCAAGCACTTGTCGTTAAAGCATGAGGAGCAGCGTTTGGATGCCCTGGAACTCTCTAAAAAGCCATATGCGTAGTTGTAGTCCCTGGTTTCTAGCTGGTGTCATTGGTCAGGCATCCTAACCAAACCTGCAAATTGCATGTTCTATGAGAGACCTTTTTTAAAAATGCAAAGGGAAAAACAGTCAAGGAAAGGCACCACGTATCTTAGGCACTGTTCTACTATTGTAAAGACATACATGACCAAGGCAACCCTTATGAAAGTATGGGATTGCTTACAGTTTCAAAGGTTCAGTCCATTATCATCAGGAGGAGCATGGTAGCATGTAGGCAGGCCTGGAGCAGCGGCTGAGAGCTGCAACCTGTTCTATAGGCAGAAAGAGAGTGAGCCAAGGCCTGGCATGGGATTTTGAAACCTCAAATCCCACCGCCAGTAGTACATTTCCTTCTATAAGGTCACACCTCTTAATCTTCTCAAATAGTGTCAAGCCCTGATGACTAAACATTCAAAAATATGTCTGTGAGGATCATTCTTATTCAAACCACCACAATGATGTCCAAGGAATGACATGACACTCAAATTTACTGGCCTACCCAACACACAGAGTACATATGTGCATGAAGATAGATAGATAGATAGATAGATGATAGATGATAGATAGATAGATGATAGATAGATAGATAGATAGATAGATAGATGATAGATAGATGATAGATAAATGATACATGAATACACATAATTATATATGATACATATACATTTACATTCATAAGTTTCATTTATATTTTTCATAATGTCAGAAATGAGTTTGGATATGTATTTATGCAATACATAAATACACACACACACACACACACACACACACACACACACACACACACACACACACAACCCTCACTGATTGGGCCATACAAAGTGTTTATTCATAGTGACAATGGCTCCTATTCCTAGAGAATTTTATTTCCTTGTGCTAACAATGGCCTTAAATATAAAAGCATGGCATTCTAGTCATACTGAAAATTAAGAATTCCTGCATCCCTGCATTCACAATTGGACTCCATTTTAGCTATCTGTATAATCATGGCCAAGTTATTACAACTTTTCACTTCATTCTATCATAAAATGAAATTCCCCTACAAGATAATCTCTGGGTCTCTTCCTTTTGCAAAATTAAATGTAAAAGAAATCCACAATTCTCATAGAGCCAGGCACCCTTAACTGTGCCTCATAAATAATAATCATAATGTTTCACAGAGTGTATGGCATAAAGTAAGGATTGTTTGCAAAATGCAATTTAAACAGATCACATTTTATGGCTTGCCATTTACCATAGCAGTAAATAGCAAATAGGCAGTTGTGCCTACATGTATTTGCTGATCTGTCAGCCACTGGAAATAAGGCCAGTGCATTATTCCTTTATAAACCAGAGCACGCATTCATTCTCAGGGAGAGGCATTAAGTTTTTATTGAAAACGACAAACCACCACAGCTGGGGTGAACCTCAGAGGGGGCTGCTTTCATTACTATTTAACATATGCATACACACTTTTCAGAATGATTGCCTGGGTTTTCTCAGGCCTCCTCTGCCAAGTGTTGGAGTCAGCATCCTCATCTATTTCAATATTAGAGACTACAACTTGCTCATCATAATTTATCTACTCATGTCAAACTTCAACTCACCCTCATCCAACAATTCTAATTAGTGACTTCCTTCCTCCTGATTCTTTACCTCAGTGTCTTCTCATTATTCGGTGCTAGAACGTCTCCATCGCAGTATCAATAGCCAGGTTAGAAATTTTTTTCACAGCTGAAATCTAATAACACTCTTGGAAATGAAAACAAATATTAACAACCATCACTGGTTCACATTGTGAAGTCTCTAAATATTTATTATGTTTTGTATTTCATACCTATATAATTTTTTTTAAATCTAGAGCTCATACTATTAGTTGTTTTATACATACTAGAAATAATGAAACCTACATGTGATATTATTAAGCAATGAGTTTGGATAATATCTTGTATATATTTTCATTAGTATAATTATTTAACCTAGTTGATAGTTTTTGCATTGCCTGAAAGTAGAACCACCACTATATACTATATAATAGAAATTAATATGTAGCTTTTTAAATAGGCCAAAATGCATACAGATTTAAAATGAAATAAGTAGGTCTAAATTGATACAGATTTTTCTTCCAATAGGAACAATTGATCACATTGTCAAATTATCTCCTGCTGTTTTCATCTGTATATTAGAAATGTCTGTCATTGACATCTCCAAACACAATTCCTTAAATTTTTTCAATAAATTAATAAAAACATGCTAGGCTGGAGTGGCACACTCCTTTAATCCCAGCACTCAGAAGGCAGAGGCAGGCAGATCTCTATGAGTTCGAAGCCAGCCTGGTCAACAGAGCAAGAACCAGGATACAGAGAAATCCTGTCTCGAAAAACAAACAAACAAACAGAAAAAAAAAAAAAAATGGAAACACAAGCTTCCTTCTGGAGTAGTTTGTTCAACAAAAAGCCCAAATTTTTGAATGTTCTATTTCTCTCCCTGTGGACTTCCATCCTACAAGTCTGTAGTGTGTGATCTCTAACCTATCTGAAGCCTGTCTGTTGTGCATATCTGATCTGTCTTTCCTCTT
The DNA here is from genome assembly GCF_004664715.2 of Peromyscus leucopus. NCBI lineage: Eukaryota > Metazoa > Chordata > Mammalia > Rodentia > Cricetidae > Peromyscus > Peromyscus leucopus. Next base: position 59,798,467 of record NC_051075.1, on the reverse strand, counting down.
CACTTGTTCTGTTGTGCCTGTGTGTGTGTGTGTGTGTGTGTGTGTGTGTGTGTGTGTGTGTGTTCGTGTGTCTTTGTCCGTGTGAGCCTGTGTTTACTTTGCATCAGTCCTCAACAAAGGGCTTTGCTCTGTGTTTATTAAACAGCACTGAAAACATTGTATGGGAAAAGAATGGAGTATACTTTTTACAAAGATCTTTAACTGAATTGTACCAAGAAAGATGTTGCTTTACTGATGATAGCTAACCCAGAATAGCACACAAAGCTACAAACATGTTATCATTCTATATCCAAATGTTACATTCAACATTTGTATTTGTTTTGTTTAAGGTTGTTTTCAACCTATTTGCTGCTTTCAGCAAATAATTACAACACACACACACATATACACAATATTCTGGATCAGGGGCTTGAAAATTAAGATTAAAGCAATGCAATTAGCTTATATTCTAAAATTTGATTATGAAGGAAATCCAAGGCATAGTAAGGTTGATTACATTGTTCTTTAAGAGGCAGGTTAAATTTAACCAGGTTGAGAACACAGTAGCAGAGCAGGTTACATGCATAGTTTTAAATAATATCAAGGTCTGGCGAGAACTCAGTCTCTTTGAAAGCAGAAGATATTTTCAGAAATTGTATCACTGCATTAATACAGTACTGCTAACACAGCATGGTTAAGCATGGTAAACATCATCTAATTCTCAACTGCAAGCTAAAAACAACACAAACTGAAATAGAGAAAATTTCTATTCATTTTACATACCAACCACAGATCCCCTCTCTTCACTCCTCTGCCCCCAAGCCTTCTTCCCCAACCCACTTCCCCATTCCCACCTCTCCAACGCAAGGTTTCCCATCGAGAGTCAGCAGAGCCTTGCACACTCAGTTGAGACAGGTCCAAGCGCCTCCTCCCTGCACCAAGGTTGTTCAAGGTGTCCTACCATAAGCACTGGGCTCCAAAAAGCCAGCTCATTCACTAGAGACAGATCCCAATCCCACTGCCTGGGGGCCCCCTAAGCAGCTCAAACTAAACAACCATCTCGTGCCTATCCAGAGGGCCTAGTCCAGTCCAACTGGGGCTCCACAGCTATTGGTCCACAGTTCATGAGTTTCCACTAGTTTGGCTGGCCATCTCTGTACTTTTTCCCATCATGATCTCCATGTCCCTTGCTCATAGAATCTCTCCTCTCTCTCATTGATTGGACTCCTGGAGCTCGGCCTAGCATCCACCCATGGATCTCTGCATCTGCTTACATCAGTTACTGTATGAAGGCTCTATGATGACAGTTAAGGTATTCACTAATCTAATTACCGGAGTAGGCCAGTTTAGAAACCCTCTAGACTATTGCTAGTAGTCAATGGTGGGGTCATCCTTGTGGATTTCTGGGAACTTCCCTAGCACCCTATTTCTCCCTGTTCTCATGATGTCTTCAAGACCCAGCTATACCACTCTTGGGCATATACCAAGGAATGCTCAATCATACAACAAGGACACTTGTTCAACTATGTTCATAGTAGCATTATTCATAATAGCCAGAACCTGAAAACAAGCTAGATGCCCCTCAACCAAAGAATGGATAAAGGAAATGTGGCACACATACACAATGGAGTACTACTCAGCAGTCAAGAACAATGATATCATGAAATTTGCAGGCAAAGAGGTGGAACTAGAAAATATCATACTGAGTAAGGTAACCCACACTCAGAAGGACAAACATGTTATGTACTCATTCATAAGTGGATACTAGATGTAAAGCAAAGGATAACCAGACTGCAACCCACAGCTCCAAGGAGGCTAAGGACCCTAAGGATGCATAGATCACCCAGCGAAGGAGAAATAGATGAGATCTACATGAGCAAACTGTGAGTGAGCGGGGTTAATGGAAGGCAAGGGATGGGGGATGACAACATAAGGAAACGGGAGGTTCGAGCTGGAACAGGGACAGAGTAGGAAAGCAAGGGAAGACATACCTTTTTTATTTATGAATCTATCCATGCCAGCTCACTGAAACAGTCCCATTCAGAGTCCTAAGGGCCATCATTTCTCTTCCTTCCTAACAAGTCAAAAACAAGGTTACATATTCACTGTCACATCCTCAGCTAAAAAGAAAAGCCTCCTTGAATGTCTTTATCAGTGCTAGCAAGAGAAAATACAATAGTTAGAAGTTCAACACATTTTTAAAATTGTGTTTAATAGATGGATGTCTAAATGCAAAAGCAGTAAAGTTGTGTTGATGAGATTCTGTCTTTGGGAAATTATAGTTTCTCATGTTGTTGTGGCCCCAGCCCATAAAATTATTTTTGTTGCTACTTCATAACTGTAATTTTGCTACTATTATGAATTGTAATGTAAATATGTTTTCTGGTGGTCTTAGGTGACTCCTGTGAAAAGGTCACTTGACACCCCCCCCAAAAAAAGGGGGCTATGACCCATGATTGAGAACCACTGCTCTAGGACAATCCTAAATTCACCTGGTCCATCCTACATGATCCCCATGGGAATGTACACTGGGGATCCTGGTTCAAAGGCTAATGTTGTACCTTCTGCTATTTCTGCAACCAAGAGTTCTCTTCTCACAGAAGATCTTAGAGCCTCTGCTCCTGTATCTGCGGATCTGTATAGTACTACCTTGTTAATTTCCAAGTTGGGAAAAACTTCAGGCTGTTTGTCATACTTGACATGTATTTCATATGGTTGTTATGGTGATCCAATTATACATGCATCTATAATCCTTCCACCCTGTGTTTAGACAAGGAAGCATTTAAGAATGTTAATTGTATTAATTGTTACCCAAACTACAGTTTAATAACTTCTTTTTAAACTGATCATTAAACTCACCTTTCAAAACCATACTCAATTAGATTTGTAGGATCTCATAGAGTTTAGCTTTTTTAATTTTATTTCATCACTAAATTACATTTAATGAGTATTCAAGTTGATTAAAGTTTCTCTTTTAATATGCTGAATAATTACACCTTTAAAAAGTTTTAATTTTCAACTCATTTCAAATAGAAATGCATTATGACATTAAGCAGCCAAACAATTTCATAAATACCGCTTTAAAACTACATTGATAATGGAAAAATAAGACTTAAAAAAATCCCAATCCTATGATATAACAAATATCTTAAGCTATATACTTACAACTTTCATATTAACGAAGATTCAAATTGATGTGTTTGGTGCATAGAAATGATTTTTCCTACTTTTATACATGTGTATTTGTGAGTGTGTGTGTGTGTGTGTGTGTGTGTGTGTGTGTGTGTGTGTGTGTGTGTTGCATATGAGCATGTATACACATTTGTTTATATTGGGTCATATGTATATGTGTAGAACCAAGACTGATGTAGGGAAACATGCTCAATCATTCTTATGCCTTATTCACTGAGGCATGGTCATTTGATCAAACTGAAAGCTCACTGATAAGGCTAGCTAGTCTCAATAGCCAGCTTGCTCTAGGGACTTGAACTGCCTTACCAGACTGGAATGACACATGGGTTGCCACAGCCAGCCAACATTTACATGGCTTCTGGAAGTCCTTGTACTTGTACAGACAGTGCTTTGACCACTGAGACATCACCCAAGCCCATTATTACCTACCCCCAAAAAACTATTATTTGTGAGATCAGCTAATGTAAATGGGATCATATAAAAACTTAAAAGTTCATATATTCCATTCACTTCTTTCATAGGTGTGAATTTGTATCTTGATAAGATTTCCATTTGGCTATGGCTACCTGTGACCAAATGGCCAAGAAGGTAAGTGAAACAAGCCTATTAACATGTAAAAATTAAAGTGATCAAATAAACCTGGAAATAATGTTTTTAACACTCCAGTTGGTAGCACTGATACAAATAATGTCTCTTATGTTCAATGTGGAGCATTCAGATTAATAATAAATATTTAGCAGATAAGAAAAACTGAAATTCAGATTTCAGTGTGATATCCAAAACAACAACACAGATACAGATATCCCTAATACATGGGAGTATACATTTGAGAAAGATTTATGTATAAAGATGCGTAATTGACAAAACAGAACAGTTTAGGTTTAGTAAAATTACCCATGCAATCTTAGCAAAAGAAAAAATAGCTGACAAATTATTTTTTTACATATTCCTAGATTTGACAATGTAGAATTGGACCCCAGATATAAATTCAGCTAAATATTAAATAGAAAACATGACAGGCCTAGAATGGTGGCTCACACCTGTAATCTCAGCAAAAAGAGACTAAGATTGGAGGAAGCCAACAACAGGCTGGCTGACAGAATAATCCAGGACAGCTAATGTTGCAAAGTGCAGCTTTTTCTCAATAACAAGATGATAGAGATGGAGAGGGAGATGGAGAGGGAAAGGGAGAAGGAAAGGAGAGGGAGACAGAAAGGAAAAAGGAGACAGAGGGAGGGCGGGGAAGGAAAGGAAGAGGGAGGGGGAGGGAGAAGAGAGGCAGACAGAGAGAGGGGAAAAAAGAGGAAGAGGGAGACAGAGGAGGGACAGGGAGGAAAAGGAAGATGGAGAGGTGAAGGAGACAGAGAGAGGAGAGGAAGACAGAGACAGGGAGGGAGAGGGACACAGAGAGAGGGAAAGAAACGGAGAGAAAGGGGTGGAAAGGGAAGAATGCATTCCCAATGTCCTCTTTATTGTTGTAAATGATAATTCACCAGCTCCTTTCTTCTCAGCCAGTCCCTACCTTACCCTCATTTCTTTCTTTCTTGATGCAGGACTTGTGAAGGTAGCTACATCTAAAGTGTGTGGGGGGGGGGGATCAGTGCAAAAGAGGAATAAAGAAAGGCAATGAAAAGAAAATATGGCCATACTACATCCTGTTTAGACAGTTGTCAAAAAATAATAAATGATATTTTTTTTTAAAAAAAAGGAAAAATGGAGCCTGCAAAAGCCTGCAAATTTACCACTTGGAGTTTTTAAATGCATCTGAAAAGTGAGCAAATAAAACTGTGACCTGCTGTAGTATGTAAATACTCTTAAAAATAAACTTTAAAATCTAAGCATGTAAATATTATTAAGCATTGCTGTAGTATACCATTAGAGCATCACTATTTGGAGTAGGTTAGGGGTGGGAGGCTGGAGGGGTGAGAGAAGGAAAGAGGGGGATCTGTGATAGATATGTAAAATGAACAAAGATTTCTTAATTTAAAAAAAAAAAAGAAAGAAAAGAAACAGAGGCAATTGAAGATAAGAAAAGGGCCCCTAGGACTGAAGTGGGCTAGTGAACTGGGAAGACAGCTCAAAAGGTCTGGGACACATGAGTTCTGAGCTTTCATAGGCTATTTACATGAACTCCTCCGGACCTTTATCCCATGTTTGTGTATCAAAATCTTTTCTCAGGCATGCTCTTTGCAACATGTAGCCCAAGCCAGAAAAGGTGTCCAGTCTTGTCACCTGGCTTCTTTCATATTGATGTTTGTCTCTACTTCTGCCAAGTGGAGCCTCATCAGTTTCAAAATGTTTATCTTTTAAATGAGACAATGGTGATATATGAAATGACAATAAATTGAATCAATATAAAATTAAGTCCACTAAGTAGGTTTCTTTAACAAGAGTCCATAGAACAATTTTTCTGCATAATAAATACTGAATCAATAAATTAAATTTATTTGAATGGACTTTATTATGTTTTACAACTATTTCTTTTATTTTCAACCCTTGATATTTATAGATTTAATTGTTCACTGATGTAAATTATTTAGCTAATTAGACAGAAACGTTTTCTTTGAGATGAATGTTATTGATACAGATATACCTCCCAATCAATGCAATTGGATCATGAAACAAATAACAAATGTGAGTGTCTTATTAGGAATAAATCTCATTAATACACGAAGGTTAATTCATATCATCAAAATTTCCATTATTGATATGAAAGACTTTGATAAAAAAAATTAGAATAAGTAAAGAGTTTGACATTCTTAATGTTTTCATACTTCAAATTTTAATTATATATACTTTTATTTCAAATATATTTCCTAGCCTGATTTTATTGATCAAAGGGAGATTTAGATACTTTTATTAAAAGTACTAACAGTCTCTCACATCCACTAGGCATTCAATGGCTACTACTGAAATATGCAACTAAGTTACTATTACGCCCTTGTGAATTATGTTAGTTTTCAAAAGATGGAAACTGTATTGAAAAAAATATAGAAGATAATTAAAATAGTTTAAAATGGTGAAGAAATATTTTAAGTTTTAAATTAAAGTGACCAAAATTGTATATAGCATGTTATTTCAAAGCATGCTTCTGTTTCTTCTAAACTATATTAATGATTTAGTGCAGTTTCAGTGAAGTCAAAAATGTGAGTGTGTGTGTTTGTCTGTGTGTGTGTAGAGTGTGTGTGTATGTGTGTGTGCATGTGCGTGTGTGTGTGTGTGTGTACGTGTGTGTGTGTGTGAGAGAGAGAGAGAGAGAGAGAGAGAGAGAGAGAGAGAAGTACACAACTAGAAAATTCAACCTATTAAGATTAAGATGGATATACCAGCACCATAAGCATACAGAAACTTAAGATTAATGCTCTGAATAGCAAGATTCTTTATATAAGACTGTTCATCTTTAAAAAATCTTTACCAACTGTATCTGATTAATAGGGAAAGACAAATCCTGCTGTGTCCTTCAATGCTCACAGCAATATTTCTGATTTGGAACCTGTGTAAACCCAGAATGTAGGTGGAAAAAACATAGTCTCTCTCTCTCAGCAGACATCAATTACTGATAGCCCCACAGATAGGGGAGCTAGTAATCCATGAGACCCTACTCTATCCATGCTGGGATTTGGTCTGGCTTGATCTTGGAAAGTTCTTGTGCTTACAGTCATAGCTACTGTGATTTCATATTTGTAATGGTCCCGCCACGTCTGATATAATGTTTCACTGCAAACATCCACTACATCTGGCTCTTACAATCTCTCTACCCTTTCCCCCTTCCACAGTTGATCCCTGAGCCTTCAGGAGTCACTTAGAACTAAGCAAATCACGTCTCTTAGTCTCTGCACTTTGACTAGTTGGGAGTCTCTGTATTAATCATCAACTAATGAAAAAGGAAGCTTCTCTAATGAAAATTTTGTTAGGATTGTTGCTTTGGTGTATCCGCAGTTCACTCTCTGGGGTGAGTAGATGTTTGATCACATCTCCACATGGAAAGGTCCTACACAGAAAAGTCCAGCTCATATGGTTATAAAAATTACCTAGCAGTCAGGAAATCCAAATTCTAAGTCTGGGTACAACTCAGTCACTATCTTAAACTAGAAATTTAGGGGGAGAAAAGAAGTTGTAAGTGGGAAATTGAACTTGGAAGTTTGCAACATGCCTTATCTCAACTCTACAGTAATTAGTAGAAATCTTGCTTTCCCCTCCAAAAATTCTTGGATAATATTTGTGATATGTATTCACAATGGCCAAAGCCATTGTAAGTATGAAGATAAAGTCTTATAATAGTCAGGAAAGAAGATTACAAAAAAGTTGACTATTAGACATCAAGAAAGAAATCAGTATTAATGTTTCAAACAAGAAAAGCATCACTGCATCCCAAAACTTCCATCAGAAAAGCTCACTGCTGGCTAATGATGATTGGTCTTCCTCTCATTGCTACAGAAATGTAGAATGGAATTCCCAATGATTTTGTTATTTATTCCATAGAAAAACTTTTGTTTCTAGTTGCACTATCTAGGAGCAGCATTAGATAGTTGATAGCCTTGTAATTCTGGCTTATCTGCGAAGACATCAAAATACCCTGTCTGCAGAAGTTGTTCCAAAGAATGCCCTATCGTTACTCTCACTTACAGGGCTTCATAACGTGTTTTTTACCCAGGAAAATCCCAGTCGTGGCATGCCTGACACAAGAAAAGATTTCTAACTCAACACCTATATTGATGACTTGCCGTCAAGAAGCCTGGGGTGGTTTTACTTTGTTCTGTTACTGGGACTTGCGTTTTCTCTCTAGGACTAGATTGCAGCAAAACTTGAGTTCAGGTTTTCCTGGGTCATAGGACCTTTCCTGGGTGCTGAACTACACACTAGAGAAACTGTGAGCTATATAAAATGATATCCAAATTTAGAGGAATCTTCCCATTTTTGTTTTCCCACTTTGCTTCTATAATATCAAATGTTATCAATGCTATATAAAAGTTAGTTAGCATTTTAATGAAGCTTTATTTTTCATGTATCAAATTGGAAAAAAAAATTGCCATGACTTTGAGGTATAACAGGAATGATAAAAACAAAATACTTATCACATCATTGGACCCAAGCACTCATCAAGACTGCTGCTGTTTTATTATTCTTATCTATAGTTGTATATGAGAATGTATATAGCTGTATATAGTTGCTCTGTGAAACTGGATTTCTCGATTTGAATAAATAATCTACTTAGAGATATGACACAATATGGAAAAAGCATTAACTTATTCAAAATAAATATCTCAGCTAATACACTTGAAGAAACACAAATAAAGGATAAATCTGTAGAAAATAACAGAAGGAATTCCTGACCTTTTTAGTTTATTTCCACTGAGCCTTCTTCTTTTATATTTCCTTTCACACAGTTTTTGCTTTTAATCCTTGTTTGATCTATCTCTTTGGAGAAGAAAGAGAATAACAGACAATGTCATCATTTATGTCTCAAGTCTGTATCAAATCTCCAGATCTCAAAATATAAAGGCCAAGTTCATAAATCAAGTGGGAGAGAAAACATATTAGACTGTGGGCATAAGTGATTTTTTTTTCTGACTTGAGTTGAATCAGTGGCAAGATATAGTGACTCTGTCATAGAGTTATAAAAGTGGAAGGTCTTAAAGCAGAAGCAGTTTACTGTTCAACAGCCATAGCTAAGATAACAGACGAAACATCGTTCTAAACAAATAAAACAAATAATATATTTAGTATAATTCTTCCATGAAACAAGCTTGAAAAATATGATACAATTTCTAGAATAGAATACTAGGGATTCACTCAAACTCATAAGCCTCACTTTAGGAATTGGTAGATTTAAACATTTTTTAAGATCAACATGATTTCCTTCTAATGGTTATTATTGACAATTTGATTAGATTGCAACATACCTAGAAGATTAATAATTAGATATTTTGACCGGAGAGAGGAAAATAAAAGAAAACTCATTTTTTTCTAGAAACAGCATAAATGGGTACTTTAATCAATGTCAATCAATATCAGCTTCTACAACAGATTGTCATAGATGTCAAAATAAATATCCAACATGCATGCTTCAAAGTTGCGGAGGCTGAAGTTTGAGATTAAGTCATCAACACTGTTGCTTTTTTCTCATTTTGTGACTACAAATTGACAAAAACAACTTAAGGGATAAAAGCATTTATTTTGGCTCTCTCGGTTCAAGAGGTTCAGTAGGCTGTGACATGAGTGGCTGGGCACATCACATCTGCTGTCAGGAAGCACACCGACACACACGATATGGATTAATTACTCTCAGTGAAGCTCTTGCCTCTTCAACTGAACTTGTTTAGAAATACCCTCACAGTTCTGGGTATGCCCCTGTTGCCACTGGCAAACTTTCAACGTCTTATTGTCTTCATACACACACACACACACACACACACACACACACACACACACCAAGACATATAAAAGATAGCAATATTATTTCTTCTTTATAGACAAATTACCTGGAAACTAAAGCTTGGGAAAATATGGACCGAGGACTTGACTCAGTAAGTAAAGTGGTAGCCACATAAACATGAGGACTTGAATTTGATCCTCAAGCCGAAGATATCAGCACATACCTATAATTCAAGCAATGAACAAAAGGAGACAGGATAACATTTGATGCGTACTGATTAGCTAAGTTAGTACAATTGCTGAGCTCCAAGTTAAGTGTAAACATTTAAGGTGCCGAGAAATTGAGAAAAACACAGACATCAGCCTCTGGCCTCCCTCCACACATATGCATACACAAACATATAAACACACAGAGAGACAGAGACAGAGAGATGGAAAGGGAGAGAGAGAGACGGAGGAATGGAGAGAGAGAATACTTGCTTAAGGTAACTTCAGTAGAAAATGGCAAAGCTAAAACTCATTCAGATTTTCATCTGAATTGTAAAAAAGGCAGAAGGAAAAACAAAAAAAATGAGATGGAACACATGATTTATGAAGCAATAAAGCATAAAATTCTTAATTTATGTTTTCTAAAACTATTGTTAAAGGAATTATAAGAAAAGTAAAAAATCAGGAGCAAACAGTTTTAAACTAGTATCTAATAAAGACATAGAGTGTGTGTGTGCACACACACACACATACTTGACAAGAGAATGACTCTTTTTAAAACAGAACTGATGAAACATGGCAGAAAGGTCTCCAGAGAATTTCACCTAAAGAAAAAGGAGCCATAAAACTCAAATTTTCAAAATAGAAAAACAAAACGGGGACAAATTACAAACCTCTAATCAAGACATGAGTATCACAAATGTGCTAAAATATGTAATAAACTGAAAACCTGTGTAGGGAAATCCTTCATCTAGGAGCTTTCAAGTCAGCAGCTAGCCCTTGAACTTAATTCTAAGTTTAATGGACTTCCAAATAGTTGAATAAACAATAAATGATGTAGGGATGAAGAGAGTTAAGGGGGAAGCAGGATTTTGCATAATCTATCTTAATAATGAAAGAGGGGAAGAGGGAGTTAAGAATGAAGGTGAAAGGATTAATATTCAGTGTTATTTTTATTGCAAACATGGACAGGAAGATAATGAATTCTGGGCCTGGCTCCTGAGATGCAGGTTACCTCCATCCAGGCGAAGGAGACATGAATAATTGATAATCCACTTCAAAGTTCACAACCCCCATCTCCTCCCTAAGGTAGTCATCAAGAGAAGCAACAGTCAGCTAATGGGGGGATTGCTTAGTACATCGCATGCAAATTGAAACTCCTCTGCCTTAAGGATTTCGCTCCTTGCTAGCTCTGGAAGCAGCTGGTTCCCTGAACTCCAGGAGAGAACATTTAGCCCCTTTCAACCACAAATCAGCCACCAGTCTGCACTTCTTTAAAGGTTCAAAACACTGCAGGGGTCTGGCCATCAATCAGTGACTCTATTTTTTTCACTGAACCCCTGTACTTGGAAAGTTATTTTTGTTGAAGAATCAAGTATGCTAGCACAAGTACAGAGCAAAATACACGCACACATGCACACACACTATATATATATATAATTTGTTTACTGTAGGAGCATATATATAATATAACATGTATATTATGTGTGTAAATATGCATGTATATATGTTGTTACAGCAAACAAATTATCACATTGCAAACTTCACTACATGCATAAGTTGTTTTAGAAAATCTGTTTAACAATGGAGGCTTGGGTATCATACCAAGAAGTTTTGATAAAGACAATCTTACATGGGGCTGAAGAATCTTTTATTACTAATCATAAAAGCACAAACAATTATGATAAAGAAATTCTTGAGTTAGAATTTGAGAAATGTCTAGTTGATAATGGAATTGTTTTTAGGATTCCTGGACTAAATAGTGTCAGGTTTAAGTCATATCATAAATGTGAAATTCTATACAATGTAGCTGAAGCACCCATATGAAACTCAGGAACATTATAAAGCTCCTTGTACAAGCAAGTCAAAACTTCATAGTTTTACATGTCATGGTGGGCTTGTGTGGTCTGTTATATTAGCAAATATTCTCACAAAGTGAGAAAGAAAAAAGAAAAAAAAAAAAAAAAAAAAAAAAAAAAAAAAAAAAAAAGAAAGAAAGAAAGAAAGAAAGAAAGAAAGAAAGAAAAGAGTAAATGATATATGAAGATAGAGGTGCAGACAGAAAATGTAGAAGAGAGGATAGTAGGGAGTGAGGGGGCCAGAAGGAAGAAAGGAAGAAGGGAGGGAGGGAGGGACAAAATCCAAGATTGATGGTGTAGATCTATAGTAACAATTACATGAGCTCCTAAGACAGGAAGATAACAGGTTCTAAGCTTCTCTGGGCCAAGAGTCGGTGCAGAGCTAGCCAAACAAAGCAGTGAGACATTGTCACAAAACAACACATGAAAAGAGGAAGGGGCTGTAGCTAAGCAGTAGAGTGCTTTTCTAGCATAGAATCGTCTCTAGATTCAATACACAGTACCATAGGTGGAAAGAAACTTTTCTGGGGGAAAAAAGACAAGAGAAAATGAACATTCCTCTTATTATCATATATGGTAAATAGTCATCATTAGCTACCAAATTTAAAAAAAAAAAAACTTAGCAAAGTAGAACATAGAGGTACAAAGCAGTTTGGTGCAGTCCAGTTAAATACCATGTAATTCAGATTAACTCAGCAAGCTATTTCTGTAGAAAGCTCAGCTGTGACTCAGCAATAACAGAACAAGGAAATTTATACATATATATTCACTTGTATCAACATGAATTCATATTCTACCATTAAAACCTTGTTGGAAGTATGCAAATCAGCCTCTTAGAAGGCCTAAGTTGTTTCTGCAGTTATTGTCCCATCATAATGACCAAACTCCTGAAAAAAGCAAGGCAGAGAATCAAAGATGTGTTTTGGCTCAAGATCAGAGGATTCTATCCAGAATCTCTTAGCATTTTTGTTTCTGGGCCTGTGTTGAAGCATAGCAGCATGTCAGAGTGTGTCTGGTAGATTAGAGATGCTCATTTTATGGTAGCCAAAAGGAAAAAAAGAAAAATGGTACCAGAGAAGAACAAAATATATTCTTCATAGTCCCATCTCTAGTGACAGACTTCATCTAACAATGGCCCGTTCAGCTATAAGTTCATCAATGGAAGTGTGATTTTCATCCTTCTGGCTAAGTCATATCTCCACACTAGCAACCAAAGACCAATTCTCAACACAGGAACTGTTGTGGGATATTTTATATCAAAACCATAACACGGTTTCCAAAATAAGTCTATTGGACTAAATTCTTCTTAATGCAAATATGTAATCTCATTTGAATAACTTCATAGAGTTCATTGTGTACCCGAGATACTATTATCCACATTAAATTAATATTGAGCCACAAACCCTTGCTATATCTGAGCTATCTCTTTATAGTGGGAGCATGGAGTGTGTGTGTGTTTGTTTGTGTGTGTGTGTGTGTGTGTGTGTGTGTGTGTACCCCAACTTCACATTATTATTTAGTCTGTCTTCACTTAAGCATCAATAATTTCAGTCATGGGGCTTATTCCAATGAAGGGATTAATGCAGTAATAGGGAGTAATTGAGTTAGTTATCTCAAGAACAAACTGTTATTAAGTTCCCTGTGCTTGGTCCACTCTCAGACGCATGGTTCTGCTTCTGCTCTTTCATCTTGGGACAACACAATACATTGACTTTCCTCAGTATAAAAAAGTGGGGAAGTGGAGTCAAGGGCTGTACTCTGCTTTAAGGAACTGTTACTTTTTTGTTGGGTTTTATATATTTACTTCAGGTGTGCTATTCCTTTCTTTTTGCTTATTTCTCCTTTTTGGTGAAGAAACATCTGACCTATGCCTACCTCAACATAATTTGGAAATAAATAACTTGTTTTGATTTCATGAATTCAACTTTGCAATAAATTTTCCTAATGGTGAAAGTTAGGTGAGACTCTTCCTGGACTTTGACCTTCTAAGATAACTCTAGAAGGGGGTGAATTTGGTGACAAACTGAGGAAATACAATATGTATGGAAGAATACGAGTTAAAGGAGGCAGTGTGTACAATACTATGCATTGAACATCTGCCCCCTAGAGCTCATGTTGATATTTAATTGCCCTTGCAGCAGTATTACAAAGTAGGGCCTGTAAGCATTGGTAAATCCTCAACGATTCCGCATTCATGAATGGATTAAAGCTGTTTTCATGGGAGAGAACTCATAAAAGGGAAGGTTCAGCTTCCTCCTGCTCTCTAAACCTCTTCTGTCCATCCTTCACAGGATCATGAAACAAAAGGGTTCTCACCAAGATAAAGGCTCCTGAATCTTGGAATCGCTGGCCACCATAGCTGGCAATACAACGTGGCTTGGTCTTGGAAAGCTGTCCAATGGCAGAGATGGAATGAAGAAAGGACAGGTACATTGACAAAGGTACAGTACAGCTGGGGAACAGGTGAACTGTGTGAACTCTGATGAAACCAAAGCAACTATACAATAAGACTGACCCTCAGTGCTTTCATTACATGCAGAATAGGGAGTGTGTAGACTCTGTAGGAGGTGTCTCAGGTAAGTAGTCTCAGGCTGCAAACACCTGGAAGGAAGGTGCTGCAGTTGTTGCCTTTCCACACACTTGTAAACATTGGCACCTGGACCACAGGCAGGCTTTGCCATTCTGAATGTGATCCAAGAAAGATTTTGTCAATTTCCCATAGATCTGAGGCATTGTTCCTTGACATGGCCATGCCAATATCAACAACACACATTCACTAAGAACTTCATCTACTCTTTAGACACTCACTCAAGTCTTCCTCAGTTCCCCAAAAAGAACCAAGAAGGAATAAAACTCTTTTTTATAAATTACCCAATCTGTGATATTCTATTATATCAGCTTGAAATAGACTAAGGCAAAAAAGTAATCATAGAAATTACATAGCATCTAAACATTTCTTAGGGAACTGAATATGTATTATTTGCTTCTGACTACTTCTTACTCCCCCACTGTCCTGAAATTTCTTTAATAGTATCACTCTGTTTCCCTGTATTCTTGATATCTTTGAAGGCTGCTTCCCCAGCTTGAACTCCACTGTCACACTTTCATACAACAAGCACTCAACTAATGCCTGTAAAACAATTGTGTGACATTCCAGGGTCTAGCATCTCTCTACACCACAGGCACAAGTCTCTCTTCTTGTATAAATGTAACAAGGAAAGCTCTGAGGTCAGAGCCTCAGGTCCAAACAACAAGAATTTGGGTACCATATCTTTTTGTTTTAGGGTTCTCCATAATACTCTGCAGTTCTGCCTGTCTGCATATGAATGAGCTCAATGGACTTTTGCATCCTAACCTTGCTGTAAAACATATCTCCAGTTGCTTTCTGCTCAGCAAGTGTCAGCTATAGAAAGAAATCTTCTACTAATGGAAAAAAAGACTTTATTTGTTCCCTTTATTTATGTATTTACATTTGCAACATTTACAATGTTAATTAATGTTAGAAAGTGCAAGGACAGTCAATCATTGAAATTAGTACTGGACTATGAAAAAAGAATATAATTCACACTTGGAGATAGAGATTTTGATCTCAAATGACTCTTAATGTCTAGTGTTCAGCTCGATATTCTATACCCCACAGCTTTTCTCTGTGTAAAACAGCAAAGAAACAATTTTTTTGAAAATGGGATCATTTGATTCCCAATAAGAATCCATGAAGTGAACTTTTAAACTGTTTAAAGCATCTCATCACCAAACGTTTGTCTGAGACTTATACTTACTTGCATTTTATTCTATTGATAAATGTATCACATATGGTGATACTGTATTTGTGCTTTAATAAAGAGGGAAAAGGCCAGCCATTTTAAGTAAACAATAGAGGAAAATAATAGAGGGAAAAGGCCAGCCATTTTAAGTAAACAAAGAAGTCAGGCAGCAGTAGCACATGCCCTTAATCCTATCACTTAGCAGGCAGAATCTCTGTGTGTTCAAGGCCACCCTAGGGAACACAGCCAAGCATGGTGACACACGCCTTTAATCCCAGTACCAACCATAGAGTTCTGGGGGCCTGTACAGACAGGAAGGGACAGAGCTGACCAGGAAGAGGAAGTGATGTAGCTAGACAGAAGGCAAATCGGATGGCAGAAGAGCAAGGAATATAAGCCTGGGTAGACAGGAAGTCACTCTCTTTGGAAGCTGCAGAGTTGGTGAGGTAAGGTTAGCTCATGGTTTATCCTATTCCTCTGATCTTTCTCTCAGGCATTAACCCAAATTTCTGGCTCTGTGTTTTTTATTTATGAAGACCATTCAGAAATTTGTCTACAATCACCCTTTCATGAATCAATAATATTTCTACATTTAATATTAACTGGGTATTTTCACTCAAATGCTAACAAATTCTAAGAAGGGAAAAACAGATATTTTCAAGAAAATTTGCACCTCTAGCTTCATTGTCCTCCCGAGGAGTCCTTTGAGGCTGTCACCTCTAGAAAGAGATCCTTCCTCCCTGGAGCACACCATGAAAGCCCTTCCCTCATCACTGTACTCTGAGAATATTTATTCTGCTCAGAGCATTCCATTGTCTGCTGAAACTTTTCATGATTCCTATAGGCTAAATAAAAGGATAATTTTTTATTCATAACAAAACCACCCTAAGCATATCTTTTTCAAATATCAATATAATACATTTATATACATTCTCTACTAGTTAATTCTTGACAGTATAAAAACAGCTTTTACCTACTTTTTTGGGCACATCTATTGACATTTTCTTTTTCTTAATCTCACTTTATATGTAAGAAAATAGTTCAAGTAATTAGCCTGGCTATGCAATCTATTCATCAGAATCTTTTTCTTTTAATTAAGAAAAAAATTTATTTATTTTACATATAAAAGATCTCCCTCTTCTCTCCTCCTGCTCCTCCAGCCTCCCCTTCCCAACCCACCCCCCATTCCCTCCTACAAGAAGGTGAGGCCTCCCATCAGGAGGTATATTTAGTAGAGGCAAGTCCAAGCCCCTCCTCTTGCTTCAAGGCTGTGCAAGGTGTCCCACCATAGAAGTGGGCTACAAAAGGCCTGTTCATGTACCAGGGATGAATTCTGATCCTACTGCCAGGGGGCCCCTTAAGCAGATCATGCGATACAACTGTCTTGCTATGCAGAGGACCTAGTCCAGTCCCATGCAGGTTCCACAGCTGTTGATCTCAATGTCACGAGCTCTCACTAGTTTGATTTAGTTGACTCTGTAGGTTTCCCCATCAGGATCTTGATGCCCTTTGCTCATAGAATCCCTCTTCTCTTTCTTCGACTGGACTCCTGGAGCTCGGACTGGTGTTTGGCTGTGAATCTCTGCTTCTGCCTCCATCAGTTAATGGATGAAGGCTCTATGATGACAGTTAGGGTATCCACCTATCTGATTACTGCAGTAAGCCAGTTCAGGCACCCTCTCCACTATTGCTAGTAGTCTAAGCTGGGGTCATCCTTGTGGATTCCTGGTAACTTCCCTGGCTCCTGGTTTCTCCCTATCCCCATGATATCCCCCTCTATCATGTGTATCTCTTTCATTGCTCTCCCGCTTCATCTCTGTTCCACCTGGGTCATCACATTCCCTTATATTCTCATCCTCCATCCCCTACCCTCCATTGTCCACCCCTCATGCCCAGTTTACTCATGGAGATCTCATACAATTTCACTTCCCAGGGCAATCCATTTGTCCCTCTTTGGGTCCTCCTTGTTAGCTGGCTTCTCTAGAGCTGTAGGTTGTAATCTGGTTATCCTTTGCTTTACATCTAGTATCCACTTATGAGTAAGTACATACCATGTTTGTCCTTCTGAGTCTGGGTTACCTCACTCAGGATGATATCTGATATTGAAGAGACAGGGCATCTATATGTTTCAAGAGACCTGAAATCACTGTGATGAAAACCCAAGTTTTGAAACATCCCACTGAGCCTAA
Organism: Peromyscus leucopus; assembly: GCF_004664715.2. Lineage (NCBI taxonomy): Eukaryota > Metazoa > Chordata > Mammalia > Rodentia > Cricetidae > Peromyscus > Peromyscus leucopus. The sequence continues at coordinate 59,780,902 of NC_051075.1, read as the reverse complement.
GAATGAACATTATAATCACTAAAATTAATTGTAAAACACTCATTCATGCATTTTACGTTTTTGAAATAGCATGTTAAACCTAATTGTTGAAGGTTTCTTGAAGAATACTATTGGAACAGGAAGGTTATCTCAGCAGTTAAGTGTGCTTGCTCCTCCTACAGAGGACTAAGAGTTAGATCCCAGCACTCATGTGGTGAGTAACAACCACTGTACCTCTGCTTCCAAAGAATCTGACACCTTCTTCTAGCCTCTTAGGGCTCTGAACATACATGACACACAGACATACATGGAGGGAAAAACACATCCACACTTGTAAAATAAATTTTTGAAGATCAAAGAAAGGGGTGGTCCATAGGGGGAAAAATTAATTGTATACTGACATTGACAAATTATGGTCCTTTAGGAGTCTCTTGATTTGGGACAAAAGAAATCAACATTTCTAAATTATACTTTCTGTTTGTAAGGAGAGTCAGTTCCAAGAACACAGGTCTAATGAGCTATAACAGAATGATAGTTATCTGTGACAAAATCAACTTACTTCTGTTTAACAGTTAGCTTCTATTCCTTCCTGTACTGACCCCCCTTTAACATGCATTATGTCTGTCTATACCAGTACCTGATTTGGATCACATCAACCATTCCATAGTGATATTTTCCTAGAATTTACTCTTTACTGTTTTCCAGAATTTATTCTGGAATAGTTGAATAAGCTGGCCTTGTCCAAGGGCACCTGAACAAAAAAAGGAAAATGTCTCCATGCCTCATCAATCCAGCAGCATCTGTCCAGAGTAGGGGCCTTTCCTAGTGTACATTAAAGTGATGTATGTTCTAGGAGGGGCTGGGATCTTGTCATATTTTTCTCTTCTTACCAGGAAGGAGAGTGTATACAGATCCAAAGATAAGTATTCATATATAACCTGACTCTTTTTGACTTACAACTTTTATCTAGGTTTTCTCATGTTCTTAAAATTACAAATTTTATAAGCTTATTTCTGCTTTTCTACATTAGTATTAGTAAAGTTATGTTAGACTTGAGGTATAAAAACACAAAATTTCCTTATTCTGTAGTCAATTCTATGGTGTCATTTAATTCTTGGTATATAATACATTCAATTCTGCCTGATTCTATTCCCTACTCTATAAAACTACAAAAGATGCCACATCCATATGATGTTAGGAAGAATTTAGAGGCATAACACTAATACACATAAAAATATTTCCCCCGGTTTTTAAATTTTCAATCATTTTTAAAAAATGTATTAGTCATATCTACTCCTTACTCCTTCCCTCCAGTTCTCCTTACCCTCCCATCTCTCTCCCAGCTTCATGTCTTTTTAATAACCTACTACATCAATTTATATCACCCATATGCACATGTATATGGTGTCATCTATTGGGATATGGTGAATCTATCAAATCTGCCTTTCAACGCCCCAAGAAAAGTGACTCTCCTTCCCTCATCAGCCATGAACTGCTATTAGCTCTTCAGCTAGGGTAGTTCGTTGAGCCCTAGGGGAAAACATATTGATGTTGTTATGCTAAATGGTCATGCTGTCAAACTGCCTTCTAAATATTTATGTTTACATACTTATATTTGTGCTACATTCAACTTTAAACAGAAAAGGGTTTTTTTATTGCAGAGCATAATAGTTAAAATTAAGGCTCATAACTATTAAAAATGCTGTGAATAAATAACTGAGTATTGGACCATAAATTGGACATTTATATCAATACACACACACACACACACACACACACACACACACACACACACATCACCTCAAAATTTCAGGAAATGTCAGGGAAAAGCAGGTTGAAAGAAGTTAGGAGGTGAATGAGAAGAGGTGCTATGAAAACATGACTTGGATTACACATGGAGTCCACAGTAGCTGTGATTACTACCACAGTACAAGGAAATGGTATTGTAAATGCAACAAACAATGAAATTCTAAAATACCATTAATATTATATATAAGATTATAATGAACATTTATAGTTGCCCAAGAGAATATTGTTTAAAACCCATGAAAATAAATCATATCTCTGACCTCCAAGACTCTATAACTAGACAAAGGCTCTGAAACAATCTATAGAAATAAGTTACTATAGATGAAGGGGACTAGTTAGTACTAATAGAGTAAAATGGAAAATAGGGGAAATACTGTAACCTCTGGACAATAGTAGTCAAGAAAGTCCAAAGATAGGCAGCTCTAGATGAATAAGAGAAGCTCAGTTGAGACAAACCAAAGGTCATAGTAAAACTGCTTGGCTTAGGACACATTCACTGCATCAGAGAGTTAGTTTAGTGTCATATCTACCTTGCTCAGAGTGGTAAGGGGTGGACTAAAGTGTTCAGTCTATAAATAATAAAGCTTATAAAGATGACATCCCAGAGTGGCTTTTTCTCCACGTATATTAAAGAGAGTCTGTAAAATGTCAGTTATCCCTAGGCATGTCATTTGGCCAACCCACCTTCTGTTCCCTCCACTAGTATACAGAAGTATAACTGTTAAGAAAGAGCATGCAATGAAAAGGGCATTTGTCCCACCGGCTCTACTCTGCCTCAGGAGGATTTCATTAAATGACGAAGGAAGATGAACAGGAAATATGGCCGCCATACTGAGAGAAAGGTACTTGGGTAAAGGAAGGCTTCATTAACTTCCTTATAAAAACTCTAAGGTGAGGGATGACAAAAACTTCTATTTCTTTGTTTTTCATTATCATTGCTCCCTATTTTCTGTATGTAGGTGACACCAAATAGATATTTAACTCCCTACCTAGTTTTGAGTTGATATAAACACCTGTAGCAATGCCGAAGGTTTACTACAGTGCTAAAATGCATTTATTCCTGTCTAATTTAAAAACAAAGTACAAGGAATACGTACTGCTTCTTCATTGTATCAGTGTACAGTACAGTATTTTGAGGACAGCAAAATTCACTACATCACTAAAAATGTCTAGTGAAAGCAGGTTAGAGAATAGATACAGGAAATAGACTTGTTTAAGGCTGGTAATTTTAAATATGAAAATACAGGTATGTTTTCTCGAGAGGGTTTATTTTTCTTTTCAGATAAAACATTGTCAACTCTGGCTCTCTATGTTACTGAGCTTGTCTGTGTTGCTTTTAATAAAGTGATTGCTGTCCTACATGATTTTATCAACTCATTTCATACATGAACAATAGTATATGGAACTATCAATTCTCACTTGTTCTGCTATACTGTAGCCTAAACATATTTTAATATTAAATTATTAGTATTTGATTATTTATATACTTTTAAGTTTGCAGCATTCTTGAAAATAATGGTTATTCTCCAGGGTTCAGTTTTGGTGAAAGCTTATTTCAGAAATGATAGGTGGAATAGATAAAACCATGCGACACACAGTGATCTGATAGTAGCTGTCTGAGCAAATCAAATATATTTATCATTGAATTTTCATCCTCTACAATACATCAATGTGTGAGGTGGAGACATTGTTTTAAAAATGTGTTTGCCTGCTGAGAATTTCACAGGTTTCTGGAATAATGAAATCTCACCTCTGTCTGAAAGTGTTTCCATCACTAGATCAGAGTGAAATGGAAAAGAAAAAACAGAATTCTTTCCTGAACAATATATGTTTCATCAAAAGAACAAAGGCACGGAGCTCTAAGTGCTGGATTTTCTGCTTCCCAGGAATGTCTGATTGTCAGAGGATGAGATGTTCTGAGTTTCTCATTCAGAATGTTAGCCTCTGACATTCCTTTCCCACACTCTAGATTCTTGAAGAGCATGTACACACAAAATTGCATTTATTGACTGCTGTCTATATGGAGCAGAGCTAAGTCCTTTATATAAATTATGTCATTGGATACAAGATTTCTTTTCAGCATATAAAAAAATGTGGAAGCACATTCATCTACCAATACTCAAAAGAAAAGATAGTTACCCTTCACTTGTTTTTCTTTTTGAGATGAAGCCTTGGAATGTTGCAGAGAGTGATCTTGAAATCTAAACTCTAGTGATTCTTGTGCCTTGAACTCCTTGGTGCTGAGATTATAGTCATGTACCCATAACAACTCTGCTCATGTTATTATATAAATATATAATGAGATAGGAAATGACCACTTTAAAGAAATCAAATGGTCCATATGCCAGCAAGATTCAACCCTAGCTAGAATAAAAGCTTACATCTATCTCAATAAAAGTTGAAGGGATGGTCACAAATGAGAAATCACCATACTAGAGTTAGTAACTTGATAGTAAGACTCTGTTGATAAAACATCACACACTTTGGTCATAGGACACAAAGAAATCAATATGTTACTAACCTGCTAATATCTTGCCTGCTGGCTAGTGGTTAGCTTTCCTAGTTCCAGAAGGTGCTGTGTAGGCTGCTGGGATGAAAAGTCATCAAAAGTCTTACCTACCCATGAACACTCAAATAGCAACCAGCCTGACAAAATATGCCTATGTGTGCAACAGAGGTATGAATTTCAGGGAGATAACCTACCACTTTCTGTGTGGATTTAAGGTCTTTGCCACAGAATACTCATGTTTGTGCTGTCCTCTAAACCTGACCAAAAAAAGGAGCACTTACTACTATTACTTTGCTAATAGTATCAAAGTACCTTCAAAATGGGGATCTCAGTTCTGGGGTGTGGCTCAGTGGCAGAGCGCTGATTTAAATAGGCATCTCTATACCCATAGATCAGTGCAGCTCTTGGTCCTCATCGGAGAAAAGATGGTTGCTATAGACGCTCACAATTGGTCAAAGTGTAGGAAAAAATGTGTCAGTAAAGTGTTCAGCTATAAATGAGCTATTTATGTTACACCTCTCCCCACAAGAATAAGGGACATTGCAAAAGAAAGTACAAAACGACTGTAAGAGCCAGAAACCAGGGGTTATTAGAGTGGAACAGTATCTTCTGGACAGGGCAGGATAGTTGCAATCATGAACTCACAGCAGCTGTGGTTGCTTACATAAGATATACACAGGATCAAACCAGCCAACACTCCATTATGGATGAGAGAAGAGCATATAAGACCCCACCCCTAGCTGAGTAGTTACAGACAGCTGATGGCTGTTAGGGGATGGAATGTTCGTTTTCTTTAAGAATATAGCTCATGGGGTCATCCTTGTCGATTCCTGAGAACTTCCCTAGCACCCAGATATAGCATGAATCCTAAAGGATCTTATTAATAAAAACAAATCTGGAGCCAGGTATTGGGGTGAATGCTGGAAGGTCAGAGAAGCAGAACAAGCCACAGCCATGGCACCTTGCCAGTTCCACAGCTGATCCTGTTTCCTCAGACTGGAAACCTCTGAGTCATCATCCCGAATGAATCTCAGCTGAACTACTGCTCAAAAGCCTAAAAGCTTAACTAGGCTCTAGTTCCTTGTCCTCATGCCTTAAAGAGGTTTCTGCCATCCCTTCATGGGATTAAAAGTGTGTCACTATGCCTGGCTGTTTCCAGTGTGGCCTTGAACTCACAGAGATCCAGACGTATTTCTGCCTCTGGAATGCTAGGATTAAAGGTGTGAGTGCCACCATTTTCTGTCCTCTATATCTAGTGGCTGTTCTGTTCTCTGACCCCAGATAAGTTTATTAGGGTGCACAATATTTTGGGGAACACAATATCACCACACTCAGTTTCTCCATGTCCCCATGATATCTCCCTCTATCATGATATCTCTTTCTTTGCTCTCCCACTCCATCCCTGCTCCAGCTTGACCATCCCATCCCCTTATGTTCTCATCCCATCATCCCCTATCCTCCATTGCCCACCCCTCATCCCCAGTTTACTCAGAGATCTCATCTACTTCCCCTTCCCAGGGTGATCCATGCATCCCTCTCCAGGCCCTGCTGACTCCCTGTGGGAGGTCTTACCTTATTGTAGGAGGGAATGGGGGGGGGGTGGATTAGAGGGGGAAGGCTGCAGAGGTGGGAAGAAGGAAGATGGGGATCCGTGATTGGTATATGAAATGAATAAAAAAATCCTTAATAAAAAACTACTAGCTTCAACCAAAAGAACAAAACAAAAAGAATATAGCCCCTTGTTGACCGTGATCTAATGGATAAACCCACACCCATATACATTTGGAAGCACTAGTGAGATTCAGTGGAAAAGATAGGAAGGAAGGAAAGAAGGGAGGGAGGGAGGGAGGAAGGGAGGGGGTAGCGGGGGAGGAAGAAGGAAAAATAAGCATGCATAAAGTTGGGAAGAGATCACTGTGACTCAGGAGGAGTTGGAGTGGGAAATAGGTATGGAATTAATATAATTGAATTACATTTTATACATGTATAAAATTCTCTAAGTATAAATAGAAATATTTCAACTTTTAAAAGAATCGCAGAAATTCATTTTGCACCAATCATCAATGTATTTAGTAGGGAGATGTATCCTTACAAGAAAAACACAGCTATCCTAATCCCACTGGTAAGGCCTTCTGTACAGAGAAGGTGAGCAATAGGATTCCAGCTGAAGGAACACAAATGATCCATCCAAAAGGCATGTCTCAACATGTCTTATCCTCTTCCCATTCCACAAGCAATTAATCTAGCTGCCCTTGTTCAGAATCACTGTTCCACAACCTTCAGTTTTAATTTGTCTTTTCAGATTTGTCTGCTAGCAGAAAGAAAACAGACTGCTGGAGAAAATGCTAAATATTCTCACCTTTGTGGCAGGATTTAATTTTTTCCATTATAATCAATATACTAGCATCCTGATGATAGACTAGTTGCCTGGGTCTGTCTAGCTATAGGGAGAAAATGGATTAGTCACTTTAACAAGTCTCCTGGTAACAGAAGAGTTACATCTCTGTGAGAAATTATGGAGTAATCATTCTGAATGTATCCATCCATTTCAATCAGGTTTCACATTCATGTATCCCCCAAAGAGATGTGATAACTGAAAGCTGGATTCTCAATAAATGACTGAAAAGCTAAGCCATACACCTGTCTAGTCACTGCAAGATTCCTATGGTTGCTATAATAACATAACATACCAAAAAATGGTGACTTAAAACCATGCACATTCATTCATTCTTTTACAGGTACAAAGTCTAAAGCAGCTTTAATGAGCCACAATCAAGGTGTACCCTGGGAATCACAAGTTTCCCTGGGAATATTCCATTTTCTTGCCTTTTTGAGGTTTTATCCCTGCATTCCTTACAATATGGATGCCTTTATTACTTTTCTAATGCTGTGACAAAATCCCAACCAATATGACTTAAAGGAAGAAACATTCATTTTGGCTCCCTCACTAGAGGGAAAGCAAGGAGTTGTTAATGGCACTGGGGAGCATGCCGCAAGGAGTCAGGAAGCAGAGAAGGGGACAGCATAGCATCACAGACCCATCCCTAGAAACCAGCCCTTAAGTGGTACTCTAGCCAGGCATCCATTTCCTCAAAACTGCATAGCAAGGGACCAAACACTCAAACTGTGAGGCTGTGGGGGTCCTCGAAATTCAAACTATAGCAACATCACAGTATCCAGTCAGTGTTCACATTGCCTTCACCTCCATCAATTTCTTCTCCCCCTCACCTCTTCTGAGGATATGTGTGACCGCATCTAAATCTTACCAGGGTAAGCCAAAGTCATTGCCCATCAAGATCTTTAGCTAAATCAGATCTATTGCACCATCTTTGTCACGTAATACTCCCAGGTCTCAGAGTTTAAGACCTAGACACATTTGAGGTCCATTGTATAGTGTGTCATGTCAGGTCTGAGGACTCTCAACATAAAACTTATCAAGCCCTTTGGTGTTTTCCTTGAGGACCTATAACAATTAGATGCCAAAGTTCCAACAGTAAATATTAGATTCACCTCAGGAGGCTCAAACAAACATGCTAATGAGCAAAGATGAAAAAAAAAAAAAAGAACAAAAGCAGATGTGAGGTATTCAACCAGTGACAAGCAACAGTGAGAGATTTCTACCTCCCATAAGAGGTAGGAAAAAGAGAGGAGATACTTGGACTTCTTGGCATGTCTGACATGGCCCAACCTGACAGGGCAGTGACAGTAAAAAATCAGTGCAGATGATGAGGCAGGATAGAAAATAGCTAGCACACATATTATTCCAATGCTGCCTGTTTGAAAAGTACCTCCAAAAAATTCAATCACATTAAATACTATGTAGTTGACCTATTATTTAGAACCCATCCATGTCTGTGTTTATATGCTTTTTGCTTAAGGACCTCTGAAGTTAAAATTATATGTATCTGTGTGTGTGTGTGTGTGTGTGTGTGTGTGTGTGTGTGTGTGTGTACACACACGTATATATGTGTATATAAATGCCTCTGAACTGCTTAAAACAACAAAGTGGTAAAGAATCACCTCTGATTTTTAATGACCAATACACAAAATTATGGTATCTCCTCTTTCATCATCTCAAATTGGTTTGCCTCTCTTTTACTGTGTCTCTTCCTACAGCATCACTTGGCTGGCTTGAAGAAAAACTGCCTTGATTGTGTTCAATTATTCGTCCTCATAAAAAACTCTAAATCAGAAGTAAGTAAGTAAGTTCTATATCTTTTATGCCTAATTCCATAAGTTCGATATTGTTTAGATTTTTTTTCCTGTGATGAATCTGTTTCTAGGGATGCTGTTGCTTACTCACTAGCATCCTCAAAGAAAAACATGATATATATGCAGAGGTTGCACGTAAATCGACTACATTCTTAATCCTTGCCTGACATCTAGATTTTACTTTTCTCCAGGAAAAAAAAAATACTCTAACCAGTAACTTCTGTGTCTTCACAGTAGAGTTAATGCACTCAGCATGACCTCACTCAGAGCTCTTGCCTGCTGTCTTCTTGTCTAAACCAAATCCACTTCTGATCCACTCATCGTATCACTCTCCGCAACCTTTCTGCTAGTATCCTTGGCTCGGCACTCCTGCCCCTGTATCTCCACTCATCACTAGTCTGAAGAGTCTGCACTGAGTGGTGCTGCATCTGCTGCTTGCCGAATTAAAGCCTTGCTCCAAATCCCATGCACCGTTAACAGTACACTCTTTTCCTTGCCCTTCTCCTGACATCGCCTTGCAGCCGGAAACTCTCCTCGAAGGGAAAGGGAGAGAAACAATCAATAGTGTCTCTAAACAGACGATGCCATTGGCAAGGAGGTACCGCTCAGTCACCACTGCAGTGAACCGCAGGCCTCTGATTAAGACACTTGCATGAGCCTGATTGATCTGCCTGCCCGCACCGCATGCAAACCAGCTAGCTACCTGCCCTCTCTCTCAGCAGCTTTCTTCCCCTCACAGAGCAGAAAGAACTCACAGACAAAAGTGGTGTTCAGGTCTGCAGAGAGCTTAAAAGGAATTACTGACAGCTCATTGTTCTCCCTGCACTCAGATTCAGCAATCAATTAGGAAAGATCTTGTCGAGATCACAACTGGAAAGGAAAAATCCACATTAGGTCACATCAGCAAAACTCCTTGTTGCCTTCTTTATTAAAGAAAGCTAGTTCCCTGTGGCCTGTTTGTTCAACTTGACCTAGTCTAGCCTATAGACAAACCTGGTGTTTTTCTCGCATGGAAAATACAAAGGAGCTTCATAACAATCAACACACAGCCAACGAGGTTACAGTACAGGTCCGGGGAATTAACTCAGGATTTACCACACAGACCACCTCCATTTACTAACTTTCCAAGTGTAGATTAAAGACATACATGGGTATAAAGTATATAAAATATATAGAAAGCTTTCAGAATTTGTGGCAAGTTATGAAAGTTTATAATATGCAAAGAACACCCATATATTATTGTATTTATATCTTGTATTTTAACATATGATATAAATGTAAACTATAAATGTGTGACATATTTATGTACTATATATTATACTAACCTGTACTATTAGTATATTATACTTACTATTCAATATGGTTGATCACCCACTGTGAACAATAAAGGTAATAACTAACATTTACATGTTCCTTAATATGAACACGCATTTTACATAGCATTAAACCTCCCTAAAAAGCTACAGTGTGGGTATTACTAGTCCCATTTTGTAGAAGAAATTACAATTTAGAGAAGTTGAGTAATATTTTCCACCACACACCATTAGTGAGCAGCAGAGCTAGTGTGCTCTTTTGTTCACTGATAGGGAGACAAAGAAAGGTAGCTGGATTGTCTGACCTGTAGTAATTTACAATCATGCTGTAGAAATAGCCCCCCCCCCCCCACACACACACACGGAAAAAGAAAGGTTGGGTGATAAAGAAAAAACCACCATCTAGGAAATGCCATGTGTAATAAAAATGACTAATTCTAAAATGAACAGTGTCAACAATAAATACTAGGGTTCAGCAGAGGGGGTGCTCAGTCCAAATAGCTTCCAGCCAGGCTACCTGGAACCAGCTTCATTTTTACCTTTTCCTGGGTGCTCATACCCACCACAAACCTCTGGGAAATTATTCTTCCCCATCGTCTTATCATTTAGTTGACATTATTGTATACTTGATCTCTGACAGTTCTTAAGAACTCAATACATCCATCCTTCCACAGACCATTTTTTCTTCCATTTTGCTGAACTCTTTCCAAACGTCTTATATCTGTCTGGAACTGTACCTTCTCATCAAGCAAAAAAAAAAAAAAAAAAGTCAGAATGATACCAGCCCTATGTTTACCTTCTCCCTTCTCCCTTCAGCGTATGATGGGCAGTGATGGGTGGGGGATTAATACCAAACTCTTCTCAGGAAGAGCAAGGCCTAGAGGACAAAGGCTGTTGACCAGCCAGTGCCTGGCTGAGAATGTTGGAAGAGAAAGAGCTGGAGTCGTAGTTGTCAAAGCTTAACCATAATCTATAAGAAAATTTGAAAGGCCTTCAGTCACTCAAATTGTATTTGTTTTAAGTGTTATTGCCATTCACTGCTTCCTTCTAAAAGAATATCTCACACCTATAAGTGACAGTGAATTCTGAAGGAATGATTCATAAGTACCAAGTAGGAGAAAAAGTTCTAGAGTCCTTGCTGCCTTACAGGGAAAAAAAAAAGAAGAAGAAGAAAATCATTACATAATCAAAAACCATTTTGGTTTAGTATATTTTTACTGCTAAAAACTAATTATATTCTGTATTTCATAATTAGGCTGTAGAGTTTATAGTAAACACACCTAATAATGTAAAGATGTTCAGGTAAAATGATGGGACATTGTCCTACTTCTACTTCTATTGCTCTGATAAAATACCTTGACACAAAATGCAACCTGTTCTAGTATTTTTGTGTTGATGATGGACAACATTAAAAGTATTACATTAACTCTTAAATCACAAAATCTGTTTGTGGACACTAAATCTGTGTTTGTGAAACAGGTTCAGGAATGACATCTTTTGGAAATCTGATTTGATTATAAGAAGAAACTTAGTGTTCCAGAGATTGTTGAAAGGGCAAGCCCTTGTAAGTCTTTTGAGAAATATTTTTATCTCTAGTATTTTGGTAGAAAATGGGTGTCAGCTGTGAGAAGAAGGTTCACAGAGTCACATGTTCTTGTTATCCAGGGAAATAGAGAGAAGGTTCACAATCTCTGAGAGTTGAAGGTTTTGACCTGAAGTCCTAACAGGCTATCTGTCCATATAGTTGAGTCATACCATGGCCTAGAAGATCAATTTAATTAGACCAGGGAGCTGCTAGGAGTAGAGACAATTGCTGGTTATCAAAACCCCATGGACTTGCACTGCATTTCCAAATTTTTCACAGATGAGTGAGGCCATCGATAAGTTTTAATGAAAAGATGCAGAGTGATAATCATGAGATTGGGTGAGGAGATAGCAGAGCCCATGTGTGTTCTCTTTTTGTTTTGGTAACACTGGAGAGCCAGGTTCCATTGTCAGGGTAGCTGGTAGTATGGGTTTCATGGAACAGCTGCTATTTGGAATACCATTATCTACCAAATTCACTGGACATTTAGAATGAAGCAGAGATTAGCATTTGTTCTTGGTATTATTACGTCATTGGCATCTATATTACTTTTGAGACAAAACCTATCCTCTCCTGATTAATATATTATTTCAATACTCCATAGGGAGAAACTGTATAAAGACTAAAATCATCCTGATATTTCCCAGAAATACATATTTTTAATTTTGTTAAAACAAAACATTCAACTTTATACTTACATTTGCCATCACATCAGATATTACACAGGTAAAATTTAATTTTCAATATAACTGTACCTTTTTTATTTTGAACTCTTATGTTAGACTCATTATTTTGTATCCTTCAATAACATTTTCTCCTGTAATATGCCTGCATCTAAAATAAATGCTTCTCTAAAATCAAGTGGCTGGCTTTTTTCCCCCAAATCTAGTAACTCACTTTTCTGGCATTTTAAAAGTGTCAAAAATCTCAGTTCCAATCAATAGCTTGTCATAACATTAACTAACTCCACAAGCATGCCTTTGGAGTAGGTACAGTTAAAATATTAAATAACAGCCTGTGTAATTATGCTCCTGGGAACGGTCCCACATCTCAACCACCAGGTGGCAATTTCATCACATTATATGTCCCATTAGGTAAGCAATGGGCTAAATGGTGTGAAAAGATGATTTTTTTTTTTTTTTTTTTTTTTTTTTTGCCTACCAAGTTGGTGCTTTAAGGGCATGTTGAGAGACACCAGTAACAACATTCAGAGCCATGAGAGCACAATGAGATGGAAGTCCTACATACTCTGAAAGATAGGAAATTACTGTTTTTTCATGCCTAGGCTTACATTGCAGGTACTACAAGTGGATCCTAAGCTCTGTGTACCAAAAGAACAACCTAGCAATCAGTTGAGCTCACACCAAGGAGAAAAGATGATTTAGATATTCTCTGCTGCTATCGTGTTGAAAATCGCATTTCACACACACAGCTTCTACCTTTGTGTTTAATGTATTCATTGTTTTTCAACTCAGTGATCCTCAAATTTTACTAAGCCAGAATCAGCTATTGAGCAGAGTCCTACTTTCAAAGTCTCTGACTGAGTGTGTTTGCAATAGAGCTTGACAATTCGTGTTCCTAACGGGACCCCCAATGATGCTAATGTTGATCATTAAGGAACACACTTTGAGAACTCTTGTTCTCCTGTGTGCCAAGCTCTGATAATCCCTTGGGATGCTATAGTAAAGAGAACATTCATTGCCTAACACAAGCACTGGCTAATCTTAAAACATTGGACAACATCAACTTTTCAGCTTCATTTTCTTACCTGTAAATGTGGGGAATATAATTTATCTCATAGGGATATTTTAAAATTACAGAAACTAAAATATAGTCAAAGGACACCATATCAGTACCTCGGTGGGTTTTAAACATTCCAGAGGGGAGATAGGTAAGCAGGCAATTTCAATATAGTGTTATGGGGCCAAAAATAATCTCTAAAATCAATGGCAATGAAGGAATCACAAACCAGAGAGCCTATTCCTAGTAGCCTCTCTTCCCTTTTTATCAAGATATAATAGAGGAAGGAATTATAATCTACCAGAATTCATAGTTGAATGATTCCGAATCCAAGTGCGCATGACAGAAATCCATCTTAAACAAAACTACAAAATACATTCACATTCACAAATACATAAATACACACATATTCATAGATATTTATCTGACTCATAAAAGTAAGAAATAGGCAGAATTGCCTTATGATTCAATGGGATCAATATTGAGCCTTAGTATCCTCTCTCTCTCTCTTTGTCTTCTCTCTCTCTCTCTCTCTCTCTCTCTCTCTCTCCTCCCTCCCTCCCTCCCTCCCTCCCTCTCTCTCTCTCTCTCTCTCTCTCTCTCTCTCTCTCTCTCTCTCTCTCGCTCTCTCGCTCTCTCGCTCTCTCGCTCTCTCGCTCTCTCGCTCTCTCACTCTTTCTCTCTCTCTCGTATGCATGTATGTGTGTTCTTTTCTTCCATTCTCCATTGACTAATTATTTAGCCTGTCTTATCTCTCTGCTGTCTTTACTTCTGTATGAGTTCTTTCTGTCACATGTTCTTGACACAGACTGGGCTATATCTCAGTGGTAGACAACTTTCTTACCACATCCTGAATCTTATCTCCATCATGACCAAAATAAATGTCCTGTTTGATGTGCTAGAGGTACATGACTCTAAACCCAACACTTGAGAAGACAAGCCAGGAAGACTGCAAATTTCAGGACATCCATAGGCTACAAAGCAAAATTCTATCTCAAAATTAACTTCTTTTAAGGAAGATCGGCTTTGTGGCTATAGATGGACCTTGCTTGGCTCAAGCAAACACATAAAAGTTGAATCAATGATCTCCAAAAATAAATGCATGTCCAGAATCCTTGAGTGTGACCTTTCTTTGAACAGTTTTTGCAGATGTAATTGACAGGTTTCTATATGATATAATTTTGGATCAATCAGTTAGATCCTCACACCAACAACATATGTCCTTATGAGGTGCAGAAGGTAAGAAGAAACAGAAGAGAAAGTGTTACAAAGATAGTATACCTGCCAGTCAAGGAAAACCAGGGGCTTCCAGAAACTACCCAGAGATGGAAGCAAGGCATGGGATAGATTCCTTCAGAGCAAAGAACTAACTCTAATGACACTATGATTTTGTACTTTGGTTTCCAGAAGAGTGAGAAAATTAATTCCTGTGGTTTTAATCCCATTCAATTTGTGGCGATGTTTTTGGCTGCTGATGGAAACTCACATAACATCCTCTGATACAATTAATGAGGATTTTTGTTCCTCCAGAATTTTGTTGCTAATCCAGCCTTCAAACAAGGACATAAAAAATTATTGACAGTATCATTAAAATAAGGCCAAAGGAAAAAAAAAAACAGGATAATTATAATGATGGTGGCGGCTAGCACTTACTAAGTGCTTGTTATTTTACAGTCACTGTTATAAGTGCTGTGTGTCTCTTGCTCCCATTAAATCTCACAGCCATCATTGAAGGTGCCCACTATTATTATCCGTTTTTTTTAAACAACAGATAGAGATTCAGTGAAACTCATTAATCTCTTTAATTAGCTCAGAAAGAAATATTTCGTTTTTCCTATCTCTTCAACTACTTTTCATGAGGAAAAAAAAAATATGTCTAATGCTTCCTAAGCAGTTGGATAGTGCTGGCAGTTCCAAAGGACATACTGAAAGACCTGCTGGGCTGGAAATAATTGAAGTCAGACACTGTACCCTGGTCCTTTCCTTAGCTGCATTACATTTAACTAGTTAGAGAACAATTATCTCAGCCCCTGCCTTTCTATTCTTTAAAATGTCACATTAAAGCATAACCATCTATCAGTGAGCCTTATGGTATTTAATTAGTAACCCAGTTGCATTCGAGTGAAAGCCCTAAGAGTCCACTAACCTAGGGACAACTATGTGTTGAATGTGAAAGATGGTTCCAGGTGTCTGAGCTAATCATCCTAGAACTAAACTAAGTGGTGGTGTTTCTGATCTTCTCATCTTAACTCAGAAGCAAAAGTCTAACCTCTGACCACTAAAAGAAAGCTGAGAGTGCTCATTTCTCCAAGTTGCAAACAATAATGGAACTCTGTGGTTACTATGAAAACTCCTGCACCTTAAAGGAGAGCCAGTGTGATATGCGAAAAAGAACATGAGCCTATAGGTCACCAGGACAAGGTGTGGTTATCAATATTTGTGAATTTCTAGTTTCTTCCCAGCCACAGTCCATTCTACTCACCGCGCTTGCTCTATGTTCTGTGAGGCCAGCCCCAAGGGTTCCCTTGCATCTGAGTACCAGCACCCAGACTTATCCGATGGAAAGCACTTCTGTTGCTGACAGTGACAGTGATTACCAGTGCCCATGCTAGAGGCCTTATTAATTTACGCTTCTTCTGTAGTTCCAGATCTCACCTGGAACTGATTACACTATTTCTTTCTTTAGTCCCTCCAGACCTGAGTGGTTGTAATTGTTCCTGAAGTTTACTAAATGGTATTTCAGCTTGGTTTGAAAGTATTCCATGTGCTTGGGGAGTTGTTTTGCAATAATAACCTGACTGGTCATGTGATCCTATCCTTTGCATTATTTAGTTTCTATGTGGTCAATTAAAGTGGATGATGAGAAGAATATTAACTTTATAATATTTTTATAGATAATGGCTCTTATACATTCTTTAAGACAATGGAATTTAAGTTCTTGATTTATAATATATACCTGATTTAGAGCAAGCTAAGTTCCAAAATACAAAGTATGTCCATTTATTGTATGACCCAAAGCTCATTAGCTTTTCATTAGCTCATGATGCTTATGGTCATACATTCTTCCATGTAATTTTAAGTAGTTTGGTTACTATCTACTCCTTTTCACTAGATCAATAGAGATGAAAGATACACAGAATATAACTCAAGGAGAATTCACTGAGAATCTGACTACTTGAAGTCATACACTGTGGTCAGCAGAAGGAACCTAATGATAAGAAAGGAACTCAAATGGTTGGGTTTGTTTTCTTTTCATATCAAATTTAAATTCATGAGTAATGAAGTATGCTATTTTAAGTATATACCCTACCAGATGTGTCCCCCTATTTAACTATATCATGATCATGAGCTTTCTATTCTCTGTCTTCTGACAAAATAAATCTCTCAGACATAACAAATAAATTTTCCCTGTTCTGATGCCTTTATCATAGATTCATGTTGATCTTTTGTATATGGAAGATAATTATTCTCTGGTGTCTAGTGTCTTCAAGCTTTCTTCTTTACCCTAAACACACAATATTTTGTTTTGTTGCTTTTGGGCACCCCACAAATCCTCACAGCTCTGTTCATTTATAAGTGCTAGTTTTCTGTTACTTGTCTCCCAGAACACTGGTGGATTGCTAACTCTTTCCTGTTGTAAAGCCTAGTCAAGCAATTCTATTGTTGCTTACTCTGCTTCGGTTTTAAAATGGTCATTTATTTTCACTTACTTTCTAATGGGTGCTTATGTTTCCATGTACTAATAGTTTGTGTTTCTTGAATTCACAATCCTAGAGGATGTGTAACCCCAAGGACAAACGCAGATTATACTACTAGCAATTGTGGTGAGGGTGCCTGAACTGGCCTATCCTGTTATTCAGATTGGTGAATGCCCTGTCACCATAGAGCCTTTATCCAGTGACTGATGGAAGCAGATGCTGAAATCCACAACAAGGCCAAGCCCTGGGAGCACTGTTGAAGAGAGGGAAGAGGGACTATATGAGCAAGGGCAGTCAAGAACATGATGGGGAAATCTTCAGAGACAACAGAACCAAGCTCATAGGAACTCACAAACTTTAGACTGACAGTGGTGGAACTTGCATGGGACTGGACTAGACCCTCTGCATACGGGAAACAGTTGTGTAGCTGAGTCTGTTTGAGGGGGCCCTGGCAGTGGGATTAGAATCTATCCCTGGTACATGAGCAGGCTTTCTGGAGCCCATTACCTATAGTCAGACACCTTGCTCACCCTGATGCAAAGGGAGGGGTTTGGTCATATCTCAACTGAATGTATCAGGCTTTGCTGTCCCCTCCATGGGAAGACTTTAGGAGTCTTCCCTAAAGTAAAGACTTTACCCTTTAGGAGGAGGGCATGAGGAGTGGGCCAGAGGGGAAGGTTGTGGTGGGAAGCGGGAGAAGCATCTGTGTCTGGTATATAAAAATGAATAAAAAAATTTAATTAAAAAAAAAGAATAATAAAACTAAAAAGATCTGTATCAATGTACAGTAGATCTAACTCAATGAAATGCTTTTTTCTTTTGAAACTGAGTCTCCAAACAATGAATCATCTTGTATTATATCCAAGGCAACAAAAGCTATGTTGCAGAAATTCTAGATGTTGTCATGTACCTCCTACGAGTACAATTTTTTTAATATAGAAATTGAATTAGTTGCATCCAATATGTAAATTGTGGCTCTGGAGTAGCAGCTCATTTGGGTTGAAGGAAAGCTTTGCATCTTCCCTGCACTTGATGGACCAGGTTTCAGTCACTTCCTGAATGAGTGCTTTTACACATAATTTCTGGCTCCCACTCTGCCTCTCTCCATCCCTGGAGTGACCACTCTTTCATGGCTGGTTTCCTCCAAGTTTGTTCTCTGTTCATCAGGCCAGAAAGATGTCAGACAGTCTGTTGTTTTGACCACTGTATAGATTACTGACTTTTGCCTGCCTCAGGATAAAAGCCATAAAGACAAGAAATATATCCTGCTCTGATCCCTTCTTACAAATGTTGACATTTCCTCTGGGATCTGCCTGCCTTTTCCTTGTTCTCCAATATCTTCACCTCATTATTTTCTTGTGTCTTATCAGGAGTTTATGTCGCTACATACAGGAGGGCTGTTCCAAACAGTACTCATAGAAACAACATGTAATCCTGGAATTCATATGGAGAAATAATATGGGAAATAAACAAAAAGAAATCAGTGCTAGAGATGAGTTATGTCTCTTCTAAATTAATGAGTCAGAAAAAGTCTTCTGCAGAAAGAATTAGGTTAGCTAGAATTGAAAATCTATCTGAAAGTTGAATAAGCCAAAAATCTGAGTATGAGAAGATTATTTTCTATCATAAAAATAATAAGGGCCTCTATATGAGTCTTCTTGGTGTGGGAGGTAACACTAAATCTTGGTAGTAGAAGATTCACTGCTTACTGGAACATGAAGTTTTAGAATTTGACGATAAATTCAAGTATTTTGGATTTAAGAGACTTAAGCCTGTAAATTATAATCCACTCTTCATATAGGCAAAATACAATAATAATATAGTTTCATGCATATGTATATGTAATTTATTCTGAAGTAAATTCTTAGGTAAATACATAGTATCATAAGCCAGTTTAGCTGACTTTTTATATCATTCTCTACATTAAATATTCTAAAA
Organism: Peromyscus leucopus; assembly: GCF_004664715.2. Lineage (NCBI taxonomy): Eukaryota > Metazoa > Chordata > Mammalia > Rodentia > Cricetidae > Peromyscus > Peromyscus leucopus. The sequence goes on along the minus strand of NC_051075.1, from coordinate 59,762,119 downwards.
ATATCTTCTTCACCATCAGCTGGTTTGTATCATAGATCATTAAGGTGGATAAATATCCATATAGAACATGAAAGCAGACGGGTAGAATATGTCAGAGGGAAGGAAAAGTTATAAAGGGAAGGTGACAAGAAGAAAGAACGTATCATCCTGGGTTCTCTGGTATGGGAATCTACATTTAACTGATGGGGGTAGAGTAGAAGAGGGACTATTTTGAGAGAAGGAAGAGCCAAGTAGATTAGACAGTGGCAAGAGAGGTACATGTATGAAAATATTAATATGAAAATCATTACTTTGTATGTTGCCTAATATAAAGGTAGGGTAACAGGAACAGACAGTGCTTGGGGTGTAGTAGACAGAACTCTTGAGTAGTATGCATGAGACCCTAAGTTCAATCTCCAAGGCTAGAAAATGGGTTTTTTTTAATGTTATTAGTATTACTGGAGTTGGTTGATAAGCTAGAAGTTACTCAGAGTTATTGCAAGAAAGAGGCTAACATTTTAGACTCTGCTCCCCAAAATTTACACATCCCAGCCCTGCTGTGATGGAAAGAATTCAAAGTCATAAGCAAATACTTGTCTATTAAGTTACTCATGGGTTCGTGTCCTCAACTTTTCTGTTCTCTGCATAACATAGTACAGTACATTCTTTATAGGTTGAAATCAGTCTCATTGATATCAATTTGACAAAATGTGAGCTATATCAATATTCTCTCATTAAATCTAAAAATGTGAAACATCCACGAAACTCATCAATTGGTGTTAGTTTTCAACAAATGCCAAAGAATTCACTAACATTTTCTACACGGATCGCCAACAATCACCAATTATTTGATCATTCAAAAGGAGGACAGGAAGCCATTCTTTGACTCAAAGGAGACTAAGCAGGATGATTTACTTGTATTGTACAGAAGACTTACAGGGGGAAAAAAGATCAACAAAAACTTGTTTTATTGCACAAAGAAAAAAATACCAATTAATATCATGCCGAGTTATAAAATAGTGACCCCTACAAAAACTGAAAAGAGATAAAATATTTAAAAATACTCAAATGGAAGGAATTAACAATGACTTTTGACATGATACCTATTTTTAGTTGCTAACAGAAATGTATAATGCATGTGTGAATATTTGCCTTCCATTTTATACTGAGCTCTGCTAATGAATGATATTGTGAAGCATCTGGAAAATGATGGTAAGAGACACATTAGTGGTCTGTAATTTTTTTAGAAATAGTAGGCAGGCATTCTAGGAAAACTTGTTCAGAAAAGATAAAGTCAAGATATTGATGGTAGGGAAAGCAAGCCATCCTTTACTCAATTTTTTTCCCACGGAGAAGCTGTCATAGACCAATCCTTGTCCCCTAAAGAGAAAAGGTATGACCTGAAATATCTATGTTCACTTTCTTTTTTAATGCTGAGAAATAAAGCAGTCAGCTTACTATGAGGGTTGAGTGTGGCCCTGTTAGGAGACATGTGGCCTAATTTTGGACCAGTATATGAGTGGTTGTCCAACGGGTCTCCAGATGAGGCAAAAAAGAACCCACTGGGACAGTCTCACTTGGCAAGAACCAATGGACTTCCAGACAGCACAGAATACTGATGGGACGACGGGAACTGCATGCTCCCTTCTTTCTAGTAATATTGATGATTCACTTGGTGATTTTAATGTCATTTTGTCAATCATGCATGGGACAGATGTGATCATTCCTGGCAACCCCATTTTTTCTTGAATATTTTCCCCTAAAGTTCTTTGGGAGTTGATGCTTCTCAGTTTTTGTTGTTGTTGTTGCTGTTGTTGTTGTTGTTTTGTTTTGTTTTGTTTTGTTTTGTTTTTGTTTTTGTCTGGGGATACTAGCTGTTACTTCAGATCCTGGGAACTGTTCTAATTCAGTGCTGACAGGATCGGAGGCAGAACACCCCTATTTATGTTAATGTTTTGAACAAGATCGTTGTTCTTTAAAATGTGTGCCTATGTCAATCACCTTTTTGTAACTAGAGTTTTCCTGCCTTGCCCACAGTCAGGACAAATCTTTGTCTCCCGCCAGTCCCACAGCCAATCAGACCCAACCAAGTAAACACAGAGACTTATATTGCTTCAAACTGTATGGCCGTGACAGGCTTCTTGCTAACTGTTCTTATAGCTTAAACTAATCCATTTCCACAAATCTATACCCTGCCACGTGGCTCGTGGCTTACCGGTACTTTACATCTTCCTTGTCATGGTGGCAGCTGGCAGTCTCCCTCTGCCTTCCTGTTCTTTTATTTCTCCTCTCTGTTAGTCCCACCTATACTTCCTGCCTAGCCATGGGCCAATCAGTGTTTTATTTATTGACCAATCAGAGCAACTTGACATACAGACCATTCCCCAGCACAGCCAAGTGCAGACCATCTCAGACACCTGCACTCAGGCCCGTGGTCCTAAACATCCTCTATGCGGACCTGCTGGGTAAAGCCATGAGGAACCCAAAAACGGGCTCCCACAGGACATACAGAACATCCCACAGCACCTTTTAGTCTCATAAAGATAGAATGTACCTGGCTCGATATTTGGCCGAGCTAGCAAAATGGCATTAGGTGTTTTTGGTTTAGAGATGTTTTCATGTAAAAAGCTATGGCACAGGGGATGTATTTGACATATTCGTTTTTGCCAGAGGTTAACATTGGAGGGTGGGAAAAACTTGTTTGCTAGTATGGGAAAACATGCTTGGTTTTCATGTATAAATAAAGACGGCTGGAGCTATTTGGGACTGGCCACTTGTGTGAAACTCATCTGGTGGTGCAGAGGCTAGTAAAACTACCATGGAATCATGGGATTGGGCTGCACCTCAGAACCAACATTGAACAGCACCACTGTTGAGGCCGCAGTGAAGAGAATGCTGCTATTCTCAAGCAGGTTGTGAAGGTTCTGCAACCAGGTTCCACAGCACAAAAGGAGGAGATGGGAAGTTAGACTGAGAAGATGTCTTCCAAGCACACATGAGATATAGCCTGGGGACTTCCAGAAATGCTGGACAAACGTCTCAGCAAGAGGAAATGTTGCTGGAGTAATATCAATCATTGTTACCCTTCATTAAGCATGACTACGCTCTAGAGACTCATTGTCATTTGGTTCCTCTTTGTTTGTTGACTTTGCAACAGCCCTATAAGTAGATACCACAAGCACCATCACCCTACATGTGATTGCTCTCAAACTCAGCTGCTTTTGTTTACTTTTCAAGTGTGTGGCTGGCAGCAAAATTTTAACAAGCCGATATTCTGAATGTTATGCCTTCAACACACAGGAATATTTTACAAGTCTGTAATTAAAATTTTCATAGTATCATCCTATGCAGGAAACAGGAAAACAGAATCAACTGTCCAATACTGTAGATAGTTTCTTAATTCTGTGGCCTTTACATTCGCTTTATCAGGAAAAAGCCCTAAACACATTCACAGTCATTTCCTTCTGATTTAGCCCTGGTTTATAGAACCAAATGCCCTCAGTTCCCTTCCTGTTGCACAGCATTCCTTATTAATGTAGGCTCTTACCCAAGTGTTAGTCTATTTGGCTGGGACCTGAGCACAGTCCTGAAATTACAAAAGTCACAAAGTTATGCAAAAAAATAAAAATTAAGCAAATGTTTCAAGTACATTTAAAGCTAAGTTTCAAATAGTGTGACATCACCTTTCTGAAGCACGGCTTATCCACTGACGGTGCTAACTGGGGAACTCAGGAATAAGCACATTAGTCTCTGTTTTATGTATGACGTTTAGTAGTAAATGTTTATATAGCAGTTTACAATACATCAACTATTATTGTGCTAATTAGCTTGTGAGATTCTTAAATGTTTGCAGACCATTAGGCAGGTGTTAGTTAGGGAAACGATGTAATGGAATTGAGCCAGAATGTCTGAGCAGAAAACCTGATTTCACCACTTACTGTATCTGTCACTTTAAGCAAATGGCTTAATCTCATTAGAACATAGACTCTATCTATAAAATGAACAGTAATAAGAGTACATAGAGTTTGATGAAAGGTAGATGAAATACTATGCAAATAAGTAGCCGGCACAGTGTTTGGTGCGTAGTGAACGCTTTGCCCTTTGGAAGATAGAGCCTTGAGTGCTTTGCCTAGGTCTTTAATTTAGTCTTTATAACTCCACCAAGTCAGCACAGTTATCCACATTTCACAGACCAGAAAAGCAAAACGAAAGGGCACAGTTTCCTTTCCAGCATGAGAGCATTTGTTCTTCTTCTTATCATATTTATTCCCCCATTTAAGGACTAAAAATCAAAACTCATAATAAAAATAACCTGTTCTCAAAAAAAAAAAAAACAGTTGAAAACTTATGTCCACCTTCTTTACCCTGCTCATGTGGTGAATAAGAAAACTTACTCACGTTACTTTACAGCCTGCATGAAAAGCCTGCATTTTCCCCTAGTATATATTGATTTTTTTTTACAAATAGGGTTTGCATGAAATGGAATTGTTCAAGTAAAATTTTAAAAATTTTGAATGTAAAGACACTGAGCAATTAACAGAGACCTTTCAATGTAACAAGTTATCATTATCCTCGTTTGTGGAACAACAAAAAAAGGCAGTTTTCTATAATTTGTATGATTCTTAGCATGAATTTATATGATAGGCAATTGCCTAAATTTTGTTTTTTTCTTTACTTTGACATCACAACCCACTTGGTGTGAGTGGAAATTAAATAGTCAATGAGTGAATAAACGGGAACTAAGTAAGACTTGTTCTGTGCCCACCCCCACACAGATCATTGCAGAACAGAATAGCACTAATCTATACACTCTCTCTTAACAGGAAATCATCATTCATTCTGCAAATATTTTAAAAAGATGCAGTGCCTACTCGATGTGTCACTAAACTCTGCTGTGGGATGGTCTGTATGTCACATTACACTGATTGGTCAATAAATAAAACACTGATTGGGCCAGTGGCTAGGCAGGAAGTGTAAGCGGGACTAACAGAGAGGAGAAAAGAAAGAACAGGAAGGCGGAAGGAGCACTGCCAGCCTCCGCCATGACAAGCAGCATGTAAAGATGCCAGTAAGCCACGAGCCACATGGCAAGGTATAGATTTATGGAAATGGGTTAATTTAAGCTACAAGAACAGTTAGCAAGAAGCCTGCCACGGTCATACAGTTTGTAACCAATATAAGTCTCTGTGTTTACTTGGTTGGGTCTGAGCGGCTGTGGGACTGGCAGGTGACAAAGATTTGTCCTGACTGTGGGCAAGGTAGGAAAACTCTAGCTACAAAACTCAGCATCAGAAGCAAGAGGTAATGGGCCTCAGTTTCCTGATTTATTTTGTTTTGTCTTTGCCTTTATACAACTGCAACTTTTACTTTAAAATTTAAAGCATTTATGTGCCACGGTTTTTTAACACAAGCTTGTATGGAGAGTTAAATGTTCAGTTGTGTTTTGCAGGACATGGCTATTACCCAATTACCAGCATCACTGGCCATGAAAGAACCAGTGCAAATCCAAGTCCATCCCCAGGTGGACAGGTATGTCTCCTTCACCACCATGTTATAGCAGCAGTCTCATTGGTTAATAGCAGGAAAGGATACATATCTCACTATCTTAGTAGGTTATTTCTTTATCAGCTAATCTATAGACATGCCAAACCTAAAGAAACCAAGTATTAATCCTAGCTTAGAATTTATCAATCAATCTATCATTTTTTCTGTCTACTAATGGAAAGGCTTGATGCTAGGAAAAGGGAACTCTTTTGAAGTAGAGACTTAAAATGTGTGACGGAATCCAAACAGAGAAGATCCCTTGGTGTTACAGTGAAATGGTAAAGTGTTGTAGGATATTTGTACACTATGTGTACAAAATAGTGTAATAGAGAGCTGAATGGCCAATAGATAGGCAGAAGGTATAGATGGAATTTCTGAGGAGAGAAAGGAAGAGAAATCTAAGGCATATGGGAGATGCCAGGAGACATGGAGAGGAAACCGGAGATGAGAGGTAACACTATATAATAGAACATAGATTAATATATGAGTTAATTTAAGTCATAAGAGCTACTTAGGAACAAGCCTAAGCTATAGGCCAAGCTTTCATAATTAATAAGAAGTCTCTGTGTCATTATTTGGGAGCTGGTTGGGGGGACATAAAAAGACTCATCTTAGAAGAGAAAAAAAAGGAAATATAGTACATATACACAATGGAGTATCACTCAGCATAGAAAAACAATGACATCATGATATTTGCAGGTAAATGGATGGAACTAGAAAATACTATCCTGAATGAGGTAACCCAGACTCAGAAGGACAAACATGGTATGTACCCACTCATAAGTGGATACTAAAAGTAAAGCAAAGGACAACCAGACAACAACCCACAACTCCAGAAAAGCTAATTAACAAGGAAAACCCAAAGAGGGATGCATGGATTGCCCTGGGAAGGGGAAATAGATGAAATCTCCATGAGTGAACTGGGGGTGAAGGGTGAGCAATGGAGGGTAGGGGATAGTGGATGAGAACATAAGGGAATGGGATGGTTGAGCTGGAACAAGGATGGAGTGATAAAGCAATGAGAGAGATATCATGATGGAGGGAGATATCATGGGGATAGAGAGAAACTGGGTGCTAGGGAAGTTGCCAGGAATATCCAAGGATAACCTCAGCTTGGACTATTAGAAATAGTGGAGAGGGTGCCTGAACTGAACTTGCTTGCCCCCATGATCAGATCAGTGAATGCCCTAACTGTCATCACAGATATTTTCTCTAATGACTGATGAAGGCAAATGCAGAGATCCACAGCCAACACCAGGCAGAGCTCCAGGAGTCCAGTTGGAGAGAGAGAGAGGAAGGATTCAATGAAAAAGCACATTAGGATCATGATGGGGAAACCTGAAGAGATGATCAAACCAAACGAGTAGAAGCTCATGAAAGTTGGATCAATGCCTGTGGAGCCTGCATGGAACTGGTCTGGGCCCTGTGCATGGCAAGACAGTTGTGTAGCTTGATTTGCTTATGGGGCCCCCGGCGGTAGAAACAGAATCCATCCCTGGTGCATGAGGGGGCTTTTTAGAGCCCACTACCTATGATGGGACACCTCACGGAGCCTTGAGGCAAGGGGAAGGGCTTGGACTTGTCTCTACTGGGTGTGCCTCCCTATGGGAGTACTTGCCTTCTTGTGGGGAGGAGTGGGGGGTAGGTTGGGAGAAAGGCTGGGGTGGGAGAAGGGAAGAGGGGGATCTTTGATTGGTGTGTAAAATGAATGAAATTTTTCTTAATTAAAAAAAATAAATTAAATTAAATAGCCAAATCTTAAACAAGCAAACATGACTATCACGCTATCAGGGAATTCTGCTGATGAAGGAAACATCAATGTATTTTTTTCTCTTCTAAGACATCTGTATTCCTTGATATAATAAAATTCTTGCATTAGGTAAGACTTTCTGTATACTTTCTGAAGACAGAGCTATCATAGACACTTGAGAGGGTGAAGACAAATTCAAATGTAGAAGCACAAAGCTAGAAAGAAAAATATCTGCTATGCCTAAGAAGCATGAAAAGATGGAAAACAAATCCATTATCCTATTTTCATTGGAAAATTAAATATTCTGTGCTTCAGGAAAGGGCTCTTAGTTTTAAAGTTGCAAATAAAGGGTTTCCAAACATCTGCACAAATAGACAAGTCCCATTAAGGGGTACAGTATGTTTATTTTATTGACCAAATACTGTTAGGTTGGTCTGTCTGCCTATGTCAGTGAGATCCCAAAAATTGCTTGGTTGCCTTAGCAGCAATGGAACAAGACAAAGTAAAGCAAAAGTGATTTGGGGTGCTATATTACACCGACCTCCTTTTCTAAAAACCTTGTCTTGCAAAATTATGGTTTTCTATTACACAGTTATAAAACTCACAGACAGAGTCATCTGGCAGCAAATATTTATATATTGTGTTTTCTTTAATGACACCCACCTAAGGGTTTCACAGATATATGGTCATTTAATCTTTACCATCAACCAATGAAAGAAGACAATCATGTATATGAGCCAACTGAGGTACGGATTGTAAAATAAATTATTAGCACAGGCCAGTAAGTTTAAAAGCCAGTGCTTCATACTACCTGCAAGAGAAGCTCCTGTGCAATAAATTAACATAAGAGAAGATGGGTGAGTGTGCAGACAACTAGACCAAGATGAGCTTGGAAGAGATCCTGGGGGTGATAAAGTATATGAGAGATTGAGTGCTAGGCCTCACACACATGACTAGACACATGATTCATGATACTAAATCCTTTGGATTTCTGTGTTGGAAGCCTTCAAAGCACTAAGTAAATATACATCTCAAATAAGATGAAAGAATCAAAAGCTACAAATTACAGTGCCTAGGGTTTTTAAAGATTTTGCGTTATGGAGCCCTTTGTCCTTCTGGTGGCAGAATAATATATTTGAATACATAAAATGTAACTGATTACAATGCAGAACACATAGCAAAAAATGTTTAAAGAGGTTTGTTAATCCAGTGCATGTCTTTTCTTTATGCATTAAATAAGTTCTTCCTGGAATAAATAATCTGATTTCAAAAATATGTTTGAGATGTATGCAGCAATGACTAATATATTAATGTTTTAACCTTTGTTAAAGTATTATTGATATATCAAATATTGCATGCATTTAGTTTATATCACAATCTATCTATCTGTATATAATTATGTATCTATGATGTTATCATCAAACAATGGTAGCTCCAGAGTCATTACCTCAAAGTTCTCCAGTATTTTCTGATGTAGAAAAGATGACGGATGGTAACAATGCCGCATGAAATCAATCTGCAACATTTTCTTAAACCACACAATCTTATGTTGTTAACTGTAAGTGTTGTGTGGCTACTTTGCATCTCAGATGTCTAGAATTTACTCATTTTGTGTAACAATAGGAACAATTTCCCACTTTCCCCTCCCTAGCTGCTGTCATCCTTTACTCCATTCCTCAGTGATTTTATGAGTTTGACTATTTTAGAAACCTCATATAAAGGAATCATCTAGTATTTGTCATTCTGTGACTGGTTTATTTCAGATAATATAATGTGCTCTGGGTTAATCCATGTGATGGCAAATAGCTATGCATCTTTCCTTTTGAAGAGTGAATAACATGCGGTTGCATTTATATCTCATATGTTCTTTATCCAATATATAATTTTACCATTCAAACTATACCTCTCTGAATCATTTGTCATACTCTTCAGATTCATGAAGTCTGTAGGAAGGTTCAGGAAGATACAAATATTCAATGCATAACAATTCAAATTCATCACATGTATTAGTTCATTTAATTGTTCCTGTGAAAGAACATCTGGTAAGAAGCAATTGGAAAGAAGAGCTTACATTGGCTCAGAGTGTAAGTTTATTATTTCATTATTGGATGGAAGGAGCCATGGAAGCAGGTGGGCAAGACAGGGTGGCAAGAACAGAAGCCAGTTGATCTCAAAACATTTTCATTCAGAAAGCAAAGAATGGGCCAAATAGCACCCCAAACACCACCACCCTGGGTACCACGTATCCAAATACATGAGTCTTTGGGGAATTTTTCACACTCACACCCAATTTTGACCTTGTCCTCAATAGACTCCTGGCCATCTTTCAATGAAAACTGAATTCAGTTCAACTTCAGACACCATTATATTTTCTAACAGTGTCAACATTGTTTAAAAGTCCAAAGTCCAGATTATCTTCTGAGACTCAGGGCAACCTCTTGACTGTGACTCTCTACAAGTTTTTGAGTTCTATTTTTCCAATATAGAATCACACTGGATAAACACTTCCAGTCCAAAAGAAAGCAATGGGAGCATATCAAGAAAAGATCGGATTTAGCAAAACTGATATTGAAGGGATAGGAATACAAGATGACAAATCATGTAGTTCATGTACAGCATCTGGAGATTGTAATAGAATTAGATGGATCCCAAAGAGATTGGCTAGGCCCCACTTCTTCAGCTTTGAAACCTGAAACACATATAGTCTCTCTCTTAGACAGACTCAACACCATGTCTTCAGTTTTCTTGAACAGATGAGCCATGGCCCTGGAATCTCTAACATCCTATGGTCCATAGTACAACTTAGACTTCATCTCCACAGCTTCCTGACATGACCTCTAAAGACTTCATTTTAAGCAACAAACTCTGTCATACATCTAGTCTCAGCAGTTCTCTTGTACTGTGTTGCAGCACTCCATAGCCTCCTACAGCTTTCATATGTGCAACATCAGTACCATATGTTCAATGCTGCAAGGTTTTCTGTTAGCTCAGATGGAGCCTGACTACCTTTAACCACATTTGAAGCAGCCTCTATATGCCTTGGTAGATAAATGTACAGGATTACTTTCCTAGGTGGTGGGTTTTGACCAGGGGAGTCTAGTACTCTAGAACTGGATGAGAACAGTAAACTGCAGCCATGCCCATAGCCTGAATACTGAGCTGTCTTTGAACTCCCTCCCCTAAATAAATTTGTCTATTGCTGTTGAATTCAGTCTTACTTAACTTCTTAAGACAAAGAAAGAATGAAGCCTGATTATTTGCCAGAATATCTCTAATACAGGTCTCAACAGAGTCCTTGCTCCCCTTCTGACACCTCATGTTCGAGAACTCCACTAACTGTTTCTCTTGGCATTCTTGTCTTCTAAATTCCCACCAGGATTTCCAATTAAGCTCTTCTCAAGACATTGTAAGTTGGCTCTACCCCATAGCTCCAAACTCCTCCACGTAACTCTAAAAGATCAGTTCCAATGACCTAAAACCACATGATCGGGTCTATCACAACAGCCCCATTTCTTAGTCCTGATTTTCTGTATCATTTGCTTTTCTTATCACTGCAACACAATAACTGACAAAGAGACATTTAATGGAGGAAGAAGTTATTATTCTGGCTCTCAATTTTAAGGGATTGTGACAATAATGGCAGTAAAGACATGGCAGCAAGCAAGGGAAGCATGGTAGTAGGGGAAGAAGGCAAACTGATAGCAAACTGGCATCTGCAATTAGGAAACAAGGAGTGAACAGGAAATCAGATGGGGCTATAAAACCTAAGGGCCAGCCCTAGTGACCCACTTCTTCCATAATGTTCCTAAATACTGCCATTGACCAGAGTTCATATGTTCAAACACATGAGCCTATGGGAGACATTTATATTCAACCAAAATACTATGTCCCAATGTTGGTCCACTAACCAAATGAATAAAATGTGATAAATGGTGATGTTTTATACTCATTCAATTCTAGTTATATGTGCTTGTACATCTTGAGACACACATAGGTTGCACCTGTGGTTGAATGGATTATATCAATTGTAGTCAGCATTACTATGACTACTGCTTTGTAGGGTTTCAACACTTAGCAATTTTTTTTAATTATTTTTAATTTGTTAACTCATAATCAAGGCATTTTCATCTCAGTGCTCTCAGTGACAGATTCTACTTTGCTTTAAATTCCTTTTTTTGATTTTTGATTTTTTCCAATTATTTTTTTATTTATTTTACATAACAACCACAGTTTCCACTCCCTCCTCTCCTCCCTTCCCATCTTTCTACCTTCTTTTTACCACCACCACCCCATCCACTCTTCCACTGTCTCCAATCAGAAAGGGGCAGGCCTCCTCCACTCCTCCTAATTTTTATGACAAATTATGCCATTAAAGAGTATCAGTTTCATCCTATATGCACTATAAGGAATGACATTATTCAAGTACTTGCAAAAAGCTAATAAGGAATTTTCTCAAATAAACTTGTATTTTCTTTTTCCCATTTAATTTTCTGGGAAATATATAGGAAGAGTTAAAAAAATAAAAACACTGAAATCTTTTCTCCCAAGAACAAGGAAATTAGAAGGAAGAGCAAGAGTCATATATAATAAAATATTATTAAACTAACAAATTCTATGTGTACTTTTGGAAATTTAAAACAAATGTATCCATATACACTCAATAAAAAGAGAAAATGTGTAATAATGAACATGAAATGATTTTATATCAACTGCTATTTATGCCTTTCTCATCTTGAGACAGTCTGCAAATAACTGAGAAAGAGATTGACGAAGAATATAGAGTAGGAATGAGGAATCTGGGTCTTGAATGCTAAGCGTTTCAACTAAATACTCAGAAAATCTCAAAAAGTAACACAAAGCACTGATTTTGTAGTTTGTATTTGAAGTCTTGATGTTTCTAGATATTAATAATGATTATAATAGCTAAAAATAATAAGATATTCTTATAATGACTAGCATAAAACAACGTTAATAAATCAAGGAGAAGTGAGCAAAGCCTGAAAGGGTTTTGTAGGATTATGATTTTATTGTTTTGCCAGAGGACTGATAAAAGCCATGGATTACCATAGGACTGCTATTGATGATCACTTCTGAAAAGAGGAAGTTGCAGCAAAGTCTCTGTGGCATAAACCATTCTTAGACCTGCAATGCAAGATTCCTAACAGGAGTCTCTAACACTCCTGTATTAAAGACTATTCACTTAATAAAAAAATACTAGGCTCTTCCAAGACTCTGAATTTATACTCTTAAATAATCAAACTATCAAAATTTGGTAATGGTACTCTACAAAAAAATATAAGGTAAATCCTACTGAGAAATGAATTATCTCTGTAAAGAGAATTATACATAATGTGGAAGAAGTAGAGTTACCTGTGGGTTCAGAGGAGGGCAGCCTAAGCTCAGGTAGAATGATGAAATGATGATAGAGATAAAGAAAAGATATATGAGACTGGTAACTATGGGGACAGGAGTCAACACAGATGGTTTTTCAGGTAGGGAGAATCTGCTTGTAAGGAAGTATGAAATTATAAAGAACACATGAAACAGGCAGAATTCAAGGGTCAAGAGTGACTGAAAAATAGAGAGTGGAGAACAAAATTAACACGAGATAATGGAAAATTACATAGGATCAACATGAAGAAGTACCTTATAGAGCACTATTACAAGTTTAAATTTGTTCTCCCAAAAGATGTGTTGATGTTTTCATCTCTTAAACTTGCCAAAGTGACTCTGTTTGGAAATGAGCTCGTGCAGATATACAGCACTTAACTGAGGTCATCTTGAGTTTGATCAACCCTCGTTCACCATAACTGGATTTCTTATGCGAAAGCAGTACCACGTGAAAACAGAAAAATATACAGAGGACAGAGGCTCCTGTGAAGTAGGATGCACAGAAACTTCAGTTACACTGTTATAAACTAAGAGACACCAAAGACTGTGGCAGCAACAATAACTAGAGGACAAGTGAGTTGAGAGAGTCCATTGGAGACTTTAGAGAGAGCATGCCCATGCTGATACCTTAGCTCAGACTTGGAGAATACAGATTTTGGAGATAACACATTTCTGTTGCTTTTGACCATCCATATTTGTGGTGAGTTGTCATGGCAGCCCTAGGAAACTCATTCTGTAGGAGTCCTGACTGGGATCAGGGAAGTGCCATGATGAGATATGATTAGGGGAGTGGTATTATCAGATTTTCAGTTTAAAGGGATGACTTGGACTACACTGGGAAATATAAGCTGGCAGGGGAGCAAGGTCAATTGAAGAGAAATTGGAGGCAATAACAGTAAAATTGGAAGTTACCTAGCCAAGAATCAGACTTAATTATATCCTTTTAGAGTTTTTCTAGCAAACCCACAATGGCTTCCAGTGCTGGGCAGCAGCGGTGCCTCTTCAGTGAAGATACTTCAAACTGGAAGCAAAGCTCTATGAAAATTCAGTCTGTCTGTCACTGTACTAACACAAAGCTTGATTCTGGGCATGCTATTTCATCATTCTATTTATTTACAGGTGAAGGAAAATATCTCTGGTACTGTAACTCAGCAATAATAACAGTTGTGAAGAGACCTTCTAACTTCTAGTTTGGCATGATCAGTATTTATAATGTAAGTTTTCCAAATAAGAGAAACTCAAAAGATGCTGTGTAACCATAGCTGGCACATATGCACAATGGTTTTCAAAAATAGGATCATCAAATGAGTGATTTTTAAATTATGAATCAGGGATTCATACTGAACATCTCCCTACCCAATTAATCTTTAAACGACACTGGCTTTAATACTGCTAAATAGACTTTTTGTCTCATGTTTCCACTTATTTCAACCAATGGTTCTAGCTGCATAGCTTGTGAGACTGGTCCTTCTCCAATTCTGTATGTGAGACACCAAAAATCTCTTCCCTTACCTCCTGTTCTGTGTAAACCACGTGGTATTTTACAGTATTCAACCAAAAGATCTTGACTAACACACAAAAATGAAAACTTCAAAGGCCAAGATTACAACAAAATAGATAATTAAGCAATTAGCTGTTATAATAAGCTATAACCATCAACATAAACAAAGAGATCATGCATCTCCTTGAATTGTGTGTAATGGGTCAAACGTAAAATACAACAAAAGCAATTAATATTAACACAACAAAAACCTCATGTAGTGTGTTTTCTAATAGAAATTGGCCTATGTTTGTAAAATACTCACCAATTAAATGTAGAAAACATGTAGTATTTTTCTATGCCTGTGAATATAGGAATTACCAAGCTATAAAATTTCCCAATTTATGATCTAAGAATAAATAATAATTACTTGAATGCTTAGCATCAGCATGTTTCCTGCAGAAGGACTTCTTACTATTATAAAATAATTTTATAGTCAGATAATATGGAGTAAAGGGGCGACCATGTAGATGCTGATTAACAAAAAAGGAAACATTTGCTAGTTTTTCAAAATGAACAGTAGTAATTGTGTACAAGGTAGAAAGCAAATGAGAAAAACAAAAATTTGAGAGACAGGAGAAAAGACTAAAGGGGATAACAATAAAGGAAAGATGCAAATAAGAGGTGAGAGTCTACACTGGCAGATATTGTGAGATTTTTAAAGATAATGCATAACATTCTATTGTTAATTTATTTCAACTATACACTAGAATTTTACCTGCAAATGCAGTTTTAAATTTACTGCACATATAAAACCTTTGGATGAGTTCTGATTTTTCTGATAATCAAGAACAGTGTCAGTGTGGCCTCTACGGTGCAAAGCGATACAGAGCTGAGACCATATACATATGGTATATTATACATAATGTATATTATGTATATGAGTGTGTGTATTCTAGTTTGTTTTCAGTTGCTATGTTAAATACTCTGATTCAAAGCAACCTGGAGGAGTAAAGGGTTAATTTCAGCTTAGACTTCCATGTTGTAATCTATCATTGAGGTCAAGGCAGGAACTCATGTCAGAAACCTGAAGGAAGAAACCATAGACGAACTCTCAGGCCCATACTCAGCTTACACACCAGACCCACCTGCCTAGGAATCATGTCACCCACAGTGGATTGGACTTTCTCCTATCAATCATCAATAAAAATGTTGGTTCAGAGGCTGTGAGTTTGAGACTAGCCTGGTCTACTAAGCAAGTTCCAGGACAGCTAGGGCTCTTAAATAGAGTAAGCCTGTCTTGAAAAAAAAAAAAAACAAATAAAAATATTTCACAGACATAGCCACAGTCCAAATTGATTGAGGCTGTTCTTAAAGTAATTCTAAATTGTTTCAATTTGGCAATAAAAACTACCTGGGACAGTATGCAATGACCAACGTGAACAACTCTTTCTCATAAATATATCAAAGACAGAGACTCCTTTCTTATGGTCTGGCACTTGACTACCTATCTAAATCCATCATTACTCTCCAGAGAGAGTCTAAACCATGCTCTGTTTTTTGTATAGAATGAGTCATTCATTTCCTTCCTGAAGGTTTTTACATATCACCTTGTACCAAATACACCCTTTTCTCTATTCTCCTAGTAAATAATTATCTTCTTAAAGATGTATTTAATGAGCTGCTCCAGAAACCTTTAAAATCACCCTCCCACAATTCATAGAGCATAATTGTACATTTTCCTTCATTGCATTTACCTTACAAGGACATTTTTTCCAGTTTAAAGTAGATAGCTCTAGAAAATCCCACTACACAACAGGCAGTAAACATTTTGTGGCTGTTGTTAACATCACCATAATCAAATTTGATCCCATCTTTGCTAGTGAGTCCACTGCTTCTCAGGAGAAGCAACCCAGCTGGCATGCACATGTAACTCAATATGCCACCACCGTTCATTCTCCACCTCTAGAAAGTTGTGAGGCTTAGCAACTGGGATATGAGATATACAGTGTTGAAAGGACCTGGGCATTAAAGTCTATTTTTATTCAGACAAAATATCAAAGACATCCAAGATTGGCCAGTGTAATTCACCATGGTGTTCCTCTAACATTCTTTGATAATGGCAATTTGGAAACATATGCCCTGTCTTTTATAAATGGGCCCAGTACTTCATAGGGATTGAAGAGAATCTAATATTTAGGAGTGTACACTGAATTTAGAAGAGTAGGAAGGAAACAATTACATTTTACCCTGATGGAGTCATCACTTAACCAAAGCAGAAGGTGAAGAATAAACTTTTAGATTTGCTAAATTCTTGTACAGAACATTTTTATGTTAATATTTGCCTTTGAGAGAGAACATCAACACTACTTTTTCCCCAAATGTCAATTATGCAACATACACAAAACACATTCTCATATACTGACAAATTATGTTGCACACGATATAAAAATAAATAAACAAACACCATTTTTCTATGAATGATTTTGTAAGTGGAACATGGTAAAATGTTAATAATTTGAGGATGTTGTTCCCAATTAATATAGAAATACGAAACGTTCTAAGACTCATTTGCCGTATTTCACATGTGTCTCTAAAAGTTTCTCTTTTCACAACACAAAACAGAGAAAGGAAACTTAGTTCATTGTGGGCCTCCATCATCTGGGAAAGCTCAACAAGAAAAATGCTTTTTTTCTAACTGTTCACTGTTCTAATCAGTCTCTTAAAAGAAACCTCCCTCATCAGCCTGTCATCAGACAGATTCTGAACATAAGGTGCAGAGAGGGGGGTGTGGAAGAAAAACATATTCCAGATTACCCACTGAGAGACTCAGACAGACATCACACATGTTGACCATACCCTGAGAAGAAGATAAAAGAATGGGTACTTCTTTGAAGATTATAAATCATAATCATTACTATACCATCAGAGGTAAGGTAAATTTTTTAAAATGTATAGCAGCATCAATCATTGCAAAAAGAACACTCAAAATTCCCCTTCTTCAAAACCCTCAGGAAAATGTTTTAGTTACTTAGGAAGGTCTCTAAAACCCCCTTCATCTGGCCCATCACCATTTCTTCCACAGGCCTTTAAATATTCAGGGGCAACACTAACTGTATACTTTCTTGGATCTAGAAAGACCTGTTCTTTCTAGAGTATTGAGTATTTATACTGCTATTCATCCAAGAAATGAATAATAATCCTGGCTTATTGCTGGACCTTCCTAGGCAACAACACATTCAACACACACACACACACACACACACACACACACACACACACACACACACTTTCATGTACATGCTCACATTTTCTCATGTCATGCACACTACCTCTTACACGAGGACATTCTCATGTACGTGCTCATGCTTTCTCACATCATGGACACTATTACACACCCACAAATTCTCACACTCATGTACACTCACTCACACTCTTGTGTGCACTCTCATTCTCTGTTTCACTCATTTGCACACTCCCTCTCTAACACACACATTATTTCACACTCCCACGCATTCAAGCACTGCCACACACTGAGAGCACACTGTCTGCATCTGCTGTATTTCTAAACTGATATTTTCTACCCATTCCATAGAAAATTCATCAATCACAAACTTACTTGTTATAGTATATCCTAAAAACAGTACTATATTCTTCTAAAAGCAATCACAGATAAGATTTTTCATCTAAGAAATACATATATTTTTGGCTAGGAGATCTGCTATTAGAAGGCTAACAAAAGTATCTGGCCCCCTCTCTCTGCACAGACAGAAGGAAGGAGGCCAAGAAAAGGTGTGATTTTTTTTTTCAATTATTTAGTTCAAGCACATTTTTTTCTGGAATATTCAATTTTAGCATCTTCAAGGCAAAAAAATGTATTTATTTATTTTCAAGGAGAGAATAAAATCACCAAAAAAGATGAGAACGGTGAGAACAATTCAGCATTGTTCTTTATTATATTCCATTTAGACACCACCGATTGGGCTCACATGTAAAAACAACTCTATCCCACCTGCAGCTACTTTATGCTGGTTGAGGCAAGACCTCAGCTCTGTGGGCTTAGGTGGAGAGAACCGCCATGTCTTCTTTCTCTTCATCTTTCCTCATTTTAAGTCTGAAGGTGCCTCTTAGGAGTAATGATCAAAAATTCTTCTCTAAAGCTGGGAAAAATATTTTGGCAGCAGAAGCACAGGGCAAGCAAACCTGGCTGTCTCCCCCGGGGGAGGACAGAACAGTACTTGCACACTCTGCTGATGCTGGGTTTGGCCAAGGGACTTTAGCTTCCCCTCCAGTCAAAGCATATAGCAAAAGTAAGTGTTAACCTGGAAGTAATCCCATGGAAATAAAACGAGAAAACTGTTATCTTCTCATGATCAGTTTCTACATAAGTTTGGCCAAGACCTGAGGGTAGACAACTACATAACTAGTGTGTGATGCTCAAAAAGTAGCAGGCCCAGACAGGAAGACTATGAATGTTATCACCGTGAATCCAAAGGACTGACTTTTGCCATCACAGTGAACCCAAAGGGCTGACTGTAATCTCCAGACCAAGGGCTGAATGTGCTAAGCCACACTTTCTGGAATGTTTTATGTAGTTCTTTCTGAAAACCAGCACAAAAAGCAAAGGTTCTGGGTGTTTAATTGCAGTGCTAAGCACAGAGTGCCACGTCAGCTATCAAAGGAGACAAGTGGAAAAACTGCAAATCAAAAGTCTACCCCCAGTATCCTCAAGACTTTATTTAGTCCTCCAACCATTTTTCCCTCTTACTTGAGATTCCATTCAATTTTTGCGCCTCATACACACTCCTATTCCACCAAAATAAGAAATAGCTGATATGTATCTATTATAATTAAACATGTAGTTAAGAATATAGTTTCCTGTCCTTAAATATATGCGACTTTTAACCTCTTTTCAAACTACAGCCTAAAATGTCTGTTCAGTCCTTGGTCAGTCACCCTACTCCTTGAAGAAAAACAAAACAAAATTATGTATGCCCTAAACACAAAGGGAAGTTAAATACAGACAATAGCGACCATTCTGAGAAATGTACTGTCCAATCATTCCATCACAGCATATGTGTAAGATGGCTATGCTACCACTAGCCAATGGCATTTGATGGGAACTTCGTGGTCTGCCATCACTGACTGCAATTCTGTTACATAGGACTTGGCTGCAACGGGCAATTCTACAAGGACAGGATGAACAAATATTTTTTAATCTACTTCTGTTTTTTTTAATCAGGCTAGATATTTACTTACTACTGTTATAAATTGGATGGATAAATATATACCTATAGTATTTAATGTCTTAATTTAATTATGTGTGCATCCTTAAATCACATAGTATATGGAACATAGAAAAATATTGTTTCTCTTCCATTTCCTTTGAGTTAATTTACACTCATCACATGCTCCTCCAGCAATGAGTCAGGGTATACTACATCTTCTCTGCCTGTGAATCAAATCAAGCAAGGCATTTAAAATGTTTGTGATCCTCAGATAGGATTTTACCCCAAGCCAAGAATGGCCATTCACATAATTAATACATGTCTTTTCTTATTCCTCTCAGGGTTTGCATGTTCCCAGTGTGAATAAACAAGCAAAACACTAACACTTACATTATAAAAGTGTTTTTACTACATATGTGCTGTTTATCATGACATTCTGCTTTAGAAATTCTAAGTTCAAGATGAGGAATGATTACTGTTTGTGGCATCAGTCTCTCTTCTCCATTTTGACCAGTTTCATCAAGTCACTTCCATGAGCATCCAAAATGTATCTTTGATTGATACCACTTCAGGCTGTGGTGTTTCCCAAAATTGACTTCCTGCTTTACCATGCATATAAAATAAATAAATAAATAAATAAATAAATAAATAAATAAATAAATAAAACAGTAATATGGAAAATTTGAAAAGGCTTTAAAATAAGGCAGTTGTCTCCGTTTGAGAGCATTATATCACACTAACAATTCCAAACCCCAAAGATAATCACCTGGCATCTTCATCTATTTCATCCTGATCATCAATTACTTGAAGTATCAGTTTCACAAAAGAGGCAATTTTGCATCCTGACTTTTCTAACCTATCACAGCATCTCTCCACATCATTAAATAGTCATCTTAAATATTATTTTAATGACTGTAATATCTCATAATTTTCTCGACATCCTCCTCCTGATAAGTGTTTAGGCTCCATTCAAATGCTTTCTTCTTTTGAACAGTACCTTAAAGATCGTTGATGTGTGTATGTATCTGATTATTGCTGGTTATTTCATTACAATAAACTTATAGAAGAGGAATTACTAGATAGGACAGTCCTACCAACTTATTATCTTCAAGAGAGAAGCCAGTTGTCACCTCTTTACTAATATCTATTGAAGCTTGTTAATGGCATGGGTGGGTCCATTATCATTACTTCATTTTAATATATAAAAAGTATACATTACATATATAATATCCATATATATAATTATCCAATCTACATTTCCTGTTTCCTGGTGTGTTTGTTCTTATCTCGATGTGTTATTGAATATCTATTGTTCCTTACTAACCTATATGAGTTTTGTATTCCTAATACAATTTATCATTTTCTGAAATCACTTGCCTCATAATTTTCTGTGGCTTATCAGCCTCACAATCAGAATGAATTTATGTTTTTATAAAGAAATGCAAAATTTGTTTTCTTGGACTTTTTCACGCCTTTGGATTTAAAGTGCTAATCTAAATGCACAATCAGCTAAATATTCACCTATATTTAATGGCCTGATTATGTTGCATAGAGTTACCTCTTTAGGTATTTTAAAGTGGGTTCCAGAAAATCTAGGTCCAGGGTAGGCTGAACTCTCTTTTGGGTGACAGTGGTTCTCAACTTTCCTAATGCTGCAACCCTATAATACAGTTCCCCATGTTGTGTTGACCCCCCACCCCTGGCCATAAAATTATTTTCGTTGCTGCATCATAATTGCAATTTTGCTACTGTTGTGAATCATAATGTAAATATTTATATTCTCTGATGGTCGTAGATGACCCCTGTGAAAGGGTCCTTCTACCTCCCCTGAAGAGGTCTCGATCCACAGGTTGAGAAATGCTGATCTAGAGATAGCAAGACATAGACAAAGTTGTGTAAGCCTTTAGGCTTGTAGCAATTTGCATACAGCATAGAAAGCTAATACAGATTTTCTATTTGTGACAGGCACACTTCAGTATTAAAACTCAAATACAGGATTATGTTTAGAACTCTGCATTTGTAAGAGACTGAGATAATTTGGAGGACAATTATTGAAAAAAATTGAGACAGGTTTGAATAATGAAAGTTGGGTCATGGAGGATGTGGCTAGTAAGGGCTCAGCGGGTGGGAAATAAGGTACTGGAATCTAAAGGAAGATGGATCCCTTTTGTGTAGTGCAGACACCTAAGCAAAATTATTGCCTGAAGTTATGTGGAAAACAAAATTTATATGATAAACATTGATGTTAAGCTGAGGAGGCTTCTAAACAAAGTGAGGAAAGTATCTACTTGGTTTCTTCCTGCTGGTTACCATAAAATGCAAGAAAATAGGGATAAAAAGATGAAAGGGGGGTAAAAGGAGGAGGACCTGTTGATCTGGAAAATTACTATCTCACTAGATGACAAAAGATGATAAAACTAAGCAAGAAGGTGTAGAGGAAATCCCAAGGAAATGGCTTGTAATCTTTTACAAATCATTTAGAAAATTCAAAAGATCAATATGTTGTGTTACAAGAAGGATTCTTTCCAAAGAATGTCATCTCAAAGACCCTCTCCATCATCCTAGTGCCTCAGTCTTCTCAATAGGAGCTCAGAGTAGAGAACATAATACACTGAAATGATACTTGGACATTGTTTTGTCTAATGCAGTGAACATTATTAAAATCCACAGGAAAAGCATGAGGTCTTTAGAAAATTACTTTACAAAAAATATGACATCTTGGATATAAAGATGCCATACAAAATTAAAAGTTTATTAAATTCCTGAAATTCTACTTGCAGGAAATGTATTGCTATGACAATTCCTTCAAGCACATCACTTTTTGTGAACAAGAGCTCAGGTGAAATTGAGAACCCAGAGAGTAGAAAACAGAAAACAGAGAATTATTCTCAGCCTTGATACCTATACCATGGATTTCCAACATTGTACGGTCTTGATTTCACAACTTCCATGAATGAGTAACTCATACAACCTTCAATTTTCCTTCATTTTGAACTAAATTTATTTATGTCTGTCACCCTGTGTCTGCCTCATTCATGTGTTTCAGTAAACTGTCTCTGTACTGTTACAGGTCTACTCTGAACCTGCTAGAAGAGAAAGTAGGAAGTTGTCTTGAACACATTGGCATAGGAGATCACTTCCTAAATATAACACCAGTAGCTCAGACACTGAGAGAAACAATCAATCAATGGGACCTCTTGAAACTGAGAAGCTTTTGTAGAGCAAAGGATATGGTCAACAAGGCAAAGCGACAGCCTACAGAATGGGAAAAGGTCTTCACCAACCCCATATCTGACAGAGGACTGATATCCAGAATATATAAGGAATTCAAAAAATTGGACATCAAAATGCCCAACAGTCCAATTAAGTAATGGGCTATAGAGCTAAACAGAGAATTCTCAACAGAGGAAATTCAAATGGCTGAAAGACATTTAAGGAATTGCTCAACATCCCTAATCATCAGGGAAATGCAAATCAAAACAACTCTGAGATACCACCTTACGCCTGTCAGAATGGCTAAGATCAAAAACACTGAAGACACCTTATGCTGGAAAGGATGTGGAGTTAGGGGAACTCTCCTCCACTGCTGGTGGGAATGCAAGCTTGTACAACCACTTTGGTAATCAATATGGCGCTTTCTTAGAAAATTGGGAATCAGTCTCCCCCAAGATCCAGCTATACCACTCTTGGGCAAATACCCAAGGAATGCTCAATCATACCACAAGGGCACTTGCTCAGCTATGTTCATATCAGCATTGTTTGTAATAGCCAGAACCTGGAAACAACCTAGATGCCCTTCAACTGAAGAATAGATAAATAAAATGTGGTACACATACACAATGGAATACTACTCAGCAGAGAAAAACAATGACATCATGAGGTTTGCAGGCAAATGGATGGATCTAGAAAAAAATCATCCTGAGTGAGGTAACCCAGACTCAGAAAGACAAACATGGTATGTACTCACTCATAGGAGGATACTAGATGTGGAACAAGGATGACTGGACTGCTACTCACATCACCAGGGAGGCTACCTGGAAAACAGGACCCCAAGAAAGACACGGGGATCACCCAATGACAGAAATGGATGAGATCTACAGGAACAGCCTGAACATGAGTGGGGGTAATGAAGGGCAAGGGTCGAGGAAAAGAGAGCTTGGGGAAGCAGGAGATCCCAGCTGGATCAAGAACAGAGAGGGAGAACAAGGAATAGGAGACCATGATAAATGAAGACCACATGAGAATAGGAAGAAGCAAAGTGCTAGAGAGGCCCACAGAAATCCACAAAGATACCCCCACAATAGACTGTTGACAATGGTCTAGAGACAGCCCGAACTGACCTACTCTGGTGATAGGATGGTCAAACACCCTAATTGTCATGCTAGAAACCCCACCCAATGACTGAGGGAACTGGATGCAGAGATCCACAGCTAGGTCCTGGGTGGAGCTCCGGGAGTCCAATTAGTGAGAAAGAGGAGGGTTTATATGAGCGAGAATTGTTGTGACCAAGGTTGGATAAAGCACAGGGACAAATAGCCAAACGAATGGAAACACATGAACTGGAACCAATGGCTGAGGGGCCCCCAACTGGATCAGGCCCTCTGAATAGGTGAGACAGTTGATTGGTTTAATCTGTTTGGGAGGCATACAGGCAGTGGGACCGGGTCCTGTGCTCATTACGTGAGTTGGCTGTTTGAAACCTGGGGCTTATGCAGGGACGCTTGGCTCAGCCTGGGAAAAGGGGACTGGACCAGGTCAATCTCAGTCCTTGGGCCAGGCTTTGCCCTGGAGGAGGTGGGAATGAGGGGTGGGCTGGGGGGAAGGGGAGGGGAGCAGGAGGGGGAAGAACAAGGGAATCCATGGCTAATATGTAGAACTAAATTCTATTATTAAATTAAATTAAATTAAATTTAAAAAATAAGAAATTCTGTCTTAGTATCTATGATTAGCAGATTACACACAGGACTCTTAACTACATGAGCTTGAATTATATGATGACTTTTAATTTTTATTCTAAAGTAACAGTAAAATAACATTCTTGGAATTGTTAGGGAAAGATAAAAGTATTTTGCAGGTGGGAAGAACATTAGTCACTTGAGGCTTGAGTGCAGTGTAAGATATGTGAAGGCCCAAATTACTCAGGGTCCGAGAATCTGTGCTTGCTTTACCAGCAGGGCTGCATAAGAGGATGTTTGGACCATGGGCCTGGGTATCAGGTGTTTAGAAGGGTCTACATTTGGCTTTTTCTAGCAAGTGGAAGGTCTTATGCCTTACCTCATGGCATTGTTATAAAAAGCCCTTTTGAGTAAAGTTCTGGGCAGTTGGGTATTGACCCAGGTCCTCCCTAAGCTATCCTGTATTTCTGTCTTTCCTCTTGTCAGCTAGGCCTATCATTCTATCTACAAGTATCTCATTCCTCTTTCCTCAAGAGTACCCCAGGAAAGGTAGAGGTAAGGCCCTCTACAAGAATAGAATTCCAGGTAGAAGCAGCTTTTTCCTCATCATCTCTAATATTTGGGATCTGTGCCCTACTATAATCCCTTGTCTTTGATACTTGGTAGAAACTAAAACTTCTTTCTAACCAATAAACTTAGACGAAAGTGAATGTCACATTAATGATTTTTATGATACATGACTGCTGGGACAGACTCCCTTTAGTGTCTCCACTCAATTGCTACCATGAATTCCACCCTTGCAAATAAATATATCAAATAATTTTGAAGAAGCTTCAAAGTCAAAGTTCCCTCATTCACATCTCAGATGAAAATTCAGCTTTGATGACATCATGACTGCAACTTTGCTCAAGAGTCAGTCATGTCGAGCCCAAATTTCCTGATTCACATAAACTATGGTGTAATTAAACATACAGTTTTCATTTATTATGAAAGAAAATAGTATCTATAATATATTGCAATATAAGATATTAAGAGTAGTACTCCACTGTACCACATTTTTCTTTATCACAGAAACTACTAGTTAGAGGATATCTGATTCCTCCACTTTGTTTAGGAGAAAACCTACTCAGCTTAACAGTATTCTACGCATGGTTTTATCGAGTTTTACAAAATCTGTGTTTTCCTCAGCATTACCTTCAGTCATGTATGCGTACTGATCATTGATCTTTGCTTAAGGTTGTCTGCAGTCATCACAAACATTAAGTTAGTCCAAGCTGCTTCCTTGTATCACGATTCTCGTGGATTGAGTCCGTTAAGAGCATTTTCCTTAATACCACGCACAAGCTCTATGATACCCTCGACTACCACACCCGTCCATGACCCAACGACTTTCATTATTTAGCAGAAACTCAATTTTATCGTATGACTTCCATACCTCTCTATCTTATAATTGTCCTCACAAATAGTCTCAGATCTGCTATATCAATGACGAAATGCAGTATGTTTCCTTTACCAACACATCACTACGAGGTATGGTTGGGATGTGTTGTAGACTGAATGTGCCTCGTTTTCTCTACATCCTTTCCAATCTGACTTCATCTTTAGGCCCCTGGCAAATAGGCATCAATCTATCCCTGCGTGCATTGACACTGCTTTGAGCCCATACTTATGTGAACACCTTGACAAGCCTTAGCAGGGTGATGTGGCTTGACCTGCTCAAACTAATGTGTCACTATCAGCTCTGCTGACTCCCCAATGAGGTTTTACCTTTTCATAGAGAATGGGGAAAGGTTGGGGAAGCTGGGGAGCTGTCAGCAAACTAGAAAAATCGAAGTGATTTGAAAACTTTCTATCTGGTAATGCTAGTAATTTCATACAAGCTTAAAGTCGTTACACAACTTTTGTCTTTCCTATATGCTGAGTCTCAAAATGTAAGTAAAAATCAGCATTTCCTCAAATTTCACTGATATAGAAAAAAAATCTTGAGACCTCTTCAGAGGAGATCACAAGAATAATTTCTAAGGAAGAGGACCATCCTCCATCAAGGCTTCTGTCGATACGTACAAACATTCTCAGAGCGATATAATAAAGATTACATTATGAATTTTACACAAACGAGTTAGCAATTTAAAGATAAAACGTCAAATTGAATTCTGCCATTTCCCACGACATACAACTGAAAATTAATGCTGTTCTACTCTTTTGTAGGTTTGTTCTGGATTGCTGTAATTCAAAAAGAAGTCATTGTGCTCGAAAGATGATTTTTGAAAGTCCACAACATGGAAATAGCGTGATTCCAGTAATGAGATATATTATGGTTTAGATATTACAATGAGTAAGGAAATTCGTAACCTTTACTGTTCATCTCCAAATCTAAAGCACATACTGAAGAATCAGGACCATACCCCATAAATAGCATCTATATCTGGAAACCCACTTTAGTAAACCAATAACCTGATCAAAAGTACTGATTACTCCAATGTTATATTTTCCAACATAATCAAGTTCCATTAATATAATAGGATATTTACAAATCTATATCTATATTGTTGACTCGATGCATGCATTCAACAAAACAACAATAAGCTCACTTTTAATAAATCCAATATGCAAATATAACATGTTGCACTATAAGACTGAAGACGAGAGAGTTATTGCATTCTTGTAAAACATAAATATTCTGTTGTGAGCTGATAAGCCACAAAAACTTATATGCAAAGTGAAAGTTTGTCAGAAAAAGATAAGAATCTATTATATATATACAGCTAGAAATACTATTAATAACTCAATAATAATAACAAGTCTCCAAAAATAACTACATGTTGCAGAAGCCAACAAAGCAATAATGAATATCATATGAAAATTATTTATTAACTCTGGCTCCAAAGCAGATTGAAGCGGAAACTATATGGACACATGAGGTCTTCGATAACAAATAGAAAAATGCAAATGACACCACTATCTGAGTAAAACGAAATGTAGTTGGCAACTATTATTCTAATATTATGTGGTCAATAATATGTGAGATACTATATATTAAATGATGAATTAATTAAAGGTAATACATAAAATGAATATTAAGAATATCAAAGTTATTGCCAGTTAGATAATATGACTTCTTGCGCACCCATGCGCAAAAATAACAAGCTCTTACAATACATCCCGTATTATAAAGAGTGACAACTGCTTTCATCTCTTGCAAATAATAAGACATCAAGATAGAGACATGATCTAATCTTACTTAACAATTAATCCTCACTCAGCATAATAAGAGTCTTCTTGATAATGATAGTATAACCACAATATCAAATTTGATGAACATACGACAAAATTCATCAACCTATACTTACAGGTACTTATTCAGAAAAAAGAAAACATAACATTTATGTGAGCACCCTCAGCAACACTTTTATCAGGAGCCTACACAGCAGACTTGTCGCGAGCAACACATTATATGCAAATTATTGCATACAAGTCACCATGATAATAAAGGTGACATATTTAATGAATGTGAGAACCTCTATAGTATGTGTAAGAGCTAAGTAGAGTAGATGGTTAGAGTATAGATTGAATAATGCCATAAATACCTACTATTTTGTGAAGGACTTGTCCTCACTCATTCAATTAGTTTAATATTTGTATTGTATTTCTATGCATCAAAGAAAATGTGATAGTGGAGATTGACTGCCAGTGTAATTATACTTGTAGAACACCCATGATGTTAAAATACCCTGGCAGTTTATGAGGTTAAGTGATGTGCTTATTTCAGTAGTTGTGTAATACCTTATCAAACAAGAGCACAACTCTTCTCTTAATTTTCTCTTGAAAGCCCTATGATTTTCAATATTAATCAAAACTATATTTCCAATTGAATCGTTTTCTATATGTCTTATTTATATTATATAATAAATTAGTATATGTACTTATTAGTGTTATTTAATCCCTATAGGCGTTCCTAAAGCAGTTGAGATTCGATTTGGGGTACCTTGAGTGAACCACTATACCATCTTGCCTAATGTCTTATAGATACATATTTCAAAGACAATACAAGGTATTTTGGATGATAGCTATAGCAAAGGATTATCTAAAAGTTTAGAATCTTCATGCAAGTGACTATAGATATCAAAATAAGCTGGTCAAAAGTATAGAAGCGAGAGCGGCTGTCCACAAATCCCCAGAATAAAAATAAGTATTTATAGTGTGCCTTTATTACTGATGAGGTAATATTCCTCTACTTATACTATTTACTAGCTAATACTATTCTTAACTCGAAGCAGAAAGATTCTTATCGGAGTTTTAATGAGGAACGTTCACAAGCACCATTTAGTAACATACAACTAATTACTTATGTTTTATATAATACTTACTAGCTCTGTAGCTTTGTCAGAGATATTAAGTGTTTAATTCACTATGTGAATGGGACATGCAAATACCACTGGAGGAATAGAAGATATGACACTACATAATAATATATATCATAGTGAGTATAAACTCCTTGTAATGATACATTATGAGACGTCACAAAGATCTCTGAGCCTATTGCCTAGTAAGATAATAGCCTATCTAGTACCTGTGATCACGCTATTGTGATCTCATATTGCCTCTGAGACATAGATGTGATTACAGCAGGGCAGTTTAACTGGCAAGGAAGGAAAGATGTAGTATACCCATGATCTCATTGCTGGAAGAAATGTTGATCGTAGGGGAAAAAAAGAGTGTTAGATTTAGTTTAAACCTACGAAAGATCATAATAGAAGCATGATACACAAATTGATATTTCATCAACATTGTTTCCTTTTTCCCAGAATAAAATGTGACACGACGGTAGTAGTTAATGCACCTCGACATAAAAGTTATTCCCCTCTCAAGCATCATTCAAAAATTACTATCCGAAATATTTATCCAAGTCGCTGTCAATTGCTCAAGGTATAGTACGTGAGTAGTATCATAAATAATACTAGCTCCATAGTATATCACAAAAAATACAGAAGTGCATCACAATTTAACATAGTGTGTATCAATCCTGTTTCCTACCCTCGTTAGTAATTTCCACCGGTTACAGGCCAATCTTAATTAGCTATATATAACTAGAATGCAAGTCTATAGATTTGACTTCACAAACCACGAATAGGTTGACCATCAATGCCACTTGGCTTGAGTTCCCGTGTCTCAGCCATCTACACATTTTATCCTGTGAGCTTATGAGGATTGATTTGAACACAGTACATTTCTCAGACCCACTGAGAGATCTGTCAGCTATGTCTATGTCATGTTAAAACTTACTCCTTTGATATTAATAATAAGGGAGCAGAGTTCAACGTTAATACTAATATTCCATGTAAGTATACTATCAGAAGTACAAATTACTGAGATCAGAGTTTATCAAATTTCCTGTGCTTCAAAAATATTAACAGACATTTTTAATGGTATATTGTAATTGAAGTATTGCGTGTACCAATGTCACTCACATATTTTTTAAGACCAGTAGAACATATCATCTAGATATACTTACATTTAATTGTTTCTAATTAAATTACGATTAACACAGATATCCAGCTTAATTCTATATGTTATTATTCATGATACCATATATGAGCGCAGCCCTTGTGTTGTCCATAGGACCGCACAATAAAATATGATAATATATGTTAGATATCAAAGATAAGTACGTGATCTATTTAGAGAAGACTAAAACAAACAGCTCCTATGTCATTTGATAAACCCCTTCTCCTGGGTGTAGACTTTTGCAATTAGCGATGTTGTTCTCCACCTTGTGTGCTGCCTTTTTGCACTATGCAAGACTGGGCCACACTCTCTAGCAGTCAAAAATGTTCTAAGCGAGCTAGAGCCAATAGTTGGAATAACACTGCATGACCCTATGCTTTTACGTCGATGAGACTTAGTCAGTACCCAAAGGACTCTGTACTCAAGATAAATCACTCAATAAGTGTATAATACCACCTACCAAGGAGGGATAGTAATATCATGCTTTTAGCAATAAATGTCCTGCGTTTGAAGAACTTAATCAATAGGATTCAGAAGTGACTTACAGCTTAGCAGCCATACTTCTTCTCCTCTCCTTATAAATATCAATAAAGATACGATACACTCTCCACCAAGATTCTTCATCAGTGTGCGCCTGTGTCTCTTCGCACATTCGATCTCTATGTCTCCTAGTCTGAATCTTACTCATTCTCCCTTCATGCTCTCTCATTAGCCTTTACTTCGAATTATTTAATTGGTAGATAAAGTCAGTCCATTCGAGAGAATTCAGGGTGTATGGATAAACTCATAGTCTTCCTGCGTGGGCCTGACCTACTTTTTGAGCCATACACAGCACCATAGGGGAATATACGTGTAGGTGATAGGGTACCTCAGTATTAGAGACCACAAGCTATCAAATGACAGACATAGGACGAAAACTGATCGAATCATAGAACAACTTGTGAGCATTCTGTCTGATTAAACTTACCCTTCTGCTCGGTTTAATTTCCGATGGAAGTTACATTCCAGAGGCTGTCCACTGGAGGCTATAACACTTGTCAACTCTCTTGCACTAATACCCTTTTAGCCTAGATGGGACATGCTTAAACCCATTCCCTGCTTAACCCCACGCACTCTCGCAGAATGACGATTCCCACTACATTACTGCTCCTCGTATCCTCTCACCATCGCCGGTATCTCTCTCTGTGTTTGTGCCTTATTTATTCGTCATGTGAAGCGTTCTGCTCACTGCCAACCTAATATTTTTTCCAGCTTTTAGTAGTGAAGACATTTATCTATCATACAGCCTCCATCTAGCTCTCAGAAGAGCACCTTCAGCATCCTCCAAGTATGATAAGAGACTCATAAGAGTAAAGAAGATCTTGACAGCCGTTACTGATCTCTCTCGCACCTGATCAGCACCACCTACAAGCCATGTGAGAACTGTCTCGCGCTTATTACCAAGCCAAATACACTCCAGTCACGGTGGGATAGAAGTATGTTTGTTTACATGTGTGCCCAATCGATAGAATTCTAGTCTAAGAGTTCGTCTAAATGAAGATGATAATACCGAACAATAGTAATTCTGACATGTATTTTCTCTTAAGCCAGAGATCCTCATCTTATTTAGTTTCGTTATTCTTATATCTACATCCTCATTAAGAGAATGAGTGATAGAATGAACAATATTCTTCCAATTAGTGTATGAGATGGCACTCGCCTCTTAGATACTCCTACTGCAATAAATAAAAAGTGTTACTTGACTAAGAAGCAACATATTGTAACATTATAAGTCAAAGATTCACACCTTGCCTCCTTCCTTCTGTCTGTGCAGGAGATAGCGTGCGCACTACTGTGTGTATGAGCACATGTCATTCTGAGGATCTCATCTCTGCTGCTACAAAAATATATGTATTTCTTAAGGTTTTAAAAAATCTTTATTCTAGTGATGCTTTTTACGTGATGTTTAATAAATAGTGATCGTCGTTTTTCTATTGGTAGGCTCAGCGATTATTCAATTCTACGTTGAAGTTTTCGAACTCTAGGGAATGAGGATTATCATTCCAAAGGAGATGCCAAATACTTGCTGCTCTAGAAATTTGAAGAAATTCATTGTCCAAATGAGCAGGATGGAGGATATTCTGTTGACATGTATGACTGTGGTATGATAACAGTTCAGAACGAGACGGTGCTTAGAAATCACCTGCCTAACTCTTCACACGCTCTTAACATGACACCAGGCAGCTTGATGTCGTGTTGTCCTACTCTCAGTCTTTTACACTTACTTCTCCTTATGGCTCCTATTCTAACACCTCTTGCCATGAGTATTATTTCTTCTTTCTGAATTTTCTTCTACATGTCAATTCCAGCCTTCCAATAATTGGAAACCAATTGATCCTACTCACCTATACTCATATATTTTCTGTGTGATGTTGACTTACTATCGTGTGGCGATAAAGCACCAACTTATCAATTCTTAGAAATTAAGCTACTATGTGCAGATCATCGTCTACATACTGAACGTTTCATGTGTCTACCTGACATTTGCGCAATACTCGTCTGTATCGTGAGTTGAAATTAATGATGTGATGTAGGAAGCTTGTCTCCTATCATGAGTATGTGAAGTGCTAGCTTGCACAAATCGTGCTTGACAGCGATATGGACTAAGCTGCACAATCATTATGATTTGAAGGAGACTGTTTACTCATGAGAGAGTGTGTTAGAGTTTCTGAGAGGTGGGAATATATCTCATTATTTTTGATCTCCCATATGATCGAAGAAAAGCTACTTAATAGATTGTGTAGCACGTACATGGTAATTCATGATCGTGTCAACACCAAGGTAGTTGCATGACATGAGAAAATGTGAGGCATGACATGATAATTGCGTAGATGCCTCGCCTTACCTAAACACGCTCCCATTTTCCTTGGTGTGTGTGTTTGTGTGCTGTGTAATGATTGAAGTTTGTTGACTCTAGAGTAACCGTGAGAAAAAAATCCTAGCACACAAAATTAGCCAGATGAAATTAATCTCTATAACTACATTGGTATCAGAACAAAGTCCATGCTGCTAAATGAATAGCAGCCTATTAAAAACATAACATCAGAGAGCATCTTGAAAAAAATAACGATACCAGCTGTGTCTAGATCGCTAAGATAAAGATATACAGTTAAGTGATTTGACCCAACAACTATATATTAAGAAGGAGCCATGCAATAGAGAACAAAATGAGTAGTACTTCGAGTCTCGATATGTAAGTAGTCTGTTATCTATGCACTATCCTACCATTGAGATCTGAGATTTACACATTATTATTATCTCTGTAGCTAATTGTGAAGATGATGCGTGCTTAGAGGGATATGTTGGTAGTTGCTCTTTATTTGCGATATGCTCTTTATTCTTTTACTTTGTCACTAGTTGTTTAAAAAATCCTTAACACGTACACTCGTGATGTTATATATAAAATTCTACTATAGATTATAGATTTTATAATTCAATAGAATCCCATTCTTTTATCTTCTTCTCCAGGTATTGTCAACATGTTATGTCTGTTAGTCTCTCAAGGGTGTTATCTGGAATAGTTTTTCTTTCCACACCCCCTCTCTGCACCCTTATGATCCATAAGGTTCTTGTCTGATCGCTGCTGATTGAGAGCCAGCCTTCTGTTACAGGACTCGCCTATGAGTGGCAGCAGTATAACAAACGAGTGAACCGTTACAGCAAATGAACCGCAATTTTCTTGATCCTGAGCCCTCTCCCAGGTGAGTGCGAGGCCCACAATGACTTAAGTTTCACCTTTGAGAACGGTCATGCTTTTTGTTGAATTGTAGAAATTGTATAAGAAGCTATGTAGCAAGATCGATTATGTGAGCCCATTCTGGGACATAAATCGCTACGTTCTTGTGAGAACAGGTTGTCGTAATTGGTTCTGACATCATTCAATACTCCAGAGTGGTGCGTAACACACAGGATTGTCCTCCTCATATCTTCTCCACTTAATACCTCAGAACCTAACCTCCTATTGACACATGTTCATACTTTTAACAAGTAATCACTTAATCCGAACAATAAAAAGTATAAACCCTCTTGTTGTTGTGTGATCATATTATTTTCTCATATCGATGATGAAACATATTTGTCAGTATATGAGAAAGTTGTATACTAGTGTATGGAGACAAAATTAGCATTTGGGAAAAACAATTAGTGCTGATGATTTCTCTCAGCTAGCCCATAAAATCTCCTTAACATAAAAATAGTGCATGTGGCAGACCATGATATATTAAGGCAAAATCTAAACAGTTATATCACCGTATCTACGCGTGTCTTCTTGAGTGTGAGAGTGGGATGATTCACCTCCGTCAGATTAGAAGAGTAGAGAGATCCAGAATGTGTAAATGATGTAGCAAATGTGGTTTTTCTTCCTTTGATCTAAATTAAGATGTATGACAAATAGCTATCAATAGATATAATTATTCTCTCAAAATCCACCATCTCGAGTTGCCAGAGTACTAGACAATATGCATGCCTCAATATTTATAATGCCAAAAGACAGAGTATACTGTTTACTACCAATTCCATATGCGCATGTATCCTAGAAGTAGTTTCATGGTGAGTATATTAACGATCTTCGATCCCACCACGTGATTGATCATAAACTAACTAGTCCTAGACATAGTGCAGCACGTGTGCTTTAATACTCAGCTTATGTTAGGCAAAACTGTCGAGTGCCTCACAACTTGAGAGCTAATGAGGAACTATGGATAGCCCAGCCGTCCTCTCCATAGCTATCCTTATCTCACTCCAAGCTATCCCTCCCGAGTTTTGCTCAACATCCTAACTCACAACTTTCTAAGTGACAATTGACCTGCATGTCTCAAATGAACTGAATTAAATTGTCAGAATGTTATTCGTTTGAGCTATTATCATCTGCTATTAGAGAACATGCAGTAATAAAACCAAGTATGCTACTGACAGTGCCTATGATATTCTCTCAGCCATAGATAAATATCGATGTAAACAGGGAATGACTTCATGCTGCGATTAACTAAGCAATATGATGCATACAAATACTGATTCTTCGTAATAGATTATAACAGAAAAACAAACCAACATAAAATGGATTAAACTCGACATCTGTTGTTAGTGTGATAATATTTATCTAGAGCATATCATAAATATATATAAACTGGTGAAATAATGAGTTTCTCTTGTGCGAATGATAATGATATCGAATGGCAAATATTCCCACATACTTACAATTACTGTCTATAGCTAGTTGAAAAGAGAACTAGAGGCTGGTCTCGATTATTATTTAAGTACATTGTTTCTGTGTGAGCAGATTCTTCATACTAATACTAATACATCTAATGAATGAACGTTAATTCTAATTTACCCAGAAATAGTAGGACAATCGAGCGTGTATTAGGATAGGAGAGCTCACATCCTCCGCCTGACCATTTACAAGCACCTCTTCTGTAGCAAAGGAGAATTAATATGACTCATTCTGATACATATCCACAGCAAGAGAGCCTATGGCTCATAGACTCATATATAGGTCTGAGTAAAGTAATGATGATTGATATTATGGAATAGGTAGTCATGAAGGCATCAGACGTGAGTGGATAAGAAGAGTCTCTGACTATGTGAGACAAATAACGAATTAGTTTATGAGAAAGAGTTGTTTATATGAATGATTGTCAGAGCATACTGTCCCAGATAGTTCATTTATTTCGCAATTGAAACAATGTATAGAATTACTTAAGTAACACATCAATCAATTATTAGCACTAGTGTGTCACGTCTGTTTCAAAGCAATATATTTATAATATAGCTTCTTTATCTCTTCTTATATAATCACTTACAAAG
Organism: Peromyscus leucopus; assembly: GCF_004664715.2. Classification (NCBI taxonomy): domain Eukaryota; kingdom Metazoa; phylum Chordata; class Mammalia; order Rodentia; family Cricetidae; genus Peromyscus; species Peromyscus leucopus. The sequence goes on along the minus strand of NC_051075.1, from coordinate 59,726,503 downwards.
ATCAGCCTTAACATCTAGTGTGTTAGAAACACCTACGCATTACTGCAAATCATTGCTGTACTGATAATATATCAGAGCATCATGTGTCTAAGTCTTTAAACCTCACTAGCCCTTACATGGCCAACGTAGTGACGCTCATTAATTGAAATAGATATGTAGGTACACAAGCTGACAGAATACACAACTCGTGTCTTCCTGGTACTGATGTTGTTTTGTGCGTTACAACATGGCGTACAGATACATCGCAGTATGGCCAAGGCTCATCCGTAAGTGCTTGTCGCCTAAGAAGAGCTGATATGGCCAGAGAGTCGTCTATGTTTTTTCCTTCAGGTGTCTTATCGGAAATTTGAGATCCTGACCTTTGCAATTACCATGATCCGTAATCAGATCATGCGAATACGTCTAAGTGTTGACAAAATTAACCCGTTTATACTCGTCCAGGTTCTTTGCGTCGCTAATATAGAAGTTCAGATATGGTAACTACAAATAGCCTAGTAGAAATAACAAACCTCTGCAATCAGACACTCATATACTAATATACATCCTTGTGTTATCCCTTCTTCATTCATCCAGTATATTTCTCAATGATATGCTCTCTATGTCCTCTCTGTGTATATCGACTTGCATACTAATGGTCTCACTAAGACTTAGACACATCTGCTCCTATATCATGCGAAAGAAATCAGCAATACTCCCAATCGCAATATCTCTATCATATAGTGTGCAAGTATAAATGCTAATATATCGAATGATTTGTATCACATAATATCCTCTCAGATGTATAGTGAAATAAATGTTAACAAGCAGAGATGTTATGCATTATCGCTTTAAAAGCATGCGCGAACTATATACTAACAGAGATGAAGACTCTCACACATACATTAATATTAGCATCAATTCCTTATTGTTACCACCTCTTATGTTCGATTTCTCTCTCCTCGTTGCTCTCAAATATCTCTTTATATTTATTACACGCACTTCAAAAATCATAACTCGAGTTATTGATCAGGTAACTCATATTCTATAACTGTCCATCAAGATTTTGCAATTCAATATCTCTAGTCACACATTGCTTATTATCCCTGTTGGTGTACTAATCGACAGTCACACAACAAGTATTGAGTCGTGTCCCGAATTACATCCATCTGATAGTAAAGGGCGTCAGAACTAATAAAAAATCTTCTTCTTTTCCACTACTCAAGTAAAGAGATACCCTTCGCAGACAGTAGATGATGCTAAGCTGACTTCATTCAACTTACCTAAGACTCTCTCTATGTAGAATCAATTTGAGATATTGCAAATCTTTCAGGGTACTATGAAACGTGTCTGGTAATTCCTGCCTTTTATTGTTTACACTCGCCATAGACAGAGCTTACTGAACTAACATGGTTTTCTTACATTTAGAATTTGCTGTGACAATATTTTGTTACACTATACAATAGCGCTCATTTACTATGTACTAAATACTAGCACTTACGATCCGATTCTATTGTTTGTGTTAATTTTCTATTAACTCTTCTTGTATGTTTTAACAAGTATTTGTCTTGCCACACCACCAATTTCCGAATGCAGATATTCTATAGAAATTCTCTTGTTATCATTAGAATGGATTTGATTGCCACTCTATATACAGTTGCGAATTGCGCCCATTATATCTACTCGATTGTTATAGATCATTGTACCCTGTTTTCAACTATTTGTTGATCGTATATTCAAGATCTGTTATCATTGCGTCTTTCTGCATGTTTCATCTCAAGATACTTCTTAAAGCATGACCAACGTGAGCGTGTTGTCACACCAGAATAGTCCTTCACAATATATTTCATGACAAGCCCATTCCGACTGCACGTAATGCTATCAAATTTTATACACAGAAAAAATAATTAACTATAACTAACCCTGTTTACTTCCTTGAATTTTGAATTTTCTTGAGTCCAGGCCATACTAATTGAAGTAGAAAGCGGACCCTCATCAGCTCACATGCAGCACGTATCGCAGTATGTTTGAAATAAGGTGAAACATGAGACAAAAAAGTCGTGGCACATGCCTGTATTAAGCAGTCACCTTAAGGCCACCCAGAAGTGTGCGCTATTGACAGATTAATGAGTTTCGAGAGATCTACGGACTCAATTGTAGTGCCTCATCATTGCAAATTTAAGAGAATTCACGCGTCATTTGAACTGATTCTCTTATTTGAATGAACCACTTTGTTATCTGAACAAATAAACATGAGATCGCCAAACTAATATCGATGTAATATCACAGCCATCTTTTGAGTTTTGAACAAATCATTACATCAGCTAGATGGGAACATCACAGCGTATCAACCTCTCATCTCTGGCACTTCTCCCTAATTCCAGCTTGTTATGATGATGGCCCCTGACAGTCCTGTGTTATCAAAGCCATTTCCACATACATCCTCCAGCTTTGAATAGCTTAAAATCAGCAGGGCCTCACATCCATTTCCAAGCAAATGAGACTTTTATAATCTAGATAGTTGGGCTGAGAACTTTTGGGAGTCTACTTAAACTAGATAGCTTAACTTTCTTATAATATTATAGCAACCTTTAACTTTTTCTTATACTTTCTCACATTTTGACACTTTAGTGCTCTATAATTAAAGAAGCCCCAGGTCTAGTCTCAAATCTGCTACCAAATCTGGGCATGTAGCATGTTATTCACTGTCACTGGGACTTAACACAATACTCTGTAAAATAGACTCACTATCATCCCCAGTTTCTTTTATTAAATTTAATATATACACAGGTCAATCCCATGACCACATGAATCTAATTAGCCAACTGTTCTAAATTATTCTTCCTGTCTCCTTTCTTCTCCAATGTATCATCTCTTCAGGACATGGAAATATATGCAGTCAGTTAGTTCTAGAACTTGGAATGCATTTTCCTGTGCCTTGAAAAGGATCCTTTCACAACAGTTTTCCAGAATCTCTTAAGATACTATAAACAACATTTGTAGGTTCCCAATGTGCACAATGCCAGTTATGACATACTCAGCTCTTAAAGCCACATTCTGAGGCCTTTTGACTTCTACTATGGTCCAATTCAAATATTGCCTTGGTGGTTTCAAAAGATTTCCCATTCCTTGCCAGTAATATTTTTTTTTTCTGCACTGTGTGGTCTGTGGTCTATTCCTGTTTAAGTCAAGGGCAAGACTTATACGAATTCTTTAGAAATATTCTGGACATTTTTCTCTGAGAAAGAAGCAACCAAGTGATACAGTGAAAGTACATCTAATCTCTCAGAGCCACACAGCAGACCACAGCCATAATGAGCAACAGAACTGCTTTCCAGGTGCCTCATTTTTACCTTCTATGGCAAAGGCACCACTTTTATGGTACAAAATCACCTATTCAATTTCAAGCACTAATAATTGGAAATGAAATATCCATTCCATACAATCATTGCTGAACCCACTGTACTGTGTCCTGGAGCATAGACCAAAAATGAGTGTATTCTAGCTAGAAACCAATATTCACCTACTGCTTTCCCTATTCATATCTACACAGGCACACAGATCACACACACAGAACACACACACACACACACACACACACACACACACACGAACACGCACACGCACAGGTACACACAAATTCTACATGCATAACACTGGAAAAAATATTTTAATCTTTGTTTTTAAACAGGTGGGTAGAAAGGTTGCTTTTAATTTTGTGCCCATCCAATGACTGAAGTAGAGTATTATATTTCCAGGATAGGTGTTTCTTAAACATATGCTGATCTCAGCTAGCAGAAATGGGGTTAAACAATTTAAAAGCCTGGAGGGTAACTGATAACACCACATGGCATCATTGGATCAGTTCTGAAGTTAGAGACAGGTTCTTGCTTTTGATGTTACAATGTTTTTTAAGTGACTCAAGATAAAATTTTAAGGTTTAGACCCAGATCACCCATTGGGGCTTCTTGCAGGGACAGCATGTTTAGCTTCAGATTAGATAAAAATGATTTTCTAAGAAACATCCTTATTTGCCCACTCATCTAAAATCTGTCTTTTATATTGGAATGTACATAGACACAGATAGGACTCCAGTAACATTGACTGAACAGGTCCAGCCTAGGGCCTGAGATTCTGTGCTTCTAAGAAGTTTCCAAATGACTCAGTTGATGCAGTCTCATGGACCACACTTAGGATGAAGCAGAGCTTACTAACCATCCCTCTCACTCTGATGACTTTGTTTCCTCCATGCAGAAGAAGAAATGGTTTGGTCCGTATAAACACTTTCTATTCCATGAAAATAAACTCTTCATAGAGTGATTTCTGTGTAATTGCCATCTTCCTTTAGGTACAGGCATCAAAACATTGTTTGGGAGATAAATCATGGGCTCTGTGATTATAACATTAAAATACATGATGGATCAATTAAGACCAGACACATGTAGAGACACAAAACTTCACAACAAGAAAGGCCTTCACTTGTTAGATTATGAACAAGGCAGCTGTAGAGAGATGGAAGGTAGAAAAAAAAAGGAGACGTGGTCTGACCTTGTTTATTCACAGCAAGGGGGCAGCTTTGTCACCTACCTGTGTGGATGGACAAAATACCTAGAGACAATGATGAGAGTCGGCCTCTTATAGTGGTAGAAGTGACTTTCTAGTTCACAAGGAAACCTGGGAAATACAATCTTTGAGTAGGCGATGATCACTTGTAATATGTTAAATCACAACTGCCCTCATCAAAGTTCCCAGAAAGAAAAATGACCCAAAGTCTCACTCAGTGGTAGAGCCAAGTCTGAACCCAGTGTTCCTTGGGTCTGCCAAGAAGTGCATGGCTTACTTTCATTCTTGTTTGTTATTAACTAAAAGCAGATAAGGGTACCATAGCAATTTAGTTATTTCCCATCTTCTCACTGTAACTATCTCTGCTCGGAATTCCCTGGGATATGCTCTCACTAAATATACTCCCCTCCCCCATTTTAAAAACTGAGGGGGATGGCAAGGTGGCTCAGCAATTAAGAGCACTTCCCCCTCTTCTTGCAGAAGACCAAGGTCAATTCCTAACATCCACTGTCAGGTAGCTCACAACCACCTATAACTCTAGCTCCAGGGAATCTGGAGAGATGGCTCAGAGGTTAAGAGCACTGCTGTTCTTCCAGAGGTCCTGAGTTCAATTCCCAGCAACCACATGGAGGCTCACAACCATCTGTAATGAGATCTGGTGCCCTCTCCTGGCCTGCAGGGATACATGCAGGCACCACACTGTATACATAATAAGTACATAAATCTTTAAAAAAAAAAAAAGAAAGAAAGAAAGAAAGAAAGAAAGAAAGAAAGAAAGAAAGAAAGAAAGAAAGAAAGAAAGAAAGAAAGAAAGAAAGAAAGAAAGAAAAAAACTGAGGAAACTGGAACTGTAATAGAAAAAAACAAGTGACTTGCTTGGGAACACAGGTACAAAGAGAAGGAAACAGAGGCAGAGAATTACTGAACAAGTATCGTTCATCACTAAGCTAAGTTGGCTCCTAGTATTATGTTTCATATCAACAAAACGTGAAGCAAAGCTCTGTGCTGCGTTTTTCTTTTTGTTTTCTTCCTTTCTAAGTGGGCCAGCATGGAAGCATTGATCTTCTGATACAGTGTTACATTCTTTTTTGTTTGTTTTAATCAAAACAATTACTTGCAGCTCAGAAGATAACAATTTCAGCTGCATATCGCAGAACTGTTTCCTGTCGGTGCTAATGAAGCCAGGCATTGTGGGAAGCTATGACATCAGGGAGAAAGTACATGTTGTAAAGTATAATTGCTTTCAACGAAAAAAAGACCTTCCCCTCTTAATCCATTCTAGGTTAAATGTTGTAGAATGCTCTCTGGTTTTGTTTCTTGACCATTCTTGAAGGATATCACGTGATGTGCATGGCCCACACTTAGATACCAGGCTTAAAGCTATCTTTGTGGATGTTAAGACTGACTGAGGTCAAGAATTAATCTTTGACCTTTTGTTCTTTATCCCAAAGACCATTTTTATATTTCATTTTTTACAGTGTCCTTATCCAGCTCTGACATTCAGCCACTCACCTCCAAATATGCTCAGAGCTTTCCTTCTGTTTCCTGCACACCTTCCTGCTCCACTGCTCTTCCCATGGACCCTTCTCACTCCTGCCAATCATGCTGTGCTTTCGGCCCAAAGAACTCTTCCACCTAACCCCTGCACAATTAATGGAAATATGCCACTTTCTGTTACCCACTAGCTAGCGGGGGGCTTTTTATTCTAATTGGGAAGAAATCCTGAGTATTTGAGGAATCATTTGTCTAGTGTTGGAAGTCCTGAGTCCTTGAGAGCCAACAGTTTATGGACAAGGCTGAAAAATCAGAAGCCTGGAGTTCCAAGTCGTGAAAACTTATAGCCCTAGGCCTTACAAGCTAGAGACATATAGTTCTAGGCACTCTTGTTCGAGACTGCAGGCAGTGGCCCACTACTCAGGAGTCAATGAAATCCTCAGCCTTGGCAGAAACCAATGACAGGAGCAGCCAGCACCAGGCAGCACTCAGTGCTTTGGATGCTGGAATCCTTGGCCTTTGAGACTTAAGAGGGCTCACAGTCTCTCTTGCTGTGTTCATCACAGCTGTCCATCACCAGCAGTCTTGGCTCTCTCTTTGATAGACTTTAACAGCCCTTCACTGGTTCTTCATCCCCCGCTCGGTGCCATTTCTGCCACTTGTCATTCTCTGGAACTGTTCCAGGCATCCTTTCACCGTTGCTGAATCTGCTCTATGGCAGCCGTTACTCCCGTTCATGTTACCAGTACTGCTCACTCTGCTTGTGATTTTAAAAGTCATAAGCAAGAAAAGGCCACTCAGAAGAAGAAGGCTTTTGTTGCAATACCGACAAGGTGCAACACAGAAGGAAAATTTGAAAATGATCGCAGAGAAACTGCAGGTTGATGTAACTTGACTACTTAATATTATGGAAATATAAAATAAATTCAGGAGAGGTGAAGGAGAGATTTTGGAGACACCAAGGGCCAGAGATGTCTAGGAGATATCTGTCAATGTTCAGCAGTCCAGTGCCAGGCAACCTAGGTTCTTAAGAATTAAATGATAGGAAAGCTAAGCATGCATGGGCATTCCATTTGCCATCGTGGAATTTAGGATGCAATGTGGGAGAGAAGTAAAGGAGGAATTAAGATTAGGTTGCTTTTGAGAACTTTACCCATATTTCTCACCCTACTCAGTGAAATAACGGAAACAATGCCACTAAGTCTCTGAAACAAAGACAATTATAGAACTACCTAAAATATAGAAGTATTATGGAACTAAAAGATGAGTGTTATCTTAGTATATTTTACTTTTTTACTATTCCTTAGAAGTCTATTTGTTTTCTAATAATAGACCAAAGGGGAGTGGTTCCAGATGGGAGGGAAGAGGGAGAGTAGTCGGGGAAGGGAAGCCATGATCAGGATTCATTACGTAAGAAGAAAATCTATTTTCAATAAAAGCAAAAAAAAAGAAATCCTCAAAGAATCAATAAAAAAATATAAAATAAAAAGGGAGTCTCAATTACGAAATGTATATATTTACTCATGACTTTGGAAAAACTCAATGCCGGGAAACGTGAAATGAAAATCAGTTTTCTCTGCCATCTCTTGGTGGAGTGTCTCACTGCCATGCCTGAGTGGTCCTCCTTCACTTGGGACACACTAGGATCATGATTGCCCCAGAATTCATAAGGGCCAGATGAAAAAAACCCCAATCTGCAAGATAAACAGCTCAGGCTAGGATTTTATTCTTTCAAAAATGATTGTTAAGGGGCTCCTAGGGAAAAGAAGATAAACCTAACTATGTCAAAGAAAAGTTTTATCACTAAGAAGGCCCAGCAAGCCCTCAGTCAGCACTATGGAAGTGACAAATTTCTAGGGACCCACGTATAAAAAGTATTATGCAATAGATAATTACACTCTAGTGGATGTAACTTAATCATAACATAATTAGAGGCAGAAAAATAAAAAAATATTTCACACCAGCATTAAAATCTGCCAACTTAAACAAATATTGCTCACTGGCACATATCACAAGCAGACACTTAATCATAATACAGTCTTGATTTTGGTCCCCCTAGGAAGCCACAAGTACAGCCTCTTAATTATTATCAATGACCCAGGAGGATTTAGTGGGCAGGTTTGGCTGCAATCCTACCAAAAGTCACATATTTATGATGGCTGATCTCGATTGCTCTGAACAAATGTGCTTGGATTTTGCTGAAGCGATAGAGAAAGAAAAGAACATTCCTGTATTTTAGTTACCCAAATCTTGCGAGAGTTTCCTTTCTTTCCTGAAGTACTGAAAATATTTCATCCACCTTATAAATCCAAGAGTCACTAGCCATGGTTTAGGGAGCTAACAATCCAAAATAAACAACAAAAAAAATGAACAATTTATCCTTTCTGGCTGTGTCTGAGTAATACCAAATTCACTGTAGCCTCAAAAGTCCTCAGTCCATTGTAAGAACCAGCCAAGGTACTTTCCATTCAGAAGACCTAAGACATGGAAATTGAGCGAAGCTTTCTCTCATCTGCTGTTGTTAGGCAAAGGATACAGTTTCCATACCGCTCCTATTGACTTCAGAAGTCTGAATGAAAACTTCAGAGTCCAACTCTGAACAAAGCAAGCATGCTTTATGTTCCTAGAAGCCTTCTCTGTTTGGTGTACTAAAGTTCTTTGGCCTTTCTGTTGTTTACTACAAAGAACAGCAACTGTGACACAGAGGACTACACAGGAAACAGTTGAAACCTTCAGGCAAGGTTAATCTCTGCTACATACTATTCTCTGTTTTGTTTTATTACAGCTATTTAAAATGCAAAAAAAAAAAAATTCTTAGCTTATAAGCCTTATGAAAACATGCCTGAGTCACCCAAGCTCTGACTTATACCCAACAGTGGAATATTTACATTCAAACCAATGTCTCTTGTGGAAGACATCTCAATCCCTGTAAAGAAAATTTACTTCACTACTGAAGCAAAGGTAATAGTTTTAAACATATATTTCTATTATAGTTGTTTGTCTCTGAGCTTGACATAACCATGGCTATTTTGAAGCAGAGGCCATGGCCTACCTACAGAGGTCCTTCATCCAGAGTCAATTATGACAAAATAAACACAATGGAATGACAGTTATCTAAGTCTTAAGTAGTGGTAACACAGGTGATAATACTCCCCTTAGAAGCAGGTGTCTCAACAGATCATCTTTTGCCTCCTCTTCCTCTATTACAACTCCATGGAGTACAGGAAGCTAAAATACTGTCTGAGACATGCAGTAGTATAGCTGCACTGAGTCACCCATGCTCCTGTAAGTTAGTCTAAATAAATGCATCTACTTGTCAATCTGGACTTGACAGGATCTTTGATTGGTCTTTTGGCTCCTCCCCTATTTGTGGTGAATGGCATTTCTTGTCTATTCCCCAGGAAATTCATGAGACAATAGGGTACCAATGTCCCTTCCATCTTGCTTTTGTATTTGATGTAGCCCTAACTCCTATCACTCTGCTTTACACCTAACAGAAACACCTTCAAGGATCATCCTCTACTTATAGGTGTGTCAAGGAACCCAAGTTGAAAAAGGAACAACCAGAAGTAAAACTGGATCCCAAGTTTACCAGTGAAGTTAAGATTCATTTGTGGACTCAGAAAAAAATACACTCATATTAACTGTGTTAATCTGAAATTGACATATAATATTCTTTAAATGTTCATTTTTATATCAGCATATGAATACACTTATATGCAAGGGTAAGCAAGAAATAGCACAGGAGGATTGGTAATTCATTTTCCAGCGAAAACTCTAAACTTAAGCAGGTTAACAAAGACTCAATAGAGCTAGAGTTCTCTGTCATTCCTGGAACTCTTAATTGTTACCAATTGTCCCAAGGATTGCTACCATTCAACAAATTATAGGCAAGGCATTTGTAATTGCTTCCAGGGCTGGATAAGCATGCCAAGAATAAGGGAGCCATTACTAAGGTTTTTGTTTCATCAAAGTACATTTCCATAGACCCATAATTAAACAATACTCCTGAAAGCAAGTCTTCTCATAAAACAGAAAATAGTTTCCTGAAAACTCAGAACACTGGATTAGTTTTACCTAATGAAATCAAAGAAACAAGAAATGGACCTAGAATACCTTCAGAGTATGAAGTAGGCATCTAAGACAAGCACACTAGAGAAGAGGAAGTCTTAAAAAAAAAAATGAGTCAAGGGTTAAATGCTATTTTTGTACTTCACTAACTCTGAGTCCCCTGACCTTGGGAACGGGGAGCCAGGAGGAATATCAATCCAATGCAAACTGCAAGGAACTGAGAAGGTTAGGGGATGATAAGACAAAGACAGAGGCTGAGAGCGTCTCTATTCTTCCACTGGCTGGCTCAAGGAGCTCATCATGGCTTGCAGCAAATCCAGTAGTTCCCACAGACCCTGATGAGAGATAAAGAAAGCCAAACATCATTGAATTGCACATGCAGTAGTATCTTAGTTTATTTTTCTATTGCTGTCATAAAATACCATAACAAAAGCAACTGAAAGGAGGGGGAAGCAACGTAACCTACAGGTGATTTATTCTACCCACTCAAGTTTCACACTAGGAAGGTCAGAGTGACAGGAGCTGGAAGCAGCTGGTCACACAGGAAACAGAGAGAGATGTGTGCATGCTAGTAGCACTCAGCACACTTTCTCCGTTTTCTAAAGTTCAGGATCCTCTGCCCAGGAAATGGCTCCACACACAGTTAAGATGGTTCTTTTCCCATCTATTAATGCAATTAAGATCATGCCCCATAGGCATAGCAAGAGGCCCCTCTCCTAAGGGATTCTAGATTCAGTCAAGTTGATAATTAATAGTAACCATAATAAGTAAGAAAAAAGATAATGCAGTTCATGAAGCTTGTTTGTCCACAGCAGACAGAATATTATAATAGAAGTCAAGTAAGAGGGATTTCCTTACTAATAAAGACCAGCAAGGACCAGAGGTTACCACACTGGCCAAAGATGTCTCTCTCCTCTGTGGCTAAGAGTTACAGCTTCTCCAAGAAACAACGGCACCCAGAAGAAAAGTGTTGAAAAAAAGTGATGTATCAGCAACTTTTAGAACTCAACTTCTCCCTCAACAGAACATAACTGTTAAAATAGAGCTGCTTAGATCTGACTGCAAATTGAACTAGTTAGGACTGAGTATACCAGAACTCCATAAAATACATTGTCTGATCTAGGTTGCTTGGGGGAACTTGAGAACAAAATGGAATTGAGAAAAGTAAAATGTTATGTTTCTATGCCGCGAGTGGTAATGCCTAAGTTTATATGTGATGCACTGAGTGTATTTTCCTTAAGCTGTGTTTGTTCCCCCTCAAGCTGAAGGCATATGTCAAAACACTTTTACCTACTACAGTAAGGAGTACTTGAAATGTTGTCTCAAGATGGAAGAGCTCTTCATAGCAATGTTAGATTCGTTCAGTTATAAACCCAAGCTTTAAAATCAAAGAACTAGAATTCAAGCCATGTGTCAGCTACAGGATCTTGACTCACTTACTACCTACTGAGCTCCACTCAACCTTTATGAAACAGAAATAACACGTACTTTGCAAGTTGGCTGTCAGTTTAACGTGGAAAGATATGCAATATGTTTGCCACAAGGTCTGGCACGTTATAAATCTTGTAAATATATATATAGTAGCTAGAACCATTGCAGAGCCTCATGTTTTTCAGATAAGGCAATACTTGAACCAAACATTTCTGTGGTCCATCTGAAGATATCCAACTTTATTAATGTGAGTTGGATTTTTAGATGTTTAGAATACGTATATAATCAGAGCATTCATTGGTTTTCAGAAAATAGGTCAGAGCTCTGCCATTTTCACTTTTTGTTTTATTTTCATTATCAAGACCACCTCCATCGACAGGAAATCCAACTCATAACCAATAACTAAAAAAGACAGTCAGTTATAGAATACATGTCCTGTGAATATACTCCTTAAGGCCAAGATAAAGACAAAATACTCCACTTTCTATGGAACAATTTTTAGTGACTTTTGTTGAAATTTGGAAATTCTGTTGTTGCTTACACTAATGTAGGCTAAGTTGAATCTCTAGTGTCAAACAGACCTTTAGCCTTTGTCAAGAACAGTAGACCTCCTGAGGACACAGGAGCAGGGGCTACATGGTAGCAACTGTAGTGGCTAACCTGTGTTAACTGTACCTTCTATATAAGATACCATGGTAATCACTTCATCATGCACAAGCTAAACTAAATATAGGCAGACAGACATATAGTAGATAAATAGATTAGGTCTATGAAAGGTGTTTTTGCATCATTTCCATTTTACAACAAAGAGACTCTTAAAGGTAGCTGACTTCTATGGCTACTTTGATATCAAACAAGACTTAGCTCAACGTTGGTCTCAATACCCTTTATGTTCAGATCCTAGGTAATTTTCTGAGAATTTTCTAAGTGCATCAAATGATGACAGCCTTTCTTGTCTTCAAGTCTTTGCTTTTCAGAAGCAATCTGTGTCCTCTTCTCCATGACATCCCATACTGTGTTTCCTATAAATGTTCATGGGTGGATAAATAAAGATGGGCTATAATTTTCTTTAAACAAGAAAAAAAAAAACACAAAACACAGCTACCCTTGACTAGGGCACTGCCAGTTGCAGACTCCTTGAGGTAAGGCTGTTGTAACCACATAGCCTGGAGATGGCAAGGAAGACTGGCGACTAAGTAGCTATTTGCTTTCAAAGACGGACATTTGGCGGGTATTTCTTGCTTGTTTTAGAAGCTATGGGAGCAGAGGGGCAGGAGTGATGGTGAGAGAACTCACAGAACTCCAACCTCTCATCCTTACCTGCAGTTAGATAGCCCTTAGCAAGATGTTCCATTTGCTCATCTGTAAAACGGGCTGGAGAACCTGGGATACTGTATGTTATAAACATGCAGCAGAGTAATGTTTACGGAACAGTATGGCCCCAAATGGATGGATATCCCCAAATGCTCAGAAAATCATCAAAGTGGTTATCATAGGTTGCCAGATTTGTCATTGTGAAGAAATACTATTTTCTAATGTAGGATTTCATTCCAAACAAATGACAAACCATATGTGTGTGTGTGTGTGTGTGTGTGTATCCATATATATATATATATATGGCTAGATACTCAATGGAATTAGCTCTCAAAGCACTTGGCCATCAGTTCTGTTTTCAAATCCTAGATAATTTTTTTAGGATTTTTTTTTTAAGAGTGGTATTGGGGGTTGAACATGGGGCTTCACAAAAGTTAGGCAAGCCACTTCACTACTGAAATCTAGCCCCTATTACCCTTTATATGTTTTATTTTGAAGCAGGGTCCCATTAATTTGCACAGGCGGCCCTTGAGCTAGCTCACCGTGTAATTCCTTCTGGCTTTGAACTTGTCAGCCCCCTGCCTTGGCCTCTTGCAGAGCTGTGATTGCAGACCTGTGACACCAGGCCCTGATCAATCCTGGGGAAGCTGCCTTAGATCAAGCCTAGATAATGGTGATGACATTCTCTGTATTCCTTCAGAAACTTTGTTTTGAGGTGTTTTTTTTTCCCTCTTCTCTAACAATATCATTTTTCTTCTTTTGTTTTTTTTTTCCTATTAGGTCTCGTTGATGCATAATGAACTCTTGACAGAGATGAATGATGCATTGGTACTTATTAGTCATGAAAGAAACACTACTCCTTGTGAGCCAATCTCTCATCCTCTAGATCATTTTCTTCTCAGCATCTTTCAACTTTCTCCTTTTTTAGGATAGATGTCTGTCACACTATGGCTGAGTAGGGAGAAACTGATGAATAGATTCACGGGCCGGGAGAACTAGAAGGAATTTTAGCTGTTGTGGTCTTCACCACTGCTTAAGTCACAATGAGCTTTTAGTCAGCACCAAGCTAGTAGTTTTACTGGCCAATTCATTTAATGGCGTATAACCCTCATAACAATCATGCAAAATACTTTCATCTCCATTTTAGACACAATGGAGCAAACACTTGGGGAGGCTTTTTGCTTGCCAACATGGTGCATACACTGAAGGACCCTCATAGTCAATTAGAGAACCAGAGCAGCTGAGGTACAAAGCACACTGGCCCAGATAAAAGAGCCACGAATATACTGAAAATCAAATAAATATTAACAAAAATATTAGATGTTTAGGCCAATGTTCTTCGAAAAGAAAATTCTAATGTAAAGTAAAAGTGTCTCTTGGTGCACTTGGTTTTTGACACATTTGGGCTTCATTACTAACACACTGAGGGTGGAAAGAAATGTTTCTAGCCAGATATCCTTACAAGAGAATTCACCCGAAGTTGGGTTTTTGCTTGTTTCAATAGTGGGGACAGATCAGATAGGCAAGAGAGGCTAAGAAATAATTTATGAAGAACACTGCTTCGCTGATCAGATTTGGTGATGGAAAAAAAAAGTTCTTTGAAAAACCCATGAGGAACATCCTTAATAGAAATGATCTGCACTTCTCCCGGGTCGCCATTTATTTATTTATTTATTTATTTATTTTTCCTGCTGTTAGTTTGATTCAGGCAGTCTCCGTCCCGCACAAACGCAGCAACAAACGCAAAGGAAAGGCTTTCTACATGATTATTTTCTAAAGTAATAAGACGTGGGGGAGCTGGAAAATCAGCCCCTCTGTCCTGTCAGGGAAGGAGGCAGCTGATGATACTTTAAAAGCTGGCTTGGGCTTCCCGGTGCCGCTCAGCAGCTGGTGCCGGGGTCAAGGGCGGGCCTTTGCTGCCATCTACTGGTCAGCGTCGTAAGAAAATTGCACACTTCTGAACCATCTCCACGGCAAAGGAGAGAACTGAACAGCGAGGTGGGGTGGGGGTGGGGGAAATTCTTTTTACTTTGTATGAAAATCCAAATCCTGTGAAGAGGAATTTTATGGAGAGTCACAGAGCCATCTTGTGCTAGAGAACGTTTGATAGCGACCCTCTTGTGCCATCCAGGAAAGAGCTTTTCTTCCTCATTCCTTGGACCAGTGTTTGAATGCCTCTATATTCATATGCCAGTCTCCTGAAGCTCGAACGGGAGGAGGGACATAAGTAGCAATTTGATTACACAGATTGTTAATATTACTCCTAACTCTTCTTGGCTGCATGAAATTTTGGGCAGATGCTTTAACCCCTTTTCCCCTGTGCAAAATAGGAAACTATGACATTTCTTCATAGCATCATTATTCACATATTTATCCACACACTCACTGAATGCTGCCATGCAGATGAAATGGGGTAGGTGCTTAACTGTTTCTTGCAAGTGCACATGAGCTTTTAATAAAGACCAGCTGTTACCACTTTTGAATGTCATCACTGCTTACTTCCTTTCACATGACAATGACTTTAACAATAACAACAACAATAACAATAATAATTTAAAGTTGTGGCATTGAAGGACAAAACTACCCAGAACAATGATACTATTGAAATGAGCTCCCGTCACATATCAGAATTCCCCTTTGTGGTCCTCCGGGAAAGCCCTGACAGGAAGGAAGATTGGCAGTGACAGATGAGAAAGTTGGATACGTAGATTCACATACTTCTGCACTGGTTTATCTAGAAGAACACTAGAAAAGACTCAGTTACAGCCCAATTATCACAATGGTCTGAAAGACGGGAAATGGATGCCTATGGGTCTGAATAAATGAATACATGTAAAGATTCTAGAGGATTAGACTCAGATCATTGATTCGGTCACACATAGCTGTTCTTTGATTTGAGCAGATGCAGAGAAAACTGAAGACTTCTGTGTTGGAAGGAAAAGAGCAGTAGAAATAGGAGGAATACCCACTAGTGTGTTTCAGCACATGATATGTGTAAGCATGCAAAGGTTTTTAAGCACTTACTTTACAGTCTGCATACAACCACCACTCTTGATTTGGGAAAATGGCTATGCCATATTTTTGAGTCCACGATAAATGCATCTCAACATGCATTTCCAGGAATCTGAGGATAAAAACAACACTTATGCAAGATGCTCAGTTGAGCAGTCATACAATTTAATTTCAAAATCCATAGCAAGTCTGTAACTCTTCAGAGTTTCCTTTAAATCAAAGGCTATTCCACTGCTCAAAAAACACACCGCTAGCAGGGACCGGATACCACATGTCACATTGCAGAGGAACATACAAGATGGGGGAAAAAAAGGACAGTTTCTGAATGTAGACTGCAGGAGTTCAAATCCCAGCTTTCAAAACTCTCTCATCCTCTACCTCCTTGCCTTCAAAGTAGAGGCTAACAATTATGTGAGAGGTTTGGTGGTGTTTTAAGGATCAGTAAACTGGACATGTGCAGGTGATTTAGAACGGTATCCAATTTGTAGTAAGCATCAAGAGCAAGGTATCATTATGGAAACACAGAACCTTTGGAATAAAAATAGTTTTTCTAAAAGGAGGCGAAGGGGTCTGAGGAGGTGATGAGGTAGGTAATAAAGCTTGCTGTGCAGACATAAGGACACAAGCTCAGACCCCAGCACCCAGACAGAGTGCTGGGTGTGGTCATGGAGAATCCATTAAGCAGCCACTGGAAGATGAGAATAGACAACGAAACAGACTTGTGGCCACAGATTAGCCCCAAATGCTGTCAAGACAGTGAGAGACCCTACCTCAAGGGAGTAAGACTCACAAATGAAGGACTCCTTGAGAAACTTCTGTACATAGACCAGTGATTTCCCAAGATTCACTTCCTTTTCAAATTACAAGTCTTTTAAAAAGTGAAATGGTCCCAATTCCTGATGTTTAAGAGACAAGAAGAGTTGAGTTAGCTGAAGCAGGAAGAGAAGTCAGAGCAACTATGACGTCTCCTAGAAGGGTCTTGCTGCACTGTAGATGAACAAAGGCGACCTAGAAAACTGACAGAGCCATGAGAAAACCATTGATTAATTTTACCTCTTTGTTTTTCCATCACAAACTGTTCTGGGAATGAGTTTGGCCCTCCACCAAAGAAAAACCAGTGGGGAAAAAAAGCATAACAAAATAACCAATACCCCAGTGATCATCTCACCTTGTCAGCAATTGGTTATCAAGCCATGGGTGATGAAAAGACTCAGTGCATAAGGTAGTTGCAAGCACTGAGGACATTTGTTATGCTTGACTTTCTACTTCTCAGGCTGTTCATCTAATGGATCCTCCAACCACCAGTGCAGAATGTCCTGTGCACTTATTGAACACTGCAAGATTATTGAGCACTGCAAGATGGCGTAATGAAGCAAAGCCATCCAATTCAGCACAGGTGTTGTGGTAATTGGGACACATTCCACAAGTCTTAGAGTTCAATGGTCCTTAGACCATAAAGTCCTAGCTATGTGAATATAAATTGAGTCAAATAGCTAACCAACAATATATGCCTTAGACTGACAGGCTCAGTCCCTAATGTCCTTCCATGTGCAGACCTGTCTTTACAAGGTGGAGAACATGATACTTGCACTCATTCTGAAGTTAAGGTTGACGGTACTGCTGATGAACTGAAGCCAGAAGCACGGACATTGCTTTAAAAAAAAATACCTATTCAAAGAAATATTTCTTCTAGAATTATTTCTGCATTTGGCAAAAAAAAAGTACTTTTGCATCAGCACTTATAAAGTAGTAACTCATTCTGAGATAGTAGTAAAGTATTAAATGGTATGACATATATGGAAGATTACTCCATAATCTTCTACTGGTCAAAAAGTATTTTTCTTATTGTGTCTGTGGAGGTTCCATCCCAACCTTATATGTTTATTTTTGTGGCTTTTTCAATACAGAAACTATACAAAGTTTGTGGAACATACCACAAGTTATATTTCTGCTTACACTGGGATCCCTTATTTCTAATTTTGTGTGCCTACTTATATTCCTTAATACTGACATGCTTCCCTAAAATATTTTAAATATTCTTCCTTTTTCATGTTATCCAAAAAGTTCAAATATTTTAAATTACCATTTTGACTAGAATATATGAAGCTTTTTAGAATATTTTCTCATCTGCTAGAATGTTTTCCACATTAAATATGAAAATCGTCAAAAGATTAGTATTTATTCAGTGAAAATATTCAGTCCAATATTTCTTTTTGTCTTCTGATGAAGAAAATTGTACATGAAATAATTGGTACTCTTCAAATCGAAATATGGGATATAAAAATTTAGTATGATTAGCTAGATAAAAAACATCCTTATAAATAATATACCAGACATATGAGGCATGTAAATTTTACCATGCCTAACATATGAAGATAGGCATCCATAAACATAAACAAAGTATTTAGACTCTTACAGTTGTAATTCACCTTTTGAGCTTCTCAACTACCAGTATAAGACTTCAGTGGACAGCAAATGACACTTTTAGAAAATGAAACTGCCATTTTTTTCTGTCAGGAATCAGACACTGACCAAAATTCTTCCCATCAGATAAGCACAACACTGGACATGTATTTATGAAATAAAAGAAAATAGACAAGGCATTCTCTTTGCTTGTGACAGCAGATTTTATAGCAGATCAGAATCCATATGAATGAAAAATGCTAGAACTTAGTGTTTCACAGTGTTTACTCAGATATGTTAGAGGCACATTGAAAGACTTTCAGACTGCTTGATCTAGGCTGCTTTCCTCTACTCTCCAAAATCGCTGTGAGCTGCCCATTACACTTGAAATCAACTCCATTTTTACTTAGTGATTCAGGATTCGTTGGTTTCAGTAAAGAGATATAAATTAATTCCCCACTGTCTTTGAACCACAGGGTTGGCATTTACTACATACTCAAGATTTTTCGAATGGTTTTAGTTTTTTCTGTCCCTCATCACCCAGCTCCTAAATATCTTAGAATTTAATCTTCCCTTTTAAAGCAACTAATATCATTTAATTTAATGCCATCTATATAATAGATGTGCCAAATCAAAACTGTCAATTTATCAAAGACAAAAAGTGGAAAATAATTTTCTGAGCACTCTTTGTCATGTCACTCATGAGGACATTTCTTTTCAACACACTGGAGCTGCACAGCAGGTGAATAAAATGAGGTTAACTCAGTCTACATCTACAGTTTTGCCACATATCAAGATGATACACATAAAAGCCAGAGTTACCTCCAGTTCTGCAGTGAGGTCCAACACTGTCACGGAACAGTGTAAGGCAATGGGGTGCCATCACTTCAAACCCCCACACCTAGTAGTCAGCAGTGGTTATCAGTTCTCTTTAGAGGTTTTAACATAAAAAGCAAGTGTTTGATAGGAAACTAGCACAGTAAATTTTATACAAAATGGTGTTGCCTGGGATACCAGCAAGAAAGTTAAAAAAAAAAAAAAAAAAAAAAAAAAAAAAAAAAAAAAAAAAAAAAAAACGGGATAATCAATGACCAGGGCACCATGCAAACAGAAAGGAAAGGAAAGGTCCCAGACAAAACATCTTAATAAAATCAAACTTAGCATGAAGGATGATGTTAATGGTTTGTTTAAACCCAACAGATCTTGAGTCAATAATCTGAGAAGTAAAGGGATTTTGGGGAGGTATTCATGAGTATCTTCTGAATAAATTAATTTTGAACTATTCCATGAGTGACAGTGTTATGATGGCAGATGAACAGATAATCTTTCCCTATACCCTTGAAACTCTATTAGCTGCTTCTGTCCTTCTAAGCTGGTATTCATACCTCTTCTTTCTCATCCCCATATACATAGTCACATGTGATACTGTAGTTGACACACAAATCTCCTAACTTTGAAACAGACACCTTGCAGAAGGTAGATTATGTAGTACTCTATTTGAAATGGATTATCCTAGCATTGCTCTACATTTCAAATAATGACATTCAAGTCTCTCTCCAGTGCTGTGATTCTCCAGGGTGGGATAGTAGCAACAGTTTTAAATGAGGGGTTCTGCAAGGCTCTGCTGTGTGAACCAATGAGGTCAAAGCAGAGAGCAAACTCCACTTCACACATTCAACTGAACAATGATAAACACTGTGTTTTAATTCCCAAAGCATCATCTTTCAAGTAAGCATCCAAAAAAGTAAAAATTGGATATCTCAGCATAAATAATATTCTACTCCACCTGTCACTGATACTTGCTGCTGACAAATTGGTATAAACATTTGAGATGCTGAAAAAAAATTTAAAAAGTGTTGAAGTCATCATGTAGAAATAAGCCAAAACATTTTTGAGGAGAAGAAATGGAGTTTATTTTAACCTGGGGACAGACATGTGGATGCAGAGATTGAGGACAGGACTATTTCTCTCTATGTCTAATCTCCATCAGAAGAAAATAGAAAATTAACACACACATACACACACACACACACACACACACACACACACACACACACACACACACACTGAAACAGGATGAGCATCCTAAAAGAGAAGGTAATGTTTTTGTCTTCTCCTAAGAGCAAATTTCTTCTAAATTATTTGTTTGGACGAATCTTTATGCATCTCAAAAACAGGTTTGATTTTTATTTAGTCTATACACAAAGGGTGCTGTACCCAATATTATTTAACAAATAACAGCCTCATAATGGAATAACTATTTAATGGTGCCCTTTGATGTTCTCAAGTTGGGTGACAGTAATAACAAGCCACGGGATTGTGGGTACAGAAAAAAAATTAAAGAAACTTCACTTTTAGAACCTCTGCCAGAGGAGTCCCAGCATCCTTTCCTTGAGGCTAATATCAAGCACTCACACAGTCCCAGCATCCTTCTTTTCTTGAGGCTAATATTCTGCACTCACACGCGCCTACCTGGGGATGGGATTTTCTTTGTATCCTTTTCGTGACATTTTTGGCAAGAATATTTCAGCAAATAAAAGAACCCATGCATCCAAAAGACCTTCAGTTTTCACACTTAGATAAAGAGGCAACCCCTGGACTCCATTTTCTCATCAGACAGACATCACAAGACCTACTGCAAAAGTTATTTCAGAAATACAGAAAAGAAAACAAAGGCAAAGTAGAGGACAAATACTACAGCATAAAGCATTTGTTCTTGGTAGTACTTTTCTTATTTCCCCTAAACTTATGCCAGTCTGTTTCAGGGTTGGTTTGCTACTGATCAAGATCTGAGTCATGATGCAATGTGACTCTAAGTCAGCTACATTTCCTAAATTAACCGTGTTATGTAATTAGTATCTCTTGATGTATGTATCTGAGGTATTTTTCCCATAATTATCTTTTCCTTCCTCTCTTCAACAACACTACCACCCACATAGTTTTCAAATTATAGCTTTCATAGGCCTAGTTTATACAACTACTCAAGTGTACAGCCTTTTTTTTTTCTTTCTTTTTTTCTACCTAACCACAGTAGCTATGATATGCAATGCATATAAAAAAAAAAAAAATCCTTGGAGACACAACTCTGTTCTTCAATCACAAAGTTACAACCCAGGGCAAAAAGAAGAAAAGAACCACAGTGGTACTTGCCTTGCAACACAGTGAAATATCCTATTTCATCCTCATGCCCAGCTGCTGACTCATCTGTCTTCACTCCACAGGGATGGGTAGATAGTGAAGTGTACCCAAGCCATACTGGCCTTTGAACGAAATGAAAGAGAGCCGCTATGCAGCCAAGCCATGCCCACCACTCACCCCACCAATTCTCCAACCTCACGGACACTCCAGCCCCAGATACTCTGTCAGATTTAGGAAACAAATTCAGTTACAAGTCATGAGAAGCCGGACAACTCAGAAATGAATATAGCTTGCTCTCTCTTCTATGACTATTTGGTTCCTGCCAAGTTCATCAAGGGAAGTAGTGCATAAGGGAAAGCAGAGACTTTTTCTTCATGCCAGCAATGTACCCATTTTTTTTAAAATTTGTTTTTATTATTTTTAGTTACACTTTCACATGTGGGGTGGGTATGTGCACCTAAGTACAGAACCTGTGGAGGTCAGAGGTATTGGTTCCCTCATTCCCCCTGAAGCTGCAATTACAGGCTGCTGTAAGCCACCAGACATGGTGCTAGGAACCAAATTCGGATCCATACTCTCAACAACTGTAGCCATCTCTCCAGCCCAGAAATGTATACTTCCAGCAAGTTACAGAGAGCAGAGGGTGAGCACAGAAGTACTGATATTTGTTATTACTTTGGCTTTTGCAGTGTTCTTTTTCAACTTTGCTTTTTCAATTCTGCTTAAATCTAACTTTACTACAATGAAACCGTCTTACTGAAATTTACCAAGAATATCTATGTCATTGTGAATGAAACTTGTGAGGTTTCTGGTTCTTTCATAAATGCTCATATATATTACTGGATGATGGATTTAATTGATGATGAAGAAATATTTTTGCAGATAGATTATTGCTGTGGGATGTTCTGTATGGCAAATGTGTTGCTCTGATTGGTCAATAAATAAAACACTGATTGGCCAGTGGCTAGGCAGGAAGTATAGGCGGGACTAACAGAGAGGAGAAAAGAAAGAACAGGAAGGCGGAAGGAGTCACTGCCAGCTGCTTCCAGGACAAACAGCATGTGAAGATGCCGGTAAACCATAAACCACGTGGCAAGGTATAGATTTTTGGAAATGGATTAATTTAAGCTATAAGAACAGTTAGCAAGAAGCCTGCCACGGCCATACAGTTTGTAAGCAATATAAGTCTCTGTGTTTACATGGTTGGGTCTAAGTGGCTGTGGGACTGGCGGGTAACAAAGACTTGTCCTGACTGTGGGCAAGGCAGAAAAACCTGGCTACAGATTATCCTAAAGCATTGCTGCCATCAAGAGTGCATTGATATAAATTGTTCTTTCTGTGGACCTGATGCGGGGCTGTAGGGTATGCTGATTCTGTTTTACTTAAGATGGCCTATAAGAGCCGGACGGTGGTGGCGCACGCCTTTAATCCCAGCACTCGGGAGGCAGAGCCAAGCAGATCTCTGTGAGTTCGAGGCCAACCTGGCTACAAGTGAACTCAGAAAGGCAAAGCTACACAGAGAAACCCTGTCTCGAAAAAAAAAAAAAAAAAAAAAAAAAAAAAAAAAAAAGATGCCTATAAGAAAACTCAGTACATAGTTGATCCTTCTCTTCTGTGTAGTGTTGAGGATTTTCAATGCAGAAGTGATTGCTTTCCAAAGAGAGAGAGGGCAGAAGTGAGGGATGGAGAGAGGAAGAGAGGAGGGAGAGGAGAAGAGATCTCCTCAATCTTTTAGACATTGAATGACCATCAACTTTGATGAACTCAATAGTCATGAATGTCAAAATTTCCTTCTCTGTGATGCTACTTTAAAGAAGCACTGAAGACTCACAACTGCATAAGATTAGGAAATTTTAAGTATTCCAGTTATAATAAATTAAAATAGTTCTACAAAACTCTTAATGAACACTTGAATATATTAACTGGGACTGACTAATCATGACAGAGTAATTTTACTTCATGAGCCCAGAGTCCTTGGGAAAGGGTAAAATTGTTTTCTTCATATTTTAGCTGAGGCATCCTCTGAGTTCTGACATGCCCCAGTGTTCGGCAGTATTTCCTAGAATAAACAGAGGAAACTAATCAGGTTCAATTCTTAATCCCTTTACTTAACCATTGGGTTTGTCTTGTTGTCAGTTAAAAAAGCATATCAGTACAAATCACTGACTAATATTTCTAAGGCAGAAACACCCAGGCAAAAATTAATGTAGAAAGGAAGTGATGGAAATGTGAAAAAATAACATCAGACAATGATGAAGTCTATATATCAACTGCCTTTATCCCCTTTCAGTATGAAAAATAACCATGCTGAGAACAGAATAAAGGGCTCTTTGTTTCCGTATGCAGAAGACAAAGCGCAGGCATCTGAGGCTGAGTGTTGTAGCTGCCACCCTCTTCCTGTTTCCCTGCTTGAGGGTCCAATTAAAATAGAAAAGGATGGAGTTTGTGTTTATCTGTTACCAAGAGCTATATATTATTCCCTTTGATTTCTCTAGGCATAAAGACAGTTGGGCTCGTAGGAGGGAAGAAGCAAAGAGACCAGTGACAGCCATCTGCTCAGATCATAAAGGGCAGCCTGTCAACAGCATGCTTAATAAAGCCATTTCTTCCCAGGAATGCTTATCAGCTGTAGAGGTGGAAGGTCACTGAACCCTATGCAGTCAATATGGCCAGAGTTTCAACGATATGCTTTTACATACTGCCTTCTCTGCTGCTATCAGAGTCACAGCTGCCAGTGTTATCTACCAGATATCAAACACCACTCTTATTAAAAGCAGTTCCCTAAAAACAAAAGAAGACAGTACGATATCTAAGTGCTAAATGAATATGCAATGAGCCAACATTTGTATCATGCACTGATTATACAATGCTCATCAAATGGAAGGTACTGTTAAAGTGTGGGTTGTTCTCACGTATACTGTAATACTGAACCACTCTGGGGAAGTTGGCTATATTGAATCTTCAGATAGTGTGGTGTTCCAGGTATTTTCTCACAGCTCTGAGGTCTACAGTGTAACAGCTTGAACTCATATTGTTTTCCTTCTAAGTCTAGCAGGTTTTCTATCATATAAAAGCCAATAAGTATGGAATTTTGCTGTTAGGTAAATGCTTAAAAACAGAGTTGTGCTTATGGTTTGTATAAGCCAGTTTCATGGATGTATTGGTCTAGTGTTGGTTTATTAATCAAATAAGAATAACAGTCAGTGGGCTAGAGAGATGGGTCAGGGGTTAGGAGTGCTTGAGGACCAGAGTTTTGATCCCAGCACACACTTAATATGCCTCCAGTTCCAGGAATCCAAAAATGTCATCTAGCCCATGAGCATACAGGTATGTGCACCTGTATATGAGTGCTTGTGCGCGCGCGCGCGCGCGCGCACGAGTGTGCACGTGTACACACACACACACACACACACACACACACACACACACACACACAAATGAATGAATAAATTTTACTTGTGTCACCATAGAGGTGAAATTCAACATATGGTACTCATGGTGACTTTTTGTTCATGTCATTTTTATACCACCTAGTCAAGAATTTCTTCATATCTGCATAGAACAATCTACTAAAAGCCCCTTATCCTCTGAACTCTTGAAGATACTCTAATGAAAACAACTCTGACATAGTAGAGCATAGTTAATATTGATGGAAGACACTATTTGATTTTCTTTAACCATAGCCTGCTGTCTTGAATCTGCTGCTTTATGATCCTATGCTAATCTGACTGTATTAAAAACTGTCTAGAGTCTGTGTACTTTATTAAAGCCAAGGCCTTCTGGTCTACCTTTTCTTTCCAGGTGAGAATTGACACTTCTGAAATTGGAACAACCACAATGCTAAACCCAGAACTGCCTTGCTTTCCAAATGACTCGCATGTGTTCCAAACTGTTGGTGATCTGGTGCTGAGTGGCTTTTGGATGTCCTTGGGTGGTTAGTCACTGCACTCACAGCTATTGACTTATGGGCAATGTGGTGTGAAGCTTACTTTTCCAATTGGAGTGCTTTCCTCAATTCCAACCGTAGCCAGTGCTGATGGAATGTCATCACCTATAGATTGATTTTTGAACCTACAACGCCACCAAAAAAAAATTTCATCTCAAAGTTTTTCCAAGGAGGTGACCGTCTAGTCTCAAAACCCACTACCAGCAGCGTGGTTCATCAATCAATATGTGCAGCGTTTTCTTTTAAATTTGAAACAAATCCAAGTTCTTTCAATCCCAAATCCAAGACCAGATGCATGGAAAATATTACTGAACCTTCCCCCGACAATTGACTCTATTTTATATACACTTTGTAAAGATTATCGTTTCAGACAAACAAGGTACATGCAGAGATTTCATTTGGTAGCAACCCAAAAACAAAGGAAAATGGCTAGATTTTCTTTTCCTTCCAAAGATCTGTTAGATCTAGATGACTCTGGATAATGACTTTTTTTTGTCGGAGTAAATAAAAGTGAAAACATCCAGAGGCATCTAGCATTAGTGAAATTTAGACAACTTGTATGAAAAGCTATTGCATAGGAAGTGAACTGGGTAACTGATCTCTAGCAAGGGGTGTCTGCCTTTGGAACAAAGATTGCTAACCAAACAATGAACCTACAAACTGAGCTAGGATCTAAGACCACAAAGAGGAGTAGCAGTTGGAAAGGGAGGTTTGCACTTTACATATTCATTTTCAAGTAAAAGCTGTTTAAACAGTGGTATAAGCAACTCTACAGTGTCTATGGAGAATGAAGGAATTTTTTATCATGCTATCAAATTTATGGATCTGCATTTGAAAATGGTTTTAATTCAATTAACTGCAAATATTGGTTGAAGACAATCACAAAGCAAATGCAGAAATTAAGCACTTTATTTACCTTAAATGGATAATAAGAATTTTTGAATAATATTTTATAGAAGCTCATCTTTTTGTTGTTGTTTGCTATTTGGAGTTTGGGGTTTGGGGCTTTTCAAGATTGCACTATGCTATACTATCTAGGCTCATCCCAAATTCACAATCCTTCTGCCTCAGCTTCCACAATTTGATATTATAGAAATATACCACTGTGCATGAGTAGCTAAATTTTCTGGCATGAAACCACATATATTACATCATCCAAGACTCTCAGTTCTAATTTTCTAATAAAAATAATCAGAGCTTAAAAAATCAACAAAGCAATAGCAACAAAACATCTTTCTAGGTATTTTTTTCCCTTCAGTCTCACAAAACCCTAATTTGATTTTATTTTCAGCAATTTATGTTTATTAAATCTTTTACAAATTGTTCAACTTCATAACAAACTTAGACAAGTTTTTTACTGGCTTATATAACATTAAATACATTGCATAATTAGAATGATGGGTAGCACATTAGAATTAGAATGATGGGCAGGATACATAGGAATGTGACTAAAGATAAGTAACTTTCTTTTTTATGTAAAACACAACTATTGAGACAAGACCAGTGAGAGTCAACCAAACACATTTTATACCTTCACTTGTGTCAATTCTACTAGGATCACATTGGTTTAAAAAAAAAAAAAAGTCATATGGCCAATTCTAACCCCATGCACTTGGAAAATAATAGGACATTCCCTTCACCTTGGGCCATGTCAAGGATGTAACTGAAGAATCCATAACATGGGAAGAATTAGGAACAGTAACTCTATCTACTGAAGTCTTTAAACATAATGGAAAAGTAAGATAGTTCATCCAAGGATAATATAATGTCAAGAGAGATTTGGTTATACTTGGGTTAAAATGAAGGAATGAAGATAATGATCTGTGCATTAATTTCTTTTATACTTCATTCACTAATCAGTTCAGTCAGTAAGGCATATTGTTTATTTTATGTTATCTGAAGGAGTCTTATGAAAAAAATAAATTTTAATCAAACTTTCCTGATTCTTGCCTGTTCAACACATTTTCAATGCTAAAGAGTGAAGAAGAATGGTCCAACTAAACAGTTAAGAAGAGAAGTTGTAAATGCCTATACTAAAAACAAATTTATATAAATTTACTAAAAATAGCTCTTCGTGAACAAATATATTATTGGTTATCAACAAAATGCTTGACTATTGTTAACGCAAATAATAAAATTCCATACTGTTTTTTGTTCTCATCCCTTCGTGCTCATAGCAGATACACTAAGTGTGAGAAACTAAAGAAAGGTTAATGCACTCCCAGAGACTAAGATACTCTGATGTACTCTTCAGGAGAATATAAACAACACAAAATCAACAAATTACTATGTGAGTCGCCTTGCCATCATTGTGACAACACACCCAAGAAAAGAGTTTAAGGAAGGAAGGATGTATTTTGGCTCCATGGCTGGCTGCTCCATTGTACTTAGGCCAGTGGCAAGACAGAAATAACAATAGCAGAAGAACAGCCAGGAATCAAGGGTGGGGTTGGGGAAAGGTAATAGGGATAAGATAAGATATACCTTTCAAGGAAAAGCCACCATTTCCTAATAGCTCATTCCAGTATGGAATTATCAATAGATTGGTCCATTGGATAGATTAATGTCTGCATGATCCTATCACTTCTCTGCCACCAGGAACAGGGACCAAGGCTTCAATGCATGAGCCATTGAGGCCACTTATGTCTCAGTCACAATAATATGCATTTAAAATGGAAAAGTTTTGGCAATACAGTAAGAGCACAATTAATGGCAGTCTATAAATATTTACGTGTATCTTACTACCAACAGCCAAATGCAAAGAATATACAGAGAGTTTATATTGGGGAAAAGAAAGAATAATGTGACATCTAGTATTCTTCTATTCTAAATGTTTAAAGTGGGGTGAGAACTTAGCCACTCAGGTGAGAGGCTGACTATGGAATCATAAGGCTTTCTCTGCTGTTAGCTTGTGGTGTCCTGTTGGGCAAATCGCTCAACTCCAGTAAGCATTGTTTCTCTATAAAGCATCCTTGCTTTACCCCTTCCAGTACGGATGCGACTCCCTGATTCTTTTGTATCTTTCACCTATGGCTATGACTTTGTCTGTGGAATTATGTTACAGTTCCTAGGTCTGTATGTACCCCTTATTCTGCTGTGGAATTTGGGGTCAGATTCAGTACCTCTTGTCTTTGACAGAGTGAATCTAGGAACGAAAATAAGACTTTTGAAGTTTGGCTTACAATACAGTTCTACTATAGGCTCCTCAGGCATTGTATGGGAAACTGTTAAATTCATTTTGGCTGAGGAAATTCCAGCATTTCTCTGAACACAAGCTCTACTCTCTGCCCTTAAAGCGTGATAATGTCTACTGTGAGACCTGAATCTAATTGAACAACAGTGCCTTGATACTTTCACATTAAACTTAAATCCTCTCCTAGTTATAAGAATTTGAGAACAGAATGCAAAGCCTTTTATGTGTCATCTTCTGCTCATTAACAATTAATAAGATTCAGGAAGATGAAACCTGGAGATTTCCTGGACTCAGAATAACACCCTTATGAATACATCGGCCTTGTAAGAAGTCACCAGGATGTCCTAGAGAAAATAATCGAGTCTTCATTTAATCCAGGAATCTGTGTTCTGAAGTAGAACAATTTGAGATCCTGGGAAGGAAATTTTCTGTACAAGATATGTATGAGTCTCAAAAATGACATACCCAAGACTAATACCAGAGCTAATGTATATTTTAATGGGATAAATAGTTCAAAAACACTCTATTTCTTACAAATTTGCATGTCAAGCACACCATCTTTTATTTGTTGTGTTGACAAACCTAGCAAATATTTGTCACTCCAGGGCTCTACCTTTATTGATGAAAAGCTGTGGGGGTAATGGGAAAGTCATTTGCCCTCTCTGGTTTCAATTCTAATACAGGATGTGGCTTATACATCTCTCAAGATCTCTTCTATAGACTCCCTGGAAAATAGAAGAAAAAATGGATTGAGTGACATTTGCTAGAAAAAAAAAAAAAAGATAACTATAACGCCAAGATCTTAGACATTGCTGTGGAGATTTATTGTGATGATACTACACTTTGGGTATCAGGACAGACATTCCTATTGCACTTAGACTTTACTGGTGGTGTCTGTCACTGATGCTCACAAAAGAATGACCAAATTCTGTAACCTTGTGCACAAAGAGTAAAAGGACTGAAAGTTACAAGGGTAAAGAGTAAGAAATAAAGAAAGAAAGGGGAAAAGAAGTCACAAATGAGTTTGTGTTTGTGGTATTCATATGTGAGAAGGAGCACATACAAATTAGTCACAGAAAAATTAACAAGCTATGGACTAATGCTTTAATTCATTTAAGTTTTTTTAAAAGCATGAATTTCTGTTGTTGTTAATTCACTTTTGAATTCCTATTGATGATAGTTTACTTTTGTTATAATTCTCATTTGATATTACAATACCAAATATACAATGAAATGAAAAAAATTATATAAGGTGCAATGGTCAGTGGTCTTTTCCTAGTAACACAATAAAATGTTGGTAGATCAATGTCTCTAATCTATTAATCTAATGATAGGAACTTATTCCAAAGACTTATACTCATGCACAAAAGTGGTCAGCATAGCACTCAGTTAAAGGAAGTGCTCAGCTAGACAGGATAGCTCCGTAGCAAAACATTTGCCTAGAATGTGCAAGTCCCTTGCAAAGGGAAGTGTCTTCAATGTCTAAAACAATGGCACAAATGCATGGCCTAAGCACAACTGTCACCTGGCCCCAAGTCCTTAACAGCGGTTTGTCCTTTATTCCAAGCTGCATCCTATCATATGTGTTCTACTCTTTTGCCAATGCCATTTTGAGCTCATCTCCATTTCCTCTCTCTACATTCACTCAGTTTGACCCATTCCAGATGTCCTGGCATGATTGTTACATAATAGAGAAGCTATTCCTCAAATGGCATAGAGGGAAGTCATAGCAAAGATCTTTACTGGATCAACCTACACCTCAGAGCCCTTTGTAGTCACAGCAGACTCAGGAATGGCAGGTCTCACTCCTCCTTGCCTAATTTTATTTTACCATTTTCTTACCAAGCTTTATTACTTTTCAAATTTTTACTGGAAACATTTTCCCTATTAGGACAGTTCCCAGAAGGAAAAACCATCTCACCAATTCAAGATCACATTACAATAGTGCATTCAAACAGATTCTCACAAGCTTGTGGTGGTCAAGGAAATCTGAACTCAGTCTGGGTTTATTTACTTTTTAATCTCTGCATTTTCTCACAAAACAAAGCACAAAGCTTTTCTCAGTTCTGTCTTCTATCTAGCTCCTGGTTCAAGACCAAGCATGCCTTTGAGTAGCTGACATAAACTACTCACTCATGAAGACCTGTTCCATACTTCAACTTCTGAGCAATCATATTTTCTAAGATATTGTCCCACAGAGGGTTAAAGTAAGTATTTTGCATGGCACTCACAGTCTTTTGCAAAGACCAGAAATCATTTCAGGGAATGAGAAAATAATGGAGGACACTCTGGAACTAAGCCACTAAAAGCCATCTTTTGAGGCTAACATGTGCAAATGGGTTGGCTGGGATCTACTGCTTTTAAGGCATAGTAATTTAGAAGCTTGTTTAAATCCTTTTAACTGCATTGGTATTTAAACTGCATTTGTATATCTGAAGACCAGAGGCCCTATTACAAATCTCTTGGAAACCTTCTGCTAATTTATTAAGTAAGAAGTAATAACTGTAGTGGCTGTAAGAATCCACAATATATACGAGCCTGAGAACAGACAAGCAAAATCATCAGAAGCCTAGAGCAGCCTAAAACTAGCCATTCTCACTCTGTAAGAACTTAAAATAAAAACTATCAGCCCTGGAAGCAAGTGATTCCACTTCCTTAAAAGGATGAGTGGTGCAACCCACTCATCTGTCTAAAGTTCTTCCTCCCTGAGTCTTCTTTTATATGTTCTAAACCAGGTTAAGGCCTCTGGGTTATGTACAATCTATAGTGTAACCTGACAGCAACTTAATAAGTGCTCATCACCCGAAAGTCCTCACAATTATCCTGCTTGTTTCTCCAAAGCACCACTATCCATATGGACAGGTGTTTCATAACCCTTCACTGCTTATTACTTCTTCCCAGTATTAAAATATAAAAGCATCCAAAAGGGATGCTTTCTTGGCCATGATAGCTCATTTGAAATGCACTCCATAATTAACAACTTTCAAAGCAAAGAGGTAAATTTTGTCACATGTATTATTAAAGCAGATTTAAGTCCCCCAGGACCAAATTAAGCACTTGATTAAAAATGTCCATGTTAAAAGAAACAAGTAGATAGGGAGTTGAGCTCTCAGCAATTCCAAATTAGTGCACTGATTGAAGTGCCTGTTCAAGCCATGTAGAAAGACATAGATCGTGGACTGCCTTCACTATGAGAACTCAAGTGCCCCAACATGAATGCCAGTCAGCCAGAGTCAAGTTTAATGGTGTCCCTTGAAGAGATAAAAGATGAGGGGTTGTAATGAGAAATCTCACGGGCAGATAATCATAACAAAATAGAAAAATAATAATTGGAAATTTGTAAACTTGGGCTCATTCATTCCTGAATAATTTAACTTTATTTTCAAATACTGGGTTTTATACTAGATTGCAAGTTTATAGTTATCTTTATCTCTCTCATTCCTGACACTGTTTGTCTACACTTGTGACATCTCTGCTCCCATTTGTGTAAATTGAGAAGATAGAAAGAAATGATTCCCCAAATCTCATATGACTCTAGGAAAAATGGGAATACAAACTGTACCTAAACTTTTGTTATGCATCCTGAGAGTGGTATTTTCCTTTTAAAATATTCAAATTGTTTTTTTAGCATTTATAGTCATTGTTTGATAATTTAGTACATCCATATAGTATGTTTGGATCAAGTTTACCCCTCATTCGCATCCCCGTTCCTCCCTTGTCCCTCCCACAACTATTTTCTCCCCGCTTCAAGTGAATTTTTTTGTTCACAAAGTCCCAGTCCTAGAAGAGGAACTGATGGCATGTGGTGGTCTCTGGGGTAGGGAGGCTCAGTGTTCACTAAGGATGTGACTCCTAAGAGGCTACACAAGATTTAATATAAAACCTGACACTCAACACACACTGGCAACACTAAGTGCACTCAGTGGGTTTTTTAAAAAATGAACAAATTGATTTCATACAGGTTTTTTTTTTCAAATTATTCCTTGGCAAACTTCTATAAATATTTGCAATTGTCTCTAAGAAGTACTACATAACCATGAATAGCCAAGCGACCACGACATTGTAGGAGTGATTTAGGATGCAGAAGGCATATAAGATCGCTATCATTTCCAGATCCTTGGGTCCTAGAAAAGGACCAAGGGTACATGGAAAGTGGGAAATATAGAGACTGTTGGCTAAGGAAGCAGTCCCCAAATCAGAAACAAGTCAGAGAGGTGGAAAGATCAGGGTTTCAAAGGCCCTGAACCAAAACAGTTGTGACCCTTAAGGGTTGTTTCCATAGCACTGCCTTCTACCATATTTGCACATCATGTGTGTTCTGTTACTTCCATGCCAGCCTAGTCTGTTGGGGAAGACAGTCAGTCTTCCTGTCAACTGGCTTCTCCCATATGTTCGTCCTGAGCCTCTCTCTCCATCATATTCCTAAGCCACACTGGTACAGTAAGATAGGAATGCCAGCATGTTTTCTTTTTTTCAACAAAAGAAAAAAGCATCAAGTGATACAATAGATGAGGACTGGTGTAGAACACCCTTTAACTTGGTGTTTGCTGCAGACAAGAGAGAATTTGCCAAGCTTGGCAAAGCAGCTCAATGTCATTGTTTCCATTTGAACCTTTGTTGAAGCAGACCTGATGTCAGCTACTTTGCACTTCCTGCTTTTCTTCTAAGCCAGTATCTTTGGTTGAGAGGAAAACGTTCTTCCCTCAATATGTGCAACTACCAAGCTTATACACAATCTACAATTCAATTTATCTTCTTTAAATCTAAAAACAGAATGCATCCACGCTAATGAATTATTCTGCAAACTCTGTCAGAATGACAATGTGGACTGTGGCCAAAACAAAACAGTTGTGTGAATCATAACTCAGAATTTCCTGCTCTGTTTAAAAATCCCCCAGGGCAGAACAGCCACAAAGATCTTTCTTATGCTAGAATTACATTTTTCCAGAGATGAAAGAACAGCTTACCTGTGTGCCCTACCTTAAAGAGAATTAGGAGTCCTTGAACGTGTTGTTTTATCCTTCTGAATCTCTTCAGCTACAGGATGGGTTTTGTTTCTCTTATCTCTATTCTAGCATTGACACTATATGATTCTATTGCAAAAGTGTGACCCAGGAATTAAGCATTATAATAAAATCACACAAGAGGGAGAGAGATACTAGACCACTAAGTAAAGAAAGACACACACACACCTCAGCTGCCCTCCAAAATGTTAAACAATAGGTAGTTTCCTTTGGCTGAATGTACTTTGAGTGGTCAATACCTAATTGTGCTTCTCCCATTGCATTTTTGAAAATAAATTTAAAATGGTTTTAAATTATCCAAATTCTAAACAATGACTTGAAACTCAAGAGGTTAAAATCTGCTTGTGAATAAAAGGTAAAATAAAAAAAAAATGTTGTGCCTTAAAGAATGCAGACTCTGTGGGTACAAAAACACAACTCTCACCTCAAAGAGAATGAGATAGTTTATTCTGAAGCCAAATATGAATGGCCATCATCTGGCAATGAAGATTTGGGTTAGCCCAAACTCTGTGCTCCAACATAGAAACAGTTTCATGAAGTTTGCATACTATCAGAATACATAAAGACACTGTGCAAGTATATTCATGGAAACATCAGAGAGGTGGGTCGCAGTAAAGTGGGGAAGAAACCTGTTATGGGCTTCAGATCTTCAGATGCTATCTGATGACACTCTTGGCTTTTGAGTTGGTGAAAGATAGTTGTCTACTAATGCATTCCAAATGAAAACTGGGCAGGGTAGGAATAGAAGGGATCAGGTTGTGGGGGAGAAATAGAGGGAGAGAGTATAGGGAAAGACAACTGGAATCTGGGGGGCTTTGAGGAATGATGTGGAAATCTAGTGCAGTGGAAACTCCCTGGGATCT
Source organism: Peromyscus leucopus (assembly GCF_004664715.2). Classification (NCBI taxonomy): domain Eukaryota; kingdom Metazoa; phylum Chordata; class Mammalia; order Rodentia; family Cricetidae; genus Peromyscus; species Peromyscus leucopus. The sequence continues at coordinate 59,692,075 of NC_051075.1, read as the reverse complement.
ATAGCGATAGTCCTAGCAAAGATTCTTAGTAATGAAGCCTAAACAGTCTATCTTCTGTAACTAGGCAAGGTTTCCAATGGTGGGACTGGGACACCAACCCAGCCACAAAACCTTTGACCTACAATTTGTCCTGCCACCAAGAAGTGCTCAGGTAATGGTGGCAGAGAACTTGTGGGATTGGCCAACCAATGACTGGTTTAATTTGAGGCCAAAGAAGGAGCCCAGGGTTGATACTGCCTGGATGACCAGGAATAAGAGGTGGATAGCCCAGAGAACCAAACACTACTGACCAAAATAATAATAATAATAATAATAATAATAATAATAATAATAATAAAATGAAATGATTCCTAATGATGTTCTGCTACATTCATAGATTGGTGCCTAGTCCAATTGTCACCAAAAAGGCTGCCTCTGGCAGCTAATTAGCTGATGCACAGCCAAATATTAGGTGGAGAGAGAGCCCAGGATGGAGGTCTCCATTGTGTCTCTCTCAGTAGAAGTGGGAGAAGAGGAATTGTGGAAGCCAGAAGGGTCAAGGACAACATGATAGCCCAGGGAACCAACTAAGCAGGGTTCATGCGGGTCTCACAGAGACTGAAGCAACAATCACAGAGCCTGTATGGGTCTGAGCAAGACCCTCTGCATGTCTGTTATGGTTGTTGGTTTGGTGTCTTGAGGAGAACTCTTGACAGTGGGAGTGTGTGTGGCGAGGGTCTCTGAATCTTTTGCCTGCTTCCGAGAGCATTTTCCTCCTACTGAGTGGCCTTGCCCGGTTTCTATATGAGGGTTTGTGCCTGGTCTTACTGTATCTTGCTGTTCAATGTTCAATTGATAACCCTGGGAAGGCTACTCTTTTCTGGGAAGAAATGGAGGGGGTCTATGGGGGAGAGGCAAAGTGAGGGGGAACTGGAAGGAGTAGAGGGATGGGAAGGTACAATCAGGATGTATTGTATGAGAGAAGAACAAATAAAAATTTAAAAAAGAAAAAAACTGGGGCTCAGTTGGTACGTTCCAAATGATTTACCTACTAGTTGTAAAACTGTTAGATCAGGTAGAGAGGGGGGCAATAAACGGCTACTATGAGGACTAACAATGGTCTCAGATAATCTGACTCTCGAATTACAACATGCATTGAAGTTCCGATCAGTTAACCAGTCTTGCAGAAGGTTCAGTTTGAAGGTACAGCTTCTTTCCGGAAACTTCTGTTCATACCTCTATGGTCATTTTATGACTATTAAATTTCTTATTGAAAAGTATGGCACATTATAGATTTCATCCACATATGATAACCTATGTTTTGCAGGCAACTTTTATTTATTTAATTAATAAAGCCCTGTTACACGAGGTTAGGCTTCAATGTCACATAAATTATGTGCAAACACTTCCTTTGATAGGTAGGAGAAGTCCAGTTGGTTTCTTTTCTGTCATTTTAATTATTATATTTTTCGTCTCATACTTAAAAACAAACTTTGTCCATGAGAGTAAAACCTGGTCACAATAAAAAGTGAAGAAAGAAAAGGAGAAAGAAGAGAGAGAAAGGGAAAGACCTGGAATGGAAAAGTTCATACAAGGCTGTGGGAATGAGGAGCCCTGAGAAATTCCAGTTTTGTGGTAATTAATGTGGAGCATGATCTTGAATAAATCAAGAGACCTCTCTGATCCTTGAAGCTTCATCTATAGAATGACTTGGCTGGATTACTAATGATTATTAATGGTGTTTACCTTCTCTTCTAACTAAACATGTTATGACTGTAAGCACTTGTAATTAGAAAATACTTACAAGTTGAACACCCAAACAGGAATGCAGAATACATTAAAGTCCCTATTTGTAATCTCATTATGATCAAGAATGTTGGTGCGGGTTTGGGGGAGATTAATGGCTACTTATTTGTTTTTAACCTGTCAGCTCAAGGGTACCCATCTTACCACCAGCACCTCTCCTAAATTCTGAATACATAGGATACCTACAGATCACTGAAGTAGTCTTATTCCTTCCTCAGGGACCCCCAAACTATTATTCAAATGTTTTCACTTAGGCTCAACTGAAGCTGTTCTGGAAGAGCTAAAGGAGTTCATCTAAAGTTCTGTGAACCTAGATGGAGGGGTAATAGGAGCCATTGAAATGGAGATAACACACACAGAGAAGGCTGTTTGGAGCACTTAGAGCATCCACAGTGAAAAGAATCGCATTAGTGCCAATGACTATTATTCTATAAAAGTTCCCTTTGTGATGGATGAGAAGGAGCTGAACCCTTCAAATAAAGCATTTAATTCACACCTGACAGTGATTTTCAGAATAAGGAGCAAGCGATGTTAGTAATTCCATTCTTAGCCCAGGGAAATATTGTGCGGAAGAATACAGCGCAATAAAATAAATGTCTGGGGTTCTTGAGAAAGTAAAATCTAAAGGAAAGGGCCCCTGGCCAAAAAAGAAGAAAAAAGAAAAAGTGAGCTTCCTGTGCCAATCTGAACTCCTCAATTTTCAAATAGCTACTTAAGGAGATTCCAACACTCAATGTTATTTCTGCACACACACACTTACACAAGCATGTTGTCGAATCTTTCCACTTACATATTGAGCATTTTTGTTGACTATTCTCAAGCATTTTCTGAAGATCATTAAACGTGTTAGGCACATTCCTAAAACTCCAGTAAGCATAAAGCTGAGGTGGGACAGTGAGCTGCCCTCAGTTCCTCAGGGTGCCTTCACTATGCTTTGCTCTTCTGTCTGTTTGTGTTAATATCTATGAATCAGAGTGAACAATGGCCTGCCATGAGTGCAGCCTGTAAGCAACTGATGGACTCACAAACTTGGGCTTTGAGGAATCTGCTCCAGCCTGGATCTGAAGCTGGACAATTAAATCCTCTTTTTTCCTCCAAATGTAATATAAAGCAAATGACATAGGCAGACAGAGTTTTGGTATATTTTTGAAAGGCTGAAGGGATGGTTCAAGAACATTTGCTGTTCTTGCAGAGGACTGGAGTTTGTTTCGTAGCACCCATATCCAGTGGCTCACAACCACCAATATATATAGTTCCCACTCTAAGGCATGCAACACCTTCTGGACTCCACAAGTACCAACACACACGTGTGAACACACACACACACACACACACACACACACACACACACACCCAAAAAATAAGTTAATTAATTAGTTAATTAAATCAGAATATTTTTATCAGCATATTAAAACCCACTGTTGCCTATTATCACTCTCGGCAACTTTCTTCATAGAACTAAACATGCCTACACAGTTGTAGTGAAGGAAAATAGCAGGGCCCTTTCAATAGATATATAAAGAGAAAAAAAGTTAACTACTTTATTCAACTTAAGCCTATCCTAGAAAACACAACTTGACATAAACCAAGATGGTTCTTGACAGTTGAGACACAATTTGATGGAGCAGAGATATTGGGGGCTATCTTCAGGTGGCATTTTCTCTAGCTTGACAGTTTTGGAATTCAGGGGCTACAGAAATGGCTCTATGGTTAAAAGCAAGTACTGGTTATGACAGAGGAGCTGGGTTTAGCTCACAACGCCCACAGCACAGTGGGTGGTTTGCAACTGCTGCATTGTCTGCTCCAGGAATTTAGCATCCTCTTCTGTCCTCTGCATGCACGCGGTCCATATACATTCATGCAGCCACATGCACAAGAATTTAAAATAAATAAATCTTTTAATGGACTGAATTCAAGCTGTGTACAGAAATCTAAGAAGTATGTATAGATGTAAGACGGGATTGTGAAGTGCTCTTTGGGGATGTTATTAAAGCTAGTAATTCATTTTGCACAAGGGGTGGGGAAAACATTGAGAGCTAGACCAAGCCAAGGCCTTCTCAGCCTGATGGGAGAACAAGAGGAATCTAGCTCTGCGTCCTTGCCAGGAGTCTGAGCTAGGATCAGGGTCTCCAAGGAGTTAAGGTTTGGGTCTCTGGGAGCTTGGTTTTTCACCCAGAGACTGGAGCTAATTGCCCCAAGGCTGCTGTGTGCTTGTCCTCTGACATTCTTGAGATGCTCTGTGTTTCCCTTGTCCAACCTCGTTGGATTAGCTTCCCACTGACTTAGTCCCATTGCATGATACCTTTCTACTGACATCGCCCCATTTCTCCCTGCAAAGAGTATATAAGATGCTGTCCTTTGTAATAAACTTGCTTGGCATAAGACATGGCTTGGGCAAGACCTCCTAAGCCTACCTGTCCTATCTTCCTTATCTCTGATCTCCTGGGCCTTCCGACTCAGAATGTAGTCACTGAAGAACAACCTGCTGGTCTAGGTTAGGGAAGAGTGTGGGTCAAAGCATACACAGCTGTATAGGCCAGATGTTTTTCTATTTGTTTTTTTTTTTTTTCTTTGGGGAGGGTGTTTTGTTTTTGTTTTTTGAGATATGGCCTCTCACTTGGCCAATTAAACTAGACTGGAGATCTTCTGGCTTCTGCCCCCTGCTCCTCAGCACTAGGATTATAGAATCGAGTCTGCTACAGTTTTGATTTGAATTTTCTGTTTTGTTTTCATGGGCTTGGGGGCATTTTTTTTGAAACGAAAGCTGGGAGATTAACGGAGCCATCTCTACAGCTCAGGAGATTCCATTTGAACAGTTTTTCTTGCTCAGTATTTTATCTGCTTCCTCAAATTTTGCTCTCCACCTTCAACATCTTCCCTTGTTTCCAAGAAAGCTGGCCTTCACAGAAAATATCAGGGACTTCCTAACCCCTTTGTTGACGTGAATTCTGCCAATGAGGACTATTCACTGAAGATCAAAGGACAAGAAAAAGGCTGGGGTCTTTCAGTCCAACTTTGACTTCCAGACTGTAAATTGGTAAGCATACCATAGTTAGCAGATTCTCCTTTCTTACAGCTGTAGCTTCCTCTCCAGGCACCAGTGATATGCAATTGACCCTTCAAGTTTACTGGTGGGGCATTTTGTTGTTAAAGGTACATCACCAACCTGTGCTGCTTTACCACCCATGCCAAAGTCCTCAATGACTTCACCATCCTTCAAGACCTCATTTGTTTATTGATAAGCCTCTGCACTAATGTTCTTAAAAACAACAAAGATTTTTGTGATAACAAATCAGAAAACATAAGTGAGAAAATGCAGTCGGTTAGACTGACTGATGAGAAGCAGCAAGTGTTTTCATTTTGACAAGGAAGCCCCTCTCAACCTTATCCTTCTGTGAGCCTCTGCTGTTTTTGATTCTCTGGAGCATTTGATAAGTAATAATTGATCTACCCAGAAATCATGTGGCTATGAAGCTTTTTCCTGTGCCTCCCAGATCCTGAGCCCAAAGAATTAGTAAATGCAGCTTAGAGCCAATAATGCCCACACACATCGCTTGTTCAAATGAGGAGCTGAATGCATTTTCTTATTGTAGTTAGGATTAGGTTTATCACATTTAGTCACAACAATTTCACCAGGGAAAAAGGAGAGCAAGTCTTTATTATGCACCACTACCTGCCAAAGCTAGACCTTCCTTAAGGAATGCCCAAGCGAGCAATCATGTATTTTTGGAGTTCACACTGCACCAAACATTGGACCAAAGTGAAACACACCTAATAAACAATTGCTTGACTGGTCAGCACAGCTGGACTTACTCAGCTAATGAAGCTAAAGTCTCAGGCTCCCTGACTTACTAAAGCTCCTCACTCAGCTCTGGGAGAAACCTAGTGATGCAGCCACATGGTCAGTATGTGGCTGGAAAATTTGCCAAAAGGAGAATTTTTTATCACAATTAGTTAAGACTGTATCTTCTCGCTTGCTACTTCTACCATCCAGTTCCTTCTGTGTTGATAAGAGTTGCACGTTTTACAATTGAGCTCAGCAGAAGTTCATTCAAGGATGTGTGGAGCTTTGATTTATGTACTATTTATGGCTCTCAGTAACTCCTGCATATTTTAAGTCATAGCCACCAGGAGCATCTTTCCACCTACAGTGCAAACTCAGCAGACACAAGGTGATGAACCTAAGTGTTGTAGATGGACATCAGGGTCATGCTTGTACAGTGTGCACTTACTTATTCTGTGCATGTGTCAGCCTTGAAGGGAAGGAATTTCAAGGCTGATTTTGTTACTATTATTACTATTATTATCATCATTATTTTATCTGTATTGTGTATGCACTTGGGTGCAAGTACCCTCCCAGGCCAGATCAGATGACCCTGGAACAAGAGCTACAAGAGTTTGTGAGCTGCCAAAGGTGGATGTTGAGAACTAAACTCATGTCCTCTGCAAGAGCAGTATGCACTCTTAACCACTGCTCTATTTCCCTAGGCCCTTTTTATGTTAAGCTTGGGGCCTTTAAGCATTGTTTACTCTCCTGCTTCAAAAGTGTTATGATGTGAACATAGTACCCAGTGGTACTACAGGAAAATAGGAGAGAAACATACATGATTTCAAAGGTCTGGAGCCAGAAGCTAATATGTGCAATGGTGTGAATGATTTCACACATCACACTGGTAAAATTTTAAGTAGATCAAGATCTCAAAGTCATAATCAAGTCTTGTCCTACCAGTCTTTACCTTCAGTAAAGGTGTAGGATACAATAACACCATGCATGTCTTTGCATTTTGAATGGAAATTATACAAAATAATTGAACAGAATTATGATGGTTAAATGTCCTATGAACATCTGTATTTGTACTACCAAAAGTACAGAAAAACCATCAACCCTTCTAGAAGACTGAATTATATTTATATTCAGTCAATAAAAACAACATTAAAATGTTGTTGTATGAGGAAGTCATCAAAATTGCATTCAGAATGGATTACAGAGTGGCAGACTGGCAAACAATATGAAAATCATTATTTCTCTGCATTCTTATTATGCTTATGGATGTGTCATCTTTTTAAAAATGTATACTTACAATCTCAGCATTTAAGAGGAAGAAACAAAAGGAACACTGTGAACAAGTGGCCAACCTAGGCTACATAAAGACTTACAGACCAGCCTGAACTAGACACAAAAATCTTGTCACAAAAAATAATTAAGAAAAGTATATACAAATAATGTGGCAATTGTCAACAGGGCAAAACCACAAATTAATTATTCAAGTTTCCCAAGACTATCACCTAGCACTTATATTTTCACCCAGAAAAGGACTTTCAGGATTACACTCATTGTAGGAAAACTAATAGTCCTTAGCTGTAACCTTTCTCTAACCAAAAAGAAGCCAGCAGATTGCTCTGGGCATGGGCTTCTGGGTCAGTCTTCTTTACTATGGACACAGTGTAGCCCAAGGGACATTCCCACCCTGACTCCATTTCCTAAGGCTTCCCAGTGGTTTCTTCTTACATTCTTTTCTCTCTCCAAATTGCTGATACACCAACCTCGTGATTATCCCACTTGTAGCTCACCCCCTGCAGCCTGGGTCCTCTTTCTTTTTTCCAGTTCCTCCCCATTCAGCTAGAACAAGCCCCACTGACTTCATCTAAAAGATCTAGCAAGGATTTGTTTTATCACATAGTTCTTATAAATTATCTTCCTGGTGGAACAAACATTAATTTGAATTACACAACAGACTTTACCATAATTCAAAATCGTCAAACAAGTCCTGCCTAGGACATCCTTCCCCTAACACTATCCATGTCCTTAAGATCCGGGTTTCCTATAGTTAGAGACTTGGTCTCCAGAATCCTAAGCTCCCCGTTTGAATGTTTTCAAGCACTTTCTTAACCCAGCTGACCATTTCAAAATTCCAGGATGTATGTATGTCAGTAGTAAAAATCTGTGTAACAACTGTGAGGCTCTAGGTTCGGTAACCAGCACCACAAAAAGTGGGGAGGGTAGAAAACCAAAACTATCTGACATCACATTCGTATATTCTTCATCCATTCTCCCCATGGAAACAAAACACTACATCACACAGGAATTTGCTTATTTCTATTTCTGTCTTCTATATGTAGAAATGATGAGGAGGAAGAGAGGCATAAACATTATCTTGCTCAAAGACCCAGCTTTCAAAGACACACACCAATAAGAGAATAATAACAGATTATAAGAAATCTTAGAGATCATTATTGTGTGAACCTACCTCAAAAGTAAGAAAAACTTAGACTTCCAGATTTGTCAAGTGTTGACTCTAAAACACAGCTCTTACCTGAAATTAAGCAAGAGATAATTTGTTCTAGGGGGTAAATCAAAAGTGGCCATAGGCCAAGAATGTGCATTCAGGTTAACTCAAATACCATGTTCCAATATGGTAACAGTTTCAGGAAGATTTATAGCCACATATTAAAAGAAAGTCATAAATCAAGGCAGTTCTAAATGCATTTGTGGAGACATCAAGTAGGTGCATTATAGGAAAGTAGAGAAATATCTGCTGTAGCCCTCAGGTGCTATGCAGTGACATTCTTCACCTTCAGGTCGGTAGAAGCTAGTGATCTGGTAGTACATTTCACAGGGGGTTATCTAACAGTCACAAGTCTTAGGTCAAACACAGAGGTGGGCAATGAATGGCTACTAAGAGTGCTGAAGATAGACCAAGCTAATTTGGTTTCAGACCTACAGAATTCCAACTTCCCACAATCACGGAAGTCCCAATAATTTGATCAAACTTATACAATCTTTCATTGGGAATTTTTAGCCTAGAAAATTCACCTGTGTATCAATCTGCTCTCTCAATCTAGGTCATTATCATCTCTAAAATATAATCCATGTACCTGAGTTTAGAATACTAAAAAGTTTTATCTTTAGGTTTCAGTCATTCAAGTATAGACTTTTGGGGGCATGTACCAGTGAACCATCAACTCAAAGTATCAGTCTTATGCTTACAATAATCAACTTGTTATATATTTTTAATGTAAATCTATTTGATATTCTGTCATCGCTCTTGTTCTATTCAGAAAGTGTTGATTATCAGTGAATACCTGATATTATCAGCATTATTCACACATTGGTTAACTGTGAGCTATATATGCCTTATGAGACGGGATTGAACCCTCTGCTTCTTCACAGGTGTTTATCACGAGTTTCAGGCAGCTGGTCAAGGACATTTTTTAATGAAAATGGGGAAAGAATATAATCACTACATGTACTTGCACTATAGCAGATCTCAAAGTCTACATTTCTTCAGTCTGATGCTCTCCTAACTGAGCTATTTCAGCAAAGGCTCAAAGTCTATATTTCTATGGAACTATATCAAACAAGGTCAAGAACCCATTTACAAATTAGGCACAATGGGAACATCATTGGGAGGATCCTGAAGTATCTTGCTTAAGAACTAGAAGGAAAAGAAATGCAGCTGGGCTCAAGGACATCAGTTTCTCATCTCAGCTTCTTTGTGCATTTCTATTTCATCCTTCAAGACTATGTTATACTACAGTGAGGTGCATGACTGCCAACAATTCCCCTACTCTATACTCTAAGCACTCCGAAGCTGTTCAAGCCTTGAAGGTCCCAGGGAAGAGCATAATTAGCCCAGCTTGAGTAGGTACTACTTCCTAGACAACTCAATTGCCATCAGGCGACAGGATACCACAAATTTTTTATCATTTGGAAAAGGAAGTGCTGCTTCCAGCAAAAAGAGAGAGTGCTTGGCAGATTAAAGATTAAAAATAACTTAATATCTACTAAGAATATTTTCAATTAGGAAGGCCATGAGTATATCACTGGAGACAGCAGAATATAAGTAGGGCTGGTCTCTGTTTCCAAATTTAATAGCTCTGGGACCTTGTGCCAGTATCTTAATCCATTAAGCTCCCTTGACCTCAGTAACTAATTCATAAAACAGGAATAAATATTTTAAATCACTGAAGGCAAGAGACTAGAACAGGCATGAGGCAGCAATGAATATACACCTCACAGGTCCTTCCATTGGGAGCAAATTTGACTTAGCTTCTTTGCCTTATAACCCATCACTGCTTGTGCCTAAACAATGACTGAAAACAATGGGGGAAAGGAGATGCATTCTGGGAATGTACCACTCCATTGTCATCCATCATTGGCTTAGAGTATCCCCCACAATCTTGCTGAATCTTTTGTAGACTGTGCAGCCCCCCACAATCTTGCTGAATCTTTTGTAGACTGTGCAGCCCCCCACAATGCTTCAACCCAACTTACCCTCCCCACTTCTCTTGGGGTTGAATTTACATCATGAACCAAGGGATCTTAAAACTCTCTTGGTTTCTTTGTTTCCTTTTGCACAAGCAATTTCTCTTAATAAAACCATTGCACAGTTAGTCCTGTCTTCAAATCTATTTGTTAAATGCTGTAATGGCACATGTTTATAAAAATATACAAGATTATATAAAGTTCCTTTCATGACCTATAAGACAACTTTATTTGTTTTGCCTAGAACAACCATTGCCATGAAGAACTGGAGTAACAGGGAAATTAGGGAAGGAAGAAAAGTACTATTATTACCTTTTCCAGACCTACTACATCAGTCCCCCAAGCCTGTATCAAGATAGAATTCCATAGTTTAAATAAAAAGAAAAGAGACTCCTGATCAGTGTAGACAATAAATTGTAAGTATTTCCTTCAGTCACACTTCCCTTTGAATGCACCCAACAGAATAAATTCTCTGGCTTGCTTATCGTTAAAGGAAGACACATATGAGTCATTTTGATCTATGAGTCTGAGAAATAACAATATACAACACATCCAGGTCAGAAAATTAAATTACCAGTGTGAGATAAATACTACTCTGAACTGGAGACTGTCCATTCACTACTTTTCCCTAAAACCAAAACAAGGCAGGTACAAAGGTAGAACCAAGCATTTAGAATTTTTACACCAATCTAACATTGTTAAGTCATACATATATGTGATCAGTAATTTAATCATATTTTCCAAGAATAGAGAAAATGACAAATTATAAATTACACAAATAAAAATCGGTGTTGCTTTATAGATAGCTGAGCAAGTGTTATTTTAGAACTTTCATTACCTATTGGGACAAAGTGCAATTGGTGTCCTCCCTGTCAAACAGAGTCAGATAATAACTAATAATAATAACTAATAATTACAAGGTCATACAACATTCACTGTGCAAACAACTCTTGTTGAACACAGAAATGTAATCTGAATGAAAACAAAACTTTCATCATGCTAACTTTCTAAGATTTGCAGGTTGTGTCTGCTACAAAATTTAGCCAATTCTGATAGAATTTCATAGTCAGGATGAAAATAGGAAAGAGATTTATATAATTATAGATCAAAAGAACTGGAAATCTAGTGAGTTAAATGTAAAAAGGTGAAATTTAGAATTAAAATCTTTCAATAAAGAGATTTCTTCCCAAATGGGTAGTATTTTCTTTAACTCATTTTCAGTAAGAGAAATTAATCTTCATAAAGAATTCCTTGCTTCAACTATTGGCAAATTGTTCATAAGCACTGAATATCAAGTATGAGCTAATTACTTTATATATTAGCATATTTAAATATAAGAGAAATCCATAAAGAGATTTCTACTTTCATATTAATTAAGAAAATGAGGTCTAGAAAATTTAAGTAACTTGTTTTAGGTCATAAAGTTAATAATAATATGAAGTCAGGTTAAATTTTATGTAATTGTATCCAATGAGCATTATGTTGCCTGTCTTTTTTATTTATTCTGTGTCTTTTACATCATATATCTTGATCCCATTCCTTTTCCCATCCCTTCACAACCACCCTCTGCCCCTACACTCCCACAAAAAAAATAAATAAAACAAATTTTCAGTGAAAAATTCAAAAAGGGGGATTAAAAATCTCATCATGGAAGCTGCAGTGTGACACAGTGGGTCACACAGTAAACAAACCCCTTTGTCCATATATCTTTACTTGCAAGTGTTCGTTGCAAAGAGCAATTGGTCTAGTTTGAGGCCTCTGGTTTCTACTACACTGTCAATGCTGGGCCCTCACTGGGACTCTTTTTGGATATCCTGGCTGTTGACCTGTGTTGTGGAGATCCTTTAGCTTTGGATCTGTGGGTCAGGTCCCTTCACATGCTCCAGCAGGTCATAGATGGGGTGGATGTTGGGGCTGGCAAATCATAATGCTGGTTCTGGGCCTTGGCAGGGATGGTCTGCCCACCACTTTCCCCCTGTTGTCACCACCAGGGTGAGCTCTTCAGCGTTACCTTGGCTATTTAACCTCTTGCAGCAACGAGCAAGGGATGGGACCAGTTCTCCTGCTTTGGCACCCTAGGGTCAGCTTTCCAACCCTTACAGCATCATCAGGGCCCAACTCTATTGTGTTGCCCAGGCAAGGTACAAGGGCCACTCTCTTTTGAGTGCTGCAGCTGGTGAGGGGTAGAGACAACCCTCCCACTCTTATGACCCCAGGACCAGCTCCTCCACCTGTCTCAGATGGAAGGGGCGTGGTGGGAGGAGGTCTCTCTCCTCAGCCCATGCTGCCACATGTCAGATGAGTAATGGAGACAGCTCTCCCTGGGTCACCCTCACCGCCGACCACAGGCAGCTCTGCTAGGCTGCCCAGACGAGGAGGAGGGTCCGCTTTCCTGAGTGTTGTAACTGGTATGGGAGGGTCAGTTTTTGTCTGTGACAGGTGGTGAGGGGCAAGGGGTAAGGGGGGCATCTCTCCATCTTTCCACACCGCTGCCCGACAGGTGAGTAGTAGGGACAGCTCTACCACACTTATAACTTCAGGGCTGGCTCACCTCCACCTCCACCAACAAGGTTGGCTCTTATGTTACCTGTCTTTATCCAGAACTGCGGTAAATCATTGTCTCTTTTGTCTACTAGATCTACGGGATTTAAATAGAGAAGTATTCAATTCAGTGCCTTGGTGAGGGACAGGCATTCAAATACAAAGAGTGAGTAGAAACAGAAAAAAAACTAATAAATGTTGAGTAACTAGTCTAAACATTGTAATTCTTAGTTCCTATAACCTTATTTTACATATAAGAAAATAAGTATTAAAACATCTAATTAATTGTCCTATGGCTCAAATCAGAAGTGGTAATATACTTCTGATTATAGTCACACTGATTATTCTCTTCTAAGAGTACTTTCTTCCAAATAATTGGTAGGGTAGTTATTCTTGCATGCATATGCTTATTCTTTTGGCTCATAGTAATAGTCAGTCCTACCTCAACCTATAATACCGCGTATGTTTTACCATTTTGTCAACACCATTCTGAGCTCATCTCCATTTTCTCTTTCTACATGCAATCAATTTTAGCCATTCCAGATGCCCCAGGCACTATTGTTACATAATGAAACGCCCTAATTCTTAATGATGTGAGCATCCACAAATGTTCATATGCTCGCAGAATCTGAAGTCAGAAACAGAGCACAGCAAAAGAGACCTGCTTCGCAATGTCTAAGATTTCCCAAGAAATCAAGAAAAGTGGGGTGTTAGCTTCAAGAGGATGGAGTGGCTTGACAGTAAGGGTCTAGAATTATCTACAGTCTCAATCATTCAGACCTCTGAGAGTTTATACAGGTTACTTGCTATGTTAGGTCTCTTTGTAGCCTGGATTTTCTCACAGTATGGTGATTGACTTCAAGAATGAACATTCCAGCAGAATAACGACATGCTTATGCCCAGGCCTCAGAAGCTGAGTAGCACCATAGCCTCATCACTTACTTCATTATAAAAAAGATGTAGATGGATCACTCAAGCAAATTATCATCAATATCACATAGTAATGTGTGATGTGAGTACGCCATAATGTCTACCATAATGTCTGGCTTTCTTGCCTTTCCCTGCGCTCTGTCAAATAAATTTATACTTTGTTTCGTTGCTTTCTTCCTTTTACCATGTTCTTCCCTGTTATCCGAGTGCTTGACTCTCTTTTATCTATCAAACCTCTGATCAAACCTCAACTTTTCAAAAGAACCTACCCTTGAGCAATGACAAGAATTCTTTCTGTTACCAAACCTGGTCATGCTTCTCAGCTCTTCTCAACTAGTCCTCAGTCTTGACGCCTCTCGTCCTTTGACCCATCTTCACTAGTTTTACATGTGTCTTCTAAGTCAGTTTTGCTGCAGTCAGTCTTGAGACTTGACCACCCTAGACATGTGATGAAGTTGTTCATGTCGCCTGGCGCTTCACTCTTCACCTCTCTTTTCATCAGGAACCCCAACCACTCGTATCTCCTATTAGAAAATTTCCATCAGATGATCGTTTATTCTGTTTAGTAGCCATGCATCTTTATTCTTGTGGAGTTGTCCAATCTTTCCTATTGTACAACATATTATAATATTCTTGAATAATAACATCTTTATCACTCTAAATAGCAAGATTTTTTTCTGTAGCATGATTCTACTCTCTGATGCAATATAAGCAAATGTTAAGAATTTACAACTCTGTAAACCAAAAGTATTTTTTTTGATACTTTCAATCTCCTCAAGTTATCTTGTTATGCATCAACCAGGTCAAAGGCAAATGCACCTTAACTCAAGGCACAGCTAAGTTTCAACACTATCTAAAATTTAAAACACCTTCAAAATTTTTCCTTACACCAACCTTATCCAATAGTTACATGTCAGTAACCATTAATAGTTTAGACCACTAAACCTAAGAGGTGCATTTCTCTATCTTCTAAATTTTAGGCCTGAGTGTAAAATTTCCCAGACTTGGAAAGTCCACTATTGGTTTTCTAATAGAAAAGAGAAATCCCACCTTGTACAGCTTGCAGTCTCTGCATAATTATTGAGCTATTATCTTAATCAAGCCTATCCGTCCTCTAACCCTCAGAATGACAGAGCACTTACAGAGGTGGCATAGCACTTATAGACTCTTGCTAAGGCCTGGCATTTCCTTCCTGTGTCCTACAATTTCCCTAACAAAGACAGAAGACTTAATTTCATAATTTTAAAACATCTCTACAGATGAAGAGATCACTTTAAAAAGCGAGCTGTGGTTGATGCCTAGATTCCCAGCACTGAGAAGGCATAAACAGTAGGACCACAACTATTATCTTGATGACCAGCCTGGGCAAATTAGTAAGCTCTGGGTTCAGTGAGAAATTCAGTCTCAAAAATATAAGGGGGAGAATAATCGAGAAAACGTGACATCTATCTCTGGACTACACACACACACACACACACACACACACACACACACACCACATATACTTACACACAAATACAGATGTGTTCATATGGTATAGGATTAAAGAGGTTTTAAAAACTGATAAGTAGACTTTCGGGGGAGGCTTTGCCCTGGAGGAGGTGGGAATGGGGCATGGGCTGGGGGGAAGGGGAGGGAGCAGGAAGGGGGAGAACAAGGGAATCTGTGGCTATTACGTAGAACTGAATGGTACTGTAAAATAAAATAAAAGGAAGAAAACTGATAAGTAGGGAAATGATAACTGATCAGGAAACATGGAAGTCAAATAGCGGTTTTCTGAATTAGATTTGTATTTCCGTGATGCATATCACTATGAAAATAACTTGGAGTAAGGGGTTAACTTCATCTTACACATCCAGGTAACAGTCCATCATTGAGGGAAGTCAGGGCAGGAACTCAATTAGGGAGGGAACCTGGAGTCAGGAGCTGAAAGAGAGCTGTGGAGGAGTGTTGATTACTGGCTTCCTCCCCATGGCTTACTCAACCTGGAGTTTTATACAACACAGGACTTCCTGCCTAGGGTTGGCACCACCCACGATGGACTAGGACCTCCTTTATGAACTATTAATTAAAATGATACCCCACAGACTCATCTACAAGCCAATCTCATGAAGGAATTTTCTCAGTTAAGATATATTCTTTCCAGATATTTCTAGGTTCATGTTCATTCAACAGTGTTGGCAGTATAGCAGTTAACAGAGGCAAGAGCTTATTTATAAAATCCCCATTTGTGCCAGTGAATTATCTCCTCCTGCTTCTAATGATGATCATGATAAGAGGAAGGACTTCCATTTGCAAATCACAGTAGAAATTATGAATTAGTATACTGGTATTATGAGTTTTCTTTTATCTCAAGAACTAGATAGCTCTCTTGATATTATAGGTAGCCTACCAAATCAGAGGTTCTAAATAGTCAATAAAACAAAGATATTGAAAAGCTATTTAGCACAGTCAATGGCCAAAAATTTAAAACAATGACAGAAAGAAAGAAATTTGAAAAACCTGAAAAACCACATTTATTGGGATTTATACAGAACAATCGTTAATAAGAATATGTTCAATAGATATATTTACCTTCAAAAGTTCAAATATTAAAGCTTGATTCCCAAAATATGATATTTGGAAATCCCTGTGGATAAATATGTATGAGACTAATGTTAAAAGAGATCCTCTGTTTTCCTGGAAATACTGTCTCCATAAACTAGGAAGCAGGTCTTCACCAGGTCTACATGTCTTCTAGCATCTAGGTCCTATAAATCCAGTTTCCACAATGGTTAGAAATAACTTTCCAATGGTTATATATCCCCTGGTCCATGGTATTCTACTATGAAGACCTGACTAGTTTCTCCACTGTCCAATAAGAGATCTCCAATGACTCGGGAGCTGTAATACTTTTAAACTCTTTGCATCTCCCCTTGTATTCACAGAGCTAAAGATTGCTGCCTTCTCAGCCATGCAGTCGATGGAAGGATACTTCAAAGAAGGTAAAGTGGGGCCAAAAATCAGATGATATTCATTTAGGTGATAGAATCCTCAGAGAAAACTGGGAAAACTCAAGAACTCATTTAGGAAAAGTTCAGTTCATTCCTGAGGCTCCAAGAAGCATGGAATTCTTTTGTAGCACCACAAGTCAGTTTAAGCATAATTTGCACCTAAGCAGCTCTGATAGCTACAATGTGAGTGTGTATAAAAATCTGCACTAACAAGCCTGAGTACTTGATTTCTCCAGCGGGCATTTGTGGTTTCTTTGTAGAATATTATTATGGATTGGATTCACACTTTTCTTGGAATTTGAGATTTTTTTTTCAAATCTATAAATTGGACAAAATTACATTGTGATGGGAAAGATTTGACCGTGAACATAAAATATAATGCTCGGTGGAGGGAGAACATGTTTACCACCAGCCAGCTTTGTGTCATTTTGCAAATAAATTTCATTGTTTCTGATCCATAAATCTCTGATATTTATGGTTCTTTATAATGTCCCCTTGGAGTCTATTATAACATCTGCCTGATTTCTTCCTTAATAAAAAAGGGAAGTAAAATATCACACATATGTTCTTTTGGTATCTACATAAAAATCTTAATTTTATTTTTCATCATCTTTTAAACAAGAGTACTTCCTATGAACATTCACTAAATATTTTCTATCAATGTGTGTTAATTATACACATAATGGATTTCATCATGGTGTTTATTATGTTTCATATGTGCGCACAATGCATTGCAATCATATTCACTCTCTACTACCCTCTCTGTCCCATTACCACTGTCTCTGTCCTCTTCCTAACTGGCTCCCTCTTACTATCGCTTATTTTTTTAATGAACCCATGATTTCCATTAATATTGCATACTTGAAGTAAGACACCCCCCCCCGCTGCCACCACCAGCCTTCTTTCCCAAGCTACCCTACATCCCCCAAATCAAGGTCTCCCATGGGGAGTCAGCAGAGCCCAGCACACTGAGCCTAGGCAGGTCCAAGCCCCTTTCCACTGCACCAAGCCTGTGCTAGGTGTCACACCACAGGCACCAGCCTAGCAAATAACCTAGCTGTCATCATAGAGAGCCTTTGTCCAGTGATAGATGGAGCAGATACAGAGATCCACAGCCAGGTGCCAGGCTGAGCTCCAGGAATCCAGTGATGAGAGAGAAGAGTGATACTGCAGGCGAGGGACGTGGAGACCATGATGGGAGGATGTGCAGAGATGACCGGCCACACTAGTGGAAGCCCATGAACTGTGGACTGGTGGCTGTGGAGCTCCCATGGGACTGGACTAGGCTCTCTGGACAAGGAAGACCTTTTTTATACATGCATAGGCACCTAAGTGCATATTCCAGCTGAGGAAAATGCCTCTCCCTTCCTCATCAACTATGATTGTGTATAAATTCTCAGAGTTGGGTACCATGAATTCTCCCCTCTCCATGACAGGATAGTAATAAACCCAATCTTGTACAGCTTTTGTGCAGTCAATCACAGCTTTTGTGAGTTTGAGAGTGCAACAGTCATACCCCATACCTGGGAGGCAGAATTCCACAGACCTCTTCTTCCTTCCACCCTCCAGCTTTTACATCCTTCTCATTCCTTTTCCCATGATTTTTTCCTAAGTCCTGAGTTGGGACATTAGTAATGATGTCCCATTTATGGCTGAGCATTCCATGGTCACTAACTCTCAGCAAGTTGGCCAGTTAAAGTTGTAAGTCTTTGCAGTCCTTACTACCCACTGCAAAAGCAGCTTATTTGGCCAAAGGTAACAGCATCACTCTTCTGTGGACATAAATGCAGTTATTTAGGAGGCAGTTTGGCAGGCACATCATATCTATTTACAAAAAATTACAGGAGTAGCTCCCCCTCCCCTATCAGAAGCTATGACCTCTCCATACACATGTGCTTGACCTAATTTGTAATACCAAATGTGTGGAACAGGACTCAAATCTATGCTAAATCTTCTAAAGTATCATCTCCTAGGTTCTTCCTGTCAAATAAGGAGTTGGATATGATTGGTATTCCCATTATACAGATCTAAGTAAATAATAATAATAATAATAATAATAATAATAATAATAATAATAATACAATGGTTCAATCAGGCCTGATGATTGTTGCTGAATCCGAAGTTTAATTGAATGTGTAATGTACCTTGATACAGTCCATGATGTATGACCTATGCTTGGTTTTGCCCTGAAACAGCAGAGCTGAAACCAAGACCATTGCGTAAAAGCTCACACACTTGACTAACTCATAAACAGGCTTTGAAGGTCTATAAAAATTACTCAAATTTATCCTGCTAATGGATAACAAAAATATGGACTTCCTACCCCAATTCTACAGAGGTCAGTGGTTCTGTGTTTCATCTGTTCCAAGTCAGTGTTGACTATATGAGATTATTTCAGTCTCTACAAAACATAGACCCTTCTGTTTCTATTTACTCACACACATACTCAAGGGTCATTCTCTCATGATTCAGTACAAAGTAAGTTTTTTAAATAAACATGCCAGAGGACAGAAAATGAAAGAGTTAAGTTGGTGTAAAAGTCATGATGACTGGAAATAAACCTCATTTCCTCAGTAGAGCAAGAGGCCAAGTCATTTACGCACCTGGAGAAGGGAAAAAAGAAGTAAAAGTTCAAAGGGAATGTTGGCACAAAACAACTCTGTGGTTGCCTAAGGGCAGCCAGGCACCAACTCAATACATCTCCACGGTTTCCTCTTGCTTCCCCACTATGTCCGCCTTATTTTTTGCTGTCACGTTGAGAGCAAAATGTGTTGTTACAACAGTAACCTCTTATCAGCCTGTGTCAGCTTCTGCGAGCCTGGTTGCAAACAGCAGGAGCAATTGTTATAACTGAAACTGTTCTGGGCCACGGTGTTTAACAAGCTTCCTGCTATAGCATTGTTCTCAGGCCTTCTTTCCCTTATCTCTCATTCCTGATTCCTGGATAACCCCAATTAGTTTGTGCTTTTAGAGAGAGGGTAAGTTATGACTCAAAGAAAAAAAATATTGTCCGGAATGATAAACAAGGACTGTTCAGCACTTATATATGTTTTAATAATTATCCAGAAACCCACAAAGCAGTGCAAGGGCCAAAGTGTCAATGAACAGGTTAATCAGAATTAAGAAGGGCAATGGAAACCATATAAATGGGATTCCACTTGAAATTCTGCAAACTACTAAGGGTGAAGCGCTCCAGCAATCAATTCACTAACAACTGAAAACAACCCTGAAGGTGAAGGCAGTCTAGTCTTTTCCAAAAGAAAAAACAAATCCACCAAAGAACACTGCCCTCTTCCTATCTCAATCAAATCCTGAAGACACAGACAAATCTCTCCAAATAAGCCAAATAATGAAAATCCCAACCACAGTAAGAAAATTAAGACAAGGACTGCATGGTTACTGTGAGGAAAGCTCATCAGTTTGTGCATGTCAACACTGTGAGATAAATACAGTCGATTCCCATTATTCACAGTGCATAGGTTCTACAAAGTCACCAAAAGAACTGAATTAGCAAATACTGAATCATTGCCCCTAAGGGAAATAGAAGGGCAGAGTCCTGCAAGCACTTTTTGTCAAATGATCAATACAAGCCTTTCTATTATATATATATATCTCTGAATCAGGATACTTAATATATATTGTTGATTCATTACATTGAACACCATGGAAAGCTGCATTATAATTCATGTTTGTTTGAACAAAGCTTATCTAACACATATCCCTCCTCCCACAGGACACATCCCATCTTCCTCATACTTTGAACAGTACAGAACATCTCAGTACTTCATGTGGGGTTATTTCCAACAGTAAAATCACCAACATCATGTGCAAAAATGCAACAAAAAAAGCTGTTAAATAAACCATGAGAAGGACACCTATTTATAGTGTGACAGCTGAAACAAAAAGCAAAGAACCTTCTTATTCCACCTCCATGGAAGACATATATGCTAGGCACATCAATCTTTTGTCTATGCATATTTCAAATAGTCACTGTGGAAACACCTCCAGTACTAATTTTAGAGTTACAAATAACTTTCACCAAACACTTCTATGGGTTAAATGTGTTACCGATTTGCTTAATGATTTTCTATGCTACTTAATAATCAGTATAATTGTATGAAGAAGTAACTTATCAAAAGTAGTTAAGCCATGAAGGCAGTAAGCCCCCATGTATAAGGTTGATCTTTTATGCAACTTATGATAAAGTAAGGGCATGAGAGCTTCACTCTCTGCTGCTCTTCCACCATGTGAGGACTCAGATAGCACTCTCTCTAATGATGTAATAACAAGGCTCCATTCTGAAGACAGAGTAGCCTTCACCAGACACTGAATCTGCTGGCACATTGATCTTGGATGTCTCATCCTCTAAACATTTGAGAAGTAAATTTATATTGTTCATAAATTAGCTAGTTGGTAATATTATATTATGACAACACAACAGGTTAAAAATAGAATGAGACAAGATAAATGGAGTAGCACTGATAAAAATATCTAAAAATGGCTTTCAAGTCTTTGTAGAGAATGTGTTCTGGTACTTCTGTTGAATGCCTGATAGGTGGTACTAAACCCAGTATACATAATTTTTACATACAAATGCAAATTTAATTTGTATTCAATCTTAAACTCTTATAATACACTAGCTAAAACAGCAATGCATGCAACATGTGACTGCTAAACTAATATGATTTCTTTTTCCTTATTCACTGCTTCATACTAGATGGATTTGTTCTTGACATGGATCTTAGCAAACTCGGTGATGAGCTTTTTCTTTCTTTATGACATTGAGAATTTTCATCAGTTTATGTTCGGAATGTACTTTGCACGTTCTTCACGTATTTGGAGAATACATGTCTAATTTTGAGCTCTGCAGCTATTGTTAACTAAAATAAGGATTTATTGAATACAGTGACAGTGGTATTATGACCGTTCATCTGATAAGTAATGAACAGAGGGCTTATACAGTATAGGTCGTCCAGATAAAAGAAAGACCTAGTTCAGGATCAAGACAGAGGCAAGTGGCAAGAAATTCCATCACATTCGTCAGAAGAATGTGCAATTTAAAATTTATAACCTTTCTGTTTCTGACATTTCCTATTCAGCGTGTATGTTCAGATCACAGTTGAACATAGGCAGCTGCAACTGTCGAACACAATAGTGTTGCCTCTCTCATTGCAGTATAAAATATCTGACAACAGGAACTTACAGAAAGGTTTTCTTTGGCTCACAGTTTGGGGCACAGACCGTGGTGATGGAACAAGCATGAAGACAGAAACATGAGGCACCTGGTCACACTGCACTCAAAGTTAGGAAGCAGAGCTGAATGCTCGTGATCAGCTTGCTTTCTCCTTTTCATCCAGTCCAGAACCCCAGTCCAGCAGTGATGACATACAAAATTACAGTATGTCTTCTCATCTCATCTCAAACTCCATCACTGACATGCCCAGAGGTTTGTCTCTTAGCTGATTTTGGATGCTGTCAAGTTGATATCTGTGTTAACCATCATAGTGGACAAATAAATATGTGATAAAATTAATGTGGTTATTAAAAGGCCAAGTAAAGTCCTGTTGATCAAGACAGCAGAATAATTTGTAAGATCTTTGGGACTGACTGTAACTCTCTTCACTGGCCAAGAGTGATAGAACATTGATAGCAGAGCAGTATCAAGGGAGCAGTCTTTGAGTATCTGTGGAAGCTTGGAGGTGTGCTGCTCAGAGCTACCTCAAGTCTTTGTACCCAGCATTCCATCAACATTCTCTTTAACCATTTCAACTATAGCTCAAACAGCTCCATGCACAACTCAAACCTCTGCACCAGAGAATAAAGATAGTGAACTTTGATATCAATCACATAGTGCCTATTCTACAGATGGATGTAGTTTAAGAACTGTGGAAGCCTTGCTATCTCCACCTAGAATCTGAAGGATGGCCCAAAGAGCCTAAGATGATCATGAACAATAGCCATGTGGTGGAGGCCAACTGCGGAGGGTCTACACTAAGGACGTACAAGGCAGAGTCTCCATCCAGAGCTCCCAAAGAGGGACTCCAATTTGTGGATATCTAGTGCAACCATTGGAAGTAGGGAGACCTGAAAATCATCATCATTCAAGAGTGTCCAGAATTCAATTCCAGCCCACTTCCAGTCCCTGACAGCTGTTAAGTTAGCTGTGCACACCAAAGTCATAGGAGTAGCTCCCTCTCTGGACTTGGGAGCTCACTCCTTCCCATTACTATGTCCAGAAAGAAGAATTCAAATCTTCCCAGCCCAAATTTTAATCTGGTTTACCTTCTTGGATGTTGCATTCACTTTGACCTTTTAGTCCTTTACACTTTGCTCTGCTTTTCCACATTGCCCTTCAGAGTGACAGTATCTATCCTCAACCTGCCCTACCACTGTATTTTGGAAGCCTACAATTTATTTGAATACACATATTTGCTGCTGGGAATGAAATTTTCCTCAAACTTGAAGAGGGTCTCAGTTCTATCTGACATACATGGAAGTCTGGAATTGAGACTTTTGAGATAGGGTTGGAACAATGTAGGACTTTGAGGGGACTTGGAATAGAATATGTTTCATGGAAGGAGAGTGTATGAGAAGGCAGGAGAAGAATGATATGGTCTGAATCTGTTTCTCAAAACTCATCTAATGGAATGAATGACTGATGTGGTAGAATTAAGAGATGGACCTTGTAGAAGGTGATTAGAGGATGAGGGAAGATTTCTTTCATATAACTGGGGGACTTATTCTGTCCATGACAGTACTCAAGGTAGTAGGCTCACTCTGTGTTGTTCTTCCCGTATGTTCTTCCCGTATATCCACAGATATAGAGACAAGGTTCCATTTTGGAAGGAAAGAACACAGCTGAACAATGAACATGCCAACACTTTCACCTTACACTTCCCACCTCCAGAACTACAGGAAACATGTCTATTGGTTAGATGCTGGGGCAGGGGCAGCCACTGTCTTTAATTATGTACACACTGATAAGCACATCAACTCATAGTTAAATAGATGGCCCTAGTTAAATCCAGCCAGTCACAAAACTACACAAAGAGATGTGAATGGAGGAAAAGGACTTGTGCGATAGGATAAACCCTGCTGGGGGAATTCAGAGAGGAGAGGGGATAGCAGTAACCAAAATGAACTATACATACATGAAACTATAAAAGAGAAAATTTAAATAAAAATTATTTATGTCAGTTATATATCACCCGATCTGTGTAATAATACAAAAGGAATAAAACAGACAATTTTACAAATATAAAATCTAAATATAGTAAGGGTTGACTGCCTCATTTTCCCTAGTAACATCATAAACAGTAAATAAGACCCTAGGAATAATGCAGACAGATAGGTATTGTGAAAATATGGAAAATAAATATTCCTTAATTTTAAAGACCTCAGACACAGGTATCATACACAGTGATTTCTTCAAGGGGAATGTCAAACTGGACAGTTGGTATGAAAGATTATTGAATGGGAACAATGTTGACTGCTTCATTACCTGGCAGGCATTGTGTGAAACACTGGCTGATCTTGACATCCAGGAAGCTGGCATTGTAATTGATTTTCCAGTTCTCAAAACTTAACACCTAAAATCCAATCTCAAGTAGCCCTAAGGGTTTCTCTGAATGCCCTTCCAAAAAACCTCAGACCTTTGAAACATTGACCTTCAGAACATTAAGGTTTTCTAGGTATAAAACCCTAGTATATAATGAGTTTGTTAAATGCTTGAAGCCATATATATATATATATATATATATATATATATATATATATATATATATTTGAAAAGTATTAGCTATTTTGCATGTTATAGAAAACAAAATAAGCTCCTGTATAAAACTGCCACTAATGTGTACAGCATGTCTTTCCATATTTGAGATTCTGTACTTTAATTGGCTTGGAGCTATTTTATTAACCCTTTCAAGTTATGGATAACTGATAGACATGTAGTCTATCTGCTCTCATAGATTTAATCAACTCTTCTACCCTCTAGAGGAAAAAAAGGAGAGGCTTTACTTCCCTTGGCAATTTATTTCAACATTCCTTTGTTTGCTCAATAAATTTCTCGCTATCCCTGTAGCCTCTGAATCTTCCTTCTTAGGACTGGCAATTTGAGCTAACAAAATACAGTTTAACAGGAGAAATGGCTGACCATTTTTTGTGAATATTTAGGTGCGTGAGAGTACATAGAAAAGAAACAAAATTTAAAGAATAGTTAGACTCATGGGCCTTAAATCTCATTTTACTAAAGAAAAGAGGGCTCGGGTTTCAAAGGATGCCAAGTGTAGGAAAGTGGCTATGAAATACATGAAGGACCTTGAGAATGGTAACGTTTATATATATTTTATATATGTAATATATGTTCATAGCAACCCTGATGTCACTCTTTATGCCCTGCTTCTAGGGACAGAATGAGAAGGCTGAAAATTCTTCCTATTTATTGATTCTCAGTTGACTTCCACACAAAATGTTCTTTTTCCAAAGTACAGTGTTTTGGAGTGACATATCTGATTCCCTTTACATTAATAAGTAGAATAAAATAAGTAGAATAAAATGCTTAACACATGTTGAGATCTTTATATTGCTATCATTTTGCCTTTATTTCTGAAAATTACCTTTAGTGATGTTTACCAGCCACTTACAGAAGTCTACCTATAGTCTTAAGTCCTCTATGCTATGTGAGAAGAACATGAAAAAAAAAAGGAAATGCTGAATCTTAAATGTCAGTTTTGATACTATTTACAAAGCAAATATAGTGTCAGATATACTGCCTTAGTAAAGTTTTGTCATTGGGTGAGAAGAGGGATGAAGGGCTAGGACACTTTGAAGAGTGTTTCTGTGTCTAAAGACGGTTAAAGAAAGATGTCTTCATGCCAACATCAAAGAACAGTGAATAACTTCCTTAAATACTTTACTAGTCTTGAATAACACTCAATCATGTTAGAGTTCTCCGAGAACCTTAAAGATGGCTGTTAGAGAATTGAAACAGTCTCCAAAATCAGGCTGCAAGGTGTCCAAGAATTTTTCTAGCCTATTTAAATTATCAAGAATCCTGGGCACTGAGTTAGGGTGAAGTGCCATAGCCATAATTTAGCTTTCTCTAAAAGGTAAAAATAAGCAAGTGTACATGTCTGAAGGTCTGGGGACGTGTGTGTGTGTGTGTGTGTGTGTGTGTGTGTGTGTGTGTGTGTGTCAGAGAAAGAGAGAGCCTCTATTACTCCATCATCTAAGTAACATTCCAGAAGAATGATTTATAGAAATGTTTGGACCTTATGCTAAGAAGTTTCAATATGATTGCCAATGAAAATGCAGAATTTTGTGGCTTGCTGAACTCCATTAAAAAAAAAAAAAAAACTGAAAACCTTCTTGAGCCAAGGCCTATCATGGTTTCAGTGTCTCATTTCCAAGAACCATGTTTTCACTTTACTCCTAAGTCTACTCTAGTACAAATACCCCTTTTATGGACATGCGGTGGATATTTGTTTATTAGAAGCTATCTAGAGAAAAACCTTCTCTTCCTATTTGTACTTTGATCTCCTTCATAGCTAATTTCTTCTTGATGAGAATTCATGTTGGATAACAGTACTTACTCAGCCAAAGGAGCTATAGGATTATGTTCTCCTTGACCTTACATGTCTGGGCACTGATGAAGTGAGCACATGATTAAGTCTCTGTCGATTAGATATGTGACATGCTTTTGCTTTTGAGAATATTCAGTTCCACAGAATGAAGGAGTGTGTAGTTTATAAATGCAGACAAAACTTTTAAGGTACTTTAAGTGTGGTAGCGAATAACCAAAAGGTTTATTAAATATAGGCAGATCTAACAGGATGTGGGTAAGTGTGAAATGAAAAGCCAGCAAGTAAAGCCAGCAGGGCAGTACACACCTATAATCCTAGAACACGGTAGGTGAAGGCAGGAGGATCAGGAGTCAGCTCCACAGAGATTCCAGGGTTAGCCTACACTACATAAAGCTCCATCAGATGGAGGAGGAGGACAAGGAAAATGAGAAAAAGGAGGATTATGAGAGGGAGGGAAGTAAAGTAACTTAATAATTGTATTTAAGAAGTGTTCACTTATTATTCATTAGCACTACCAATTCAGGTTTCAGATAGCCTCTAAAAACCATGGCTGCTCATTTGGCTAATTGGTGGTTCCAAGCTTTACTGAATTCTGTGAGTCTCCAAGGGAATAAATACGATCCCTTTGTTCCAAGGCAGCATACGTATGCAGATCCCCCATACTAGACACATCTCTTTTCTTGTAATCACACCTCTGGGAAACTATGGCAGAGTGATATTGAGTATACAAACAGTGCATACTCTATGATTCAGGTCTTGTGTTTCTTCCAGGCCATACAAGTGAACTAACTCATTGAATATACACTTCCCTTTGCTCCCCTTTGATAGAGCATGCAATTTGAGCATCTTAATTTGCTCTGTGAATCTTTTGGTTTTATGACTGCTAAGCCGGCTGGTAGCATATCTGAAGGCTCTCACTAGCTACAGTTAATTTTCCTCTGTTCTAGGACTTGGAGTCAAGAGTGTGTGAGGGGAGAGTGCGTATTAACATCTGGAGAGCCAAGCTCTACTTCTGTTGGTGTCTTGTTGTGGCAGTGACATGACTGCAATCTTAAAGAATCCTTGAGATGCCAGTATTTGTGAGTGTGTGTGTGTGTGTGTGTGTGTGTGTGTGTGTGTGTGTGTGTGTGTGTGATGTATTATAATCCAAACAATGACATGGTCTCACTAGTGGCAAGAAAATTAAAATCAGATGTCAGAATCAAATTTTCCTAAGATGGAGTTTTCTGGACCCCATCAGCCTAAAAGACATTTGATGGTATTAGCTACAGTCTGGCATTTCAGTCAATTGATCTTGGTCAACAGTAATATTTGAAGCACAGTTGTTTGAACACTTCATGAGAGGATAAAGGTTGATTTAGCAAGTCCTACCATTTGCTTGCTCTGTTATAGAGTTGTGACTGCAAAGCATAGAAAGAAGCTGTACAGATTCATTGCATGATTCTCCCCCGGAGCACAAAGCACAAGCTGGTGGTGTAGGGCTTGAAGCCAGGGTTCTGACATGATGTGCTACAGTTAAAAAACCCCAAGCCCTAGGATTACAAACCCTGCTGCAATGTCTCATTCTGGCTCTGGGAGATATGTGCCTGTTGTCCGGGAGCCTGCACGTGTGCCACAGATCCTGTCTGCAGGAGTTCTCTCAAATGTTTACTCCAGGAGGAAGGATAGTGTAAAGCTAAGAGGCCATCAGATCCTGGAGAGATGGACCAGTGGTTAAGAGAGCTTGCTGTGCAATCACAGGTATCAGGTTTGGATCCCAGATGACAAACCACATATCATCATGCAAACACTTGTAATTCCAGCTCTGTGAGATCCCATGCCCTTGTGAGGCCTCCATGCAAACACAAATATGGTATGGGACACTCACATACACATGTGTACATACACTTCTTCACACATACACACACACACACACACAAACACACGCACACACACATGTGGTCTTTAGAAAAAAGAAGTTAGAATTTGAGGTAGATATGATCTTGATAGGGAAGTGAAATTGGCACTGATAAGAAAGCAAATGTCTCTGGGCACTGGTGGCGCACGCCTTTAACCCCAGCACTTGGGAGCCAGAGGCAGGTGGATATCTGGGAGTTTGAGGCCAGATGGGTCTACAAAGTGAGTTTCAAGACAGCCAGGACTGTTACACGGAGAAATTCTGTCTCAAAAAAAAAATCAAAAACAAAAACATTTTTAAAAAAGAAAATGAAAGAAAGCAAATGTCTTTTAAGAAATGTAAATAGATAAAGAACAAAAGATAAAATAGCTTGTAACTATCTGCTTAGGTATGATATGGAGACTTCTCATCTCTAGCTATCAGAGTCCATCTTCCTTGGTTGTTCCCTAGTAGGGAATTATGGGAATTATATTCTTTTTGAGGTTTCTTCGGACGTTCTGTTCTGGGCAATTGTAGAAATGCAAATATCTTCATTTGCAATAACTTCTATGACACCATGACATATTCTGGACCCATTATTATGGATCCATCCTATTAATTAATGCCTATTATTGGCATTTCTGGGTCATATTATGTTGTTGTTCAATATTTGGGAGACTCTGCCGAAGAGTTCTTCTAGCTCATGTGCAAATTTGTGTTTCACAGTTGTGGAGTTAGAGCCTCTAATTTCATACCCTCACCTCTTTCCGGTGTTGTTTCATTCGTTAGTATCTTTGCCCTCATGAGAGGACATGGCCTAACAATTGCAATTATACTCTACTTTGATGCTAGTGAGGCTAGAAACCTTCGTGTATTTATCATCCATCCCTCTGTCTCCCCTTTTGTCAAATGTCTGTTCCATTCTTTATACACATGTCTACTTCATTATATAAGTTTTCATATTTGTAGCAGCTCCTTGTACATACTAGATCTCAGCCATTGGTTGTAAAGTGTACCAAATAGCATTTCCTAGCCTATTGTGTCTTTAGAATTCATTGAAAATGGAATTTATTGCATTTTAATTTGTTAGTAGAAAAATATGTCTTTTCCTTTACAGATGGTGTTTTGGATGTCTGGTAAGAAAATCCTTCCCAATGGTGATTTCATGAGGATATTTTTCTGCTATACTAACATCCTATAGTTTTACCTTCCACATTTAAGTTTTTAATCCACTGAGAGTTTTGATGTATGGGATTGTTCAAGCAATGCTTCCCAGCCTCCAGTCCATCTACAAGTCCCCAGTAACTTTACAGTAAATCCTTTTTAGTTTCCAATAGGCAGCGTATGCTTCTTCTGTTTCCAATCAAAATCCCTGGGTGATAAAGTGGACTACTACCTTGGATCCTAATTCTAAAGCCCTGTGTCTTATCCCCAGTTCTGTGCCCTGTGACCAGTTGTAGAATGTTTGTGGTTTGGACTATGCCCAAAGGTCAGTATCCTGTGTGAACTGACGCCTTACCCAGCAGACTACTTCATATTTCAAAACCCACAGCTGGATGGGTTCCACCTGCCTTGTCCCCCTGTCCTGTTCCACTACACGTAAAAAGCCATGCTCCACTAGCTCCCAAGAAACAACATGAAATTGTAAACTAGTCCTTAGACGCCCAGCTGGAAGAGCAAAAGGCCCACAGGAAGGAGCTTATAGAGATAACATTCATCAGTCATCACTAAATGACGTCATCTGCTGAGCCAGACTAGTGAAAGCAGGCTTAACTCCCAGTTGGGGATTTCAGATCTTATTGCCTTTCTTTGTCTCTCCTATCAGGAGACCACGCAGGAAGATTCACACTTTACTTCTTTCTGAGTGGTTTATTGATTTGTGGATTCAGTGAAATGTGCATCAATTGAACTAACTATTCCCTTTAAGTAAGGGGGGGATTTCACACTGTGCTGAAATTAACAAGCGCCACAGCACTGCCTCTTAGGTTCAAGCACATCACAATAGATGTACACAGTGTGAGGGCAATCTGGCGATTAAAAAGCTTCCCTTTATCCCTAGCAATCAAAAGCCAATGTGCTCTTATTTCTCCTTTCATTGTCTCCCTCTTCCCTGCTCTCCCAAACGCACACATTTCAAAAAGGTTGTGTGCACTATTTAACAGAAAATAGAGCTCTTTCCCATCTTCTACTTTTTCTTTATATCCCTGGGTTTTATTTTTCTTCACGACTCTTTTTAAATGTGTGGGAGAACTTTGATTGCTTTCTTCCTGGATAAGTACTTAACTTCACATTTCTGGTAGATTGAGAATGGAAACAATGGCCAAGAAAAGACAGAATGGCAAATATCATTAAATCAGTGATTTTTTTTTTCCTTACAAGAAACAGAAGTGTTGTTGTCACACAGGGGAACATGTAGTTGGACAGATCCATTGTTTTGCTTCTTGATAAGGAATAATTTCTTCCAACCTGTCCTGTCTCAAGATCTTTTGATTAATAATCATATTTCATAATTTTGTGACATTTACAGGCTTCAGATTCCTTTAGTATAATAAATTTATTTTAGCTCAAAACTATGAATAGGTAAGAATAAACCACTATATTCAGCTGACAAATAAGAAAACTGAAACCGAGAGGAATTAGTGAATGATTGAAGCACAGTCAGAACCCGGTTTTCCCTGATCTAAATTTCTCAACAGTGCTGTTTCCAAGATGACTGTCTGGTGTTAAAACGTTCTCTAGGAGTCTATAATAGTTCTTTTATGCAAAACTAATATTGTCAAGAATCAAATCTGTAACACTAAACATGTTCACACCTTTTGCCTTTAATATAATAATTACTCTTCTAGGCTAGGGAGATAGCTCAGTCAGTACAGTGTCTGTTATGCAAGAATGAGACCCTCCAGGACTCATGTAAAAACATCAAGCATGGCAGCCGCTGTTGTAATTCCAGAACTAGAGAGACTAAGAAAGGCAGGTCCTTGGTGTTTGATAGCCAGCCAGCCTAGCCTAACATCCAGGGAGAGATTCTGTCTTAAAGAACAAGGTCGACCTGTTCCTAAGGAATAACATCTACGACTGATCTCCGGCCTTCATATGTAACACCACCAACACACACACACACACACACACACACACACACACACACGCACACGCACACGCACACGCACACGCACACACGCATGCACACGAGCACACACTTGTACAACCATGCACATATTAAATAAACAAATGAGAGTTTATGATGATACACCTTTGTATTCTGACTTGATCGATACAGAATGTTTAAATATATCAAAAATATCCCTATCTTTTCAACCATATGATCTGGTCTCTTGCATAATTATGCTATTATATGAACTGGAAAGACAAATTATAAGGTGGTGTTATTAATAAATTTCCTATGTACTAGAATTTTAGAAAGATTGAATGCAATCTGATTTAAGGTGTATGCTATAATTTCTAGCAACTAAATTATAAATTTTTCTTTGTTACTGAGATTTTTTTAAAAACTGAACTTATTCCAATAGAATGTATTTAAACAAAAAAGGTCAAATTCCAGACTTCTGTCTTAATTAGCATACACATTAAGCAAACCAGCTTTTTGAAAGAATATTTAGGTATGCAGAAGAGGCATAGGATGATTACTGTCAGGGCACAAATCTGATAACACAAATATCACTGCCACCTCTTTAAATGCTTAGCTATTAAATTTTAGGCTGGGTAAAATTTCACTGTTTTAGGATAAGACCTCATTTAAATATGGTTATCCTAAGTCTTCTAAAGAACAAAAGGATGACTTTTTCTTCATGTTATTGTTTACTTGGTTCCATTCACTTGTGACTTTTTTTCTATTATTCACTATTATTGTTATATGATACTAATATTATTATAACTATTGTGTGTTGCTTGCATCAGACCACAGGATATAGCAACGTAGGTGAGAAATATGACTTCAGGGCTGAACAGAGACATGTCCTGACCTCGAATCACAAGGAACCCTTGCCAGAAATGACATTTAATTCAGGAAAGTACATGGGGGCACATGTTCCATTTTGTGCTATAATAAAATTTGAGACATGCTAATTTTTGTCAAACATGCCTTTATTTCCTATAGTTCTTGGGGATGGGAAATCCAAGATTAAAGAGACAAAATGTTTGGAGCCTGGGAATTCAGTCTCTACTCCCAAGATGAATAGTGAATCTCCAGAAATAATAAAATCTGCTCCTCATTAAGCAGTTGAGCCAGAGTTAGAACCTCATGATATAAGCAGTTTCTTAATATTGTCATTAACCCATCCTAAGCATCTCCCTTTAGGTCTCATGTCTTGACATGGTTGCATTTCAGATCAAGTTTCAGACAAATTGAAAAGGAATAAAAAAATCCCATATAACACCTTTATAATAAACCCTTTTTCTTGCATTATTTTATACATTTCAAGGCCTCTCACAGTTAATTTAGCAGGGTATAAAATAAGAGAAGCAAAAGTCTGTTTTTATTATTTCTGACTCGAGGTTCCAACCTCCTACAGTTCGTTCCACAAGCTGGTTTCTATATCTCCAACTGTTTAACATAAATACAACTATTGTTCTTCATTCTTGTGTGCCATTTACTAGACTTTATGACTCACCTTTTATAGCAGTCCTACCCAGAATACAGCAGAAAATAATACTTTGATTAGTCATGAAATCCTCAGCATCATCCATAGAAATCATTACAAACAGATTTATCTTGCCTCAAAGAGTGTTCTTCTTTCTTCCTTATGTTCATTTATTTGTGTGTGGGGGGTGGGGTTGGAGGGTGTGTGCGTGTGCATATATGATGCACACACCTGTGCACTCCACAGTGTACATGGGGAGGAGCTGGTTCTCTCCTTCCATCATGCAGGTCCTGAAGTGTGAACTAAAGGTTGTCAGTCTTGGTGGCAAGTGCCTTTATTCACTTAACCATCTCACTCAGGGTTCCTCTCTTACTAAATATAAACTGATTTTGAATGCTGAGCTTATTTCCTGATCCTTCTGTGGAAACATCTATGAAATATTTCTGCAACATTAGTCTCCCATTTGAAACATCCCACAACTATACATACCCACAAGGTACTTTAAGAGTGAATTGATTTATGTTTAGAAAAGAAGTATTTGTGTATGTGTGTGTAAAAGAGCAGAGGAAAAAAAATCACCTAATCCTCTCTGCAAACTAGATTCTGGCTGCAGCAGATGCTACTCTCCTTGTCTGAGCCAGTGTCTCATCTTAATCATTTGTAAGAAGATGGGGAATAAGGACATACTTCATTATCTATGGCTTGGTGAACACAGAAATAAATTATTGCAGCATTTCTTTGAGGGAAGAGGGAAGCAATTTAAAAGATAAAATACATATTTTTTTTCTAAATCCCAGTGATTAAAACCTTTGAAAAATCACTCTGAAAATCCAGGTACAGATGCTTCTCAACATACAATGAGGATTTGTCCTTACAAACCCATCATAAACTGAAAATATTGCAAGTCAAAAGCACATTTAAGAGGCCTGCCCTGCTAAACATCAGGACTAGCAACCCAGTGCACTGTGGAGAATCAGTTATGTCTCCTTGTGAGCAAATGGCAGGTTGGAAGCAACCCAGCACTGCAAAAGAGTACCAGACCACAGACTACTCACTAGGGGGAAAAAAATCAAAATTCACAATTCAAAGCATGGCTTCTGCTGAATGTCTATGGCTTTCTTGGAATCATAAAGTCAAAACACTCATTCAAAATGCCATAAGGCAGGAACTGCCTATATCAATTGGGGCTCATGGGAAAATTTCAAAAGCTGTGACTTCTTGAAGACCTGGTCAACTCAAAGCACTAAAAGAGTGGAGTGGCATTTATTTCTAGTTCTAGGTATCTGTGTTGATAAAACATGTATAAATCTAGAAAATTTTATGATCAAGAAAAGCTATGTAGCTATTTGCATATATTGAAAAGCATTAAAATAACAAAACATGGGAGAAAAATCTCATGAGTAAATTATGGTGTAGTCACATATTTAATACAGTAATTAAAGACACATTTTAATATTTTATTACCAGGGCTAAGAAGATGGCCCAGTAAGTAGAACACTTGACATGCAGGTGTGTGGAACAAAGTTTAGATCCCCAACACCCACATCAAGGCTGGGCAGGTGTAGGGGCCTCCCTAATATCCCAGAGTTCCAGAGTTGGAGACAAGAAATCCCAGGAGCAAGTTAGGTAAGCAGGTTATCCAAATCAGTAAGCTCTGGGTTCAAGTGACAGACCCTGCCTCAATATCTAATGTGGAGCATGATCAAGCAAGACACCCAACATAAATCTCTGGCCTCCATAGGCATACATGTTAGGATCCTGCCCTCACTCCTCAGGGTCTTTCATCTTATGTCATCAAGGGGTGCTGGTGACTACGTACGTGGTCAGGCAATCTGTGCCTTAAAAAGCTGGATGCAGACCCCCACCCTTTCTCTCTGTTCTCTGCTCTATCTCTGTTTCCTCTCTCTCTGTTCCCTCTCTGCTCTCTGCTCTGCTCTGCTCCCTGACCCCAGGACTGGCTCCCCTCTCTCTTCTCCACCTCTTTTCCCTCCTAATAAAGCTCTAAAAACTAACACTGGGTTCTTTTGTGTCTGTGACCTTTCCACACTGCAATCAGCACCACCACCCATGCCAGTTCTCATCCTTTCAATGCATACACATATATTAGTACCCATACAAGTGTGAGCACATACACCTGCATACAAAAATATTTTCTTAGCATATAAAATACCAATTTATTGTATAAAAGTCAAGCTATGATTAAGAAACATGTAATATGTTTGTAAGAACTTATGTTTTCATAAGACTGCACATAGATAACAAGAGAAAGATATTACTACAATCTGAAAAATGGCTGTATTCATATTCAGCAATGAAAAAATGTGCAATTCTCAAGGCTTTGTGTGTGTGTGTGTGTGTGCTTTTCAACTTTTCTTTTACAAAAGTTTATGAGTTTCTAAACTCAAGGTCATTGCCACATTTATTTGATTAAGTAGTTTGCCTTCAGTCACAATCTAGATGAGACCTGATACTACACACACACACACACACACACACACACACACACACACACACACACACCACAAAAGACCACCGGTATATATAACATCAAAGTAAATAATAACTTGGCTCCCATCCTGCCCCCCCCCACTTCCCTTCTGGACCAGAGGTGAGTATCCGGGCCCAACCCAGACCCCATCCCTGGGCACCAGCCACTCCGGGAAGACCTGCCCAACTTGGCCCCAGGTTCTGGCCACCGGGCAGGTCCCCTTCTAGCCCACCGGGAGGGATCCCCTTTTCCAAGGCCCCCCCATCCCCTGCAATCTCCATGCCCTGCCAGCAGGCCCATCTGCCCAAGACCCCAGCCACTTCCTGAGACTTAGAGACCGGCCCCCAGCTCCCATCCTGCCCCCGACTTCCCTTCTGGACCAGAGGTGAGTATTCGGGCCCAACCCGGACCCCATCCCTGGGCACCAGCCACTCCGGGAAGACCTACCCAACTTGGCCCCAGGTTCTGGCCACTGGGCAGGTCCCCTTCTAGCCCCACCGGGAGGGATCCCCTTTTCCAAGCCCCCCGGCAGCCCCTGCAATCTCCACACCCTGCCCCCACACCCATCTGCCCGAGACCCCAGCCACTTCCTGAGACTTAGAGACCGGCCCCCAGCTCCCATCCTGCCCCTGACTTCCCTTCTGGACCAGAGAGGGCTCCCATCTTGCCCTGGACTTCCCTCATGGACAAGAGCTCACATCCTACCCTGGACTTCCTGTCTGGACAAAAGCTCCCATCCTGCCCCAGACTTCCAGTCCAGATAAGAGTTTCCATCCTGCCCCGGAGTTCCCATTTGGACAAGAGAACTCCCATCTGGACAAGAGAGAGAGACTTCCTGAATCTGTCAGCTCTTTCTGAACCAAGTACACTGATAAGACCAAGAACGAATCACAAGGAGATGGGCAGACTTCAAGGCAGAAGTACATACAACAAAATGAAGAGCAATACAGCATCACCAGAACCTAGCCCACCTCCAACATCTAGACCTGAACATCAAAAATTGGAAGAAGCAGAAGAAAATAGCCTTATGAGTAACATCATGAAGAAGGTAGAGGCTTGTGTAGAGGAAAAGACAAAAAAAAAATGGGAAGAACGCTGTAAACAACTAGAGGAAAGGGCAAACAAATTAGAAGTAAACAATAAAGCCCTCCAAGAAAACAATAAAGTCCTGGAAGAAAACAATAAAGTACTGAAAGAAAATCATGAAAAAGCAATGAAAGAAATAAAGGAAACAGTCCAAGACCTGAAAGGGGAAATTGAAAAAATAAAGAAGACACAAACAAAGGGAATGCTGGAAATAGAAAACCTGAGTAAAAGATCGGGAACTTCAGATGCAAGTATAACCAACAGAATGCAAGAGATGGAAGAGAGGATCTCTGGCATTGAAGATACAGTATAAGAAATAGTTTCATCAGTCGAAGGAAACACTAAAGCCAACAAAGTCATGAACCAAAATGTCCAAGAAATTTGGGACACCATGAAAAGACCAAACCTATGAATTATAGGGATAGAAGAAGGTGAAGAATACCAACTCAAAGGCACAGAAAATATATTCAACAAAATTATAGAAGAAAACTTTCCCAACTTAAAGAAGGAAATTCCTATGAAGATACAAGAAGCCTATAGAACAAAAAACAGACTAGACCCCCGAAAAAAGTCCCCTCGACACATAATAATTAAACAACTAAATGTACAGAATAAAGATAGAATATTAAGAGCAGCAAAGGAAAAAGGCCAAGTGACCTATAAAGGTAAACCCATCAGAATAACACCCATCTCAATAGAGATTTTGAAAGCCAGAAGGATCTGGACAGATGTAATGCAGACACTAAGAGATCATGGATGTCAGCCCAGACTAATATACCCAGCAAAACTTTCAAACATCATAGACAGAATGAACAAGACATTCCAAGACAAAGCCAGATTTAAACAATACCTATCCACAAACCCAGCCCTACAGAAAGCACTAGAAGGAAAATTCCAACCAAAGGAAGTCAGATACACACTCGAAAACACAGGCAATAGATAAAGCCACAGCAGTAAACCCCAAAGGAGAGAAGTACACACACACTACCACCAAAAATAACAGGGATGAACAATCACTGGTCGTTAATATCCCTTAATATCAACGGACTTAATTCACCTATAAAAAGACATAGGCTTACAGAATGGATATGAAAGCAGGACCCATCTTTCTGCTGCATACAAGAAACACATCTCAAATTCAAAGACAGACACTACCTAAGAATAAAAGGCTGGGAAAAGACTTTCCAATCAAATGGTCTTAAGAAACAAGCAGGTGTAGCCATCCTGATATCCAACAAAATAGACTTCAAACTAAAATCAATCAAAAGAGATCAAGAAGGGCATTACATCCTCATCACAGGAATGATCCACCAAGATGAAGTTTCAATTCTGAACATTTATGCCCCAAACACAAGGGCACCCACATATGTAAAAGAAACATTACTAAAGCTTAAACCACATATAAAACCCTACACATTAATAGTGGGAGATCTCAACACCCCACTTTCACCACTGGACAGATCTCCCAAATCGAAACTTAACAGAGAAATAAAGGACTTAACTGATGTCATGACCCAAATGGACCTAATAGATATCTACAGAACATTCCATCCTAACAAAAAAGAATATACCTTCTTCTCAGCACCCCATGGAACTTTCTCTAAAATCGACCACATACTTGGCCACAAAGCAAATCTCAACAGATACAAAACAATTGGAATAACCTCCTGTGTTCTATCAGACCACCATGGTTTAAAGTTAGATTTCAACAACAACAAAAACTACAGAAAACCTGCAATCTCATGGAAACTGAATAATGCTCAACTGAATCACCAATGGGTTTAGGAAGAAATAAAGAAAGAAATTAAAGACTTCCTAGAGATCAATGAAAATGAAGACACCACATACCCAAACTTATGGGACACTATGAAAGCAGTGCTAAGAGGGAAATTCATAGCACTAAATGCCCACATAAAGAAGTTGGAGAAATCCCACACTAGTGACTTAACAGCACACCTGAAAGCTCTAGAACAAGAAGAAGCAAAGTCTCCCAGGAAGAATAGACGCCAGGAAATTATCAAAGTGAGAGGTGAAATTAATAAATTAGAAACTAAGAGAATAATACAAAAAATTAATGAAACAAAGAGTTGGTTCTTTGAGAAAATCAACAAAATAGACAAGCCCTTATCCAAACTAACCAAAAGACAGAGAGAATCCAAATCAACAAAATCAGAAATGAAAAGGGGGACATAACAACAGACATTGAGGAAATCCAGAGAATTATCAGGTCATATTTCAAAAACTTCTACTCCACAAAACTGGAAAACCTAAAAGAAATGGACATTTTTCTGGATAGGTACCACATACCTAAGTTAAATCAAGACCAGATAAACTATTTAAATAGTCCAATAACCCCTAAGGAAATAGAAACAGTCATTAAAAGTCTCCCAACCAAAAAAAAAGCCCAGGACCAGATGGTTTCAGCCCAGAATTCTACCAGATCTTCAAAGAAGAGTTAATACCAATACTCTCTAAATTGTTCCAAATAATAGAAACAGAAGGAACATTACCAAACTCCTTCTATGAGGCTACAATTACCCTGATTCCTAAACCAAACAAGGATACAACAAAGAAAGAGAACTACAGACCGATCTCCCTCATGAACATTGATGCAAAAATACTCAATAAAATACTGGCAAACAGACTCCAAGAACACATCAGGACAATTATCCACCATGATCAAGTAGGCTTCATCCCAGGGATGCAAGGGTGGTTCAACATATGAAAGTCCATCAATGTAATACACCATATAAACAAACTCAAAGAAAAACCCACATGATCATCTCACTAGATGCAGAAAAGGCATTTGACAAAATCCAACACCCCTTCATGATAAAAATCTTGGAGCGATCAGGAATACAGGGAACATACCTAAACATAATAAAGGCAATTTACAGCAAGCCAACAGCCAACATCAAATTAAATGGAGAGAAACTCAAAGCAATTCCACTAAAATCAGGAACAAGGCAAGGCTGTCCACTCTCCCCATACTTATTCAATATAGTACTTGAAGTTCTAGCCAGAGCAATAAGACAACATAAGGAGATTAAGGGGATACAAATTGGAAAGGAAGAAGTCAAGCTTTCCCTATTTACAGATTACATGATAGTATACTTGAATGACCCCAAAGATTCCATCCAGGAACTGATAAAGCTTATAAACACCTTCAGCAACATAGCAGGATACAAGGTCAACTCAAAAAAATCAGTAGCCCTCCTATATACAATGGACAAAGAAGCTGAGAAGGCAATTAGAGATACATCACCCTTTACAATAGCCACAAATGACATAAAATACCTTGGGGTAACACTAACCAAGCAAGTGAAGGACCTATATGA
This sequence comes from Peromyscus leucopus, assembly GCF_004664715.2. Lineage (NCBI taxonomy): Eukaryota > Metazoa > Chordata > Mammalia > Rodentia > Cricetidae > Peromyscus > Peromyscus leucopus. Next base: position 59,652,590 of record NC_051075.1, on the reverse strand, counting down.
CAAGAATTTTAAGTCCCTGAAAAAAGAAATTGAAGATGTCAGAAAATGGAAAGATCTCCCATGCTCATGGATAGGCAGGGTTAACATAGTAAAAATGGCAATCTTACCAAAAGCAATCTACAGATTCAACGCAATCCCCATCAAAATACCAACACAATTCTTCACAGACCTGGAAAGAATAATACTCAACTTCATATGGAAAAACAAAAAACCCAGGATAGCCAAAAGAATCCTGTACAATAAAACAACCTCTGGAGGCATCACAATCCCTGACTTCAAGCTCTACTATAGAGCTACAGTAATAAAAACATCTTGGTATTGGCATAAAAACCGACATGTGGACCAATGGAATCGAATTGAAGACCCTGACATTAACCCACACACCTATGAACATATAATTTTTGACGAAGAAGCCAAAAGGGTACAATGGAAAAAAGAAAGCATCTTCAACAAATGGTGCTGGCATAACTGGATATCAACGTGTAGAAGGCTGCAAATAGATCCATATCTGTCACCGTGCACAAAACTTAAGTCCAAGTGGATCAAGGACCTCAACATAAATCCAGCTACTCTGAACCTGCTAGAAGAGAAAGTAGGAAGGAGTCTTGAACGCATTGGCATAGGAGATCACTTCCTAAATATAACACCAGTAGCACAGACACTGAGACAAACAATCAATCAATGGGACCTCTTGAAACTGAGAAGCTTTTGTAGAGCAAAGGATACATCAACAAGGCAAAGCGACAGCCGACAGAATGGGAAAAGATCTTCACCAACCCCACATGTGACAGAGGACTGATATCCAAGGAACTCAAGAAATTAGACATCAAAACGACCAACAGTCCAATTGAGAAATGGGCTTTAGAACTAAACAGAGAATTCTCAACAGAGGAAACTCAAATGGCTGAAAGACATTTAAGGAATTGCTCAACATCCCTAATCATCAGGGAAATGCAAATCAAAACAACTCTGAGATACCACCTTATGCCTGTCAGAATGGCTAAGATCAAAAACACTGAAGACACTTTATGCTGGAGAGGATGTGGAACTAAGGGAACTCTCCTCCACTGCTGGTGGGAATGCAAGCTTGTACAACCACTTTGGAAATCATTATGGCGCTTTCTTAGAAAATTGGGAATCAATCTCCCTCAAGATCCAGCTATACCACTCCTGGGCATATACCCAAGAAATGTTCAATCATACCACAAGAGCACTTGCTCAGCTATGTTCATATCAGCATTGTTTGTAATAGCCAAAACCTGGAAACAACCTAGATGCCCTTCAACTGAAGAATGGATAAATGAATTGTGGCACATATACACAATGGAATACTACTCAGCAGAGAAAAGCAATGACATCATGAGGTTTGCAGGCAAATGGATGGATCTAGAAAAAATCATCCTGAGTGAGGTAACCCAGACTCAGAAAGACAAATATGGTATGTACTCACTCATAGGAGGATACTAGATGTGGAACAAGGATGACTGGACTGCTACTCACATCACCAGTGAGGCTACCTGGAAAACAGAACCCCAAGAAAGACATGGAGAAATGGATGAGATCTACATGAACAGCCTGGACATGAGTGGGAGCAATGAAGGGCGAGGGTCGAGGGAAAGAGAGCGGGAGATCCTAGCTGGATCAAGAAAAGAGAGGGAGGACAAGGAATAGGAGACCATGGTAAATGAAGACCACATGAGAAAAGGAAGAAACAAAGAGCTAAAGAGGCCCACAGAAATCCACAAAGATACCCCCCACAAAAGACTGCTGGCAATGGTCGAGAGACAGCCGGGACTGACCTACTCTGGTGATAAGATGGCCAAACACCCTAATAGTTGTGCCAGAAACCTCATCCAAGGACTGAGGAATCTGGATGCAGACATCCACGGCTGGGCTCCTGGTGGAGCACCGGGAGTCTAATTAGAGAGAAAGAGGAGGGTTTATATGAGCGAGAATTGTTGAAACCAAGGTTGGATAAAGCACAGGGACAAATAGCCAAACGAATGGAAACACATGAACTATGAACCAAAGGCTGAGGGTCCCCCAACTGGATCAGGCCCTCTGAATAGGTAAGACAGTCGATTGGCTTGATCTGTTTGGGAGGCATCTAGGCAGTGGTACCAGGTCCTGGGCTCATTGCATGAGTTAGCTGTTTGAAACCTGGGACTTATGCAGGGATGCTTGGCTCAATCTGGGAGGAGGGGACTGGACCTGCCTGGACTGAGTCTATCAGGTTGATCCCAGTCCTCAGGGGAGACCTTGATCTGGAGGAGGTGGGAGTGGGGGGTGGGCTGGGGGGAGGGGAGGGGGCAGGAAGAAAGAGAACAAAGGAATCTGTGGCTATTATGTAGAACTGAATAGTATTGTAAAATAAAAAAAATAAAATAAAAAGAAAAAAATGATAAAAAATACAAAAGAAAAAAAAAACAACAAAGTAAATAATAACTTAAAGTTTCCAAACAAACAACCCAGTTGCTCTGAATTCTGGTACATTTGTAGAAAAGTAAAGTATCAAGTCTTCTGCTGTTTCGTCATGTTTTCCTCATGGGTTTTTGGATTTAGTAAAGGAGCTAAGTGTTGAAACAGGCATAGCCATGGTTGAGAAAACAAAGCAGGGCACTCTGGCAGAGAAACCTGTGAATGGAGTACATCCTCCTGGAGTACATCTGCGATAGGACACATAATTGCTTCCAAGGAAAGGTCCAGATTAGTAGCATAAGCATGTCTGGAGTAGACACTCACTGGATCCCTCTACTGGTCCAGAGATAAGAGGGAACTGTTGCCATGTACACAACATGGAAGGACGGTTGGCTTTCCTAGAAAATCTCTTGTAAGCTTCTAATCCATCTTCAAGGACTGTAAAGAGTCACTTAACCAACAACAGACACTGGCAGTCCTAGAGCCGGCACCCCTCCTCAGCTGCAGCTTGATTCCCAGGAGCCTGGAGAAGCGCCAACATATTAACATTTAAATCACCTAGGAGGAATTGGGCCTCTCTGAGTCATTTCTATGCCATGAAGGCGATTTCTAGTTATAGCTGGGAACGTCCCTGGGGAATGGAAAACGTCAGTCTATTAGTATCAGAATCAGCTTACAGGGAAACAGCTGCAGCATCCCGGAATGAGAATTAGGCAGGGAATCAGGAGGGTTCAGCTCTCATTCGGGGTCTGCTAGAAACAACTTTGACCTTAGGCAAGCCAGAAGTTCACAGATTCCTCACCTGCCGCAATTTAAGGGTTACTCTCTAAAACCTCAGTGATCTTGTATTCTTCTCTTTAAAGGAAACCCAGAGGCCTTTTGTGGGCCTATATACCCACAAAATCCTCCCAGAAGCAGCACTTACCTCAGTGTAGAGAAACTGGTACCCTCTCACATTTTCTTCTACTTCTCTGGGAACAGGTGTGGACAGTCCTCTCTTGCCCGATTTCCTTGAATCTGCCTCATTTTTCCTTTCCATTACCCATTTTCCTTCACATGTTTTCAAGCCAACGGTACTCTCAACACCTTTTCGCCCCACCATATAACCTTCTTCCCTCCTTTTGATATTTCCCCTGGCCGTTGCCTCCTTCCCTCAAACAAGAAAAAAATGTGTTCTAGATTAAAATCAAGGATTGACAACAGACACACTACACACAGAAAAACTGTTTGGGGAAGGACTGGGAGGTTTGGCCTTGTTGGAGGTATGTCATGAGGAATGGTGACCTTTGAAATTTCAAAAGCCAGCATCATGTCCACTCTGTCTCTTTGCCTCCAACTTGCAGCTAGGATGCAAGCTCTCGGTTACTAATCAAAGGCTATGCCTGCTTGCCTGCTGCCGTACTTCCTGCCATGATGATCATAGACTTAGCCTCTAAAACGAAAAAAGAGCTCCCAATTCAATGCTTTCTTTTACAAGTGGTCTTGGCCATGATGTTTCTTCATAACAATTGAAAAATAACTAAGACAGCACCCTTGACATGACCCTGTAAAATGACATTCTACCTCTGTGATCATCTTCCCCTGAATCTTGAACTCATCTCACTATGAGAAAACTTCACTTTAAGGAACATTCTGGGAAATAGATCCCTACTCCCTTAAATTGCTAAAGTCATCAAAAACAAAAATCAAGGGGCTAAAGAGATGTCTAGTGGTTAAGAACAGGATTTGGTTGCCAGTACCCACACAGTAGTTCATAACCATCCATAATTCCAGCTCCAGGGGATCTGATGGTCTCTTCTGCCCTCATGGGTACTATAGTACACACACATATGTAGTGATATTGTATTTGTGCTCTAACAAATAAAGCTTGCCTGTTGATCAAAGGAAAAAGCTAGACACTATATTAAATATAGAGGTCAGGCAGTGGTAGTAGATACCTTTAATCCTAGCTTTCAGGAGGCAGAGATTCATCTAGATCACTGTGAGTTCAAGGCCACACTGGGAACAGAGCCAGGCATGATGACTCACTCCTTTAATCCCAGCACTAGTTAACCATAGAGGTCTGGACGTCTGTACAAACAGACAGGAAGTGATAGAGCTGGGCAGAGAGAGGAAGTAAGATGGCAGGGCACAGAAAGGTATATAGGCGTAGGTATACAGGATGTAGCTCTCTCTTGGGCTAAGGATTTCCTAGCAGTAAGAACTTGTGACTGATTTGATCTATTCCTCTGATCTCCCAGATTTCACCTCAATATCTGATTCCCTTTTTTAAAATTATAAGGCCTTTTAAGATTCGTGTTGCATACATACAAGCAAAAGACTAATACAGAAAACTAAAATAAACATTTTTTAAAGGTCAGTAGGTCAAGATGGGGTGAGAATCTATCAAATCCAGGAGAAGTTGAGATACAATTGTTAAATATAATGGATTAAGGCCATCATTCAAAACAATGGAGTAAATCAAAAAGTTTAGTAATGTAACCATGTTGGTTTCTAAGTTACAACAAACTAGAGAAATGAAAGATGAAAAATTTTGAGGGAAAAGGTCCATCTACAGAATCTTTGCTGTCTTTGTAATTTTTCTGTAACTCTAACACTGGTCTTTAATTGAAATATTTACTTCAAAATATCAGGTTCAAATGCAAAAGGGCTGAATTTGGGGAAGAAGAGAGAAATTTCAGAAGAAAAACAGAAAAATGGAGGTAAAATACTTGTGGAAAGCAATCTTCCGGCCAGTTGAAGAGGATAAGGATTTACTCCAGGATGAAGAGGAAGCTGAGGAGGCACAGTCACTTAGAACAGAAAGCATTACTTACAGGGTTTTGCAAAATGATTGGTTCTTTTTTTATTTTTTTTTTTTTTTTATTTTTTTTTTCAGTCGTGCCTTTCAGGGAGCAATCCAGATATCCAGATGTCCAGAGAACTATATTTCTTGTTGCAAAGCTGAGGACAAGCCTCTAAAAGAAAAAATTCTTCCCCTTGCTGTGCTTATAATAGCACATTGTCCTTGAAAAGGTTCTGTGGGAGACAGGAAAGCTCTGGTAAAATATATATATATATTACTGAAACAAGGGGAATGACAGTGACTGACTGGCTTGAACAACGCAAGATTAAGATTGCGCCTGAAGACAAAGGAACAGAAAAGCTCTGGTGGGAATCTCTCTACAATTGCCTGCTGTCTCAGGAAAGAACCTGGGTGGAAATGTCACCTTTTCACTCACAGCATTGGCTTCAGGCTCTCTCGAAGCCATAGTGGCTGAACTTCTTGACAACCCACTTGTTCTCGGATTGTCCTGTAGCTCCCCAGATAACTTTCCTTGTCTTTCCAGAGGCTACTTTACTTGTCTTTCCACTGCCTTTTTGTGAACAGCTGGCTTGGATGCTCTGCTCACAGAAGTAGGTCAGCCAGGTCTGAGGAAGAGCAGTGCAAAAGGCCAGCTCTTTTTCTCCTCTCCTGTATCCACTAGGAGTAACATTCCAAATTCCTACATATGAAAGAGACAAATCCCAAACCTGTCCTTCCTCATTAATACACCACCAATCAGCAACACAACTGTAGTAGTCATTCTTAATACCCACTCCTCAGACCTTTACCATATCCCCTTCATAAATGACACAAATATAACCACTGAAGCATCGTTTAAATCTACCTAAAACCCTTCCACTCTACCAGTGGCTCCCACTTCACTTGCAATTCCGGAATCTTTGAGGTTCTCCAGTCCCTTGCATGACCATACATGGAGTTCTTCTTATCTCTCTCCTTTGCTGCTCATTGGCATTCTGGGAACAGGGAACTGTAGTCTTTCATAATCCCTAGAAAATCTTAATCACTTCTTCAACCAAAACCAAACCAGATGTTCAAGAAGTACAGAGTTGCATTTCTGCTATGGTCTCCTGGGAATTCTATTCATGTTGTATCTTTTCCCTTTATCCCTCATAGCCCTTAAAATTTCAGATTGTCCAGTTCTTTGTAGCATTCTATGAAATTTCTTTAGCTTCAACTTTCAGATCATGAATCTTTCTCTCAGTTGTACCTGCTGTTCATTGATTCTGATGTCATCTGTGTCATTTTTATTTCATGTTTCAGTTAATTTTTTTTGTTTTGCGAATCTGTCAGATTTTGAGAGTTTCTTCCTCTTCCCTTGTTTCTGTAAGAAAGAATTAAATATACTCACTTTTTATCTGTTATTTTTGTCTTCAAATTATAGCTTTCTGTTTTTGTAGATTTTATACCTTTAGGATTTTAAACCTAGAGTAAAATGTTATGAGACTTTTAAGGTGAAATTAAGCTATACTTCAGAGGGGTTTGCGTATTCATTTATTGGGACTTTGGAAATGTGATTAATACTAAATATTAGGACAGCATTTCAGGGCTGCTCAGATATTATAAATTCAGACACTGGAAACTTGCACAAGCATGGGCTATGATAAGCAATTCTCAAGGGAGAGTTTATATTTTTTTCTTTATTAAGAAATTTTTTATTCATTTTACACACCAACCACACCCTCTCTTCCCTCCTCCAGCTGCCCCCCATCTCCTCCTCCAAAAATGAAAGACTTCCCATGCAGAGTCATCAAAGCATGGTGTATTCAGCTGAGGCAGGTACAAGCTGCTCCCCGCTACATCAAGGCTGTGCAAGGTGTCCCACCATAGGTAATGGGCTCCAAAGAGCCATCTTATGCACCAGGGATAGATCCTGATCCCACTCACAGGGGCTCCCTAAACAGACCAAGCTACACAACTGTATCTATTATGCAGAGGGCCTAGTCCAGTCCCATGCAGGCTCCACAGCTGTTGGTCTAGAGTTCATGAGTTCCCACTAGCTTGGTTCAGTTGTCTCTGTAGATTTCCCCCATCATGATCTTGATGCCCCTAGCTTATAGAATACCTCTTTCCTCTCTTCAACTGGATTCCTGGAGTTTGGCCTAGTGCTTGGCTGAGGATCTCTGCATCTCCTTCCATCAGTTACTGGATGAAGGCTCTATGATGACAGAGTATTCACCAATTCGATTACCTGGGCAAGCCAGCTCAGGCACCCTCTCTACTATTGCTAGTAGTCTAAGCTGCGGTCATCTTTTTGGATTCCTGGAAACTTCCCTAGCACCAGGTTTCTCCCTATCCCCATGATGTCTCCCTCGATCAATTTATCTCTTTCATCACTCTCCTGCTCCATCCCTGTTCCAGCTTGCTTATCCCCTTCCTTATGTTCTCATCTTCCATCCCTTACCCTCCTTTGCCCCTCCTCATCCCCAGTTTACTCATGGAGATCTCATCTATTTTCCTTTCCCAGGGCAATCCATGCATCCCTCTTAGTGTCCGACATCCTTTTTAGCTAGCTTCTCTGGAGCTGTGGATTGTAGTCTGGTTATATTTCCACAGCTAAAGTCAACACAGATATGGCCATTCAGCCAAGAGATAAGTTGCTTAGCCAATGATACTGATATCCCTTGGGGTGCTCATGTTTGTGTACAGCTTACAGATGCAACCTCCTACCATGATCACTTGGCTCCATTAAACTAGGAAGAATTGGCCTCCAAAGATAGTACAAAGCATTAGAGAAAGAACATCAAAGCAAAAATAACTCTTCTCTAGAATTCATTTCACCCTGTAGATTTATATGTATGCTGGACTTTAGAAGAATTCCACTATTGTCCCCCTCAAAATGAAAGATACCGAACTGTAATTTTTATATTTGTTATTTCCAGATATGTTATATGTGAAGGTTTTCTATGAACTAGTCATCTCTGAAACAGAAGTTACAATAGTCTTTTAATGGGACTCTGATCCTATACTTACTTCGTCTATTGCATCCTTCACTCAGCAGTTAGAACTATCTTCTTAAAAATTCTTAACAAAGAAATTAATAAACACCCACAAGGCTAGTTTCAGGTTTCCCATTCACACATCCTTTACTTCCAGAGATTTCTTGGAAAACACATCCTGACTGATTACACAGTTCACTGCAGTGTATAGTTGACTTGACTGTCAGCCTTATATCTTTAGTCACTCAACTATCTTATTTCTTTTTCCTAATGGGTAGAAGTTATAAATTGGCTCACATTTCTATCCCAGCACTAGCCCTTGAGAATCTTGAAGAACGTCTTTCTCTTCATCAACTCGTGTCCCAAGTTCCTTTTGTCTTTTCAGTTTAATCAACCCTTTCTTTCATTTTTTTTCATTTTTCCTCCTGCTGGATTCTCTCTTCTTGCTCCATGGGACCTAGTGGGCCACCACCTAACCCCTTCATACTCCAATATGTCATTGATAAACCGAATTAAGTCAGTGAAAGAATATAAGCATTGAAAGAAGTACCTGAAATCTTCCTATATGTATTTCAAATAATCAAAAATGCTTTTAATGTCAACATGTACATGTACCCTACATAGGGCATCTTGTTATAGTTTCATGGTGCCATGTTTAGAATATTTAAATAAAATTAATCCCCATCCATTGCTCTTTGCTAGGGTGTGCATACTGAGTAATCCACTAAGCAAGTGTGTTAGGTAATAGATAACCCTAAAGGTTTAGGCCCACTGGTAGGAAAGTGTGGGATATAGAACTTACATCATTCTTCACAAGCATAGCTTGACAAACAGCTAAGCCTAAGTAACAGTCACCAATAGTAGAGATCATTCTTGTAAGGGAGGTCGCCCTCCTCAGGGTCAGTACAAGACACACCCAGACACCAAAGTCTCAGCACAAAGGAGATTTATTACCCTGGAGGGGCAAGCTGTCGGGAGGTGGAGGGGGGGGAGGCTGCAAAGGCAGACAAGCAAATGAGCAACAAGGAAGCAAGCAATCATGTGCTGTTTACAAGTGGGTTTTTTTGTGAGAAAAGGGGAGTCTGTGCTAGGGTGAACTGATAAATCCTGAATAATAAATTTTGATTGTTGGGCCTCGGTGTTTTGTCTCAGGAATGAGTCAGTGGCCAAATAAGGGAATGGATTTGGGGGGCTAGCTTTAATCTAAGGGATTTTTAGCAAGGGAGAAGAGGGTAAAAGGCAAAACCTGTTGGCACCATTTTTCCCATGTTCGGGCCTGTGTTTGCCCTGCTTAAGCGTGCTATGACCCTTCAGTTCTTCTCAGCATACCTTGGGCTGTTTGTGTTTCCATCTTCCGGATACCTCCGTCAACCAGAGTCCCAGCTGATGCCATGTTGTTATCACTACCATTCTCCTGTGGAAGCTTACTCATTCCAATCGTGAGATTCATTCTTTCTAACAGAGAGCCATTCTTCCATCTCATGATGAATTCAGATTATTAGTGAAGGAACTAATCAAATCAGAAACAACCCTTGTATCCCTAAATAAAATAAATCCTATTCATGAGAAGTCTCTCACATTAGGTTGTCAATAAACACAGACAAAAACAGCAAAATAAAGTAATTTTTCTTATCACACATGGATAATCCCAATTTCTGTATTTGGAATTTATGGCTTTCTTTTAAGCCCAATAATAATAAATATTAACATTTTCTTGGAGATCTGATTTGCACATATAACACACACAACACACAAACAGAACAAATACATAATAAATACCTTACATTCAATTTCACTATTGTGCTTCCACTGAGGCTCGAACCCAGGACTTTCTGTGTGCAAAGCACATGTAATAACTGCTACACTACGGAACACTTATACCTCACATTCAAAACATATTTGATAGAATTTTACTCTCTATACCAACTCAGTGAAGAATTAGGCTGGACAGAGCTCTAAATCCACACTTTTCCACCTCCTTAGAAAAAGGAGGGGAGAGAGAGACAGACAGACAGACAGACAGAGACAGAGAGACAGGGAGAGATAGAGACAGAGACAGAGACGGAGAGTCTGCTAAGGTCTCTGGGTCTTGCTCCTAACTCTGTTACTTAAATCTGTACCTGCCTGCATGCCACGTTAAGTGAAATTGACTGGAGAAATCAGGAGGGACAATTTCTAAAACTGCAAGAACCCACCTATCCTTCTCATTAGACTGTCAAGGTAAACAGTCCACACTATCAGCACAAGACGGTTTCGAGAGGCAACGAGGCTCCCCTCAAAAGACACAGAGGGAGGGGGAATTAAATCTGATATGTGTCTGTGCAGCTGAAGGATTGGCAGGGAAAAGGCACTGGGAAAAGATCCTCTGCGAAGTCACTGGTCTCCTAGGGGAGGAGGGAGCTGCTAATTGAGCTACTGAGCTCTGCATTCCCAGCATGTCAATTCATTTGGTGAGGGATGTGGCCAGCTCCCTAGAGTCAAAGGAAATTAAGAGCTTCTCGCAGTTTTCGTGATTACATTGTAGATATATTTGGTCATTCTGTTCTGCCTACAAAAGGCATCTGTTGCTCTTCCCCACATGGGATTTGTAAAGACCCAAAAGAGTTGAACATGAGGAAAGTATTCCAGAGAAGCTTCACGACCTTTCAGAGTCCTTAAGTTTAATTCTGTAGAAGTTCCCAAAGTCTACAGTTACTAGTCATTAGGCAATTATTCAGGTTTAAATAATTTACCAGTAACCGACTCTAGCCTTTTAATTGCAGAGATAATTTTCCTGAAAGCTCACAATCCGTGCTCATGAGCAAGAGTGGAAGAGATGGGCAAACCCACTCAGGGGCTAGATGAATATTTCACCCCAACCTACCCTGCTACTTGCTCAGTTGGTGGTGAGTCTGGCCTTAAGGCAATGGGACCTCCACTTGAACTTGACTCTTGCCCCATACTTGAATATTTGGACCTGGGAACTAAAACATCAAAAATCATAACCTCCCTCCCTTGCATTAGATTCCATTTTAAAGCCTTTACTGCCTGCTGTCATTGTGAACACTTTTGTCACAGCAGAAGACTCCTCACCAACAACTTACTTCATACTTCCAACCACGGTTTCACCACCAGCGTACATCTCTGTACACGGCGTGCACACTGCTCACCTGTGTACAACCTCTGTAATGCCACATCTGTGCATAGATAGGTGTCACCCTCTTCATAACATACTCTGTCTTTAATTTTTTTGGCCAGATTAACTCATTCTTCAAATTACAACCTAGATACCATCTCTCCCCCATGCAGTCAAGTAAGTATTCAGAGAGTTGTTCCAAAGAGAATTATTGCTTCCTCCTCTCTGCTTCCAGAGGTCAAGATTTACTTGACCTCTCACTTTTTATAATCTTTATCCATGATGAATATTATATATATAATATTCATGCAATGAATATCATGTAACACACTCTGTGTGTGGTGTGCATGCTTGTGCATGTGAGTAGGCCCATGTCCATATGGATGTGTGTACTTACATGCACATGTGTGTGGAGGCCAGAAATAAGAGTCAGGTCAACAGTTGAAGTAAGGTGTCTCTCTCAATTGCTCTCCATCTTACTTCTTTATAGTGTTTTCACTTTCATCTGTGTAGATTTGTGTGAGGTGTGCACACTTACGTAGGTGAGCTTGGAGGCCTGAAACTGATGTCCTACAGCCTCTCCATTGAACCCAAAGCTCACTGATTCTGCAAGTCTCCTGAGAAGCTTGTTCTAGGAATCCCCTGACCCATACTCAGGGCACTGGAGTTAGGTCACCATGCCTACCTGGCACTGATGTGAGCACTGGGGATCTGAACATCAATCTTCACACTTGGACAGCATGTGCTTTACCTACTGAGCATCTATCTCCCCAGAGCTCTCCACCATTTATTTGAAGACAGAGTCCCTCACTGTACCAGGAGCTCATCAGGACGCTGACATCCTCCTCACTCTTCCTCTCCAGGGATAGAATTACAGATGTGAGCCATCTTGCCTGGCTTTTGATGTGGGGATCTGGGGATCCAAAATTAAATCCTCATGCATATGTAGTGAGTACTTTACTGATTGAGTAGCCTCCCTAGCTCCAATCTCCTCTTTTTCCTTAAAATTTCTTCAAATTCAAGGCAGTGCCTGGTACAAGGCAAGCACAGACATGCAAATGTTCATCAAATGCATTTGTGGGGCTCTTCTGTTTGTGAAATTCCGCTAACAGCTCTCAGCACTCACAGCTAAAAGAGGTGCTGTAACATTTATTGCTCTTTTTAATGCTCGCAATTAATAGACACTACCTGCCCTGTTTCAAAATGGCATTTTTAATGATTCAATTAGCAAGTGGGAAAAAAAAACTGTCTTCCTAATTTACTCCTTTTGCTTTTACCATTTTAAACTTTGCTTCTCACTTTAAGCAAATCCTCTCTGGGTAAGTATTTCAAACCCTGAACAGCGATCCAATTATCTGGGAGCTCAATGGCGTTCACACAGGTCGTGAGCATGCCTGCCTGCACAAGGGAGCCAAATACTAACCAGTGTCTGGAGACCCAGTAAACTTTCGCCTCTTCCAAGAAATTACTAGTGGGTAATTAAGTTTCATTCATAAAGAATAGGCCCCTCAACATTTGTTTTCACAAGCCAAGGAGAGAAGCACACATTTTTTTATTTTCAAGGATGTTGGAAATGGGAGAATTCGTGCTAGTTGTGTTCTTTTTTCCAAAGGTTTTTCTCACCTTGAAAAAGTGGAAAAACCTCACGTCTTCTTTTCTATTTAATTAACTCGTGTTTTACTATTATCTTACTCTTTCATTTAGGACTAGTAAAAATAGTTTTGCAAATCTACAGCTGAAAAAGACAAAGCTTTAGCCTTCAAGGAGTTCCCTTTACTAACATTTAACAGGTACACATAGGTTACACAAGTGTCCAAGTAAAAGAATACTTTGTTTGGAAGGTATGTCAAAGACAGTGTAAACAGAAACTGTCACATTAGTATTTAGGAAAGAAAATAATTGCTATAAGTACATTATGACATATAAAAGGCATGATGTAAATGAAATTTATTTCATTGAAATTTTAGTAGGAATATATGTAAGAATTTCATAAAAATTAATTGTAAGCAGATCTTGGAAAATAAGTGTTTAAGGGCTTTGAAATTGTGGGGATGTATTTTTCCTGCATGATTTAACTTATTTTGAAATAAAAGTTAGTCCAGTCAATAATTGCGTAGAAACTACATTTCAGTGGTCCCTTATTGGTCTATATCTCCTTATACCTTATATCAAACACAATCAGCTAAAGGTAAATATGCGTAGTGGGTTTAAGCTCATGTTCCAAAGTGTTGGGAAGCCTAGTTTAGGGAAAGCATTTACCAAAACCACAGTAGAATTTCTCTGTCTTTGCACCGGACTAATTACAGCAATAGCCACCTCATAAGCATTGTCAATGATCTAGCAAGCACATACATGCAGTAGATATACATGGCATCCAAACCTGGCAAATACACCTATGTTGACAGAGACAAATGGTGTCTGTTGAAGTACAACATCTAACAACAAATTCCAGCCTAATGCAAAACTCAAAACTAACCCAAGGTAGATGATTGTATCATTATTGTTTTTCCCCCTTTATTACCTAAATCATTTAAGTAGAATAATCGACCTTTACTCTGTCAGTAGGCAAGTTGTAGTTTTTTCAGAGTGCAATGAAAAACTATCAGGACATAAATATGATCTCGTGAGTAAACTCAGTTAACTTAGGGGAAAAATAACATCAACAGAATCTTGACATGTCTGATGGAACAGGTATTTATTTGTTTTAAGAAGAGATTGGAGGGTGTTAGGGGGAGAGATTTGCTTCAGATAAGATTAAAATTTTCCTTAATTTGAAAATAGAAAATAATTGGAATTCACTCCACATGTATTTAATTGGCTCCAATCCAACTTCCAAATCTAAAGGCTGAAAAGAATACTCCTGGGTGTACTTCTCTCCACTGCAGCTCTGTCTGTGTTTCTTCTCTTCCCTGATTCCCTTGTGATGCAGAAGTCAATGAGGACTTGCTGAACAATGGAGCAATTTTCTGGATCAATGGCAAAAAAGGCAGTCTCACACAAAGCAACACCAGTCTCCATGATCGTGTGAAGCAAGCTCATTACAAGCCAAATAATTCATGAACTAAGGTCCATCCATGAGGAATAACTTACACTAATTGCACTAAATGAAACTGATAAATTGTGCAGATTCAGAGGCAAAATTCTCATGTCAGTGTAGAAATGTTTTCTAACACTTTAAAAGAGAGAATTTCACCTGCAGGTGATAACCATTTTATATAGAGACATTCCTTCCAACAAATGAGATCTCCAGTCTTGTTAGTTGGAGGTGACCAACAATTTTCAGTCAGCAATCTGGAACTGTTCCTATGCATCAATTGAAAGAATAGGTCATTTTCTGCACCCTGGGATTCCCTTTGGGGATTGTGCAAAGTACACCAAGCAAATTCTCTCAGTGACATCTTACAACAGACTTCTTGGTTGGGTTTTTTGTTGTTGTCATTGTTGCTGTTGTTTGTTTGTTTGTTTGTTTGTTTGGATTTTTGTTTGTTTGTTTTTTGTTTTTTAGCCATGCTGAAAAACTAAATGTGGGGGGGGGCGCTTTGGTTTTGGTTTTGGTTTTTTGAGACTGAGTTTCTATGTGTAGCCCTGGCTGTCCTCTTAAGACCAGGCTGGCCTCTAACTCAAGAGACTCTCCTTACTCTGCCTCCCAAGTGTTGGGATTAAAGATGTGTGTCACCATACCTGGCCTAAGTGTGGGTTTTTGACAGGTTGTAAAGCAATATAAAATTTGGAGCATTTTCAGCCTGAGCTTCTGATACAACAGAGCTGAGCTTTATCTTATGACATAAAAACGAATCAAACAGCATTTATATCTGTGTGATTATGGGGTCCTGGTTGTAAGGACATGCACAAGAAGGGATAGGACAGTAGAAAGAACTGGAGCTTAAGGACTGATCAGGGTCAACTCTAACTCCAGTGGTTTTCTGGGTAACTGTCATGACCCTTGAAATCCGTACCTATTAATCTGTAAATTAACAACCTAATAGTTAACTAAATTAGATATTGTATACCTGTAACCAAATGGAGACATTCCATAAATAGTAATAGCTATTAAGATATTAATGTCCAGGTTATGGACACAATCTGGAGCTGATAATAAGCTGGATCATGAGAAACGCCCATGAATATAACTCAACATGCTTGCTATGAAGGGAGAAGAAAACATGTTCCCTAAAATGGAGGTTATGGAAAAGTTTGTTCATTCAGTTTCCTTCTGGTTTGCAAATGACTCAGTTCCCTTTCTGGCTAACTAACTCCAATGGAGAGAACTCTAGAGGTGAAGCATGGGGTTGTATACCTATAATCTTGGCACTCAAGAGGCAGATGCAGGAGGATTGCCACAAGCTCAAAGTCACTCTGGTTTACAGAGTGAGTGCTAGGTCAATAGTGAGACCACATTGGAGAGGGAGTGTGGGGCAAAAATGATCCACTACCTCTCAGTAACACCACACAGTCATCAAACTTTTTATACAGGGGCCTTTGAGAGAGGCGTTCAACATCCAAATTATACATAGTGTCATCCAAACATTGTTTTTAAATAGTTTTCAAGCAATATCTATGGATCTGTGGGCTGCCTTATTGATGTCTTATCCTTAATTCATATTGAGAAATATCATAGTTACTTGAGGTTTATATTGGTATTTCAGGTTAGAGTTCATTTGAGAAATATGAGAGGGAACAGAAAAAATTAATAAAGTCTATTTTGAAACCATTTTTCTACTTACTCCCAATCATAACTATCGAATATTTGAGAAAGAATGCATTTGGTGATGAGCAATTCACCATCTCATTGTGTAGCCCATGCATGTTTCATAAAGCTACATTGTTAGGCACAATTAACTCTTGTAGAGAGAAGAAATCTACCTTCATATAATTCCCATAGTATTTCTGTCCTCCCAGATCACAGAAGAAAAGGCCAAGCTTTTGTAACACGATAGTGTTCACTCCAGATGGTTGTTACTACATCGCATCTCTGTGCTCTTCTAGCTCCTTGACATTTGGGAGGAGCTAGAAGAACTGTGGGCACATCCGCACATCCTGAGTGGTGAATACTATTGTGTGTTCCTTTGGAAATCTCGCAAGAGTATATAGGTTATTATAATGTGTTTGTCCCCTTTGCGTATCTGAAGACAATGAAAATGGAACAAGACCAGGATATTTTGAAGGTGTTTTCTCTGTTCAGTCTAGCTATACATGACATTACAAAGGCAAAACACAGTGACACTTTCAAAAGGTAAATTTTGTAGCAAACAGAAACTATGCAATAGAATGGGAAATGGAGTTCTATAGAAGAATAGCATTCAGTATCCAGGATTTGACGAGCAAACAGATAAGCACCATTTTTTTCATCTGTTTGTCTTGCTTATTCCTCCATTGGTAATGAAAGTAATTAGTGATTCTAATCCTCTTTTCTGCATCTGAGACTTCATTAGCTAGACTAGGCAAAAGGAAACAAGACAGTCATGCATCGTGTAACAACTGGAATGGATTCTGAGAAGTGTGTCATTAGGTAATGCTCTTACTGTGTGAATGAACATCATAAAACATACTTAACAAGTGTAGATTGCTGGGCAATCAGCATGGAATTATTTTTAAGTCTTTTTTTGTGAAGTGGTATCTGTGTATTTTTTGTGTGTTTGTGGTATGTATGCTCATGTACAAGACGTGTTGGTACATCCATGCCCCAATGCCTGTGTGAAAATCAGAGGACAACCCTGGGTGTTGACCCTCACCTTCTACCTTCTTATTTGAGACAGAGTCTCTTTGTTATTCATTCTAACACACATCAGGATAATGGGCCCAGAAACATCTCAGGATTCAATAGCTTCTCTCTCCCATCTCACCAGAGGAACAGTGAGAGGAGAGATGTGTGCTACTCCATCTGGCTTTACATGGCTGTGGGGGATTTGATTCCAGATTCTCATATGTCAAGCCCTTTGACCACTGAGTCATCACCCCTGCCCAAGGTGAACTCTCAAAGCAATCAAGAGATGCAGCAAACACAGGATTATGTATAACTGTTGCCAGCATAACATCGCAGACTCTTTCATATTCTTTTGCAATAGGAAGTAGGAATACACTACAATAATGAAGAAAAGCATTTTATACTACATCCATAAACCAGTAGCATCATCTTTTATTATCACTATCAAGTTTTATATACTGTGTATAATTATATTGCTATACCTTTAGACTACTGGCAGTGCGATAGGTTTGTTCACATCAACACAAACACAAGCTTAAGAAATGCAGTGTGAATGACATTCTTGTGCCTTTAATGTCATTAAATAACAAAAAATTTTCAATTACATTATCATCTCAGGGGGTGTCACTGTCATTGAGACTTTGTTAGATGCTATATGACTACACAACAGTGTGCTCTAAAGAATAAAAGAGTTGTCTCAGACAACAAAAACTGGACTCAAAGTTTAACCTGCTTAGCATTGGTTTTCAAAAATCCCTCCTTCTGAACAACACTTAAGCTCTCATAACACAGAAAATAAATACCTGGAATAATACCAGGAGTAAACATAGCTCTAGGTTTGACATGAAGTCTCACAGTGAATATTAGGAAACTTAAGGAGTTAGGAGAGGGAAATAAATATGTTCAAAATAAATTTTAGGAAATTCTCAAAGAATTAATAAAATTGTTTTTAAGTTAAAAAATCTAATTTCAACCTTTCTATTTTTTTAGCAGCACTAATGCCAATGGTGTCTTTCTGAAGCATCAAGATCAGAAAATTAGGAATTTCCATGCAAATTTCCAATTAGTCAAGACATACTTTTAATATCAAACCTCTTTTGTTTTAACCATTTTAATTGCAACTTAGTACAAAAAGTTTGCATATTGCCGAAAATGACTGGCTTTTTTTAAAGAATTTTTTTATTCATTTTACATCACAGATGCCCTCTTCCCTCCTCCCATCCCTCCAGCCTTACCTCCCTCAAAAGCCACCCTATTCCCTCCTACAAGAAGAAAATGCCCCAGTAGGACGAATGTCCATTTGAATTCTATTTTGTTTTATGTTTCTGTAAGATTTTATTATTGATTCAATCCCTTTACAGGTCAGTAGTATATTCAGATGTACAATTCTTCAGTAACCAACCGTAGTGGTTTATAGAGTTAAAAACTGTCTGTTTCTTCTGGATTTTCTAGTTGTTGAAGAATAATTAAAAATCATCTTCCTTAAAAAAAAAAAAAAGAAGAAGAAGAAGAAGAAGG
Source organism: Peromyscus leucopus (assembly GCF_004664715.2). Lineage (NCBI taxonomy): Eukaryota > Metazoa > Chordata > Mammalia > Rodentia > Cricetidae > Peromyscus > Peromyscus leucopus. The sequence goes on along the minus strand of NC_051075.1, from coordinate 59,634,072 downwards.
AAATGCCTCCCATGGGGAGTCAGCAGGGCCTGACACTCAGTAGAGGAATGTTTTATTTACTATTATTTTTATTTTCAGCATGGTATTCGCATCACTGCAGTAATATTGTGATTCTTACAGAAAAAAATTAAAGTAGGTGGCTCTTCATTCATAGTTTTTGTTTTGTTTGGTTTGTTTTTTCAAGATTTCTATCATTTCCCCTTCTATGGTCAATTATTCTAGATAGTTCAGGTCTATGGATTATATATTGCCTACAGGAATTAGACAACTCACCTCAACAGTGTTTTTGATGTATTATTGGTTCTTCTGTTTTGATGGTTTAGATGTATTCTATTGGGGAAGGTTTAGGGAGTATGATTTGAAGAGAGTCTCAGCACTGATCAAAACTGGAATGAACTCTGTAACTCCTTTTTCTCCATGCAGTATTCTCTTCAATACACCAGTAGGGTCAGAAACCCTGATTTGTAAAATATCACAGTCAAAGGAAACTGTGCTGCAACACAAGGCCAACATGCGGGAGATTGTCATTCAGTAGCTGGCAGCCTATAGGCAGCAATGAAGGCTAAAATAGCATAAACCTGCAATGACTAAGAATCTCATGTCATAGGGAAGTACTTGGGGCAAAGAACCCAATGATATCCAGAAAGCTGATTTCAAATGTGAGCAGTCTCTCCATGCCTGTATGTCCTGGGAACACTGGAGAAAAGTAGAGAGGGGGTTGACTTTATTCTACTTGACACATAGATCTAAGGGAAATTACTAAAAATGCCATGTTCAAGATCCATTAACAGGGCTGGAGAGATGGCTCAGTGGTTAAGAGACCTCTTCCAGAGGTCCTGAGTTCAATTCCCAGCAATGGCACGGTAGCTCACAACCATCTGTAATGAGACCTGGTGCCCCCTTCTGACCTGCAGGCATACATGCAGGCAGAACACTGTATACATAAAAATAAATAAATCTTAATATTTATATATATAAATATATATATTTATATATTTTTTTTTATTTTTTTTATATATATTTATTTTTTTTTTTTTTTTTTTTTTTTTTTTTTTTTTTTTATATATTAATATATATATATATTATATATATATATATATATATATATATATATATATATATATATATATATATATCCACTAACATCTAAGTCTAGAGGAATCCTGAGGCTGGGCATGCACACTGCTTCTGTTTTTTTCCACACATTGCTCAAAACTTTTCCTGATGTTTGCTACTATCAGAAATATCTCTTCTAGGGTGGTCTGCCTCTTCTCTCCAAAAAATTCTAAAAGCATCAACAGAATAGGATGGCTATAATTCATAATACTGTGTTATATGTTATACAAAGAATTATAAACTCCTCAGCTTAGAAGTTTCCAGCACAAAAAAGTAATAGGAATTTAAGATACAATAATGTTAATTATTCTGGCTTAACCACCATCCATTGCATATACATATGGAGTTGTCTCAGTGTATCCTTATGACAAATTAAAAGTTTACTCTTTTCTAGAATGAGTTTGCTGACCAATAAGTAGGTCTGAGGAATTTTTTGTGGACTATAGGCCAGAATTTTGAACCTAAAATTTTCTGTGTTCAGTCGTTTGACATACTTGTACTAAACAACAATCCATAGTTGGGGGAGAAGAGAACAGATAGCTAGTAAACCAAATTATGCCTCTTAAATAGATTTTAGTTTACTAAGTGTGTATCACTAAATAGTAAACAACCATTAGATGGACACTGAAAAATTTCGCTATGCCATTTAAAGCGTATTTTTAAAAGGTTTGTTCATAGCAACACAAACACACAAGAAGAGGATGCAATGAAGTTTGAAAACTACAATGTGATATCTTGATGGACTACCCAGAACTATGACAAACCTTCCACTCTGAATATGAGCAAGAGTGTACTAAGAGAATTACAGCTCTTTCAGCATTCCAGGGCTCTTTACGCAGAAAAAAAACTTGATTTTGAGACCAATAAGCAATCATCCACAGCTTGATAGTCTCTCCAGGGCCCTATCTTCTATAATATGGATGTTTATGATATTTGTTATATAATTGCATAACTATGGTAAGATTAATTATAAATTGATGTAATTTTAAAGTACATTTGAGCTGAATTATATGAGCTTCTAGGCTGGAACATTTAAACATTACATGAATGAATTAAAACATCTGGTGGGATTCTATAGCATAGGAAGAGATCTGAAAAGCTAGCGTGCAAGTTTTATGTGTGTTTGAAAATGGTAATTGTTTCAGGAAACATTTGGTTTTAAATTATTGACCCTGTGATGAAGTCATCATCAATAAAGCTGAGATCATCCATAACGAATTAACTGAGCATTTATTGTGTGAAAAGCTGTTTTTCTAAGCATGGGTAAATAAAGAAGAACACAGGCAATCTGAATTAAAGCATTTACAAAAATGTAGTAATGCCAATATAAATTGACACCAGTGCTTAATAATGATTCTTGCTACTAAATCCTCTTGAAGACATTTGAATTTTATTTAAAAAGAAGAAATTTTAGAGTGAGTCTAGGAAAGTGAATGATCCCTAGATCTTTGTTTAGAGCATGATTTGTAGAAGAACACAGGAGAATTCATTAAACAAATGGCTAATGAAATTCATAGAGATAGATAGAAAGATAATAGATAGATAGATAGATAGATAGATAGATAGATAGTAGATAGATAGATAGATAGATAGATAGATAGATAGACAGATAGATAATATGTAGATGATAGATAGATAGATAGATAGATAGATAGATAGATAGATAGATAGATAGATATCTGTCTGACTGTAGAACCTATATATACTGACCCCTAAAACTGTATTCAAGTATAACCTTTCACTGAATGTATAAAACTACAACATATGTGATTTGGTTATTGACCTGAATATGGATACATGTATGGCACCATCCCATGTAGGTTGAGAACCCAGGTAAAATAAGAACTAATATTCCCTATCTCTGTCTTTATCACTCTCTGTGTCTCTGTCTCTGTCTCTGTCTCTGTCTCTCTCTTTCTCTCTCTCTCTTTCTCCTCTCTGGCTTTCCCATCATGAGATGAGGAACCTCTGTCACATATTCCCACCTCCATAGTCTTCTCCCTTACCATTGGTTAAGAAGCCATAGAGTCTCGGACTGTGGACAGACAGACATCTCTGAAACTGTGAACCAAAACAATTCCACCCCTGGATTTCTTTTTCTCACGTATTTGACCCAGGAAAGGAAAAGGGACTAACATTATAATTTTGTCATTTTAAGAATGTCAGTTAAATTCAATCATGCTGTATATACCTTTTTAGAACTGCCTTTTGTTTAATTTGTCTTAAAGATGTAGTGATTAATAGAGGTTGTTGCATTATTGATAGCTTATTTATTGTCACTGTTAAACAGCATAGTATGATATGGATAGAAAACAGTTTGTTTAACATCGAGTCATTCTAGAATATCCAAACTGTTTCAAGTTTGAATCTATTATAAATACTGCTACTTTACACATTCATGTACAGTTTTCTTTTTATTTTATTTCTGTTTGTGTGCATGTACATGTGTGTAGGTGTCTGTGGAGGTCAGAAGAGAGTGCTGGAGCTAGCCTTATAAAGCAGTTGTGAAATACTTGATATGGGTGCTTGGAACCAAACTCAAGTCTCCTGCAAAACCACCAAGCATTCTTAATTGCTGAGCCATATCTCCAGCACCCATATACAGGATTTTTTTATGTGAATTAAAGTGTTCTTTCTTCTGGGTTGAATGGTCATTAATAGGATTGCTGAGTTCTGTAGTTCATTGAATGTTTTTTTTCTTAAAAAAAAAAACACAGCTTGATAGTGTAGTTAAGTAATATAGCACTTGCCTAATTTAGAAGGTACTTTGTGGGTTTAACCCCAACATCACAAAAACAAAAGAGGAAGAGTCACTGAGTCACTAAACTTTTCCCACCTGCCACATTTAAGTGACTTACCCTCACTATTGCTGGATAGATAGATGTATATTGATAACTCACTGTGGCTTAAGCATGTATTGCCTAATGACATGATGTTGAACATCTTTTCATCTACTCATTTTTTTTGTCCAATCTCTGTGAAGAAATATCATGACCAAGGCAACTTAGAAAGCATTTAATTTAGGGCTTGCTTACAGTTTTAAAGGATAAGTCCATGGTCATCATGGCAGGAAGCACAGCAGGCACGCAGGCAAGCACAGTACTGAAGCAGTAGCTAAGAGCTTACATCCTGATCTACAAGTTGGAGGTAGAGAGAGAGACAGAAACAGAGACAGAACACAGAGAGACAGATAGTATTAGCCTAGCATGAGCTTTTGAAACCACATAGCCCACCCCAAGTAACAGACCTCCTCGAACAAGGCCATACCTTCTAATCCTTCCCAAAATAGTGTCACAAACTAGGGGCCAAGTATTAAAATATACATTAGCCTATGGTTAACTATTTTCATTCAAACCAACACACAATATATATTGTCTCTACTGGCATATCTGCTCATGTCTCTGCTTAAGTTCTAACTGGATGGGTTTTTCTTTGACTATTTTGATTGGGCATATACATTCTTTATTCTTAATATTAATTCTTGATAGGATATGAGTCTATCAATTACAGTCTCCTAGACTTTACTTGGGAGAGTTTATCTGATTAATTTCCTTGACATGGCCTTTTGTATAGAAAAGTAATGTTAATTTTTTTATTATTAGGATATTTTCTATTCATTTTATATACCAACCACAGATGTCCATCCTCTCCCTCCTCCCACCTCCCAGCCTTCTCCCCAACACACCCCCCATTCCCTCTTTCTCCAAGGCAAGGCCTCTCTTAATTTTTGAAAGGGAACATCCTACTTTTTTACTTTTATAGACCATACTTTTTCTGAAAAATCTAAAGCCCTAATTCCTTCCCAAATATTTTCTGCCTTTGTTTTTTTTCCTAAGAGTTCCATAGTTTTACATTTATACTCATAACAAGTTTTGAGTTCATATTGTGGGTGAGACGTGAGGTTTCTGTCAAAGGATGTTATGGTGGCTGTTTGTATGCAGAGCTGTTCAATTGCTCTAGCAGCTTTTCTGAACAAGGCCATTCTTTCTCCACTGAGTTGGCTTACAGCTTTACTGAAGTTCAGTTGGATATTTTTATGTGGTATATTTTTATGTTTGCTGTACAATTCCATTAATGTATATGCCTGTCTCTCTACCAGTACAATATGGGCTTGATTACATAGTTATGTGATAAGGTTTGAAGTTGGATTCACCAATTCTGCTTATTTCTCTTCCAGTGTTGATTTTAGTGCTTTGAATGATTTTGGCTTTCAATAAATATTTGAGGAAATTCTTGTCCATATCTTCAAGAAATCTTGGGGTTTTGATAAAAACAATACTATATCTCTATGTCAAGTTGAGAAAACTTGGCATTTTACTGTGTTGTTCCAGTGTGCTTTATATTGCTGTGATAAACACCATGACTAAATGCAACTTAGTGGGAAATAGGTTTCTTTCAGCTCCCAGATTATAGTTCATCACTGAGGCAAGTCAGGGAAAGAACTAAAGATAGGAATATGAAGGCAAGAACTGAAGCAGATATCATGGAGGAACACTTCTTACTGGCTTGCTTTCCAAGGCTTACTCAGCTTCTTGTCTAATATAGTTCAGTTCCATCTACAAAGCCTGGACCACCTACAGTGGCCTGGACCCTCCCCTACATTGGTCCTCAATTAAGAAAATTCTCCCACAGACATGCCTACAGGCTATCTATTGAAGGCATCTTCTCAGTTAAGGTTCCATCTTCCCAATGGCTCTATTTTGTATCATGTTGACAAAAAATAATAAGCACCTGTATCAATGCTTCCTCTCAATTAAGTGGGGTTATCACTACACTTATTTACACTCTCTGTGTTGGTTCCTGCTTAACTTCCTGCCTTGGCTTCCCTCAGGGATAGACTGTGATTAATACATGTAAACCAAATAAACCTTTTCCTTCTTAAGTTGCTTTTGGACATGGTCTTTATCTGCTAAACTAATTAGTCCATCCTCTCTCAGTTCAGCTTTGCTCACTGTGGTGGTATTGTGTTCCCCAAAATATTGTGTACTCTAATAAATTTATCTGGGGTCAGAGAACAGACAGCCACTAGATACAAAGGCTAGAAAATGGTGGCACTCACACCTTTAATCCTAGCATTCCAGAGATAGAAATCCCTCTGGATCTCTGTGAGTTCAAGGCCACATTGGAAACAGTCAGGCATGGTGACTCAGGCCTTTAATCCCAGAAAGCCAGCCTTTAATCCCAGGGAGTGGTGGTAGAAAGCAGAAAGATATATAAGGCGTGGGGACCAGAAACTAGAAGCATTTGGCTGGTTAAGCACTTGGCTGGTTAAGGATTTGGCTGGTTAAGCATTCGGCTGGTTAAGCTTTCAGGCTTTGGAGCAACACAGTTCAGCTGAGATTCATTGGGATGAGGACACAGAAGCTTCCAGTCTGGGGAAACAGGACCAGCTGAGGAACTGGCAAGGTGAGATAGCTGTGGCTTGTTCTGTCTCTCTGATCTACCAGCATGGACCCCAATAACTCGCCTCGGGTTTGATTTTATTAATAAGAACTTTTAAGATTCCTGCTATAGCTCACTTTCTAGGAACATGCAGAATAAAGTCAGATAAAAAACTATGATCAAGGCAACTGATAGAAGTTTTGGGGTTTATGGTTCTAGAGAGTAAAGAGTCTGTCCTTGTGGAGAAGTGGAAGGCATGGCAGCTGGAAAGCAAGCAGAGAACTCTTATTCTCAATTCAAGCATGAAGCAGAGAGACTGAACTAGAAAGAACATTAATCTTGAAACTCTCTAAGAACATTGCCATTGACACACTTCCTCCAGCAATGACAGGCCTCTTAAGCCTTCCCAAATAGTGTCACCCACTAGGGACCAAGTGTTCAAATGTTGTAGACTGTGCAGGATATATATTATTCAAACTACCACATAAGATATACAGAAATCAGACTAGAATTTATCTAGAAGCTTCCTTTCTGGTGGCTAACTCTCAATGCCAGAAGGTACCTATGCAGGCTGCTGGGAGAGACTTAGCATCAATAGTCTTAATCAAATGTTGACTCTGTGTACAACACTGCCATCCAGCCAGCCAAAATGTGCCCACAGGTTCAATAATGGCAATTCCGTTATGGGGTAACTTATCCTTTTTTGTTTAGAGGGAATTCACATCTGCTACTCTAAACCCATTCAGAAGTTTTTAAGCTAAGGAAGTCTTTAAGCCTTATTGGGGATGCTACACTGTGAGACTTCTTCATTGACTGATGGATGTTTACAAGTATGTTGTCTTGCTTCCAAGTCCTTGACCATATACTTGTCATCTTTTATTTGCTGGTTTGTAGATAATTCCATTGTGAACAAAATCACTTTCTATATCATTGAAGTTACTTAAATTGATTTGCAGTTTATTTTAACTAGGATATGATGCATGGGCACTTGAAAAAATATAGAGTTGATTATTGTGTAGAATTTTCTGTAATATCTATTGGTTAATCATATTATTCAATGTTTCTGTCTCCTTGCTAATTTTCTCTTTGATTACATCCTGAATTAGGTGTGCTAAAATCTTAATCTAAACTGCTAGTATATATCTCTTCCAACTCTATCAACCTCTAGTTTATATACTTACACATCTTATAATTTTTTCCTTAGGGTTGCAACACACATATTTAATATTTCTGTTTCTATGTCTTCTTGGGAAATATATCTTTTTTATTACTATATAGTATGTTTCTTTGTTTCCAGTAAGTTTTTTGTTCAAAAATCTCCTTCAGCTGGTATTTATATAATTACTGTTTTCTTTGGATTACTATTCATATAATCTACCATGTTTCATTATTTTGCTTTTAACCTATTAATATCCCTTTATTTGAGAATATTTATAGATTAAAAGTTTTTGGGCTATAACTTTTTAAATCCACTCTACAAATCTCACTTTTAATTGATATATTTAGACCATGTGTGTTAAGTAATCATTGAGATGTCAAATCTGAAATCTATGGGTTTAGTTTGGTTTTACCATTTTTTTTCTCATCTCTGTTTTTCATTAATCTATTTTTTCTGGCTACTGAGGGTTACTTGAACATTTTGTACAATTCTCTTTTTAGTAATTGACAGTGATTTTTTTTCAGTCTATCTCAATGCATAACTTTTCTATTTGTTTCTTAGGTATCAAACGATATTAATATATAACAACTTACTGATTTCATTGTTTTACCAATTCCCTTCACCTCATTTTACTCCTTATTATATTAAATAATATTCTTATAAATTAAGGACTAATACAAAAATGTTACAATTTTTATTTTACTCTTCAGACTGAATTTTTAAAGAAAAAATGTACTTTGCTCACACAAAATTTTTATTCTATTATTATTATTATGTTTTTAATTATTTGTTTTTTGAAGACAGAGTTTCTCTTTATATCCCTAACTGTTCTGCAACTCACTCCATAGACCAGACTGGCCTCAAACTCAAAGATCTGCCTGCCTTTGCCTTCCAAGTGATAGGATTAAAGATGTGTGCCACCACCGCCTGGCACTCTCCCAAATTTTCATTTTCTTTCTTCCTTATACTATGCTTTTTTTTATTTTTTTATTTCCAGAACTTCCTTCTACCATTTTAGAGTAGTCAGGATAGCAAATAGCTGTCCAGTATCTGAGTAAATTCCCATTTGCTCCTGGAACAGATCTTCAGAATTTCAGATTCTGGGTTGATGGTGATTTCCTCCTGATTTTTGAAACCACTGTACCACTTCCTGCCGGGGCCCCTTATGGCTCATGAGAAATCTCCCATTATTCACACTGTCTATCCAACGTCAAAGAAGGTACTATTTCTTAACTTTGGCTTTTAGTGTCTTTTTCACTGTTTGGGGTTTCTAGAGAAGTCTGTTATGAGGTGGCTCCCTGTGGATTTCTTTAGTTTTTATTGTGATTGGAATGTATTTACTTTCTTACTACATAATGAGTGCATGTGTGCGTGCATGCATGTGCGTGTGTACATTTGTGTGTATGTGTTTGTGTGTCTGTGTGTGTGAAAGAGAGGGAGGGAGCACCACAGTGCACATGGGGAGGTCAGGAGACAATGTAGGGGAGTTGTTCCTCTCCTTTCCCCCATGTGCATTCCAGGGATCAAATTCAGTTTGTCCAGTTCATTCAGCTTCTTGACTCTGGTTTTATGTCATTTTCCCAAATTTAGGAAGCATTCAGCCATTATTTCTTCAAGATAATTTTCAGTTTTTAATCTCTTTCTTATCTAATTCAGGGGCTATGATAATGTGAAAATTAAAACATTTGTTAGGGCCATAGGCTCCTAAGGTTCTGATTTATGTATGTGTGCATCTGTGTCTTGGTTGACTGCTTGGACTACGTGGTTGTGCAGGTAAGGATTCTGTCAGCTGACTGATCATTTTCTGGCTCATCTTCTGAGCTGTTGAACCCATCCATTGAAATACTCATTGTAGCTGTGCTTCTTCCATTTGGTTTTTCTTTATGTCTTTTATTTCTTTGCAGAGACTTTCAAGTTTTTTTCACTTATTTCAGCAACAATAGTTGCTGAAATAATTGCTGAAAAGCATCTGCACGATGTCTTTAAAGTCCTGTTCCAATAACTCTGACATCTCTATCATTTTAATTATGGAGTCTGTGGATAGTCTTTTCATCAGTTTTACATTTCCCCATCCCTTGATATGATGAGTGAGTGACTTTTTGATATATCTGGGGAACCATGATACTTTGAGTCTTATTTGACTCATGTTCTAGCTGCCTTCTTTGGGCACCAATCTTTCTAGCAAGATAGGGGAATTCTGACTCTCAGTCAGTCTCCATTGGTACTTTGTGTTTGCTAAGAGAAGTACAAAGACCTCATAACTGCTCCATTCTGGGATTTCACTCATACCAGACTGGGGAAGATGGGGTCCTGGTTGTTCTGAGATGGTGGTATAAGTGTTAATTTTACTTAACATTGTAGCATCATCTTATCCCCTAAGTCCTTGGTATCCACTGCTAGAGGGACATAGACACATTTTCTGCCTTCCTAGGCTCTCCTTTTACTAATCCTGCCTGTGACTAGAGAAAGAAATATTTCTGTAATTTTATCCTGCACATATTGTCATTTCTGAATTACTGGCTGTTTTAGTTCATCAAAATTTAAAGAAAAACACTTCTATATTATCTTTGAGTGATAAGTTCTCAGTTCTTGCTCCTACTTTTAATTTTTTCTGGTGTTTATTCTGTAGTCTTAATCAGAAATTTTTGGGAACATAAAAAAAGAAAAGAAAAAGCTTATCTATTCTTCCTTGAACAGCAGTTGTTTTGTGCTTGTTTTTTTTTTTTTTTTTGACTTTCTTTTGTGAAAGTATAGCCCTCCAATTTTTGAGTACTAAAAATTAGCCTTTATCCTAGAACAACTTAGAATCTCAAAAGTTAAGTTGTTATGCCTTGAACAAGTCTGTAAGAGTCAGGTATCCTAAAGATATTTCTCCTCATCATCTAAACACCCCATGCCCTTTAGGGTACATTTATCTTTGCCTTGCCCCTAGAAGCTATCTGCAAGATCTTCAATTCCCTTCAAACTGTCATGAAAAGACCAAGTTCTACCACTGGACATGACCTCATAAAAATGGCATTATAAAAATCCTAGTCATTGTTTTTATGAATACTATTGAGATCCTTTTAAAAGTTCAAAAGGAGAGCTCCTCTCCTAACTGTGCTCTCCTTGGCAATTGGATAAAAACACAATTCTGTTTATTCCTAAAGACTAACCTTCTATCTTTCTCTCTGCAAAAGCAAGAAATGAGTCAAAGTACAAAGTGAGCCATTTTTCTTTTCACTGCTTGTATACCCTGTCTTCCCAGCATTGCTCTTAGCTAAGACCTCCCCTTCCGCTCCTACACAGAAAATTTCCTTATGTGTGTCAGTGGATGCAACAGCTAAAATAGTTCAATTAATTTATTATATCCACACTTATTCCTATCCTAAGTAATACAGAATATTATCAAATATGTATTTATATCATACTAATGTTCCAGGGGATTTCAAAGGTCATGACAATATTTGTGGCATCAATGACCTAAAACAATTTGGAAGAACAAAACATATACTTTCAAAGAAAACTGGAATGAAAACAAACTAGTGTTAATATTTCAGGGTAATATATTTTTATATTGAAAGCAAAGAAAATGGAAAAAACAAAAAAAAAGGTCATTGTTCTCTCTTTGATTTTCAAAGAAAGTAGGTGGAGTAAGCAGAACTTGAGCTCAGAAATTTTAAGTAGTAGATGTGGATTCTAGAAGAAAAAACCTGTTTCTCTGCACTGTGGTGGGTGGATTATGTTGTGAAATTTTAGTTTAGCTCGTAAGTACATATGAGAAAAATCAAAAGAATAAATTTGGGGCTGGGGATATAACTCAGTCTATAAAATGTTAGCCACACAAGCAGGAGGACCTGAGTTTGACGCTCAGCAAAAGTCAGTGGTGGGCATCTATAACCCCAGGGCTGAGGAGGTTTGTCTATGGGGCTTTCTGAATCCCAGGCACATCAGGGAGATTCAGGTTCACCAAGAGAGATTGTCTCAAAAACTAAGTGGGAGAGCAATTGAAAGACATCTGACACAACCTCTGGCTTTCACAAACACACATATTCAGGTTCATGTCCACCATTGCGAATGTGTGAGCACACAGGAAAATACACACACACACACGCAGGCACACGCACACAGACACACACACATTTAAAGGGAATGATTAAAGAAAAAGAAGTCATGAATTGGAAAGAGAACAAGGGGAGGTATACTGAAGGGTTTGGAGGGAGAAAAGGGAATGGAGAAATGATGCTATTATATTATAACCTCAAAGGTAAAAAATAATAATAAAGTTTGAACAATTTTAGGAAGAAAGGCACTTAATAATGTTTAACATATTAAATTAAATCCTAAATGCAGACAGTCTCTGGACATCTCTGGAGATAGGATTAGAGATACTCGCTTTCTAATGGGGAAAAGATCTACTTCTCTTAACAATGTAACGAGATAAAATTGTTTACTCCTGCTTTAAAGCCTTGAGTTCTTACTGTCTGCTGGGTTCTGATTCAATAACTAGTAAGTGGTAAATAAGTCAGATTCAAAGTTGCCTAATAAAAGCTTCCTTAGAACAGGCACTAAAGCCGGGCGGTGGTGGCGCACGCCTTTAATCCCAGCACTCGGGAGGCAGAGCCAGGTGGATCTCTGTGAGTTCGAGGTCAGCCTGGGCTACCAAGTGAGTTCCAGGAAAGGCGCAAAGCTACACAGAGAAACCCTGTCTCGAAAAACCAAAAAAAAAAAAAAAGAACAGGCACTAAAATATCAAAAGTTCTGTAACCAGTGAAATGGTTTCAACTAGAAGAGCATAGAAAAAAGCATTGGGTGATTTAAAAATAAGGAAAGCATTCTAAATGCAGGGGCTGTTAAAATTTCCACTTGCTACCTGGCTCCTTTTGCCTAGAATTCCACTTAGTAGAAACTTTCTACATATTTACTACGTGACTTCGACAAAATAATTCTCATCAAAACGAATAGAAACTCATACCTGCCATTTGCTTCTGTCTTCAAACCATTTTACTAAACCACAAATTACTTTATTTGTTGTTGTTGTTGTTGTTATTGTTGTGGCGGCGGCGGCGGTGGTGGTGGTGGTGGTGGTGGTGGTGGTGGTAGTGGTGGTGGTGATTGGTTGTGGTGGTGGTGGTGGTGGTAGTTATGGTGGTAGTGGTTTGAAGTAGGATCTCAGATACCCCAGGCTGACCTCATGTGCCAAGTGACTTGAACTCATGATCCTCCTTCCTACACCTCCCTCTGAAGATGGGACAATAGAGGTGTAGCTCCACACCCAGTTTAAACTCACATTTGGTTCCCAAGGAAACAGCATTGGAAACTTGGCCAATCAACCGACTATGCATTGATTCCTGAAGTTCTCTTTGCTTTCATGCCTTTGGTTCTAGGAATGTGAATTGTCAGTGACACTTCACAACAATGGTTGTTAGTCTGTTGTGTGCCAGACATTCTGCTGTGTGTTCTTATTTAATCAACCTTTGTAATTCAAACAGATAGATGCTATCAGAACTCCTGTATCACTAATGAGCAAACAGGCATTCAGAAAGGTTTTTTTCACTTCCTTGAGATTCCCACCTTATCAGCACAGAAATGAAATCAGAACCCAGGCTGTCAATCAAGGTCCACCTTCCCTCCCTTGACTCTCTTCTGATGACCAGACATTATTAGAGGATTACCAAAATAGGGATGGAGGCCTGCCTAGTAAAGCCAATGGATTATCTAGCCTAGTTTCTAGAATATGAGCTATCCTGGTCTTACTTCTGATGTTCTTTAAAATAAAGGAGAAAGGAAAGTCAAAGACACGAACCAGAATTATTCCCCTCAGATGTTTTTAATTAAAGGTTCTTTTTTAGCCTTTCTATATCTGCTTTCTGAGTTTCGGAATAAATAGGGAGGGAAAATTTGATCCGGGAGAAGGAGATATCCTGCATAAAGGGCAGAAGCTGCTGAGAACAGCCTGAAAGGGTACCTGTCATTCCACCTAGCTCTCAAGTCATATAGAGTAGTAAAATATACACAGATCTTTTGTGATTTTGCTTATTAAAAATATTATTCATTAACATCAAACATGCATTTAGATATTGTGTATGTAAATTAGCTTTATTGTATTTATTTAATATAAATTAGCACACCAGTTCTTAACTCTATGACCTCTATGATGAAGAAAGATAGTTTAAAAAAAAAAGTCATGTCGTGCCGAGACATCCTATCTCTTCCCTCTCCCACGCTCACCATGTCTTGCTTCTCTTCTTGAACCCCACCTCTAGCTGCCACATCCAAGATGGCAGAGTTTTGAACTCAAGCAGAAGTGTGTACATCTAGAGGCTAGTTGCTACCTCTTAATAGCTCTGGGCCAGGCACCCTTTCGGCATTCACAGAAGCCCCTTCCAGGGCACCTCACCCCACCACAGCTTGGCACACCTTTGAGTGCTAGTGCAATATTTGTGTTAGCCTTCCCTGTCGATCATAGATACAGAATATCTCTGATCTAATTCCTTTTGTCAGATGTTGGTGTCTGGCTTTTGTTTAAGGCATTGTAAACATTTTTGTTTGTTTATACTGAAGTCCCAATTTTATTTTGGATGCAATATGTATGCAAATGAGAGACTCCATCTATTTGGGGGGATAGGATGGATCTGTTAACAGATCCTTTCCACAGTGAATGTAGAGGTGAAGGGTCACCCAAGAAATCTATTGCTCGTCGTCATTACAGATTAGTCAAATGGTGGATTAATGGAGCTGACACAAATCAAGAAGCTACTTATCAGTAATATGGAAAAGATAATGAGGAAGATAAAATAATAACTTGTCACTGAGCTGGCAGAGGGGCAGCAAGAGACAGAAAAAAGAATGTGGCTTGTTTTTTCTCAGGATGTACCTTAGTGGTAGAGAACTTGCTTAACACGTGCACTGCCCTGGCTTTGATCCTCAGAACACAGAAAAATGGCTTTACTTTACCGAAAGCTTCAGCATTAGATGTTAAACTCTTTAGTTTCCAAACTCTTACAACTTAAAAAAGCTGAAGAAGTGGAAAATCAATGTGGGTGGAGGCTTTAATGGAATATTTTAAAAAGCTTTAGCCCTCATTCTTGGTTTGACCTGAGTTACATCCCAGAACCCACAAAGAAACCTGGCATGGTGGAGTACATGCTCATAACCCCAGCCCAGAGGAGAGCAGATAGACAGGTGCATCCTAGGGACTCACTGAGCAGCCAGTATAGCCAAAGCAATGAGCTCCAGGTTCAACGAGAGTGTTCAAAGCAGTAATGAGGTAGAGAATGCTCAAGGGAGAAAACTGAAGTCAGTCTGTCCAGATAACAAATACATCACACACACACACACACACACACACACAACACACACACACACACCACTCACAGAGAGAGACATGCATACACAGACATTAAAAAACTTTTATATTCATTGCATTCCCATAAACTGGTCATTTATTTAAGAATGTCTGATAGGATATCAGAAAGATGACTCCAGAGCTGCTCTCCCTGCAGAAGCATCAATTCAGACAGCCTTCATAAGAACTGCAAAAAAAAATCAATTTAAAAAAAAAAAAGAAAGAGAGGGAGGGAAGAGAGAGAGAAAAAGAGAGAGAGAAGGAAGGAAGGAAGGAAGGAAGGAAGGAAGGAAGGAAGGAAGGAAGGAAGGAAGGAAGGAAGGAAGCTGAGAATAACACAACTAGATGCATCTGAGACAGTAGGAGGGTATCCAGCTGAAAGGGCTGTGGAGATGATGAGAGAAGTCATGCTATTATAGGGCGTGGCACATGAAAGCTAGTACCTGGGGGGAGCAGTATTATTAACAGCTAAGTAAAAAGTGTTTAATTTTAAGTTCTAATCATAAAATGCAATGTCATTAAAAAGGAAAGTAAACCTCAGTAGGAACTTGAGATTTCAGTCATTTTTAAAACCCCGATGAAGGGCATGTTCCAGCATTAACACTTGGTCAGAGGCTCCCATTAGTAATTAAGGTGGCAGTGTGCATCTGCACTGGGTAAAACATAGTGAGTTCTGGGGGAAGTCAATGCCTATCTCTCCCCTGCTGATAAGAAACTGAGAGGCACAAAACAACCCCAGATGGTGCATGATGTAGTAATGAATGAAGATATTTAAATGGTGTGAGTTAGGTTTCACTTTGTGTATTAATGAAAGATCTGCTGCCCGGGACATTTTAATTGTAAACTGGATTCCCCATGAGGCCTTAAACTATTTTATGTTAAATATGAAGCTTTGCTGATTTGTATGGGTGATATAGCTCATCACCTAAGCACAAGGGGATACAAAAATATTTCGTAGTGAACATGAATGTGTAACGCAACTAGTTTAGTATGAAACTATTCCATTTCCCCAAATGATCTCTCCTCCTGCTTGTATAAAGCTGTATCAAAGAACAAGACTCAAACTGATTTCATAGATATAAGCAGTAATTTTCCTGAAATCCTAGTATGGCAATGACCAAATGGGATAAGATTTAACATTTTTTGACAAAATAGTCTGAATGGGCATGCAAGGCACTTCCTGAAAACTCCTTTTTTCTGATTACCTGGAAAAGAACATTATTTTTGAAATCATTCATTTAGTAAAATTTAGTGACCGTCTCCCAAGAACCATTCTAACTTTAACAGTCTTATCTCAATAATGGCAGTTGTGTGACCTTGGGCAAGTCCATGACTCTCATAACATTCTTTATCTCTCAAAGGAGCAGCTTTTCAAACATGATAAGCTTTGAAATCATATATAATATATATAGGCAACACTAAATGGAGTCAGCACTAAATGGACTCAACAGATATATATATATATATAATATATATATATATATATATGTAATGTATGAACATATAAATATTATATAAAACAAAAAAGAAAAGAGGTCATGAATTTGAGGAGGAGAAGTAAACATGGGACCAGTTGGAAGTAGGAAAGAGAAGATAAAGCACATGATTACTTTTAATTGAGAAAATACTAGAATTAAAGTTTTAAAAAAAATCCAGTTGAGCATTTAGTTGAAGACTTGTTCACAGTCTTACTCGGAGTGCTTCTTAAAAATATGTAATCTCCAGTCTCACCTGATCCTACAGAAACAGACTCCAATAATGCCATATCTCTAGGAATCCTCACATTTGCAAAGCATGATAACCACCTATGGAGATTGCTTTCAAGAACTTTCAGCTTCAGCATGCATCTCTGGCTGATGCAGCCAGAGGAACAGGATCATTAAGGTGTTGGTTCAGATTCTGCCAGTGCTGTCAAGAATTATTGTGCATTTTGCAGCAAACTTTTTGATAGCCTATTATTCAAGTAAACATTTTAATTTTGCTTCTCCTATCTATAAATTCAGCCTCTGTAGGAATTCAGTTTCATTTTTCTTATTTTTTTTTAACTTCACGCAAAGAATGGAATCTGCTTTGTAAAATTCAAAGAAACTTCTTCTAGCTACCACTAGAAAGATGGCCACCATTGACACTACAAGCTTTCCAAAAGCCAGTGATGAGTCAAAACTCTTCCCTGTTAGAAGGAGGTAGGAGTGAAGGATTCTGAAGTGAATTTTCTTTACAAAAAGGAAGGAAAGGAGCTGGACAGATGACCCATCAGTTGAAAGTACTTGTAGCTCTTGCAGAAGACCTAGGTTTGGTCCCAGCATCCACTTGATGGCTCACACCCATCTGCATCTCCTTTTCCAGCCTCTGCAGGCATGCACATGGCACACTTACATGCATGCAGTCACAACACATATGAAATAGAAATGAAGGAATTTTTTCTGACAAAGGAAAAAAGGGAGGGAGGGAAGGTAAGAGGAACAAAGAACAGAATGAAGACTGAGCCACGGCAGTGTGAGAAGTCATCTTTTCCATTAAGCGTGTGTGTGTGTGTGTGTGTGTGTGTGTGTGTGTGTGTGTGTGCCAGTTGAATGCAGCCTGCAGGAAAAAGGAACTGTCCAAAAGAAAGTAGCAGTCGTACATTGCTATCCTAGCCAGGATGTGGGTAATAACCCCATCTGTTAGGGAGATGATGAAATGTGAGCCAAAGAAAATGAGTTCGTGAACTTGAGATGTTAAAGAAAAAGAGAAAAGGAACTATTCAATATCTTAGAACTGCCTAAAGCTTTCTTTTAGCCAAGTTTAATTTCCTCTGTGAAGAATAATTTGCAGATCTTATAGGACATCAACGGTGGGTACAGCCATCTTCCAGTCCATCCACAGCTCAGCGGGGTGAGCGTGTGAACAAATTTACCTAAATATTTAGGTTTCTTTCTTGAATATTAGAATGTTCAAGTCTGAACAAGCCTAAAAAGATACCATTAGCCTTTTTGTTTATGAAACACAGTGATGCTTCTATATAAGAACTGAACTCCCAAAGTTAGATTCCAGTGCTTTAGGGAAGATGCTCTGTGACCTTAGGGAGAGTTACTTCCCCTACAGTGTTTTCCAGTTCCAAAGTCAGAATGTATGTATCTCAGATACAAGAGACCCAATGTGCAATTTGGTGTATGAGGCCCTACATTCAGCCCCATATCATGTATGTGTGCGTGCGCACACGCACACACGCACGCACGAGCACAAACACACACACACATACACATACACACACACACACATAGCAGACAGATAGGTAGTTGTGAACAAAGGGATCTTTATGTTTTACAAGACTGCCAAAGCAACCCAATTTGGCTTAAGCAAAAAGGAGATTTATTGACTGAAGTTCAAAAACAGGATGAGCTTCAGACTTCCACTTACAGCCTCAAAAAATGTTTGCTGACCAGTCTTCTCTTTGAAGTTTTTGATTCTCCATCTTCTAAGGCTTCTCTGCTTATGGGCCGGTTCTCTACGTGTAGCACAAGATGCCTACCAGGAGCTCTAGACCTTAATCCCTTGGTTTCAATTCCAGTTGGAAGGAGCATGTGACTCTGCATGACAATTACCAGCAAAAGATTATTTTATCTTGATATTTCATGCAAGTAAAATGCCTTGCAAGTAAACCAAAATGGCCTCTTTGTATAGGAGGGCAGTTATATTTGATAAACTTCAGTGCCTAACTCAAGGACAAGTGTGGCCCGCCGTATAGAATACTGAGTAACAACAGCAAAATAAATAAACTGGAGATCACAATTGAAATTTCATTCTTTGACAGTTTCATTCATGTGTATAGTAGATTTTAGTCTTTCTTACCCTCCTCTGACTACCCTACCTCATCTGTCTTGCCTCTCACCCTGAAACCCTTTGGTTTTCCTAAGGCCTCCTCCTCCTTTCACGTCTTTTTTGTGTATGTGGTGATCCATTGAGTTTAAATAGGGTTGACTGTACGAGCGTGTGTGGTGATTATATATGAGATAATGGGCAATTTGTCAGTGATTACATCACTCAAGAAAGGACCCATCTTCCCTGGATTTACTGTCAATAGTCCCTCACAGAGGGGTGGGGTCTCAAGACTCCTTCCCTCTTCCGTGGTGGAATGGTGATGGGTCCAATCTTGTGCAGGTCTTGTACAAGCAACCCCAGCTGCTGAGAGTTCATGAGTGCATCAGCTATGTCGTATCCAAAAGACGCTATTCCACATCAGTCCTCCCCTACCTCTGGCTCTTATGACCTTTCTTTCTTCTCTTCCATGAAGGAAGGCCCTTGAGCTGTGAGGAGGGAACAAGGTGTGTGATATAGATGTCTCACTTAGACCAGAGTCCTCCACAGTCGCTCGTTTGCTGGACTTGGCATGTAGTGAGTCACTGAATTAACCACAGTCCACTGCAAAAAGAACGAACCATCTCTGGGTATAAATGCCAGTAATTAGAAGGCAGCTTGATAATATGCCTAGAATAATTACAAACTTTTGTACATCAAGAATAACATCAACAAAGTTTTTTTTTAAAAAAAAAAAAAACTTAATATAGCTTAAAATCCAGAAGAAATAAATGAAGCCATATTCATCAACAATAAAAAATTGGTGAGTCAATTTTAAATAAGAGTTATATAGAAACATCTCCAGACACATATCTGATCAATAAGTACAGGAGAATATGCCCAGCACTGGTTATTAGGAAAATACATATCAAAACTATAGCAGATTTCTTCATATATACTGCAATTGCTGTATTTTTTAATCTGAACAATAAAAGAGGTTTCCTCATTGCTAAACGGAAAGTATTAATAAAATGATACAGCCACTGAGCAAATCTATTTGGTAATTCCTCAAAAAGTTAAATATAGAATTATCATATAACCTAGCAATTCCTCTCCTAGGTAAACACCCCAAGAGAACTGACAGCAGGAACTCAGATGAGCCAATATTTCTAACATATTCACTTTAGCCAAAATGTGGGGAAAGCCCATATGTCTATAAACAGAGTGAAAACATTAAAGTGTACAGTCTGATATCTATTATAATAAGGATGAACCTTTAAAACATGATATATGGAATAAACCAGACACAGTAAAGAAAGAGTAGGGTTGAAGAGATGGCTTGAGCAAACAACTGCTTGCTATGCAAGGAGAGCCTGCATGTGGATCCCAAACACCTTCATAAAAAGTCAGGCATTGCAGCTGGTATCCATAATCCCTCACTAACAAGGCAGAGACAAGTGATCTCTGGCCAGCCAGTCTAGCCTACCCAGGAAACTTCAGGGTCACTGAAAGACAATCTTTCAAAAAACAAGGTAGACATGTGAGGTTGACCTCTGGCTTCTGTATGCATGTACACACATTCATGTGCATCTGTACATACATCTACACATATAAGCAAATAATGCATGATTCTGTATAAGAAATCAACAGATAGAGAAAATATGTACTTTGGTTATAAGAAAGGCCTCTTCTTTTAAGGTCCTGCCCTCTGCAATCTAAAATATGACCTACAAATAAGCTTGTATATTGTTAAAGCCACCGCACAGTTTAGCATATTTTAATATAATCATTTATTCTTGAGAATTTCATACATGCATACAATGAAATACAACCTCTTTATTTTAGATAACTCCTATAATTACACTTGGTTTTCATATATCAGACTATCATTCCCAATTCCACTTCATCTTTCATTTTGTTTGTGCTCCTGACTTACAGAAACTCTGATTAGCTTAAGACACTTGAGCAGGCTTGTGCTCAATATTTGCCTATGAAGTCTAATTCACTCGTTATGCCTGTCAGGATCAGTGGGTGTCTTTCTAGGTCACAGATACCACATCACACTGCTTCATTTCTATTCCAAATGGAACAAATTCAGTGACTTAATAGAACTACAATCAACAGTCAAATGCCCTCCAAAACATGCAGCATCTCCACAGTAGCAGGGCTGTAATAACACTGGGATGCTCTATGTCTAGGGGAGGGTGAGACTAGAAATATGGAAGATCTAAGCTGTTATCTTCAATCAAGACTTTTTGACACTGATAATTCAGTCCACACATTCATGTTATCAGCAAACATATTGGTGGCAAGGTATGATTCCAGTAACACATTTATTTTTTCCTGTGTGTTTGTTTACCTTCGCTTCCACCTGCCCTTGAGAAGTTCCACAGATATGCAGTTCATATTTGATAATTCTTATTAGTTTGCCCATCATCGCAATTGTGTTTTGTCTGCCTTATTTTCCTCATAGCACCTGAAACATGGTTCAAATAAGAAGAGTGTCTTATCCTGATCGACCTGACCAGTTTCCACACCTAGATGGTTTTCCTGGGGCCTTTTTCAATTACATTCCAAATTTATTGCCTGAAACAAACTAGCTTGTCTTTCCCCATACCCCCGCACCACAAAAAAAAAAAAAAGTGATTTGAATGTTTTTCCTCAAGTAACATATTCTTGAAATAGTCTTCTATCTTATTAACCTTAAACAAAGTCTTCTCTCTTCAAAACCACAACTTCAGCTCTAGTCGTGCTTTGTGGATACCTACTGTCCAAGTTGCACCTTGCTCCATGGCACCTAAAATGGCATTTGTGTAAGTGAAGCATCTCCTGCCAGGAGGGTGGTCTGAGAAGGCACTGGGGTCTACTCTGAATGCCAACTCCAGGTCCTGGATAAGCATCCATGGAGAAATGAGCAGCAGACATTGTGGCAAGGGCTGTTTGAACGCAGACTCTTAGGGACATGGATATATCACAGTATTCTGGGAAAAGATTCCCTTTATTTTTATGTAGAATACTACTTCACTTGAGCAGAGGCAAACCGAGGGAAAACAAAACCTTCAGGGATCCTGATAGCTAGACTCCTGGATAAGAAACTATGACAACTTAGAGGACAAAGAGGCTGCAGGATATTGCAAAGAAACCATGAGAAGGAAGTAACCATAGCCACTAATTATAGATACCCATCCATCAGAATCTCTTCCCATCCTTCCGTGAGATGAGGACCTCTATCTTGTCCAAAGGTAATGTACCGGATCCAAATGAAGAATCACAATTAGGTTAAGGCAGTCTTAGTACTTTTGCAGCCATTTGAAAGTTAATGCATTTTAATGGGAGTTCTGAATTAGAGATGGTCTAGAAGCTTCTGAAGATGTTTTCTTTTTAAAACAAGGAGAATATCCCCACAGAGAGCTGCTCTCTCTACCTTTATCACATCTTTTACCTGGTTTCCAAATTCTCTATTGAAAAGGGGACTCCAAGCTTAAGAATATAAGGGAGCCAAGTCTTGAGAAGAGAGATGGTAGAGAACAACCTATGTAAACCCAGGTTCTAAGGGGATGGCTTGATCACAATGGTCAGGCAAGGAGACTTTTCTGTTAGAGAGAATCATGACTTGTCAAGAAGACCTATGGACCTCTGCCCTTTGCATGCCAAGAGTACTATGAAGATAATGAGGGGGATCTAATGAAGGCTTTGATTCTGCTGTCACTGAAGCACAGAACAAATGGAAAAACATTTTCATCTTGTTATCCCCTGGCTTCAGGAGGGGACCTCATTAACAACTGGAAGCTGTATCCTTCCCAAACCATAAAGCAATAAACGGTACAGAAGTGAGCTATAAATTATGTCTAATTGCACTATCCCATCACATCAGAAACAGGGGCTGCTCCAAATTAATGGGCAACAAATTTAAGGCAGATAAAGGGATATAATTTTCTATGCAATACTTAATTAGCTCCAGAAACTGCTGCCATGGGGCCTTATCTCAAAGCCCTATATGCATCTAGCAAATAGTAAATGCAATCACAGTACACAGTTTTAAAAAAAGGCAAGTGAGACCCCTCCTAGAGCTTGCAACCGATTCTAATTGCCCTCAGACTGTGATCAGAAAGGATGTCTCATAGTGTCATACTGTGCAATTGGCTTCTTACTTAATAAAAGTGGACTATTGCCATTCCTTTATGGTCAGAGTTATACTACAGCAAGCCCCTTCATTGCCTCTCTGTAGTCTTGTCAATGATCTGACTGAGACAGTAGTGGCTCTTTATGTATTTAGTTTAGAACAATATTGAGACCAACCATAAACTCTAGCTGACAATGAAGGATGGGTAATCTTGGTAGAGGAATCCATAGCCTCGTGCTTAATAACTACTTAGGGTGTCATTGCCCCCAGTATTAGCTTTAACCTGGACCAGGGTTGAGTAAGTGTAGCACACACGTGGGAAGGCACATCTGCCAGCATGGCCAGTCATCCTTGCCAATGACAAAAACAGTGCAGAGTTTATTTTTTCCTCCACTGGCTCAGTAGCTGACAAAGGCCTTGAGAGCCAACTTCAGCAAACCTGTCATCGGATTCCCTTTTCAGTGCAAGAGACTCAGCATTTAGTCCTCCTTTTCTCAGCTTCTGGACATTGTTGCTTGGAAGATGTAATTATCCTCAGAATACGCTAGGCCTGAAACCAGCTGGGAAAGTCCTTCCTTCACACTTTTCAAAAAAAAAAATAATAATAATAATAGCATAAGACTAATTATATTGCAAAAGCAAAAACATGGTAATTAGAATGACCATTATGTATCTGGCTTCCTGTAATTATTGTTATTCATTTCGGCAACTGGGAATTTAAAGATTTGAATTTTATTTTCCAAGCCCTAAGTGTGAGAAAAGCAATTTATTTACTTTGCTGTTGATCACAGAGAATTCATTTTCACCTATTTCTCCAGTCTGATTTGGCTTGTGGTCTCTTCCTCTACCCTCAGAGACAGAAAGAATACAACAGCTTCAAATCTCATCCTATCTTCTATCTTCCCTCCACTTCTGAACATCTCCACTCTGGGGGACTCCTGTGATTTGATTGGGCCTAGCCAGTTAATTAAGTATGACTTCCATATCCCCAAAACCTGAACTGTCTGCAATGTACCCCATATCAGTAAGGACATATTAATAAATCCTGGGTATCAGAAAGTGGGGACTTTAGGTGTCATTATTTAATCCATTATAAATGTTACTATGTAATAATATGGAAACATCACAGATAGGTAAGTCCAAAAAGCATTCATATTAAATAACATAAGCATGTGATTTTAAAGCAGATTTTTTTTGCCCCATTATTATAAAAACATATACTGATGTATTTTTCACCACATCAATATAACACACATCAGTTTCTAGCCTTTTCAGCAGTAAAAATCTCCTTTTCATCTCAAAGACTGTTGAATAAATTGGTATTCACTTAAAGTCATTTGGGCAGTGAGGAGGTGATCTGGACATTGAATACTTGAAATGAATAATGACATTTTAAAAAATTAACTCAATTCTTTAGACTTTGGCTTCATCTGATAAATCAAACTTTAATTCATTTTCAATTAGTTTCTGCAGCAAATTGTCCTATTGCAAAAGGGCATATACTTTCAGCTCTGACATGTAAAGACTTACACGCTATCCCACCCGTCCTTATATGAAAAAGCATTAAAAATTCAAGTCACTTCCTTTGCTTGGATACATAAGACTGCAAGGTGAAACTGCTACCCTAAAATCTCAAGTTGCCAAACCATCCAGAGATATAGCCACCTGCACACATGGATCCTACATGGAGCTGAAACCACACAGGACTGGTAGGAGTATTAGTCAGATTTCATTGCTATGCCCAAAATGACAGAGAAAGTCAACTTTATGGAGGCATTACTCTGCTGGACTCATGGTTTGAGAAAGTGCAGCCCAAAGGTCTTGGTTCATTTGATTTTCAGTCTGTGGTGAGAAAGAACATCATAGCATGTGGAGCCACTCACTTTACAGTGGACAGGAAGCAGAGAGAATAATAGGCAAAACTTTCAAAGGTACACCCTGCTAATCTACTTCTTCCACCATCTCCTGAAGTTTCTACCACCTCCCAGATTTCTTATTACTGCTGTTCCAGCAATAATAAGAAACTAATCTAGCATTCTATTTTGTTGCTTTGAGGGGTAAGGCTGCATTATAGTCAAGGCATAGTGCTAGGAAATGCAGTGGATACAAGGAGAAATATACTGTCCTGTCTGTGCCCTAACAATAAATCCAAAGAACTAATGCAACAAAGAGTTAAAATAACCAAGTAAATAAACACACTTGCTAAGCATATCATCAAAGGGGGGCACAAAAAGAGAGATTCATTTTTAATCCCAGTCTATTTGAAAAATTTAACAAATATTTATTCTAATGTGTAGTAGGCACAGTGCCAGGCAGAGTAAGGAATAAAAAATGATTCATGATCATTTCCTTTAATACATAAATTTTTGTACATGAGCCAAGTCAATTAAAGCAAACCTGACTGCAGTCCACCTTAAAAATGAAAGTAGATTTCATAGTTCCATGGCAAATTTGTATATGGTTTACACAATTGAAATATTTAAATGATTAAATGAGAAAATAAGCCTTTCTACACTTCTGGCCATATTTCAGTACAGAAATAAAATGGCATTTTTATCTCTCACTCCATTCATGAATGTTTCATATGTGCTATTTCATTTCATTCTAAAAATATCTAAAAATAAAAATGTTAATATCTATCTCATAAATATGAAAACTACCACTCCATGAGTTGGTAGCCCTGACCTACCTCTTTTTCTGTCCATAAAATCTTCGTTGTATAGATAACAGAAAACCAGTAAGGCTGGGGTGGAGTGTTGTGACAGATCAACCTTGCTGTCTTAGTAGGGACACTATGATCATGGCAACTCTTATAAAGGAAAACACTTGAATGGGGTGGCTTACTTACAGTTCCAGAGGTTCAGTCCATTGTCATCATGGTGGGAGATGGTGCTGTAGAAGGAGTTGAGGGTTCTAGGCCTTGCAAGTAACAAGAAGTGAATTGACTCACTGGGCATGGCTTGAGCCCCAAAGCTTACTTCCAGAGTGACACACTTCCTCCAACATGACCACACCTGCTCCAACAAGGCCATGCCTCCTAGTAGTTCCACTCCCTTTGGGGGCCATTTTTTTTTTTCAAACCACAACACTGGGAATTTCAATCCCTTGTTCTTTTTAGGATTTATCCTGAATAGAAATTAGACTTAATTATTCTCTTCACTCATACAATTGCCTTTTCTTCTCTTCTTTTCTTTCTCTTGGCTTGTTATGTTTTCTGCAATACTGAGAATTGAACCTACGGCCTCGTAAGTGTTAGGCAGCCATCTACCACCACGCTATATGCCCAGCTTTGTTTTTGCTTTGTATTCTTTGAGACCAAGTCTCACTGAGTTACCCAGGCTGGACTTGAACTGACTCTGTACCCAAGTGAACCTTGAACTTGGGATCCCCCTGCCTCATCCTCTTGAGTCGGTATTGGGATTACAGGTCTGCACCACTAGGCCTGACGTAGGTTTCACTTCTTACCATAGAAAACTATTAATAAGTACTGATGGGCTCTAGTTCACAAAGATTCAGTTTAGGATTGTACTTTATTTTTCCTGTGCAGTGGTGGGAAATCCTTATGTTCTCAGTGAGAAGCATTATTAGAATTTGAAATTTAAATTTCTTCCTGAGGTAGCAACATGCAGTTGTTGTAGAGAAGTTTCCTCAAGATTGACATCCCATCCTGCAGGGAATCACCTTTAGCCAGAAGTTAAACGTCTCAAAATAGCTTCAGAAAGACTCCTGAAATGAACCAGATTCACTAGATCCTCCCTCCCAGAATAAATCATAGAGGGCTGAGAATCGCTCTTGGTCAAGTCAAGCTGCCAAGACTCCAAGACCAGTCCAGAAGCCTGGAAGAAGCAGAAACCAACTGAACTGCCTAGATAAGATTTAGACCAACCGAGTCACCTGGAAAGGACACTCTCTAACCTGTTGAGTTGCTTGCAGTATGGGCAGTGTCCTCCACATTCCCAGCTTTTGTAATCTGTCACCATGCTGGGGTGTGGTTTGGTGACGCAGCTGTCTTCGAGTCGTTTCTGCTCCTGTAAGTGACCCTTCACCCATATTCCTGTAAGTAAGCCCAATAAAACTCAATGGTTCAGCACATTGGATTTTGATGCTATCAGTACTTTGGTCTAGCATAGACTCCCTATCTGGGGTCAGTAGACTTGTGTGTTGTATCTTTCCAGGAGGTCTTCTCACACAGCAGTATAATACTGTCTTGTGCTGTGGGGCAGTAATGAGCTGCAACATTGAAGAAAGGAAAACATC
Source organism: Peromyscus leucopus (assembly GCF_004664715.2). NCBI lineage: Eukaryota > Metazoa > Chordata > Mammalia > Rodentia > Cricetidae > Peromyscus > Peromyscus leucopus. The sequence goes on along the minus strand of NC_051075.1, from coordinate 59,606,931 downwards.
CAGTACTCTACAGAGTGCAGTATTGCTAAGAAATTATACTCATTAGAGGAAGAGTATGAAATGCATCTTTCTCTTGCAGTATTTTCTATCTATAATGGGTTTAACAAGATGCAACCCCCATCATGAGTCAAGGGGCATCTGTGTAGGTGCCAGGCAACTGCTTAGCAACAAAAAGTCACAGGCCTTTGAGGCTACAAAGCTTACAGCATATACCTGCTGGCATTTCTAGGGGAAAAAAATAAATTAGAAAGTAAAAGGAAAACAATTTACCTGTACACTCTAATCCACCAAATCCTTTGCTATCACTGAGAACACTGTTTTGAGGATGACTAGAACTGAGTCTGAACATCACACTAATCTGAAAGTTTTAAAACAAATGTCAGGTCCCTGAAACAAATTGGGGGTTCAAGTTTACAGATACCCTTAACGAATATTACTCATTTTATCCCTGAATTTTAAGTTCTTCTAAAACTTTGCTTCAATCCACATAAAAGAATAAAAGTCAGTGTTTAAATGATTATTTAAGTCATAAACTTTGAGAAATGGTTATCAGAGGCAGCTAATGACCTAACTCCTCAGCTAATGGAGGTTAACAGTCTAATAAACCATTTGTTAACTGCAGCAATTGACTGATTGCAGGAGAATTATAGCTATTATAACTCTGTTTTATGAGTGATGGTGCTAGCAAGACACAGTTGGATGGGGACAGAGTGAACAAGCACACCAAGAGGTGACTGTGGGGAGCGCAATCATCAGGAAAGGTTCCCCTCACAAGGAATGGGAAGGGGAGGGGAGCCACCATGATGCAAGTGCATAGTGATAGGACCATGGGAAATGCTAGTCTAGTAATAAGAGTACAAATTCCCCACACTGAGCATCCCTAAAGCAGTCAAATATGTCCTTAAGTAAAAATGGACTTTGAGTACACTGATGAAAACTTGGAGACACTCAGCCTGAACATAGAACTTTTGATTTCATACAGAACCATCTTTCCAAATGCAATTAAAATACTTCACAAAAAGAACGTGTATCTCAAGGTTGGAAATTGGAATCATGTATCTTGTACAATTAGTGAGAGTTTTAAAAATAAGCACACTTTTAAAGCAAGCGTGTAGGCATTATCTTTCTAATTTGGAATGTCAAGAACATGCAGTTCCAGTTAGGATTATATTTAATGATTGCAAGGAACAAACAGTCAAATGGTTTAAGTAAGATAAATTCCCATTTCTCACTTGTATAAAATAGTCTCTGCTGGTGGGTGACTTCTGCAATATGAAACCATCCGTGATTGATGCCAGTTCCTACTCAGGCCATTCCAGCAAATCTAGGATGTAGAATTGTTTTTCCCTGTGATGATGACTATAACAGCTTTACCACTTCAAATTGGCATGAATAGGATGAGAAAGAAAAAGAGAAATATGTGGGTCTCTGTACTGAATAATCCAACTTACCAAAGAAATGTTTGGTCTTTGCTTTCAGCTACTGGGAAGATGTTTCTTTGTCTCTGAAACCATCTGTATATTATGACCATCTCTGACAGGAAACTACAATCACTTGTGGTGGTTTGTGTGAGAATGGCCTCCATAGGACCATATATTTGAGTGCTTGGTCCACATTTGGTGGAAATGTTTGGAAAGGCTTAGGAAGTATGGCCTTGTTGGAGGAATGTGTCACTGGGGGTGGGCTTTGGTTTCAAAAGTCCACATTATTCCCAGTTACCTCTCTCTGCTTAGGGTTGTCTCAAGATATAAGCTCTCTGCTACTGCTCCAGCTCCAGCACCATGCTTACTTCCTGATGTCACACACCCTACCACAATGGTCATGAGCTCACCCTCTGAAACAATAAGCTCAGGGTAAAGTCTTTCTTCTGTAAATTTCCTTGGTCATGGTTTCTTTGCACAACATTGAAAACATAACTAAAACATCACTGAAAGATCTATCAATGTGATTCAAGATAAAGGCCACACAACATGTCCACCATGATTTCCAGAGGAGCTAAAGATGGTAATCATTAGCTCAAATTACAAGACTGGAAACTACAGGTCAGTCACTTGGGAATATGGGCCCCAGTAAAAAAAATTCCAGACTGCAAGACTCAGGTGACCCTTCCCAGTTACTAGTACTTCATGTGACTATCCCATATCAGAGCCAGAATGTGTTGATGTGGTCCACAAGTTTATAGGAAGAGAATATACAGAAGCTTCACTCATGTTGGTCCCCTGCACCTGGCTTGTGTGCCTCTCACCTGGTGTGATGTTGATTGGCATCCTTCCCCTGTACTAACTGTCCATGGGAGTGTAACAGCTCTACCCTACAAGCTCTGTGAATCCTTCTAGTAAGTTATAAAGACCCTGCTTTTAGGAAAACCCTGAAAACTTTCACTTCCTATGAGACAACCAAAAGTGTGGACTTTTATCTCAAAATTGCAGCTTGCTAAAACTCCTACATGCGCCTTTCTGAGGGATGTTTCTAGAAGCAAGGCACCACCCTTCCACTTACCACATCCACCAGATCCTAGTCAAACGATATGCCTATTTGCAAAAGAGATTAAGAAATATAGATTTTGGGCTAGGTACATTTCTACTCTTAATAAATTCAAATGTTTGTTACTTGGAAAGGAGAACGTGGATTTTTGTACTGCAATATATCCACTTCTGTAAGAAGGTTGCAAAATATCTTCCTTTAAAGGTGCTTCTTACATGCTAGATGAACAAAATTGGAAATGATGATGCTCATTTTAAAAAAGTTAAAAATATTTATTAAATTAAAAGCTCCCTTATTTACTATCACTTTGCCATCTGCATTATTTTGTTATTTTAAAGCATGAGGACTTGGTTTTCAGCACTGAGACAAATGTGTTATTCCTGATAATTAGAAGCAATAAATATATATATATATATTTATGTATATATATATATATAAAACAGAAACAAAATGTGATGTGTTTGGTGTGATATTGTTCACATTTTATAGGGAAGGATGCTAGGGTCAGCCTTTGCCTTACAGATTTGAGACATTATGGCCTTTTTACAGGTTTCCACCCAGGTTCCAAGCTCCTTCACTGAAGGTCATGGTGGATTCTTTCACCTAGGTAGTGCCTTCCCACTGCCTTGCTGGTCTGGGCTGATAGCCCTAGACTTCCCTTTGCTTCCCAAGGAAAGAAAGGCTGAGTTGCAGACAAATTGCATCTATAAACCCTTCCAGAGCCACATTTGTCCTTCCTGTCTCCTTTCAGTCACCTGTTTTATTTCAGCCTTGTAAATTTAAAGTGTATGGTTGCTCTTTTTCAAACCATCTTCCTTTACAGTCCAGAAGCGGTATTTCCAAATTCGACAGTGACTTCTGTTGACACCCATCCTTTAGCAGGGTCACCTCTATTGACTCATGATGGTCTGGCTTTAAAACTGCCCCTGGGTCTCTTCATCAGTGTGTGACACAGATGTCCCTGAAGCAGCATTCCTTAAATTTCGATACAGCAGTCAATTTGTCGTGCAAATGGATTTCCCACCACCAGCCAAACTCACAAACAAGAAATAACAAGCGATTCTTATGAAACCCTCAAGATATTGTATATAATTCACCCACCTCCCTATTCCAAGGGAGCCTCTGAGTTTCAGGAGCAGGGTTATATGGTTCTTATCAAATAAGAGAGGTGGCACGGGATAGGCACCCAGCATCCAGGAGAAATCCTATCTCTCTAGTGCTTTTGGCCACCAGCCCATGCAGTGCAACACTGATCAGCCTTACCCCAAGTCTACTCCCAGGAAGCCAATTGCTTTCTTCCAGCCATATGCTGGTCCTTAGTGCTAGCCAGGAAGATTTTCCTACTTTGGCCCGTTGCTCAGGTTCTGAAATGATATGTAAGTCTCTCCACAAAGACAGTCTGTGCAGTTGCTTCTCTGGTAGACTAAGCAATGGGAAATTTGGGACTTTGCAGCTGCTATGGGCACTGCATGGCCAAAACAACAACAACAACAAAAAAGCAAGTCATACATATTCAAACCTAGAAAATCCACTTTACATGGACAATGTTCTCTCTAAGGAGCACTGTTGGTTAAAACTCTCACACATTTATAGGAGCCCTGAGGAGAACCATGTGACCCTTCTACTCACTTCATTGGCCAGAGAGTAGCCATATGCAAACACTTGTCTGCTCACAGAGCCTGGCCTCAATGCCTCTCCTGGGAAAGAGTCCAGAAAATGCAGACTTAGACTCCTCTCAGGAACCCATCAGTGTCTGTTATACTTTGTTTCATCCCTTCTATCTCAGAAAGTTTTTCCTAGTCTCAGGTTCCCAAGGAACCAGACAGAAGTAAGTACATCCTTTTCTAGGCACACACCCCACCACCATGGCTTCACAGTCAGGACTTCTGCAATGTAAAAGGCTTCACTGACTTTCTGCCATCAAAATCCTTTCTCTGGTTGATGGGTTTTTACAGAGGCATAACAACACATACCACAGACCAGGGTCACCTGGGAACTTGTTAAAATGTGAAATCTTCAGGCCCTACTACAGACTCACCGACTCAAAACTCTAGTAGAGTGATTACGGTGTTTTCAGGTTGTTCAGACAGAAGTCAGATTTGAAAAGAAGCAAGCTTAGTCTCTGGAGCCAGACCATATGAGTCTCGTGAGCTGTGTGGCTCAGGATATGTGGCTTCACATTTCTGTGCCTCTGCTCTTCAGAGTATTTGTATGTGCTTCACACTGAGGGTTTGCCATGGTAACCTGAGTAGTTATGTAAAGGCCCTAGAATAGACCATGTATCAAGCACTGTAAAGATAGGAACTTTTGTTATACTATCTTCTAATTGAAACTCAAGTTGTGAAAGGTGGGAGCAACAGGAAATGTCAAGGAAGAGGCAGCAGCTACTAGTTCAAATATGCTCATCCTCAAAATTTGAGAAAAAACAAAATGGGTTTCTTTCAACCCCTTCAAGCCCATTACACATTTCACAATTTGAAGGAGGTGGGTCTCTCACATTTTACTTCAAATTAAAAATTGCATGGAAGTCTGTAGAGTAGATTTCCTAAAATAAATGGATCACTCATTTTTACCAAAACAATGCAATAACTGTATGGGAACTAATTTTGATATCCTCCCAAACACTGTTTCCTCCTCCCCCAAGGGCTGACCTCAGCGTATATTTGTTGGTTTATGCATTGACATACTGTATTATAGAAGCCCGTGACTGGCTGAGAGATCAGTTTTAAAATCCCAACTCTCCTCCATCAGGAACAATTGACCTGTGTTATCATAGACCCGCTGAGTTTAGGACTGAGGAAATGACCTGTGGAAAGAAAATTACTCACTTGTTCACATGAGGTAAATTTCATTCTTCAAAAACGCCAATGCCCATTTAATAATTTAGATCATTTACTAAACACAAGCTATTTACTCTGTTTTTCAGAAAACACTCTCCCCGATTTGGTGCATTTGGAAAGACCTCTGAAGAGGAGGTCGGGCACAGATTTGGAAACTAATGCCTTCTACAAATGGGGGAAGCTATCTCATTATAAGTGGCAGTCACCCATCTTTTATTTAAAAGAAGGTGTTGTGTTGACATCAAAATTCTCTTTGAACTTTTTCCATAAAGGTCAGACTCATCGATGAAAAACTGAGCAGAGCCAATACCAGCTAGAAAGATTTCCCTGTGATGCTTCCAAGAAATATTGAAGATGGCCTGTAGCAAGCAGAAAATGTTTACTTGGAGATTAGCTGAATCTTTTAAGTCTTCAACCATCTGCTTCATTTGAATTTTCTTACAAAATGTATAGTATGGGTCTGGTGTCAAGAATTATATTGAAACAAACAAAATGTTGGGAAAATATGGTTTTTTTTCCATTTGGGTACCTGTAAACATCATTTATTTTACTAATATTTGAAGTATCCCATTGGTGGCTTTTTTGTATTCTGAAAACACAGCACTGAGTTTAAAAATAGAATGGATAAAACAAAAACATTTCTAAGTAGAATCATACTGATGAGTTATCTCATCAAATTCTTTCAGTTTATGCACAGGGAACTTAGGGCCATGTTGGTACTTTGCTTGCTGAATTTTAACACTTTGTTAGTTTGGGTATCATATAGTCCCTCAAAAAGATCACATACATTCAAGGCTTGGTCTCCAGTTTGTGGTATTGAGAAATGGTCGGATCATGAGAGTACTAACTTGGTCAATGGGTTACTGTCATTGGTGACTTCATAGCTAAATGGGTTATTAAGAAGTGAGGCCTAGTAGAAGGAAGTTGGTCATTGGAGGTGTGTTTTTAATGGGTCTAGTTAATCCCCAAATGCTTCCTCTCATTTTCTCTGCATCAACAATACCATGAGATAATCAGCTCTGTCCTCATTTGCCCTCCCCGCTGTGACACCAGGACAACTAAGGTGGAGCCAAATGAGCATGGGCTGAAGCCATGAGCCAAAGCCAATCTTCCCTTAAATTGTCTATGGCGATGAGAATTGAAGAACACAGATGATTGCTGTGACGAAAGCTGACCACGTGATTCTCAAATCTTTGGAACTGATACATGGAAGGAATTTGGAAAGGTTTGGGGGACTAGATTAGAGAAAGCCTAGGATACCGCAGCTCAGTGGGTGGTTCTGGTGGCTTCTCAGAAAGAAAACAGGAATGGAGACCGTGATGACCATGCTCATCAGGCTTCAAATGGGAACAGGGCTCTTGGCTATAGGATTGGGCGTTATATATGTTTTATTCTGATAAAATATTTGCTTTTCTGTTTGGTTTGTTTTGACTTATCCTTCCCTTGGGCCATGTGATACTGTAGTTAAAGTTAGGATGATGGGGAAATTTCAAGGCAGCACAGAGTTCAGTCCATACTATGACTATTGTGGATGGTTTTTAGCCAAGTCTTCCTTGAGAACCACATGCAGAAGCCAAGCAGGAAGATATCTGAATGTCGTTTGTCCAGCAGAGAAGCCCCTTTGAAGTTTATCTCTTCACTGCGATGATGCTCTTCCTCATTGTGGATCCCACCCTCCACAGTCAAGATCGACTTTGATCACATACTGGCATGCTGGGTCTCACATCATTTCGTCTCACCCACACAACAACCCTGAGGGAGGGCCCATCATTGTATCGTCATACATGAAAGGAAAGGGGAGGTGAATGAACTGCTCAAAGCCAAACAGACCAAATGGAAAAAAATCAAGACAGACATAAACTCTCGGACTCCAAGGCTCATTCTCTCTGTTTATTCTTGGGCAGGGGAAATCACATGACCAGACATTTCTTTCAAAAAAAAAAACTGATCTGGCGGTGCAGAGAGCATGTGCTATCATTTCCTGGCCCACAACACAAGTGGGGATGCTTCACCACAGCTCCTTTTGCTAATTTAGAGATCTGTGAGAGAGTAGTTTCATACTTCTTATGTGTAAAATGTTCTTTTCACACTTTTTTTTTGCATCTGCTTTTTCTGAAATTTAATTTCTGAGCTGTGATTTGACCATTTCCTTTCTCTTGGGCCTCCACTTCTCCATTTTCTCTCAGTGGAGTTAATTTCTCTTTCAGTGACCCATGATCGCTTTCCTAAGGCCTTTGGCAAAGATACAAGTCTTCTCACATCCAGGCTAATGGGCCAAGTAGACACAGAAAGCATAGAGGGACAGGAGGAACGTGCTGGATATAATTACAAACAATAGTAAACAAACCCCTCTCTCTCACTTAAGTCTGAAATGCATCCCTCAGACTAATTAGTTCTGGGGGAAACACTAATAAATCCTAATATTTCTCAAAGAGAAATGGCTTAAAATTTAATTTCTATTAAGCTGTTACTGGAGTTTACGCTAATTAAATCTCAGCCATAATAACAACTAATGCCTGGAACAATCTGCAAGTGTAAATAATGTAATAAAGTAAACAACTCTGAATGAACATCCCACACAAACCCCCCAAGCAACACAGGAAGCATGGGAAGGGCCCAAGTCTGTGTGCAAACAGCCAACAGAGGAACTGTTTCTGACCCTCTCAGAAAAGAGCATTGGTTTTTTTTAATAAGCAGAGCTGTGCTATATTCTACATGTGTCTCCCTCAGAGAGTAGATTTCCATTGTAAATACTGGAGGTTGGCTCTGGAGGTGTCTTCCATGAACAATGGCCTGTCAAGGCCTGCAGGGAGAAGAAGATGAACTGAACAGCATGGAGGCACAAGGAAATCTCCAAGGACAGTGGCAGGCCTGAAATTGCATCAAGTTGTTGTGCACTGCCCTCTTTGGCATGTCAAACTGCCTCTAGTCTTAAATACCCATTCATTTGCCTTTCTCCTCCATGCACCACCACCTCTAGCCTGAAGGGTAAACGATGAGCCCAACTTTAGGCATGAAGTGGCTCTGGGTGGCATCTCTCCCTTACAGATGATTTTTGCTGTACAATATGTATTTTAAATTTTCTACAAAGTCTTCCAGGTAGAGCTTCACTAGCCATAAAAGTTTAAACAAACTGTTTTATGGAATCAAATGTATTTTTTAAAAAAAAAAAAAAATCCTTTGTGCCATGTCTTTGGGAAGTTTCAGCCTGTGAATACCAATAGCACTACCCAGGTATGGCTATGGTGATGCTGTAGCTCTCAAACACACAGTGGTCCAGCTGTGGAGGGGACAACCAACCATCCACACCTTCTTGGAGCTGCTGTGAGCGATGCTGGGGTCTACCAACAGCTTAGGTCTCTCCAGGAGTCTGCACTGTAGCTTCTGCTAATTCTTTCATTGTGAATACTTGTCTACCATGTGATATTATAAGAGTAAGATGAGAAGATGCTTATGGCAGGGGCTCTGAATGCCCATGATGTTATCTTTGCAGAATAATGAAGTCAGACCCCATTCTTTCCAATAGGATTATGCAAATAATATGAGGGGAAGGAAGTCTGGGAAATACTGAAGACACAGAATAACTATGAGAAAAGTGTACAATTATTTTCAGTGTCTTGCTGGGCATCTTCATTTATAGTACTTAATTTAACTCTCAACGTCTTCTTACAAAGAAGTATGACTGTCTCCATTTTAAACATAAATTTTAATTGTTAATAGAGGTTTTTTAATTCAGCATCTTACAACTAACGCACAGAAAAATTAGAATGCAGGGCTTATGTGTTTGGGTGGGTTCTAAATGCAACAAGCTTCAACAAAAGCCTCTTTTCCATGTATGGATTCATCATTGCTACTTACTACATTGTGTTCCCTTTTAAATATATATACTGACAGCCTATGAAGATTAATTTCAGGAGTCGCCTCTCTTGGGTTAAATGATACCCAATTAGCTGAAAAAATACCACTTCTGGTTACATCTGAGGGTATTTGATCCCAGAGACCAGTATTTGATCCAGTGGTCTAAGGAAAATCTGCCTGTCTTCATTACTGCTCTATTACTGTGAAGAGACAGCATGACCAAAGCAACTACTATAAAACAAAGCATTTAATTGGGGTTGTTTACTGTTTTATGAGCATTAGTCCATGGTCATCATGGTGAGAAACAGACAGTATGGCTCTAGAGCAGTTGAGAACTTTATATGCTGATCCACAGATAGGAGGAAGAAAGAGTGACACTGGGCTTGGCATGGGCTTTTGAACCTTCAAAGCCCACCTCCTGTGGCACGTCTTCTCCAACAAGGCCATACCTACTACAACAAGGCCACATTTTGTATCCTTCCTGTTGTTGGAGTTATCTCCAGTCCTGCCCGGGCCCACAGCCATTCAGACCCAAATAAACATACAGACACTTATATTATTTAAACTGTTTGGCCTAATGGCTCAGAATTTTTGTTATCTAGTTCTTACATTTTAAATTAACCCATTTCTATCAATCTATAAGTTGTCACATGACTTGTGGCTTACCGGTACTTTCACATCATGCTTCTCATGGTGGTGGCTGACAGTGTCTACTCACTCAGCCTTCCTCTTTCTAGAATTTTCTTTTTTGTTTGTCCCGCCTATATTATACTTCTTGCCTGGCTACTGGCCAATCAGCATTTTATTTATCAACCAAATCAGAGCAACATATTTATAGCATACAGAGCCATATCCATAGCAGTTCCCCTTTTCTTCCTTTCTCTCCCTTTCTTTCTTTCTTTCTTTCTTTCTTTCTTTCTTTCTTTCTTTCTTTCTTTTTTTTTTAAAGAGGAAGGTTTTAACTTTAATACAGTAAAATTACACATAACAAAACAATTATCAAGTAAGAATTATGGTTACAATATATAGTCTATTTATAATATCTAGTCTATTTGTATTTGGCAAAATTAAAACAAGGCCACACCTCCTAATCCTTCCCAAATAGTTCCACTAACTAGGGGCCAAGCATTCAAATATATGCACCTATGGAGGCCATCCTCATTCAAATCACCACACTGTCCTTAACCAACTCAACTGAGTACCACCTACTCTGCTGAGGAACTAGATAGGACAAAAAGACAGCATTCATTTTCTTTTCTAAAACTTGGACCCCCGATTTTTCCTGCCCTTGGACATCAGATCTTCATGGTTTTCATTCTCCACACTCCCAAACTTTCACAAGCACCCACAAAGTTCTTAGAACTTTTGGTTTCATGTGACACTGATGTCGCCAATTCTCCAGACTATATATCATGAGATTTCTCAGGCACTGTGATTTCTTAAGTTCATTCTCATAAAAAAAAAAAAAAAAAAAAAAAAAAAAAAAAAAAAAAAAAAAAAAACCACCTCTAGAACAGGGAGATGATTTGGTTGGTAAAGTTCTTGCTGGGAAAGTAAAAGGACCAACTTTCAACCCCTAGCCCCATGTAAAATCTTGGCATGGCAATGGACTCCTGTAATCTTAGCACTGGGGAAACAGAGGGAGGGGATCTATGTGGCTTGCTTATCAGCGAGTCTAGGTGAATCAATGAGCTACATGGTCAGTGAAAGATCAAAACATAAGGCGTAGGGCTATTGAAGAAAGCACCTAAAATCAACCTTTGACCTCTACGGCATGCACATCTATGAGCATATGCACACAGAAACACCTACACATCATCATCAACAACAACAACAAATCCCTCACATATATCTGTAGCTAAGCAACTTGATGATTCTATTTTTCTGATCTTAGACTTCTGGAGTTCCAGAACTGTGGCAAAATAAATTTCTGTTGTGTAAGCTATTTTGTCTGTGACATTTTGTTACAGTATCCCTGGATAACTAATGTACCTGAGAAGTTGGAGCAGTCTAGTTACAATGTCTCTCACATGAAGTACAGAATTACATCAGCTTCCCCCTTTCCCATCCTTAATGTGCCCCCTCTCTCCCCTCTTGTCTATGAAATTCTGTGAAGACCAGCTCAATTATCATTCTCAAGAAATTCTTTCAGATAATTCCACCACCTCATGAATATTCCTTCCTCAGATATCTTCATATATCCCAGTTGGCTGACTCTTGGGAACTTTAGGAAACATTCCTAGAGTTAATCCTTTGATTGATGCTTTGTTTCCAGAAATATCATCAAAAGCATGTGAATGTTACATTTTTACATTGTCCTAGCAGACATTCTTGGAATTTGTAATGGCATTTACTGAATGTCTACAACGGACCATGTACTTCAGTAAGTACTTAAAATGGGCTAAGCATATTCTATGCCTTAGTTTCTGGGGCTTACCTGCTAAAGGCACACTCTTTATCCCCATTTTAAAGAGGAAGCCAAATTCACAGACAATAAGCAGGTTTCTCAATGTTACTCAGCTGGTGGGAAGCACAGATGGGGTTGAAAACACCTAAATGTGACCCTAGAGCTGATTTCTCATTCACTGGATGGGATTGTACTTCACGGTACAAGCAGTTGACATTGGCTTTAATAGACTCTGAACCTGGAGTCTAGGGAAAAATACAAGACTGTACAAGAAAATCTTTTAAATGTGGTTCCAATTTCAAACTAGGTCTGAGAGTTTGGAGTTTAACGTATCATGTCCCTTTTAACCCCTCCTACTGAGGGTTTCACTATAACAAGATGGTAGAGTGTATGGAGATTTCCCAACTCATATTTAGCATCATTAGGTTTTATAGTCTCAACAAGTTCAACACTATGAAATTTTGAATCCCATATTAGTGTGCGTTATGGTCATCTCTCATTAAAGCTGAAGCTAGCAACAGCCATGCCAAGACTCCGCAGTGTCTATCTAATGAGAAAAACATTTGTTAGCATTGACCCATCACTAGAGGCTCCCTCATTAGACTGTAGCTCACAGACAAACATTAGGTCTGTCATACAAGGCAAATTTCTTGAGCATGGTAACATATACCATAGCCATGCATCCCAGTCAGAGAATGCTACACAGTTATTATGTTACTCCATATCGTACCATATTATATTGTTATATTGTATATTAACCTTTTGCAAAGGTACATTAACGTTTTAAATGTAAAAGAATGTAAAAATAATGGGCTATGTGAACACACACACTCTCTCAAACTCACGCCTACACATCAACCAGTAGAAAGAATAAAAACAAGTGACCATAGATGCTGCCAACATTGTGAAAATTAGTGTCAGAAATGGGAAATATAAAACTTTACATCATCGTAATTCCTGACATCTATGCTACTAGAGTGGTGCTTGGAGAGTTAACGAAATCAGCCAGATGTAGCATATATTCAGGGTCAGTTCTAAAATACCCCGTTTTCCTTCTCATATTTCTCATTTCTCCAAAATAATTATACAAACTATGCTGCAAAGCCCAGAAGGGAAATTCAATTTTTATGAAGAAAACATGAAAAACCTTACACAAGAAAAATAGTGTTGAAATGTCTTTCTCCTCTGCTTCCTTGGTTGGTCGTTTATTTTAATTAAAACTGTGCATTTAGAAGACAAGTGATTTCATATCCTAAAAAACAAACAGAAATTTACCCTTTCACTACATTTTCTGGTTGTCATTGAATTATTTCTTACAACTTAAAAAGTAAAATGTTTTGCAAAATTTATAAAACTAAAGTGAAGCAAACTGAATCATTTTGTGTTGAGTATTTTTCACTCTTGAAATAAATCCCCCATGATGGTATATTGGGTATTGTGTGTGTCCTTTCATCTTATGCATATGTATGCACACATGCATGTGCCTAAACATCATGTTTCATTGCTATCTCTTCAGTCACTGTCTTGTTTATTAGTGACTTGAAATAGTAGGAATAACTATTTATGTGGTGCCTTTGTCTTTCCTTAACCTAGTCTTTAACCCACTGTTTTATGCCTCTGCGCATATAAAATACCCCCAGATTATTTCAACTTTCTTAACTGTTTTAGAGTTTGGGATACAACAAAAAAAGATATAATTATTCTCAACAAAATAGTATTGTTTTAAATGATTCATTTGTGAGAAGATAGCAGTGCTAAAGACACCCATGCCAGGCAGAGAGTTTTTTCACAAATGTAAAAGCACTCAAACATATATCTACTTGTGGAGTATGTTTGCCCAATAATTATGGAGAGAAATTCTATATCAGACCCAGAACTTTTAGGATATTTCTTAAAATTACTATATATATTACTAATATTACTAATATGTTATAAACACACACACACACGTGTGTGTGTGTGTGTGTATATATATATATATATTCTTATATATACATATATATATTCCTAAATACATAAATACACCCAGATCAGTCTGTATAACATCACCTGTACATACATTTTCATGGCTGACTATTTGATTTTAGATAGCCTATTGATATGCTCTTCCATGGGTACCTTTTTATCTTCATCAAGCATTTTAAAAGGCACAATCCCTCTTGGGTTTTACAGTAATTCCATGACAGAGGAGAAGCAATCATTGTTCCCATTTTTAAGATGAGAAGACCAAGATGAATAAGCCCTTGCTTATGGTCAGAGCTGAGCTGTGTTCCTCTCAGACTTTGTTCAGTGACTTTCTACTGCACCATAAAAACTGTTTTGCTCTGTAGTCTCTGTTAAATGATATCTACTTATACAAGGTTCATCATGAACAGAGCATGGGCCTCAGTCCTGTAGAAGAATAAGAAAGAGCACAAAGGCTGCCATACCTCTAAAAGTCTAGACACTTGTGATATTTATAGTTAGTGTATAGGGTATTTATGTTCTAGTCACTGTGTGCATTAGCCCATAGAGTAGAATTCAGAAAAGTACAGAACACAGACCACATCTCCTCTGACGTCTTGGTTATTTTGAATATATTTGTTTCATTAAAAAATTAATCTTGTCTTTAGTAGCTTGAGTGGTTACAGTGTGGTTTACCTTTTTAAGTAAGCACCAAAAAAAGACTATTTCATTACAAGTGAATATTACATAAAGTTTAAATTTTGGTGTCAAAGTTTATTAGAGCATCACCATACTCCACAATTGACATATTCTTGTCCCCGTTGCTACCAATTTAAGTAATTAAAACAGATATCACCTGGTTCCAAAGACCGAACTGTTCATTCTTTGACCCATTATAGGAAAGGTTTATTATACCTCATAGACTATATGCCCCTTTCTATTCCTAAAAATAGAAATTACCATTTCTGGTTCAGGAAGCAGGTGTTCAGGACACCCTCGCACAATACTTATGGCAGTTGTGTACTCAGAAAGGGAAAATAAGGTTCAGAGACCATTTTTTATGTATTTTTCTCTTACTAAGAATCATGGGAAATTCTAGGGTTTGATAATTTCATGTGCGGTAGTCTGGAAGATTTCAGAAACTAAGCAACCTTGTATCTAGAAAGAACTACAGAATGAAGATGCAAGATGTTAGTCTCTGTCACAATTACTTGAATTGGACTTCTGTCCATTTATTATGCACTGTCTTTTGGCTAAAAGTCTCCTTACACAAGGACTGTCGTGCCTGAGTTTCAAGATTTCAATTTGGTAAGCATATGTGCGCACACACACACACACACACACACACACACACACACACACACACACTAGTATCTAGCAACTTTCATTATTTTATTTTGTTTCTGACTTCAGAAGTGTGTTGTTTTGTTTGTGTTTAAAACTGTGGTTCTTGGAGCCTGGAAAGGATAAGATGTGTGGAGGACAGAGAGTTGGTGGTTAGAGGAGAAAGACAATTGGAGAGGAAAAACAGCTTCTAATGCCCCAGAGCATGGTGGGAGGGCTATGGGTGACAACAATTAGTTACATTTCGAAATACTTAATGGAAAGGATTCTGAATGTTCCTAACACAAACCCCTGGTAAAGCTGGGAAGGTGAGTACACCAGTATCCCCGATCCAATGTTCTACACTGTTTCCTGGGAAGTGACATCACCGTAGCCTACATATGTATGATTATTGCATGCAAACTATAAATAATTTTTAACACAACAAAGTTTAATAGTCTCTTCCTAGGAGCCTCCACACAGGCATTCAGAGGGGTAGCATGGAGGTACTTTCCCAAAGTAAAGACATTTCCTAATTCCTTTAGAGAGACTATCTTTGGGAACAGAAATTCCCAATTCCCTTTTCCCAAGCCTATTAAAACTACAAAACATCCAAGTAAACCCACAGGCCACTGGGTCCAATTACCTTTGGACATGGGCCCACTGTAAGTCACGGCACATAAGAAAATTGAAATTTCGGGCCGTAGCCTCAAACTTCTGACCCAGACTGTTAAAGGGGCCGACACACCTGTGAAATATAGAATGGCAAGCTGCCATGTTTGCAGTAGTCAGAAAGTTCAGTGTCATGTAAAAGACTTTTGTCCCTGGTGCTGAGATAATGAGCTTGTTCCTTCTTGATGATTTATGGGAGGCAGATGAGAAACTGGCTGATTGAGGCTTTGCAAGATGAAAGTTTTCCGCTCTTGGCAGGAGTACCTATACCCTGGAGAACACAGTCTAACTTCACCACTTCCATTATTGCCACCAGAAAAAGCAGAATAACAAATTATGCCAGGTGAATATAAATAATACGCACTTCTCTCAACTTGCTACCTGCGGCAAAGCCAGAAAGTACGTTGAATGTCTCCACAAAACTAAAGCCTTTCTGGTATAGGTTGACAAGTTTCAGGATCTTGTTTGTTCAGGGCAAACAGCTGGACCCTCAGTTTCTATCCCCCTTTATTCTGTGTCTCATGTGCTTGGATTGAGTCCTCTTCAATTGCCCCTTATTAACAATAAGCCTTTTTCTCTTAACTACCTAGCTTGCCTCAATAAACAAACAAATTTTGCTGCAATATAAGAGAATTCTCAGATACAACATTTATATAGTTAAGATTAATATCATATACCATGTATTTTTCTTCAAATGACTATTGAATAAAAATTTTTGTACAACAGAGTAATAATGAGACAATTTGGTTCATTAAATTTTTTAAAGCACATTAGCACTTCAAGGCCTCAGTATCCACATGTGGTCATCAGCTGCCATATTGGAGCATGCCTACATGGAATGTATCTGTCATTGAAGTCTCTATTGAATGGTGGTGTTCAACATCTTAACCCACAAAGGTAAAATGATGATTTAATCCTGCTCTTACTATTTATATCTGTGGTCATAGAACAAAGCTAAGCTTTTAACTGCTAAAGATAATCTAATAAAGAAGAGAAAGAAACTAAGTTTTACCTATATGCCCTATAATCATGACTGCTTAGCTGACCCAACTAATTCCTTGTAATTCTTTCCTCAGCAGTGTAAGTTCTTTATTTCCAGATCCACTCTCTCTGAGGCACCTAATCAAGAACACACACGCATCTGCAACCATCTCCGCTAGTTATTTCTCCATTAAATTGACACATTTGCAATGCACCTAGGACCATTCTAGAAATTTTTACTTCCTGTGATGCCCAGAGGTGTCCAATTTTCTTTCTTTCTTCCTTTCTTCTTTCTTTCTTTCTTTCTTTCTTTCTTTCTTCTTTCCTTCTTTCTTTCTTTCTTTCTTTCTTTCTTTCTTTTCTTCCCCCAAGACAGGGTTTCTCTGGGTAGCTTTGGCACCTTTCCTGGAACTCACTCTGTAGCACAGGCTGGCCTCAAATTCATAGAGATCCACCTGGCTCTGCCTCCTGAGTGCTGAGATTAAAGGCGTGCACCACCACCACCCGACAATGTCCTGTTTGCTTGAGCCTCAATCATTTTCTACTTTCTCAGAACTTCCCACAGACCTTCCAGTTGGAATGACTGTTAGCCCCCTTTCCATTTTCCTGTAACAAATCACAATGATCCTCAGCCTGCCCCCTTGCCATCCTAATACTCGATTATTATCATTACAAACTTTCAAGAGATATCGCAATACCCTCCAGTGCTTGTCATAACACCATTTGGAAAGCAACAGTTTATAAGTGTATATTAAACTCAGTGCACAGCTCTGAGAAAGCATATTTGTCTCATTTAAGCACTAAGATATATTGAAAATAATCAAGAGAGGCAGTGTTTCTTAGGAATACATTGAAACCTTTATGCAAAATGAATATGGAGTGCTGGGGGAAGCTAGCCATAAATTTTCTGATATTCATTGTATCTAGATATGTTATTTGTTCCTCTTTCTATGGATGGGCTGGTCTGTTGCTCCTTTCAACAATGGAAGAATGGCGTCAGGCTATTGTTAGCTTAGTCTTTAAGGCAGCTGGCAGCTTCAACTTTCATCTTTCCTGTAAGCTGGTCATTTCTCCATTTATCTCCATCTCCAAGATCTGTTAGATCTTCTGGTTTCTGAAACATGGAAATGTCTACCCTTTCCATGGCATTCAGAAACTGGGCTGTGGGGCCAGGGCAGGGACTAAAAATTCTAGTGAGTATAAGCATAATTTTTCTGTCCCACCAGCCAGTTCCTAAATAACCACATGGAGACTTATTATTAATTACAAATGCTCGGCCAATAGCTCAGGCTTGTTGCTAACTAGCCCTTACATCTTAAATTAATCCATATTTCTTATCTACACTCTACCATGTGTCAGAATCTGTTTTCAACATAGAATATTCATCTCTTGATTCCTCTGCATCTGGCTAGCAACTCTGCCTTCCTTCTTCTTCATTCCCTCTTTTAGTCTGCAAGTCCTAACCTCTACCTACCTAGCTATTGGTCAGTCAACTCTTCATTAACAATGAAAGCAACACATATTCACAGTGTGAAAAACGATTATTCCACAGCAGATGACCTTCTGAAGAGACTGTGTGGAAGAGACCACAAACTCCATGGAGAGGGAACTCAGGCTTCCATGTCCCACCAAGTGATGGGCATGTAAACTGGGGTCACTTTAGGCCCTCTCAAAAACTTGAGCCATGAGCTCTCTACCATCCACAGACTGAGCCTTAGTCATATAAAACAAAATGATGGTACAGCCCATTCCTGCTACATCCCTGTCTCTAACATCATGTGAAGAGGAGGAAAGCTTTTAGAATTCCTTGGATGTCTTTCTCACTATTTTATCTAGATGTTAAACAACTTTTCCAAATATCAATATGACTCCATATTGATGTTTTGATTGATTTGCTGATCTATTGCAATAGACTCTAAGTTTCTAGATGTCAGGAATCTTGTATATATGTGTCCTCAGCATCTAGAGAAATTATAATGGAAGAGTTACAGCATGAATCAAGTGAATCTAGCTCTGCTACTCCCTGGTGATATATCCTTGGGCCATTTAAGCTTCCTGGTCACTAAATGGTTTTGTTTTCTATCAGATGGGGGTGCTAGCATAGCACATATCTTCTCATTGGGTACTAAGGAATGGATGACAAAATACTGTTTGGTAAAGAAACAAAAATATCTACTACCTGATAATTTTTCTAAGGCCTGTACTGAGTAAGCATTTTTGTGCATATTCACACACTTAAAGATTCATTATAGGACTTACAGATACTTTAGAAATATTTCTGAGGCAGAGCCCTCAGAACACCAGGATCTTGAGGACAGCACATTGTGGTGCTAATTGGAGATGTCCAATCCAGTTCTCTTTCAGGTATATCCATTTTTAACAGCATGTAGCTTGTGATGAAAGAGATGTCAGGAAATTGCACTTGTATTTTAGGCTGGAGAGCTATACTCAGGCTGAAAATGTAACCCCTGCACTGGTCCCACAGCCTGGTTTCCCAAGGCCATGGAAAGGGTAGACATGTTTCAGAAAATCTAAAAGAGCTCAAGGACAGGGAGGTGTCTTAGGTTTAATCTCCTTATGCCAATATCCCTGATGTCATATGCTAGGATCTCCAGCAGGCTTTTCTTGTAAATATTGATGAACTGGACATTCTTTAAAAACTTGAACTCTATTCCTTTATGAGATTTACATGCCTGTAACTAGAGTTTCTTTAACTTAATTTATTTTTATGTATGGGTATTTTGTCTACTTGTATGTCTGTGCACCACATGAATTCCTGATGCCTGATAAGGTCAGAAGAGGGTGTGAGAACTAGAGTTACAGACAATTGTGACCACCATGTAGGTGCTGGGTATTGAAACCAGGTCCTCTGGAAGAGCAGCCAGTGCTCTTAACCATTGAGCAATCTCTCCAGCCCCTGGAGTTTCTTGATGCCATTTGTTGAACTGGTTGTGCATAATGTGGTTCTAGGATTTGGTTACATCTGCATCATAAACAATGCCCCAAAAAGCACCTATTGTCAGAGAAAGGCTCCATTATCTTTTAGAACAAACGAATTGATCTCTCTAAATTAGTTTCCCAACATTAAAGAGGGCACAAAAAAATAGCAGGCACCTCCTAAGATTTCAGAGACCATTGATAAAATTCAATGAAGAGGTTCAGTATGGCCTAACTCATGATCACTGCCTTTAATTACCTATTTTCCCCTTCTGTTTTTTTAAATTGTATTCCATGCCCTTTAACATTTAAAAAAAAAACTGTGTGTGTGATTATATATATACACATGTGCTTGTGTGTATAAAGTACATTTATTCACACAATAATTTGTTCCTTCCTCTTTCTCTGACTCTTTAAGAATGCAAAATTCCAAAAGGCAGCTATGTTTATCTGTTTTATTTTTTTCAGTGGGCCCTATATACTGGGAAAGGTACCAGATTAGTAGCTTGTACTCAGTACATGGTTTATGAATGGCTAAATAAGTGGGGGGAAAGCAGTTGACTCAGAGTAAACACTCAGTAGGTGCTAATATTGTATGCTAACTCCTGGGGCTTAAATCCTGCCTGGATAGCATTCCCTATAATGCTGATGGCCTCATTCATTTTGTACAGTAATTATCCCATTTTGTCTCGTAAGTTCAGTATTTATATGTCTTATTTTCTCTACTAAAATAAAGGTGGAGCAATTAGATTATTAGGCTCAGTCATTAAAGACCAAAAGTGTGCATTGGTTAAGGGAATTGGCTTCTGAATCAGGCCTCAGATCTGCCATTTGTAGTGTGCCCTTAGGCAAGTTACTGTCACTAGGCTTAATTTTCCTCATCGGTTTGGTGACAATAGTAATTGCTCTGTCCCCTAAAAACTGTTTTAAGAATGGAGTGAGATCCTGCTTGCAATGTGCTCAACCCAGTGTCTGACACATGGCAAACAGGAAATCAATGTCAGTCTGGGTGATGCCTAGCTGCCTCCCTCTTGGCATTTTGCATAGTGTCCTGGATAGAGCAAGGTGTCCTTTGCAGCAAAGGAATGACTGAATTCGTGTATCAGATATTTTGACTGAAAACAGCCAGAAGATTCATAGGGCTGTCTTCGGTTCTCTCCTTCCCACTCTGTCCTGCTCACTCTCACTCCTTCCAGTCCTCCATGTCAGCTGAATTCCACTTTCTCCTGTGAACTGATGACAGCCCCCATCACATGGTCCTGCTTCCTGTTCAGAGGCAAGGCTCTCATTGTTCCAGCATTCTGGTGGGGCTGCCGATGACTTCTCAGACTGAATCTCTAGTCTGTCAGGGACCAGGTCAAGCAACAAAGGGAGAGATTAGATGCCAAAGATTTGCTGCATTTTAATGCTTGGCTCCTGACACATGTTTATGCTAAGGGACAATAATTATAACAATATGATCCTGAATAACAAATGGTTCTGTCAAGCTTGCAAAGTTGTTTTCACAAAGTCAAGCTTAACTTGTGGTTTTCTTAGCATGCACCACTGACATACACACACTGCATATTATAATGCTTTGTTCAAAATGAAAAAAAAACATCATTCACTCATTCATTTATTCACCTTTCAGTTTGACAGTCTTTCACTGAGGACTAAGCTAAGTCTGATGAATAAGTTTGTACTTGGCAGGAACTTATAGCAGTGGTGAAGGTCTTAGAAATGTCAATGCTGCAGGTAAAACAGCCTCACCCCAAATCTTCACATTCAGTTTGGAGAACTGAGATGGTAATCACAAAAAAAAGGACTTGGAGAAAAATACAGAATTGTATATGTTCCCCTCCATCATCTAGGTAATTCTCTGGTTTCGATTCTCTTGCCAAGACTCTTTTGTGTATAAAAGAGAGACATGTTTAATTGTTGCTGTCTTTGATGGAAGATATCAGGCTGGTTTTGTCTGCATCTACTTTGTTCAGCACATGAATTTTCCACTATTACTAGAGCAAAGTCCTATGATTTTAATTCTTTTATTATTTCATAATAGCACAAATGCAATATCTTACAGCAAACCTCCCTCCAGTTAACTGCTTATCGTAGCTTCTGTTAAACTGTTTGCTTGCATAAAACCTCCCCCTACAACTGCTGAGGAAGATATGAAGATATGGTTTTTCTTTTTAAAGTCCCTTGCTCTAAATACTTGGGGCTACTGGAAGAAAGAATTTTAGTTGGCTATAGACATGTTTGAGTAGTCTTCTCTGGTGGGCACCCCATAGCAATGCCTCTAGGCTGTCTACTTTCTTATTTCCAGCTTCTGTAAACTGTCCGGATTCCTTGGCTTTTTGCATGCTTCCATCTTAAAGATGGTGGTGGCAGGTGGAATCTTTCTCACATTGCATCACTCTTGTACTAACTCTTTTGCCTTCTTCTGCATTTAAAGCATCAGTATGGCTATACCAATTCACCCAGATAATGTGGGCAAAGCTCCTTAGGGTGAGGTCAGAAAACCAGCAATGTCAATTCCCCTTTACCAGAAAAAGTACAACTGTCAAAAGTTCTGGGGATTCCAACATGGACATTTTTTTAATTAAGAAAATGTTTTTATTCATTTTACATACCAATCACAGAATTCCCTCTACCCTCCTCCCACTCCTCCAGCCTCCCCCACCCCAACCCATACCCCATTCCATCCTACAAGAAGGTGAGGCCTTACCAACATGGAGATTTTTGAGGGACTATTATTCTGCCTGTTCTCAGGATAGGCTTAGTCTCCACATTATCCTGGCAATTCTTTCAAGTTCCATGGAGGAGAAGAAATACTTCTGAGTATTCCAAACCATTAGATACAGATGATTTTCCATATGCAGCAGGTTGAATGCAGAGTTAAGTCTCAGGGCTCAAGTCTTAGCTAATACCTGTTATCAATGATGTTCTCTTGAGAGAGCCACAAGAGAGGCAAATATAACTCCAGCATTACGTAGAGTGCTGGAGACTCCATAAGGTTTGTATTTTTCAAATTGCCACTCCTCCTTGTGTGTATTCAGTTCTCCTTTTTTAATTTCCTGGCCTCTGTGTGAGTGTGTGTGTTTGTGTGTCTGTGTGTGTGTGTCTGTGTGTGTCTGTGTGTGTGTGTGTCTGTCTGTCTGTCTTTCCATCTGTCTGTCTGTTGTTGATCCACACATGACATAGCCCACATGTTGAGGTCAAAGGACAACCCCAGCTATCTGCCCTCACCTTCTACCTTGTTTGAGGTAGGGTCTCTTGTTGGCTGTTGATAGCTGCCCAGGAAGTTTGCAGGTACTCTCTGGTCTCTGCCTCTCATCTCCCCGTACAGGTGCTAGGACCAGACATGAACTAAGCATGAGACTTTCATGGGTTCTGGGAATCTGAAACCAGATCCCTTTGCATGTGTAGCAAGCACTTTACTAACTTAGGTGTCACCTCGGGCTCCTTTCCACAACACTTCTCCATCCTGTCTTATATCTGGCTTAAAGCTAGAACAGCTTTGCAAATCTGATTTTTTTTAAGTGTCTTTTCTGGCTACATTAGGGCCTTTTGAAATGGTAACATGGACTTAATACCCTGGGATCACTGGGTTCTAGGCACCCCATGAGCAATCCTCTGGAAATTTTTATTGGCCCTATGCTTAAAATAGATACCAAGCCTAAGAGTTTCTCATCACTTCCATAATGCCCACCTTACTTCAAACCAAGCACATTATGACTGCCACCTACACTGATCATTCTCAATTTGGAAACCAAAGTAATATTTTTAAAACAAACAAGCAAAAAAGAACAGATTAAGGTATTTTCACCAAACATTTCTATGGCTTCCTGCCACACTTAAGATAAAATTCATAATCTATATTGTGGCTTACAGGGCCCTGTGCAGTCTTATCCAAACAGAATCCTCAACTTAACATTTGTTAGTCTTTGTTCCTCATGTATGGCAGTTTATACATATGAATCTCCTGCCCACATACCCTTTTCTCCATAGCTCCCCATGACCATCTTCTTTATATCTTCCAGAATGTAATTCAAGAGCAAGCTTGTAAGGTCAAGTAGAAGATGTCCAGTCTAAAAACATACTTTTTATATAAACATGTCCCATGAACATACAGAGGCAACTGTGTGTTTTAATTTGCTAATTCTGGCAATCCTCTGAAAATGACATTTATTCAGTGAGGTATCTAAGCCTTTCACCTTTTCCACTTTCTTCATAGCTTGACTTTATTAATATTTGAACATTATTGACTGTTTATTCATTTTGTTTATTATGTATCTGCCCAGGAGGATACAAACTCTGTGAGGCAGAGACCTTGCTTGCCTTGGTTTAACCAGTGCAGTGCTTAGACTCCTAAAATGACTTATAATACTTATCAAAGAAATAAACAAATGAATAGTTAAGTTTCTTTGACCTTTCTGTTGATTATATAGTGACCTCCATCTTTCCCTTAAAGCCAGCATGTGGTTAGCTGTCTGGGCTGCAGGGAAAGCATCTGGAATTTAATTATTACAGAGTAGAGTATAGTTTAAAAAGGACAAAACAGCAATCAACATTTCAAAATACGTTTGCATTACATGGGTTTATGCAGATTAGCTCTGGACAAACACTATAGCAGTTTTAGTGAGTGTCAGACCCTCTGCCCTAGGATGACACAGTGAATGACATTTCCTTCACATTTGAGAGGCTTGAGGAAGGGCTGGCATGGGACACCCCAGGAAAGCATTTGCATTTAATTGTGTGGGCACTTAAGGAAGAGCTGGGGTCACTTTCCTAGTTCTGCGTTCCTGTTAATTTAAATGCGCACATTTAAATCAATTCTTCTTCCTGCTTGGATGACAATTACCATATTTGACATTTGTTAGTCCTCAGCAGTGCCTGGGACTTGTGAATAATTTAGGAATGTTAGATTGTTCCCTAATCAAGGCAACTGAACAGAGCAAGAGCTGGATTTGTAGCTTCAGCATCTCCCCGCAGAAAAGTGACAGCATTAAAATAAGAGCATTTAGGAGATGCACTATCCACTTTGTGCAAAGGGCTCATTCTTCAGATACAATCTCTGTTAGTACCCATATCACAACAGCTACAAATAGTGACTTGATGTATAGTTGACAAAGATAAAGAGGACATTCACCAGTCCCACATCTTGAATTTGATGAAGTCTGTTCTATACAGGCTGGGCCCCCATCCCCATACAAAAGCCTCATACCATGGGGTTTTGTTTAAAAAGTATGGTTACTATTTGCTCAATTATCAAAAATTCATCAGGTGACAATTATGAGTTAAATATTTTTGGGGGTATCAGTAATCTTTCCTTTAAAGCAGTAACTTGGAAGATGAGAGCCAATGAATACATAAAATTTATTCTGGTGAAGACAACACACTAAAATTTTCAAACTGATGACGTTCAGGCATGTTACTCTAAAACACAGTTCCTGCCATACTGGAATTTTTAAACTGAATGAGCTTAAGATATATCAAGAAGGACTCAATCTTCCTATCTTTGTCTCCCAAAGTAGGTTAAAATATGTTGTTAGGTAGTTAGATATTAACAGGTTTGGAGACAATTGGGACAGACACCCCCCCTTCATAATTAGCGTAATTTAATCTGTAAAGCCAAAATTGAAACAGTAGGCCTCTGATTTCTGGCCAATAGAATGGCCTCTCCTTCATATCTCTGGCTCTGAGTAAAGATATCACTAATAGACAACAATCTAAAACTTACAAGATTATCACCAAGTAGACTTCCCAGCAAAAACAAGGATATAGTATTAACCCATTTAGTAAGAATTGATGGACCTGGGCTTGTCAAGCCCATAGGTAGGAAAATACAACTTGGGAAAAGATATCTGCTCTAGAGACTTTGGAAATAGAAAAAAGTCTGATGAAAATAGAGATCAGTATATGGTCCCTTCAGCCATTACCCACTCTTGACTGCTGGGAGTTCTTCACTTTGTAATAAACTCTTCCCATCTTCTGTACTCTGTTCTATGTGTGGCATCTGAATTCTTTGGTGGAAATCATAAGGATGAAGGAGTTAAGGAGGATTTAAATTAAGATCTCATAACAATATGAGAGTGCCCTTCTTATATACCCAGAAGGAAAGAACATCGCATCTCCAAAGACAAGGGATGCTGAAAGGAAGTTGTGTGAGCAAACCTTTGGAAGTTTCCCCAGTTTATGACCTTCAGCTAATACTCTTTATCCTTTGTTTCTCCACAGCTTTGTACATGTCATCAAACCTAGCATAAAAATGACCGGTTACACTGTCTTGCTTCATACACACACACACACACACACACACACACACACACACACACACACACACACGGTTTGTGGTCTCACTGTGCCCTTATTTACATCCACGGCGGGGCGTGGGGGGGGGGGATATGTTTGATATGCTACCTAAAAATGGAGTGAATGGGGTAAACATGTTCTAATCTTCTGGATTCTAGGACTGAGGCCTAAGAATTAACAAAAGGCAAACAAACAGGAGAAAAGAGAGCCTCTAATACTTGTGTGTTTAGAGGCCTTCATAGGAGCTAAGGGGAGATTCAAAGAATGGTTAGAATCAATCGGGGACCTTACAGCACTTTTTGAAAGGCCAATAAATTTGTTGAAGAGGGCATGACAAAAAAAAAAAAAATGGGTTTTGGCTGAGAGTGGTCACTAAGTGGGAGAAGGTAAAGGTATAGGGGAAAACAAAGAAATGTCAGTGTTACACTGGTGAGACTCATTTGTACAGATCCATCTAGGTGCTGTCTCTCTGACTATGGTGATAAGGGTAGTTCTAGCTAAGAGAAGGGAAAGGAACCATCTCCACAAAAGAAAACTTGTGCTTCTGAGCAGACAGGCGGGAAAGGCTCTCTTTCTGTATTTTCTCTTCTTTAATTTTGTCCTCTACTCAAAAGAACCCTCATACCAAAGCAACATATTTTCAGGGACTTAGATGTTTATGCCCTGGTCTCTTCATCTCTTCATCATCCTGGATGATGCTATATAAGGCTTCTCATGTGAGAAGAAACTCAGCCATAAACTGGTAACCACAATCAATGTCCTGCTAAGACTTGGAACCTTAAGGTTACATTGTGGCCACTGTTCACTATCATTACCCTCCATCTTTCAACACATTTTAACATGTCTATAGATAGGATCCAATGTAGGACTTTTAATTTTGTCTTTTTTTAGTGTCTCCAGGGAGAAATTATTTGTCTCTTTCGTGTTCTCTAAGGGCTCCTTGAAATGAATTCTAAATATTTCATAAACAGCACATCCCTAATATACCCTTTAATTATTGATAGAATCTATCCAGGCATTTTCTTTGAATCTGGTAACAATCAACTAGAAATCTGAATTGCCACTGTCCACTTGCATCGACCTCAACACAGATGCTTACTAAAATATCCCACAGAGTGGGTATTTTAAATATCCTTCAGGTTTTTTTTTCTTTTTACATGTTTTATTGTGAATATAAGGCCAAAGTCCAATATTTCACAGTCTTCACCACCACTCTTCCTAAACTGAGCCTCAGCAAATTTCCTAACCAGGAAATGAACAAAACAAAAAAATGTGACTCAGGCATGGTTTCCTTCAGTACTTTGTGCAATTGGAAATTCACTAGGCTGTGGTAAGCCTGTATTTGATTGAGCAATTTTACTGTCTTTATAATATCTGCATAATAAACCCCACATTGGTTGCTTAGCATAATAGGAAGAGGTTCTGAATATCATCCCTCCTTGGGATGTTGAACAAAATGCATGCAGATACACTTATGGTCTGAGGGCCTAGGTGAAGGAGGAATTCAGTCTCCCTAACCTCTTCCCACTGTGCAGAGGGCAACCAGCCAGGGACACAGGTGTGCAACTCATTAAAAACAGAATTAAGCCCAACAGGCTGGGTAGCAGCCACATGAAGAATGTTCTGCAAAGTGAAGGCACTCTAGGGCTTTGACCTTGGGGGAGGCAGAGCTGCCTCCCTTGTTTACTGTGCTCCATTGTTACTGACTTGGTGAGGAGAGCCACACAACAGTTGTCTTTAACAGCTGCAGCCGCAGACTCAAGAGTACAACTATGATTATTAATACATTAAAGTGAATATCTGCTAAGTATATGTGGAGTGAAGGGGATCAGATAAGCCACCTCAAAACATTCAATGAGCATGAGAATTACTTAACAATGTCTCCAGAGCGGCTCCCTGCTTAGAACTGGCATATGCATACCCAGTTTGTACTACTGCTTCTCTTTTTCATAGCAAGAAGAGACTAACTCTTCTCTACATAACAAACCCAAATAAACAATTGTTTATCACAAGTTCCCTAGCAACTGTCCTGCCATTCACTGCCCCTAGGAGTCTAGTCTCACTTTCTCTTTGTCCAGTCATCTCTCTGTGAATGTATTAGCCTTTTAAAATGGAAGGTAAGCTCCTAGGCCTCAACACCTAATTAGCTTTAAGCATCTTATGCATAAAATCAAAAATCAGATGTGTGGGACCTTTCTCTAGTTAAAATGTCTTTTTTCGAATCTCATAGGCTGTTGTAATATCAGAATCTAAATATTCTGCACCCTTTAGAACACAAATATTCCAAAGGAATATACCAAAATATGTGAAGCCAACTAAAATATTATTTCTCCTCAAGCTTGGAAGATGTTTCTGTGAATAAAGTACTTTCTATGAAAGCATGAGGACCTGGATTTGGGTTCCCAACACCCCCATAAATTCAGGCATGGTAGCACATTGCTGTAACCCCAGCACTGGAGGGTTAGAGACAGGAGGATACCTGGGGCAGATCCCTAGGGCTAATTAATCAGCCAGTCCAGCTGAAAGAGCAAGATCTACACTCAGTGAAAAACCTTGTCAAAATACAAGGCAGAAAAGTAATTGAGAAAGCCACTCAAATTCAATATGTGGCCTCTATATGCACCCACCTGGACAAATGCAACTGCACAATACATACCACACACACACACACACACACACACACACACACACACACACACACAGAGGGAGGTGGAAAGAGAGAATATATTTATGTCTAAATTATTGATGAAAGTTTTTAGGAAGTTTTAATTTATCTACATTTCTTGAAACATACTATCATACTCTCTGACAAATTTCAGTATTTTAAATAAAACAAAATCTTCCCTTGCTAAGATGTTACTTTACCCAAAAGGGTAATCATAAGGGTGACTATAAGGAACTGTAACAAAAGACAAAATCATTCTCACCAAGATTGACAAGTGCTTCAAGGCTTGGCGGAAGGGGGAATTTTTTTCCTTTATAGAGCAATGTGAATATGACTTTGAAGAGTCTGTTGTAGGAAATTAGGATTAAAAGGTGGCTGTGATTAGATTTGTAAACCAGACATTATTTTCTTATGGGACCAGCTCACTCTGGAAGGGAATGCCAAGGACAAAGGTTGTGTAGGCAAAATTTAATGATCTAGGGATAGTAGGTAAAGTCAACAAAGGTTTAATTAGTAAGCATTTTGTCTATATTGAGACTGAGGACAGAATAGCTCACCAATCATTTATGAGGTCAAGAATGGGAGTTTGGGGACTGTGCCCAGCCTTGCAATGGATAAACAATGAAAGCATACTTAAGTTCTATTTAATAATAAAAGGAAGGGTGGTTCTTTGCACTAAACTTTTTCCAGCAAAATGAAGGGTAGTTGGATTTTCCTAAAAGCCTCCATGAGAGCACATGACAGGTAGTACTTAACTGTCAATAAGCATCATTACAGCAGTAATAGAGCCATTTGCTTGAAACCCGATCATCTTAGAAAAGCCCAACTTTTAGAGCTGTCTATTCTAGGGTTTGTACATGGAATTCTGGCTCTTGGGTAATTTGATCTCCTATTCATAGAACTTTTCTAGAGTACCATTAGAATATGATGTGGGTTCTAATAAAATCCTCAATTTAAATATACTACAGTATAAAAGGTCACTGGCATGGAGAAGAAACCTCTCATCTATGCCCCATTAGCAAATATTTTATTAAGTCTGCAATAAATAAACTGTATTACTTAGATTTTTATGAAGATAAGTTCTAACAACACTGAATTGACATTACCATTTTTTTAAGTTTAAAAAGCTAGTTCAAGCATGGTGTGTTCACCATGCCTATAGTGCTGTGGATAATGCTTTTGTACACTGGTTTAATAAAACACTGATTGGCCAGTAGCCAGGCAGGAAGTATAGACAGGGTGAGCAGACTAAAGGAATGCTGGGAAGAGGAAGGGCTGAGTCAGGAGTTGCCAGCCAGACACAGAAGAAGCAAGATGTGAAGGCAGAACTGAGAAAAGGTACCAAGCCATGTGGCTAAACATAAATAAGAATTATGGGTTAATTTAAGTGTAAGAGCTAGTAATAAGCCTGAGCTAATGGCTATACAGTTCATAATTAATATGAGCCTTTATGCGTTTATTTGGGTCTGAGCGGCTGCAGACCAGGCATGACACAGGAACACTTCCAACTACATTATAGCCCTAGCACTCAGGAGATGGAGGTAGAAGGATCAGGCATTTACATCTAGCTATTCTAACCACACAGCAAGCTAAAGCTCAACTTGGGCCACAAGAGACCCTGTCCAGATAAAAATTAAAAAATAAACACACAAAAAACACTTCACATAAATAATACTCCTATAATGCACTTAGAGAATATATAAGAAAGGCATTTTATCAAGAAAAAGTATTCCTTCTTCTACCATAGCCATATTGCATTGTTACTACAAGAATTATACAAAGATATATTTCTTAGCTGTGGGGTAAAAAAATACTCAGGTATCTTTAGGAAACTTCTATTAGAAAACACTGAAGGCAAAGGAGCATAGGGAACGACATTAGAAATTAAAGTGATAAAAAATTAATTACACCTTAATCCTTAAAGTACTTTACAACCTATACACATAATGTACTGAGCCAAGATAATAAGCAGTATACATTTAGATAATCCATTTTTAAATATTGCTTCTAAGCTATAATCTCCCTCAATTATAGAACAAGAATAAAGCATCATTGGGCATGTCACAAAGGGAGGGTGAACTGGCTGGGTTGCATTTTAAGAAAGCTGGCCCCCAAGTAAACACACTGGAAGTGCCCTCCTGCTTCTCCACCTACCCTCTAATTATGTTTCTCATTCTGCTTCCTCCACACACCACCCAGAATTCTTTCAAAGGAACCAAAGCTCTTATTTATTGAGTTACTAGAGTGTTAATCACATCTAATGGTTTTAACACAATAGCAGCCAACCTTTAAATGTGTTCCTTTAAAATGATTAATGCCTGGCTTCCACTTGGGCTTCTCCTTTTTTTCTGTAATTCTACCATGATTCCAGTAAGCCTTGTTCCCTCTGCTAAAATCAGCATCACTCATTTTAACAAACTGGTGTTGGAGTGATATTGGGGAAAGAACAGCAAGAGTGCAAAGGCTATGAACTCCAGAAGGGCACCTTATTAATGTCTAGATCTCATAGATACTCATCACCATCTAACACAGTTCCTGACCACAGTAGGTACTCACTCAGGCACTATTTATGAAGTGCAGGGGAGGGAAGGTGAGAGGGAGGGAGAAATGAAGGAAATCATATTATTCTTCAGTAAGAGAAATGAAAGGGTTGGCCTGCCTTCTTGGAGCATCCTGAACATATACTGAAGAATAAAAATATAAATAAAATCTTAGGAAAGCTCACTACATTGCTCTATTTTCCTCTGCCCTCTATATAGTTGCCTTTCAAAGTGGAGCCTATGGTAGATATGTATGGTTGGTTCTAGGACACAAAGAAAAGTCTGCTTGGAAGCTTCTCCTGCCAACTGGTTTAAGAATTAATTGCTCTCTCAGCCACGTTCAGGGTCTATTAGAGCAGTGATGCGGGAAGGGCCTCAGGGCCTCCTTCTCTAAGCTTAAGTACTACTGTCCATCATCATGGGCTGGGGAAGGCTAAGCAACACAGGCGTAAAGGGAACTGGGGTGCAGTGTTTTGTAACTGCAAGCTCAAGAAACCACCTACAGGTCACTGATTTTATTTTCCATGCAACACAGTTTTCTGAGAGGGTATGGGGTAATCAGTAATTATTTGGAATATAATGGCCAGAGTTAATTTTCTCTTCCAACAGTATCACATACACACACACATACACACACACACACACACACACAGAGAGGGGGGGGGAGGATCGAGCTTGTAAATAAGCCATGTGTGGCAGGAGGTATAAAATAACAGTATTTGGGAGTTATTTTTTTTTAAGCACTTGACCATTTATTAATGCATTATTCCAACCAAATGTCCTTGGCTGATCTGGTCATTTTGCCAATTCTTTAAGTCTGTTAACAGCAAAACAAGAAGGGTGAGGGTGTGTGGTGTCCCAGATTTGTCACTGTGAGTCAGTAAATGTAAGAGCTATGCCTGTCAGACCAACCTAACCTCCATTACCACAGAGAAGCTGCACCAGAGGGAACCAAGGGTGGCAGGACATTCCTCACACTCAGGCCTGCAAAGTAGGGTATAATTATACCCTTTGTTAGCAATCTGTGAATAAAACATTCAGTTCTCCCAGCAGTATCACAGTGAAATCATGAGGCGCCTTGCATTTTTCTTCTTGCATAAATTAAAAATTCGTAAGAAAACGAAGACTGTAAAATCAAAGGTAAGAATGAACGAGTGTCATTACAGACACTGACTTGCCCACTAATATCAAGTATTTTGTGTGTATACACACACCACAACCACCATCACTTCCACCACCACCCCATAACCGCCACTACCACCTTGTAATCATGACATGTCCATCTAGCAACCCAGGCTGGAATGTCAAAGATGTAGATACAATTCATGTCTTTCTAATACCCTCTTGTAAAAACTTTTCCAATATTGAGATTAGGGCATCAGTAAAGCAATTTTGCTTTCTAGCACACTGTGGCTACTGAGTGCTAGAAATAAATTATTTATTTAAGAAATACATTCATATAGCAAGCATTAATTTCTGGTTAACATCTTGTACTTTGCTAGTTGAAGACATCTTTCTACTTCTCCAGACTGTATCTTGTTATGAAATATCAAAGACTTATCCCATACAAATCAAAATGGTGAATAATAGAGTTCAGATGTGCAACATGAGGAATAGGTAGGCAGAAGAGAAGGAGAAAATCTATGCCTGCTCCTTTTAGCAAATGTTCAGCCATCTGTGGCTCAAATGGATCTCTTCCTGTATGCCATGCTGAATCTTAAAATTTTATTCTAGGAAGGCTGAAGAAAAGAAGGAAGTAGAAGTATCTATATATATACTCCAAGAAATCAGATTTTTAAATATCTCTAAGAATAAAAGTGAGCCCATGGTGGTGGAAGCATGCCAAAAAAATTACATCTAACTCTACATCATAAATCGTTCCAATAATAAAGCAAAGACGCATCACAGCAAGTGAAGGTTGCTTATTAAAAGCTCACAATTCTAGGTCTGTGCTGCCTATTATGATAGCTATTATTCACACATCTACATTTGAAATTAAATTAGACCTAGTCAGATTTAAGATATTGTCCCTTGACTGCAGTAGCAACACTTCAAATGCTCAGTGGCCAGATATGAGGAGTAGTTGTCAGGTTGGAAAATGTATATAGGGAACATTTCCCACATCACAAAAATTTCTGTTAACATTATTTTAGTAGATAGGGATTTTTTTTTTTAGTGCTGGTTAGAAATGTGGATGTATCACAAAACATGGAATAAATAACTTTCTAATCCATGATAAGTTAAATCATGTACAACAAAATTCTTATCTTTGGGACATTCAAGGACTAAATAGCACAATATAGAAATAAAAGTTCAAAATAACAAATATACCTTTAAAGTCAGGGACTACAAAAATTAATGTATTTCATTTGCACATCCATAGAGTAAATAGTAAGCCCTTAAAGAAGAGAACATGGGGCTGGAAAGATGGTTTATCCAATAAAGTAATCTCCAATACCTACATAAAAGCTTGGCATCAGCACATACCTGTAATTTGGGCACTAGGGAGATGGAGACCAGTATCCTTAGGACTTTCTAGCCAATCTAAAATATGTGAAGTACAGAAGGTCAAATCCTCATGGCCATTCACTGACTTTTCCTTCTTTGTAAGTCATGAACACTAGCTTTTCTCCATCCAACAAACTGTCATTTGAAGCTGCCTTCAGAGAACTACACTTGCATAATCAAACGGAACTTGTCACCTCAAATTCTGCAGAGTTCATGGCCAGGAAAAGTCTTAAAGGCCCATCTGAGATAAAAAGAGGAGCAAATCCATAGAGGGAGGCTGGATAACTATTCCAGATATAGTTACACAGAGGTATGTTTAATGCTTTCTGATATAGCTGGGTTATGATAGAGCATGCAGAATGTGTTATACATTGTATAAAAAAAACTAGAATGAAAGTTTAAAGTTTCTCAACAAAAATAAGTGATACATCATTAAATAACTCAAAATGTTAAATTGGATTTAATCATTATGTATTAGATACATATGATTTACATATTATATTCCTTAAATGGGTATAGTTATCACATGTTTAAAAGAACAGGGAATATTGTTCCTCCTATCTCCTTTCTCTTTTGGAACTTACTTTAAAGAGCTCATTAAAGACCTGAGAAGGATCTTGAGAAAAGTTGGCCAAAGACTAAAAATCAAGGTAACCAAGTTCTCAGTGCAACTCAACACAAAGTTAAGATAAGGGAAATCAGAAGTACAGTGGATTGGTATGCTAATTGACATATCTGAGGTAGGAGAAGCAAATAAGGTGCCTTGGAACTATTTTGTAAGGAATGGATATTTTTGTTTTAGCCACTGAAGAAAAGCTTTCTTGGGAGAAATTGTAAGGAAGATTAATTGAATTGTGTCACTTAAACTGAATGGCTACGTGTATAACAATCCAAACACATCCGTACATATCACCCCACATGAAACACCAAACATATAAAAGACCTCCACATACAACCAGATGCACTGAACCTGACAGAAGAGAAAGTGGGAGGTAGCCTTGAACTCAAATCGGCGCAGGAAAAGACTTTCTGAAGAGAATACCAAGAGGACAAACACTAAAAGCAGCAATTAATCAATGGGACCCCGTGACACTGAAAAGCTTCTGCACAGCAAAGGACACAGTCATTCGGACAAAGCAACAGCCTACAGAATGGGAAGAGATTGTTTTACCAACTACACACATGATAGAAGGTTAATATCCAAAATACATAAAGAACACAAAAAAAAACTAGATATCAAGAAAATAATAACCCAATTTAAAAATGGGGCACAGAGGGGCTGGAGAGATGGCTCAGAGGTTAAGAGCACTGCTTCTTCTTCCAAAGGTCCTGAGTTCAATTCCCAGCAACCACATGGTGCCTCACAACCATCTATAATGAGATCTGGTGCCCTCTTCTGGCCTGCAGGGATATGTGCAGACAGAATACTGTATGCTTAATAAATAAATAAATCTAAAAAAAAAAGTCATTTAAAAAAATGGGGCACAGATATAAACAAAGAATTCTCAAAAGAAGAAACCCAAATGGCTGAAATGTTCAACATCCTTAGCTACCAGTGAAATGCAAATCAAAACTACTTTGAGATTTCATTTTATACCCACCAGAATGGCTAAGATCAACACAACAAATAATAGCTCATGCTGGTGAGGATTTGAAGTAGGGGGAACACTCATCCATTGCTGGTGGGAGTGCAAACTTGCAGAGCCACTATGGAAATCAATATGGTTGTTCCTCAGAAAGATGGGAATCAATCTAATCCAAGACTCAACTATATCATTCTTGAACATATACCCAAAAGCCACTTTATCCTACCACAGAGACATTTGCTCAACCATGTTCATCGCTTCTCTATTCATAATAGCTATAGATTGAAAATAGCTTAGATGTCCTTTAAGAGAAGAATGGATGTAGAAAATGTGGTACATTTACATAATGGAGTATTACTCAGCTGTTAAAAAATGAAATCACTAAATTATCAGGTAAATGGATGGAACTAGAAAAAAAATCATCCTTAGTGAGGTAACCCAGGTACAGGAAAATAAATATGATCATTGCCTTGCTCAGCCATCATCAGAGAAGCTTCCTTCTACAGCAGATGGTAACAAATACAGAGACTCACACAGTCAGACACAATTCAGACAGTAAGAGACCTTGAAACACTCAGCGCCAAATGGATGTCTCTATCATATCTCTGTTTTCAGAGCTCAGGGAACCCCATGGAAGAAGAGAAGAAGAGGCAGAAAGAGTGTAAGAGCCAGAGAGGATGGAGGACACACACACACACACACACACACACACACAAAAAAAAAAAAAAAAAAAAAAAAAAAAAAAAAAAACAAGGCCCTCTAAATCAATATCATCAAAGCTCATATGACCTCACAGAGAGTGAGGCAGCATGCACAGGGCCTGCACAGGTCTGTACCAGGTTCCCTGCATGTATACTAAGGTTTCCAGTTTAGTTTTTTTGTTTTGTTTTTGTTTTTGTTTTTTTTTTTTTTTTTTGTTTTTTTTTTTTTTTTGGTTTTTCGAGACAGGGTTTCTCTGTGTAGCTTTGTGCCTTTCCTGAATCTCGCTCTGTAGACCAGGCTGGCCTCGAACTCACAGAGATCCACCTGCCTCTGCCTCCCGAGTGCTGGGATTAAAGGCATGCGCCACCACTGCCCGGCCCAGTTTAGTGTCTTTAAGGGATGCTCAAGTATGTGAATGAGTGGACCTCTGATACTTGGACTCTTTTCCTTCTGTTTAGTTGTACTGTCCACCTTCAATGTGCTAGTTTTTATTTTTATCTTATATCTTTTCATTTTGTTTTTATCCCTTAGAAGCCTGTTTGTCTTCTAATGACAGAAAGGGAGTGGATCCAGATGAGAAGGTAGGTGGGATGGAACTGGGAGGAGTAGAGGGAGGAAAAACAATAATCTGGGCATACTATGTGAGAAAAAAATCTATTATCAATAAAAGGAAAAAATACTTTTTAAGAAGCAGAAGAGTATAAAATGAGGGACACTTGGTAAAAGTTATAGGAATGAAATTTCAGCTCAATTTTTTTAAAAAAAGGCCTTCTTAGTAATTAGCTCTGTCTTAACACAAAATGAGGTTCTTCAACAGGGGGATCATCTCTCCCAGTGGGATGTTCAGCAGAAGCCATATATCAGTAGTACTTGGGAAGAATACTAACTACTGGTAGGTGATTAGAAGAGATGACCTCCAAGGATCTGTCCTATTCTGAAACCCTGTGACTCAGTTTTTCACTTCCTCTCACCTGCTCTGATCCCACTGGGTGAATAACTAAAGAGCAGACAGTCTACTCAACAGCACATTAAAAGTCAGGCTTCTCACTGTTCTTGGCTCCCTCTCTGTCTCCAGTCAAGATCCTATGGTGGCTTCCCTCTCAAGATCAGCAGTGTGGAGGAGCTCAGAATGTACTAGGCTATTTCTACATGACAGATTTGTTTGGCTTTCATATAATCAACTTAATTCATCTCACTTTCCCTCCTTTCTTGTATAAAATGCATCATATTTGCCCAACCCCTTTTTTAAACATTTAAGCATGCAGTTGAATGCACACAGAGAGCTTAGAGTATAATATATAGTGTAAGATAAGGTACTCTTGTCAATCTGAAATTTAAACTGGTTGCTTCAAACACACATTTGTAGAGTAATTAAATGTATCCAAATGTTGTTTGGATACATTCAATTACTTCTTAGATATCTTCATTTTCTTAAAAAAAAAAAAAAAGCACTAAATTAAGGATTTTGCTAAGGAGCCAGGATTCTTACTAAAATCCTTTGTAATGCTGTCCTATGAAAAATAATCATCTACACCTGCTATTCATAAAGCTTGTTACTATTTACTGTGGAAATCACAGAGGTGAATAAAAAGGAGACCCTGCTGTTAAGAGGTTTTTCGGTCTAATGGTGTAAACATAAGGATAGAAAGATATAGCACAACATGAATCCACTGACATAGATAGCTCTTTGGCGAGAAAGGTCTTATCTGGTCTTGAAAAACTCAAAGTCATCTCCATCAAAAAAGGGGGCAAAAGCCATAAGGAGGAGCAGTAATTCTGACATAACCTGTTCTTTCTCTAGGAAAGTCCATCAAGGAGATCCTCTCTATAGGAATAATATTTAGACAACTTTTATCTATCAGCAATTTATGCTTTATCTAGAGTTGCAGAGAAACTGCTTGGTCTTATTTGAAGGGATGTAACCAGAACTACAAACTAAATAAAGAAGTAAGAGTATCAGTAAATGGCTAAACTGAAAAAAAATCTATGTAGTTCATTTGATAGTATTTGGAAATTAACAAGGAGTTATGAAGTCTATGGGTGGAGAGAATGGATTAATATGTGTCATGAACTTTCATAAACATGAATAACTTGTTGACTGGCATGAACAAACAGAAGATAAGAGAGGGTAAGAGTATGTAGATGGAAAGAGAAATATTTGACAATTTCCAAACTGATATAAGCATATTAATCTAATACAGTGCATCACCTGGGAGCTTAAGGAAAGGTATTGACCATTAGTGCTGGAGTTCTAATGTAAATTTCACAAAGTGTGAAAACAGAATGTTAACATTACTTGGTGTAAATGGGAAATGACAGTTAAGTGTGGACTAAGACAGGAATTTGATCATTAAGAGATTTGGGGAGATTAAGGAATACTAGATGTATTATTTTTATTTTTGCCTTGGGTATGTTGACATTCAGATCCTACTAATATTTCAGAGGCTGCCTTCACTTGGTGGGCCACTTCTTATAGATGATAAAAGAATGGTCTAGAAGTAGACCTTCCTCATGAAAACCAACCAACCCTAAATCAACCTTCCCCATATACCTATTTCAATTAGCTCTTATAGTCCAGGTCATTATTAATCCAGAGTTCTCTGGTCACCCAAGGAAGAGGATCAGACAACTAGAATCTGTTGTACTCCAAAACTGGCTTCCCCAATTTCTGTCTACAGAAACTACAGTAGTGACATGTACAAATATTTCTCACTCCTGCCTCCAGACTGTTCTTCCCTATTTCATGGAATGGCATGACCCCCTCCTCTGGAGACTTGATGGCCATCATCTTTGGATCCATAGTCACTCATAGGTCACATAAACTAATGATGGTTATCATGGATACAAGTTGGATTTAAGGGTGACCATAGTTAGGAAGGGAGGCATTGAAGACATAAAAGATACTACAAATTAAGCATACATTTGACTGGTATTTCTTTACTATGTTGGGCAATTTGATGTGTATATTACAGCACATTGAGTAATAACCACATCTAAATCTTAAAACACAAACGGTGAGTACAATGAGAAAATGGGGGTATGCAAGTGGATAGTAAGGCTACCAACATGGGAATAATATCAAATGAAGACATTAAAGTGAAGACAAAGACTGCAGCTTCTTGGGAAAACTGAAAAATCTTTGTGAATGAATTGACACTTGGGAAGTATAAGGAAGACTGAACTATAAATTATAAGAAATATATCAAACCTGGGCCTGGTCTCCAAAGTTGTATGGAATACCAAGGGATTACCAGGGGAAGAAATTAGCAGATACTTATCTAGTACTTATTTGCTGTGGGGATAGGTAATTTGAAGTTTAGATCAAACCTCCAAAGGTGCTTAATGATACCTGTACATTAAATAAAATTTAACTCAGGAAAAGCTAGCTAAGAAATCAGTGTTATGTATAAACTATATAAAGGAAAATTCAATCCCAGATATAGTGGACTGAGAGAAAGGGTGATGGAAATAGAGATCTGTATGATACTATGGCAGATGGAAATAAGGTGGCAGATGTTATTGTGTTAGTAGAATATGATAAACATATAATTATACGGAAAGGGATGAGAGGGAAGAGTTGGTATCTGTGTTTTAACTATCAAAAAGAAGTATTATAGAAAAGGGGGTTCATAATGTTGCAAAGAGAGTATCAAGTGAGCAGAAATTCAACTCTGAAAGAATTTATGAGACTATTAGAGTCTCTACGGCTCCAAACAGACTTCTCCAAATGGCAGGCCAAGAACAAGGGGGAATATTTTCTGACATCTTTAATTCAAATAAAACCCCAAACTACTCATTTATAATGTGGCTATAATCTGTGCTTAGGGGTGACCATGGTTAGTAATGAAGGGGATGAACTTGTGGAAAACATAGAAGATATTACAAAGTCACCAGATATTTATCTGGTGTTTATTTATCATGTGGGGGTGATTTGATGTATAAATTAAAGCTCACCAGAAACTTCAACCAAGATGTCATAGAGATGTATTTAGCTGAGAGGACTTTTTGTTTTCATTCTTTGAAGGGGGAAAAAAAAAACAAGTTTCTTAAAAAGACTAGCTTTCTCTCCCATTAAACCATATTCCATTTCTACAATATTACAGTATAATATAATATATAAGGATATAATATAATCCCAATAGATTGAAAAAGAACCAGAAAAAAATGAGGCAAAGAATAAAGGCTAACTACATCATGAGGTAGGAAGAAAGTTATAGTGTTAAGTAGGATGCTTGGGAGAACTTCATTAAGAAAGTGAAAGTTAAACAGATACTCAAAGCAGGTGAGAGTGTGAGCCATGTGGAGGAGAGAGGAGAAAGTACTTTCTAGGTGCCAGACACTTTTGCTGAATGCTTGTTCGGCATGATCTCATTTGTTACCATTATTAACCACTCAGCAGATGAGGGACAAGGGCAAAGAGAGGGCAATTATCTTTGCCAAGCACAGCCAGTGCAAATAATAGTCTGGATGAATGTAAAATGAAGTAGTCTTACTGTGAAAACTCAGATGCTTCAAGACTCCTGCACTCTCTGCAAGCTAAAGCTTGAATTTTACCCTCACTCAGTCCTCCTACCTGAGAGGAAGAACCCCCATGAAAGAAAGTGCCATGGAGATGACAGAGAGTGCTTGAAGTGCAGACAGACTGCTATCACTATATTAATTTATGGTTTTTATCACAAGCATTAGAAAGAAAGTTCTGAGCCCCATTCTCAAGCTATGACATTTAATGCATTGTAACAATGCCTCTGTGAATGTGGCTCATGGTGATCCTGGAACTCAGGGATCATATTGACACAGTTTGTGGGTGAGCGGGGAGGCATGAGAAGGCAGTAGTTGTGGTGATATTTTGTTTGTACTCTAACAAATAAAATTTGCCTGAAGATCAGAGGACATAGCCAGCCACTAGATTAAATATAGAGGCCAGGGAGTGGTGGCACACATTTTTAATCCCAGCACTAGTGATCTCATGCCTTTGCTCCCAATATTTGGGAAGCACACACTAGGAAGGTTGAGACAGGAAGTGATATGGCCGGGTGGAGAAAAGGCATATAAGGGGGGAGGAGACAGGGGTTCACTCTCCTTTTGGTTTAGAACTCAGGGGCATTCGGTCTGAAGATTAATGGAGACAGGAACTTCCACTTTCAGCTGAGGAGTTGGTGAAGTGAGAAGTGACTGTGGCTTGTTTCCTCTGATCTTTCAGCATTTACCATGATATATGGCTCTGCATTTTTAATATAAGACCACTTAGGATTCATGTAACAGTAGTAATGATGATAATCTTTAGAATCGAATAGCCAAGAATG
This sequence comes from Peromyscus leucopus, assembly GCF_004664715.2. Lineage (NCBI taxonomy): Eukaryota > Metazoa > Chordata > Mammalia > Rodentia > Cricetidae > Peromyscus > Peromyscus leucopus. Next base: position 59,565,887 of record NC_051075.1, on the reverse strand, counting down.
TTCTTTCCTAAAAGAAGTCGTAGTAGACAAAATGTCATCCCTTCAGAGATTCCCATGTCCTAACATCTGAATTGTGGAAATAGGTTGCATTATACACTAAAGGGGTCTTTATACATGAACAAATACTAATCAGTTTGCTCTGTGAATATGTTCATCTGGGGAGATTGATGCATGTATGTATACAGGCATTCTAGTTTCCTTTCTGTTTTTGTGATCAAACACTCTGACTAAAAACAACTCAAGGGAGGGAAGGATTTATTCAGCTTAGGCTTTCCCATCACATTTTATCATTTAAAGAAGTCAGGATAGGAAGAAACTAAAGCAGAAACTATGATACCATTGAACTATGATCTCTTATATATCACAGAACCACCTGCCTAGGGAATGGTATTGCTCACAGTGGGCTGAGACCTCCTACATGAATTAACTATCAAGACAATCCCCCACAAACATGCTCATAGGCCAATTTGATCTGGGCAATCTCTCAGCTAAGGCTCACTTCTCAGGTGACTCTAGGCTGTGTCAAGTTGACAGGTAAAATTAACTAAGAAAATAAATATGCATGTATGTGTTTGCACATGCATGTGGGTGCCAGCAGACGACCTCTGGTAGTATCTTCATGAGCTATCCACCTTGTTAATTCAGACATGGTCTTCCAATATCTTGGAAACTTATCATATAGGTTAGTTTGGCTATCAAGTGAGGCTCGGAGACTGGCTTGACTCCACCTCCCTAACACTGGGATTACAAGTGCATGTCTGGGATTTCATTTGTTTGTTTACATTTGTGGGTGGGTGGGTGGGTTCTGAGGTTAAAACTTGGGTCTTTATGCTTGCAAACCAAGCACTTTACGAACTAAACAGTCTTCCCAGTCTTAACTAGTTGTTTTTAGGATGAAAGACTATGCTGAATTATCAGGCAGCCCAATACAATCACATAAACCCTAGGAAAAGCAAGCAACTACCTACTGAGGACAGAGATGATCCAAAAGGGAAGCCAGAGGAGCAATGTGTTCTTGTTGGTTTTATGATGCAGGGGGTACTGTAAAGTCCCCAAATACAACAGAGCCTCCTATCTTACAAGAAATGAGAACCTAAGGTTTATGACCACAAGGAGATAAATTGGAACAAAGCTAGCTAGAATCATTTTGAAAATACACCATCCCAGAGCCTCTGGTAAGAGGTCAACTCAGCTGGTATCTTCATTTCAGGCTTATGAGCTACCCTCTTCCAACACAACCAACATGCTTAACAGTGATAGAAGAAATGGAGGTTGTTAAAGATTATAAAGTGACAGCAATTTATTACAGCAATAATAGAAAATGCTTGTCAATCTCAAGCATTTTCTATTTCATAAGAAATAATTTTATAAGAAATTCTGTGATTCTCTCTTTTCATGTGGTTGTAGGCTTAAATCTCAGCTCGGTTATTCAAAAATAAGTGCTTAATTTTGAATAAGTTACTTTACCTTTCTAAGCACAGATTTAAGGGAGTAAGTATATCTTACATCCTTTGTTTTATTGTAAGAGTTAAATCAGCTGAGATAAAGAACCAACCTGTGTTGTGTGTGTGTGAATGTGTGTGTGTGTGTGTGTGTGTGTACTAAATTCCATATATTTTATTCAGATTTCCTTAGTTCTTACCTAATATACTTTTCTTGTTCCAACATAACACTCCACATTGCATTTAGTTGTCATACCTTGCAAGTCTACTTTGTGACAGTTTCCCATATTTCCTTTGTTTATGAAGAATGACTGTCTTGACCAGTATTGGTCAGTGTTTTGTAGGATGGCCTTGTGTTGGAATTTGTCTGACATTTTTCTCATGATGAGACTGGAGTTACAGGTTTGAAGAGAGAGCTCACAAAGATGTCATTCCTATTACTCTATACCAGAGATACCCGCCAGCCGAGTGATTCATGAGTGATGATGTTCACTTTGACCCACTAGCTGAAATGTTTGTTGGAGTTCTCTACTTTAAAGCCACTGCTCTCCCTCTGCTTCTGTAGCACACTTAGTGAAAGAAAGGAACTCTGGGTAGTTCACATTTAAAAGGAGCAAAAGCTTTCACACTTCATGCCCTTCACATGAGCATGTCTACATAAATTATTTGAAATTCTTCTCAGGAGATCTCAATATAACTGTGTGTGTATGTGTGCAATGTGTGTGTACATACATGAGCATGGAGGCCAGAGGCTGATGTTGGGTGTCTTCTGAGTCACTCTCCACCATATTTTTAGAGACCAGGACTCTCACTGAACCTGGTGTTCACCAAATCAACAAGGCAGACTGATCAATGAGCCCAAGGGATGCCCCTGTCTCTACTTTCTTCCCCAACTGAACCCTACAGCAGCTTCTACCTGTCTTCTGAGCACTGAAGTTACAGATGCATGCCTCCAGTCCCAGGATTCAGGCATCCAAACTTAGGTCTTCCTGCTTTCACACAAAGTATTTTGCTGACTGAGCCATTTCCCAACCCCTTCATTATAAACATCTAATACACTCAATTCACTTTTAGTTCCCAAAGACTTCCAAATTCTGATTTTTCAATACCATCCTCGTCCCTATGAATACAAACAAAAACAAATCATGTGATTAGAAACCCATCATTAGATGAAGCAAATATAATAATTATGGAGATTCATAATGGGAGAATTATCATTCAAGGGGAAGAATTTTATAGTAAGCTCTCTCAAAAATGAGGCAGACAGCCTCTTTCAGATGAGTTTGGCTCTGGTCATCTCTCTCCCAATATAACTGATTATGTTCAAGGTTTTGATAGGTTACACAATTATATTTCATGCTCTAAACCTGTTTCCCACGCTGAGATGATAGAAACTCCAGATCACATTCTTCACTTTTGAAAAACAATGTCTCAAGAGTGCTTTGACATCTCCCACACTTTGGCATGAACAGCAGGACAAAGGCCATCTACAGCACTTAATTCTCTCTTCATATTAGTGTAGCACATAGTGACAATACTTGGCATGAGAGCAATAACCTAGAGGAAAAAGTACAATTAAATTTGGAGTTGGATGGACAGATGAGATCAACCTCTCAAATTCAGGGCAACATGAGGTACTGACTGACCTTGCTTCCAGCTACAGCTGCAAATCCACGCCTCCAGCCAGAGAGCAAGATGAAGAAATATGCCATGGATACTGCCTCTGCAGGCGTTCCAGCTCTGCCTGGAGGCAGGAGCACAGAAATAATGGGAAGCTTTTTCTGTCTGCCCAACTGCAGCAGTTTTGTCAACTTCTGCAAGGTCTTTAAGGAATATCCATGCTTCAAAAATCCACTTGGGGAGACCCCAAACCTCCAGGTGACAGACTCACTATCATTCAGAGGAAAACTGACTGCTGGCAGCCTCCTAAATTTCTCAGGATAAAGAAAAAATGAAATCAAGACATAAAGGGAAGAAAAGTACCAATGGTTTTCTTCTGAGACATTCTCGTATCTACCAGAGTAGCCCTGAACGCTTTATGTAGCCATAGCTGGACTTAAACTCCTGATTTTTCTGTCTCTACCTCCTAAGTGCTTGGGTTTCAGGCTTGCACTACCATACCTGGTTTTCTGTGGTATTGAGAATAAAGCCCCCCTTTTATTGACTTACACAATTCTTTTATGGAACATATAATATAAACAACCCCCAAACCCAGGTGTAATAAAAATGTAAATCAAGAGTATACCCTGAGGATGAAAACCTGCTCATAGAAAGGATAGGAAAAAGGAAGACTCATGACTCTGTAAAGTATCTATGTCATCAGCTTTGCCATAGGATTAGCTAGTCAACTGTCCTCTTAGCTAGATATTTTCAAAATGCTCCCCCCACCCCCACAAAAAAAAAATATGGTCTTCAAAAGGTTAACTATATTGGTTAGCACAAAAAGTTCATTATTTGGCTCAGACTTAGCCTATGAACACACTATTATCAATGTCTGGGCCTCCTTCATAGTTCCTATACTCCCTTAGGTCCTAGGATAATATAAAAGGAAATCAAAGTAGATATCTACTGACTCACAGTTATTACCCCAGGGTGAGGTGAGAAAAGCTCTGCAGAGCCCACTGGAATCAAATATCAGAAGGTTTCATGCCTACCTCAAGGCTTACAATGATTTTTCCTATAATGTCTACAAATATCTGAAACCTCTTTTTCAGAACAAGATCATCTAATTGTTCCTCGATTATAGCCCTCTCCCAAGAAGACAATATGGCTACCCCATTATTTGTAGCATTTTGTGCAGGTGTGAAGAACAATACAAAAAATAATGGGGTCCATTGCTGACTGGCATTGTTAACTGTGCCCTCTACCCTAGAAAATTAGCTTCCAGTCCTTTAGGCACTCATCATCTGTTAGAAAATAATATATATTAATATTAGTAAATTGCTATGCTTTTCTCTGTACATGTGTTAATTCATTTCACCTCCACATAATAATAGAATGGGAAAATTCCTATCGCTGGTGTGGCTTTACCAATGAAGGAAATGAAGTCTGAATGACTAGGTAGCTTGGTCAAATGTACAAAAGTTGTGGGGCTCTAGGTTACAACTTTGTCAGTCCATCACAAAGATTTATATTCTTAACCATTAAATCATTCTCCCCATAAATCAGACTATTTGATATGAGGATTTCTCCAATATGGACTCTGAAAATTGAAGAAGAAGAAAAAGAAAGTATATGACAATGAGAGTAAAAATGTGGAAAGTCATCTCTGTTCAATATTGGGGATGCCAGAATCTCCATGTGAGATATCCTAAGACCACATAGAAATGCAGATGATTGTTTAACAACCATCTGAACTGATCTGATCTACTTATCAATGTTTCGGTTTCATGTTATATAGCTTTTTGTCTTAGTAAGTATTTTATTTCTATGGTGAAACATTATAAAACCAAGGCAACTTTTAAAGGAAGAATTCAGTTGGGGTCTTGCTTACAGTTTCAGAGGGTGAGTCCGTGGTCATCACATGGCAGGGCCCATGACAGCAGGCAAGCAGGCATGGTGTTGGAGCAGTAGCTGAGAGTTCACATCCAATTCACAAATTGAAGGCCGAGAGAAACAGACACAACGAGACAGAGAGAGAAAGACAGAGAGGAAAGACAGAGAGACTGGGCCTTTTGAAACCTCAAAGCCCACCACCAATGACACACCTTCTCCAACAAGACCAATGCCAGCATGACATAGAGGACAGACTCACTTTACATAGCAACCCTCACAGAAAACTTTTCAAGATTCTAAAAGAACTATACCAAATCCTTCAGAAGGCAATCCTTTTAAATGTCCCAATTGACTTGACCACTAAGTTCTACTGGTTAAAGGTTCCATAGTGCCTCACACATGGCAAACTAAGGACAGCACTCTCAGTACATGAACACTAGAGGGACCATAGCACTACTTTGAATAGTATCCTTCAAATTTTATTTCATTGTCCATGTACATCTCATGTTTTGTTTTGTTTTGTTTTTTCCAAAAGGAAACCGAGCTCCATGAACAACTACCTAACCCACATGAAACACCCACCCAGGGTGCATATTTCTGAAGGGGGCAGTTAGATGCATAAGATAGAGTAAAGGTATTAACAGAGAATATAAAACAGTATCATTAAACAAGAGTGGGATGGTGGTGGTGGTGAACATAGTTAGTTCAGCTTCTACAGATGCCCAAGGTCTACCAAATCAAGTGATCTGATAGTGGTTATTGAATCAGTACACAGGCTAATTAATGAAGTGTAAAATTGGGAATTCAAATTATCATGCAGAGAACTGAAAAACAACAGAACAAGAGATATCAGGAAAGGTATAAGGCTTTACAAATGTTCATAGATCCCTGTGTTTCAAGTCAGGATTTTTCTTTTCATCTTATCTGAAACTGTAAGTTCTACCGTAGTTTTTAAACTCTGACAAATGGATCTGCTCAATCTTACTTCCAGTGTCTGTTCTTGCCCCTTCTCTGCTACACTAGAGACCAATGTCTAATGCTACCCCAACTCTTGGGAAAATTAATCACTCATCCTACAGTGTCACCAAAACAGTGTAGACATCTACTATAAGCCATTCAGGAAGAGTAGGAGAGTATGAAATCAGGAGCACTGATACAATTCACAGAAGAGGGCTTTATGACAAGATCCAGAATCTCTGTAGACAGAGAGAAACTGACCTCTATCCACATGTTTCATGAGAGAAGAAAATAACCAAGAGAAGAGTTGACTTCAGCTTAGGAAATCAGAGAAGAAGAGCTAGCCTCAGAAAGTAGGGGAGGAGTAAGGTTATTACAGCCTTGGTATGAATACTCACATGAGACCCAACCTACATGAGAAACTTCAATATTCATTGACCTCCCAAAATCATTCCAACAAAATGGTTCTTTAATACTTTAATTCTGGAAATAGGGAGATAAATAGAGTTGAGGGGAAAAAAGCAGACTTTCCTGCCTTTGGGATGTAAAAATGAATGTTGACTTAAATCAGGTTGTTGAAAACACTTCTATGAAAGTACTTCATGTACTTGACTTGAAATGCCCAGTTTAGTTGCTGAAAATGAAAACATAAATGCACCTTCTATGAAGATAAATACATGGTAGATACCATTATGTATTACCCAAGGGTAGGGAAGATATAATGGAGAAGCATAGACTCTTAAGCACTATATTTATTCACTTGCTAGATGGGTCAAAAAAAATCTGTGATTTGCCCTTGTAGATATATGAATATTTTTCAAGTGAATATTTTTAAGTTAGAGAGGCGAGTTGTTTGAATTTTTTTAAGCATGTGCCCCAAGCACATGATATATCTTAAAGAGTATAACTGCACAATTTCACAGAAAGGAAAATTCCGACCTTAGCAATATGTGATGTCCCAGTGGATGTGGGCATGGAGTGTCTGAACAGGCTGCTGAAATGCAGCAAGGAACTTCCAACAGCCAGTGAGGCATGAAATGTGAGAGGAATAACGAAGCGTGGTCGGGTTATAAAAGGCAGCCTTAAATGTTTGCTGATGTGATCGCAATAGCTGGAGGTTTATCCATAATACACTCCATACACATAAAAGAGAAGGAAAGATGATGGCGTGCTGAGTATGAACACGGCTAAAATATGTGCTGAAGAGGAAAAGGGGACAGAGGCAGAGCAGCCCAAAACTGAAAAGGAAATGAAAAGGCGATGGTAAGACCCACTTGAGAGAACCCAGATGGCAATCCAAAGATTTGTAAGACTCTGAAGGGGCCAAACGAAACTGTCCAAGGGGAGCGTTTCATCTGCCAACACAAAGCCAAAATGGTAAGAGAGGCATGGCTTCCTAAAACAGATGCCATAGCTATTGCCTGGTCCATGTTCCTCACTGGACTCAGTTTTAGAATGTATCATAGAGGACCTCAGTCCTGGAGTCTGGCTGAGGGACACACCAGACCATTCTGTGAGCTGTAAAATTCAGAGACAAGGAAAAGAGCAAGCAACAGCATATGGCAGGGTGTTGAAGTCAGTGAAGGGAAAACATTAAATGCTTGCATCTTCCTCCACATTGTTATATCCCCATCTTGCCACCTGATCTCTTCTGGTTTTAGCGCCTTCATCAAGGTTTGGAGAGGCTTGGTAATAAGTTCTCACTCTACAAAAACTCCAGCAAGGTGGTGAAGTGTGGCATAAACAGCCACTTTAATCCCTGTGAAAACAGACAATAGAGAAGGTTGAATAGCCCCCAGGAATCCCACTTGAAAACTGAGGATCATAAGAAGATCTGAAGATTAAGAACAAGCAATGGTGTTAGACCTGGGCTTGACAAATTGACAATATAAAAATAAAGGCAGCTCAAGCAGTAGCTTTGCTACAAAATTCTCAGTGCCAGTCCAGGCTTCAGATAAACACTTACTCTTGTGGGAAATCCGCCCCAGCAGCAAACATAGAACAATGGAGGCTTCTTCCCGTTAGAGCTACATACAAAGGGATGAGGAAAATTGCAGGATCTAACAGGATACTTTCACTGCAAGCAACACAAACAGATGCAGCCAACATAGGCAGAAAGGAGATGTAAACCACGGGTGTTGAAGGAAGGGCAAAGGATGGGTAAACAGTAGGAAGACTCAAAGAGCCACTATTCTCAAATCCCTGCACTTAGTCATTTCCCCTCCTTGAAGCACTCAAGATTCCTAGTCTGGAGGGTCTTGTCTTTTTGTTCCCCTGTTGCTGTGATAAAATACCCTGACAAGGCGATCATAAGAGAAGGGAGGGTTTATTTCAATTCAGAATTTAAGGGTAGAGTTCATCATGGCAGAAAAGTCAGGACACCAAGAGTTTGAAATAGCTAGCCATGCCCCACCCACAATCAGGAAACAGAGAGCAGTGACTACTTCTACTCAGAGAGCTTTCTCTCTTTTTTTGCAGTGTAGGACCCAAACCTAGAGAATAGTGCTGCCTACTTAAGTGTGAGTCTTCCTACCTCAATCAACTTCTTCAGTGTAATCAATTACAATGTAATCAGTTCTCCAATCAAGGACAATGAATGTTGGGGACCATGAAACAAGCAAAAGCAAATATTTGCCTCATTTTTAGAAAAGAAATCTTGTTCTAAGGATTCCAATACTGTCATGGCTACTAAAACATCAAGAGAAAATAGGGCAAACCCATTGCAATTTTATGTGTCAATTGAGCCATAGATGCTTAGATACTTGGTTGACTGCTATTCTGGGTGCATCTATGGAGTGTTTGGGGATGAAATTAACATTTGAACTCATGCATTGATAAAGCAGATTGATCTCCTCCACGTGGATATGGCTCTTCCTTCAGTGTGACTCAGTGAAACAGGAAGGATGGCCCTCCTACAAGTAAGAGGAAAGTCCTTCTAACTGCTTTGAGTTGGGACATCAGCTTTATCCTCCCTTTGGACTTAAAATGATTCTGTCACAGTTAAGAGTAGGAGTCTAATTTAGCTTTCCTGGGTCACTAGTTTGTCATTTGTAGGCTATGGAACTTCTCCAACCCTGGAACTGTGTGACCTAATTCGTTCATTAGAAAATCTCTCTAACTTTCAAATATATTGGATGGATTAGCTAGAGATGGGTGATGTCTGGGTTCCATTTCCTGATGCCATGATAAAAAAAAATCCTAACCCAAACAACTTAAGGGAGAAAGCATTTATTTGGTTTGTAATTCCAGGTAGCAGCCCAAAATTGTGGAGAAACCAAGTCAGTGGGAACTTGAAGCACCTAATAATATTGCATAAATAATCAAGTACAGCAATGAACTAATAGATGCATGCTAATTAATACTCAGCTTGATACTGTATACAATCCTCGCTTAGAGTATAGTGCCACCAACTGTGGGAAGGTCTTCCTATCTCAATTAACATACTAAAGATAATCCCTCACAAACATTCCCTCAAGCCAATCTAATCTAGACAATCTTTCAGTGAAACTCACATGGCTGTTTCTCTAGAGTATCCTAACATAATCACTGCCTCAAAGCAGAAATATAATAACTATGTTTTCTTCCCCTAATGTATTTAGAATAACTGCCCTTGTTCTTTTGACATCTTAACATTGTTTATCTAATGTTTTTCTGTAGTCTAGTAGATGCTGAATTTATAATCAGAAGTAAGAGCTCTTACATAATTCAATGTTAATGAAATTACAAGGACTTTTTGTCCTCAATTTTCTCACCTGCTGATGTGGCCAATAACACCTTTAAAACACAATGGTTTGAGAAATATATGGCATAACTAAGGGAAAATATCCAACAAATGCTTAATAAAATATTAGCTAAGAAATGATAGTTTATTACATGTAGTAAAAAAGCATAAGTCAAGGTTTGGGCCTTATTATTATTCTTTTATTTACATCCTCCAAGTACAGATCATATCAGGCACTGCAAAAATATCTGTGAGCAAACAATGAAATGTATTGATAAACAAATTGGGGGATTTCTAAAATTATATGAACTGTTATGTGCATGGAATGAAGAATGTGGATGAAAGAGCTCAACTGAATAGTACCAACTACCACAGACAGCATGTGATTACAGCACAAATGAGCAACTGGAAAACTGTAGCCTTCTAGAAGAGGAGCTGGACATCCTGCTGATAAATGTATGATCCTCAAGGAAAATGATGGAGTCAGTGGTGTGGGTTAGAAAATCACATTATGAGGAATTTTTGGTCATCTTCAAAATTCTCCAAATTAAAGCCAGAGCCACTCATTTCTTAACTGATATTGATATAAACTCTACTGAACATATTCTACTAACCTTCACCAAGGGTCATTTCTCTTTAGAAGGTAATCTGTTAACAACTGAAAAAAATTTATCCTTTGATTGCATATCCCAGGATTTTAAGGCCCAGTTTTACTTCTAGCTTTCCATTTAAATAAATAAGTTTGGAACACTCTTTTGTAATGTCAAAATAATAAAATTGAAGGAATTTGTAACTTTGGTTTTATAAAGACATCATCACAGAGAAGGAATACTATGAAATAATCCTTCTGTACACTGTGAATATATATTACTCTCATTGGTTAGTAAAGAACTGACTGGCTGGTAGCCAGGCAGGAAGTATAAGTGGGACAGCCAAATAGAATGCTGGGAAGAAGAAGAAGGGCAGAGTCAGTGGAATCACCAGAAGACACAGAGGGAACAAGACATGCTGGACGAAAGGTAAAGCCACTAGTCATGTTGGAAATACATACATGAGGCAATAACTCATTAACAGAAATGAGTTAATTTAAGTTGAGAGCTAATTAGTAATAAGCCTGAGCTACTGGCTGAGCATTTGTAATTAATATAAGCTTCAGTGTGTTTATTTGAGAGCTTCTGAGGGGACAGAAACATCCATCTACAAAGGGATCAGAGCATTCTCTCCTGATCCCAGAGATGGGCTTTTATTTTTGTATAGGCAAGAAATGGTCATTTTTAATGAAAATTTAAAAAATCTTCATAGAATCACAAAATAAAATATACGCCTTATGTAATATTCCAAGTTAGTCATTTTGAGAAAACTAAGACCAAGAAAGAACACGAAGTTTTCCAATTTTTACATTAGTTTTGATCTTGATCCTGAGTACCTGTCTTTCACTATATTCTTTTAGCAAAAGCTATTTAAGCAGTCTTGTATAGCAGGGACTGTCCCAAAGGTGAAGGACACAGGAAAGGACAGTGCTCTTAGGAAACTTTCATCTTAGAAGGGGAAAAAAAAGGAACAAATAATCAACTAAGCAAACAAAAAACCAAGATGGTCTTACAAAAAGGAAAGATTCAGGACAATGCACCCGAGCGACGCAGGTACTTCTTTAGGAATCCTCGGCAAAGAACCTTCCAAATAAGCAACGTTTGAACTGAACCAATGACCCCTAAGAGCCAGACTGGTTTAAATGAATGTATCACAAGCAAGAGAGTAGCAAGAGTGAGTCTAGGGTATGGACAAAGAGGAAGCTAGAAGGGCTGCAGGCACGCATGAAGGAGAAAAGGGCTTGAGAATAAGGTGTCTGCCCCCCTTATAGACAACGGTCATTTCGCTTACAAAGCAGAGGCTACTCCCAGTCCAATGATCTCAGAGTCCAGTGCTCCTCATTATCACAGAGCTAAACCTTTTCTGGCAACAAAGAACTGCACTTCTGGAAAAATAGCTGGAAAGCAGATTTGGCTCCTTTGCGGTAGGATTTTATTTATCTGTAACATGAGGCCATTCAGTAAGCCAAATGATTCTATAAAATGGATTCCCGTGGATGGCCCAATCCATTCCGTCTACTTAAGGGGTGCTATTTGTTTCCCCTGGGCTGATGCAGACTAGTATGTCCAACTTGGACATTATGGAGTCGTCTGGGAAGAGAAAGGCCAGCAAGTGAGAAATGATGGATGGCTTGCCTCTGCCGAGTACGCTTCCTCAATGAATCAGCATCAGCAGTGCCGGGCCTTCCAGCTTCTTCTCTGGATTGGGGGCCAACTCCACAGCCTCCTTAGGGACAAGAAAAATCTGTGCTCACATTTTTTTTTCCTGCCTAAGGAACAGGGCAAGACAGCTCTGTTTTAAATCAAGCTCCCATCCACGGCGTCCCTCCTCCCTCCACTGGAAGGGAAATGAGACAGGTGAAAATGACTTGCACTGAATAGATCAGAAGCTCACTCGAGCATTCAGTGAGAGAGATTGAGGCAAGGGGCTATCTCAGGCGTGGCCAGGCTAAAGTGTCTCAGGTCTTTCTCACTTTCCTCCTCCAGTAACTCTGTTACAGCAAAGAGGATCCATTTATGAGTCGGATGTTTCTATCGGATTCCCATTCAGTTTAATCCTGCTCTCTAGATGAACATGATTTACAAATACTCCTTCTATGTGTCTCTGTGTGTCTGTCTGTCTCTGTCGTGCCCCCCCCCTCGCCTCTCTCTCTCATGACAACCAGAGAAGTTTGGAAATCAGAAAGTACGTGTCTTGATCTTGGGCCAACCCAGTGTAAGAAAACTTTCCTTTTCTGCCAAGTTTATCCTCCAAAACTTAATTATCCAATTCATATCGTCTTAAAAGTAAATTAGAAACTAAGTGAAAATTACAGTAATGCCAAGTTTTCTCTGTGCAGAAGAACAATGACAACCAAGTATTGCTTACGAAGCCTCACTAAGTGCCCGGCAGCATGTTACAAGTGCATTGGATCCTCTCTGTTGTTTATGCATCAAAACAGCCTAGAGTGGGAAAGGAGAATCATGGTCACTATAATTGCAAAATCCATCATCTTATCAGAACTGGAAAATGTATTCATTATATGTTTTTTTATTCAGAAACAGAAAATTATGGCTATTTTAGTAAAGTATAGATATAATTACAAATACTGACTTCGATTTTTGCTTTATTCTGTTTATCATGGTCATTGAGCCACAACCCACAGGCTAACTCTAGCCTCTAATTTTTTCTTTTTGTATATAAAGTTTTATTGGAACACAGTCTTGTCCCATTCATTTTTAAGCTGTCTATCTAGCTACCATGCAGTTTCTTAACTTCTACAACAGCAGGGCTGAGTAGATGCAACACAGTCTGGCCCAAAGGGAATAAAAATTATTTTTTTAAAGATTTATTTCTTTATTATGTGTATACAGGCCAGGAAAAAGCACCAGGTCTCATTATAGATGGTTGTGAGCCACCATGTGGTTGCTGGGGATTGTACTAAGGACCTCGGGAAGAGCAGCCAGATGCCCTCAACCACTGAACCATCTCTCTAGCCCTAAAAATTATTTTAAATTAAATTTTATTTTTAATATTATAATTGAAATAAAAATTATATCACTTTCACTTTCTCTTTCATCTTTCCAGGTCTTCCCAGTTACCTTCTCTTGAACCCCTTCTATGCCCCATTCTCAAGTTGAAAGCTTATTTTTATTTAATTATATTTGTTATGTATGTGAGTGTGTGGTAGGGGAGACACAAAGATACATAAATAAAACTTCCTGACTCCATTTTTATTGTTTATGTATATGTGGTTTCAAGACTGACCACTCTACATTAGACAACCAATACAGGAGTTCATCTCTAGGAGAGGCTAATTCTTCTTCTCCCACCTCTAGCCTGTCATTCTTTGGCTAGAGGTGGGATCCTGTGAAACTTTTCCCTTTCCACAGTTAGCATGTCTATTGGTATGGCTTTTGTTCTAGCCTTGTTTACACAGCCATTTCTAAAAGAGCCTGTTTCACAGCAGACTTTCTGGTTCTCTGGCTCTGGCAATCTTTCTGTATCCTCTTCCATGATGTTCCCTGAGCCATGGATTGGGGAGCTGTGGTGTAGATGTATATCCATTAGGGTTGGACTCCCCATGATCCATTGATGTCTGTATTGTGTCCAGTTGTGGTTTTCTGTGATGGTCTCTTGACTGTAGAGAGAAGCTCCTCTGATGAGTGGTCATAGCTACACTTATGTGTGTGTAATGGTAAGATTTAGAGTGTAGTAAGATTATGCTGGGCAAGAAAGATGGCAATAGTAGATTCTTTTCCAAGGTCCATGACCTCACAAACCCTGGGAAGCTGGCTAGGTTTCCAGTAGCAGGTATGATTTCTCTCCTGTTGATTGGGTCTTAAGTCTAATTAGACAGCTGTTGTTTACCACCGACATGTGTATACCGCTTCTTACCCTTTATGCACAGGTCATTTGGCTAAGACTGCTTTTTGTTTTGGTTTGGTTTGGTTTGGTTTGGTTTTTGGTTTGGTTTGGTTTGGTTCGGTTCGGTTCGGTTTTTTGAGACAGAGACCTGATAGGTAGCTCTGGCTTTCCTGGAACTCACTATGTAGACCAGGCTAGCCTTGAACTCACAGAATTCTGCCTGCCTCTGCCTCAAGTGCTGGGATTAAAGTCGTGTGCCACCACACTTGGCCACGTAAACCAATTTAATTGCTTTCCTCCCTTGGCAAGCTGCACAGCATTATTTGGAAACATAAAAGCTATACTTCAAGAAAGAGGCTTTCAGGTCAGATCCAGTTATATGTGTCCAGTGTCTTCAGTGTTTTTAAATTATTTTTACCAATGACACTAAGAAACTACAAATGTAGCTTGAGTTTTTCTGCCTTGCCCACAGTCAGGACAAATCTCTGTCACCCGCCAGTCCCACAGCCGCTCAGACCCAACCAAGTAAACACAGAGACTTATATTGCTTACAAACTGTATGGCCGTGGCAGGCTTCTTGTTAACTATTCTTATATCTTAAAGTAACGCATTTCTACAAATCTATACCTCGCCACGTGGCTGGTGGCTTATCGGCGTCTTCACATGCTGCTGGTCATGGCGGCGGCTGCAGTGTCTCTGGTCATGGCGGCGGCTGCAGCCAGTCCTTCTGCCTTCCTGTCCTTTTATTTCTCCTCTCTGTTAGTCCCGCCTATCCTTCCTGCCTAGCCACAGCCGATCAGGTTTTATTTATTGACCAATCAGAGCAACTTGACATACAGACCATCCCCCAGCACAGCCAAGTGCAGACCATCTCAAACACCTGCACTCAGGCCCATGGTCCTAATCATCCTCTATACGGACCTGCTGGGTAACGCCACAAAGAACCCAAGAAGGGCTCCCACAGGACATACATTAACATCCCACAGCATACAAATATTTCTTTGTGACCCTTATGACAATAATGGAATATGAAATGCTTCCAAAAATGCCATAATTAGACCCATTATTTTGTACACTGACTTTTCAAGATCAATTTAAAAAATTAAAAGTAAAACAAATGCTCCCTAACATGAAGGTAGGACAAGTATGTGGTGCCACATTCCAAGCCTTTCTGAACAAATGGAACTAAAGCAGGACTTTCTCCTCCTTTCTCTCCAGCTCCCTTTTCTTCTTTACAGGTTCAACCTGGAAGAATCCATCATCACATTCCCTTGAGGCAAAATCCCAGTCTTAACATTCTGTTTCTTTGTTAAATGAGTTGACAGGGAAGTGTTTCTGTATAAGGAGCATTTATTTTGTTTACTCATCATTTCAAAGAAATGTCTGGCACACTGTGTGCACTGTACAATGAAGTTTGGAAGTTGAGTAAACAATGAAAGAAAAGAGGAGCCATCTAGTACTATCCTGATCTAAGGACCACTGATGTAAGCCTCTGGGCAGATGATAAACCTTTAGAAACCTCCATTTTCTTCCTTCCCTGCCAGGAATTGATGGCCACCATTAGGACAGCACGCGTTCTAGAGCTACCTTAAGAGCTCTCCATGCCACAGGAAGGCTGAGTTCTTTCCGTCATGTTGGCTTCATTAGACAGTGCTGCTGGCTTTGTCGCTCAGACCCCTCTAGCCAGCAGAGGACTCTGAAAACACAACGCTGACCCCAAAACACAAAAGAAATGGTCCATTTAAAAATAGATCTTGTATAGGATTCCTAGCCTGACATGGTCTACACAATCCAAATCTCAAACGCTGCTGAAATGAAGAAAATCGGGGCAGTTTTCTTTGGTAAAACAATCTACAATTTGTTATATGATGTTTATCGGAATTGTGTTCTTTGCTCTGTTGATTTTCTTAGAGTTCTATGAGGCTTTTTAAAAAAATGACCTTTGTGGGGTCCCTCTCTTCTACCACAATCACCCTCCCCACAGCACTCTGTGAGATTCTCTGCTCTCTCCTTGGCACATCCACACACCCTAGGATTCACAGCCCATTGGAATGCCTGTTAATAAACGCCCGGATGCATTCTCTTTAGCTGAACAATTAAGAAAGATTTCTTAGAGGCTGAACCATGTGTGACCTAAATTGGCTTTTAAAATGCTTTTCAGAGCCCAGGGAGCAACATTTGCAGCATAATCGCCTCTACCTTGACATTAATTATGCACCATGGTGTTCAGAGAGCAACTCTGAGCCAGGAATCTAAGTGTTTGTAAAGTAAACATGTCAAGCAAGGCAGAACATTGTAAAAATGAAGAAAATATTAAAGCCAATGCTGTTATGATCCATTTCCTCTACTCTTTTTCCTCCATCATAAGTCTCCTGCATTGAGGCTACAAAGGGATGGCATTTCCCTGTTCGGTGGAGGCTGAGGTGGCTCAACAAGAGTTATACTTTGGATTTCTTGAAAGAGAACAAGAGAAAAGGAGCTGCATTTTTTTTCCATTTTGTTGTTGAAAATAAAGGGGGCTTGCTGATTTAAAGGGCTGCACAGCCTTGGGGAACCTTAGAAAGTATTCTTGATAGGAGTAATTCTGTTTCTATACAGCCCATGAACTGTAATTTCATTCCCCTTTGTTCATTATCAAGGACATTTGCATGACAGCAGGGACTGAGCAGTTCCTTAGTTCACCTATTCCTAAACCTTACATCTTCATTTAGTGTCATTAGCCCTTGCAGGTGGCATCTTTATTAATTGTTACACACAAAACCCCAATGTCACAAAGGACCCCAGCTCTATCAAGAGGCTTAAAGCAAATATTCCACCAGCTGCAAAGAAAAAATATCGACAGCAACCAAAAATGTTCAAAAGATCCAGTGGCTTTCAAAATAAATTTAGCATCCTTTCTCTAAATCTTATGAGGAAGCTGAATTTAAAAAGCAGAAGATAACATAAATGTGGTATAGTCTCAGTTGAACTGGATGTTGTCTAGTGCCCACGCATTAACCATGGGCCAACAACCATGGGATGGCACCAGTAATTCTAAAGAATTCTCAGGGCATCTCCCATGTTCTATTTGGAAATCAATATTTTAATTTACCCACAATATATTGATGTCTTCTGGATGAAATATTTTTATGCTTGCTGACAACAAGTTCACAATGTTTCCTTCAAATCCCTTCTACAGCTAACCATCTAATAAAATTTTACTCACTGGAAAACAGCAGAAATGCACACACACACACACACACACACACACACACACACACACACACACCAGAAAATAGTACCTATAGCTTTTTAGAATGCCTCCCAATAGCACATCTCTGCCAGTCATCTCAGGTTGGTAGACTTTATGAACACATTAAAGGAACAGAACATTGATGAAAAGAAAATATATCAAGGAAGAACTTATTGCTGGTGAAATAAAACCCAAGAAAATCTGAACTCTCTGCAGGTCAAAAACATTTACATTTTCTATGTCTGAGCTTGACTTCATGTTTGGATTCTTTATACCTGTAAACTCAAAACTAAAACCTCAGGTCTCTCAAGAAATATTTGGGGAGAGAATGAACAAGTATAAAGTTGTGCAGAGAATCTTTCTTATAGGTCAATTAAAGGAAGTCTCTAACTTTTTCAAAATGAATGACCATTTCCTTTCAAGCATTATGTTTTATTTCACTTTAGTTATCTTTTTAAAATGTGATTGTAAGTCAGTAATTAATTGAATTATGTAATTAATATAATTATGTGCTGATTAGGTATTATGTAACAGAGCAAACAAGTACAGAGGTTTCTCTGTCTTGTATTCTAGCTGATGTCATTTAAGTTTAACTTAATTTTGATCTTGTTGATAGGAATCCCTGTGGAAAATTAATTACCCAGATCTATTCTGATAGAACCTGAGGACAAGATGCTAACTTAGCTTCTGTTAAACTGCTTGCTTGTGTAAAACCTCCTGACCAGGAGGTGGTGGTTTCTTTTTTGCTTTTAAGTCCCTTACTCTAAGCATTCTTCACCACACTTAGGTCCCAAATGCCTGAGTGTAGCCCCAGCCAGATGAAACAAAGGTTTTCAATTGGCTACAAATTTTGTCTGAGTGGTCATCTTTGGTGAGCTCCCTATAACACTATATGACATATTAATAAATGTTTCAGATATTATATACTCAGAAGCATATTCTAATTTGTTTTATAATATATACTCAGACAACTGTGAAATCAAACAGCAAAATTTATCCTAGAGACAGAGAATATAGTACTGTGGTACCATGGGACAGAGACAAAAGACAGAGAGACACTCAATATGTTTATATCTTCAATTTTTTATCTCCATATTCACATAACACATATATACATGAAATAGGCATATATGATAGGTACATAAAAGCCTGGTATTGCAGTAAGTATGGCACAGAATAACGGTTCTATAAAATTATGCAATAATTTAATACTCTGTACAACTTTCAATGAATCAGTAGTCTTCAACTTATTAAATAATTAAACTTATTTAAGGCAAAAAAAGTGCTTGTAAATATCAAGGAATCTAGTTGTTTTCCTGTATCGGCTGTCATCTGCTATGTTTATCATCCTCACAATCTGAACCAGTGTTTGAGTTAGAAATGAGAAAAAAGCGCACCATGGAAGGAAAAATCCTTGAGAAAGCATATGACCCAGAGGTCAGAGGAAATTTTGAGAGGACAGGCTAGACTCTGGCTTGGAATGACTCAAGAGAGCAGAAAGATGGAAGTGGCACCGGTAGAAAGAGGATTTGGGAGCCCAGAAGCAAGCACAGTGTGTGTGGAGGACTGTGCGTCAAGAGTTAGAAAGGAGCAGAGGTGAAAATCACAGTGAAGCTAGAGAGGTAAGTCCGTTACAAAAACTTATGCAAGTCAAGTTCAAAGTCTGAAAGTACCTAGCAGCAATGAGCAAATTCCAAATATGACATGAATACAAATGGGGTTTACTTAGTGCTGTGGCTTTTTGAAAATATAAATCAAATGTGACAAAATGCTAAGACTGGCCCTAGAGACCCGACCAGAAACAACACAGTTATTACCATTGCTCTTTGTTGCCCACTATAACTGGGTGGCAAGATCTTATTCCTGAAGCCACAACATACTTTGATTGTAGGGCATAGAGGAATCAGGATGGAACTGCAGATGAAAACTGCAAAGAAGTTGTGCTAAAGACTGATTGACTTAGCTAACAATGCCATCAAACCGCATCTTGGGCCTATAGAAAGGCTTCTACCACCTTATTGTAACTGCCTCTCTAATACACCCACCAACATATTTTAAACTTCCTTGATCTATGATTTTTGTTGTTGTTGTTCTGTAAAACTATAAAACTTCATGAAATGCTCTCCATGTTGGAGCATGAAACTTAGAGTAACTTTAATCTGTGTTTCTGGGCCATGATCAGTCAAAATGGCTCCACAATAAACTATCTCTTATTCCTTTAAGATGAGCACTGCAGTTTCTCTCTGTAGACAGAAATGACCTGAAAAACTCCCTCACACCACTAGCTAGCTTTCATAGTGGGATAGAAAAGTCATCAAGGGTATTACCCAGAAGTGGACCTTTATTGCTACAATACTAACCTGCCATGTATGATGGTTTTAGAGGCAACCAAACACTTCCTGACTTCAGTTGACGCCTGCTCCACAGAAGTGAAGTCATGCTTAGGACTGTAAACCTGGTCAACATCCCATGTCTCCAGGGGACATATAGTCAAATTGCTTTCTCAATGTCTCTGTTTATGCCCATATGCTAGTGCTGCACTCAACCTTTGCCAGAGAAGCTTCTTTTTGCAGTGAGCAGCAATTAACTCAAAGACACATAATTAGTCAAAATGTTAGGGATGAGTGATTTCTCAGTCCTCAGTCCTAAATGGAACATCTAGGTCACTACCCTAGAGGCTCAGAGATTATAAATGAAGAGGAAATAGAGAGAATACGGAAGCCAGAGTTGGGAGGAGTTCTTTGTTCCCTGGACATAACATGGCAATTGTACTCATGAACTTACTGCAGCTGTGTTTTCCTGCACAAGACCTACACGAG
Organism: Peromyscus leucopus; assembly: GCF_004664715.2. NCBI lineage: Eukaryota > Metazoa > Chordata > Mammalia > Rodentia > Cricetidae > Peromyscus > Peromyscus leucopus. The sequence continues at coordinate 59,545,784 of NC_051075.1, read as the reverse complement.
ATCAATCCAACAAGACCAGTCAACATTTCAGAAGGAAACATCCCAGCAAGCAGCACCATTTAGATTCAGTGAGTTCCCCCCCAAAGAGGGATGGGATGAAGGTTAGAAGAGCACATGTTGAGGGATATCTGCAGCAGTTTGAAGCAGGGAGTTGGAGATAGATATGAGCAAGATGCATTGCTTATGTGTGTGAAATTGTCAAAGAACAAATAGGAGATAATATTTTTAGAAGGCTATAATTTACTAAAACTGAACCATACTTTTCAATATTATTCTGTATGTTTCAATGCTTAAATTTACATAATAGAAATTGATGAAGGCATCAATGAACACATAAATCAAATGAATCAAAAAAATAAATAAAAACCTCTCCTTTGTGCTTTTATATCTCCAGTATTGTTACTACAAGAACATCAAAAAGGATCGAAACAGTGGCCCTTGCTTTATGTTAGAGAGTAGAGCCCTGAAAATTTGAGGTCTCACACTAAAAGCACAGCTGAAATAATGATATTATTTATTATTGTTTAGAAAAAAATCATGATATTTATCAAATTTATCAATAGTTAGTCACATACAAATTCAAAGACAACTGGTTGTACCCAAAATATGCCCAGATATGCTCATCTTTTGTACCTAGGCATCTACTTATTAATACTACTGAATCATATCTGTTCTAGTTTGTTTCTTTTTTAACTTTCTTTTCATTTATTCTTTGTGTCTTTCATATCATGCATCTCTATCCCATTCATTTCCAGTCCCTTCATATCTGCCTTCTGCCCTTGCAACCTCCTCCTCCAAAAAAAATAAATAAATAAAATAAAATTTAAGAGGACAAAAAAAGAAAAAACAAAAAAAGGAAAAAAATCTCATCACGGAAGCTATAGTGTGACATTGTGAGTCAGGCAGTATATCCTTTTATTCATATATTTTTACATGCAAGTGTTCATTGCAAAGAGTCATTGATCTGGCTTGAAGCCTCTGGTTTCTGTTACACTATTGATGCTGGACACTCTTTGGGACTGCTCTTGGAGATCCTGCAGCTTTGGGTCTGCAGAACTGGCCCCTTCATGTGTGCCCATAGATCATAGACGTGGTGATGTTGGGGTGGGCTAACTCATAACCCTGGTTCTGGGCCTGGGTAGATACAGGCTTGGTCAGCCTGCCAGCTCTCCCCTGCCTTCACCACCAGGGTGGGCTCTCCAAGATTTCCTTTGCTAGTCCACCCCTGCAGTGATGAGCAAGGGGCAGGGCCAGTTCTCTTGTTTTCAAATCCTCAGGGTCAGATCTCCCACACCTATTCCTTCAGGGCCAGCTCTACTGTGTTGCCCAGGCAAAGTGTAGGGTCCACTCTCCCAAGTGCTGCTGCAGCTGGTGAGGGACAAGGACAACTTTCCTGCTCTTGTGACATGAGGGCCAGCTCTCCCACCCACCACAGGCAGCAAAGGGCAGAGGAGGGAAGAAACCAGGCATCTCTCCCCTACCCACACCATCCTATGGCAGATGAGGAGCATGACCAGATCTCCCATACTCATAGTCTCAGGATGGTTCACCCACACTCCCATCAAGAGGGTCTGTCCTACTGTGCTGCCTAAGCAAGGTTCAGGGTTCACTTTCCAGAATGCTGCAGCTGATAAGGAGGAGGACCCTGTCCACTACAGGTGGCAGGAGCAAGGTGGGGAGGGCATCTTTCCCTTGCCCTCACCACCATATTGCCACAACACCCTGGTCCACCCTGGGCCTGCATGTGGATCTCTTGGCCTATAGCTTGTTTATTTATTGGTGTGATAAAATACTTACCAAAGCACTTTGGAGGAGGAAAGGGTTTATTGGACCCACACTTCCATATCATAGTCCATCGTTAGGGAAAACAAAGACAGACATCAAAGTTTGGAACCTGGAAGCAGGAACTAAATTAGAGACCACAGAGGAATGCTGCTTACTCACTTGCTCTGGACCCACCTTAAGCTAACTTTCTTACACAACTCAGAAATACCTGCCTTGAGATGGAACTTCCCACAGAAAGCTAGGTCTTCCTCCATCAATTAGCATTAAAAACATTACCAAAGATGCCTATAGGCCTATGTGATACAGGCATTTCCTCAATTTATGTCCCCTTTTCTCAGGTGTCTTTAGTGTGTGTCAAGTTGACAAGAAGTAATCAACATAGTATCTACCTACTAATACGAGCCCTGTCCTTTCTGAGACTAATAAAACACATCTGAAGGGTAATATACCAGTCATTTACTTCAAGTACAGTCTCACAGCACGTATTATAAAGAACAGTCACTGGTTTTTCATGATTCTTTGCTTCTAAATTCCTAAGTATCAATCAATGCTCAATGAAGGAAAGGGTGTGCCTTGTACGGAGGAGCTATTCTACAAAGCACAAATCCGTCGTCTTACTTTAGCTTCTTCTCTTTTACTCTCACAAATTTAGATCTGTGCTCCAGACAATAATTAGATGTCTCTCCTCAAAAGGAATATCATAAACTCAACACTCCATTATAAAATTACTCAAATATTAAGCAGCATTTAAATTGCTTATGTCATCCCAAGGTCATCTCTAGCAATTACAAATGATAGAAGAATTAACAAAAGTAGTTAAGAATGATCCCATCAGATTCTTCTCTTCTCAGTGCCTTTACTTTCTCAAAAACTATGATCATACCCTACTTTTAGAGCATGCTAAAATATTGGTGGTGATTTATTCCTAAAAGTTCTGCTGAGAATTTTGAAGAAACAAAATCCATTTCTTTTTCTATGGAGCTGAAAAAGGAGAAGGAAGAGGAGGAGGGGAAGGATAAGGAAGAAAAGGTTGAGAGACATGGTAGGGCCTGTTTCCTTTGAGTACCACAGTGCCAGATTTCTAATCTCTACAATAGCACTCACTGCATAGCTTTATAGAGAGATGTCTGTGTTCCTCCTAGACAGTGGACGGCTTGAGTAGACAGTCTTACAGGATTGTTCACCTTCCCAAAATTTAAATCTCTGAAAAGTTGAACACCCTCCAGTGGCTTGAAAGCATTATTTACAGAAGAATCGGGCTTTGTAGGAAACCACTACTGAATCAGAAATTGGCAGGAAGCACTTTATACTCTCCTGCCATGAGCTTCTCTGTCTATTTCAAAGGTGTTTCTTTCAAAATGAAATCTTCCGAGAACAGATCTCAGGTGCTGACAGCCAGCTGGTTGTATCTGTTTTCAGCAACTACAGAACTTGCAATGTGGTCAGTGGCACAGGATGAAATTAATGCAAATGTTTCTCTCAGTGTCCTTAGCACTAATAGTAAAGAAATCTTAAAATTAAAGGTTCCATGACTATCAAAATATAATGAAGTTAAAAGATGACAAAAGATATGATTTGTCTAAATAGTTCTGCCAGTGATTCATAGAAATAAATGCTATACCAAACTTACTTAAAGCATACACAGAAGCTTAATATGCCCTACAAAATATATTTTGTGTTATTCTTATAACTTTTCATCAGCAAACATACAATGGGTTTGTTAATTAGTTTTGTCTTGAAAGAAAGACAGCTGGCTGAGCTGACCATGCAGTTGTATTTTCCAAAATACTTTGGCAGGTTTACATGCATTCAGTTTAATTTTTTTGATCCTATTTCTTTTACATGAGTGATACAATAGCCATTGTGTTCTGTATCCATAACTTCAAAAAAATCATCAAAAATATTTAGGTGATAGATTGGGTGCTCTGACATCCAGCACTGGGTGAATTTGAATAATCTTGCCTAAAATCATGGTTTTCAAGAAAGTTTAAAATTTGAAGAACCTAATTGCCCCATGGCACAAATGTTATATTGCTGTTAGAGAAAATGAGAAGCTCTTGTTGGTAATATTTGTCACTGTTTTAATGAGAGCTAGAGAGAAAGGTGTGATGGTAAAGTAAAGTTGTATTGAAAAGCCTGAGAGGCTCTAGAAGGCCAGAAGAATAAAAATGAACTTGGAATATAGAAGAACTGGTCTTGAAACATAATGGAAAGACAAGAAAATTTCCAAAATTCCCTACATATTTACATTTGAAATCCTGTCCAGAATTTATAGCCCAAGTCGTGATTTAGAAACTGTTTGGGTTTATTTTTTTTCCTAATTTTAAAACCAGCAAATTGTCCATGGGAAAAATTAAATACTATTTATAGAATAATCATCGCCAATCCTCAGAGATAAACCTCCATTAGTATTGTTTTGTATTCATCCCAGAAATAAATTAATATTCATGCTTCATACAACAGAATACTAAGTATAATCTTTATGTCCTAAATGTATTTTACTTTTTCCAATGCCATTAAAATCTCTTTTAACATATATATTATACTATAATTATATTATATTATAAATGTGTTATTGTGTACTCAAGTTTACTCAGTGTTGCATGTTTTCATATCCACAGATTCATGATTATTTTTTAAATCCCACTGATGGCTCATAATCACTAAAAATCTGGAAACAACAAAGATATCCTTCAGTAATTGAATGGATAATCTCTGGTACATTCAAACAATGTGGTAGTCTCCAGCAATGAATAGAATGAGCTATCAAGTATACTGAAAAGGCATATATAAATCTTAAAGTCATAATGCATATTAATAAGGAAATGGAGGAAAGATTCTGAACTCAATAACTTTAGAAGTGACTGAATGAAGTAAATAAGACTAAAGACAAAAGAATGTATATAAGCATGGGAATACATGTTTCCATGAAAGTATGCATGAAAAATTATGAAGCCAGTACATATATACACTGGAGTTGAAAAGCAAATAAATCAAAGGCAAAGTAAATAAGGAGCAGGGTTCTTACCATTGAAAATGTTATAGATAATATAAGGGTTGAAGTTAAATGGCCAATGAGATCCTGCACTGGAATGGAGACACTGAAATTAACTCATGTTCAGCTTTATTTAAATGCAAACATTTACGGAGAGATGTATTGATAGTGTGCATGAATAGGAGTTAGTATATGTACATATCTGCCCTCATTGTGTCAGGGGAAATACCTGCAAGCCCTGAAACTCAAGAGCAACAAGCAGACCTACTATCTAAATATTTGTTTCTAATGCAGTAAAACTAGTAAGGGCTCCTTGCAGAAATTGCTGATTCTAGAAATGAGGTAGGAAGTATAAAAGATCCACAGTATTAAAAAAATAGAAATCAACTAAAAACAAAAGCTAGAAAAATTTAGGCAATAATATGATACTGCTATCTTATAACACAAAATATAAAAATAAATAAATATATTATTATTATTATTCAGACACCCACATGGCCACAGGTTATGGCCCAGACCCCAGGCATCCCTGTGGCCTTAGGTGGCAACATGAGCCACAGATGTTAACACAGACCCCAACTTCAGTAGGACCATGGACTTAGACATGGCGATTGGCACCAGCCTGGTGTAGCAAGGCTGGGTTTTTCAGGCCCCGAGTGGCAAGCAGACCACCCACATCAGCCTGTTCCTTACCACCTTCAGTTCTGCCTTTTTCCACAGCACATGAATCGGTCTGCTTCTCTTTCTCTCCCATTTCTCCACCATATACTTGCTCATCATAATGGTGCCTACCTGCCCTGTGCAGCTAGGCACCAGGCAGGCTGGTGGATGTCTTCAGCCAGCCAGGGCCATGAGGACCCAGGTGGGCTTCTGTAATCGTTTTTTAATTATTAAAAAGGTTAATTGTTTAAGGTGATCTGGAGGTAAGATGAGAGTAAAGAAATTTGACAAACACTGTAAGCCCCTTGAGCCACAGGAGTGGCCAGGCCCCCCCTCCCCCAAGGACCTCTAACTGTCAAGGTCCACCCACAAAATACTCTAACTGCCCTAATTGCTGGTCCCTGCCCCCACCCTACAGAGTAAAAATCCAAATCTCTGGATGTAAAATTCCACCAATCTTTACCCAAGAAAGCACCACCCTGAAAAGTTCCACACCCTTTCCAAGAAACTCTATATAAGCCCTGTATCCTATTCAGTTTGCTGCTGTTTCTTGCCTGAGCAGAGGCAATCATCATTCTGGGTTCTTTTGTTTTTGTTTTTGTTTTTATTTTTCCCCTCTCAACAAATCTCTTGTGTAAGGTTTATTGTGAGGTATGACTTTGTGGTATTCCTTGACTCCCAGCTGCCAGGATAACTTTCCATCCAAGCTGTAATGTTTATAAACATTATCTCAACCACATGGTCTAGCTTAGCACCAACATGACAGACATCATGTTGAAAAGTGTGGCCTTGATGCCATGGACTGAGAACAGTACTTTACCTCTGTGATTTTCCTTCTCCAAGGCATTCTAACAAACATGAGCAAAGGGCCTCAAAGCAGTCAAGGGCACACAAATCATGGAAAGTCTGAGAAATTTACAGTACCAGCGAGCCTAAAAACATGGCAACAAAATTTGGCATTGTGGATGGGATCTTAGGCAGTAAAAGACCATTAGATTGAAAACTAAGGAAATCTGGATAAGCTTTGCCTATTAGTTAATATTAATGTAGCAATATTGCTTTTTGTGACAAATGTAGTGCAATAATATAAAAATGTTCATAAGAAAGGAAAACAAATGTAGTCTCTATGAAACTTCTGTCTTATCTTTGTAAGTGTTCTCTAAAACTGCTTTAAGTAAAAAGTTATCTAAAACTGCTCTAAATAAAAAGTTATCTAAAACTGCTTTAAGTAAAAAGTTATCTTTTGAACCATTAGAAAACAAAAATATTTTGGTTCAAAACTGTTGTCCATATTTCTGGTTATTTCCAGAGAGCTAGAATTACTGGCTAAAAGTACATTGATATCTTAGGCCTATATTACTCTGTCATTTGCCTTTGATTCTGCATTCATCAGCAAGGATGCCTTGACAATAGCCCTAGCGTGGCTTGGATCTCAAATCTTCCCCACATATGCCAACAAGACAACAAATGCAATTTTAATCAAGCTGAATTTAAAATGAATAAGATACATAGAGGATAAGAACAATGCTACACGAATCACATGAACTCTGCCACATTGTGACTATGAACGTTTCCCCCCAGTGATAGAGAGTTGAACCCAGAACCTTGTGCCCACTAGTCAAGCACTCAAGCCCTGAGCCACACCCATGGCCTGATTGTGGACTTCTGGCTAGCTACATGCTGGTTTTTCCAAGCCAAACCACCACAGTGACCAGAGAGCATTACCAGTGAGTTCAGAGGGAAACCAAATGAAGAACATGACACAGATTGATTAGCACAATAAGGATAATAATAATAATAATAATAATAATAATAATAATAACTTGTCAGTTATTATCGTTGAGTTTTAATTGTTCACTCATGTACTCAATAAATAACTGTTTGCTGAGCCTTCTGAAAGGTTCTGGGATAGCAGTAGACAGTAAACAGCCTCAACTCTAAGGGGCACATAGTTTTATAGTAATTTAAGATATGCAAAGACGTTCACAAGAAATTACAGTCCTACATGAAAGGTGTACAAAGAAGTAAGAGAGTAGTAGGAATGGAGGCACAAAGTCATGGTCACAAAGAGTCCTGAGGGAAGGGGACTGGCTGAGTCAGACCTGAAGGACTTTCGGGACTTAACCTAGGGATGAGTGCTCTCATTTCTCTAGGGCCCACTTTCTTTCCAGTTCCAGTCAGTTTTGCACTGGTAGCTCTGTAATAGCCAGAGTGAAAGTGTTTACACCATGTTTTATGAGTCTGCTAAGCAAGGCTATTGGTTTAAATATTAAGGCAACTCCACGTAGTAAAAAGGGAGGTTTATTTTGTGGGCTAGGGATGGGTGACAGGGTCTGGGAAAGGTGAGGCGCAGCCCAGCGGTGTTCTCTGGAGAACTCTGCTTGGTCTACCTCCAGCATCCAGGATCCAGGAACCAAGAGAGCTGGACCATCCAAGTCTCGGGCCTTCAGAGATCCTCTCTCGGCTCCACCTTGTAGGCGTGGTAGTTACCGAAGCCTCAATGGGGGTGGTACTTCCAGGTCAAAGCTGGAACGGCTACCCACTACACAAGGCTATGCCTTTGCCTTACTGCTAAAGGCAAGCACATGCCAACACAACTCTGCTTTAGCCTATCAAATTCCGAAGGAAGAACAAACGTAGAAGGGGCATGGTGAACTTCAGACTCTGAGAGGTGCTGGGTAGGTTAGGGGATGAAGTGTTTCTGAGGACAGAAGCAAGTGGGGACCAAACCCTTTATAAGCCAAAGTAAAACATTTAGAACTACTCCTGGGACACTAGGGAGTTGCTGATGCGTGTGGAATGGAAGACGCAGCATGAACTGAAGGTTAGAGAGAGTCTCTCTGGAATGGCAGGGTAAAATTGCAAAACACAAACACTTACATTTGTATTTGACGTGCTGATAACTCGGATTTGACCATTGTCTCTTCTCCACAGGATGATGTAACGGCAGTGTCATTATGAGTTGACATTTGAAAATGTTTGTACTTTTCCTTTGTATGTTTTACACGAATTTTATTATTGTTGTTGTTACTTTCTTGAGAAGTGTCAGAAAATAGCAGATTGAGACTTAGCACTTTTGACAGATTTATTACATGTCTAACTGTTCCTAGAAAGTTCACTTCTTCTCAACTCTAGAGTTATAAAGAGAGCAGGACCTGAGACTAAGAAATAAATGAAGAGGCTGTTGAAAGCAAGGTGAGAAATAACAGTGTCCAAACTTGGGTGGTAGAATGGTTGTGTGAACGGCTTTGAAAAATATTTAGGAAGAAGTTCATAGTGATGGTCAAATGAATGAAGAAGACTGAGAAACAAGAAGAAGAAAAAAAACAGTAAGAAAGATGCCCAGATAGCTAACTAATACAAATTGAATCTTTAAACTGTTTATTCAGAGATGCAGTAATCTGAGAAGACAGTGGATTAGCGCCCTAAAGACCAGTCTTCCACCTCACATGTAGCCAGCAGATTATGTAGAGGGGGCAAAATGGTAAAAGTCAATCATCCCAAAGTTTAGTTTTGTCTCTCTGGTCCGATGACCAGTCTTGTCTCTGTAATACATGGTATTAGGGCTTTTTCCCTTCCTGTTTCCTTCCTGTAGGAAGGCAAGAAGTCACTGAGTCTACACTGCTCAGGATCTAGTCACTTGGGTGACATCAGCACTGCAGGCTAATGCAACACAAACAAGTTATTAGTAGTGGGTTCTTGTAGATCTCCTGCCTGAAGTACCCCTATCATTGTGCCTCTATGAGAACTACTTAGAGTAGGAGCCAGGAGGGAAGGAGTAACTCAGATGCTGGATTCTGTTGCCTGAACACTAGCAAGCAATGGAAATAGTGAGAGCAAAAGGTATGTGTCAGTTAACCGAGTTTGAAATAGCTTTGCAAATTCCTCTTTTCAGAATTGAATTTTTATTTTTCAATTATGTATATGTGGGGAGTATGTGAGGGCAGAAAACCAAAAAAAAAAAGAAAAAGGAAAAGAAAAGAAAGCCTCATTTGGGAAAAAGTCAGAATGAATGACAAGATAGAAAATGCTTCATTGAGAGGATGGAGACAAAGCAGGAGTGTGAAGCTTTCTAGAGCCAAAGAAAGCAAGCATATTCTCCAAAGGAAGGCCAGCAAGCAGTGTCCAAGAGAAACAAGGACTGAGACACTCTCTCTTCTTCAATCTACCATGAGAGTGAAGATTCCTGTGACCTGGACTAGATGTCCCAGAAAATGTCAGTGCTACGCTGAAGGAGTGCAGTTAGCATGAAGGCCCCGGAGGAACTGTGAGGGGAAATGTCAGTGAAGAATTCAGCCTCCTTATTGAGAAAAGGAAGGGTTTCAAGTTCACAATGGTGCGGAAATAGACAGGAATTGGCTCCTGCTAGCACTATCTGTGGTAATAAAGAGAACATGATCAAGAGTGTTATGCTGAGCTTCTTATACAGGAGAGATTCTGTGCAGACTCACTTTCCCATCTGTGTCGTAATTCTTGTTGAAACCAATAATTTATTGCATGAAAAACACATCTGGAAGGTTTGTGTAATATTACGTATTGTCTGTCCAGCTTCTCAGGACTAAAAATATGTTTTCTGCCTCTTTACTTGGTTAGAAATTTCCTTTGTCGAATGGAAGCTTTTTATTTCATGAGATCCTATTTGCTGATCATTGGCCTTATTTTTTTATTAATCATGAATGCTTGGCCTCAGCTTAGGCTTGTCCCACTGACTCTTTTAATTTAATTTAACCTGTTTCTATTCATCTATATTTGCCTCAGGTCTTTTAACCTTTCTTTCATTCTGTATGTCCTACTTTTCCTGCTTCCTCCGTGTCTGTCTGTCTGGCCCCTGGCATCTCTCTGGTGTCTCCTTTTCTTTCATCCCCTGAGCCTAAATTTCTCCTCCTATTTATTCTTCCTGCTTAGAAGTCCCACCTATACCTCCTCCCTCGCTACTGGCAATTCAGCTTTTTTTTTTTTTTCCAAGACAGGGTTTCTCTGTGTAGCTTTGTGCCTTTCCTGGAACTCACTTTGGAGATGAGGCTGGTCTCAAACTCACAGAGATGCGCCTGCTTCTGCCTCCCGAGTGCTGGGATTAAAGGCATGTGCCACCACTGCCTGGCACAATTCAGCTTTTTATTAGACCAATCGGGTACCTTAGGCAGATAACATATCTTCATATAATTAAACAAATGCAACACATCTTTACATAGGTAAACAAATATTGTACAACATAAACAAATATAACACATCTTTACACAGTTAAATAAATGCAACACATCTTTGTGTAGATAAACAAATATTCTGCAATCCCCACGATGTAAATGTCTGGTCTTTTATGTTACTGCTCATGAATCTCTAAGCCTATAGGCTGAAGATGATGCCCCAACACTGTGGAGAAACCTCAGGTGACTGTCCAGGCAGCTGGCTGTTTCTGTCAACTCACAATTTTTTGGGGGGGCGGGGGGGGGGGAGCTGCTTGCATGCACATCCTGTTTTTATTTTTTATTAGGTAATATTATTTCCTTCTTGGGTCTCTGAGGGAGTTGAAGATTAGTTAGTTATAGTTGAAGATTAGATAGTTATAGTTTTCTTTGTTAAGAATTTCAGAAAAGAAACTCACTAAAGAGGTGTAAGTGTATAAATTTGAAAGACGTTGTAAGATAGTTCTGTTAGTAATATAAGTTAGGATAGAAAGTGAATCAGGTACATTTTGGACTTACCAAAATAGGATAGATAATGGAATGATTTTCTCTGAATTTGTCAAATACAAATGGACTAGACATTGTTTAGGTATTTATTACTTGTATATGTGGTATATAGTTATTGTACTTTTGTCTATAGTTTTTCTCATATTAGTTATAACTTTTTTCCTTTTATCTTATTATTAAAATAGAAAAGGGGAAAAAAGAAAAAAAAGGAAAATTTATATAATAGTCTTACAAATCTTGATACACACACATACACACACACACACACACACACACACACACACACACACACACCTTAACAAAAGCTTTAGAGAGTTTAACCAAAACCCAAAAAGTATGAAATGAATAGCAACAGTCCCTTTGGGAATAGTCTGTCCCTTTATTTTGTTTTACTTTTCTTCCTCTGTCACATGATCAGGTGGATTGCCTGATATGGTACAGAGAATTTGAAGGAAACCTTTACACAAGCATGCTTAGGTCTAGAGGAGGGGAACCATATCCCAACTCTAGAGCCAGTTTTTAATTGGGACAGCATGAAACAACAGTCTAATTCCACTCATACCTGAAGGACACCTGAATTCCTGTAAAACTGAATTTAGTAAAGAACAAAGAACCATTGGCCTTTTTTTATGAAAGACTGCCATCCTATTCAGAAAGTCCTCTGCTATCCCTATATCTTGATATGTTTTCTCTGTTTTTTTTTTTCTCTAGCAATTTTGGAGTTTCATGTCTGTCACTAAAGTCTCTGATTCATTTGGAGCTAACTTTTGTGCAAGGTGAAAGACAAGGATCAGGTTCTGTTCTTCTACAAGTGGATATCCAATTTCCTTAATACCATCTATTCAAGAAGCAGCTGCCTTCTTTTGTCATCTGTGTCAAAAATCAGGTGGCGGTGGCTGCATAGATTTATGCCTGAATCTTCTATTCTGTTCCATTGATCAACATGTCAAGAAAGATGAATTCGTGAAGGAAATGGCACTGAACTTACATCAAATCCAACTTCTCTGATTATGTAAGCCATAGACTTTTAAAACAAGGGTATCAGGGGAAAAAATGGATGGCACTTATGTCATGGAGAAAGGGAAGAATTTGTCAGGCTGAAGAATAAGATATAATAAGGAATTTATAAGGAATAAGACGTTATCCAGCTATGAGGTCAAGATGATGAGTGATCCATGAGAGATATTTGAGATGTTTTAAAGATGGGATGATACAAGGAAAGAAAAAAGGGAGGGGGAGGGAAGGGCAGAGGGAGGCAGGGGGAGGGAGGGAAGAAAGCAAACAAGGGGAGAAAGAAAGAAGGCTGGCTAAAAAGCAACCATTGATTATCCCAGTGTGATTCTCTAGCAGCCACTTAATGAGCCATTTCTGTACAGTGGTCGAGGTAAAGTCACAGGGCAAAATCAGCAACAGTAAATAAATAAATAACACAGGCTAATTATCTTCAGCATTAGCTTATGGTTTCTACCTAGTGAGCTAAATCACAAATTTTCTTTTTAACAAAGGCTATGACCTAACACAACTTGTAACTCCCACACCAAATATTCCATACAGTAAGGGGTATGCATGTCTGAATGTCTAAGGACAGAGGACTTTACAATTACAATTTTTCTCACATTTTAGCTTACTCATCTTTCTCAATTTATGTTGGTTGGGATGTGGGGGTGGGGATCTTCTCCCACCAAAAAAAAAAATTATCTAAGGAAAACTTACACTCATGAAGAAAAGCAAGTTGGTTAAGCCCTGGCATTGGGGCTTGTGAAGGTTTTCTTTCTTGAGAAGCCAGAGCTGAGTCCAAGTCCCATAGAAGAAACTAAGTATTTATTAGAATTACTCCCCAGAGTTTGTGCAACAGTTTGCCATTTAAAGTGATATAAAGAACAGGAAGGAACTAGGCTGGGTGGATGGATAAGTCAGTTAAGTGTTTATCAAAGAAGCGTAACGGGCTGATTTCAAAATCCTAGAACTCATACCAAAAGGTGGGAGTGCAGCAAGTGTCTAAAATCCAAGTGCAGTCCTGGAAGAAACAAGAGGATCCCTGCCTGGGGCATGCTGACCAACCAGTCTAGCTGAATCAGCAACCTCCAAGTTCAGTGAGAGACCCTGTCTCAAAAATAGAACAGAATTGATAAAGACATCTAATGTTGATCTCTGTTTTCTACGTGTACTTGCACACTTCTACCCACATACATGTGCACTCCCACACAAGAACACAAACACATGAAAAAAGAAAGGCAGTGCTTGTAGTGATGTATTTTGTACCTCAATAAAGCTTACCTAGAGATCAAAGGACAGAGCCAGCCACTCAATTAGACATAGAGGTCAGGCAGTGGTGGCGCACACCTTTGATCCTATCACTCTGGAGGCAGAGATCCATCTGGATCTCTGTGAGTTCAAGGCCACACTGGGCTACATGAGAGAAACAGAACTAGGCAGTAGTGACACATACCTTTAATCCTAGGAAGTAATATGGCAAGACAAAAAAAGGCATATAAGGCATAAGGAAACAGGAACTTGCTCTCTTGAGGTTGAGGATTTTATAGAGGTAAGCACACTGGCTGTTCTGCTTCTCTGATCTTTCAGCTTTCTCCCCAATATCTGGCTCTGGGTTTTTTATTATAAGACCTTTTAAGATTCATGTTACAAGTGCTGACCTAGAGACCATACTCCAGATTAAGTACAGAATCTAAATTCTGTTCCTGGTTCACCATGAGCTGGTAGCACAAGTTTTGACAAGTGAATGGAAGACTGTGAACTCAGTTTCCTCTTCTGTGAAGTGAATAAGCTGATTCACATTCTTTTTACATTTTGTTCCTATTCTAGTTTCCTTCTTTCTGCCAATGAAAATGTTAAAAATGAATTGAAAAGATAGGAAAGTAGCGAGGTAAATATACTTTGAGACCCACTGCTAAGTCCAACTACCTTCAAGAGTTTTGAACTATGTTCAAAGAGTAGCAATTTCCCTACAAGAACACAGTTCCCAAGCTGCTTTAGTTGACTATAAATTTCATGAAAATAGGTCTCTATCCAGAAGTCATTTCCTGAAAGAAAATTGGAATCAAAACAAAACAAACAAAATAGTTTCTATTTTGATTTTTTTTTTACATATAACATATTATCTTTAAAGGCAACAGATTTTTATTCAGTTGAATTTTATCAACTACTACTCATTTATTTGTATGGAAAACGCAAATTTGAATGGGATATAACTTCTGTCTTCAAAGATCCCATTATATAGAAGAAATGGAGAAGTATAATTCATAGGGAAAGTAAAATCAAATAAATGTCCATGCTAAGAGACTGATTGGCTATGACTAGGGTCTTTGATGGGAGAGGCAACATGAGGCAGCATCCTTTCCTTGGTCCTATAAAATAATCCCTTTTCTATTAGAAAAGAGAAGACGGTGATAACTTCGTGTTGGTGAAATAATTGTAATTTTAAAAGGAGATGTGGAAGTGCAGAGAATGGACAAGAAAGTGCTTTAAAAATAATAGGAAGTCTATAATTTTAGATGTTTTGAAATAAATATTCATTTTCAACCTAATGAAACTTGTCCTTGTGTTTATTAAAATAATGCCGAGGACACTGGTCAGTGTCCTCGCTTTCAGGACTATGAGGATAAATTGGTGTTAAGTCATAGTAGAAAAGATACCAGTGTCTTTGTTTTTGTTTTGTTTTGTTTACAAATGCCATCTATCTTAATATTATATAAAATTCAAATTACTCAATAAGTCATGTTTCCCTTGAGGATTGCCTACAAAAATGAGTCCCTTTGTAATCAAATCGCCTAGGATCAAACAATCAAATATAAGGTTATTAACATCATGAATATGCTTTCTGTAATAAGACAAAGAATAAATTAACAAGCATTTATATAATACTTTTAGAATTTCCAAGAAATGTCAAATACATCTTATTAAACATCAATAATAATTATTTGCATTATTTTAACATATGAAAGCTCCAAGCTCAGAACAACTAAAGCATTTCCCTGAGGTCACTAGAATTTTAAAATATATAAAATTTTAAATACAAATTCCTATCCTAAATTTTAACCCTTCTTACAGCTATCTCATGCAGCAAGCCCAGGACCTGGTACCACTGCCTAGATGCCTCCCAAACAGATCAAGCCAATCAACTGTCTCACCTATTCAGAGGGCCTGATCCAGTTGGGGGCCCCTCAGCCTTTGGTTCATAGTTCATGTTTTTCCATTCGTTTGGCTATTTGTCCCTGTGCTTTATCCAACCTTGGTTTCAACAATTCTCGATCATATAAACCCTCCTCTTTCTCGCTAATTAGACTCCCAGCGCTCCACCCGGGGCCTAGCCATGGATGTCTGCATCCAGATTCCTCAGTACTTGGATGGGGTTTCTGGCACAACTATTAGGGTGTTTGGCCATCCCATCACCAGAGTAGGTCAGTCCCGGCTGTCTCTCGGCCATTGCCAGCAGTCTTTTGTGGGGGTATCTTTGTGGATTTCTGTGGGCCTCTTTAGCACTTCGTTTCTTCCTTTTCTCATGTGGTCTTCATTTACTATGGTCTCCTATTCCTTGTTCTCCCTTTCTGTTCTTGATCCAGGTGGAATCTCCCGCTCTCTTTCCCTCGACCCTCGCCGTTTATCATGTCCAGGCTGTTCATGTAGATCTCATCCATTTCTCCGTCATTGGGTGATCCCCGTGTCTTTCTTGGGGTCCTGTTAGCTGTTTGAAACCTGGGATTTATACAGGGACGCTTGGCTCAATCTGGGAGGAGGGGACTGGACCTGCCTGGACTGAGTCTATCAGGTCGATCTCAGTCCTCGAAGGTGGCCTTGATCTGGAGGCGGTAGGAAAGGGGTGTGTGCTGGGGGGAAGGGGAGGGGGCAGGAAGGGGGAGAACAAGGAAATCTGTGGCTGTTATGTAGAACTGAATAGTATTGTAAAATAAAATAAATTGAAAAAAGATTACATAACAAAATTTAAATAAAACTGTATATGACTTGAGACCCAACTCATGAAAAAAAAATTAGCCCTTCTTTTTATTGTTTTTACAAAAAAAAAAGAAAAACAATTTTCTTATATTGTTCACATTTATTTTATTTAACTATCACACTAATTTCAAGGAAGAGCAACTTTTGTTTATTTGGATGTTTCGTAGATTTTTCAGCTCTCAGACATTTCAGGTCTTGGCCAATATCAATCTGTACAAATCATGAAGACAGAGATCAAACCCAAAACACATCATCTTCAACCTTGAGCCTTCTCTTGATTCTTTGTCCCAATACAATCTGTGCTCTGGGGTAAACAGATGGTTTCTCCTCTTAACCACCTTGACTTTGAGGGAGAAGCTCAGAACTGAATTTCAAAACTTTTTCTGCATAAATAATTTCATATTTATTAAATGAAAATCTTTGTCACTTCATCAACATGTCCAAAGGAGTCAGAGATGAAGAAGCACTACCACTATGCCTATCCCCTTTGGTTCTTTTCTACAAAACCAGAAAAGGAAAAAAAGATCTAAATAGATTTTTCTAGTGTTGATTTGCCAAGAACCTAATTCTCCTTCTACTACATGCCTTTGTTCAAAATAATGACCTGGAAAAAAAAAAAAATGAAAGCCACCAGATAGAATCTTTAGCCTTTCCATAAAACACCCTCATAGATATGTATACAAAGAGGCATTTATTCTCTCCCTCCCATGGTTGTTCATCAGCATCACTAGTTGTGTTTCCAAGTAGGCTGCCCTGATACTAAAAGATTACACAGGAGGATGAGTGTGGAGTAAGAGGAAATGCGGGGCTAATATGTCAATCCAGCAAAGATAAATATCCCAGCAGCACCACCATACTTCAAGAGAGGACTGTTGGCTATACAACTCCTGACATGATAAATTTTATGACCAAATGTGAGGGCATTTCACAACCCCAGGTCTACTATGGATGATTGGTCCTTCTCTGATGGGGTCAATTGTGATAAATTGCCCTGTTGAACTCTCTATGAAATATGACATTTCAGGTTAGCTCAATACTCTATGATGTGCATGCACCAGTTACTCTAAAGGCATTTTCACTTAGAAGGATAAAACGTTACTAGGTATGCCCATCTTGTGTCCCTTATTACTTCATTAATGATGAAAGGGAGAAATGTAGGTTCTCTTTCCTAGAAATACTATGGGAAGATTTTCTTCTAAAATGGCAAGAGACGCAGGGCATTGTCTAGGCAGAGTAAAAGAAGAAATAACACAGCCTGTTCCGTTCCCTACATCTTTTCTTAATCCCCCTAGGGTGGAGTCACCACTCCATTTTTCTTTGTGTTATCATTTCTCATCTGCAGAAACTTGGGCAATCAATGAACTGAGGCTATGTATTTCTCCAAGCAAACTGTCAGTTATCCAGACCAAGAAAGAATGATGATTCTGTCCACAGTTACTCAAGTGCCTTGCATTAGGGAACAAAGCTTGAGAATGTGTGTATACTGATCTACTTTTTTAGCCTTTCAAGACTGATTTATGAATGACCACAATAATACAAATGTATGCTACCATCAAGTGAATGTCACAATAAATTCTCTCCAATTAATTCCCCTATGTACACAAAGTACACTGTCATATTTGAAACCCTGTAATAAAATGATTATATGATGTTGGACTAAACACTGGACAAGTTATGGACTTTGGGACTTGCACTCTTGAACTGTGCAATGCCTAAGTACATTCTCCCCAGTGTCCATCCATCTATTGCAAAGCTTCTTAAGTTAGTGCAACAACGTGCTTGAATGTGCATAGACTCAGGAATGAGACAGTCTAAGTTAAAGACCTAGGTCCTTTACATACTAGCTAAGCAAACTGGAGTGGTGCATTCTACATCTTGTGTGAATTGGAAATGATCACGGTAGCCTTCATCACCTGGAGCTGAGGATTAAATGTTGAAATATATGCAAAGTACATAAAGTAACAGATGGAAAACTGCAAGTGTTCAGTAAGTGTTATTTATTAATGCCCTACATTAGTATACCATTAATATGTATTTTAAAAGGAAGCATTGCCAATCTGGGAAGAGTAGTGTAAGCCTGTAACTCTAGCACTCAGAAGCTGAGACTGGAGGAGTGCCACAAGCGTGGGAGCAGCCTGCACTACACAAAAAGACCTTGTCTCAAATAAATAAGTAAACAAACAAAACCACCTATGTGATAAATGGTGTTTTATGTATTAAAATAAATTGACAGTGTTCACTAACTCGCCTACACCTATAATTGGATTTCAACAAATACAAAATTGTTATCAACAAACACGGGGGAAACTGTTAAGATTTAGTATTTATTAATAATTTCTATCTTATTTATCAATATATACTATTACCATTCTCATAAGTGGTAAAACCATACAGACCTCCCTTCTTTTAATCAGTCATAGACCCACACACATGCTCAGACCTACATAATATAGATCTCTTTGGATCCAACTGCCTGGTGTTTCTGTGCTTTCTCCTTTTTGCCCCAGAGAAGTACAAATATCCATGAGATACACATTCAGCAAAGTTTCCCTGATGATGATGATGATGATGATGCTGTGCTTGAAGGTAAGGATAATGGGCTTAGATTAGTGAATTACATTTGTACATTCACAGTGTGTATGTGATTTGTACAGCTTTTTCTCATTGATTTTTTCATTCATTCATTCATTCATTCATTCATTCATTTTTTTCATTGATTCATACAACCTACCAAATATCAGACCCAGAACAGGCTCTCTATTTGGGACCCAAACACTGATGTAATGAATGCATCAAGGTCTTATATAAATTCAAATTCAGGCCAAATTTCAATTGCAGTCCTGTGGTTAAATTAAACAATGTTCATTCTGGAAGCAAAGAATTACTTACATAAAGTATGTTGTTGATTGTCTTCCCTTCCTTAGAATTTTGCTGTGGTCTACAGATGCCTTTCTCCAGCCAGGCCTTTGTTGTACCAATTCTATTCTAGCTGTTGACTACACAGTTTCAAAGGCATCTTCCTGTTCTAATGCTTTGAGGAAGAAAGTAAAAACCAACTTTCCATGATGAGGGTTTAACAAAATAAGAATAGGCAGGAAACGTAACTGTATTAAGTAATGACTACAAGAATGTGCACGAAATTGATTATTTCTGAATAGTCAGCTTGTGGATGAATTGTAGTATTATCTTCTGTATTCTTTTCCTGTACAGTTGTTATATATGCTGCTAAAGGAGTCAAACATGACCAGCTTTCCTGGCAAAGCACATCAGAAAAATTATGGTGACTATTTCTTACTCCCCATTGATTGATGGTTCAACTAGAGAGCAACAACTGACATATAGTGGTAAAAGTTATAGACTTTAGAGTGAAAAGTCTGACTTTTCCCATTGGTTATATATTCAACCACTAACAGTTCATCTATCCTCTCTAAGGCTCAGACTCGGCATTTATCAAATGCCGAGCTTCACAATTGGCAGGCACAGTTCTCGGTTGTCTATCTATGTCCATCAGTACACAAGAGTCACCACTATTGTTTATCTTCCACATGAGCAAATGGAGCCTAGCAGAGGTTCAGAGAGAACACAAGAAAGTGTACATTATAAATCCCCAAGTTTCCACATATATTTTGTGGTAATTGTACTATTAGATAGCTCTAATGCCCCACCCAGATATTAGAGTACTGTTGCCTAGGTAACTATAGTAACACAGACAAAATAAATAAATTAGAACAAACATGTTCCTCTTAATTTTAGATACAGAGGTGAGTAGTTCTTGTTCTTTAGTTCAAACTTTAGCTAATAGTCATATTCTATGTGTGTCCTATTCAGCAGTGGATCTTTCCAGCACATCCCCTGGAGTACAGCAAGAACTCAGTGGGTGTAGCAAACCTTCCAATGAATGATGCAAGTCCAGCTGTTCCCTCACAACAATGCTTGGTCCCACTGCTGGGTTATTAAAAGAATCACCGAGCCATGCATTTTACCTGTCTGGCGCTGTAGGTTCTAAAATGCAAATCAATGTGGCCCCTAATTGTGCTTTGATCCCACCTTATTGCCATCTGCTCTGACTTAAATATTAGAGCTTCTGGCTAGAAGAAAGTTTCAAAGTAAGAGCAAAATCTGTGCCTTTTCTTGTCCCTAATCTGGGCAAGAATTAAACAGAATTGTGGAGACTTGGTACTTCCACCTTTCCTTTATGATTCTCAGGACAATCTCTCCCTGCTTTTTCTTCACTGGACTTCCTCATCCCTTTCCTATACAATGCCTTTTCCCTTTTTCCTTTAGAAGATAAAAACTTCAATCAGGGGAAGGGAACCAATATCACTATCCAATTACTAATTGATATGCCTTGTTGAGTTTTCTTTTTAACAAATTAATATATAGCCCAAAGGATAGTTTATATAAAAAAAGGTATAATTGTGGTATATTTGGTGTTTAATGGGATAAATTCTATAGGCTGAGGATAAGGATTTTCTCAGAAAGATTTGCATTGTTCCTTTTCAAAGTGAGAAAGATAAATGATCAAAAGAAAGTCACAAGCAAAAAGAGATCCATAACTGTTCATGCTAATGATTGACCCAGTTGTGTCTTTAAAGGCACACCACTATTTAAGAAGCAGGCCTACAGACATAAATCCTTCAAACATCAATTTTTTAAGTCTTTGGTTTACACTATGAAATCAATTACTTTTCTACAAATGGTACATGAACCCTCCTCCACTTCTTTTAAATTATGTCAAATAGTTTATATTTAGAATCATTTAATTCAATCAGCTCATACTTCATAATAACCAGGGAAATTATACAATGTTCTACACTCTGAAGTTGAAGGAACTTTCCATACCTACCCTATAAAACTTCACTTGGCTACCATCTCAACTTGCCAGATTTATGACCTGTAAGCTTCCATGACAATGAGCAGCTGCCTTGGTTTTTCTTTGAGTCCATGGCAATGATGATTAAGGAGAAATTCATAAGCGTTTGGCTTTAAAGTACTGTATTGGTCTTCTGAGACTACAATAAGAAAAGAGAAATTTTTTCTGTTTCCTTCAGATCAGTTTTTAACAAGACTCCAGACTGACATAAATTTCCAACCAGATGGGACCACTTAAAGACGAGGATGTGATTATTTTCTTATGATTTGACATAATATTGCATTTTAAACTACCAGACCTAAAGCACCAGTAAATACATATTTAATAAAAATGTTAAACATGGAGTACTGTGCTAAATTTTGTAAATAAAATAAAAATTAGAATTTTATTCCAATCCAGTTATGCTATTTAGAAAGACAGATGATGATGACAAAAGATAGATAGATAAATAGATAGATGGATGATAGATAGAGATACATACATACTTACATACATACATAGATGATAGATAGACAGATGATAGATAGATAGATAGATAGATAGATAGATAGATGATAGAAAGATTGATAATAGATGAATAGATGATAGATATATTGAGAAAATAGATGGCTGTAAAAGATTCATGGATCTATAGGTGGCAAAATATACATAATATATGGGTATAAAAGAGAGATACAGTGCATAGATATAGAAGATAGACAGATATATTTAGAGTCAATGGTATAATTAAATTGGAAGAAAGTTATACACACATGTTTACATAATATTTGAGAGACAGAGAGGATAAACATAACTCCCAATATAAGTAGCACATAGATTCAAATAAGCAAATACCAAGACGTAAAGTGGAGGAAGACGGGGAACTATCAAAGAAAAATTTAAATATATGACCTCAAAGCTGCAATAGCCCCATCCCCCACCTAAAATGATGGCAAATTTCCACTGAGGGAGAGGAAGGGATTGACAGCACAGAGACTGGCAGAATGCAGATAAAACCATCAACCTGAGAAATAGTAAAAAATTTGTGCTTACATGATAGTTTCAAATCTTTTAATCTCTTATAAATCAGGCAAAGGAATATAGACTTCATGCTGAGGTGTTTTTTTGTTTGTTTGTTTGGTTGGTTGGTTGGTTTTGGTTTTTTTTTCGAGACAGGGTTTCTCTGTGTAGCTTTGCGCCTTTCCTGGAACTCACTTGGTAGCCCAGGCTGGCCTCGAACTCACAGACATCCACCTGGCTCTGCCTCCCAAGTGCTGGGATTAAAGGCGTGCGCCACCACCGCCCGGCCATGCTGAGGTTTTTAAGTGTTTAATGATTCTTAATTATAATATACACGAAGGACGTGATATTTAGGAGCACATATCTAGCTTAAATGAAAATAGCTTGGAGGTGAGGAAATGCATGGAATGAAACTTCATAGACAAGGGGTGTGAATAGCTGGCTTCGGATCCCGTTCACTAACTCTGATGTGTCAAGCCATTTCGCATCTTTTTGACCTTGCAGGGTCCCCAGTTCCTGTTTCAGACAGCATGCCTACCACCTGTTCTATGCTGTTCCCACCCCCACAGACGCTACCTTTCCAGAACCATACGCCAAAATAAACTCTGTATTCAGTCAGTTGCTTTTGTCATGGTGGTTTATCTCAGCGAGAGAAGAGTGACTACTTACTATACTGTGTGAGTTCAAAAACATGATTGAAAATCTCCATGGCTTGGCTTCCTTGTTTCAATTCAGATGAAGAACTACCATCCAGGATAGCATAAGAAAAAAAAAGTGGCACTAAACCGTAAAGCTCTGACAAATGTCTGGTGCAAACTAAACTCTTAATGGATGTTTTGGTATCATTACCTTGTCTAGTCTCATGACCGCCTATTGTACTAATCAGATTTATCCTAATGTCATGTTTATTTGACTCGCAATCCCAAAAGGCAGCAGTGGTAATGAATTTTGAAAGGTTTTGTATTATTTTTTAATTATGTGTTTATGTATGCTGTCTGTCTATAGGTATGTACTTATGAGTGCCAGAGCACACAGAGGCCAGAAGCATCAGGTCTCCCTGGAGCTGGAGTTGTAGGCAGTTGTAAGCCACTTGACAGGGATGCTAGGAATCAAATCTGGGTCCTCTGCAAGAGCAATACATAGGCTTTTAGCTGATGGACTGTCTCTCTAGTCCTAGAAAGTCTTGTTTATCTAAAATTTTTGTCCAGAAGTCTCTGAACTATACTAGGACTACATAAAATGTTTCAAGTATAGATTGAGAAAGAAGTATGTTTTGGGTGGGCTAACTAGTATTTCTCGTTGAATAAGACCCTAATCCCATAAGAGAATAGATGCCGTAAATTCACTGCATACCTAGCAGGAAACCAGAGACAGCAATGGCATCAAGAACTGCTGCAAATAAGCCTTGGTGCAGGGAGGAGGGGCTTGGACCTGCCTCAACTGAATGTACCAGGCTCTGCTGACTCCTGGGAGACCTTTCCTTGGAGGAGGTGGGAATGGGTGGTGAGTTTGGGGGAAGGAAGGCTGGGGGTGGGAGGAGGGAGGACAGGGGAATCTGTGGTTGCTATGTAAAATGAATAGAAAATCTTTAAAAAGAAAGATAGAAAGGAAGGAAGGAGGGAGGGAGGGAGGGAGGGAGGGAGGGAGGGAGGGAGGGAGGAGGAAGGAAGGAAGGAAGGAAGGAAGGAAGGAAGGAAGGAAGGAAGGAAGGAAGGAAGGAAGGAAGGAAGGAAGGAAGGGAAAAACTGCTGCAAATAGAGACGCACCATGGCCTTTTCTCCTCTCACAGCTTCAAAGAATGTAGGAGCTTCTCTTGATTTCAGAATAATCTATATCAGTACTGCTGCTGACCAAAACATAAGTGCATTTTATTCAGGTAGCTATCTGTACTTGAAAATGCTGTTTCATTCTTGTTTTTTCCTTGCAATTGATATCAAACTACAATTGCCGGCTTCATTTTCCTCTTTTCTCATCCTAACCTGGTCTGTGTGTTCACTGAAAGGAACATCTGCATTCATGCACCACAGTTGTCTCTTGAGTATACCTTACATTTGAAATTTCAATCCCAAGATAAAAATGCATTCCATGTGCATGCATGTGTGCGTGTGTGCGTGTGCGTGTGCATGTGCGTGTGCGTGTGCATGTGTGTGTGTGTGTGTGTGTGTGTGTACTCTTCTAGCTAGAAGAGAATGGGTCCATTTGTATTAACAAGAATTCAGTTCATACATAGACTGACTTAGTCCAACAATGAAGGACCTCAACGCCAGAGTGATGAGTGCAGGTTGAAGCTCAGCAGTCTGGTTGCTACTGTGTCTCTTTCTTCACAAGTTACTTTTCTGAACATCTGTCTCATCACTTATTCCTTTATCAGTGACTGGAGATCGTGATGAAATGGGAGAGTCAAAGCAGTTCGCAACAGCTGACATACACTAATGTTATTGGACGTCATTATTCCGCCATGCATCAGGCCAATGAGTGCATTGGTCAGTGTGGGCACAGATGACAATGTAAGAGAAAACAGCTGAATGAGGCATGAAGGCAACCTTATTATTATATGGAAAATCATATAGACAATCCGAGCCTCAGCAAGCTCAGCAAATAACAGGAGGTGATAGTGTCTGACAGTCAGTTCAACTTCCTAAATCTCTGTTTCTATTTCGAGTGTACTGGGTTAAGGAACGTGGTTTTATAGTAAAAGTCAATGAAGATGGTAAAAATTCAAAGGAATATTTTAAGATCTTGAAAAGATGTTGAGCTTTGGCTTCTGTTAATAAATCATTGTTTTATCAAAGCAGAAATGTTGCTACCCGTTACTAGAATTCCTGAATTTCTACTAATTTTAAAATTCATTTTAATATTACCTGTATCATTTGAAACAGTAGGGATTTGGCAGCATGTACAAGCCTTTCCTTGTATTTTCTGGTTTATTGTTGAAGAACACAAGATTTGCTGTTCATACAATCTACCTTCTCTTACCTTTGTAAAACATTCTGAACAGCTATGTTTTTCTTGACATACTTCTAGCTAGTTAGCCCTGGTATGGCCAGCATTTTGATAAACATATATATCAATTGTCTCCTATCAGCAAAATAATTTCTGTGTGGTTAGACATTTTGAAGTTATTTTGTGTTTGCATTTTTATTTTATATGTTAATTTATACTGTGTGTATATGTGAACTAGTGCATGCACATGTGCAAATGTACACACATGTCACTTTTGTGGAGGTCAGAGGACAACTTGTGTGTGTGAGTTGGTTCTCTCCTTCCACCAAGAATGTCCCAGGATCAAACTCAAGTTGTTAGACATGACAGCAAGCCCCTTTACCTCCTGAGCCATCTTGCTGACCCAAGATTATTTTTAATTCTTTAAGATGCATTTGCATTTGTGCTTAAATTCTTAATTTAATTTAAATACTTAATGTAATTATATCTTACTTTAATTAAAATAACTGAAAATTGGACTTAATTTGAAATAAAGATTTAATTTCCTTTCAAATTGAATCTCAATTTAATTTAAAATTAAAATTTAATTTAATTTAAAATTGTGATTATTTCACTGCTTTCTAATGTGATTTAAATTTTAAATGGCTACAGATACAAACCAAGAGCTGATATATCATTTGAGATGTTGGCAACAGAATATTAAAAGTGTTTGAAGTTAAAATAAAAAATGCAAAGTGACATTCAAAAACTTCCAACTTCATATCCAAAAGAAGCAACTGAAACAAACCTAATATGTACAGAAATTCTAAAAGTTGGCTGGGAGATATTCTTATTAAAACTAATCATTTTCTAAATACTTTAACCATTTCTCAGCTACCATAACAACCTTAGTGGAATTCATACCTTCATTAAAATCACAATTGTTTTTACCCTTATCACAGATAAATTTACTCCACCAAAAGTAGCAGTATTGGTTAAGAGAGTATCAAGGGACTTCATCCATTTCTTATGCAATTCTCCTACATAGTGACAGTCAGTATTTAAGACAAAATCTGCCTGAAATACTGATGATTCTTTCTACCTGTTTCTGAGAATGTGGGCGAAGGATTGCCAAATGGATAGGCCAGCACAGTGTTACTATACAAAGTTTTATTTGCATGCTTATATATTACCACATGCTGAAAGAAATGAAAATTTGGTTTTGAGTGCATAGATCAGAAAAAAATGAAGCAGTTATGTTTTGCTCCCAGACATGTCATGTTCTAGAACAAAGCTCCCTTTTACCACCTCCTATCTCTCAGCTAAGTATTGTCTTCCAAGCATCCTTTTGATCAAGGCAAAGAGGAAGCACCAGTTTCTGCTTTCTCAGTATTTTATGGGTTAACCTACTCACATACCCAAACTTTGAATTATGCTACACTCTAGTTTATCTTACTCTTTAAATGGTTAGGTGAAATTGTCTCTTTTAGAAAAACAAGATGATACACTAAAGAGAAAATAATATATTTCAATAGGTACATGAGAGAAAGGCCAGCAAAACAAACACTATCTGCCTCTTTCTAGCAAAAGTTAACAGTTTTATCTCATTATTTTGAAGCTATGCTTACTGTTTAAAGAACTACTGTCACCAATGTTTGTGAGAAAAATGTTACTAAAATACATATTTACGCTATCTCATTTCAAGGGTTATATAAATCCCTATTTATTTACTGAAAAGCAATGTCATCTTTCTCAATGACTGCATTCCCATTCTGTAATAGAAAACACTTTTTAAAAAGCCAAGAAAATTTGGAAGAGCGAGGAACAGCACCACAGATTGTGCGTAGGTGGTCAGTGAGGGGGATTTTATGTTGGTAGGGAAGAGAGAAAATGGAGCGGGATGCATGGTCCTAAGTACATTCATTTTCTTAATTTATGCCACAAGACAGAATTAGTTAGTCACACCTCTGTATTTAATGCAGAATCAGTGATGAGGCAATCACCAAGATGTAAATCAAGCCGCCAAGGGGAGGGAAGGTCTCCTTCTTGAGTAGATGAGAACATAAATGTTATTTCACATCCAAGGATGGGTGAGAGTTTGAGATGTATGAACTGGGAATTCATTTTCAGCACCAGGCCCTAAGATGGCTCTTCAGTTACCCACTGTCAAGGGACACTTGGCCTGCAAATCCTGTGGCTTTGTCACTGACTGCTTCCTATGAACATCAGCAAGCTGTTTTCTTCTAAAAGTATTTCATCATCTGCAAAGTGAGCTATCATGGTGATTTGATAACAATGTATATGTATGGTAATCAAATCAGTCCCTTTCAACTACTATACAGTAAACAGTTAATAATTGCCTTCTATTATTAATCTTTACCCAGGATCTATTCACTCTCATCCTTTAAAAAAATTAGCCCAATTTTTTGCCTTGGGGAATAATATCTTACTCCGTGAGGGTTTGAATGACTTAACCACACCCTAAATCCAGACATAGATATGTTCCAAACCTGCTCAGTGTGAACTGTGACTTCTGCTATGGCCTGAATGGTCCCCTGAATTCATGTATGGGAAACATGATCCTCAGGACAACTGTATACAGAAGTGGGAGCTAACAGAAGGTATTAGGATCACAGGGTCATGTTCTCATAAGTGAACTCATATCATTATCAAAAGACGCTTCCCCAAGTACTGGAACTCCTAGCATGCTCACCGTAGCTTTGAGTGACAAGATTTATCCATGAATATTGAAGAAAAATGAGCTAATGCTAATTTTAGATAAGTCAATTTAAGTCAGATCTCAATAACTTTGTTGTTTATTGGGTTGTGCGTGAGGTGTACATGGTGTGTGGTGTGTGTGTGTGTGTGTGTGTGTGTGTGTGTGTGTGTGTGCGCGCGCGCATATGGGGATGGATGCTCATGTATAAATGAGCACCTGTGAAGGCCAGAGGTTGTCAGGTTTCTTCCTCTATTACTCTCAGCATTATTTTTTGAGACAGTCTCACACTAAATCTCATACTCACCAATCAGCTGGACTGGTCAGCTAGCTGGCCTTTGGGATCGCCCTCCCTCTGTCTCCCAGCACTGCAATTAGAGAAGCATGCTACCACAGCCACATTTGGCTGCTTCTCTTGAGTCCTGGGGATCTGAACTCACATCTTCATGCTTGCATGCTGTCTTTGTTTCGTTTCTTTTGCTGTCATAAAATACCCTGACAAAAGCAACTTAAGGGAGAAGGGGCTTATTATAACTCACAGTTCCAGGTTATGGTCCATTATGGAAAAGACATCGTGGGAGAGGCCCAGGAAAACTGGTCTTAGCAAATCCATGGTCAGGAAACCGAAATGAGTAGATTATCACATTCATGGGTGTGCTCAGCTCACTCTCCCCACTCTTACACAGCTCAGAATCCGCTTCATAGAAAGTGGTGCCACCTACAGTGGGTGGGTCTTCCTATTCCGTTTATGGTAATCATGATAGTCCCTCATACAAACCCACGATACCTTTCTTCCAGATGAGTCTGCATTGTGTCAATATGACAATTAAAACTGTGACACATGCAAGCACCTTAGCATTGATCCATCTCCCCAGCTCAGATCTCAATGACTCAATAATAATCAAAGAAAAAGAGATCACCAATTATTTGGGAGGGTGACAGAGGATGAACATGAGAGGGATTGAAGGGAAGGACCATAGGAGAAGTTAGAGAGGGACAACAATGTAATTATACTTTAATTAAAGATGATATTTAAACAATTAAACATATAGATATTTTGTGTTGATCCTTCTACTTGCCTTCCCAGAATAAATTGGACCAAAATCATAAGCAACAATAAATGGGATTGCAGACTATCATTATTTAGTCTCCACTTATTTTCACTTTGAAGACCAGAAAGGTAAAGTTTATGAAGGAAAGCAAATTTTCTAAGCTTATGCATGTTGTTTTAAAAGTTGGGCCAGTCGTATGGCTCAGCAGGCAAAGGTACTTGCCACCAAACCTAAAGACCTTTGTTTGGTCCTCAGATCCCACATGGTAGGAGTTGTCTACTGACCTTCCATACCTGTCACATACTCACATGCATACATATGAAAGATTGTACACAGTATCCTTCACACACAAACATGTGTGCACACACTACATAGATAGATAGATAGACAGACAGACAGATACATACATACATACATACATACATACATACATACATACATACATAGAAACATAGATACATAGATAGATAAACAAATTAGAAAGAAATTTATCTGAAGTGGCTTATCCAAATAGAAATAAGAAAGTCTCCTAGATCCTATTTGAATTTGAAAGTGAACACATTCACAATTCTCTGAAAAAGGAGGAGAAGGAGGAGGAAGAAGAAGATGACAATGAATAAGAAGATGAGGAAGAGGAAGGGGAAGGAGAAAGAGAAAAGGAGAAAGGGGGAGAGGAGAGGAGAGGAGGAGGAAAAGAAAGAAGGAAGGAAGGAAAGAGAGAGAGAGAGAGAGAGAGAGAGAGAGAGAGAGAGAGAGAGAGAGAGAGAGAGAGAGAAGGAAAGAAAGAGAAAACAGTAATACTCTGATAGACTGTTTTACCCAATCATCAAATATCATCACAAGACTCAAGGTATCTTTTGCTGGCATTTTCTTGTCTTGCATCCAGTAGCATGCTACCTGGAAGATGTGTCTTCCTGTTCCTACAATGTATCCACTAAACAAAAACAGATCATAGGGCAGAGAGAAATGTATTATAGCCAAGGGCAAAGTACTCGCTTAGCATTTGGCCTCAACAGCTAACATCTCTGCCTCCACAGAAATGAGGCTTCTGCAAGCATAATTTCAAGTGTCACTTTAAAATTCCAAAAGTTGCTGGCGGTGGTGGTGCACATCTTTAATCCCAGCACTCGGGAGGCAGAGCCAGGTGGTTCTCTGTGAGTTTTAGGCCAGCCTGGTCTACAGAGCGAGATCAAGACAGGCACCAAAACTACACAGAGAAACCCTGTCTCCAAAAACCAAAAAAAAAAAAAAAATCCAAAAGTTACTGAAACAAAAATTTATTTTCAGTATAACTATTTATTATTATTATTATTATTAGATGTAATAAAGATGCATAAAATGTGAACCCTTGGACTCCAGGACAGACTGCAAGTTCATGTCTTATCATGAAATATTAGATGGCTTTGCTATCCCTATCAGTGAAACTCATTTCTTAAACAGTCAAGGATTGATGTTCAGATTCAGGACCTAGGAAAGTTATCTTTTTTTCTCCACCTGAAAATATTTTCTATAGTTCTAATTGTAGTATACGGAATGGCCACCACTGTGGGAATGATTCCTTCCCCTACTGCTTCAAACTGATACTGGTGGTACTGTTTAATTTCTTAGCATCTTCAACTGTCATGCCAGCATGTCAGCATCAGCCATAAGAACACTGGGAAGGAAGCAGCACAGGGCAGATGGGTGATAAACTAAGAGAGATAAGCTTGTTATTGATAACTACAGCACTGAACTTGCTAGGGAAAAGGGTGGTGTTGGCCGTTGCGTAATTGCCTCTGATTGATTGACACGACAAATGTTAACAATAGCAGATGATACGGGCCAGAGCAGTACATCATATACTTCAGAGCACAAAAGTAGACACTCTTCATTATTATTTTAATTTTAGTTTAATCACTAACTTCGTATGTGATTTTTCTTCTCTAGAGATTCAAGTTTAGCTTGAGCTATGGGAAACATGTTTTTTCCCCTCCCAATTTTCTTACAGGGATATATTTTATGTTGAACATACACCCTCTTCCTAGGTACCTCCCCCCCACACGTTAATCCCCTCTCTTTTCTCAGATGATTTCACTTAATATACACATACATGATTGTATTTGAGTACATAAAGTCTAGACATCACAGATGAGCGACAACATGGTAATTGTCTCTCTAGCCTGGCTTATATTGCTTAACATGATTGTCCCCAGTTACAACAACTTCCTTGCAAATGATATAATTCCATTTTTCTTTATGGCTTACTGTATGTAATATGTTTTTTCTCTTCTTTACCCATTCCTCTGTTGACCGACACCTACGTTGGTTCCATAATTTAGCAAATATGTGTTGCAATAAGCAGTGATGTTGAAATATTTCTGCGATGTGTTGACTTAGCCTCCCATACCCAGTAGTGGAATAGCTGCATCATAAGATAAATCTATTTCTAGGGTTTTGGTTTTGTTTGTTTGTTTTTTACAGTATTGGTTTATTTTAGTTTATGTGTGTGCATGTGTGTGTGTGTGTGTGTGTGTGTGTGTGTGTGTGTGTGCCATATGTATAGATGCCAGAGGACAACTTGGGGGAATTTGTTCTCTCCTTCCACTATGTGGCTGACAGTAACTAAACTCAGGTTATTAAGCATGGTGTTAGGCATCTTTACCACTGAGATATCTCAATGGCCCCTATTTCTAGATTTCTGAGAAACTTCTATTATAATTTACACAAAGAGTGGACTGGCTTTTGTCCCTAGCAGCAGTGTATGAAAGTCCTCCTTGTCCTATCTGAGCCAGTGTTCGTTGTTTCCTTAATGACTAACATCCTGACGGGAGCAACATGGGATCTCAAGGTAGCTTCCGATTTTCATTTCTCTGATGGCTTGATGAGGTTGAAAAAAGTTGGGCATGTATTGTCCATTTGTATGTCTTCATTTTTGAACTGTCTACTTTATTAACCCCTTTATTGATTGACTGAGTTTT
Source organism: Peromyscus leucopus (assembly GCF_004664715.2). Taxonomy (NCBI): domain Eukaryota; kingdom Metazoa; phylum Chordata; class Mammalia; order Rodentia; family Cricetidae; genus Peromyscus; species Peromyscus leucopus. The sequence continues at coordinate 59,514,164 of NC_051075.1, read as the reverse complement.
GTTTTTTGTTTTGTTTTGTTTTGTTTTGTTTTGTTTTGGATGCATTTTTTGAGTCCTTGGTATATTCTAGATACTAATTCTCCGTCAGATGTATAGATGGCAAATATTTTATCCAATTTGGGTAGATTGTCGAAAAGAGGGTCTCTTGTCCAGTACAATTCATATAATAAAATCAAATATAAAAGAGAAAACACAAGATGATAAGCTGGAGGAAAGAACCTGTATACACCAGTTTTCTATCACCATAATGAAATACATAAGGCAATTTACTAATAAAGAGAATAGCTTTATTGTAGTTCAGGGTTCTGGATGTTACACTCCAAGGTTGAAGGGCCTAATTCCTTTAGGCATCTGGTGAAGGCAGCAGAGCATCCTGGGAGCTACCACAGAAGAGATATTTTATCTCACAGGCAAGAAAGCAAAGCAAGATAAGAAAGACTAGGGTCCCACATCAGCTACCTTAAAGACATGACCTAATGTCCTGATAAAAACCCTGCTGACTGCAGGTTCTACCACTTCTACAATGTCCCCTATAGACCAATGCCTATAATACATGACCCTGTCAGATAATACCCATATTTCAGACACAGCAAAATCCAGCTGAGGCAGTATCTCGACAGCAAATCTGAGGCAGTTGAAGCTTGAAAGTACAGAATCAGGAGCAGAAGGCCCAGGACGATGAGAGTCAGGAACCATAGATAAGGGTGAGTCAATGAGCCAGGGTGAAAGGATATTCAAACAGTAGCTGAAGCCTCTGTCATCTCTAAGCATGAGGCCATCAAAACAGGGCAGTGAGGCTAAAGAAACTGGAGTCAGAGGATACATGTTGGAATTAGTGATATTCCATAATTTCCACACCAACGAAAGGTCAAGGCTATGCCTTCCAAGGGAGATAAATTCTAAAATAATCACTGAAATTAATTTCTTAGTTGTGGTTGATATATTGTGCACCCCAATAAACATATCTGGGGGTCAGAGAACAGAACAGCCATAATATTAAACATAGAAGTTATGCAGTGGTAGCACATGCCTTTAATACTAGCATTTCAGAGGCAGAGATCCGTCTGGATCTCTGTGTGTTCAAAGCCACACTGGAAACAGCCAGGCATAGTGGCACACGCCTTTAATCCCAAGAAGTGATGGCACGGAGCAAAAAGGTGTATAATGTGTGAGTACCAGGACCTAGAGCCTGGTTAAGCTTTTAGGCTTTTAGCAGCAGCAGTTCAGCTGAGATCCATTCGGATGAGGACACAGAGACTTCCAGACTGAGGAAACAGGATCAGCTGAGGAAGTGGCAAGGTGAGGGTAGCTGTGGCCTGTTCTGTTTCTCTGATTTTTCAGTGTTCATCCCAATACCTGGCTCCAGGTTTGTTTTTATTAGTAACACCTTTTAAGATTCATACTACACTTAGTGATTCACTCCTAGAGTATAAAAAGACTTCAGAAGCTTCTTGAACGTGCTAAGTTTGCTTACTTTGTCATTCATTGAGTTTCTTTCTTTTTTTCTTTCTTTCTTTCTTTTCTTCTCTCTCTCTTTCTCTCTCTCTCTCTTTCTCTCTCTCTCTCTCTCTCTCTCTCTCTCTCTCTCTCTCTCTCTCTCTCTCTTTCTTTCTTTCTTTTTTTTTCTAGACAAGATTTCTCTGTGTAGCTTTGGTGCCTGTCCTGGATCTTGCTCTGTAGACCAGGCTGGCCTGGAACTCCAAGACCCGCCTGGCTCTGCTTCCCAAGTGCTGGGATTAAAGGCGTATGCCACCACTGCCGGGCTTGAGTTTACTTATTTCTTATCAACTCAGAAGAAATATATAAAAAATTACCCAACTACTACAAAAATAGGTCAAGTTCCTTTGTTTTAATTATTTCAAATGAAAAAGAAATTTGGTCCATGTTTTGTTCATCTTGGTGAGTAACCTGATGCAGTTTTGTAACTATGTACAGGATGTCCTTACACTGAAACCTTTTGTTGTTAAGTTACATAAGTTCATATGCCAGTAATTCCATACACAGTCCTTTAAAAGCCACTAGAAGTGCATATGTTTAGGTGTATCTATATTTATGTGTTTTAAACTGACAAAGATCCTAGAGGATCTTCAAGACAAATGCTTTAAGCTGTCTTCTTATTTTTTAAGCTGTATATTACATGTGAAAATTCTGCATATATATGGAGTATATCGTGTTGATCTTGCTCAGTTAAAAGAGAAAATTCACACATCATATGAGACTAGGACATGGTGCATGAATTGGTGCAGAAGATGGCTTTGTTCATATTATATTCTCTCTTTGTCAATCATCTTTTCATAGTGTTCCAGTTTCTAGGACACATATAATTTTGGTGGAATTAAGCAAGGCTAGCTCAAAATTATATAATTAAATATATTCAGCTTCAATTAACAATTACAATTGATTCAAAGCTGTTAACATGACACCTGGTAACAGTAACACAGGAGCATAAGCCGTCTAGCCATTGATGTGTGCCAGATACTTATTGAAAAATGGAAGAAGAGAGATAGTCAGGCAAAAAAAATTCACAGAATACATGCAAACAAGAAGACACATAGCAGACAGCCTGTATTTAGCACAATGTCACAAAAACCAAGCTTAAATAACATCCACAGTCAGATGGGGCTACTAAATATGGGAATGAGCCAAAGCCTCTTTGTTCTCAATATTGCTCATTTTTATTTACTTTTCTCAGAATTCAAATGTCCTTTTCAGTGTAGAATCATTTCTCCCTTTGAGAATATATGATTCAGAGAATATATGATTCTCTGGATGTGATCCAGAGAAAAAGTCAGCATTGCATAATAACTCACTAATTATTTGTGCTGTCACAGGATGTCTAATTCTTTTATTAAATGTTGTTTGGGTAATGTGAAATAAATTCACAGTTTGTTCACTAATTCATTTTTTAAAGACTTCCTGTACTTCTTGTTTCCTGTCAACTCTAGTGCAAAGCAATTTCCAGACTAGATCTACCCTTGACAGCCTTGTGCCCACAAAAGAGGTATTTTATCTTTAAAAAAAAAGTTGTTGTTATTGTTGTTGTTATTAATTAATATCCTAACCACAGTTTCTCCTCCCTCCTCTCCTCCATGTCCCCTCTCCCCCCTCCCATCTATTCCTCCTCCATCTCTATTCAGAAATGGGCAAGCCTCCCATGAATGTCAACCAAACATGGCATATCAAGTTGCACTAAGACTAGGCACCTCCCTTTGCTGGACAAGGAAAGCCAATATGAAGAATAGAATCCCCAAAGCCAGCAAACAAGTCAAAGACAGCCCATGTTCCAACTGTTAGGGATCCTACAAGAAGATCAAGCTCACAACTGTATCATATATGCAGAAGGCCTAGGCCAGTCCCATGCAGGCTCCCTAGTTGTTCATTTAGTCTCTATGAGCCCCTATGAGCTCTGGTTAGTTGGTTCTGTGGGTTTTCTAACAGTGTCCTCAACACCTCTGGCTCCTACAATCCTTCCTCTCCCTCTTCTGCAGAATTCCCCAAGTTTTACCTAATGTTTGGCTGTGAGTCTCTGCATCTGCTCCCATCGGTTACTACATGAAACCTTTCTGATGACAATTGACTTGGCACCAGTCTGTGAGTATAGCAGAATATTCTTAGGTATCATTACATTGAGAATTGGTGGGAGAGGGGGCTAGCCATGTTTGGTTCTCTGGGCTCTCCAGCCTTTGGGTCCTGGCACTCCAGGCAGCATCATAGTTGGGCTCCCTCTTGTGGCATGGGTCTCAGGCTGCACCAGTCATTAGTTGGCTACTTCTACAATTTATGTGCCACCTTTACCCCAGCACATCTTGTAGACAGGAAAAATTGTAAGTCAAAGGTTCCATTTGTCCCAATCCCTCCACTAGGAGTCTTGCCTGGTTATAGGAGATGGCCAGTTCAGGCTGTGTTTCCCCTATTTCTAGGAGTCTTAGCTGGGGTCACGCTTGTAGATCCTTAGAAGTTTCCATTATACTAGGTTTCTACCTCACCCCCTTTTCCAGTCATCTGGTCCAGTACTTTCTCCTTCCATTTCCCCCACCACCTGATCCCTTCTGTTCCCATCCCCACCTGTCCCCAGTCCACCCTCAAAATCTATTTTATTTCCTCTTCCCAAGGTTTACCCACCACCCCCACAGTTCCCCAGAGTTTTCTTGAGTGCGAGCAGCAGGAAATATTAGATAGAAGGATTTATTGTGGAGAATCTTGTGGAGATAAACAGATAGAAAATAAAGGATAGTCTCGAGAGGGCCTGGAACCTATTCCAACGGGCCCAGACTGTCTCTGCCCCAGGGTATTTATAGAGACGCCAAGGGGTGGAGCAAAAGACCTCCTCCCCCAGCACAGCCAAGTGCAGACCATCTCAGACACCTGCACTCAGGCCCGTGGTCCTAATCATCCTCTATGCAGACCTGCTGGGTAAAGCCACGAGGAACCCGAGAACGGGCTCCCACAGAGATCCAAGTGCCCCCACCCCCCTTGAGCCCTCTTTGTTACTTAGCTTCTCTAGGTCTGTGCATGGTAGCATGTGAAACTCATGTTTTTAAAGCATCTCTCACATCATTCATCATTGTAGGTAGTAAATATATAGAAGTAAACAAACGGACTAAAATCTGGTCTGATACATTTTACCTTTTATTTGAGACTGGAAATAATTAGGGGGTGGAGACCAAAAGAAAAATCATGGAAAAATAAAGAAACATCGGTTGATGAGACGTGAACGTCTGGAAGGAACCAAATGAAACAAGCTCCTGGGGCATGCCTGTGAGAGGTTATCTAGATTAAGTTCACCAAGGTGGAAAGACCCACCCTAGACATGAGAGTCACCATTCCACGGGATGAAGCCCTGAAGTGCATAGAAAGGGAGAAAGCAAGCTGAGGGCCAACACTCATCACTGTCTGCCTCCTCGGGTTCTCTTCGCTGTGACTGCCTTACTGTGATGGACTGTACTCTGGAACTGCAAGTCCAAATAAACCCCTCCTGCCTTAAATGGTTGGTAGGGTATTTATCACAGCAATAGGAAAGTAACTAATGCTGTCGCCATGAAGACTGATTGATTGTAGAGCTAAGTGAAAGAAAGGAAAGAAACGGAGGGCAGAGAAGAGCACCAGGAAGGAGACGTTGAAAGGACTCAAAAATTTCACTGGACCAAACAATGTGAGGTTTGGTCTTATAACAATCAACTAACATTTTTCTTTTCCTTTTGTTATTTTTTTTTATTCTGCTCTCATAGATTACATCCTGACTGCAGTTTCCCCTCCCTCCATTCTTCCCAGTCTCTCCCCCTCACTTCCCCTCGCCCATAGGTCCACTCTTCCTCCTTTTCCCTTCAGAAAAGAGCAGGCCTCCAAGGGAGATCAACCAAACGTGGTAGAACAAGTTACAATAAGACTAGGCACATAACCTCATATCAAGACTGGATGAAGCAACCCAGTAGGAGGAAAGGGGTCCCAAAAGCAGGTAAAAGAGTCAGAGACAGCCCCCACTTCCACTGTCAGGAGTCCCACAAGAATACCATGCTATACAACCATAACATATATGTAGATGACCTAGGTCAGAACCATATAGGCTCCCTGGTTGTTGGTTCAGTCTCCGTGAGCCCCTATGAACCCTGGTTAGTTGATTCTGGAAGCCATCTTCTTATGGTGTCCTTGAATTTTCTGGCTCCTATAATCCTTCCTCCTCCTCTTCCCTGGGATTCCCTCAGCTCCACCTGATGTTTGGCTGTGGGTCTCTACATCTGTTCCTATCAGGTGCTGGATGAAGCCTCTGATGATGACTACACTAGGCTGTAGTGTACTAGTATAGCAGAAGATCATTAGGAATCATTTCATGATTTTTTTTTTTTTTTTTGCCAGTCATGTTTGGTTTTATCCTAGGTCTCTGGGCTATCCAGCCTCTGGTTCCTGGCCCTTCATAGCATGGGTTTCAAGTTGGACCAGCCATTGACTGGCCACTCCTACAAGTTCTGCACCATCTTTACCCCAGCACACCTTGAAGGCTGGACAAATTTCCAAAATGTTTTTGTAGCTAGGTTGGCATCCCATTCCCCACTCCTCAAGTTGCTCCACAAAACAGAATAAAAGGAACATTGCCGAATTCATGTTATGAGGTCACAGTCACCCTGATACCCAAACTGCACAAAGATTCAACAAAGAAAGAGAACTACAGACCAATTTTCCTCATGAGCATTAATGCAAAAATACTCAATAAAATACTCACAAACCAAATCCAAGAACACATCAAAAAGATCATCTACCATGATCAAATAGGCTTCATCCCAGAGATGCGGGGATGGTCCAGTATAACAAAATCTGTCAGTGTAATTCACAATATAAACAAACTGAAAGAAAAAAAAACACATGATCATCTCGTTAGTTGCTGAAAAAAACCTTTGATAAATTTTTTCAATACAGATGTGATTATAGTACAAGTTGTAATGTGGTCAGTCTCAGATAAGCACAAGAGTGAGCATTTCTTTTTTATTTGTATTTAACTTTTATTAATTCTTTGTGGATTTCACCTCATGCATTCCAGTTTCACTTATCTCCCCGTCTCCTCGAATCTGCCCTCTGCCTTTGCAACCTTCCCCAAATCAAAACCAAATTTAAAAGAAAAACCAAACAAACAAACAAAAAAGAAGAATCTTGTCATGGAAGCTGTAGTGTGGTCCATGGAGTCACACAGTTTATCAGTTCATCTTGACTTGGAAGTGTTCATTGCCACGAATCATTGATCTGGCTCAAGGACTCTAGTTTCCACTACACCATTGATAATGGGCTCTCAGGGGGCTCCTGTTGTCCTGTGCCATGGAGATCCTGCTGCTTTGGATCTGTAGCTTTGTCTCCTTCACATTTTCCAACAGTTCATGGATTCAGTGATTGTTGGAGTGGGCCAACTCATAGCCCTGGTTCTGGGCCTGGGTGGTAGCTGGGTTGGTCAGCTTGCTAGCTTTCCTTCCTCGTAGTCAGATCCTGGTCCCCCTCACTCACATTGCCAGGGCCAGCTCTACTGTTTTGTCCAGGCAAGATGCAGGACTCTCTTTCCTGATTGCTGTAGGGAGACTATGGAGGCAGGGGCTATCAGCTTTCCCGCTCTCATGCCCTCAGGTCTGGCTTACTTGTTGCCCTGACAACAGGATCAGCTCTAGTGTGCTACCCAGGCCAGGTAGAGGGCCTGCTCTCCTATGTGCTGCAGCTGATGTGAAGCAGGCCTAGTTCTCTGTCTTGTGACCCTGGGGGCCCAGATCTCTTGCCTGCCATAGGTAGCAAGGGGCAGAGGAGGGGGGGCATCTTTCCCTCACCCATGCCACCACATGGTAAATTAAGGGAGGTGGGGTCATCTCTGTGGCTCTCATGCCCTTGGGCTGGCTCACTGTCATCCCCTACCACAGGACCAGCTCTAGTGTGCAGCCCACATGAGGTGTATGCCTATGGTGAGGGGTAGGTCCATCTTTCCTGAGTGCAAGGGTAAGGACTCCCCTGAGGGGTAGGGTCAGCTCTCCTGTGGCAGTATCCAGTGACGGTAGGGCCAGCCATTCCAAGGTCAGTGAAGGGCAGGTGGGCTCAGCACAGCATGGTTCCAATGACCCCCTGTGTTAACATGGGCCATGGTCATCACCACAGACCCCAGCTGCAACAGAATCACAGACCCAGCAACATGGTCTCAGGTGGCTGACCAGACCCTGGGCACCCACAGAGTACTCAGTGGCAAATGGAGTAACAGACACCACCCCAGATTCCAAGCCGCTGCAGGTCATGAACCTAGACACAGCCTTCTGCAGCAGCTCTGGCCCAAAGGGCACCATGGCCCTACGTGACAGCGTAGGCCACTCAGATCAATATTTCCCTAGTGGCATCACTCCCTCAGATTTCCTCATGGCCACAGGTTGTGGCCCAGATCTGGGCATCTACATGGCCTTTGGTGGTAACATGGGCCACAGGCATCAATACTGACACTGGCTGTGGTAGGACCACCGACCCAGACATGATCCTAGGCAGCATCCTGAGCCAGATGTCACCATGGTACCAGGTGACCACACAGGACACCTGGACTGGTATGAGCCCCCAAAGCAGCATAGCCCTCAGACATCAACTTGGCCCCAGGTGGCAGCCCAGACAGACCTCTGGTAAAGTGAGCATTTCTGATGACAGTCTAGAATGTTATCAATGACACTGGTACTCAAGCCATGTTTTGAGTTCCAAGTTCTTAGCTAATCAAGTGGAATTCAGCTCCAAAAGTGTTGTGGACCTGTGCGGAACTCTAAAGAATTGAGTTATGACATTTGGCAATGTCAGATATAATCCTTGAGGGGAGCCTGCAAGGAAAACAGAATTAGTAAAACAGGATTTAGCACAGAATTTGTGAGAAGATAACATTTCAATGACACAGGCAGATTATGAATATGAATAACTGCAATACTGAGTGATAAAACTAGGGTTTGGATTGGATATTATTGTACCATAGGTCTCCTAGGCAAGTAAGAGCCCCCCAAAAGATACACACACACACAACACACACACATGGGGAAAAAAGCTACAAGTGACTCTCTTTTGGCTATCCTGAATTATACTGTAGCATCATTGGGAATTTAAAAGCCTTTTTTGAAAATATTTTCACATGGATTCTCACTACATAGCCCTGGCTGACCTAGAATTCTTTGTGTAGACCAGGATGGCTCTGAACTCCCAGAAATCTGCCTGTCTCTACTTCTAAGTGCTAGGTTAAAAGATGTGTGCCATCACACCAGCCTGGAATTCTTTCTGAAAGTGTGTAAAAGTTGGGGTCAAGGCAAAACCAATGAGTCATTGCAATCTTCACTAGTGAAATCTAAACAAATAGATTAAAATTAATCCTTAGACTAATGACTAATTTGGCCCTTTCTGGGAGGGATGGAGAAAAATGAACACATGTAGAGACTGAAAAAGTTGAAACTATTGCTGAATTCTGACTTACCCATGAGCTTTGAAAGTAAAAGGAAGGCTATCCCCTCAAGGGCTATTTAAATTTGAGCTCACCAAAGCATGTACTAATGTTTTAACAGCTGGAGTGGTTAAGCATCCTTCTGTTTTAACAGTTTTAATAGCCTATGACAGGAGGGCAAGGTTAGACACCCAAAGAGCTGAGCAGCCTCAAGGGCAGTACCTGAAGTGAGTGAGAGTCTGTTCTGATGGAATGCAGCAGCAGTTTCTGCAGAACAAGGGTGTTTAATAGACTGTTCTCTGTATTTAAATCAAAGCATGTTTGCCCTTCACTTAAACTTGACCATCAGCCTCTACACAGCTCTAAGGGATAGTGCTCCAGTGCTGGGACACAGGAAGGAAAGCAGGCCACTACCGCCATGCACAGAGCTCCCGACCAGTGTGTGGAAGCACAGGGATGCTATGCTCAGACAGACACCACATAAAGGACACTAGGGATTTGGCCATAAAGTGTGATGGAGCTGGGGGGATCGTTGTGTCCATTCAGTTAAAGAAAGAGATCTGTAAAACTGAAGAATTGGATCCTAATCATGTTCTCTGATGTCTTTCCCCTGTGAACTCTGAGGCCTGCTATGCTCGCTTATCTACAGACTTCCAAATCTCACCGTGGCTTTTTCTAAATACAGATCTTAAAAAACAGACATGACATGAAGACCCTCCCAGAAACATGTCTATTAGGAGAGGGGTAATAATACATGACTCGTGTAAATTTGGCACGGAATGCTGAGCCTCAGAGATATGTGCTAACACTTTAGTGCACACCACAGTCACCTGCAGGGATTGTAAACCACAGATTTCTGAACCTGCCTGCCTACAGTCTGTAATCTACAAGGTCCAGAGGAGGGCCAGAGACGTCACATCCCAAACAAGTACATAGATGTTGCCCATTTGCTCATACCTTTAGAACAACTGCTTTAGAAACCATGTCCTCAGCTAAGGTTCTCCAAGTCACCTTTGTTGAGAGAGTTATCCACAAGCTGGATCGTGAAGGACTGAAGATTGCAACATGAGAATAAAGAGAAAAAGTATACTAAAAGGTCAATAAAGTATTAATAAATAAATTAACAACTTGAATCTATAAGAATCGTATCCTAGTTCTATGTTAGCGCAGTCCTTAAAGCTTCAAAAATACAGGAAATAAACGCATTCCTCATATGGAAAAGGAAAAAAAAAATTTTTAAAGGAATTTCACCAGGTTCAAAGCTTCCAGTAACCAGAATTGGTTTTCCTACCTCTCTTCTGGTTTGTATCCCAGTGGCACTCTCTGCTTGACAGAAAGTTAGCTCTGAGAGGCTTATCAACAGCATACATGCCTACACACACACACACACACACACACACACACACACACACACATCCCTGGAAAACCATGACATAGATAACAATATTGGTAGGTGACTATCTTAAGCTGAAACAGTTCAGAACTTCAAAAACAGGAGACAAAGAACAGTTGGTGGTGGTAGTCTCCAGTTTGAACCAGTTTCAGGAACTTCTCAGCAGGGACCATGCCCAAGATGCCATTGCCCTTTCCCCTAGTAAACTTTTTAACTTTAGAGGTCCTTAAACCACCATAAACATTTTCCCATCTTCTATGTCTACTTAAAACAGATTGAATTCTGGGTAAAATGGGCTTCTGAGAAGAACACGCCCCTTTCCTCCCAGTATCCATAGTGGAGGTGGAGGAAGTCACCAGGGAAGTGATAACAGGGAGCTGAGGAATATAAGCCCTATGCCTGTCAGGATCAGGCAACTGCTGCTTGATTCAACTCACTCATACTCCAAAGAATATCTTCTTGCTTCTTTGCTTGTTAAAATTCAGCTCTGCCTTCTTGGCTTGTAACTGCGCCCCATTTGAATTCTTCCTTTTCAGAAACACAAGCACAGAACTGCTGCTGGAGTCAAGACTAGGGGAAACTCGAGACCTCCCTAACATCTCCATGTAACAAAATGCCACTGGCTTCTTGAGCCAACACCATAGAAGACACATTTGAAGGGCTCTTCTTGTATAAGGTCTGATGTTGTTTTGAGACCCCAAGCTCACAAAAGTCCTATCCCAGTTCTCTCTAGTGACATAATAACATAAGCATTTATACATTTTTGCTATTACCTGGAAGGCTTATATCAAAAAAGACATAATTACTTTTTAGAAAGAAATTAATTGAAAATGTATCATTAGTTACAACACTGTAGACAAGGACAATGCCATATATCACTAATTTTCTGAAGCAGCAACAACAAAAGTTATCTGAGCCGGGCGTGGTGGTGCACGTCTTTAATCCCAGCACTCGGAAGGCAGAGGCAGGCAGATCTCTGTGAGTTCGAGGCCAGCCTGGTCTCCAAAGTGAGTTCCAGGAAAGGCACAAAGCTACACAGAGAAACCCTGTCTCGAAAAACCAAAAAAAAAAGAAAGAAAGAAAGAAAAAGTTATCTGAAAAAAATGACTTCTTCAAATGCTATTCAGGGTTCTCTATCTTTTATTTACACCTTTTCTATGATGTTGAATATGAAATCCAGGGCCTTGTAAGTCGTTAGCATTAAACTATATGCATAATCCGTTCTATTCATTTGTCTGTTTATCAACACATCCATCAAGCTGAAAGGATGATACGTCATTGTCATTGCATCTAACGTGGAAACGGACTCATTCACAAATTACACCTATCACAAAGGGTCCTTGTTAATATTAGAGCAGTACAATCTTCCAACCTTCTTCCCTCCCACCATTCTGAAACTGGCCAAACAACAATTACAGTTTAAATTAATTTCCCTTACAATATCTCTTCTGATTCCCTTCCAAGTCCAGTAAACACCGAAACTCCTCAGTCGCAAAATACTTCAGCAAGAGAGTGTGGCTCCATCAAGCCCTGATAACCTTTCTCACAGCAAGAATAATAGAATATGACTTTCTTGGGCCACCTCCATCAATTTCTATTAAATTTATCCTCCAAGGCTGTCAAGGCATTCATTTTTCCTTCCTCCTATAGAGAGTGCCAGCGGATTGGGGGCAGTGGGGAAGAGGTGAAAAACATGGGGTAAGCATAGACTCTAAGAAGAAAGGGAGTTTCAGCCTGAGAAGGTGTGGGGGGGATGGGCAGGGAAAGCAAGGGCAACAAATCCTCTATGACCTGCGTGGAACGGCCACAATCACAGACACTTCACTTAATCTCACCAAGGCTATTAAGAGCTACATTTCCAGGTTGCATCTAGCTGCTCGGAAAGATAACTGCCTTGCAGACTGCAATATACCTTGAGAGAATTAGATTTCTCTAAGCCAAAGATTGAATTCCTTCAGCTTCCCCCTTCTTCGCTGTAACCAGGGCCTCATGCATGCAATTTCATTTTCCTTGTGCACAGGGCAGATGACGTCCTGCTAAATCGGCCAGAAGTAGCTGAAGACGGAAACATGAGGTTTTGTGATGCCACTTGCCAGCCTGCTTGCTTTGTTTACCTACTTCTCCTACAAGAAATTCTGGGGGTGGGGGAGGGAAAGCTTTCATCAGAAAAACTATAAAACAAAAACATTTTCTACAGCATCCAGGAGCCAGTTCAGAAAAGGCAGCTTTTACTTTTAACCCTCAATAATTTGCCATGAAGCTTTTCAGCTGATTGACATGGTTTACTAGGTACAGAGAGCATAGAGAAGGGGAAAGATTTGTTACTAGGCCTATAAGCAACCAAAAGTCATCTCAAGGTTAAAAACAAAAAACAAAAAACAGCACACAAATCAGGTTTTGCAGCTCTATCTCCAGATAGCGTTCCCTCTATGAAACTTCAGTTCATTTTCTAGACCGAGCCCCGTTCGCCTGCCTCTGTGCTCCTATAACATTCCTGGCACCTGCATTATATCATTTGTGACTTTGTATTACAATTACCTGTTTGCATATCTGTCTTGTGTTCGCTCTACTAGGACCTCCTCCAGAGCATGGGCTGTATTTTCTGCTTTTATCTCCAACCTCTACAATATCTACATGGGGCTGATGCTCCACCTGGCTGCGTTGAACAAATGGGAAGACCTAAATCAATTTCTCATATATTCCTTCCAGGAATCCTATCAATTTATTAACAACAACAAAAAATGCCCTCCCTAAAACTAAATCAAATGTGTGTATGCAGAGAGAGGTAAGGGCAATGAATGTGACAAGGAAAGGCTCCTAATGCATGAATCTTTTATGAAATAAAATAGTAAAGTAGAGGATGACATTTGACATTGAGATCAGTATTGTCAGCTCAGAGGTTGGAAAGCACCCTTTAGCAAATCCCACAACACTGCTTGGAGCTGGGACCTGTTCTCTCCTCCAAAGAGGACCCAGATATGGTAGAAGCATACAGGGTGTGCTGACTTTGAAGATCTGGGGATTGGCTTGCACAAAAGGACATCATAGGATGCTGAAGTTGTTCCCTGAAGTTAAGAGGTCAAGAAGAACACCAACCAAGTCAAGCTCTGCCCTACTCATCCATCTCTCCTGGGAATCACCAGACATAATCTACTTTTTTTACCTCTACTTAGATCCTCTTTTGCCAGCCTCCCAAACAAAAAGGGACCTAAAGGTCTTTAACTTATCACTTCACATATTAGGAAATAGGAAACAGGAGGGAATGCAGCCCTGATCTTATATGACAGTCATACAAAGCAACACCTACAGAAGAAAGGCTGGCCTTTTGGGGTTCGCCCACCCTGTACTGACTTCTCCTTATTTCCTGTCAGAGCCAACTTTCCTGGCATGACCTTCCAACTGGCCAGAGTCTGCATTTTCTCACTTCTCACTGTTCTTAGTCCCCAGACATTTGAGACTTTATATTCTTCTTGCTCCCCAGAGGTTGGTTCATGATCTATCACTGATTGGAATATAAAAATATCTAAAAATATAATATCATAACCCAAATCCCAATGCTCTAGATCTAAAACTTCCAGAAAAACCAAGAGTTATGGAGTTGTCTCAGATTCCCAAGATTTCCAAGATTTGGTCACGGTCCTCTGGACATATCACTGGGTAAAAAAAAAATGGGGGCAAAAGCAAAACCTGGCAATCCAGTGTACTGTAGAGCAACTGCAGTAATATATAGGACATAGGCAGAAGAAAGTCAAAAGGAAATACATGCTTACCAGTGCAGAATCTTGATACCACTTTTTAAAGCTATTGTGAAAAGTATGTATGGGTTCTTGTCTGAAAGTTTTAAGTGTTTTCATTCATTCCTACATTTACTCAGTAAATATTTCTCAAGTGCTCATGTACAATGCTAAACTTCACTTTTAACGTCTCCTTAAGAAACTTAGTTTTTAGTACTTATAAACATTGGAGAAAATAAATTTGAACATTGAATTGCAGAAGCAAATGCATGCTATGGTTAATCTTCACATTAGAGAATGAGCTAAGCCTGGTTCACGTTCATGGTCTGACATATTGTAATGGCCCCTTGAGTTCTCCCAGCTTCAATTCCCTCTTCCGGAAATGGAAACCTTGGACACTAAAGCCTATATCATTGTGTGGCTTAAATGAAATAACAAACATAAAGAATTTATGCTGATTACTTTCCCTGTCCCTGTGATAAAATTCCCTGGTGAAAACAAGAAAAGAGAGAAAAGGTTTATTCTACTCACAGTTTGAGGAAATGGGAAAATCATGCTAGTCACCCTACATCTGCTCTCAGGGGTAGAGAAAAATGATTGTTGTGGACAGTGGATTTCCTTCTTTCTACACAACCCGGTCATCCATGTTTTGGGTGAGTCTTCCCACCTCAGTTAAACTAATCAAAATTATGCCCATAAGCAGCACCAAAGGTTCATCTCCTGATGGTTCTAGATGTAGTCAAGATAAACATCAATATTAGCCATCCCAACCCTGCCCCTTATCAACTTGACAGCCCACTGAGCCATAATCTGCCACTCTTATCCCCATAGATTACTGGAAATCTCATAACACAAAATGCATTCAATCCAACTTCAAATGCCCCCTCCCCCTTTTTTTTAAACAATCCTAACATTGCTTAAAAGTTCAAAGACCAAGACTTGAGCAAGACGTAAAGAAATCTCTTAGCTTAAAGCCCCTACTACATCAAAAAAAAAAAAAAAATATGTTACATATGTCTAACCTATAATGGTACTTAATGAACATTCCCATTCCAAAATGGAAGACTTAGGACAAAGCAAAGAATAATGAGGTCAAAGCAAGAACATACAAAAGAGGGAAAACAAGAAATTCACAGATCCATGAATAGGAAGTAATGATGGAATCATCGAAGTTCCCAAGGAGCCCCATCCCTCCAGCTCTACTACCTGTAACATACATATTCTCTCTCTCTCTCTCTCTCTCTCTCTCTCTCTCTCTCTCTCTCTCTCTCTCTCTCTCTCTTTCTCTCTCTGTCCATCCATCCATCATCCATCCCTTCTGTGCCCCTCCCCTCCCCCTCCTCTCTCTTTCCCTCCCTCCCTCCTGTGCCCCTCCCCTCTCTCCCTCCCTCCTCCTGTGCCCCTCCCCTCTCTCCTCTCTCTCTCTCCCTCCCTCCCTCCTGTGCCCTCCCCTCTCTCTCCTCCCTCCCTCCCTCCTGTGCCCCTCCCCTCTCTTTCCTCTCTCTCTCTCCCTCCCTCCCTCCCTCCTGTGCCCCTCCCCTCTCTCTCTCTCTCCCTCCCTCCCTCCTGTGCCCCTCCCCTCTCTCCCTCCCTCCCTCCTGTGCCCCTCCCCTCTCTCTCCTCTCTCTCTCCCTCCCTCCCTCCCTCCTGTGCCCCTCCCTCTCTCCCTCCCTCCGTCCTGTGCCCCTCCCCTCTCTCTCCTCTCTCTCTTTTGCACCACTGCTCTCTTCAGCAGACACCCATGGTCCTTGCATCTCCAACATGCTGAGGTCTCCATTGAAATCGACTTTGCCTGCACAGCTTCACACAACAGCCTGCTTCCCAAGACCTCCTTTCAATGATTCTGACACTGTCATACATTGTATTCAACCCTACTCAAGTTCTCTGGACAGTCAGGATGCAGCCAGATTATTGGCCAGAACATCACATCAATGGCCCATATCCCAGTTCCTGGTAGAGTCCTTGTTATCTTCCGAAACCTCCACATCTGAACTTCCCCTGTCCATATCCCTCTCAGAGCTTCTGTCACCTAAGCTCCCACCAGAATGACCTGGTAAGCTCTGGCTGCAGCACTCAAGGGCTTTTCTACCCCTAAAGTTCCAAATGCTTATACGTTCTACCCATAAACCAGTTCCAGAGGCTTGAGAACTGTATAGTCAGGTTGATTACATCAGTGGCCACACTTCAGTATCAATTTTCTACTTTAGCTACTTTTACCATTACTTTGATAAAACACCTTGATTAAAGTAACTTACAGGAGAATAGGTTTATTTAGACTCACAGTTAAAGCATACAGTCTGTCATGGTAAGGAAGTCCTAGAAACAGGAGCTTGAAGCAGTTAGTCACATCACATCTCTAGTTTAACAAAAAAGCGGAGAAAGATGAATGCACATGCTCTTCTTTCTTTCTCACTTTTTATGTAACCCAGGATCTGTGTCATGACGCCATACACTTTTAGTATAAGTCTTCCTACCTACCTAACTAATCTAACTAGAGGCTAACCTAATCAATAATCCTTTGCAAGCACGGCCAGGAGCTTATCTCTTAGATGATTCTATACCCTGTCAAGTTGATTACTGATATTAACTATCAAAATATTTATGACATAAACATATTTACAGTTATTATTTGGATAGGAGGATTCTGAAATAACCCTTTCTACTAAAAAGGTAAGAGTGAGATATAAGTGATACATTGTAATATTTTTTTCATTTCATAGCAACAAAAAGATGTCTGTAAAGTTTGGTGAAGGAGAAAAATAATTGAGAAATTAACACACATAATGAGCATTTTTGGATTATCTTTGGTCTCCGAGTAACTAACTTAATACAGAAAACAGAGAAATGGTTAGAATATGGCTTCCCAAATATTATCATATAAATTATCTACCGATGTTGATTCAATAGAGTTGGGTAGGGCCTCAGATTCTGAATCTAACAGTTTCCTATTAATGATGATGTTATTGGACCCCAGATGACTTTTGGAGTAGAAAGTATAAAAGTAGAAAGTAAAAATTATAGCCTGAGTTATAATTACATATGTATGTAACTGTATACATTTAACATATTGCTAGTATGTACAAATATATGCGTGATAGGTTACGGACACATGAACATATATGTTGTGCATTTTATATGCTAGCAATAAAATAAACCAATTTCTAAGAATTCTGGCCATTGCTATGTTTCTTCAACAACAAGAAAACAGTTTTGTAGATCACTATCCTCTGGGCAAAAGAGGCAGCAGCATCATGAGAGCAGCTGTAACAACTTGCAAAAAAGACCCTTAAAATGAGGCCTGTTGTCTGCTGATGTTTCTTCATGAAATAGAATCATTCCCTTCTGCACCTCCCAGTTAGCTTATGTGATTCTGCCCTGGCTGCACATGGTCTGTTGTTCCTAGAAGGTGTTTGCACTCATAGGACAGGAGAGGTTAAATGAAGAGGAGACTCTATCTATGCAGCCATGAGGAAGTCATCATTTATGCCAGGATGATACTTTCTTATGATGCATGGCCCTATAAATAAGGCCTCAGCCATGCTATGGAAGTAATCCCAATAAACTCACTGGTTCTCCAAGCTGGACTAAAGTACTATCATATTTTTTTTTTGCTGTTGGACACCTATTAGAAGGGGATATTTGTTTATACTACCCCAGGGAAAGAATCCTCACAACTGTGGAGTGTGTGAGTTTCTTCTTTTGCTTTAGTTTCTTTACCTTAGAAAATGGAAGTATTAAACAAGGTTCCTATGCTTCCTGACAGCATTAGCTTCCTAGGTGATTTTTTTTCTACTGAAGAAATAGGTCATTTGGCCTGATGGGATGGCCAAACACCCTAATAGTTGTGCCAGAAACCCCATCCAAGTACTGAGGAATCTGGATGCAGAGAGCCACGGCTAGGCCCCAAGTGGAGCGCTGGGAGTCTAATTAGCGAGAAACAGGAGGGTTTATATGAATGAGAATTGTTGAAACCAAGGTTGGATAAAGCACAGGGACAAATAGCCAAACGAATGGAAACACATGAACTATGAACCAAAGGCTGAGGGGCCCCCAACTGGATCAGGCCTTCTGAATAGGTGAGACAGTTGATTGGCTTGATCTGTTTGGGAGGCATCTAGGCAGTGGTACCAGGTCCTGGGCTCACTGCATGAGATAGCTGTTTGAAACCTGGGACTTATACAGGGACGTTTGGCTCAATCTGGGAGGAGGGGACTGGACCTGCCTGGACTGAGTCTATCAGGTCAATCTCAGTCCTTGGGGGTGGCCTTGATCTGGAGGTGGTGGGAATGGGGGGTGTGCTGGGGGGAAGGGGAGGCGGGCAAGAAGGGGGAGAACAAGGGAATCTGCGGCTGTTATGTAGAACTGAATAGTATTGTAAAATAAAATTAAAAAAAAGAAATAGAAATATATATACATACACACACACACACACATATATATATATATATATATATAGAGAGAGAGAGAGAGAGAGAGAGAGTCACCATCCATTGCATGGAATTTGAAAAATATAAAGTTATTTTTGATCCTTAGGTACTTTGCCTTGCCCTCAGTAAAATGCTCATGAAGACCAATGCTCTGGAGTCATTTGAAATAGAAGAAATATAACAAATTTATTTTTTCTCCACCAAAATGCAAATGTCAATGAAGAGATTGTACAGAGACACTATTTTGAAAACGACATTAGAAACCTAATTTGGAAGAATTCTGTTCAGGTCAATACCATAAGCAAAGATAAGAACACCTAATTTCATAGCTTTAGTAAGTCCAAGGAAATGTTGGGCTGGGAAGAAGGCAGGGGCCACAGCAAGAACTTTTAAAGGCACTGAAGAGAGAAAAGTCACCTTGGCAAATATTCCACCTCCTAGAAGCTCTCTAGTCAGCAAAAGCCCAGGATACGCATAGTTCTATAACATGAGCAGTATATGCAAATCGTTTGCCTTTTCTTCTGACAAGTTGGTATTATTTATGAGTTTACCAATTTTACAGCTAACCTTTTACCCTGTCATACTTCTGTGTGCTTGCAAGACTAATCCAGCCTGCTTAGCATCTTTCCTACAGCGTGTAACATGAAACTGGAGTTATGAAATCATCATCTCTGATAGAAAAGCAAGCACTAAGCCGAGGGGTTACACTAATAACAGAGGAGCCAACTTTTCAAACGCATGCACCATTCTGATTTTGTTTGTTCCAAACTTATTTTTTTCAGACACTGTTTACAGTAGTTAAGTGCATCTATGAAATGAACAATGGCTTGAATATTTTGAGTAGTATTTTTGTGGGGGAGGGGCAGTCAAAAAAACACGTGGGAGACCCAGCCCACAGTGTCTTTCCGATCCTTTCCTTCAGTTTGGCTAGTAATATTAATACTGACCTAGGCTTTGGACAGTTGAGTGTGTAGTGCTGGACACTGCTATGGAGAGGCAACTTACACATCTTTTTCAGAGCTTATGATATATTGTACTGAGCAATCATTATGAAGGCAAAGGATTGTTTCTTTTATTTCTATCATGTAACTAGTGGTAGATATTTATTTCAAGATTTAGATGAGTGCTTTCTCAAAACACCTTGAATTATATCCATGCTTGAGAATTGAGTCATTTAAAAAGCCTAATGATAAATGGTACTAAATGAGACATGTGGCTAAATTAAGCATATCTATACATGTGCACATAATTACACAGAATGTGCATGTATAATTTGCCTGCAACAGTATTTCCATCTATACCTGAAATCCCAGGTATCTCCAAAGAACAGCAGCTTTGTGATGTCATGCCATTAATAGAGCCTTGTTACCATGGGGACATCTAATTCCTTCTCCGAATAACATTTACTTCTGACAATTGAAGCTACAAAATTTCAATTAAGCCGTGGACTTAGTTCCTTCCAGTACTTACAAATTTGAAAGTTATCAAGTTCTAAGAATCACCATTTTGCCTGAAAAGGCATTTAATTTCAGACACACTATAATGAAGTATATGTATATAAGTAAATGTTTTTCCAGTTCTTTTATTTCCTATGTCCTTTATCACAAAATTATATAATGCTGAATCCTCTCTATTCAAGAGCAACTAAGAAAAAAAATCCATCATTTATTCATTGGCTCATTTATTCAAATACACATACACACACACAACTTTGAACTATGTCTAACGTTCATGTATTTTTTAATTCTGAGTGACTCTGATGAGATCATTATTGTGTGTATTATGTGTTTAAAACAGAACAGTCTATTTATCATCATTCCTACAACTATCATGTATGATGATAAATAGGAAGTACAGGACTGAGTAGATACAGATAAGAGACCTTTAAGGTCAAGAATGTCTCTGGCAAGAATGCAGAAGCAATGAGATGATCCACCACCTACCAAGGAAATTAAAATTGTCTTCTCTCTGGTCCCACTAAGAATAAGCACACACGATATCCTCTGACCAAGAGTGTATTAAACAATCAACAGGCACTTTGGGCTGTAGCTGAAGCACACAGAGAATCAAAGCTAAAGCCAGCAAAAGAGCGAGCATGGAAGGGCAAAGCAGATAATCTACCTGAAATAATAAAGGAAAGCATTTCTGGGTTGTGCCCAATACATAGTGCTTGCCATAAAAGCTGAAAGGCTTGAACAAAACAAGCACCTTTCTTTTCAGTGCCTTCAAAAATTGTCCAGGTCTTGCTGCCTAAAAGGAAAAGGAGAATGGATTTGATAGACTTGGATCACCTCGAATTCTCAGTAATGATGTAATGTTGGTCATGCAGCATTTTCTAAAGTGGTTTCCCTGAATGTTTTGTGGTCAGAGTGCACCTATGTCTTGGATCATTCCTACAACTTTCAAGAGAAAGCAAGGCAAGACTGTGCGCATGAACAGAACCAATTTTAAAAGTCTCTTCTCCGCTGAATCATCAAAGCTGTTACGATTTAGCAAGGGACTCAAAGTAAATCCCACCAGATTCCTGGCCCCATCATGTTAATAAACAAATTTCATGAAATATGTCATCTATCATTAGCCTACTTTTTAAAGGTTTTAACTGCAGTTCTGCCTAGAAGTCAATGCAGTATTAATGTTAAAGTTCTTAGTTTCTGCCGATGACAAATTTCCTTCTAATAATGGAATTTCCCAGGCTTTATATTTATCAGCTAGATGGCCTTGATCTCTAATCTCCCATATACCCAGTTTCTTCATCTGGAAATTGTGCTAATAAAAAAGTATATTCAGCCAGGCGTTGGTGGCACACGCCTTTAATCCCAGCACTCGGGAGGCAGAGGCAGGCAGATCTCTTTGAGTTCAAGGCCAGCCTGGTCTCCAAAGCGAGTTCCAGGAAAGGCACAAAGCTACACAGAGAAACCCTGTCTGGAAAAACAAAACAAACAACAACAACAAAAAAAAAAGTATATTCACCAGCTGCTTTCTGTATTGCCAAGGTGTGCTTATAAGTATTAAATCTTTGTGCAATCTTCGCAAACAATGTGGAAGAAACCGTCATTGTTTCCACTTTGCACATGGGACAATATAATGCACAGAGGGCCAGAGAACTTGCCTGGCATCACATCTGGCAGTATGTGGTTGGGCTTGTGATCTGAGATGAGGCAGGTCGAGTTAAAACCTTTATGGTTAGTTGCTAAGCAGACTTCCTGAAATAGTAACACTTCCCAAAGTAAGAAGCTAATTTGACCTGTGTGTGTTACTCAACTATTGTTTTACTCCAAGGTGGCCATAAAGAGCATATGTTTCAGCAAATGGATAAATGAAACTGAATCCAATCAAGGTTTTGCTCACCAATCTATGCTCCGTGGCTTTAGATCATGCCTCCTGGAGAAAAACACTTTTCTAATTTGTACAACTACCATGGGGGCTGAGGAGGCCCTGCTACAACCCTACACGCCTATAAACTGAGATTTTGCTCACCATCCTTTTCAATTTGTTACAACAACCATCTAATTATACAACCACTTAATGAGTGTCATTATGCACTCTAGTCAATGTCCCTTATTCTTCCTGATATATGTGCAGTCATTAGTACTATTGAAAAACTCTGATTCTGGGGCACCATTCCAAACCAAATACGGAATAATGATCTCTGTGCCTGTGGCTTAAGGGAGTTAGAACAGTTCACAGCATTAAGTGCTGTTGAGTCATCAAAAGCACATTTTTAAAAACCTGTGAGCTAAGGAGCATTTAGAGAGATGAACTTTGACACATTGTGACATTCTGTGCCTTCATCCTATCTAGTTAGTTCTCCCTGTTATATTTCTTTGCTAAGTACTACATCTTAAAGCAGCCACTGGATGAAGATGGGACACCTGAGTTCAAACACTGGCTTCACAAACTGATTCTCTTTTTTGACCTAGCCAGTTGAGTTCTCCGGGCATTGCTTTTGCTCTGAGCAGTATGGACAGTGAAAGAAAGGCTAGCCTCTGGCTCCACGGGGATGTTGTGAAAATAAATGAGACGTAGGACTACAGCATCACTTTAAGCTCTTAGGAATGAAAGAGCGTAAAGAAGCATAAGGTTTCAGTAGTTACTCTTTAATTTTTTCAGCCTTGCAAGTAAGAGAGAAAGGTTCCCACCTTGGTAAGTTTTGAAGAATATGATCCCACAGCTTCATTTTCCTCTTCTGAAGCTTGGCCTCTTCTACATTCACAATGTGTATTGTAATCCTCACTGTTGACTCAGGAAAACTAATAAGGATCTGCCATATCCTCAGGCAACAGTGAAGAATAGCCATGCCCCTGGGGTGAATTACCTACCACCAGTTGGGCATCACACAATGCATGCCCCTACAGTGGCTGTGAAAAATAACTCTAATGAAACAAAGGAAGTGTTACATTGCATTAAAGAGGGAGTTGCTGGCACAGAGTCCTCAGTTAGAATATTGATCTAACAGAGTCCAAAAGTCCAGAGATAGAATACTTCCAGCATTTTCTTTTAGGGGAACTAAAACTGCATTTTGCCAGTATCAGAGAGGTTCTCTCATAAGGCCAAGGCAGTTAGGAAAAAGAATGGCAAACAAACAGCCTGATACTCTTCCTGCTTCCCAATGAAGAGCCCCTGACAGGTGATACGGATAAGTGCTACAGAGCCTGTCACTTCGTCTTCCTTAAGAAGGCACCATAATCCATGGAGCTCATAGAAACCCTTCCATGGCTTCGATCCCAGGCTGACATTCAGGAGAAAAGTTGACAGCCATAGATTAAAGGAAAACACTACATTCAAGAGATACTCACAATAGGTAGCTGTGCCTAAAGATGTATTTTGGCAAGAATTAACTGGAAAGACTGACATTGACATACTGACATGTGTTTCTAAGCTGGGGATAAATCTAACATCTTTGTCTCTTGGTCTCACTGGAGACCACATTTACGTTCGGGCTTTGGTTTTCTTTATTTACTCATTCCATAAATATTCATTGAGCTATGTAATAGAAATCCCAGGTGATTCCCCTATCTGTTCTGCTCCCTTCCTGAGCAAGTAGCTATCCAAATACAACCTACATTTTCATTCTGATATTACAACAATTTATGGTGACCTAAGTCCTTGGGAATGGAAATGGATAGAAGTTGTAGAGCACAAGTTCAGCATTACATGTTTGAAATGAAACTCTTAATCTAGAATTTTCTATCTTTAAACTGTAGACTGAAAATGGCAAAGTTAATGTAATCTACCCATTAGGGACTTTCATGTGAGACAGAAATAAACATCTGTGTTTTGGAGTATCTTTGTTACTTCAGTTTCGCCTGAGCCTGCATGAATGGGTGTGCCTTCAAATGCCAGACCTGTGCAATGTGTTGCTGATGATGATTGTGCTTAGCAAAATCCACTAGGTATTTGAACCCAAAGAACATATATTCTGATATCTACTGTCTTCATTAGGATTTCTATTGCTGTATGACCATGGCAACACTTAGAAAGGAAAATCATTTAACTGGGGAGGCTTACATTTTCAGAGATTCAGTCCATTATCATCATGGTGTGAAATGGTGGAGTGCAGGCAGACATGGTGCTGGATACATCTTGATCTGAAGGCAACAAGAAGTAAACTGAGACACTGGACAGTATCTTGAGGATAAGAGACCTCAAAGCCTGCCCCCAACAATGACACACTTCCTCCAAAAGGTCACACCTACTCCAACAAGGCTGCACCTCCTAACAGTACCACTCCTTTGTGGGGGGCATTTTCTTTCAAACCACCACTTTACAATCCCTGGCACTGAAAGGCTTAGAGCCATATCATAATGCCAAAGTACATTCAGTCCAACTTCAAAAGTCCCCATAGTCTATAATAGTCCCAAACTTATTTAAAAGTCCAAAGTCTTTTCTGAGATTCAGTCTCTTAACTGTAATCATCTGTAAAAATCAAAATCAAAAAGCATGTCACATACTTCCATTACCATTCCAAAAAGTAGGGAAGAGAACAGAGTGAGGAAATACTGGGCCAAAGTAAGACTGAAAACCAGCTGGGCAAACTCCAAATTCTTTATCTCCATGTCTGATGTCAAAGTGTTCTTCAGATCGCCAACTCCTTTCAGCTTTGTTGACTGCAACACACTTCTTTCTCTTGGGCGGGTTCCATTCCCTGTTAGCAGCTCTCCTTGGCAGGGATGCCATAGCTCTAGCATCTCCAGCATCTTCGGTTCTCCAAGACAATCCAGGCTTCTCCTTCACAGCCTCATGCAAATGGCCTCTCTGGGCCTCCATTCAGGGATAACTCTGACAACGCTTGGCCTCAGCTGCTTTCCTTTGTCACAGAGGAAGGTTCCATAACGCCTTTCTTCTATCCTTGACTCTAAAGCCGGAACCACATGGCTGAGGCTACCAAGTTCAGCTGCTTGCTGGGACTGGAACATGGCCCCCTAGTTCAATTACAACTTCAGCAGCTTTCTGTTTTCCATAATTTCCTTCACTGCCTAAGATTATCTATCCAAGAACTTACTCTGTAGACCAGGCTGGCCTCAAACTCAGAGATCCGTCAGTCTCTGCCTTCTGAGTGCTAGGACTAAAGGTGTGTGCCACCACACCTGGCTCTAAGCTTTTCTTTAATTCCTTTCTACAATTTGGAAACTTAGCTGGGTGGGATCTTTCCCTGAGGCTACCACTCCCTTTTTTCCATTTCTTAATCTGATTATCTCCTTGAACACAGGATTTAGCTCCATTCTACTTCCTAGTGCTCCTTTGCTCCTCAAATTTTACATTTTGTGTTTTTTCCTTACTCTCTTTCATTATAAATCTTCATTAGCATTAACACTAATTACCACAGGACAGAGTCTATACTAGACTGTTTTGCGATTTTCACTGCCAACGGAATTAATCACAATCTGTTTCCTTACCCTCAGGGAGACTTTTCTTTTTGGACAAGGGCAAAAAGCAGCCACATTCTTCACCAAAATACCTAAAGACTGGTTTCTAGGCCACCATACTAACATTCTTCTCCTCTGAAACCTCTTGAGTCAGGCGCCCATAGTTCAAATCACACTCAGCACCACTGTCTTCCATGCTCCTACTAGGATGGCCCATTATCTGCACATCAAGCATTCAACTGCTTTTCTAATCCACAGTCCCAAGGTCCACATTCCTTCAAACAAAAGCACGGTCAGGCCTATCACAGCAATACCTCTAGTCCCTGGTACCAACTTCTGTGTTAGTTAGGGTTTCTATTGCTGTGAAGAGACATCACAACCACAACAACTCTTTAAAGGAAAAAAAATATTTAATTGGAATGACTTAAATTTTCAGAGGTTTAGTCCATTATCATCATGGTGCCAAATGGTGGAGTATAGGCAGACATGGTGCTGGCTACATCTTGATCTGAAGGCAAAAGAAGTAAACTGAGATACTGAGCACTATCTTTTCTTTTTTCTTTTCTTTTTTTTTTTTTTGAGACAGGTTTCTCTGTGTAGCTTTGTGTCTTTCCTGGAACTCACTCTATAGCCCAGGCTGGCCTCAAACTCACAGAGATCCCCCTGCCTCTGCCTCCCAAGTGCGGGGATTAAAGGCGTGCGCCACCACCGCCCAACTAAGCATTATCTTGAGCATAGGAGACATCAATGCCCACCCCCACAGTGACTCACTTCCTCCAATGAGGCTATATCTACTCCATAAAGGCCACACCACTTAATAGTGCCTTTCTTTTAGGGGACCATTCTCTTTCAAACCACCACATCTACTCTACTGTTCTATTTGGGAACTACAGCTGGCATGATAAATGCCTACTATATTCAACTAAAATAAAGTAGGACATCAAACAGCATACAACAATGAATTAAGATCTGGGCTACTGGGATGTAGACATGAGGTCACATTCTCATTCTTTCCTTCATAACCATATCCTTGAATAAGCTATATGATTTATGTAAAATTAATTTTCTTCTTTATGAATGAGAAATAATATGAATAATAAGTATCCATTAGAATTGTGGTTAAAGTTAGAAGAAGTGGGTATGTAAGCAGTAGAAACTAGGGCTTGGGGGAAGCAAGCATGATCAACATTCTGAGTCACCCTACCTTCATTTTCATTCAAATTCCATGGAGAGAAACAAAAAGAAAATATGCAAACATCATCTTCTCTAAACCATGCTACAGAAGGCAGGTATCATCATCATTCCCACTTATTTTCATTTTTCAGTTCCCTGAGAATTTTGTGCAATGTGTTAGATAAGAAAATCAGATCTCAGAAAGAACACTCTTTAGGAAACAGCAGAATTAGAGTTTGTTCCCAGATGTCTGATTCCAAAGCACATCCTACTATATCAGAAATATCATAAACATTTCCAATGATTGTCATTCAGCTACTAGTCCAATGAGAACAGTTCACCAAGGTCTTCCCACCAACTACTATATAGGTAAACACTTGTGTGAGAATTTTCAGCTCTGGACTCCAACAGATAAGCTTTTACCCTTTCTCGAGTTCTCGTGGGCATTCTGCATCTGTGCTGTTTTGCACTCTATTATAATTCTTTCAGCTTCAGTAGTATCTGCTA
The DNA here is from genome assembly GCF_004664715.2 of Peromyscus leucopus. Lineage (NCBI taxonomy): Eukaryota > Metazoa > Chordata > Mammalia > Rodentia > Cricetidae > Peromyscus > Peromyscus leucopus. The sequence goes on along the minus strand of NC_051075.1, from coordinate 59,487,147 downwards.
CTAAAATCTGAATACTTGAAATAGGAAGCATCTCTGTCCGGGACTTAATAAGCTGCCTGTTCATACCTAGGTACTCTGTCAATAATTATTCTGAATAATTTTGATGTGAATAAATGAATATATAATGAAGCTTAAGTATAGAAATACCTACCAAGGTGGTTATTTGCTAGATTGAGGCATTCTGTTTTGAAAATAAATGAATGGCAATGAAATATTTAATAAAAATCCATCAAGCATAAGAACTTAATATACAATAGTCCCATATGGGAAATAACCATTTTCCAAAAGTTATATGTCAATTGCTTTGACCTCCAAGACATAATGAAATGTTATACATCATTCGTAAGGGTCCAGTACACAGAAGCTATTTTCAGCCTCAGTTGAAACTGAAATATTGCGCAATTGTGTTAGAAAAATCACAAAAAAATACTATGGTTAGAACATCAAAAAGGAAAAGAAAACATCAAGATTTTGTTCTTTGGTTAAAAAGTAGGTTTAGTTAATAGAAGATAAAGAAGTAATTGCTGACTTCTAAAGACTCCAGACATTTACTGTGCGTTTTCATTGAGTTTAGAAGTCCAAGGCATCTATTCTTTATTCTCTCTAATTCTACATCAAAGATCCTAGCTTTCACTTCTCTAGGATGGAGATATTGCCAGCAATGCTCTGCACAGAATAGTCTGGATTAGCCCCCTTTCCTCACAGGTGGAATAAAGGAAGAGTGGAAAATCTTTCTAAGATAAATGGAAAAGAACTGGAAACAAGAAAAAAAAAGCTGTGAGCTGAATAAAGAAGGTTAAAGGGAAAGAAAGGTGATGCCTGGTGTGAAATTTACTGGCCTATGTTTAAGACAATAAAGTGATGGGGCATAAAAAACTTCATAAAACTTTGTATGAATGAGAAACAGCAGCAGGAAGCTGGTGACTCAATATTCTTCCACATTGTCTTAGGGTTTCTATTGCAGCAGAAGAAAAACACCATGACCAAAAACAAACAAACAACAACAACAAAAAAAAAACAAGTTGGGGAGGAAAGGGTTTATTCAGCTTACACTTCCACATCACTGTTCATCACCAAAAGAAGTCAGGACAGGAATTCAAACAGGGCAGGAACCTGGAGGCAGGAGTTGGTGCAGAGGCCATGGAGGGGTGCTGCTTACTGGCTTACTCCACACGGCTTGCTCATCTTGCTTAATTGTAGAGCCCAGGACCACCAGTCCAGGGATGGCACCACCCACCATGGGCTGGGCCCTTCCCCACTGATTACTAATTGAGGAAATGCCTTAGAGCTGGATCTCATGGAGGCATTTCCTCCACTGAGGTTCCTTCCTATCTGATGACTCTAGCTTGTGTCAAGTTGAAGCACAAAACCAGCCAGGACATGCTGTGGGATGTTCTCTATGCTGTGAAAGTATTGCTCTGATTGGTTGATAAATAAAATGCTGATTGGTCAGTAGTCAGGCAGGAAGTATAGACAGGACAAGCAGAGAAGAGAATTCTGGGAAGTTTCTCTTTAAAGAGACAATAAAGGTAGTATAAAAAAATAAGCCACATAAAGATGGATATCACACAGAGAATCTGGATTATGTTGTCTTTGATATTCTTAACTGCAGAAAGACATTTGATTGTAAAAGCTGTTGAGTTAAGCATATATATACAAAGGTAACTTGACTTCAAAATTTGGATGTAAGGATATGTTGCTTTGGAAAGGAGGCTCTGCTTTTGTTTCCACAGAAAGCCAGATTAAGATACATCAGGTTTGACCAGCCAAGACCCCCTGAAAGGTCTCTGATAACACCATGGCCCAGATGATCCAACATCCAGAATGGATTCAAGGCAACTGGCTCAGACAATACAGCCTCATGGACAACTCCATAATCCTAAAATTTTCTTTGTGTCCCCATAAGATACAGTGCCCCCATCCAGCAGAGAGCAGTAAGAGAAGCTACGCCCAGATTCCCAAATATACCAAGCTGGCTTTGGAGATGGAATTGGCTCACTCCTTCTCTAAACCCAACCATTTTCAAAAAAAAAAAAAAAAAAAAAAAAAAAAATGAGAGATTCTTGTGTCCCATATCAAAAGAGTCCTCTGGTGTGGGACAGAGAAAACCCAATATTTCTATTTAAAGCAGGTTAATTATAAATACAATATCTTTCTAAAAACAGAAAGGGGGATATGATATAGATATAGACGATATAGATGTGATAGGATGAAAGAGTAGATTAATTAACCTACTTTTAAAGAGCAACAACTTGTTTGAAATGTTTTACATTGGTATAGATTTTAGTTTATTGATACAAATTTAGAGCTGGTTTTGTTTATATATATATATATATATTATATATATTATATATATTCATTTAAGATATTATGTTTATGTAACTCATTTAAATTGCAATGGATAATTAAGAAATAGATTAATAATTAGTCATCTATAATAATCACAATTGCAGTCATGTTAGTTAAGTTTTCTAGGTATACATAGATATAATTCAGTTAGGTAGGTAGTCTTGAAATACTTCAAAGACCTACAGAATATGGCATTTAAAATATTTTTAAAAATTTAGACTTTCTGGATAGTGAGACATGTCTGCTTCTGGCAGTACCAATTTACTTCAGAGAGGAGGATGGGCATCAAAGACACTCCATATGGAGTTTATCTTCACCTTGGTAAAAATAGCCATTTGGGGGCCGGGCGGTGGTGGCGCACGCCTTTAATCCCAGCACTCGGGAGGCAGAGGCAGGCGATCTCTGTGAGTTCGAGGCCAGCCTGGACTACCAAGTGAGTCCCAGGAAAGGCGCAAAGCTACACAGAGAAACCCTGTCTCGAAAAACCAAAAAAAAAAATAGCCATTTGGGCAAGAAACTGTTCATGCCTGGACTACTTGATCAACTGGACATGCAGGACCCATAGGAAGGTGACCACTGAACTTTGCTTGGCAAAATGGTCCTTCAGGTTCCTGCTTCACAGAGGAAACTGCCAGACATTCTACAGGACACAGAGAAGTGACTGAGAGACTCTAAGCCTGTGGGCTGAAGACAGATGCCCCAACTTTACAAAGGAACATTAGGTGACTGTCCAGGATGCCAGCTGTCTCTGTCTACCCTGCAAGACTCCCAAAAGTTGTTTGCATCCTTCTCCTGTTTCTCAGGTAATAGTATATTCTTCTGGGGTCTTCGATGTAGTTGAAGACGAGATAGTTATAATTTCCCTAGTCATGATAAAAAAGTAGTTAGATATGAAACCTTAGACTCACAAATATAGTATAGATAGGATATTTTCTTTAATTTTGCCAAATACAAATAGACTAGATATTAAAACTGTAATTCTTGCTTGATAACTGCTTTGTTATATGTAATTCTACTATGTAAAAGTTAAAACCTTCCTTTTTGAAAAAAAAGAAAAGGAGAAGTGCTGTGGGGTGTTCTGTATGTTAAACGTGTTGCTCTGATTGGTTAATAAACAAAACGCTGATTGGCCAGTAACCAGGCAGGAAGTATAGGCAGGACAAGCAGATAAGAGAATTCTGGGAAGTAGAAGGCTGAGGTAGAGAGACACTGCCAGCCACTGCCATGAGAAGCAGATGTTAAGATACCAGTAAGCCACAAGCTACATGGAAACTTATAGATTAATAGAAATGGGTTAATTTAAGATATAAGAACTAGATAACAAGAAGCCTGCTGCAGCCATACAGTTTGTAAGCAATGTAAGTCTCTGTGTTTACTTGGTTGGGTCTAAGCGGCTGTGGGACTGGCAGGTGAGAGAGATTTGTCCTGACCATGGGTCAGGCAGGACCAGGAAAACTCTAGCTACAAGTACATATATCAAACAAGAAAAAGGGAAAAAAAAAAAAAAAAAAAAAAGCAAAGAAAATTTGATCAATATGAAAAAACAAACAGACAGCAAAGGAGAGATGGTGGAGAATATTCAGTTTACATAAATAGGCTAATTGCAGCCTGATTTACATTTAAATTCAAAGACGGAAAACTGGTGTGCTCCATGTTTATGAAAAGCAGAACACAAAGAATAGTGAAAGGTGGCTTGTTTTGTCTTTTTTATTATTATTATTTCCTAGAATTATAAAGTGTAAATTCCCTGGGATGATGCCCATCCAAAGGCTATTATGGTAAACATGAAAAGTGCAAAACTAGAAAGAAAACTCAGTGACTATTAAATAGATGTAAATTTGGTTAATAAATGAAGATTCCCAGAAGAATCTTGTAAACTATCTGCATGGATTTAACATAGTTAAAGTGATGTTTACTGGTAAAATGAGTGAAGAGGAAAACTTTTTCTGCATCATAGATAATAGACAAAGTCTGCTTAAACTTTCCCTTTCACCTGCATACCCTTCTTGCCCTTCTCCTCTGAATCCCTCCTTCCCTCTCACCAAAAATGACCATCAGCACCAAGGACAGCAGCTCTAGGTCTCACAGGGGTTTCATACACTTAGGACAATTGGTTCAGAGGCTCATTTGAACTCAGACCACAAGCCCTCAGAGCATAACCCTGAGCTATAAGCCCTACATTTCCTCTCAGAGTATGATCATTTCTATAAACTCATAGGTTGCTGTTCTCTGAGTAAACAATTGACAAAACCTGAGGATCAGAAATGACAAGAACTATAAACACTGTTTCAGTCTTCGATCCAAACTCCTCCTTCTTGAAAAGATGAGAAGAATGAAGTCCAGAAGTCACACAGGCTACTTCTAAACAGACAAGATTATGGGCCTAGTGAAGCTTGAGTCTAGATATTATGGAAATGATAATCATTTTGCGTCCTTAAAAATGTTCATTTATCTTTTTTTGCCTAGGTTGTATTAACCAATTCTTGGAGTTTATCTCTGTGTGTGCCAGCTCTAACATAAAACAAACAAAGAAAAAAATCTCAAAACCAAGAAAAGAAATTTTTGAACTAGGGCCAGGCACATGCCTTTAATCCCAGCACTCAGGAGGCATAGGCAGGCGAATCTCTGTGAGTTCAAGGCCAGCCTGGTCTACAAAGGGTGTTCCAGGAAAGGCGCAAAGCTACACAGAGAAACCCTGTCTCGAAAAACAAAAAAAAAAAAAAAAAAAAAAAAAAAAAGAAAGAAAGAAAGAAAATTTTTGAACGCTTGACTCTAATATACTGTCTTAGCCACTGTTCTATTGCTGTGAAGAGACACCATGACCAAGGCAACTCTTATAAAATAAAACATTTACTTAGGGGCTTGCTCACAGTTTCAGAGGGTTAGTCCATGGTTATCTGTGGGGCATTTACCCACCACACCCATAGTTCCCCAGAGTTTTCTTGAGTGCGATCAGCAGGAAATATTAGATAGAAGGATTTATTGCGGAGAATATCGCGGAGATAAACAGATGGAAAATAAAGGATAGCCTCGAGAGGGCCTGGAACCTATTCCAACGAACCCAGACTGTCTCTGGCCCAGGATTTTTATAGAGACGCCAAGAGGTGGAGCAAAAGACCTCCTCCCCAGCCAGCAAGTGCAGACCATCTCAGACACCTGCACTCAGGCCCGTGGTCCTGATCATCCTCTATTCGGACCTGCTGGGTAAAGCCACGAGGAACCCGAGAACGGGCTCCCACAGTTATCATGGCAGAAAGGAGGCAGAAATAACACTGGAGTGGTACCTGAGAATGTTACATTCTGATCCACAGGCAGAGAGAGAAAGACATGGCACCTGGCTTGGGCCTTTGAAACCTCAAAACCCACCCCTAGTGACACACCTTCTCCCACAAGTTCCTATCTACTGCAACAAAGCCATATCTAATTCTTCCCAAACAGTTTCACTAACGTAGAATGAGCCTGGGGGGGGGGCATTCTCATTCAAACGACCACACATGCTCCCATTTCTTAACAATTTGACAACACAAAAGTATTATTAAATAAACATGACCAACAGTTTCACATCACTTCTCATAGTTTTCAAAAGTATAGCAGAAATTCATCCTTGTTTGTAATGAAGAACATATACCACCTGAAATGTCCCTAAATTCAAATCTACTGGAAATGCATCTAATAAAAGTGTATTTGTATTCCATTCAGCTCCTCAGAAGTGAGGCTCTTGAAATCTGACCTATATGTTCCTCCTTTTCACTTTTGTAAGAGCTCATGCCTACCCACTAAAACGCACTTATCTCAATTCACAATGCTATCCTTTCAAGCTGAGTATCCTGGTGCTTGCTTATAATCCCAACTATTTAAAGGTTCAAGGCAGGAGTTAAAGGTTGGCTTGTTCAACTGTCTCAATTTTTTTAATTTTATTACATTTATTTACTGTGTATATGCATGTATGTGCCATGGTATATATGCAGCAATCGGAGGACAACTTGTAAGGGTCAGCTCTCTTGCTCATGAGCCCCAGGGACTGAACTCAGGTTGCCAGGCTTGTCAGCAAGTGTTTTTATCTGCTGAGCCATCTTACCTGCCCTAAAAATATTTTTTAAGTGTCCACCCTTCAGTTCTATAAACAACTCAAGGGCAGTACAAAGTCTTTCAAGCTCATTTGTTCTGAATGCTTACAAAATGTGTCAAAAGAAAACCACACTTTCTAAGTAGTGCTTAGTCACCTATAAGACATTTATATCATTTCCAACCAAGGATCAGGGTCCATGACAGTAAAGGGAGATGAAAGATGATTAAACCCAGAGAGTAGAGGACCAGACTGAAACAGTGTCTTCTTTTTATCATGAACTCAGATAAGCTTGTTGCCTGTACAAGATCAAGCAGTCAACACTCTAGTATGGTTGTGGCAGCAGTGCCCTCACAAAGTCCCACCTATAAATTAGGAGCTATATTCACCTGATAGCTTCTGGAGTTAGGAAAGTCAGTTTTCGTTAAGGATTTAGCTCTTTGTAAATTGACCATGTTACAGTGGATGGCCCTACATCACAAATATATCAGCAGCACATTGGACTTGTGATGGGGGATGGAGAAGAAGAAGGGGAGGAGGAGGAAGGGAGGGAAGAAGGGAGGGAAAGAGGGAGGGAGAAGGAGAAAGAGAAAGGAGGAGAGGAGGAAGATTGGGGAGGAAGAAGAGGAACACAACATGAAGTTGAGATGCAATGTGTGGTAGGGAGCGGATCTAGAAGGAGTTTGGAGGGAGAGAGATGAACATGACTGCTGTGGGATGGTCTGTATGTCCTGTGGGAGCCCGTTCTTGGGTTCCTCGTGGCTTTACTCAGAAGGTTCGCATAGAGGATGACTAGGACCACGGGCCTGAGTGCAGGTGTCTGAGATGGTCTGCACTTGGCCGTGCTTTGGGATGGTCTGTATGTCAAATTGCTCTGATTGGTCAATAAATAAAACACTGACTGGCCAGTGGCTAGGCAGGAAGTATAGGCGGGACTAACAGAGATGAGAAATAAAAGAACAGGAAGGCGGAAGGAGACACTGCCAGCCGCCACCAGGACAAGCAGCATGTGAAGATGCCGGTAAGCCACCAGCCATGTGGCAAGGTATAGATTTATGGAAATGGATTAATTTAAGCTATAAGAACAGTTAGCAAGAAGCCTGCCAGGGCCATACAGTTTGTAAGCAATATAAGTCTCTGTGTTTACTTGGTTGGGTCTGAGCAGCTGTGGGACTTGCAGGTGACAAAGATTTGTCCTGACTGTGGGCCAGGCAGGAAAACTCTAGCTACACATGACCACACTATGGTCTAACAAATTCTCACAAACTATTATTTAAAATATTATTACTTATCTTTAAAAAATGTTTGAAGTTGAAATGAATAAGAGAAGGGACTTAAAATACTATATTATAAGAGAGCAACAAGTTGTAAAGCCTTAAAGTGTAAGTTTTAAATTTTAGTTCTGCCCTTCATAACAGACCCAGAGGAAAATTAAATAAGTGTAGCTGAAAATGTATATGGTGGTGGCAATAATATATACTTCCCAGAACTGCTTTAAAGATAAATGCTAATAGGGGATAGTGCTTGAATAGTGTTTGTGTGGTGCTCCTATAGTGCTTGTCATTAAAGCATGGAGACCTGAGTTTGGATCTCTAGCACCCATGTCAAACCCAGGCATGGTGGCACATGCAGGTAATCACAACATTAGGGAGGCAGAGACAGGGGGATCTCTGGAGCCTGCTGGTCATTTAGCCTAGCCAAATTGTTAAGCCCCGATTTCAGCAAACATCCCAAAAAGTAAGATTGAAGAAGATGCCCTGACAGTAATGCTAAGCTCTGAATGCTAAGAGCAATTGACAATCACTAATGAGCAGAATTCATGTAAGTAGGCACCAGAGAGCTGCCAATTTCAAACAATGTCTCAAACTGCAGTGGAAAGAAAAAAACTGGGGAATGTGAAATGGTGGAATGGAAAGATCAGAAGCAATATGCCTGGCTGAACCACAGAGGCAGTCATCTGAGAAATAGCTCATAGCTACTTAAATATTCTGTACCTAGAATGCTTAGCAAAGTATCTGACATGAAATGGGTGCCTAATAAACATGTGTTTAATTGATAGAAAAGAGAATTAACACACCATAGTGGGAAAAAAATCATAATTTCTATCATGCACATGACTCATCCATATCTATGTTTCATTTTGCATCTTATATGGTCCTAGAAAATTAAAAGGTTAGAGAGCCAATTTTGGAAGGGATGTAAGGAGATAAAATAAGAAAAATGTAATCACAAAGTGTAATCATTTTATATTACTTGCATTTGACAGGATTAACATACTCTTGTATGTTAATTGTAGTGTCTTCTCTTTCATATGTGCATATAATTTATGTTTCCAGGGACATGATTTGACTAACAATATGTTCGAATCCATGAAATAAAGACTATAACAGTATGTATAAATCTTTTCTTTTATAATAAAGCAATCACACACACACAATACACATTCAAATATTTCTAGCTCCATCTTTGTATATCAAACCTCATTTTAAAAAGAAATATCTGTGATACATTATAAAAATGCATTGACTACTAAGATCCTCTATTACTTTTGCAATGTTTCCCACTTATGGCTTCAAAAAGTTTTTTTTTTCACCTCACATTCAAATTAGTGCTTGACTTAGGATTCTCAATGCTCCTGTACACAGACAGCCAAGTACATGCACACAGTTCATCTCTTCATTGTCCAATCTATTATAATTCCAATGGACCTTCAAAGGGCTCTGTGTCTTCCCAAGAGCTCGGTGCATCTAATTTCCTCCTGACCCCTCATTTCTTGGCATCCGTGTTAGAACAGGTGTGAACAGATTCAGCCAGGTCCATGGAGCCCATGGTTCATTGCTGGCACAAGATAAGGGTTATCTTCCTGCAGCAGATAACTACGACGGTGTTTTCCAGGATGCCAACTTCCAATTAGTGTCATCTTTTACTCCATGTCCTAGGGCAAAAGTTCAGCTTACAGAGAGTAGACATCTGAGAGATGCTCACTAATGCCAGAAACAGAAGCATGTCAGCTTCCTTCCTACCGTCAAGGAAGGCAAGCCTGTCAGCTGAAGACATGGCCACTGCTGTTCAGTACAAGGTCAGTCCCTTGTTTGTAAATAGGGATGCTAATTTACTTTCCAACAATGAAACCAAATGTGGCTCCAGATGTTGAGCTTGGAAGCAATTGTGGTTGTCTGAAGTACATGGGGGGGGGTGGGCGGGGAGAAAATCCCCCAGTTAAGACTCACAAATTCTCACAAATTGTCCTTGAGCAAAGAATGTCAATATAAACAGACAAAACCTGTTGTCATTTGGGCTCAACGTGGCGTGGTCCTTTAATAACCAAGACTTTGTTACAAATAAATTGGTATATAATAAATTTTTCACAAGTAGTGAGCTGTATTTCCTACAGATAACATGTAAGGGAAAGATGAGAGCCAAAGAGGGGACAATTTTCATAAGACTATGCTATGCTAACACAATGCCATTAATTCCATTGGTTGGTTCAACTCAATCACAAATACGTTAAAATATTGTTGCATCAAGTCAGTCGTTGGTTGTGGTGGTAGTGTGTGTGTGTGTGTGGTTATTATGTGTTTGTGGTATGTTAATCTGGTTTCTTGGTACTTTCCCTAAATGAATGTTGCAAACAGGTTACTTTGTACGCATGGAGAGCCTGCATAAAATTTTCTCTTTAAAATACCAAATTCAAACCCATGAGTTAAATGGCTAAGCTTAATCCAGGGACAGACAAGAAGCACACTCCAGGTCCTTTATTTCCTTCCACAGGCCTGGCCTTGCACACAACAGCCCGACATACGCAACAGTTCTAGGAGATTTTTTTCAGTGGAGATCTCTGGCCAGCTTTGGTCTACTCCTTCAAGCCCTCATATGTAACTCTATAACTTTCTCTATTGATTTGCTATTAACCCTTGAAACCTTTTTCATATATTATTTTGTGATCATATAACCCTGTATGGAGATGTAAAGAGATAAAATAAGAGACCATAGCTATAAGTCAGAAATACATTTCTCCATTCTCCCCAATATTTCCTTGTTATAACAAGGCCAGTCCATAGTCTCTATTCACTTTCTCCATTACAAGAGGGGGTGGAGAATAGATGTTAACAGCCTGCTCTTGTATAAAGACTAATTAATTCTAGACACAGACTCACTTGAGCTGTTACACTTTTTAGTGATTCTCTCCTTCTTAAGTACACCTAAGATCTCTGAATTCTATCTACAAGAGATAAGACAAAGCAAGAGTCTTATTTGTGCGGGGACCAAAGGCAGCCCAGGCGTTTGCACTGGATGCATCCACCTCCCTACTGTACACACTCCTGCAATGAGGGCTTACACCAGTTACTTGAATGTCTCCTATCTCCATTTCTTAACCTATAAAAACTGAAGATTAAATAATATGTGGTAAATTAAGACATTAAGGGAAAACTTTGGGATATAGAACCCCTCAATATTAGTTCTAGTCAAATGGAAGTATTTGATGTAGCCTGAATGTTGGAGACTGCATTTTCTGAACATTGCCACATCAATAACTCTGTTCCCACTCACTTTCCCAGGACTTTGCTACTATTGGGAAGAGGTAGGCTCTGTTGTCTTTCCTTCTGATCTAGACATATTTCTGTGTGTTCCTGGAGAAAACACAGACTATAGGAAGGACTCTTTGTCATTTCCAAGGCTAGGCACAAAAGCAAGAACAAGTCTCCCTAGCTCTGGCAATGGTGCTTTTGGAACCCAGACATTCCACTGTAAGGCCCTGTGGGACACATGGCACTGACAAGTTTAGCTAACCCAGCCACAAACCCCAAGCACCAAGGGCATGAATCAACAAGCCTTTACATGACTACAGCTCCTAGCCACCTTTGAACTGCCTGATCTAGTACTGACCCTAACCTTACATACTAAATCACCCAGGTTCAGACTGGGGCTATCTGTGGAGCAGGAAGAAAAACCTAAGCAGGGAAGGAATGGAAACATTGCCCTGAGTTCCAATAGAGTGAAGAATAGTTGAATTAATCATCCTCACCCCCATCTTGCACAAACAGACTTGAGTGGTATCCATAGTCATTTTGAGATAAAAGACAAACATCCTCACATATTCCAGTCCAACTAGAATATCTCTAAACTATATATATATATATATATTCCCCATTGTTTCAGGTTACAATACTTAGGGGTAATTTGTTGTGCAGTTGATAATTGGAACACCAAATCTCAGTGAACTAAATGTACTGTTAAGGTTAGAGTTAAAAAGCGAAACAAAACATCAAATTATGTTATGTGAGAAATTTGGACTATAAAGCTGAAATGTGTCCTAAAAAAAACTCCCAATCTTCCTTCTTTGGCAAAGTTTTTCTTGAAGTCATCCAGAGGTGTGGATTGAAGGCAGCCCGTTTCAATGCTATGCTTTCTACACCATGACTATGAATACCACTCAAGTCCACTCGGTTTAGAGCACCAAGGGAACAGGTGAGTGCTTTATTTTTTAACTCTATAAGAGCTCAGTGCCATGCTCCCACACCCTTTTCTCCTTATTTATTCTTTCCTCCTTTATAGAGAGCTTGGTCTGAATCTGGCTGATTTATTGTACAAGGTTAAAAACCCAAATGAGAACCAATGGGCTCAACTGAACTAACAAGGATTTTTTGAAATATGAAATCCACAAACGTGACTCTAAGCAAAAGGGCAGTTATCTTGAGCATGAGGTTGATGGTTTTCCCCAGTCACTTTTCTAAATAGAAGTACCTGGATATTCCATAACATTGATCAACATTGCCAGGCGGTGGGGGTGCACACCTTTAATCCCAGCACTCGGGAGGCAGAGCCAGGCAGATCTGTGGTCAGCTTGGTCTCCAAAGCAAGTTCCAGAAAAGGTGAAAGTTACACAGAGAAACCCTGACTTGAAAAAAAAAAAAAAAAAAAAAAAAAAAAAAAAAAAAAAAAAAAAAAACATTGATCAACATTGGTAAAGTCTATATCAGGCAGGCAGAGGGTCACATGATCATGTGTCTATTAGCTAGACTTTACACAGATAGCCCATCAGTTAAAAAATGTCCTATCACATAACTAATCTCAGATTATTAGTTATTGATGTGGCAATAGGAGTGTTGACATGGCTATCTGTTTTTTTCATTGTTGCTAGACAGGCAAAATGTTTAAATTGAACTTTTCAAAAAAAAAAAACCTCCATTTTTGACACTACAGAATTTTTCTAACTTCTTTGTAGATTATCATCAAATCAGAACTAAATGTTGACTATCAAAACAGTCCAAGCATTCACACAACATATATAAAATGTAACATAAACACATATAGAAAATGTGGAAAACAATAAAGTAGAAATTGGAATAAGAAAAAAAAGACAAACCATGAAGGGAAAAAAAAAGAAATGTTTGAGAAGCAGGCTGCCTGTTCATCATGATGGTGGCTGAATGTCTTTGTCTTATTATAAAACATACTTAAACTTCTCAAGTAAAGAGTAGGTGACAGGCTCTGCTAACATGCTAGCTGTTTATCCTGACATTCTAAATAAAGCCTCATAACAGCTGGAAGATCTCTCTGTTCTCCCCAGATGCTTGATAAGACAGTCTAAATCAGAAGGTAGTGAAATACAACCTCAGGTTACAATGGTCTCAAAGTAAGTTCTCTTGGATCAGGACCAGTTCAATGGCTTTGTTTGATCTACAGTCTTCTCTTGAGCTGTACTCCTGGGTAGCCCCTGTGGCCACAAAGTTGAAAACATTTACTTTTCTTTCTAGCTCTTAAATTTTTTTGCAGATGACTTAAATACTGTCGTGTACTACCAAATTTCTGGTGCCCTCTCACACTTCTGGAATCTTTATTGGATGTTTTCTTTTCAAAGTGGCTTTTCCTTTCCTGCTTGGTAGCAATGGGTATGGGGGGGCTAATTTTAAAGACACAAATGAGCATCTCACTGGCTTGAATATTTCAGGGAAGTTGAGTTTCTTTGTTTCAAAGAAATTCTCTCAATGGCACACTATAGAATCTGCTTGTCTTTGGGGAAACAGTTGAGGTTTTTCCATATTTTACTCTTGTTTAAAAACATGCTATGTCTGAAATAGATTTTATCGAATAAAAACTGGATAAATTCTGTGAACTTGACCATTTAGAGACACTTACTACAGACAATGAGATGGCTTCTTCTACTTAAGAAAATTCTGCCCTCACATCAAAGATATGTTTGTTCTAATTTTTCCACAAACCATTGATTCCCTTGTTCTTGGAATAGAAGGTTGAGAAAAACATGAAATGTGTGTCTCCTGTGTGTTTTTTGTACTAGGATCTTTCTAGATACAGAAATTCTGAGGATGAAGTTAGCAAAGGGGAAAATGGGGTAAGTGAGCAAAATAGTGGTGATGTAAAACTAGCGGAAGAGGTGCTGCCTGGCACATGTACTGTCCTTGTCTGGGTGCCTTTGAAGAAGTAAATTAAATCGTTGTCCAAGGAAAAGGAATTATTTTCTGGTTTAACAGAGTGAAATGTTGGTCTTGGCTAATGTGGTGGGGCATCTGAAATTGCTCTTAGGATGATAGACTTCATCTGGGGAAAAGCCAAGGAGAAGTAACAGCCATGTCAGTGTCTGACACTCAGACAACAAAGGAAAATGGCTTTGGAAGGTGAATGAAACCAGAAATTAAACTGGCAGAGTTTAGACGTGAAGGAGAAGCATGGAGAATATGACTTTTGTTTTGTTTTCCTTGGATTTATAGTATGGTTTTTAGATGCTTCTCTGAAATAAAAGCAGACTGGAAGGGCATTTGAAAACATCTCCATACATATCTCAGCGCACTGACAACTTTCCAGCTCACATGAGCTGGGAGCTAATGGTTTGTTATAGCAAGTAAGATGCAGGTACATTCTCATAACTCACAGCCAGCACTTGATTCTTGCCTATGAATGTGAACTTCCCTCACGTTTAATCACCAGTTCTGTCAACCCTGGGTGGTGACATTCCCAGATGGTGGCTAACTGTGAGAATTGATAGTCTTCCAGACGTGCTAGGATTTTACATAGCCCGGTTGATTCTAAGAGATGATGCAAAAGCTTGAAAAACAAAATTAAAAAACCCAACCAACCAAACAAACAAACAAAAAGATAAAACAGTGAAGTAAATAAAATAAGCCTCTCAAAACTGTCAAAGTCATGGTACAACATTCTTATAGTTCCAGATTCTTGAGAGGCTAAGGCAGGAGGATCATTTGAACTTCTGAGTTCAAGACCAGCCTAGGCAACAGGGCAAGACCCTATCTTATAAATAAGTAACTGTAAGTGACTTGGACATAAGTATTTTACAATATTGTGACCATATTTCACTTAATAATTATTTTTAAATTTCTGTTTGCCTTTGAATTATCTTGATTCCGCATAAAAGTTCCATGTGCCTTAATAGAAAAGGTGTATAAATGCACAAAACAGACAAGAAGTTTGGACAGGTTTCAACTAAGCATCCAAGCTCCTGAGAACTTGTTAAAATTCAGTTACAAGTCTGGGCTTTTGAAAAATCTTCCTTTTTTCATAAATGTGATGCCATTACCACCAAGACAGTGTAAATCGCCTAAGATTAGAGTGGAGTTTGAGAGTATCCTGAAGTGTAACAAGTATCTTTCTTTTCTGATTTTGGAAGGCATTTGTCTTTTCTTCTCCTAATGTGAAGTTTTTAACATCATCAAGGATGAAAATGAAGAACTGGAAGTTTATTTGGTGATTGCTGCTACAGATCATTGGCCCAGACACAAAACTATACAACATCCAGGTTTCCACTTCAGCCACTGAGCTAGGTCTCCTTTGGTAAATCTCTGGGTGGTCATGTGCACTTTGGACAATTCTTGTGCTCCCCTCAGCAGTATGGATATCTGGATAATTGACCAGTTTTTCCATTTTCTTCCAGACGTTAGGCATTCAACAGACAAGAGTTCACTGTAAACTAATACCATGTAAGCCTCAAAGACAGAGTTTTCAAGCCATCCTGTTTTTGACCCAAAGCATTTTCTCTTTCTCAGGCATTTCCTGATGCAAAGTTCCAACAGTCTTTGTAATATCATAACAGGACTCAGGAACCTGTCAATGCTGAATATGAATGCCATAGTTTAACTGAATAAAGAATAGAAAAGGAAAGTTTTAAAAGAAGTGTCCAAGGTAGGTGTACTTATATTCTTTTTAAATGGGTACAGCTCAGGGATAAAGCACTTTCTTAGCATGGCTGAGGCCTGGGGTTCAAGCCTTAATAAAAAAAATAAATAAATAAAAACTATTTTAAAAACAATTGAAACCTAAACTCAAGTCTACACATTGTTTACTAGAACTTTTACTTACTAAACTATGGAATGCCTTAAAATCATGTGACTAGCATCCCTGTCAAACAACTTCATTCAATTCACACGAGGCAGGAAGGTATAAGGATTGGTGTTGGAAGTATGGAATAGCATAGGATTGTGGATTTAGATTTTATTTTAGTTTCTGACTGCTATAAAAATACATCGGAGCTCTCCCACCCCCATGAAAGAGTATGGGTCAAGCTGAGGCTACAGAGTGTGAGTCTCTCTCAAAAAGAAGGAAGAATAAGAAGTGGGGAGGGGAGGTAGAGGAGGAGGAGAATTACCCAAGGTCCTCCAAGTATCATCACCCCAAGGCCAACAGCATAGAATGACTTGGGAACTTAAAAAACACATCTAGCAGCTCATCTCACATCTACACATCAGAAACAAGAGGCCAGACTAGCAGTTTGTGTCCTAACAAGCCCTCCGCACATGCATGCTACATTTTGAGAACCATCGTGTTATTCAATTCACAAGTTCCACCTCTTCCCAGAAGCCTCTGTGCCCAAAAGAATTTCTTCAAAACCCTATTTCTCAGCATGCTCCTATCTGCTTCAGCCACAAGAATGTCCACTGCATTGTTTTGTCGTTACGTTGTGTGACCACTTTTTCTCAGTCATATAAATTCATCAAACACAGGAATCATAGAAAGCTAGGGAGCCCCACCCCAATTTTGTACATATACACTTTTATTATTCACCCATTAACTCCATAATATGCCAGTCACAAGCTAGGTTCAGCAGTTACATTCCCTTGATCATGGCTGCACGAGAATGTTATTCATTGAAAACAGGGAGACCAGAAACATGGCCAAAGGTGACATCACCTACGCCATTGCAGTATAATTGTCAAGTTCGCTGCCCCACCCCAATTTTAACATTTGGTATAGTGACTGGAAAAAAAAATAAGTGCTTAATAAACACTTGCTAAATGACTTACAGATACATGAATGTTTGCATATTCTAAGTATTTATGTTTTGTAATCTTCAGATAAATTAAGTCCTTATACGACCATGTTCACGTAAGTACCATATGCCTAAAATTAAACAAAGAAATCAAGACAAATGTGAAAGGCTTGGTCAATCATCCTAGGAGCCCTGTGCTTTTACTGAAGTTGGTGTACCGACTGATCACTGCTCACTGCTGTCTAGTTCCCCATAGGAAATTTGCTGATGCAGAGAAATTCTTTATTCTCTGAATATAGATTGCACTTCAAGTAACTGAGCCACATCACACATGGAAATGGCAGTTTCATGGATGGTGGAATCATGAAAAAGTAATGGGTTGGAGTAGTCCTTTTGCAAAAAATTAATAAATGAAGGCTGACATTGCTAAAACCCTTGTGTATTCTTCTATATTCTTTCACTGTAATTCATAATAAAATAACCATTTTTCCTTTTGCTCCAATGCCCAATAGACATATAATATGTATTTTTAAAGTCAGTCATCCTTACACCACCCTTGTGTGTCTTCTCTTTGCTTTTATGTTATTTTATTTCACTAGGATTAAAGTATGCAACATGCACAACACAAATTCTATGGCCCACCACCAAGTTGCAATTTAATAATTAATTAATTTAATTAATTAAACAATACTTATTTTTTAATGCTTTTATTTTATTCATTGTACATATGTGTGCTCCCTGTGTGCATTGTGTGTAGTGTCTGTATGCTTGTGTGCATGTGCGTGTGGAAGTGAGTGTGTGCTTGCCTGTATAGGTACATGTGGAGGTCAGAGGCTGACTCTGGGATATCCTTCTCAGGCACTTTTTGTGTTATTTTTTGAGACAGTCTTGCACTGAACCTGGAGCTCACTGTTTTTGTGAGTGTGGCTGGCCAGTGAGGTCCCAGGCTCTACTTGTCTCTAATTCTTTACATTGGGCTTATAGATGCGATGTGCACCATCACACCCAACTTTTCAGATGGGTGCTGGGATCCAAATTCAGGTCCTCATGCTTGTGTGGCAAGCACTTACCCACTGAGCCAGCCCCCCACCCCAGCTCTGCAAACTCTACTTTAAAAAGTGTTTTACTACAGAGTCTATTAGAAAGATTTTAATGTAATTAAATGGGGCTTGGCTTTGTTTCCATTTGTTTTTAACTCAATGTTGGTTTTCAAATTACCTTTTCAAAAGTTTAACCCTTTTCCCCTTTATTTTTTGGAAGTAGAGAACAATAACACAGTTCTCTGACACACATTACAGTTTAGTATTCCAGAAATATCAGTTCTATAGCTTAACAACTATATGAATTTGGACAAGTAAGCTGCTTTTCCTGCCCCTGATATTGCTTCCCTGAGCTATAAACTAAGACTGTTGAACAACCTCTTGTAAGATTAGACTGAGGGACCCAGCAAGGTGGTGCAGGCCTTTAAGTCCAGCACTCAAGAGACAGAGGCAGAGGCAGGCAGTTCTCTGTGACTTTGAAGCCATCTTGATCTACATAGCAAGTCCCAGGCCAGCCAGAGCTACACAGTGAAGCATTATCTCAAATAATTAATGAATAAAATATTGGAATGGAGATTTTTTTTTTAATGCATGTGAAGCATATGGCCATTTGTGACTACACAGTCATTGTATTTATCATCATCCCAGGCCACTGGAAAACACTATTCTTTCAATAGTTTTAAGACCTTCTCAGATTTCTGTCCATGCTACACCTTACAATGTATGACCACAAAATTCCTACCTCAGTAGGGATTGCAACCCTCAGGAACAATCCCTGTTAACTCCAAAATAAACCTCACCTGCTGGGACCTGGCAAGTCTCTCTTGTGATGAGTGGGATCTGGGGATCTTTTTGCCCACATCATCAATAGCCATATCATCCCCCCACTCCTGGGAGATCATTTGTATTTTAAATTTCCTTGTACTACTTAATCATTTGCTGCAACCAACAGTGCACATTCCATGTCCTTATTTGGCTGATCAAGCCTAAAGCTTGAAGATGACTGTTATATTTCATTTGCAGAAAGATAGTTCTGGGGGAAAATTAATAAAAAAAAAAAAAAATTGAGCCGGGCGGTGGTGCTGCATGCCTTTAATCCCAGCACTCGGGAGGCAGAGCCAGGCGGACCTCTGTGAGTTCGAGGCCAGCCTGGTCTCCAAAGCGAGTTCCAGGAAAGGCGCAAAGCTACACAGAGAAACCCTGTCTCAAAAAAAAAAAAAAAAAAAAAAAAAATTGAAGTTATGTCTGTTTGTGTGATCCTGAGATATTGGCGATGTAATAACTAAGCAGAATTTAAGATGTCTCTTGTTAAACCAGAATAAAATACATTGGAAACAAATTGCCAGACAGGCAGCCCTAGCTTTAACTCAGTGCCCACTCCCACTTCAGCCCAGGGGCTGAATACTCCATCCCTCCTCAGCTTCTTCATGTCATTGGAGTTGCTTTGACAGAGATAATATGTATTTTCAAAATTTGAGGAATAGAAGAAGATGAAAACAAAAGCAATTCAAAATAGACTGCACCCTTAACCCAAAGCATAACTAATAATCCAGCAAATACATTGCCAAAATATATTTCCCTGTATTCCCAGTCATATCTTGAAACTTGGTCACTCAGAAAGTTCATTAATTTAGTGAGCCACTTCCATAAAAAGACAGAGGATTGATGAGCTATTTGATAACACATTAGATGGGATTAATTAAATAAGACCTCATTCCCCATAATATCAGGATAAAATCTGAAGACAAATTTATTTATTATGAAATTTATTAAATATGGTGCTCCTCAAAAGCATCTGCATTAACATCTCTGCAACACTGAAAGTCTTAACTGGCTCTTTCTTTTCTAAGTTCCCAAAGTTATGTGTGGAGTAAAGTGATGGGGTGGCAACCGGTTCAGCAAGTTATCTTTCCAGATGAGCAATGATGAAGGAATTAGCCAGTGGAAACTGGTTACATGTAAACCAAGGACTCTCCAAACAAAAACTACAACATAACTGGATTCAGTTAGCACAAAGACCCTCTGCTTCTCTATCTATGCCACTTTATTCAGTTTCTTACTAAAAATTATATCCAAAAACAATGGCCAATTTACCCTAAACACCTGCCTGTCCTAAGAAAAGGCCACTTGGCTCCTCATTTTCTCTCCATATCGAGGAGCCCTATAAAAATACAGCTTTTTAAGATTTCTCTTCTACAATGGGAGAAATTGAGGCTTTGAGATGTTAAGTAACGTTCCCATTGTTACACTAGTAGCTGAGTCCATGATCCATTGTTCGGCTCCACTCTGTCCACATCCATGGAAGGGAATAGATGATGCAGTAAAGAGATATGAGAGAGGAGAAGAAGCAGAAGTATCAGCTCTCAGGAAAGCAAATCTTGAGATGAGGACATCACCCTATATCATCACTGTGGTCACAAAGATCCACATCAGACGGATGCAGGTGAGTTAGAGTCATACATAAATTTGATAATGCTCCAGCACTGATTCTGAAGACAGATGGCGGATCAGAGTCATACAGGAACTAGAGGATGCTACACTGCTGACTCCAAAGACAGATTGAGAGTCAGAGTCTTGGAGGATCTAGAGGATGCTCCACTACTGACTCTAAAGACAGATGGAGAGTCAGAGTCATACAGGAACTAGAGAATGCCCCACTGCTGACTCTGGAGACAGATGAAGAGAGTCACAAGCCAGGGAACTCAAGCAGCCTACTGAATTAGAAAAGTCAAGACATTAGGTTCTTCCTACACCCTCCAACAGGAATATGTATTTTCTGAAACCTTCATTTGGGGACTTCTGGCCTCCAGCACAGTGAGGCATTGCACTCCTACTAGTTTTTTGTTTTCTGTGTATTGTGCAATTGCACAAGTGTATGCAGTCCTGTACAAACATGGAGGCCAGGGGAAAAGTTGGCTCTCCTGTTCTATCACTCTCTGTCTTCTCTTGAGACAAGGAACAGGAACAGAGCCTGGAACTAGGGTGGTGACCAGTAAGCCTCAGTCATCCTCCTATCTCTAGTCCCACAGCTCCTGAAGTTATAAGCACTGGTACAGCCATGCCCAGCTTTTTCCCTGGGTATTAGAACCTCAAACTCGGGTCCTTATACTTTGCATAGCAAGTACTTTTACCCACTGAGCTGCTTCCTCAGCCTCAACTTTGCTGTCTTCAGCCCCTAAATGTGTAGTACTTTGTTAGACCAATAAAACAGGAAACCAATGCATCTACCTTTGCAAAGAAAATACATGCACATTTTCCCCGTACTTGCTTGCCTTGCAGTCCTCAGAAGAGGCATCTCAGAGCAGTGTACTTGCAGATTTTTAGATGGAGAGTGTGCTAGCTAGTTTTAACTGTCAACTCGGCACAACCTAGAATCGACTGAGAAGAGTGTTTCAGTTGTGGAACTGTCTACATCAGGTTGGCCTCTGGGCAGGTCTGTAAGAAACTATCTTGACTGTTAGATGGACTGTAGAAACAATAGAGAACTAGATGACTGCTGAGCAAGTGTAGACACACTTTTTTCTCTTCTCTTGGTAATGGATGTGATATGACTGAGTTCCTGCCTTGACTTCCTCTGAATGATGCAGTAGAACTTGGAATTGTGGGTTAAATAAGCCCTTCCTACCCTTAGGTTGCTTTTTTTGGTCAGGATGTTTAATCATGGCTACAGGAATTGGCAGTTGCATATCTGGATGTCTCCACCAAGCTTATCTCCACATTGGCACCAAACATCAGTCATTTGCTGAAGCTTTAAAAGTTCTACCTATCACATCAAACAGAGCAAGGCAACTGTTCTGATTTCATGTCTCCATCTTCCACTGATCCAGACTCATCATCATCACACACACACACACACACACCACTCAAAAAAAAAAAAAAAAAAAAAAAAAAAAAAAAAAAAAAAAAAAAACTTTATTTTCACTTCTTGCCTTTCCAGGATCTACTACAGCACTTGGTGTCTATACACCAAGTATACGTGTGTGTGTGTGTGTGTGTGTGTGTGTGTGTGTGTGTGTGTGTGTGTGTTTCAAAGAAAGAAGAGAAAGAGAAAAAAAGGTAGGGAAGATAGCTCAAATGTAATACATACTTGATGAATAACTAACTACAAAGCCAAGTATATCCATCAGTCTCACATAATCTGCCAAACAAAATACAAATTATCTTGTCCTTATGGGGTCATATCTCAATAAGCCCAGAGCAGGTTGAAAACTATGTGCCAATCAGTTTTGTGTTACTGTGACAAAATATCTGAGATAATAAAAAAGAGGGAAGATTTGTTTTTATTTCTGGTTTCAGGGTATTTAGGCTATGGTTGATCAAGCCCGTCGCTGTGGACCTGGGATGAGGCTGAACATCATGTCAGGGAGCATGTGGTAGAGTGAAATTGCTCACTTTGTGGTACTTGAAAAACAGAAGGATACTTCGCTTTTGCAACAAAAGTCAAACCTAATTAGTTCTGAATCCATAAATGCGTTAGTCATTCATGAGGCCAGGAGTCCTCATAATCTAATCACCTCTCAAAAGTTCTACCTCTGTATATATGCTTAATCGGGGACCAAGCCTTCAACACATGGGCTTCTAAGAGGACATTTTAGATTCCTAGAATCTATAATCTATAATTATTTATATGGCTAGTCTACAGAACACAATAACTTGAAATATATTTGCACACTAAATAATACAGTTGTACACTATAGAATATGATTACTTCCCCATGAACATATGGTTGACAGCCAAACATAGCTAGAGACTATCATAAGGAATGTTGCTAGCCCAGGAAAAGGTTACTATTCAAAGTAGGGTTTCTTCTGGGTGTGTATTGTTTTTATACCAAAGTTGAAAAAGTCATAAATCAAACCACCATAAGTCATGAACAGTCTATAAATTTGTCTATTCTCCAGTGTGGAAAATATTTGCTGCTTTCCCCCCCAACAACCCTCAAACTTCTGTCTTCAAAGTCTCATTGTGATCCATTCCTCAACACTGACTGCAAAGCCCTGAATTATGACACTTGTGGTGGGTAGGGCTCAGCCAAACAAGATTTGTGCTGCCCTTTGTTTAAGCTTGGAAACAGATGGCTTTTCCACCTCCAGCGTCCAAAGGGAAATGACCTGGTGTCTAGCCAGCCACATAGGGCAAATTCTCCTTTCCCTGCAAAAGACTTCCATACATTGTTCCCCAAAGAAAGCCAACTCACTGGAAGTCCTATAACATGCTGTATGCCTCCTGGTCATTTTTTTTTTAACTCTAATGAGATACAAAGTAATATCCCTTTATCATTTGGCAGCCATTCTGGTGAGACTTGTGCATGCCACGTGCTCTGCTAGATTCCTGGGACATAGGTCTCAGAAACGTTCACAATTTGTCTCAGAGAGACTTGATGCCAAACAAGAACCAAGTTTTTACTTCTTTATATCCCCACCACAGTACATGAAGAATGTGCATAGTAAATTTGTGTTGATTGCTTGGCTTATTAAACAAATGATAAGAATTCTAATTATAGATAGATCTGCAGTACAGTTTAGCTAGACCTTGACAGATTACACAGCATCTAGCTAAAATCCTTACTTTATTGATAAAGACAATGAGGTACAAATAAACTGATAAGATAAATTAAATGACTACAGATAGAATTTAGTTTCTGTCTCCCTCTCCTGCCTCCTAACACAGTGTGCTGTTTAATTGGACCCAGATATGACAGCTAAACTAAATCCTAGAGACAGCTCCATTTGACTCAGTCTGAACTTGCTCAAATATCCAGGCCAGCTCAGCTGTGCAAAGTCCGACTCTCCTCCCCATCCTCACCTGTACCACTTCCCCTGGATATCACTCTCTGTGTGTCTTTGCAGTGTGGTGCTGCAGCTGGTACCAATGACCTTCAGGGTTGCTGGGAAGCAATTTATTTCATTTTCTAAGGAATAAAGGAAATGTTAACATCACAGATCTATGTCTAAAATGGCCCTGAGCAAGTTTCTTCTCTAAATTTGTTCTCTCATTTTCAAATTTCTTTTGTTTTTTTTTCCTTTCTTTATGTCAAGTTTCCACAGTCACTTTGATCTCAGAAGCATGCAGCTTCTCCTTGCCTGACTCTCACCTCCTACCCTAAGATAATTCCACAGAAGTCCATCCATCCTTTCAAGTCTAAGGCCAGTTCCTGTGCTTTGTCCACTGGGGCAGGCAGAGTTCCTAGCACAAAAGAGAAATGTAGCTCATAGGAAAGTGTAAGTGTCCCTGCATATCAATGGGTCCATAAAACCTGAAGCCACGGGTCTTTGTTGAATGCACACATCACCGTTTCTCAGACCACCTCTATTAACACAGCCTCTGGGAACTCACTTCTCTATCCAACTGAAAACAGTAAACAGAACTCTGTGTGATAATGAAGCCGAGATGGCAGCCCTGAACTGTGGCTCAGTCTTTCCCAATTAATAAGAAAGACACTTCAAGTGAGGGAGATACTTCCAGTCAGAGCAAAAGAGAACATCGCACAGAGAAGTTTCTCTTTCCACCTTCTGTTTTCCTAAACAGTATAGTTGATTCTTGGCAATAAAAATACGAAGTTTAAACAATGACAAACATTTGGCAGGCAACTAGAAGTGATTTACTCATGAGAAATAAACAAAAGAGCATCGCGTGCTTAACAAACCTGTACTGTTTTTCTTTGCACCTTCATGTTTATGTCTCTCCCACCCCGTGTGACTGTTCAGAAGGCAAGGGAGGACAGAAGAAGAAAAGAGAGAGACGCAAATGTGGACAGAGAACTAACACAAACCCGCATGATTGCCTTGTGAATAATAAACCTCCACTTGTAAATTACCTGCCTTTCCAGAAAATTCAACTCATTTAAAATGCCTAATGGATGTGAAGAGCTCTGAATCTAATACAATAAAAGCAACTAAGTCAAAACATCTTTGAAAACAAACAAGAGGGGAAGACAGTCATTCTCCCCTCACCCTTTCTGTCTTCCAAAAAGCAGCAATCCTGAGCCCTGGGAGGGGATCCATAATTTTGATTTGAAAACCTCTCAGGGAGGTCCTTTGTATTTTTCCCTTTCTTTCTTCGAAGATCACAGCAGCAATTTTCTTTTATCGTCAGCTATTTATAGTTTTCTTTTCTCAAAAATTCTTGGCCAGAAAGAAGCTGTGCAAAAAGTGTTCCGACAGCCACATTATTTTATAGCACTCTTCAAAACTATTAAATACAATCAAGTCAGGGAGGGACAAAAAAAACAGTCCCCCAAACTTGTTCATTATCTTTTCCACTTGGTTTGTTCTCCTGAAAGCAGTGGAAGCCAGATAAATAGTCTCCTCCTGGCCCCAGGGTGGTAAGATGTGGGAAAAAAAGGGTCACTTGGATGATCTCCTTTCTATGCAGAAGTGAAAATATACCAGAGGAGGAAGATGCTTAGTATAATAGCTTCACCATTAGCACAAGCCTCAGTCCTGTTTCTCTGGTCTCAGACAACTAGAACTTTCCACATATGCTAAAGAGATTGGACTGAACTTAGCCAAGACATTGAGACTTGTCAGCCTACAATGGCCCCCTAATGGTCATTTCTTTTGTGTTCCTAGTAGAGTTATTAAAAACATGGTTTGTAGGCAAACATACATTTATCCAAATTCAGGCTCTACTCTTTACTCTTGACCTTGGGGAAAAATGCTTCTCTCAGCCTCAGATTCCCATTCTTCAAGTAGGGGTGACTTAGCACTCAACATGGTGCTAACTGGAGGCCATGGTGAGCACTGGAGGCCAAGAAGGCACTTGCTCTCTGCTGTGTGAGATCCTGGGTACATGAGAAAATGGCGATTCTACAGAGGCTATGGTGAGTTCTGATTATGCCTGCACGCTCCAAAATGCCTCAGGCTACAGAGAAAGGAAACTGTGATGATGGTTTCCGTCCCTCTCACTTTGAGAATCCCCCATCTCCTGGAGCGTGAGATTGGCTGCTTTGCAGGAGGGGATGTAGGATAACATCACAGAGACAAGCTGAGGGAAGGAAATGCAAGAGAACCAACCAGAAATAAAAAGGCCCACAGGAAGCTCCAAGACCATTACCTGGGAAGGAAGGAAGTGCCGTACATGGCTGGGACTTTGAGGAAATCTCACCCCAAACCTATTAGTTTGAATGAGTGTGTGACCTCAACAAGTCATTTGTCCTCTCTGCAGCTAAGAAACACAATCTATGAAGGTAACTATCCTAACCTCTTTGTTTTTTCTATGTCCCCAGTGTCAAAGGCATTTCTAGGAATACCGCTGAACACATCTCTGTGAAAGTTTTAAAGAAAGCAATGATCATAAAGCTGTAAGTCCTCCATTGGATCATGCTGTCTGGAATTGAGGCTTTTTTGGTGTCCACTATGAAGGTATATGAATTTGTGTTACATTCTACATTTGAACCCTGATTTACCATTTGCTAACTATGAGGTCTTAATGATTTGTTTGAAGTAATTCTGCTTGTTGGATTCTTGGCCCAAAGGTGATCGTAAGTAGTAATTATCCCCAGCCTCATTCCCCTAAGATTCAACCCAAGCCTCACTTTGTGCCTAATTCTTCCTCAAGTTTCTTGCATGCTGTCATAGCCCTTCCTTAAATTTGGAGTGTGCATCTGGATCTGTCTGTAACACAATAGCTGAAAAAGCTAAGTGTCAAGTAAGGATACTTTGAGTCGGGATAAACCCCACCCCCTTCATTCCGTACACCTACCAGTCTCCACTCCACCCAGCCATCAGAATGTCCCTTTCTTGGAGTTCTAACACAGGAGCTGCTGGCTATCAGTAGTTCTTTTTGCTCAAAGCAGGGTGGGAAAAAGGTCTCAGCAAATGGTGTTCTCCTTGGTTTAGGTCCTTGAATTACTATCTACAGGCTAGCTAACAGGAAAAGACCATAGGAGAGACACATGGATGACCCAGTGAAGAAGTTGATGAGATCTACATGAGTGGACTGGGTGTGGGGGGGGTGGGCAGAGGGCAAGGAGTGGGGGATGAGAACATAGGGAAATGGGAGGGACAAGTTGGAACAGGGACAGAGTGGGAGGGCAGGGAGGAAGATACCATGATAGATGAGGACATCATGGGAATAGGAAGAGGCAGGATGCTGGGGAGGCTCTCAGGAATCCACAAGGTTGACCCCACCTTGGTCTGCTGGCAGTGGTCCAGAGGGTGCCTAGATCAGTCTACTCTGGTGACCAGCCTAGCAAATAACCAAGCTGTCATCATAGAGCCTTTGTCCAGTGACAGATGGAGGCAGATACAGAGATCCACGGCCAGGCACCAGGCTGAGTTCCGGGAATCCAATTGATGAGAGAGGAGAGACACTGCAGGCAAGGGACATCAAGATCATGATGGAAGGATGTGCAAAGATGACTGGACACACTTGTGGAAGCCCATGAGCTGTGGACTGGTGGCTGTGGAGCCCCCATGGGACTGAACTAGGCCCTCTGGACACGGGAGACGGTTGTCTGGCTCGAACTGTTTGGGGGGGGGGGGCACCAAGGCAGGAGAATCGGGATCTGTCCCTGGTGCATGGGCAGGCTTCTGGGAATCCAGTGCCTGTGGTGTGACACCTTGCACAGCCTTGGTGCAGTGGGAAGGGGCTTGGACCTGCCTAGGCTCAGTGAGCTGGGCTCTGCTGACTCCCCATGGGAGACCTCTATTTGGGGGGTGTGGGGATGCGAGGTGGGTTGGGAAAAAGGGCTGGGGGTGGGAGGAGGGAGGAGGGTGGTCTGTGGATAGCATGAGGAGTGAGTAGAAAATTTCTTAATAAAGAAAAATAAAATAAAATAAAAAGAATTACTCTCTACAGCTTCCACTCTTTATAGATTCTTGACTCAAGCTACCTTCTGAATGTCTTCCTCCATCAGGCCTCTGCTTATAGCTGACGCATTTTTGTAACATGGTTCTCTATGAAGAACATTATGCAAACTAATGTTGCATCCCTACTCTATTCTAACTCTGTCACCTCGGGACATTCTTTCAAAGTTTAGAAATACCAAAGTAAACGGCGATCACAACAATCAGAGCTCACATCATCTGTCTTCCATACAGAGGCTGTGAACGAAAGCCCTGCCAGTGAGGAGCTTCTGTTGCAGATGAGTGTACGTTTCATGCTTAGTGGATGCCTGCAAAGGACAGCAAAGCTTAGGAGATGGTTATCTCACATAAACCACTGGCATCAAACATGGCAAGACATCAATGCTATCAACCCTACCCGCTGTTCAAGCCCAGGAACTGTGAGATCAAATGTGTATCATTTGTAAACTACCCAAACAGAAGCATGCCCATGCCAAGATCTATCTGGTTGGGAAAGATACATCAAAAATCAGGCAATGGGCTCTTTTATTGTGTCATTTTATTTTCCAAGACGTATGTATGGGAGAAGCATTTAGAGCAGTGGTTCTCAACCTTTGAGTTGCAACCCCGTTGGGCATCAAATGACACTTTCACAGTAGGTTACATATCAGATATCCTGAATGTCAGATGTTTACAATTCCTAACAGTAACAAAATTACAGTTATGAAGTAGCAACGAAATAATTTTATGGTTGGGGGTCACCACAACCTGAAGAACTGTATTAAGGGCTTGCAGCATTAGGAAGGTTGAGAACCACTGACGTAGAGGATGACAGGCAGATTCTGCTCCTTTTTCTAATACAAAACCAAAAGTAACCAGGAAACCAAGACTAGCAAGAGGACATTGCCTACTGATGCTCATAAAGGAGGGGGTTGAGGAACCATACCCATCTCCATCCATTTCAAAAGAACCTAAGGCTGGGAGAAGAAAAAGGACCAAAGCAGATATGAGAAAATTATCCTACTGAAACACTTTAAAGAAAGAAGAGGAGGGAATGTGAAATGTTCAAAGAAAGAACCATACACCACAAAGTCCCCTTTCACTTTAACTGCCTTGAGGTCCCCCCCCCATCAGTAACTAAGATTATTTCTGTATCACAAACCCACAAGTTTCTGTTTCTTCAACTATAAAGTATAACAGTAATGGTACTATCCTCCCTACACCTTGTGGGTAGTAAACAAAACCTCCCTCCTCCAAAACTCTTGTAAGTTATATTTACACATTTGCACACACTACCTCCCTTCTGTCTTCCACTTAGCCAACAGCTGTCTCTAAAAAATCCACCATTTACTTTGCTCCATGTACAGACAGAGCACCGTCTAAAGGGACCACTCACCCCTTGTGAAGTACATTGGCACCATCATCCCTTTCCTTCCAAGCAGCTTCAACAAGTTACATTCTGAAATACTCTTCTCTCTGTTTGCCACCAAAACAATCGTGTCCTTTTCATGACTTCAAGCATCACAAATATACCAATGAAAAATGATAGTGATTGGGAGCTAGGGAGATGGGTGAGATGATAAAGTGTCTTCCATTCAACATGGACCTGAATTCCGATCGCCAGCACCCACAAAAAAAGCTAAGAAAGGTGTAATATACATACATACATATATATAGGTATATATAACCCACTTCCAGTGTTAGAATCACAGATATATGGATATAGATATATCTGTGTGTATGTTCCTATATTATCTATATCTATATCTGTATCTATATCTATGACTCTGACACTGGAAATACTAGAGACAGAAAGCCAGACTAGCAAACTGTCAATCACCAGGTTCAGTGACAGACCCTGTCTCAAAAAATAAGATAGACAGTAATAGAGGAGAATGGCCCAGCATTGACTTCTGGCCTTCACACTCATGGGGACATACACATAATGAAAGTCAGTCTTAACTTTCTCCTAAGCTGAGACCTATTATCCCTTTTTCTGATGACTCAAAAAAAAAAAAAAAAGTCATGTCTGTCATGGAACTCTGTCTTCAAGGTATCACATGGCCTTTGCCAGCTTGAAATCACAATACCCATGAAAGAGCATCATGAGATTGGGCCCATTAAGATACTCTGTTGGAAAGGGGAGGGCTCATGAGACATATCATAAGGTGCCCCTTCTCCCCAGGGATTTAGAAGTAGCTAACAATTTCTAGAGATGAAAGGTTCCTTTTCAGTGGTATAGCTGCCCATAAGTTGCCAATGCTTCTGTTAGTAACCTCTCACCCATGCTCCTATAAGTAATTCCAGTTTAACTCACTGGCTCACAAAGCTGGACTTGGATGAGTTATTTCTTTGCCCTGTCTTTGGAGCAAGTAAATGTTTATTCACCTCACCCCAGGAAAAGTCATGAAAAAAATGTCAATCTCAATGTGCCATATACCACATTCATGACCTTCAGGCTGCTCACCCGTCTGCCCTATTCTTCATCTATTTTCTAGTAGCTTTATAGACATACATATTCATACATGTTGGTTTAGTCATTGCTCATTTCTGCCATCATATCCATGACAACATGGACCATGAGTTTTGAATGAGAGGCCTTGTTGGTTCCAGTCTCAGAGTTTCAGTCCCATAGTGGGTTCCCAATCAGTATGCATTGAATAATATAAGCAATGGGAAAATATATGAAAGATGCCCAGTGCCTGTATACCACTGCCAAATAGCTCGCTCTCTCTCCTCCAGGTCCACTAAGAAGAGACAGAGGTCACGTATGATTAGCATAGTCTTATACTCCCACCACTCAGGAGGGCCAAGGTGGAAGTGTCTTGAGTTCAAGGCCATTGGAGCTACACAGTGAAAAAATACCAAAAAAAAAAAAAAAAGAGGAGCTGGAGAAATAGCTTGGCAGCTAAAAATGTTGACTACTCTTTCAGAAGACCCAGGTTTGGTTCCCAGAACTTACATGATGGCTCACACCTATCTGTAACTCCAGACCCAGGGGATCTCTCATTCTCTTTCTGGCTCTGCAGGAACTACTGTATGTGGTGCACACATATACATGCATGCAAATGCTCAAACACACAAATTAGTTTTTTTTAATTTTTAATGAAAAAAAGTCAAACACAATGATATATACATATGAAAATATAAAAAATCCATTATTTTGTTCACTACTTTTTTTAAAAAATTAAATATCAAAAAGTGGATAAGTAGAGGTGATATAAGAGAGTTAAAATGCTCACAATTATGACTTTTTAGTTATACAACATTTTTTTATAGAATTTGAGAATTCTCTTCCCAGGCAGCAATGAAGCCACACCATGGTCCTCTGCATTTAGACCTCATCTCTTGATCCCCATGTGACCTGAGAGAATTCTTTTGTTTTCAAATCTCAGGCCATGTCTCTGCTCTGGTTTTGATGCAAATCTTCCCTGCTGTCTGTGTTCAGCATTGTTCTCTTATCTTTAGAGTTCCCTGTGCTGGGAGCATTCAGAGTTCATAACCCTTTGCCAAGAATACAATGACTGTACGTAATTGCTCAAAAGCCAGACTTTGCATGTCATTATTTTCACCCAACGATGGATAAAAATATGATTTTTAAAAATCTCTATCATCCCACTGATGAGAGAAACCTTGTCTCCTCTGCCCCTTGCCTGTGCTACCTAATCAAATACCCTAGCTTTTTGATGACACCCCAGTCTCTACAGTTTAACTATTTCATCCCCATAGGTAGCATTTCTCAACACACTTTAATAAAAGATTGTGCTTCTAGCTGTACTGCAGTTACCTTGACAAGCTTATGACGCAAATCTTGAACTATGCACTTACTCCAGAAAAGAAGGGGGAGTGGAATTCTTCTTGTGACTCATTTTGCTTCAAAAGTGATGTGGAGAATAAAAACGGAAAAAAAGATAACTCTTTCTAATTCCCAGTTCCTTTAAGCCTGGGCACCTGATACCTAAGTGTGACTCATTTCTCATGCCACCCACAGACCGCCAATTCTCGGGGCCCTGCCTCCCTTCTGCAGAATACATTTGAGAGAAGTGTTCTTATTCTTAGGGTGGTCCCCTTGCCTCCTTATATACACTACTTCTTTCCTCCATTGTGTGAAGCTCTGGGCCAGCATGAGTCATTGTTCGCTTTTGTAATACTTCAGCCCCTGGAGTAGGCCATTTCATGTTATTTCAGGTGATCTGAGTTTCAGCCCTCTAAAAGCACCTACATGTCCAAAATGACATGCATGGAACAGACTCTGAGATAACAAAAACCTCATGTTCATCACCCTAGGCATTCTGGACACAAAAGAAGCCCACAGATGTTAACCTAAAATATTTTTCTTCCACTCTTTTAGGAATAGTCACTTTCTATCTTAACCCTATTTATGCATGCCTCACTCTGCCTTCTTCCTTTATGTGGGGGGTCAGAAGTAATTCTTGGATAACTTTTAGTTCTTAAGTTCATGCAAGCAAATTAGGTGTTCTGTGGAAAGACATGCAAGTGAATACAAGACATGAGTTGGATCTCAAGACCAAAATTTCAGGACTGCTTCTGGAAATAACCCACTGGACTAACTGTGTGAATCCCTCATAACTTTGAGTTTCATTATTCCTACCCAAAACACAGACAAAAAAAATTAAAAACAACCGAGCTTTTTATCTCCTGTAATTCACATGTATTGTAAGAATTAATGAGAAAACAGCAATAAGGATATGTTAAAATAAAACCACTACATTCCAAGAGTCTATGACTAGTCCATTGTCATAATCATAGATAGACATGGTCATCATCATCATCATCATCATCATCATCACCCTCATCTTGACTTCTTTTAGCACCTTAATTCTTTTTGTGTGGTACTACTGCCACCTACCGGCAGAGTTGATTGAATAGGAAGTATTCTTAAACACTAGGTTTACATTCGCTTCGATGGGTATTCACTTGGACTGAAGTCAGAAAATGTGCAAGCTAAAAAAAAAAAATCAAACAGAAATGATCACACTTGTTATACTTGGCAAGTAGGATTCAGCCCCAACCTTGAATAAATGGGGCAGAAATGAGTCCAACGTCTAGATTAAGAGAAATTCCACCAGGTGGTCTCATCCATTTTTTATTAGTCCAAATGTGTTTTGCATGTAACAAACCATGCTCCTATTAACTTCCAGGCATAAAATGGAAACATTTAGGGCAAGCTGTGGACTGAC
Source organism: Peromyscus leucopus (assembly GCF_004664715.2). Lineage (NCBI taxonomy): Eukaryota > Metazoa > Chordata > Mammalia > Rodentia > Cricetidae > Peromyscus > Peromyscus leucopus. The sequence continues at coordinate 59,454,463 of NC_051075.1, read as the reverse complement.
TGTCAGAATGGAAGAAAGTGTGGCATTTTGAAATACCTGAAACAGAAAGCTGGCTCTGCTGGCACCCGAAGCTGTCAGCAGCAACTGGTCAGTGGTACTGTACAGAGGGCCTGGCTGGCCATCTGAGTTCCAAACTCTACAGTCATTCTCAAAGGAATTAAAGTTTTTCCTCACCAGTGTGACAAAGAGACAAATGCTCTTACTCCTCTTTCTGATCATTGTCAGAACATTGTATAGTTAGACATTCCATAGGGCAATAAAATAGCCATTTGTACTTTTCATTTCCATGGTGAATTTCTTATGGAGTTGTGCCAGAATTCTTATAGAAATAAGGAAGACTGATTGACCTCCATGCAGGAAATGAAGCAATGGATTCATTTAGGGCCCATAAGTGAAACCTGCCCATTTTAATATGAATGTCTAGCTACAGAAAGTCAGTAGAGCCCCAAGTACAGGACACTGGGGAAGAAATGTTTTGTCAAGACAGCTGAGGGAGACTGCTGAACTCAGGCTTCCCTTCAAAAGCAAGAAAATCCCAAGCCAACCCACTGAAATATCCCTTTGTCACATTATAACTTGGGACTTGATAAAGATGGCAGGTGAACTTGGAGAGTGGCTGGATTTATGAGCCTTTAAAGCAAGAACTTGATATATTTTAATGTACATTAAACTAAGAATAAATTTTCAATGTGATGGAAGGTCTTAGAAAAATGAGAACTTATACCTAAAGGAAAATAGAAGGCAGAAATATAAACTGGAAAAATCTATTTGGAAGGCTGCTCTAGTTACCACTATACCAACACCACCCAGATGAATCTATGTGAATTCATAACTTTCAATCAGAAATCATATTCCCCAGCTCTATCATCGATCCAAAGAGGTCAGTTTCACATTTTCCTGACATTCAGGTAATATCCTGTGTAACCATTCAGTAAGTGGATAGTGTGGCTGGAATCCAGACTGCTCCCGCATTGGCTCAGATTTTTAATGTTGGGTCCACAGCTTGTGGAGCCCTTCTGAAGACTGTGCACGCTGTAGCAGATGGACCCTGGTTAGCAGAAGAGAGTCAGTAGGAGTGAGCCTTTGAAGGCGATACCTGCTTCCCACCTGCTTTCTCCATTTCCCAGTCTGCTGCAATGTAAAGGCCAATGTTATACATTCTCGCCGGCATGTACTGGGGTATTTCTAGCTGCCATGCCTGCACACCACGTTAGACTGAGATCTTCTGAAATCATGAGCCAAAATGAATGAAGCCTTCCTTCTTTTTTTTTTCATTTTTCTTTATTAAGAAATTTTCTACTCACTCCACATACTATGCACAACCCCCCTCCTCCCTCCTCCCACCCTCTTTCCCAAGCCACCCCACATCCCCACATCCCCCAAATTGAGGTCTCCCATGGGGAGTCAGCACACTGAGCCTAGGCAGGTCCAAGCCCCTTCCCACTGCACCAAGGCTGCGCAAGGTGTCACACCACAGGCACCGGATTCCAGAAGCCTGCCCATAGACCAGAGACAGATCCCGATCCCCCTGCTTTGGTGCCCCCCAAACAGTTTGAGCCAAACAACTGTCTTCCATATCCAGAAGGCCTAGGCCAGTCCCATGGGGGCTCCACAGCCACCAGTCCACAATTCATGGAAAGCCTTCTTTCTTGTGTTGTTCTGTATGGTATTCCATTACAGCCATGCCCTTCCAGACTGATGAGTCTAGAAGGACACTGATTTCCAACTGAGTATGGTTAGATTATCACAAGTTAACGATGGGAACAAAATAGTACATATGGTGTAAAGGTAATTATAAGCCTTGAAGAAAGATGATGGAAGGGCTCTAATAATAAGGTAAGCGTAAGAACAGAAACATGAATTATAATAGTAGCAAAATTATCAATAAGAGTAAGCATAAGGGTGAATCTTGAAAGAGGCATGAAAAAGACATTTCAATTCACACTATTTGCATTATGGTAAAAAGTTTTGTTCTAAATATAATGATTTGTTTACCACTGAGGTATTTTGTGTGCCTTCTGCCTGTACCATAACATGTTTAAAGCATTGTTGAAGACTTCAGAGACTTGTGCTCATAATGGAATCAAAAAAAAGAAAAGAGTTTTAAGGATCTTGCTGAAGTCTGCAGTCAATATCCAGGATTTGGAGAAGTTCGTTTCATTATTTTGTAGAGGGTTTTTTACATGATCTACTAATAAGTAAACATTTAGAATGATACTACTTATTTCTGCCTTAAAGTTACTGATAGGTTCATAACATCAATAAGTTAAATAGTAAGCAAACATCAGATAGTTGATTTAAGAAGATTTCCGACATAGATGAGCATTCAGGTACTAGAACCCATTTTTGTAGTTATATACAATAGCCCTACCATAAGGTTTTGTAATCACTTGACAGCCTCTCTCGGTAGGACTGGTGGGACCCTACTTGGTCCACATAGGCAAGAATGCTGTCCTCATTTCTACTGTCCATCTGCAGGAAGACACTGCCCTCTGTTTCTGTCTGGTGTTTTATTATTTCTCTAATATTTCCAAAGTTAGTTCTGTGTTGCTATCTGTATCTGCTTCACCTTCCCTGTCCATGATGATTCCCATTATGCTGACTCCCTGGTAAAAATCTGACAATCTTTGTCTCTGCTGATGCTGTGGCATGAACTGGGTTTTATGGCACCAAAGTGTTCTTTGATTGCTTAGTCCATACTCAAACGACATTAATCAGAACAAACATAAATTCTGGACTCTGTGCCCTGCACAGGCAAGAGTATGGCTAGGCTGAACAGGCAATACATTCAAGTGCTACTGGATCTCATATGTCTGCTTCTCTTCGATTATGAACTTTTATTTCCTATTGTCTTAAATATTCCCCCTCCACATTGTAGCAAATGTGATTCCCTGGATCAATGGACTCACACTCTAGAAAATTCCATGAAAGAGTTCAGATATGCCAGAGTGCGTTCAAGTCCAATCTATGGCCACAGATGGAAGAGAACTACCATTGGCTTCCTTTGGTTCACATAAATTTCTATCGCTGAACAGTTGGAGTCTGTTTCCAAAAGCAATTGAAAGTTATGTGTAATCAATAGGGAAATTGCCACAATTTAGAAATTTTCCATAAACAACCCAACTTACATTTAAAATATTATTATAAAATGAGGAAGTACCTGTATGGCAATGCTGAAGATTCTAACACTATCTGCCAGTAGATGTGACCTGGTCTAGTTTCATTCTTACTGCTGTGTAAAGACACCCCTGATGAAAAGCTACTTAGAGGACAAAGGGATTTCTTTGGCTTACAACTCCAAGTTATAGTCTATCATATCAAGGAAATAACAAAGGCAGAAGCTTCGAGCAGCTAGTCACATCCACAGGCAAGAACAGAGAGTGCATGCAATTTCACTTGCTTACTATGTTCAACTCAATTTCTCCATTCTTACACAGTTCAAGATCCTCTATCTGGGGAATGGTGCCACCCATGCTGAGCTGGGTCTTCCTGTATTAATTAAGACAAACCCATTTCTAGACATGCCAATAAGCAAAAGCAGTATAGAAAATCCCTATTAAGACTCTCTTCCTGAGTGAGTTGTGTCAAGTTGACAAGTACAGAAAACATCACACTGCCCAGTTTACTAAATCCCATCTATGTAAGTGCTCAGCATCTACACTCCACATAGGAATAGTCTGGTGGAAATGTAACAATAGTACAATATATAATTCTGATTCAAGTTCATCATAAAGCAATACAATTTTTAATTGTTTTACTTTGTGGGTGTTATAATATAATTACATTATTTCCCCTTCCCTTTCCTCCCTCCTAACCCAGCCATATACACTGACTTGCTCTTTTTCAATTTAATTGCCTAGGTTTTTTTTCATTAATTGTTGTTACTATACACTGTGGTGGTATGAATGAGAATGACCCCTGTAAGCTCCATTGAATGCTTAGTCACCAGTGATTGGAACTGTTTTAAGATTTAGCAGAATTAAGAGCTGTAGTCTTGTTGGAGGAAGTGTATCACTGGGGATGGGCTGTGAGGTTTCAAAAGCTCACACCTAGCCCAGTGTCTTTCACTCTGCCTGATGCCTGTGGATCAGAATATAAAGTTCTCAGCTACCATTCCAGTCCTCTGCCTGCCTACTTTCTACCACGATAATCATGAACTAATCTTCTGAAACTATAAGCAAGCTCCCATTAAAAAGCTTTCTTTATAGGAGTTACATTGGTCATGGTGTCTCTTCACAACAATAGAACAGTAACTAAAACACATACATATGTGTATATGTATATGCATATATATTCCTAAAGAGGAATATTGCTGAGATGGGCCTGGAGAGATGATGACTCAGTTAGTGAAGTAGCTGTCTTGCATGCATGAGAACCTGAGATTGGGTCACCAAAACACACATTAGAAAAAGGAGGAGAGGAAAAGAGGGTGGAATGAAGGAAGAGAGACAAGCGTGAGGACACAGACTTAACGCCACTGCTGGGGAAGCAGAAATGATGGGCAGATTCCTAGACCTCAGTGACCAGTCAATATAGTCAACTTCGTGAACTTTAGGCCAGTGAGAGAACCTGGCTCACTGGCTCAGGAAACAAAGTAAGTTGAAGAACCTGAGAAACATCACCCAGGGTTGGTCTACACACACAAACACAAATTCACACACACACACCATATACACACACATGCACACACACAACACACCACACACACACACAATCACATGGGACTGAAATGAGAAGGGGTAAGTTGACTGAAACATGTTGAAGGATGGGGAATAAAATGAAGTAGTGGGAAATAATAAAGTGTGTAGGAGAAAGCATATATAGCCCCAGGGAGTATAACCCATTACCACCTACATCCTTCCATTATTACACATATAACAATATGTTATAAAAGTTAATTTACTCTTCTCTCTCTTTGAGTAGACAGTTAGTTCCTTAAGTACACTATATCTTATGCGTGGTAATAATTATAGCTTCCATTTATTGAGCTACACCAGGCACTAAGCTAGCTACTTTGCATACATTATCTTCAATATTCACAACAACCCTGCCAGGTAAGTATTATTCACATAATTCTACAGATGAAAAAAAAAATCACCTAAGTGATTTATTCAAGGCCAAAAGCTAGCTTGTGGCAAAGCTGGCATTTGAATCTGTTTTGTCTCATTCTGAAATCTGACCTCCTTCACTTTGCCACATCATCTTAACCTCATCTCAATTACTCTCATTGCTAGTTCCAGCTCCTTTCATGAGGTCTGAGCATATAAAGTAGCCAAGGATGCCTAATAAATGCCCCTGGTGCTGAATTGGAGTGAATCAAATGAATGGACGCAAGCCCACACAAGAGGAAACTGAACTCCAAAGACCACAGCTCTGGGGTTATTCGAAGCCCACTCAGGAAAACAATGAACTCACAAAACCACTGCTCTAGGGAGATTTTTGCATGACAATGGATGGCCGTGGTAGTTGCCTTCTCTCCCAGGAAGAATTGAAAGTATGGTAGAAACTGTCAGGGAAAGGACAGTACTTAATAAAACTAAATGGAAGCTATGGGGTTTCCTGAAAGCTGATGTGTGACACCAAGACACAGCTGTATATCGTGTTCTGAAAAAAATTAATGGGATTTTAAAGAGAGAGGCTGCTCAGTGTGCTTGCAAAATGGAGATGCAGAGGAACGCACCCCAGTGATGAGGAGAGAAGAGCAGAGAGCAAGAGGAGGGTGGCACTGTTGTAATTGCCTGTAATTCTTCCCCCTCCTCCTCCTGACTTTAATTAGGACACTTGCGAGGCACACACATTTGTAAGAGTGACAGAGCTAATTGAAGAAAACCACATGTCTCATCAACAACCAAATCAGGAATAATAATCAAAGCAGCAGAAGCAAAATTGGAAGCCATGGAGCTGTCAAATGCAGAAGGAACTCAAATACAATGAGGCATGTAATTTAGAAAAAGTGAGAGGGCTATGTGGAAGCATTAAAAATGAGACATGAAATAAAACAGTTAACTCAACGCAAACTGAAACATTCACTCCCACAATCTGGTCACAATTAAATTTGGTCAGAAATTCATCGAGCCATTTCTGTTCTGTTCTGGGGGGCTCGGGGATGCTGTGTTATTACACCTCACTGCCTAGAATGCCCTAGTTAAGTGAAAGTCATTTCCTCCCTCCCTAAGCTGTTGTCTTAGGGTTACTATTGCTATGATGAAACACCATGACCAAAAGCAACTTGGGGAGGAATGAATTTATTTGGCTTATGCTTCTACATCATTGTTCATCACTGAAGGAAGTCAGGATAGGAACCCAAGCAGGCCAGGAACCTGAAGCCGGAGCTGATGCAGAGGTCATGGAGCAGTGCTGCTTACTGGCTTGCTCTCTCTAGCTTGATCACCTTGCTTTCTTATACCACCAGCCCAGAGATGGCACCACCCACGATAAACTGGACCATCCCTCATAAATCACTAATTGACAAAATGCTCAACAGGCTTATCTATAGCCCAATCTTATAGATGCACTTTCTCAACTGATGTTCCCTCCTCTCGGATAACTATAGCTGTGTCTAGCTAACATAAAACTAGCCGACATAGCTGTTCATTAATTCATACTGCTCTTCTGTCACCACACTGGTCATTTCTGTCCCCAGTGGAGCTGGAAAATGACAGGCTCTTATCCCTAACTCTTAACATTGCTTGCATTTCAGAGTTGTTGCTAGGTCTTCCTTCATCCTCAGTGTCCACACCTACAAGAAGAAGTAGCAGCTTCAATCTGGAAAAGGATTCTCCTTACTTTTCTAGCTTCTTAAGTCTCTGGACATGTGTTCCATGCTCTCCCCCTCTACATTTAGCTTCCTTTCCATTTCAGCTAACAGGGCTGGGCTCCATTCTCAGGCTGAACCCAGTATATGGAAGGGGGGGTAATATTTGTTACAAAGATATGCAAGTGACTTGAATTGACCAGCCAGAACCTCCGCACACTCAAATATCTGAAAGAAAGAAGATGCTTGCTCTTCCTTGTGAGGTGAATCTTGAAGCTATCTGTAAACAGTCTTCCCACCACGTAGAAACAGAGGTTGATACCTGGAAGAAAGAAGCTTCCAGAAAGAAATAAAGAAGATGATTATGTAACGCTCAGCATATTATACGAATCTGGACCGGATCAGCCATTTCTGGTGTTTTTGTTGCTTGTAAACAATGTTCTGATCATTTATTGATGTAGCAGTAAAAAAAATAGGAAAGCAGAAAGGAAGGTAGCTGACATGGTTGGACACACGGTTGTCTTAATACTACAACATTTTCAGCATCACTATTTTTTCCTCATTTTACCAGCCTAGAAATAGAGAACAAAGAATTTGCATAATTTTTCAAAGTCCGATAGAAATGAAAGCAGAACCAGGGTGTTCTTTGGAAGCTTGTGGTCTCAAAAATCTACTGTAATGGTAACGAAAAAGAGCCTGTAAGAATCTCGTTACTAAGTGTATTGCATCGGTCGATGAATAAATAGAGAAAAATGGAGTGATTCCCTACTTCCTTCTTCTCGGTAGACCTATAAATCTTCCTGAGAATTTCACTTAGGCTTTTTTGTCATGTCTAGTCCCTCACATATTGCTGTGGTTTGAACTTGAAGTGTCCCCTACAGGCTCATATACTCAGGCTTGGTTGCCAACTGATGAGACTTTTTGGAAGGTGATTGGATATGAGGACTCGGATATCATCAATGGATCCATCTATAATCAGAATTATAATCTTTTGGCACTATTGAGAGCTGGTAGAGACTTAGAAGGTGGCCCTGACTGAAGTAAGCAGGCTCCAACCTATCTATTGTCCTTGTAGCCTCAGTCTTCGTGAAGGAAGGTGTGTCTTTAAAGAGTGTTGTGTCCCTACCACCTTCCTATCTTTTTCTCTCCACTTCTCAGCTGATGTGAGGTGAACAACCTTGTTCCCCAACGTGATCCAGCTACCATGATGCTCTTCTTCATCACAGGAGCATAGCGATGGAGCAAGCGTACAATGGATTAGAGCCAGGAGCCAAAATAAATCTTCCCGCCTTATAAGTTGCTCTCTCAGATCTGTATAACAGAAATAAAAAGTTTGACTAACACCCATTTGATATCACAAATTTCCAGAAATCCTCTGGAAATGCCACTCTGCAATAGATGCACAAGGAATACTTCACTGTTCAGATTCTTAATCACCTAAACATGTATGCATAAAGGGAGGAGCAGTGTCTAGCTGAGAAAGAGACCATTCAAAGAAGTAGAGGATTTTCCACTGAAGTGTATAAACATCAGAGACTAACCATACAGAGTTATAACAGTGCTACTTTTGAGATCTGGTATCATGACCTGTGCTAAACAGTCATGTTCTAATGCTATCACTGAGGTCAGAAGTTCCTAAGTAGTTCTTAAACTTCCTTGGTTCATCCATGTCACCTGTATTTATGCCTACTTCAAAATCCCCATCACGTTCTGTTTCATGCCCACCCCAGCATGCGGGAACTTCAGCACTTGCCAAGTACCACACGCTACTCTTCAAATGTGAGGTACCAGGAAGGTGTGAACATGAGCTGGGACAATGAGCATGGATTGTGTTTTCCTCTAGGCCACCTCGGTTAGGATGCTTGAGTTCATGTAGACTCACACAGGAAGATGAGGGAATGTTCACAAATATTACACTGACTTGAAAAATAGCAAAGGGAGGTTGACCTCCGTATGGAGCGAGGCTGCTCAGACTATAGGTAGGAAGAGACCAGATGCAATAGCTCTCCCATCCTGAAAATGTAGAGGAAGGCATGGGAAGCCATGAAAATGACAAAGAGTGTTCACCCAGTGCTGATGCCACTACTGCTCAGCATCATTTAGGCAGCTATTAGTTAGACTTCACCCACGTCACTGCCACCAGAAGCTCTAAAGTCACTTCCTTTTAAGTTTCTTCACTCTTCCTCTGATAAGGCAGATACAGCAGCAAGAACGGAGTGGAACTACCCAATATCTGTACCCCATTACCATGGGCAAGTTGAACATAGGTAAATAGAACTTAAGAATGTTCCTAATGAGGTCTGGGGAAATGGTTCTGTCAATTAAGTGAGAAACTGAGTTTGGAAGGCCAGTACCTATGTAAAGTTTAGGCATGGATGGCCACAGTACTTCTGCAATCAGGAAATGGGTTGGCTGGGAATTTGCTCAGTAGAGTAAAAATGTTTGCTATATAAGTACAAATCTCTAAGTTCAGACCCTCAGTGTCCATATAAAACCCAAGTGTGGTAGTTAACACATCTGTAACCCCAGTGTTGGTGAGGATAGGGAGAGAGGAGTATCTCTGGAGCTTGTTGGCCAACCAGGCTAGCTGAAAAACAACAAGTTCCATGTTTAATGAGAGACCCTGCCTCAAAGAGATAAGGTGGAAAATGATAGAGGAGTTTACATAACATCCTCCTCTGGCCTCGGTACACATGCATGCACACACATACACCATGCTCCATACATATCCATCCAGTTTTTATGTAGGTGCTGAGTATCCATATTTAGGTTGTAATACTTAAAGAGTAAGGACTTTATTCACTGAGCTACCTACCCAGTCCTTAAAAACAGCTCTTCCTTTTAAAAATTAATTTTATTATAAGAGTATGTGTGTTTGCCTCTATGTATGTCTTGCACTCGTGTGTGTGTGTGTGTGTGTGTGTGTGTGTGTGTGTGTGTGTGTGTGTGTCCTGTGAACCACCACGTGGGTTCTGGGAACCTAACTCAGTTATCTGCAACACCAGCAGTAAATTATTTTAACCCCTGAGTCATCATTCCAGCCACGGGAGACTGTCTTTTAAGCATTCTACTATGTTATAAAAAAGGACATAGCTAAAAGCACTCTCATGGATGTATACATGTAAGGAAGGAAACAACGTAAAATAAAGAGAATAGCATAGGTTTTCAATTGTTTAGCTAAATTTAAACATATATTCTCTATTGCACAAAGCAGAAAATAAGATTTTAAAATAAAGGAAAAACACTAACCAGTATCGATCACAATCAAAGTGTTCACCAACAGATGAATTAATAAGGAAACTGTCACATGGCCAGGTCTATCACAGCAAGCTCCTACTCTCTGGTACCCATTTCTGCCCTAGCCTTGTTTCTGTTTCTGTGATGAAACCAAAAACAACTTGAAATGGGGGTGGTACTTCATCTTATAGGTTAAAATACCCCATCACTGAGGGAACCCACAGCAGGAACCTGGAGGCAGGAACTAAAGCAAAGGCCAAGGAGGACTGCTGTTTATTCATTTGCTCTCTGTGGCTTGCTCAGCCTGCTTTCTTGTTCAGTTCAAGACTACCTTCCCAGAGATAGTATCATCCATAGTAGGCTGGGTCCCTCATATCCATTATTAATCAAGAAAATGCCCAATGCCCACAGCCATGCCTACAGGCCAATCTGATGGTGACAACTTTTCAATTGAGGTTCCCTCTTTCCAAGCAACTTTAATTTTGTGTCATGTTGACAAAATTATGGGGCTGTTAGCATGTATACACACACACACACACACACACACACACACACAAGATATAAGTCCTTCTAAAATTGTTCCTGGGAAAACAAAAAGTAGTAGGATTTGTAACTAGAGTTTTCCTGCCTGGCCTACTGTCAGGACAAATCTCTCTCACCCGCCAGTTCCACAGCCGCTCAGACCCAACCAAGTAAACACAGAGACTTATATTGCTTACAAATTGTATGGCCGTGGCAGGCTTCTTGCTAACTGTTCTTATATCTTAAATTAACCCATTTCTATTAATCTATACCTTGCCACGTGGCTCGTGGCTTACCGGCGTCTTCACATGCTGCTTGTCATGGCAGCGGCTGGCAGTGTCTCCCTCCGCCTTCCTGTTCTTTCTTTTCTCCTCTCTGTTAGTCCCACCTATACTTCCTGCCTAGCCACTGGCCAATCTGTGTTTTATGTATTGACCAACCAGAGCAATTTGACATACAGACCATCCCACAGCAAGTATTTGAAAAAAAAAAATATATGTTGCTGCGTTACAGATGAAAGAAAATGTGAGAATCTGCAGACCCAATCTTAGGCTTCCCAAGCCTCTTAGTATACTATCATTGTGATCTACTTATAAAAGTTCATCTGGTCAACTTTATTCCTATTTAATCTAACCCTCTTGCTAGCATAGGAGCTTCAGAGCCTGTAAAATCAAAACATGTAGTGCTATGTTTTGTTCTTACAGAAATAGGTTAAGCATGGAAGACTGGATGAGAGACAGTTGTGCTTTGCTGATGGCTGTGGTCTTTCTAAGAGATAACTGTGTTTGGTTTTAGCATCTTCTGAACATCAGGTAAAAATTGAAAAAGGGAGAAGTTTCTGGAACTCAAAAAGAAGACTAACAGCCTTGTAATCAATCAGATCATCATAAAGTCATTTCTTAGTAATATTTTAAAAATTATAAATTTCTATTTACCATATACATATACATTTATAATTTTTAATCAATAAGATTGCACTTTTGTTCTACTTGACTTCTCCTTAAAAAAAAACCCTAAGCTGCCTTTTTGTCTAATTGCTAGATTAAGAACAAAACCCAAAGCTGAACAATTTCTTAATAATATAATTAATGTAATACAATGTCTATATCTTGTTTGTCAAATAGATGAAAAGTCAAGAAAATGCTTCTAATTGATGTTTAAAGGTGATTTCTGTGTGTTAATAGTACATTCTTGGAAATCAAAGGAACTGTACTTTAATAATGTAAGATATTGCTCACCATTCACCACCTGAGGACCACATTCATGGAAATGTGATAGGTCACCTAGCTTCCTATTCAGATTCACTTTAAAGGCTTTTATATGTACAAATGTAGTTAACAGTTCATCACAGGAACAATCTATTTTCTGCACCACTGCCTCTAACTGATGAAATGAAATTTTTAAAGGAAAAATTTCTTTGAAAACATAGGACTATAAATAAATGAAAACATCTACCTGGGAAAATTGAATATATACTGAGTGTGTGTGTGTGTGTGTGTGTGTGTGTGTGTGTGTGTGTGCGCGCACGTGCGCGCGCACGCGCATGTGTATTACAAACATGCCTCCAACTCATTATGCTAGACCAAAATACAGAATATAATTTGATTTTTAAAGTAATTACTAGGCCAAGTCATGCTCCAACTCCAGACACCTCTTCTGAAATGCAGGTTTGAAGTGCAGCAGTCAGGAGGAGACAGTGAAACTTAACTCCCAATGGGACAGGATCAGAGGGCTTCAAGATAGGTCGCTCTTTAGGGTTGGCATTAAACTGCATAGAACGGGGGCCACAGAGGGGCTCACTGGTTAATAGCACCTACTTCTTTTGCAGGTGACCTGCGCTCTGTTCCTAGCGCCCATATTGGGTGGCTCACAACTGCCTATAACTCCAGCTCTAGGCAGATGCTATGCCTTTTGCCTCTGTGAGCACTACAGTCACATGTTCAAACCCTCTCTCAGTGATGCATGCAAACACAGGATTGAAATTTTTTAAATCTTTTAAAATGCATAGAGCTGTTTAAAAACAAAGTTTCCTTTTCAATGTTCACTGGGATCTGTCAATGGAGAACAAAAGGAAACTAAAGGGGAAAAGCAAAGGATCAAATAAAACACTCAACCTATTTGCTGCAGACAGGCTGCTCATAGATTATTTATTGTTTTTCCAAAGAATTCCACAGCCACCAAAGACTGCCAAAAAGCAGAAACTCCTCCTTGCCTGACCCAAGGCTCTCTGTAAATACTTTTTCCTTGATGGTGGAAGAATCCCACCAGAGGCCAAGGATATAAAGATAGATAATCAAAAAGTAACAACCCCGAGTCAGCCACCTACCAGCTCAATTCATTTCCTCCATGATGAAATGAGGCAGCTTTAGGGCAAGAAGTAATGATGCCCCCATCCAACCAAAACTCCGGGGAAAATCAAAACAAATGAATGTGATTATTGGATTGAAGCTGTTATTCAGCAATATCTTTCAAATTTAATGTTCTTATCCACAGGGGAACATAGAGAAGCCTCTTGAGACACAACAGCTTTCCTCCTCCATCCCAAATGGAAATACCAGAATGCCAGAACCGGAGACAGGCTTGACTTCAGCATAAATTTTAGGAGACACATGCTAAGATTTTACCAACCTACGTTGATGTGCATGAACTAGATTATTTGAGATTATTTTTTTTCTTTCCTCTATCTTTTTTAATTGAAAATAGATTCTCTCATGCACTACTCCCAGTCACAGTTACCTCTTCCTCGAGTCCTTCCAAATCTCCCATCTCCTCTCTCCCTCAGATCCACTCCCGCTCCACTTGTCTTCAGAAAAGAACAGGCCTCCAAGAGACAACAACAAAACATGACAAAACAAGATCCAATAAGCCATGACAATAGCTGAGGCTGGCCAAGGCAACCCAATAGGAGGAAAAGAGTCTCAACAGCAGGCAAAAGATTCAGAGACACACCCACTCCCACTGTTAGGAGTCCCATAAAAACACCAAGCTAACAGCCATAACATATATTCAAAGGACCTGGTGTAGTCCCATGTAGGCCCCATGCTTGCCTACTTCGATCTCTGTGAGCTCATATGAGCCCTGCTTAGTTGATTCAGTGGGCCACATTCTCCTGGTGTCCTCCATACCCTATGAATCCTACAATCTTTCCTCCCCTCTTCCAAGAGACTCCCTGAGTTCCGACAGGAAGAACTCAATGGAAACCTCCAATTTAGACTCTCTCTGCATAATGTCTGGCTGTGGGTCTCTGTATCTGCTCCATCTGATGCTGGAGGAAGCCTCTATGATGGCCACTAGAAAAGGCACTAATCTATGAGTACTGAGACTATCATTAGGAATCATTTCATTGATTCATTTTTTTTTCAGACATTTTGATTCTACCCAAGGTCTCTGGGCTATCTACTCCATCCAGGAAATATAGGGAATGGGCTCCCTCTCATAGAATGGGCCTCAAGCTAAACCAGATATTGGCTGGCCATTCCCACAAGTTCTGTGCCACCATTGCCCCAGCACATCTTTCAAGTAACAGATTGTAGACCAAAGGTTTTGTTGCGAGGTTGGTGTCCAGGTTTGCCTTTCCATAGCCTGCAGAGTACCTTTCCATGCCAGAGAGAAGAGAATACAGGAGTAAAGGCTCCAATAAAGCACCAGCTTGACCTCTCTATCTTCAATGGGCTATGTGGATGTTGTCCTCCACAATGGGGCTCCACTGTCAGTTTTTGGACACAGTGACCCTCTGTCCTAGCATCAGCCTGGGTTGTTTAAGGATCTCCATGGGATCCCTGTAGCTAGAGTTTTCCTGCCTTGCCCACAGTCAGGACAAATCTTTGTCACCCGCCAGTCCCACAGCCGCTCAGACACAACCAAGTAAACACAGAGACTTATATTGCTTACAAACTGTATGGCCGTGGCGGGCTTCTTGCTAACTGTTCTTACAGCTTAAATTAATCCATTTCCATAAATCTATACCTTGACATGTGGCTGGTGGCTTACCGGCGTCTTCACATGCTGCTGGTCATGGCGGCAGCTGGCAGTGTCTCTCCGCCTCAGCCTTCCACTTCCCAGAACTCTCCTCTCTCCTTGTCCCACCTACTTCCTGCCTGGCCACTGGCCAATCTATTTTATTTATTGACCAATCAGAGCAATTTGACATACAGACCATCCCACAGCAGATCCCTCAGCCAACAACTCAGCTAAATGCAACTCAGTCCCACCACTGGAAGCCTTGCCTGGATAAAAAAAAAGATGGCCAGTTCAGGCTCCATAACTGCCATTACTAGGAGTCCTTGAAGTGGGTATGTAAACATATGGGTATGCACCTATAAGTGTGTGTGTGTGTGTGTGTGTGTGTGTGTGTGTGTAAGCAGGCACTCACACGTATATATGCATATCTTCAGTATCCAAATTAGGAATCAAGAAAGTTCCAGACAAGGCATAAAAAAAATCTCTGATAAGAAAAACCTCTACCCAATAGTGCACCATTTTTAACCCTTTGTACTATCAGAAGAAAAATAATACAAATGAAGTTATATGCTACCATCATTATTATTTTTAAAACATACATTCATTCCTTCTAAAGGATTATCTATTGTGCCCTTACAGCTCAACAGTGGGTCCCTGGCATTCTATTTTAAAAGACCAGATAAATATAAAAATTGTATGATATCACTAAAATAGAGACACCCACCCCTACAAGAAGGGAAGGGTATTTCTGCATTTCCCCCCTAAATAGGTACTCAATGAATAGTTACTTACTGTATGAGCAATCAAGAGAAATGTTGAAGGCAAATATATATATAAAAGCTAAAACTCTTCATGTCATCCTTTGGACTGCTACTTAGTGAATAAACCCTCCAGTGTAGCAAATAAAAGTCTGTGCTACTGCCTTTGCTTACGTATAAGCAAAGAAACCTGATGAAGATTACTAGGATCCCGTGATAGTACAAAGATGTAAAGTATCTCTGCAGACTCGTATATTTGGACATGGAGTCACCAGCTGGTGGTGCCACTTTAAGAGGCTGTGGAACCTTTTGGTGATAGAGTCTACACGGAGAAAATAGGTCAATGGGGATGGTTCCTTGGGTACATATTATCCCTGGCTGCTTCTTGGAATGCTCTTTCTGCTTCTTGGCCAACCAAGATATGAGGAGTTTTCCCCTGGATACATTCATGCCACCATGAACTCCACCATGCCTTCCCTGTCTTCTCACTCTTTTAAACTCTGAGCCAAAATAAGTCTTTCTTCCCATAAGTTGCTTCTTTATGGATATTTGGTCTCCATGACAAGTAACTAATACAGACAATTGAACCACCAATACAAAGAGAGCGCCTGTGAGCCCTGATTAAAACTATGCTGAATACACACAAGTGAATATCCATCAGGAAGCATGGTGACTGGTCTCTGCTGCTTCTTTGGACATTGGCAATTAATAATTTCAGCTCCAAGTAGGAAACTACCAAACTAAGAGTGGCTTAAACACTAAAGACGTTGAATTTTCCCAACATGTGAGAAGTTTCCAGGTAGACTGTCCAGATTTGAGGCAACTGTTGAAGAACTTCATCCTTCTGCAAGACTGTCCTTAACATAAAGGACCCTAGGCTTTTAGCCTCATGCTTGCAAAGTGGCTACCATAGCTCCAGCGGTTGGTGCCTGAACACTCCTTCACGGTAACAAAACTGGAACCAGTCTCATCACCATTCATGAGCTCATCAGAGAAAACCCCTTCCCGTAGCACAAAATCTGTTTTCTATGTGTTTCACTTAGAAAGTATTCCTTAAAGTATGACCCAAGGAGGACTGGACTGTGCTGCCTACCTTCAACAAAATAGGACTTGTCCTCTAAGGTTGAGAAGTAGTCCGTCTACCTTTCCTGGAGGAGTCAGAGGTGGGATAATGAGTTTTCTACAGACAAAGGACGGAGTAAGAATCAAGGTTAGAAAGCAAGTAAGAGAGGTAGCCTGAATCCTGAACTCTTATAGAGAGGCTGTGAGACCTCAATACATACCTTGGTTCCTTTTGTGCCTAAAAGCTCCCCCACTTTGCTCGGTG
Organism: Peromyscus leucopus; assembly: GCF_004664715.2. Lineage (NCBI taxonomy): Eukaryota > Metazoa > Chordata > Mammalia > Rodentia > Cricetidae > Peromyscus > Peromyscus leucopus. The sequence continues at coordinate 59,437,905 of NC_051075.1, read as the reverse complement.
TCTTAGTTCCTTTTGAGTCATTGTAACAAAACACCTGACAGAACAATGTAAGCCAAGAAAGATTTCATTGGCTCACGGTTTCAGAGGTTTCCATCCATCACAGCAGGGAAGGTGTGGTGGAGCAGACCCGTCCATGGTGACAGGGATATGAGGCTATACCTTTCAAAAGCCTACCCCAGTGACCCTCTTCCACCAGTGAGGCCCTGCTCCTAAGTGTTTTGTGGCCCCTCAAAGCAGTGCCACCAACTGGGAACAAGAGCACAAAACATGAAGTTGTGGCGAACATGGCAGATTCAAACCCTAATACTTAGACTCATAACTGTTCTTGAGATGGCTGAGTGAACTTTATCCTGACCAAAATTCACAATCTAGACAAAAGAAATTAGGAAAGGAGTCAGATTTTAGTGTATGTATGTATGTATGTATGTATGTATGTATATTCAGATATGGGAGGATATTATATACATATACACAAGCATGCACATGTGCATGAACACACACACACACACACACACACACACACACACACACACACACAGGTTTACATCATGTGTTTTCATGGCTTTAAGATTCATCCAAACCTAAAACAATCCCATGGAACTGTCGTAGAAAAAAGTCCTCCCCTGCTAGGTACTTATTCAATTATGCGACAGGCCATGTGATGGCTTCAGTCTATTTGCCCAGAGACTTCCCATCAATAAGCATCACTGAAAATAATTACAGCTCCATTTAAATAAGTGCTAAATATCCCAAAGCTAACAAAGGATAGAATTAAATGCAATCCTGGCTTCCTTTCCTTGGGTTTGCAAAGAGCAGTTTTAACCAGTGTCCAACACCCTGGAAGCCTTCGTTTGGTCTGAAAGCCATTAGATCACAGTTATCAGCTAATGAGGCAGCAAGTGTTTGGAAGCAGCTTGAACTACCTCAGCAGATCCAAGTTCAAATAAGGCAAATTAGTAGTAAAATCAAATTGGTTTAAACTGTGAAGTGAGTGTGAAAACTATTCCCCTGAAAAGAAGTAATGGGTCCGATTACTGCACTGGGGCACAAGAGATGAGCTCAACTTGCAGGAGAAAAAATGCTACTCAATGAATTTTGTTCTTTAGAAGGTAGTGTATCCCATCCTAACTGTCTAAAGGCTTTACTCATGGGGAAGTGGGTGGGAGAAGATACCCAGAGAGGTGTCTTTGATTCCTCCATCAAAGAGATGTGTATTTTGCAAACTAGAACACTTGGGGAAATGAATGTGGGTATGTAATGGTTACTTATTACACAGGAATGGCAGGTGTCAACTGGGGACATCTAACAATGTTAGGAAGAATTTCAAAGTACTAATGGGAGGGGGAAATCTGCTCTACCTGTAATGCTCATTAAAATCTAGACATCTGCTCTGAAGTTTGACTAGAAGAAAAATAAGTATTACTTAAACATGGTGCCAAGGTCAAAAAGTTTACATTTCTTCCACTTTCTCCTCTCTCCTCTATATATTAAAGGCACAAGTCTCATCCTAAGCAAATGGTAAAACACTATCAACAGAGATTGTGAAATTTGTAATTAAAAAATTCAACTTTACATGTAGAGATTTGAAAACTCAAACTCATGGCCATTTGCTGTATCCAGCCTATACATGTCCCCTGTTTCATTCAGATGGCATCCCTTACATTTGAATTTCTCACTGATATACACATATCAGCATGTTTCACTTACACAGTTGCATCTCTTCAAAGTCAAGATCTGACAGGGTCTCTGTACATGACAGCAATCAGCCAAACTGAATGGTTTCTAACCCCTTGTCTCAGACTGTTTTTAGGAATTGAGATGGAGAGTGGCAGGCCAAAGGTTGACTGGAATCTGCTCATAGACAATTCAGTATGAGAAATTGAAGGGGAAATGTGGTTCAGAGAAAATATGCCCTGAATGTGCTTTTCTCTGAGATTTCCAATCTTATAAGGAGCTCTGAAGTACCTCAGACTGTTCCACACTGAGACACAGACATCTAATCTCTGCATTATCTCATCTATCTGTCTTGGTAATCACCTACTGCTGGGATGAGCAAAAACCTTGAGGTTCTTGTCTTGTGTCTTAGCATAGTCCTTAGTGAGGGATGCTTCATTGAGCCCTTAATAGACAGGTATGGAGGAATAGGGTCCCTAAGATAGGAGATTTGCAGAGTACAATTACACACACTACTCTCTTCTTAAACAGACTTGTTCTCTGCAGTTCACCAAGCCCCAGCCAACTCACATGACTCATATCCTGGAGCCATAGACATACATCTCAACATGTATCCATTGCTGGATATCATCTTTAACAAGTTTTTCCATGAACTCAATTCACTATCTTTAGAAATGGAATGTCTTGCAGGTGGGATAGATTATAGGTCAAAGGTTGTATGGCTGGGTTGGTGTCCCAGTTCCACCACTGAAAGTTACCTGGTTACAGAAGATGGCTAACTCAAGCTCTGCATCATCTATTTCTGGGAGTCCTTGCTGGGGTCACCCTCATAGAATCCTGGAAATTTCTACTACACTAGGTTTCCCCATCAACCCCCAAATGTCCTCCCATTCCAGGCGTCTCTTTCCATACTCTCTCTAAATTGTAAGAGCAAGAGGGGCCAAGGACACCAGGAGAACACAGCCCACACGGAATTAACTAAGTGGGTTTAATGGGACTCACAGAGACTAAAACAGTTATCATGGAGCCTGCATGGCTCTGTACCAAGTCCTCTGCAAATATGTTATGGTTGTTAGCTTGGTGTTCTTGTGGGACTCCTAACAGTGGGAGTGGTGGCATCTCTGATTCTTTTGGCTACCCTTGAGATACTTTCCTCCTACTGGGTTGCTTTGCTGATATGAGGGTTTGTGCCTTGTCATTGTAATTTTATTATGACATTTCATTTAATATCCCTGAAAAGCTGACTCTCTTCTGAAGGGAAATAGGATAAGTGAATTTGGGGAAGTTGGGAGGGGGATTGACTAGGATGAGAGGTGTGGTTGATGTATTGTGTATCCTAATAAATTTATCTGAGGGTCAGAGAACAGAACAGCCACTAGAGTAGACATAGAGGCCAGAAAATGGTGGCACACATGCCTTTAATCCTATCACATGGGAGGCAGAGATCCATCTGGATCTCTGTGAGTTCAAGGCCACACTAGGAACAGAACCAGGTATGGTGGCACGCACCTTTAATCCTAGTACTTGAGATCTCATGTCTTTGCTTGGGAAAGACACACGTCTTTCATCCCAAGAAGGGATGGCAGGAAGCAGAAAGGTATATAAGGTGTGAGAACCAAGAACTAAAGACTTTTTAAGCTTTTAAGCTTTTAGCAGCAGTTCAGCTGAGATCCATTCAGATGAGGACTCAGAGGCTTCCAGTTTAAGGAAACAGGATCGGCTGAGAAGTTGGCGAGATGAGGTTAGCTGTGGCTTGTTCTGTCTCTCTGACCTTTCAGAATTCACCCCAATAGCTGGCTTCCCTGAGTTTTTTATTTAATAAGACCATTTAGAAATCCGTGTTACAGAGAAGAGGGAAGGGGAAACTGGTCAGGATGTATTATATGAAAGAATAAAAAAAATTTAAAAAATTCATATTAATATGCTATATATAACAGACAACATTGTTATATGTATATATAAATAAAATAGGTTTGCTCTGAAAAAGGAAGGGAAGAAAGAAAGAAGAAAGGAAGGAAGGGAGAGAGGGAGAGAGAAGAGAGAGAGAGAGGGAGGGAGGGAGGAAGGAAGGAAGGAAGGAAGGAAGGAAGGAAGGAAGGAAGGAAGGAAGGAAGGAAGGGAGAAGGGAATGTCATCTTCCCCTTTCCTAACTTTCTTAGTTCATTGTTCCTTGCTCTTTGGCCCCCTCATATTAACACTAAACCTCAACTTCTATAGCCCTGAGATCCTGGTACGATCATCTTCATTTGTTATTGCCATACCTAAGCTGCCTCTTGGATTTATTGGGCCCTCTGGATCCAGACAACATAAGCATAAAACTTTAAGACCAAATACTAAGTTCTACCTCTTACCCTCTCCCACCTGGAAGGGAAGAAAATAGATGTTTCCCTGGTAACAACAGCACTGTTGCCATTATTCCCAATGTTCATTTGCTCTAGGTGTGTTAGTGTGAGGGTGTTAAGACAAGTATTATATGAATCATCTATTACTACAAACAAAATTACTTCGCATTTCAACAGCTTAAACAATAGACACTTAATCTCACAGTTTCTGTATATCAGGACTCAAGCTCGAATACTCTGGACACTTCTGCCTCAAGGTCTCTCATAAAACTGACGTCAAGTTGTCATCTGTGGCCACTTTGGTTACCTAATGTTGGAAATGATATCTTGAAACTTATGCTTTTTTTTTCTGTTCATTAAATACAAGTGACCAAGTCTACCCATGATGCAATTAGAAAGAAAGGATTGACACAGGGCCACAAGAACCAGAGTTAAAGGATCACCCGTGAGCTTCTCAGAGTCTCTCTATAATATGAACCCAAAAATAAGTTGTCTATCACTGGACCAAAAGCTAGGAGCCTGCATGGGACCGACCTAGGCCCTCTGCATGTATGTGACAGTTGTATAGCTTGGTCTGTTTGTGGGGCTCCTACCAGTGGGATCAGGACCTGTCCCTGGTGCTTGAGCTGGCTTTGGCGAACCCATTCTCCCTGCTGGGTTGCCTCACCCAACCTTGATGCTGGTGGAGGAGCTTAGTCCTGCCTCAAGTTGATATGGTTGGCATGTAAAATAAGTGAAAAAAAATGGATTAAAAAAAGTTGTCTGTAGGCCGGGCGGTGGTGGCGCACGCCTTTAATCCCAGCACTCGGGAGGCAGAGCCAGGTGGATCTCTGTGAGTTTGAGGCCAGCCTGGGCTACCAGGTGAGTTCCAGGAAAGGCACAAAGCTACACAGAGAAACCCTGTCTCGAAAAACCAAAAAAAAAAAAAGGAAAAAAAAAAGTTGTCTGTCTAGGTGGGAAATAAAAATATCCATAGGCATATTAAATGGTGAGCAGCCATGTCTATGTTGATAAGAGGAAAATGCAGTAATTTTCATTTATGAGACAAAATATGAATGCCAAATGGCACGTACAGAGTACCAGAGATCTCTCAGGGAAGCCTGCACAAGAAGTAACATGCCCAGAGAACAGCCATGCAGAGCTTATGGCAGTGATTCTGTATGACAAGAGACACACTACATTAAAATCCTCCATTTATAAAAATTAGTAATGATAAGAAATGCAAATGTGGCAAAGGTATATGTATGAGGTTAAATATCAAAAGGTGGCATCGCTACATTTCTAATTGCCATCACTCTCTTCTTGGTATAAAACCTCTGAGGCAAAGGATTAAGGAATAATGAAAAAAAGGCTAAGGAAAGGATAGGAAACATAATACACAAATAATTTTCAGACCTCTAGATTTTATGCTGAGTCACCACCGCGTTAAAATACGGATTCTATACATTTGTCTCCAAAATGACATGATCCATACCTGTCAAAGCTACAAACAACAATACATAGTTACCAAAAAGTTTGCCATGTGCCGGATACTATGGATAAGCACCTGGTATCTCACCTTGAAAAATAAAAAATGAACAAGGTTGGCTTGCCCGGTCTGTCCTCCATCTTCCCTTCTGCCCTTTCTTCCTGTTTCTCTCTTTCTCTTTCTCTCTCTCTCTCTCTCTCTCTCTCTCTCTCTCTCTCTCTCTCTCTCTCTCTCTCTCTCTCCATCTGAGACAGAGCCTCTTTCTTTCCTCAGCCTCTCAGCTTCCTCTCCAGAGAGCTGAGGCCAATCATTCGCACCTCAGTGTGTTCTGAAGTCACACCTAAGGTGCTTTCACCATGAACCTATTACTAACTGCTCCGTGAAAGACATTTTTTCCTATAAAACACATTTCAGGCATCAGTGGGCACATAGGAGCCGTATTTGGCATTTGGAGGATCAAGGGGGTGGTATTTCAGTCCTGAAATGAAACCATATGGGGAGTTACCTACCCATCAGGCTGGCCTTGGCCTTGACCCATGTAATGGGTATTTAGTTAATAAAGAAGGCCTTTCAGTCACATTGACCTTTTGATCTAGCCCAAAGGGGACACTGTTTTCCATTCACTAATGAGGCAGACTGGCTTCTTCCTGCCCCAGTTAGAAATGTGTTATATTTTGTTTCTCTTTAAATTCCTAAAATTGGCAAGAACAAAGTTGTCAGAGACTCCTGCTGGTAAGTAGTGAAGACAACCTGAGCTATTGAAGAAGAATACATTGTTTTTCCTCATCCCGGGGAAGCTGGTAAGGATAACATTATGGGCCAACTGGAGGCCTTGCTGTGGCTATGCTTGCTGCCCGCAGTCTTTGTTGCAAATCCGGGCTCACAGAGATTTCCAAGACCCCCATTTTTTTTTCATCAGACAGGAGACTCCCTACCCATTTGTATCCCTCCCAGAGTCAACTTTTCTGTTCTTCTATTTGAAATAGTAGGGGTTTTTTAAAGAAAAGATTGAAATGAATAAATATGCTTGCTTTTGCCTGTCTTTAGGGCTCTGCCTGTATACATCTAATGATCTTCAACAATCTACTAGCAGAAGCACAGGATTTACCTACACTATGAATATTTGTTGTTGAGGACATTTACTTTATTATCTCTCTGTTTAAGACTGGGTATATACGCTCTGGGGAGATGTCCCAGTCCAGTCAATGAAAGTTCTACTGCGCAAGTTTGAGGCCCTGAGCTTGGACTCCTAGCACCCATGTAAAACCCAGGTATGGAAGCATATAATTGTCACCCCAACACTGGGGGATCAGAAACAGGGAGCTCCCAGAAGCTCACTGGATAGCCAGCATAGCTCAAAATTCAGTGGGTTCAGTGAAAGACCATGTCCCTAAAATAAGATGAAGTGCATCTGAGAAAGAGATCCAATACAGACCTCTGGTCCCCACACACAACGAGAGCATGCACACACACATAACACCTGTACCACACACACACACATAACACAAACACATATATAACACATGTAACACACACACACACACACACACACACACACACACACGAACACATATAACACACACACAAATGTCTAGGTATGTACCTTACAGAAATATATGAACATTTGTAAATTAAGGAAACTATTGATCACAAAGGCCTTTTCTGGACATGTACAATAGCACTGAACTTTGGTGGATAAGATTTTCCTATTCCTTGGGAAAATATCTTCACCAACCCCACATCTGACAGAGGGCTGATATCCAAAATATATAAAGAACTCAAAAAGCTAGACTTCAAAATACTGAGCAATCCAATTTAAAAATGGGCTACAGCGCTTAACAGAGAATTTTCAACAGAAGAATCTCAAATGGCTGAAAGACATTTAAGGAATTGCTCAACATCCTTAGTCATCAGGGAAATGCAAATCAAAATGACTCTGAGATACCATCTTACACCTTTCAGAATGGCTAAGATCAAAAACACTTAAGACAGCTTATGTTGGAGAGGATGTGGAACAAGGGGAACACTCCTCCACTGTTGGTGGGAATGCAAACTTGTACAGCCATTCTGGAAATCAGTATGTCGGTTTCTCAGAATATTGGGAATAAGTCTTCCTCAAGACCCAGCTATACCATTCTTGGGCATATACCCAAGGAATGTTCAATCTTACCACAAGGACACATGCTCAACTATGTTCATATCAGCACTATTCGTAATAGCAAGAACCTGGAAACAACCTAGATGCCCCTTAACTGAAGGATAAAGAAAATGTGGCACATATGCACAATGGAGTATACTCAGCAGTTAAAAAAAAAATGATATCAAGAAATTTGCAGTCAAATGGATGGAACTAGAAAATATTATCCTGTGTGAGGAACCCAGACTCAGAAGGACAAACATAGTATGTACTCACTCATAAGTGGATACCAGATGTGAGGGAAGGGGTGGCCAGACTGCAATCCACAGCTCCATAGAGGCTAGCTAACAGGGAAAGACCCTAGGAGGGACACATGGATGACCCAGCGAAGGAGAAGTGGATGAGATCTACATGAGTGGACTGGGTGTGGGTGGATGGCAGAGGGCGAGGAGTGGGGGATGAGAACATAGGGAAATAGAAGGGTCAAGTTGGAACAGGGACAGAGTGGGAGGGCATGGAGGAAGATACCATGATAGATGAGGACATCATGGGAAAAGGAAGAGGCAGGGTGCTGGGAGGCTCTCAGGAACCCACAAGGATGACCCCACCTTGGACTGCTGGCAGTGGTCCAGAGGTTGCCTGGACTGGTCTACTCTGGTGACTGGTCTAGCAAATAACCTACCTGCCATCATAGAGCCTTTGTCGAGTGACTGGTGGAGAAAGATGCAGAAATCCATGGCCAGGCACCAGGCTGAGCTCTGGAAATCCAATCAATGAGAGAGAGGAGGAATTCTGCAGGCGGGGAACATGGAGATCATGATGGGAAGAAGTGCAGAGATGACACTATTAGAGGCCCATGAACTGCAGGCTAGTGGCTATGAAGCCCCCAGGGGACTGGACTAGGCCCTCTGGATATAGAAGAAGATTGTTTGGCTCAAACTATTTGCAGAACACCCAGGCAGGGGATCGGGTCCATCCCTGGTACATGGACAGGCTTTTGGGAGCTCGGTGACTGTGGTGTGATGTCTTGCACAGCCTTGGTGCAGTGGGAAGGGGCTTAGACCTCCCTAGGCTCAGTGTGCTGGGCTCTGCTGACTCCCCATGGAAGACCTTGATTTAGGAGATGTGGGGATGCGGGGTGGCTTGGGGAGGAGGGCTAGGAGATGAGAGGAAGGAGGAGGTGGGATCTGTGGATGGTATGTGGAGTAGAAAATTTCTTAATAAAGAAAAAAAAGATTTTCCTATTCTTACCTTGTTATTTCAATTCTGCGAGGCTCAAGTACATCTTTGTTGCTGATTTGTCTGAAGAATTCACCATGAACTACACAGCTCAAAATAAAACCCGTAGTTTTAATTTGACTTTGCTTCTTTTATGATAGGAAATTTGAAGGTGGCTACCTCCAGCGTACCCAGAATGCAAAGCAGAAAAGTTGCTTTGGTTCTACTGTTGGGTCAAACCACTTTTCAGCCTGCCACTTTCGATTAATTCCTGTCTGGCAGCCCTTAGTTTGCCCTGTCAAAAGGCTCCCCAAACCTGGACACACATATTCACAACTGGAAACAAGTATATATGTCCACACTTTCTTCTTTTTGTGTTTGTTTGGTTGGTTTGCTTTGCTTTGCTTTGGTTGGTTTGGTTTGTTTTTTTTTTTTTTTTTTTTTCAAGACAGGATTTCTTTGTGTAGCCCTGGTTATCCTGGATCTCGCTCTGTAGACCAGGCTGGCCTCGAACTCAACAGAGTCCCACCTGCCTCTGTCTCCAGAGTGCTGGGATTAAAGGTATGTGTCGCCACCACCCAACTCACACTATCATTTCTGAGTAACAGTCTCCACCTTGTTTTGTATAATTTCCAAGCTTCCTCCCAAGTTGGTGGAGGAGATGATCTCACTCTACTTTCTACAGTAGAGTTTCTCCCCTCCTCTGCAGGAGTTAACCATCATATAGTGTATAGGGGGATCCTTTTACAATTATCCTCGTGTTTTCCTAACCAAGAAAAAGAAAGGTTGAGCAAAACGTGGGGAGAGGAGAAATTGCTTCTGGCATCCAGACAAAGTAAGAGAAAGGAACTACCTTTTCTGAGTGCCTACTATGTGCTAGATATTTTGTTTTTATTTTCTTCTTTCAAGAGAAGTTCTCCATGAAGCATGTTTATTTGTTTAGTTGTCCATTGGTGTCTTCAGTAAACCACAGGCCACCACTGGTTTTTTGCCCCCCTTAGGGTCACATGGAAATGAGAACCCACTCACAAGTGTATCGGCCTTGACTGTCTTATGTGGAATGAGTGCAGAATGTTAGTAATATTAGAAGGGGAAACAGTATTCTAGAATTTGCCGGGATAAGAGATTTGTAGTCATGTTTTGAATCAGTACAAAGGCAATTGCTTTGGGGTTAATCATAAGGTAATGCTGCCTTCCTTCCATAGAAATTCGTATTTCTATTTATAACCTAGAATAACCCAGACTTCTGCCAAAGGAATCCAGGATACAGCTAACAAAGATAAATCAGTGAGAAGACAGAGCCTGGGTTAAAGTCCCTTACAATTAGTGCAAGATTGACCAAGGAAAGCTCAGCTTAAGGCAGTTCTTTACAACCTAGGAGCCATTGAAATATGGCATAAGATTCTTTTTATATGTGTAACATAGTGTCAGATATTGTTTTAAGCATGCCAAAAGGACATATTTAATAATAAAATAAATAATAGTATTTCATTCCCTGTTTTATAGATAGGGAAATTGAGAACAAAGAGAATAAACTGACAGTGTCCCAGGGTGCTACATGCTTGTGATAGGATTAGGACCCATCATTAAAACAAAATAGCTACACACTGACCTAATACTGCAAAATATCAACACATCAGCACTCAAAATGCTATGTTTACAGGTCTGGGTGTCTGAATATGACAGAAGCAGAGATCTGTAAACCAGGACAAATATCTAGGTGCCTGAGAAATATGTCTGGCCTTCCTAAAAACAAAAGTTAAATTCAACCACCAGAAAATTAAGAAAACATCAGGGCAACCACAGAGAAAGTACCTTGTTTTAGTTCCCCTGCTTCATTACAAAATAAAAATAGGGACTTGAATAAATCCTAAGGTGGGCTAAAAGAATTAAAGACTTTGTAGCAGAGAGTAAGCAAGGAAGATGGGACCCTCTTAGGTCTAGGAAGAAAAGCAAACCAAACCTACTACTATTTGAAGAACAGAACAGAGCAAGTAAGGGAGATTCTCCTTCCCTAAGAGTACTCATCTGCTCAATGTGTAACACAGGAGACAGCAATCTGAAAACACAAGGATCTGAAAAGCAAATATAACAAGAGAAGTTTAAATGCACAGGTAATACATTAATGGTGAGTTATTAGAAAAATCTGGTGTTAGTAACTTGCTTGTAATTGTAGAGAAGTCTCTGGGATTGAAAGGGTCTATTCACTGCCTTATTGGGAATCTCTTCTTACCCCATTAGATCCCACACCCGATTAAAAAGCATTTAAAAGCACAGACTGCCTAAATGATATTCTTGTATCCCCCTTACCATGCTCATTCATACTGCATTCTAAATACTTATCCTTGCACCCGCAGATAAGTGCAGCTCTCAACTCTCATTGAAAAAGCTTCTTTTGCTGCAGATAGCGACCATTACAGAAAGATGCAACTGATCAAAAGACGGAGAGCAACAGACCATGGTGCCCAACGCCATCTGATACATTTATTATACAACCTCTGCCCCTGAGGTTCAGAGGTCAACACAGAAGGGGGGTAGTGATTGGAAGAGCCAGAGAGTCAGGGTGTCTGCTGCAAGATAGTATCTTCTACAGAGGACAGGGAGCTACACTATTGTGTGATATTTTGTTGGTGCTCTGACAAATAAAGCTTGCCTGGAAATATAAAAGGGGGGATCAAAGGCATGAGCCTCCCAAATTCTGGGATTAAAGGTATGAGCCACTGTTGCCTGGCCCTGATGGTTAACTCGTGGCTAGCTCCGCCTTCTGATCTCCAGGCAAGCTTTATTTATCAGAACACCAGCAAGATATCACACAACACTGCACCCATGAAATCTTGACAATGTGGTGGCCCAAACTAGACCTGCAGTTGATACAAAAGTGTGGATATGGGAAATCTCATAAAGCACCACTCCCAGATGAAGAGTTGCAGACAACTGATGACTACTGAGAGAGGGAGAATAGGTATTTATAGCAGGAATCTTAAAAGGTTTTATTAATAAAATCAAACCTGAGGCCAGTTATTGGGGTGAATGCTGGAAGATTCGAGAAGCAGAACAAGCCACAGCTACCTCACCTTGCCAGTTCCTCAGCTGGTCCTGTTTCCTCAGACTGGAAGCCTCTGAGTCCTCATCCAGAATGAATCTCAGCTGAACTGCTGCTCGAAAACCCGAAAGCTTACCCAGCCAAAAGCTTTTAGTTCTTGGTCTTCACACCTATATACCTTTCTGCTATCTGCTATCACTCCCTGGGATTAAAGGCTCACTTCGTGGGATTAATGGCATGTGTCAACCATACCTAGCTGTTTCCATTGTGGCCTTGAACTCACAGAGATCCATGTCTCCAAAAGGCTAGGATTAAAGGTGTGAGTACCACCATTTTCTAGCCTCTGTGTCTAGTGGCTGTTCCATTCTCTGACCCCAGATAAGTTTATGAGGGTGCACAATATTTTGGGGAACACAATACCACCACAGATGTTTTCCAGGAATGAGGCCCCGGTAGGTTATCCAAACCCAGGGAATCAGCCCTAAACATATAGACATAGGACCAACACTAATTGGATTCATGTGTTTCTATACTCACACATGTATATAATAATAATTGAAGAAACAGGTCAATAATTTGAAGAAGGTATGGGAGGAGTGGGAATAGGGAAGAGGGAGTAGAAATGATGTAAATATAGTATTTGTGTATGAAATTCTCAAAAAAAAAGTTCAAGTATAAAACTACACTCACTCATGCATATACTGTGTGCAGAATTATTTGTAAGAAGCATGAGATGAAAATCCCACCACCAGGCCTGGCATGATGGCACATGACTTAAATCCCAGCAGTCAGGAGGCAGAAGCAGGCAGATCTCTGAGTTCAAGGCCAGCCTGGTCTACAGAGTGAGTTCCAGGACAGCAAGAGCTACATAGAGAAAGCCTACCTCAAAAAAACAAAGAAAGAAGGGAAAGAAGGAGGGAGGGGGAAAAGAAAATCCCAGTACCAAAGTCAGAATACAAGATTCTACATTCAATAATATTTCATTTTTGACTCACAAATTAATATGCCCCAAATCAATCACATGACATCCTCATGAAATCCAAATTACCCTACTTCCCATGAAATTTACTCAACTAATACGTGTGTGTGTGTGTGTGTGTGTGTGTGTGTGTGTGTGTGTGTGTGTGTTTATTACATACTTGGTGAATTATCCGCAAAGGCATGAATATGAAAGGTTAGAAATTGTAATAGTACATATTACAGAAATACAAAAATACAAAGTAGGATTTGAATTCAGATGTCCAAACTGTAAAATCCTTGCTTTAAATCATTGCCTCCTGCCTGCTGTACAGACCTCACTATTCGGCACTTACATCAATGGTCCAGACTGTGCCTCTCACTGCTCATAAATCTATCTACACTTCCTAGGACCATCAACAAAATCCCTCATAGTTCAATACAAGGGGATTAAACAAGAGAAAAGAATGGTTATAATAATCAGCTTATAACTCTCATGCAGAAGAACTCACCAAGTCCATGGCATGTGGTCGGGAGGATAGCTTTTGTTAGGAAGATCCATTTAGAAGGTGACCATCAATGGGCATCTAGGATTTGGATCTCAGGAAGGTCCCCATCATTCCACAAGTTGACAAGAATTACTCACTATGCCTGCAGTATTTGCACACACAGCATGGCTTTTGCTGGATGCCTGCTGCTGTGTTTTAACTCTGGTATTCACCAGGCAGGGAGTACTCACATGAGCAGCTTCAGACTTCTTGGTAGAAATCTTACCAGTATTTCCGTGACTCTTCACTGTGAGAAGTAGATAGAAACTATGTGACTACCCTGGGGAGATATGTGTCTAGTCTCCCCCAGACTCCACCCCACATGCTGCTTTCTTTGCTGATTTACCTTCATGTGATTTCTGTGTAACAAATGTATTACCATGAGTGTCATCACGTTGTGAGTCCTTCCAGCAAATTATGCAAAGTAGGACCTCAACAGACCCCTTCATCACCCCTCCGCTGAAGGTGCTCTTGGGAAAAGATGGAAGAGAGACCTGAAATTTAGGAATCTGGAGATTCCTGGGATTCCCTTTTCCAAGAGCCATTTGGGGTTGTGTAAGTGCACGCTGTGCTATCCAGTGTGTCTGCGAGAGAGGTTCCTATTGTCCTCAAAAATCACGACTCATTTTCTGAACCGTAAAATAAGGTTTTGCTGGCACGCTACAATGGCCAGAAAGCATAAAGAACCATATCTCCCACCTGTCCTTGAAGAGTCAGGCAACATGGGTGCTCTAAAAGACGGCTTCAGAATGTTTAGGAACCACTGCATCCTTTGGAACAGAAAGGCTCTCTGAACACAAAAGCTGCTTTGCCTGCATTTTTGTTGTCCAGATAGCATGCATTTGACAAAAAACTTGTCCTTTCTTAATGGCAAAAATATTTCAGGAGTTTCCTTTTCTCCTCCACCCCCTATGATTAAAATAATCATGTGTCTAGATTTGCATTTCTAACAACAGATGTGTAAGTCCATCTGCAGTATCTCCGGCACCAGTACACCTCCTAGGGAACAAGATGGAGCAATGAACAACAGAGCCAGAACCCTACAGAGAATAAAACTATATCTGCAAGGAATAGGAAACTCTGGAAACATCTTCCACACAAATATTAAATTGGAAGGAGCTAACAGATAAGCATCTATATTCAGAGTTTGATTTCTTAATGAGTGCTGTAACATTAAGATTTGATGTTGTTGCTTTTTATGGAGAACTTTTTTTTTAAATTAGTTTTCTGTAATGCAATAAGGTTTGCATGGAATTTATCCAAACCAGGCTGGAACCAGTACTTTGCACATCTTTTGCCAGATAAAGTCCTTGCCTAATAACCGAGTTTGTGTGTCTTGACTGTGGCAGTTGACTCCAGAGAATTTCTTCCTGTCGGTTTCTCTGGAGTGGGGAGATTAGGTAGGGGAAAGGAAGAAAATTGGGGAGTTGGGTTTATTACTCCCAATATGCTCTGTGCTGTTGTGCCTGGCTGCACATATGCCTGGGACACACAGCATATGGCCTGGGGGCCATCTGTGGCCCGCTTAGCAGCTGTCTCCACCATATTTTGACATAAAAGCCATTATATTTCTGGCTGGCTAATTGCTTTTTATTAAACAATTGTTGGAAGTTGGTTGATAACTTTTATGAATTTAAAATGAAAGCCTCGCTGAGAACTTCTGAAAGCAAACAGTATTTGGTCCACCTGGGAAAATTTCAAAGGGCTGGTATTCCATCTGCCAAATAGAACTCATATCGTGCACATCTACTGAGAAGTAGAGGGTAACCATTTCATTTTTCATAGTACTAGGTTCTCATACAAAGTTCCGAGAAAAGAAAAACAAAATTTTCTCTCTCCAAGATCTATAAGGGAGATATAAAAAGCATCTTTTCCCCGCCTGGAAATTATTTCTGCAAAAGTAGTGAGTAAGAAAAACAGTTTGGTGTCTGAATAAATATTAAGCCAGAATTCTTGACATATATCACAGATAATACACCAAGAACTTTAAAGGAAAAAAAAAGAAATCCAATACCATCCGTTTTGCAGATGTTTTCAGATAAATACTAATTAGTCCTCAAGTGAGAAGACTCAACAGCACCATGGATCACCCATGAATTATCCTAAGTTTACCTGGTAATTGAGGAGAAATCTCTCGGTTAAATGGGATGGGGAGTTCTTTAAGGCAAGAGGGACAATCTCTTACAGCAAGCACTAAAATTATAGCTCCTAATATCCCAGATAAAAAGTAAAATAGAGATGCTGACTCCCCTGATGTTATATATCCAAGAGATGGCTACTGGGTCCTTAGGTCATCAAGCTGACAAAAGGCTTAGTTTCTAAAAGAGACATTTCAAAAAGATGGAGAAAGAGGCTACATTCACAAGTTTTCAAAAGTAAATGCTCAATTTTTTTTTTAAGGAAAAGCAATTTCTTATTTTCAACGGAAAAAAAATCAGCTTCTTGTCTCTTAATTCTTATTTTCCTTGACAAATCTAAATTTTAAATAATTTGTAGGTTCTCTCAGCCAGTCTGTCACCCCAGCCTCTAGAACTTAGGCCCAGAGGCACAACCCGTGCCCCCATACCCCCACCCATTGCAGCTCCAGTTGCAGGCCAGCAGGCAAGACTCCTGCAGGCAGGCCTGACCACCACCACCACCATCGGACCCTATAATCTATAAGCTCCATTCCATTCCCCAAACCTACCCATCCCCCTTACCCCGAGACCACAGCAGCTGCTCCCTAAGACACAAACACCAATGCCAATTGGACCAAGAGAGGCTCTCTGAGTCACAGATACCATTTGCACTGATTGGAAGAAGAAATGGGGAGATGCCAGTGCAAGAACACATTCAACTACATAAAAAGCATTATGGCACCACCAGAACCTAGTGGTATTACTACAGCAAGACCTGAACATCTCCATGTAGAAGAAAACAACCTTAAAAATGACTTTATGAAGATGATAGAGGCCTTTAAAGAGGAAATGAAAAAACTCCCTTAAAGAAATCTAGGAATAAGACAGACAGAAAATTGGAAGAAATAAAATAATTTGTATTGGTGTTTCCCTGGGGACCTAAGCTCTAGCTCAGATCCTCAACCCACTGAAGATAAAAGTAAGTGCCATGAATTGGTTTGTCAGTTGTTATATCTAATTGTCATACTAAGGTTGGGGAGAGAAAGGGATGGGAAGAAAATGAGGTGACTGAAAGAGATGGGAGGAAAAGGTGGAATCACAGAACAGAGGGGGAAATATAAGTTCACAGAGATTTTTTTTTCAAGTTCTTTAACAGCTATAAATTGGAAAAGAGAGTTAGCCTTTAAGAGAAAAAAATGAAGATATAGCAGAAGCTCTCTTTCCATCAATCTCATTTTATTACCAGGCTGGTCACCAGCTCTTCCCCTAACTCCAGCTGAGATCCTCCAACATTGGTCACTAGGAAAAGCAGCAAAGAGAATGCAGAAGTCTTGGAACTATTCTTCCAAGCTCAAAAGGTAAGTCTTCACAATAGCGGTTGGCCCTTCCAGGTTATCAGACTGGTATACAGAATTCCATACCCACCCTTCTTCTCAGGCCCTTTCACCTGGTCCCCTCCACCTGAAAAAAAACCATCCCTACTCCATCTACAATACTAGTTAATTTCTTTCCTTCCTTTGGAGACCAGTTTATAGGCATTTCCTCAGAAATACACGTTCAAAGTGCCCTGTGCATCTTGTCTGTCATGGGGCACCTGCATTCACAAACAAGGCACGTTCTGTGTCAACCTGGGCATGGCAGGGACAGTTTAAGACCACCACACACTAATAAACACGACTGAGGAACTAGTCCCATGAAGAGGTTGTAGAGCTATGACAAAATCATGTCATACCAGCCAGCAAACAAAAGAGAAGGCAAATGTTAGTCAAGTAGCAAGAGTTAAGAGAAAGACTCTACTGGGGGAACTTGTGAGCCAAATTGCAGAGCTCATCCAGAAGGAAGATCTATTGTCCTGCATTATCTCATCATCCCTCAGAAATTAGGCACAGAACACCCTCACCCTGCTAGTCTACCTTCTTGGGGTGAGCCTTAGCAGAAGAACAGGGGATGGAACAGAGGTGCCAGGCAGCCAGAGGGGAATGAATACCAGCTCTGTAGAATTGTCTGAGAGTGCCAGCTGTACCACCTGGCAGCACTGGAAGCAGGGAGATACATATGCTCCCCCAGTCCACTAAGCAGATTATCTGGGTACTGTGCCTTCCTCTGGGAAGGAAAAGGCCTTTTGCCATGCACTATGAGGTTCTGAGATCTTTCATCCATCTTCTTTATCCCTTCCACTCTGGAACAGCACCATACACCCTGATTTTCAGGCTCTCTCTCTCTCTCTCTCTCTCTCTCTCTCTCTCTCTCTCTCTCTCTCTCTCTCTCTCTCTCTCCTCCCTCTCTCTCTCTCCCTCCCTCTCTCTCTCCCCTCTCTCCCCTCTCTCCCCTCTCTCCCTCTCTCCCCTCTCTCCCCTCTCTCCTCTCTCTCCTCTCTCTCCTCTCTCTCCTCTAGCACGGGAAGCAGGAGGTAAAGCACATGTGGTCCGTTGGCTACTGTGATTCCCTCCTTTTAGTCAAGATGCCTTTATTCTCCAGGGCTTCGCTCTACCTCATTAATGTTAATATCATAGCTAACCTTTTCTCAGCTCTCTGCAGGGATGGGAACGTCTATTCCACTGCCTAATCTTTCTTAGTGTTCATCTTTCAAAATGTCCACCCTAAACTTCTTCCCTCTTTAGCTTCAGGCCATTTCATGCCTCTTCTAAGACTTAATCATCTTTCCCTTTGCCCAGTTTTGCTGAGAAAAGTGGACTGAAAAAATGCAGAAGGGCTTTAGAAAATAAGTGGAAAATCCTATATCAGGAATATTCTTATAAACAGTAAAAGGGTCATCCATCACGTGTTCTCCCTTTACCCTGGGAGTTGGGATTCTTCTGGTGGTCAATTTGATGTCAAGTCACAGGCTGGGGAGTGAGCAGATCTGAGTGCCAACCTGACCCCAGAATAAAATTAGATCAGAGTTCTGGCAATTTCTTCTAATGACCTACATGTCTTGCAAAAGACAGTAGCTTTATATTAAGGTCACCCTCTCTTCAAGTCAATAAGCAGGGGGAATATCAAATCTCTAGGTCCCTTCTTGGTAGAGATAAAAGCATAGGGAAACAGGAGGAGGTAAGAGATTAAAAGCTTGGGCTTACAGGCATTTCCATCTCAAATGTTTCTGGACATAATTCAAAAGCATTTTGCTTATTCCAACAGCACTTGTATTGGGAAAAAAAATTATTAAGCAAACCATCACAAAAGGCTATGACTGTTGCTTCCACCTTAGGTACCATATTACTAAATGGTTGAGTTGAGACACTCAGAGGCATCTGAGAATGGAACAGGGTAAGGAGAGTAATCAGATGTGAACCATTCAGTCAGGGAGCAACTTCAGATTGCTCACAGTCTGATTAACTGCTCAAAGAACAAAGTCCTGACTTTATATTCTATGCCTCACTCTGAATCATGATTGCCCCTTAAAATGCCCCTACCATGCATGTGGGAGGAAAATTAATAAGCTTCGGGAATGGCTGAGATGACTTCAGGAAAGCAAAAAAGAGTTTCTCAAATAGAACTACTAAGGTCAGGACCAGAGTTAGACAAAAGCTATCAGCATTCTTAATCAGACTCAAGAAGTACAGCCTAGAAGAAAAAGGGGAAAAGAATGGTGAGCAGCAATTGTGGGAGAGGACCAGGAAAAACCAATATAATTTAAAAAAAAAAAATCAGCTTCTCTCATTTTTGCTTAAAAAGTCCATGTCAATGGTCTTGATGAACAATAACTGAAAAGAAACAATGGGCACACACAGGGACTACTGTGTTTGCTACCAAATTTCTCTTCCCCCAAAAGACTGCTAACGGCTGCACCGTGAGCTCACCTTCAAGGAATGCAACACAAAAAGTCAATTTCAGAACAGCAAGGCATGGCTTCTGACATCTGATAGACAGCCTAAATGCATTTTATCTTATCAGTCTCGCTCGCTCCCGCTC
The DNA here is from genome assembly GCF_004664715.2 of Peromyscus leucopus. NCBI lineage: Eukaryota > Metazoa > Chordata > Mammalia > Rodentia > Cricetidae > Peromyscus > Peromyscus leucopus. Next base: position 59,418,486 of record NC_051075.1, on the reverse strand, counting down.
TCTTCATTTTTCATGATTCCCCAATGCAGCAGCCACCTTTTGCTCTTCTTCAGCTCCCAGATTCCCACCTCGCTCGTGGAAGATTTTAAGAGACAAGCATGTTTTGTTTTGGTTTTCATTTATTAAAGTCATATACAAAACAACACTGTGTCTCTCACCCTCTGGCAAGGATACATATTGCTTTGTTTGCTGGCCGGGGATCAGTGGCATGGTTTTTCATTGTTGCTGTTTGTTTTATCCCTATCTGGATGCCAAGATAATTAAACTAGATATCTTCCCATTAGCGAATGAGGTTTACAAACAACCCTGCAAATCAGTGTGGCAGGTTTTTACTTTCAGTGCACTTTGAATAAAAAAAAAAAATTTCAAATGTTTTCAGAATATGACCTATATAGTTTTATACTTATTTTGCAACTATTATTTTTTCAATTGTGCATGTGTTCATGTGTGTATGCTCACACATACCTGTATAAATGCAGTGACCATAAAAGTATCAGTTCTCACTAGAACTAGAGTTAAAGGCAGTTGTGAGGCTCCCAGCTTGGATGCCGGGACTCCAACTTGGGTCCTCAGGAATAGCAGTGCAAACTTTTCACTAACAAGACATCTCTGCAGCCCCAGGAAAAAAAAATTTTGGATGTGAACAAAATTTAATTAAGTTGCGATAAGTAAAAAATGATGACCAAGGAGCCCTAAAAGGAAAGTGGAGTAGGGAAATAATTAATTACCCAAATTATTGAGAAAAAATAGAAAATTGAGGTAGGCTGAAACAGGATAATGCAGCCCAAGAGGAAGAGGTGAGGAGGGAAAGGGGGGTGTATATGGAGAGAGAAGGAGGGGTACAGGAAGAAATAAGAAACAGAAGGAGGATGAGAGAGAAGGAGAGATGGAAGGGGAGGGAGAGATAAAAGATAGGACAAAAGAGGAGAAAAGAGTGACAAAGAACAAGAGGAGGAAGGGGGCAGAAAAGTCACTACTACCAAATTACTAAGCAATGTTTCAGTTGCATCTTCTTACTGTCTCCCAACCAAGGGTTAATTTAACCACTGCCATCATGACTGAATAGCAACAAAGCTAAGCAATGTCTTATTAAATGTGACATAGAATAGATACTGTGCCGTGTTGACTACTTTATTCCCAGAAGTAACTGGAAAGAGAAAAGACATGCCTGGATAAATGTTATGATCACAGGTCAGACCACTAAGGCTGAAATCGCAGTGATACCGTTTCCTAGGTTCAAAATGCAGCTCTCCAGGCCTTCGTTCCCCACATACAAGACTCGATAATAATAGGTCCCTCCTCATAACGCATGGTGGGAATTAAATAATAAATTAGTCTCTGACAGCTCTTTGCAAAGTTCCTGGTGTATGCTTGTGCACATTCAGACATGTCACCGCTTGGCGCATGCTTGCTACTGTCATTGCCATTATTAGCACTTCCAAATTTAAAATTCTTGGGGATAAGAACATGCCCAGGGAACTTTGAATAAACAAATCATCAGAACCATCACAGAAACATCCACCTATACCGAGCCTTCACATACACTAAATTGGAGAGTCTTTCTCAGATGTAAGACAGGAGTGTGTGTGAGCATTTTGTTCTCCCTAAATTGGCTGAACAAAGAATTCCTCTAGCAGATTGACTCTGTGTACAGAAATAGATCATTTTAGCAACATCATCAGATAATGAGCCATTTGTTGCATGAAAGAAATTGCTAACTTCAAAAAGATGAGGCGGGAGAGAGACAGAGAGAACATTTTAATGAAAATCATTTTTAAGGCAATAAGTGCTCACCTCTGTTTTAAAAAAAAAAATGTAACCTTTTCTGAATGACATGTCACTGATACCAACATGAGCTATTGCTCCATGCTGGCTCCTATTTTCCCTAAATAGAAATGCCCCCATGATGCAGCAGAGAGTAGTATAGAGACTGCCTGTGCCTAAAGCATCCTCCAGCTGTGGTCCTGTTTGAATTCTTTCTGTTCATATGGGCCTTCTGTCACGCCAGCCTTTTGTTCTTGTTTGTTTGCTTAGGTACTGTTTATGGAACACAGTGTGATTAGAGCTGAGGAAGACACAAAGATAACAGGACATTGCTAACTGCTCTAAAAGGAGAATATGCAATGTCATATCTCATTCTACATAATAATATATGCTTCTTCCTCATCTCTCAGCCCTCTGATCCCATCTTTCTCTCTCTCTCTCTCTCTCTCTCTCTCTCTCTCTCTCTCTCTCTCTCTCTCTCTCTCTTGCTCAAAGGAAAAACAGAAATCCAATTAGCCAAACTGGTTAAAATTATTTTTAATGGAATCAAGCAGGCTCAGAATCAGGAGATCTCCTTTTAGCAAAATATATGAAATTTATTTTAATGGCCTTGATGCATGTAGTTCAGCTGTGTGGAAGTGATTTATTTCCCATTATTATTTCCTCTAGCATTCCAAATAGATGAGGCTGTCAGAGTAATTACATCTGGATAAATGAGAAATTGGTGTATCGTAGTAAATAAAAGTCAATGTAGTTAACTGACACTTCAGTGTGACTGTATCATAAAAGCTGAATACTAAGCAATGCTTGTGGTCTGTGTGTAATAGCTTTGGAAACCAAACTGTCTTTCAAATTCTCATTTTACAAATTGGTATTTAACTTCATTCATCATTTGTCTCAGATCACACAGTCAACATACTTAGGAATTAGGATATGGGGAGACAAAATAAGAGGAAGTGTAGTAATTTAAATGAAAATAGCCCCCATCGGCTCATAGGACTGTCACTATTGGAAGGTGTGGCATTGGAGTAGGTGTGGCATCTTTGGAGGTGTGTCACTGGGAGTAGGATTTGAGGTCTCAGATGCTCAAGCCAGGCCAGTGTCTCAGTCTTTCCCTACTGTCTGCCTATCTGAATGTAGAACTCTCAGCTACCTCTCCAGCCACCATGTTACCAACACTGTTACCCCAAGTGTTATGTATGACACTACCCCACATGTAAGTCCTAGGGAACATTGAAAAAGAGAGAATGGAAAGATGGTAAGAAACAGAGAACAAGCCACCATGTCTGTCTGTATGCCATCATGCTTTCTGCCATGACAATAATGGACTAAACCTCTGAACTATAAGCCAGCCCCAGTTAAGTGTTGCACTTAATAAGAGTTGCCATGGCCATGGTGCCTCTCTTCACAGCAATAAACCTCTAACAAAACAGAAGTGTTACTTCATACAACAAACATGACATGAAACGCATCACCCCTAAAAGGCAGTGTAAGCTGCATGTATAAATAGGTTCAAAAGCTCTAAAGAAAGAGAGCAGGATGGCATATGCTAAACTTGGCAGTCTCTCCAAAACAAACACGGGGAAAAAAAATCAAAAGTCACGACACCATTATAACAGCAAGCCTTACCAAAAATATGGATCTAAAAAGACCCTTTTTACTTTTGTTTCCAAACTTTTAAAAAGACACATTTAAAGGAAGTCTGAGGGTAATTAACATGGGGTACATAACATATACAGAACATATACATTTTCGCAGGGTACAGCGAAAGCACAAAGACAAGGAAAATGGAAGTGTGCTTCTCCATGGGTAGTTAGAGAGCAGTGTTTGAAGGGAGATTCAAGTAAGTCAAAGTTATGCATTGTGATTCCCATAGCAATCCATGAAGATTAAAACAACAGTAGCACTTCTGTTTCAGGAGTTACCAACAGCTCTCTAACTGGACTGAATGGCCATCATCATAGGAGGAAATTCATGTAAACTAGTCATGTAATACTGTAAACCTAGCCAGCTACCCAAGACTAGTGAGGTTATGGACCTCTTCTCAGGAGAACCTGCTACTACTCCTTTCCTAAACCAGGATAACTTCTAGCTGTGTTCTAAACATTTACCCTCACACCCAGACATTCATGTAGCTCTCACCCCTCATCAAAGAAGCTTGTTTTTGCAGAAGATGGAGAGCATTGCAGAAACACGTAAGTGATCAAAATGCAGGGTAAAAACTGGTCATGGGGTGCCCAACCCCAACTGTTACCCCAAGTGTTATGTATGACACTACCCCACATGTAAGTCCTAGGGAACACTGAAAAAGAGAGAATGGAAAGATGGTAAGAAACAGAGAACAAGGACATCTGCTTCAAGACAGTGTCTTCTGGAATATATTTTTATAGCTCTAACTACATTCTACTTTTTAGCTTCACGTTTAATTTATGTAGATGTGTTTGGGGCCTTCCTATCTCAATTGCCAATCAAAAAATGCCCCACAGATATGCCCTTAGGACAAACCGATGGAGACAATTCCTCAGTTGATGTCCTCTCTTCCCAAGAGCGTCAAGTTGACAATTGAAGCTCATTATGAAAAGTCCCATGACTATTATGGGGGTAACCAACTGACTTCCGATTGGATCTGAGGTCTACACAGAAGAGAACCTACAGCTGGTACTATATCACTGGTCAAGATTCCATAGCTGGTAAAGAGTGTCATGGGTACTAGAGGAAAATCTGTCATTTTGCTGAATAATTATGGTGTCAGACTTCTTTCCCAAATATTTTTATGTTTATATACATAGACTATTGCGGCTCTGAGCCTTCATCCAAGAAGAGGGATTTTGCACAGAATGGCAGTTAATGCAAAGACTCATAACCTGCTCAAAGTGCAAAAAAATAAGTGACTGTTAAGTGCTTACCCATAAACAGAACATGTAAGCTTAGGGAACATCACAGAAGAGGCACACACACACACACACACACACACACACACACACACACACACACACACATGCGCGCACACACACACAGACGAAAAGAACAAGAAAATATGAGGAAGATTTATTAGGAAGAAGAAAGGTATCAGCAGGAGAGGGAAAGTGGGTGAAAGAGAGGGAGAGGGGTACAGAAGACTAGAATTCACTACATACATATGGGAAACTGTTGAAGAATTAAAAAAAAAAACAGAAGAGGAAAGTACCTACTTCACTAAGGACAATCACCATTTGAATTAAAGATCACATAAAAATAAAATGGTATACTGTTTTCAAATGCATTCAGTCTTAACAGAATAATTTCAATAAATTAATGAGTTATTAAGCCTATGGTGAATTAGAATGGGAAGGGAAGATGGAATACATCTAGAGAAAATCCCTAACATTTCAAAGAAAACTAGCATCTTTGTCAACATGTATCCTTAGTAGGATCGTAAGAAATAAGGTTCCACAAGGTTGGATAAAGCACAGGGACAAATAGCCAAATGAATGGAAACACATGAACTATGAACCAAAGGCTGAGGGGCCCCCAACTGGATCAGGCCCTCTGAATAGGTGAGACAGTTGATAGGCTTGATCTGTTTGGGAGGCATCTAAGCAGTAGTACCAGGTCCTGTGCTGTTTGAAACCTGGAGCTTTATTGCTTGGCTCAGCCTGGAAGGAGGGGACTGGACCTGCCTGGACTGAGTCTATCAGGTCGATCTCAGTCCTCGAGGGAGGCTTTGCCCTGGAGGAGGTGGGAATGGGGAATGGGCTGGGGGGAATGGAAGAGGGGCAGGAAGGGGGAGAACAAGGGAATCTGTGGCTGATATGTAGAACTGAACAATATTGTAAAAGAAAAGAAAAGAAAAGAAAAGAAAAAAGAAATAAGGTTTCAAACACAAGAGTCTAGGGATTAATCCACTGTAACAATCTAGGCTCTTGAAATGTGCTTCCTATCCTCATTTTGTCCAAGCATTATAAATATGGATTTTTTTTTTCAGTGCTGGGAATTGAATCTATGACCTTACACATACTGGGCAAACACTCTTTTTTTTTTTTTTTTTTTTTTTTTTTTTAGATATATCCCCAGCCCTCTTTAACCTTCAAGATGAAATCTCTGTAGCATAAGCCAGCCTTGAATTTATGATCTTCCTGCTTCAGCCTCCTTTGGAGTAGATAGGATTATAGGTCAGCACCACCAGGCTTAGCTATAAAAGATCCTATCTAATCTCTTCTTTGATATGGATATTAAACATGGTTCCTATTCCTTTGTTCCAGTCCATGTAAATCCTGGATCCCCTCGCTTGACAGCCTTTAGGTATCTAACTCCAAAGGTGCCATTACCTGCAACTATGCTAAGTACACTTTTTCCAATGAAATTGTTGATTTCCCTCTTTGCAGAGTGGAACCCTTAGCTATTTCTGCCAAAGTCACACTTGTATTCACATTCCTTCCTAAAGGGCAGAAAATAGCATTGTTACAAACACAACCATCAGTGCATCAAATTGAAAGTTCAAAGACTTTTGTGTTCTAGTTACTGGTAACATGACTTTAAGAAAATAGTGTAACAATATGTGTATGAGAGAAGAATAAGTTAAAAAAACAATATGAGAACTGATTTTATATATATATATATAGTTTACTTTTTGGGAGTCCTTAGACAGTTCTCTCAAGGTATAACACATTTTCAATACAAAATAACTATCTAAATTGGCAGTATCCACATGTGATTCGATGAGGGGCTGTTACTTTACTCAAAGAAAGACCTGAATTTCAAATTATGTTTTCATTGAATGTTCCTGTAGGATATAGTTCCTTGTAAGTGCTACAAAGCTTAGTGTATTTTACTCTTTAAATAAGAATTTTAGCAATGCAAATTCAAGTGTGAAGATTGTTAGAAGTATGTTTAAAATATCATAATTTGGGAAACTCTGAGAATACCTGGAAATACTGATTTAATATCCCCGAATCTCAGAAAGTAACATACCAGGAATTGAAAACACTGAGAAACTTGTTTGTATTTTCATTGTGTGTTATAATTCTAAATTGTATAGTTGTTTACAGATAAACATACTTTGTGTTTTTTAAGGAGATATAAATATCCCACTTCTTTAGACAAAAATAGCATACTTCACAGAATTGTTATGAATATTCATAGAAATATTTGTATAAATATATAGTGTTTTCTATCTCCATTATTTTCTAGAATTAGATGAACAAATAGCATAGGAGTCAGGATCATATTATTATCCTAATTAACACTATTTCCACAAAGACCAGAGAACATGGAAGCTAGCCCTGGCCTTCTAACCCCTCAAGCTCAGCAGGAGAATTCTAGTTGGATCCTGAAATAAAATTAAACTTGATAATGGCATCTTTACTTGCTTTGTTCTCTATCAACCACTGCCAGTAGCCATAATGACCTGTGCTTCCAGAACAGTTGAGGATTGACAAAGCAAGTTCCTGCTGCTTTGGGATGAGGTTTCAATGACCTGGAGTTTCAACAAAGGAGTTGCAGCATTCAGGTAGATCCCTGGGTAGAATCCCAACAACTGCCAAAGGCACCTAACATAATCACTGAAGGAGCCAAAATGGGGTGTCTCTGTCTCGGGATGATTCCCTTTTCACTAGGAGAGCATCGACAATGACCAGAGAAGCCCTCTGTGGGCCAACAAGGGCTTTTGCTAAAGAGAGCACTTTGTTTCAAAGGACTCTCTCTCTCATGATCTGAATAGCCAAAGCAAGGCCAGTCAAGATGGGTGGGGGCATGGTGAGAAGGATCAGGGGAGCGGTGGGAGACCTGGGATAGCAATACATTCTGTGTGTGTGTGTGTGTGTGTGTGTGTGTGTGTGTGTGTGTGTGTGTATACGTGTGTGTGTGTGTGTGTGTGTGTGTGTGTGTGTGTGTGTACATGTGTGGGGGGGGAGACAGAGGGAGAGGGAGAGAGAGAGAGAGAGAGAGAGAGAGAGAGAGAGAGAGAGAGAGAGAAGGGGGAAGAGGTGTGTGTGAGAGAGAGACAGAGATTACATATTTATTTAAATGAGAGAAACCTCCTCTTTCTCCTGTTTCCAGAAAAATAAGTTTGTACACACATACAATAAATACACTTTCCCCAACCCTCTGTTAATTCCTAGTGTCCCTTAGGCCAAATTAAAGATTATTTGTATTACTTCTAATATGAAAATCAACTCAAGTCATAGAATTTCTCAAGAAATCTACTTGTCTTAAGTATTTTTATGAGTCTAGGGTATTGCAAAGAAGACCTGGAGTCATCGGCTGAAGATCCCAATTGTTTTTATCATTCCTCTTCTGCTCCAAAAGCGTTCTCCAAGCCTCCATTTGCGTCTCTCCTCTCTAATGCATAGCTCCTTTAAAATCTTAAATACCCAAGAGGTCAACGTGCCCAGTAAATTAAGTATTTTCAACATTGTTCAGTATACTCTTTTCTCAAAAAGTGCATTTAAGTATTGCCATAATTCCAGTTGGTTTGTTTCATTTGAACAACAGGATGATAAGTAAACGAACATATGAATAATTCAAAGGCCTGTGACTTTTTCCCCATGTCTCTATGCAGGCGCCAGTCAAGAACTTTCTTTCTTCCCTACACCTGGCTGCCATACAAAGGAAACTACAAAGACACTTCTAGGGTCCCCTAGATAGTACCACAACTGCCACACCCGATGACCCTATGCAGCTCTAACAAACCGGATAGAGCTTTTCTCAAGTTTCTTAAGTGACGGATAGGATTACTTCTTTTTTTCTTTAAGAAATTTTTCCACTCATTCTACATATCAACCACAGATTCCCCCCTCAGCTTCACTCTCCAGCCCCACCCTCCACCCAAAAGGGTAAGGGCTCCCATTGGGAGTCAGCAAAGCCTGGTACATTCAGTTGAGGCAGGACCAAGCTCTTTCCCACTACATCAAGGCTGAGCAAGGCATTCCCCCATAGGGAATGGGCTCCACAAAGCCAGCTCACGCACCACAGATAGATTCTGATCCCACTGCCAGGGGGCCCCTCAAACAGACTGAGCTACACAACTGTCTAGGATTACCTCTTTAGAAGGGATAATGATAAAAACAGGAGCTAGGAACTGGTTAGGCAGACTTAGGGAGGGGACCCAGTGAGTAACCATGGCAAATATGTTCTTAGTCCAACAGTAAGAAAAGATGAGAGGGAGGCCAGTTTCTTTTTTTCTTTTCTTTTTTTAAAGTATTTTTGTTCATATTTTTCCCTTTTGTTGAAAATATTCTTTTTTCATATAATATATCCTTATTACAGTTTCCCCTCCCTCTACTCTTCCCAATTCCCAATTCCCTACTTCCCCTTCCATCTGTATCCACTCCCTTTTTGTCTCTCTTTAGAAAAGAAAGGCTGCTAAGAGATAACAACAAAGCTTAGCAAAATAAAATATAATAAAATAAAACAAAAACTATCACGTCCAAGTTAGGTAAGGCAACAGAAAGAAAGGAGTCCAAGGAAACACACAAGAATCAGAGACCCATTTATTTGCATACTCAGGAGTCTCATAAAAATACTAACCTGAAAGCTATAATATATACGTAGATGACCTGGTGCAGAGCCATGTAGGCCCTATGATTGCTGCTTAAGTCTCTGCAAGTTCACATGAGCCTTCATCAGTTGATTTAGAGGGTCTTGTTCTGATGGTGTCCTCCATTCCTTCTGGCTCTGATACTCTTTCTGTCTCCTCTTTCACAGAGTTCCCTGAGCTCTGAGGAGAGGGATTTGATGGAGACCCAATTCTTTAGCCTACATTCATTACATTCTCTAGGCTACAATTTTTGTTTATCTCCTGGGAATAAGTGGAAGTTTAAGCTACCACTGGAGCTACTGATCTGGGACCCCTTGACACCTAAAGTCTTTTCCACTTTTTTTTTAAGTATTTTGAAGCAAACTTACTTAGTAACCACCTAGAAGTGCAAATAAAAAGGACTTGTCTAAGGAGAGTTTCTTTTCAGAGAGAAATCTTTCTTTTCTGAAGATACAGATTCAGCACCAACAAAAGTTGGTGGGATAAACAGAATGGATTCATGTTTCTCTTGCTTTTTTCTAATAATCCTCCAATTAACCACAACATCTCTTGCTTTGCTTTGCTATCTCTTACTGTACAGGCACCCAAGTACCATTCCACCTTTATTGTCAAAGCTAAGTCAGGCTGAAGGGAGGGCTTGGTCAGTAGAACACTTGCCTTGTGAGTATAAGGACCCGAATTGTATCTTCAAACACCACATAAAAATGCCAAGCATGGCATCCCACGCTTGTAATTCCAGGACTGGAAAGGCAGAGACTTGTGGCTCCCTTGAGCTAGATTTCCAACCAGTCTAGACTAAATTGGTGAGCTTTAAGCCAATGACAGACCCTGTCTTAAAGTATGTAAATAGTGTTCCTGAAGATAGCACCTGAGGTTTTCCTCTGGCCTCCATGGGCACACCACATTTCACACACACACACACACACACACACACACAATTTCAAAAGATAAAAACAACACAGCAGTGTGCTCCTTTGCAGGAAACTTGGTGAATTTAGAAACCACAGAAGGAACAGAAGTTTGAGTGGCAGCTAGCATGATAAAATCTAGAACACAGCCTTTTCACTCAGAAAAGCACGTGTTCAAATCTTAGTTCTTCTAGACATTGATAAAAATGACATAAACAAGTCCTCTTCTAGATATTGCCTCTTTGATAAAAATGACATAAATAAGTCCTTAAATCTCCCCCACCTCCTTTTTCTCATCTGTAAAATAGGGAAAGAATAACTATCAGTCCTTTAGGAGTAGTGATTAAAGGCATGCAAAGACTTTAAAAATATGGTCAGCCAGGCAGCAGTGGCACAATGCCTTTAATCCCAGCACTTGGGAGGCAGAGCCAGGCGGATCTCTGTGAGTTCGAGGCCAGCCTGGTCTACAGAGCGAGATCCAGGACGGGCACCAAAACTACAAAGAGAAACACTGTCTTGAAAAAACCAAAACAAAAAAAAAAATATGGTCAATATGAAATAGATAATATTAACATTGTTGTTACATTCTTAATTAAATAATATTGTAAAGTAAAGAACAGAGGAGGCTATAAATATTAAACACATACCTGCCAATCTTAGAGATAATAAAAGGGAAGAAGAAAACAATAAAGGATTAGCATGAGGAAAGGGTGGGTGGAATGCTACAATGAGCAAATGTCTATAAAAATTCAATATTTGGGCATCTTGCCCAAATCCTGGGGTTATAGGGGGACAAAGTAGCAATGTGTTATTCCAGCAGCATCCATCGGCTCTAGACCTGTGACTGCTGATACTACCTGGCTTTCACCCATCAATTTCACTGCTTCCTTTTAAATACATTCCTTGTTAGAGATGGGAACAGCTTTTCTCCCCAAATAATATTCCCATGGCTCTCTACTTTACCTTCATCATCCTTACCCACAACTTTTATCTCCAGCCTAACTCCTGAATAGGAAATGGTGTAAGAGAACGAGAAATGACCAAGATGGTTTTTCATGGTTTTTCCCCCCATAGGGTATGGGAGAAGAGAAGAAAGGCTACTGAAAAACACAAAAGGTTGCACAGAGCTGAGCACGTCAAGCAAGTCAGAAGTATCTGCAAAGTAATGTAGCCTATTTGGAAACAGGAGTTATGCACTGTATTATTGCTACAGGAATAAAGCCAGGAACCAGTGTTGTTTTGCAATAAATTTTCACATGCAAAATCATATTTATACACCCAGAAGGAAAAAAAATACATTCTATGCGTGAAGACAAAGAACCCTTGTAAATCCCACCTTCTTTTGTTAGTGACATTGTTTTCCTTTGTTCTAGAGTCTTCCAGAATAACACTGGAAGAAAATCTCCAGGTTAGCTTTGACTATCATTCGCTGTTTTTCTGCCAAATCCCTTTCTTTAAATCTGCATACCTTGGAATAAACTTTCTTGTTAGATACATTTCCACCCAAACTGAAATGTCGGGAAGTTGTTTTATTCTTGAGCAGTTTTATTCTCTCCCAGTTGCTTCCTTATTATCCCTACCGAGAATTTTAGTGTTCTCTCTATTAAAACTCAATCTGCTGCTTTAGAGGTTAATGATGAACTTTAATATGTCTGCGCCTTTAATTGTCATCGAGATTCTGGAATTAAATCAAATGTAATGGAAAGAATAGAATTAGGACCACTGGGCTCTAGTCCCAGTGCTACCAATAAAGTGTCCGACCTTGAGAAAGCATTTGACTTCTCTGGAACTCCATCTATAAAACAAGAAGGTTGGAAGATATGGTCTTCTAGTATCTGTGGCTCTAAAAGTCTGAGCTCCTAGAAACAAGAAGCCCTCAAATTTGAGTAAGTTAACTGGTTGCTGGTAGTAATTTTCTTGTTCCTTACTTTGGTCTTAACAGACAAGAATTCAGTACACTGTTTTCCTTTAACACACAATTGGCTTTTGGGAAAGGAACAGGAGAAGAAAGGGGGTCCTTCTCCAACAGTGAGCAGTGAGGCTCAGAGAAGCCAGCTGTGGGGGAAAAGGGGACAAGCATATCAGGATGATGGCAAGATGAATGAACTATCCCTCTGCCCACTCTCTTCTCCAGGGAAGAAAGCTCCAGTAAGAAGGAAACATGGCAATATTTCCATGCAAAGTTGTGGAGTCTAGTCCCGAAACAGAAATCCACAAAAAACGCATACCTAAGGTTCAAGGCAACATTGCAGAAGATTGGGCAGAAAGAGTGTAAGCGCCGGAGGCCAAGGGACTTGGCTGTGAGGACTTGTGTCTCCTTGTAACATCAGAAGCTATAGCCCATAAAGTCTCACCAACATGGCCACCCAATGTGAGCTGAACAAGGAGGACACCAATAAACATGACAAACTGGATGGGATGGGGTGGGAGAGCGGAAACCCACAAGGCTGCAACTCTACACAAAGAACTAACGGCCGCTGAGTAAAGCTGGGACTGGGAAGAAGTGGTCCTTCCCAGAGAAGAGAACACCAACAAGTTGTTCAGTGCCAGTCAGTCCTGAAAACAAACATACAAGTGCCTCAACAGGACTTAATAGGTTACATTTAGGGATATATATGCATATATAAATGATGAAAGAAGGGGGCATGAATTTTAAGGAGAGTGGGGATGGGGTGGTAGAGAGGTATATGGAAAGGTTTGAAGGGATGAAAGGGAAGGGGGAAATGTTATAATTAAAATACAACCTGAAAAACAAACAAAAATCACTCCGCAACAATTTAAAAATAAGGGAAGATGGAAATAATAATAGAGCCACCCAGAGCTGAGCCACACAGGGAGGCCCTTCAGGGTAAGTGTCATCAATCATTGTGATGCCATAGGAGAAGGTCTCTCTCTCAGGGGAAGGACAGCAGCCACTGGTAAGCTAAAGGCTTTGCTAGTGCTCTGATCTTTTGGGCTTTTAACTCTGAAAAGAAAAAAATCGTTGTGATGCATTCGACTAATTCCTTCAACCTCATCTTGCCTTCCTTTAAAAATACCTCATGGTGGAGCAAAAGGATCCTGGCCCTCCAGTGAAGCCTTCTCCCATAAAAAGAGAAAAAGAAACTAAGGGGAAATAAAATTTCTATTCCAGGAAGAGAAATGATCAGGATGGGAGATTCATTTAAAACTGACTCTGGCTACTGCACCTGTTAGAGATCAACAGTTTGCATACCTTCAGATCTAAGAGGGAAGCACCCTGGGCTTGAGAGGCAGCCTTGAGCTGGGGGGAAGCTAAAGTATGCAATGTGCTTGGGGTTGTTGCTTTTATGTGTGTTTTTGAGTCTCCCTAATGGAGTCTATTTTTAAAATGGAGGAAACAGGCACTGAACTTTCTGGTTCAATCGTTGACAGCCTTTGGCAATAGACATCTCTCTTCCTTTGGTTGCCAGGCAGGGGTGATGCTAAAGGCCTAGGTCTGGAGTTGCCTCATCTAAGGACTTCAGTGGGTGTGATGCTCTGGGAGTCAATCAGATGTGGTTTCTTTTCTATAAAAATGAGATAAGGCTCAAGAATATAGATTGGTTGGTTGCCTATAAGCAGCGTCAGCACGAATAATTCTACTCAAGGCTCATTTGTAAATGCAGACTTAAGTAATTACCCTTAAAAATATGATAGTGTTCTGGGCGCAGATTTCAAATAGCTAATTTCTCCAGTTCCTCTTTGCCTTTTCCAGAGATGGGGGGGGGGATGAATTAATTTGGAACATACAATATGTGGGGAAAGTCCATTTTAATTGTTATATGACGTCGGAGTCCTGTGCTTATACAATGAGCTGAGTTAATGAAGCATCTCTCTCGGGTGTATTGCCCTAATTAGCATGGTGATGACTGATTTATAACTCATGTTTTTCCTTATTAATAAATCAACAAACTAAAATTCTCAAACCAAGATGGTGTGTGTATGTCAATGAATACATTCATCCTCCTTGCAGATTAGAGAATATTGATTGCATTATAGTTGAGGAAATGCCCCCGTGTTCAGGATTTGCTCTACCCCTCCCTGGAATGAAAGAGGAGTAGATTCTCCTCCCACCTGAATGAGGAGCTTGGCTACACGGCTTGCTTTGCTATTGAGAAGGTGAGAAGACACCATCCAACATACCTTTGAGGCCAGTCTTTAAATGCACTTGCCTATTCTTTTGTGACTGCTTGTGCTTCTGACCTGCTTCTTGAGAAATCCTGGCCTGAGGTAGCCACTGCTCCTTCACCCAAGCCACAGAATGAAAAATCAACCAGAACAAACTTGAACATCTACAGCCTGGAGGACAGCTGCTGTAGCCAACTGCACTGACCTGTGAAGAAAATAGCAAATGTTTGTTGTTGTAAGCCACTGAGACTTGGCAGGGGAGGGGGGCAGGGGTGGTGACCATTGTGAAAATTGCTTCAGCAAAACCTGACTTGCACAAAGAATTCTTCTACAAAAATACACACAGAAATAATATAAACACCTTCAAACTGACATCCATGTTAGACATCCATGTTTTTAGACTTTTTTAAATGCTTTATTGCCATATATTTATTACATCTAGTAATGGTTTTCATTATGATGATTTTCATGTACATATACATTTCAATCTTATTCATGCCTCCTGTTACTTCCTCTTGTCACCCCCTCCCACCCACCCGCTTCACCAGACCACTAAGGCTGTGTCACTCATTAGTCATTTCAACCCTTAAAATTAGCCTGGACCTTCCAAAGGAGTTACATTGATCTCTTTCTAATCATACACTTTGCGTCTCCAACACTGCTACCTGGTCCTCCCAACTCTAAAGTCTCCATATATTACAAAGAATTGGTCAGTTTTCTAGGCCATTGATCAAGCAAAAAGAATAGTCATCTCCTAGGAGAGAAGCATCTTCACAGAAGGGGAGCATGATGTCTGTCTCACAATAATATTCCTCTGTGTCATATACTCACACATGGAAGAGTCAAGTAACATGCGCTCATATTTCTCTCTCTCTCTCTCTCTCTCTCTCTCTCTCTCTCTCTCTCTCTCTCTCTCTCTCTCTCCTGCAAAACTAGTATCTTCCTATGACTGTGAGCAAAATGATGCAGTGTGATACCAATTAACAAGGAAAGCTCTCTCCTGTTTCCCCTTAAAGTTCAAATTCCATTAAGCGATGAGTGCTTGGCCATCAATAATTAAGACCTATCCCTGGGAAACATTCCCACCAAAAAAGCTAACAGTGCTGCTTTCTGAATAATAAAGCAGAAAAGGATTTTTCCAAACCACAGTGATTTTCTTTTTTTATTTTTGCAATCCCCCAAGGAAGAAGCAGCAGCCATTTTATCAAGGCCCCCACAGCAATTCCGTCCCCCTGGGTAGCACGATTACCACAAAATACTCTGTAGCTTTGCCCAGTGTCAGCCACATACAAATAATGTATCACTTTTGAAATATATGGCATAATGGTCTTTGGAATTAAAAGCTGCTTGAATTTGATTCTAAATTCTAAACAACACCAATGTGTGTCCTTAATTTTCTTATCAGGGGATGCAGCTCTGATCCAGCCTCATCACTACCACCCGCTTCACTTCACAAACATAGAAGAGGGTAACGGGGAGGAAGTACATTGTTGATGTCTGTTATTCACAAAGAATTCCAGAATCATGGACGGTAGAAGCCTCATCTGCCTTAATCTGTTGACTTCTTAATTCACCTGACTCATAAAACCATGAAAGAGTTTTGCAAATTGAGAGCTGGAGAGATGGATCAATGGTTAAGAACACTAGCTGCTCTTCCAGGGGACCAGAGTTCAATTCCTAGCATCTACATGGTAGCTAACAACCATCTGTAGCTCTAGACCTCAGGGAACTCGATGTATCCTCTCGCTTCCACAGGCATCAGGCACTTGTGTCGTATACAGATATATATGCAAGCAAAACACACTACACATAAAATAATTGTTAAATTCATTTTGCAAGTTTTAAAACTATACTGTAGCCAACCACCTCAAGCATCAAAATCATGTACACAGGAGTGACTGGATCATTGTAAGAAGCAATGCACTGAGGATGTTCACTGATTCTGAGTCCTTAAGCCAACCAACATGCAGTTAACTATGGACGTAGTTAGAAAAAAAAGGGGCAAATAGAAGAGAAGTCAAGCACAGTTTCAGGAACATGGGAGATGTCATCTTAAGATGTGGTGAAAACTGACTATTACCCTCCAAAGTCCAGAGTGAGTGCGAGTGAACTGGACACACTACCTTAACCATAATCTATGGCTCTCAATTTCCAGACATTTGGTCCTAGAGGTGTTTGTTTGTTTGTGTTTGTTTGTTGAAAAACAAATTTCTTTCATGCAATATACTGTGATCACAGTTCCCCTTCCCCAATTCCTCCTAGATGTTTCCCACCTCTTCTTCCACCCCACTTCATACCTTTACTTTCTCTCTCTAGATAACAGACGAGAGAGAGAGAGAGAGAGAGAGAGAGAGAGAGAGAGAGAGAGAGAGAGAGAACACAAGAAACCCACATAAACAAACAAAAACCCAAAATTGGAAGCCATAGTATACAGACAAAAAACCAATCCAAACAAAGCAATATGAGACCAAAAGTCTACAAAAATACCATTGAGGTTTTTTTTGTGTGTGTGTTAGCCATCTACTGCTGGGCCTGGAGCTTGCCCTTAAGTGTGGTTAACTGGACCAGTGAGACTCCACTGGAGAAAACTATCTTTTCCTTTTCAGTCGGATGTCAGTTGGAAACAGCTTATAGAGATTTGTATTTTTGAAGTGAGGGGCATCATGTTAGTGACTTTTGGGTCAATGTGACCACACTATCTGAACAAGGTAAGTGAGGAAAGACTCATGCTAACTTGCGATTTCACGAAGTCTCAGTCCATTACAGGAGGAATCCAATCTTATTAGGACCCATATTTTGGACTGTCACATAGGGTTCTCTCTGGAATGTGATGGAGACTAACTCCTCTGCTTTAAGCAGTCTTCATACCTTAGGGGAGGAAACGCTATCTGGCACCTTAAAGGATGAACAAGAGCTAGTCGAAAACAGAGGGTCGACAAGCAGAGTACCTGGCAGTGTGACGATGCTAACATTGCCAGATGACCCTAAGAAAGGATTTCCCTACTGCCATTTTCCAATATGATTTGTCCCCAAGAAAAGGTAGTAGAAATAAAATCAATAACTAGGGGTTGCACTCTTATGAACCTATATTGCAATTGATTTACTAAATCACCATGTAACCAACTTCACTTAATGCCTTAATAACTGGTTAGTTCTCCCACTAGGAAGCCAGACCTGCACATAGACACATTCTCAAGGCAATTGTGATGATGATGATGGTCATTCAGAATAACCTCTCAATGTCAGAGAAAAACACAAGCAAAGGGAATAAGGAACTATGGCACAAAAACAGATAAAATAAGTTTTCCCAGTTCCAAAATTCCACTGCCACACATTTAACCAATTAGATATTCAGCTGTATCAATGTCCTTCAATTTTTCTTTCTTTTTTTTTTTCTTTTTGGATGGAGTTTGGAGGTCTCACATAGTCCAAGTAGGCTTTGAATTCCCTATGTAACTGAGGATGATCTTTATCTCCTGAGCCTCCTGCCTAAGCCTCCCAAATATTGAGATTACAGGTGTATACCACTGTCTTAGTTTTCTTCCTGTTGCTTTCAAAAACACTACAACTAAAAGCAAGCTGGGAAGGAAATGGCTTGTTTCAGCTTATAGTTGTAGTCCATTGTGAAGAAAAGTCTAGACAGGAACTCATAGCAGGAACCTGAAGACAGGAACTGAAGCAGAAACCATGGAGGAATGCTCAGACTGGCTTGTTCCTCATGGCTTGCTCAGCCTGCTCTCTTATACCCAGGTCTATCTGTCCAGGGATGGCACCACTCAAAGTGGTCTGGACCCTCCCGTGTCAATCATTAATCAAGGAAAATGTCCCAGAGGCTTACATACAAGCCAATCTAATAGGGGCATTTTCCCAATTGAGATTTCCTCTTCACAGGTGACCCTAGCTTGTCAATTTGACAAAAAGTATATGAGCAAAACCAGCATGCCCTGCCCTTCTTCAGTGACAGCAGAGAATGGAATAAGTAAAGTAATGCTAATCATTTACTCCTTTGTGTTTTCCTCGTTTCAATCAATAGGGCATCACTCTCTAACGCTAAGCTTTTCGGCTTCTCTTTAATCCCTACCCCCACTCCACACCAGAACTTATGGGTGTTTTCTTGGTTTCTATCTCATTTCTGTAATAAAATATGATGACAAAAGCAACCTAAGGGTGAACGGGTTTATTTTAGTTCTAATTTATGGTCGAGTCCATTACAGTGGAGAATTCACAGTAGCAGAAGCTTGATGCAGTACCTAATCCATAACTGAGAAAAAGAGAGGGATGAATGCAAGCTTACTTGTGCTCATCTCTTCTCTATTTTATACAGTCCAGGATCCCGGCTCAGAGAAGAATCCCACTACAGCAAGAACAGCTTTCGCACATCGATTAACATAATAAAGATGATTCCTCACCTGGAGGCCCAGAAATCCATCTCCCAGGTGCTTCTAAATTCTGCCAGGTTAGCAGTTAACATTAACCATCACAAGTGCTAAGCCTTGGGTCATACAGAGTTGTTTACAGAAAGCATCAGGGATGGATGTGGCTGGTTGAAATGGCACCCACAATTTTTTAGACGGGCTGTTCTTTCTCAACGTCTCCACCGCCCCACTCCTGTAGTAGAAGTTGGGCACTCCAAACACTCATGAAGTATAGTACTCAATCCCCGCATTTCTATTCAATTAGTTGACCATAATACTCATCTCTAGCTAATAGGATTTAAACCTAAGTCAGCTGGGCCTTCTAGGAAATCTCTGGCAAAGGAAAGACGTAAGTGGTGCCAAACTTTGCCCCCTTCACTGCGCCTTGACAGAGACCACAACCTAAGGAAATGCCAAGAGACTGACAAGCAGCCTTGGTGTTATCAACTATCAAACAAATGTCAACAGCTAGTTCACTCCAGATTTCTCACTTCATGGAGGGGATCAGGAAAAGAAATTGCTTATAGCACTATTGGTTCTGTTTTGTCACTGCGATGAAAGAATCCTTAACTGGCACAGTTCCTGACTCGTTGGGAGAGCTCAAGTCTAGGCAACCAGCACTAACGCCTGAAAAGCACACTATGGAACTAGTCAAGTAAGAGCCATCTGTCTACTAGATACCACTGTCATTTCTGTGCTAGGAACAAAATCCCATTACAATAACCCCACACTGTCAGCCCTGGACACCTCTTGGTCAGATCCCTAACTTTGTGGCACCATATTCCATTACTGTAACTAGACTCATACCCTACAGTGGTTACAAGCAGTTGGTGGAATATGGGTCCCAAAAATGTCTACCTACAAATGAAGTTTAAGTTATTTGGAATTCTCATCTTCTATGTATTTATAAGGTAAGGTTCACCCATGCTTCTATGCTGTGGTGTCACCCAAAAGGACTGTACCTCATCTTTTCAATCCTGTGACCTCTCTAGACCATTCTTGCTTCACTAATCTCCAGCCACTGTATTTGACATGATCAGTGGGAATGGCTCTAAAGTCTTAAATTCTGATCCAAATCCTGTTCTGGCAGTTCCTTTCATACATTACTTCTCCCTTGATGTTCCTATAAATGTACTTGGAAAATAATGGATCATCTGTAAGATGGTAAATGTGTGAAACTGACAGAATTTGATAACTGGGCTGGAAGAACATAAGGACATGAATCAAGAATGGTACCCACATTGTGGGTCTGGATAGCATCGATATGATTACTCAAAGGGAGAATTAAACATGAGGGAAAGATTCAGAAAGCATCACCCTTCCAGTTTACAAATATGCTGGATTTTTGGAAGCACATGGAACATATGGCGTCATTCTCTGAAGAACTGGAATTGTGGCTGTAGAAGACAGAGAGACAGACTGGAGGGATAGATTTGGGAGTCAACAACTTACAGGTGATCAAAGGATCATGACTCTTTCTCATCTACCTCCATCTCCTACTCCAACAAAGGGCACTCAAGAAGTTCAGCATCCTACCCTCAGGCTGACCCTCCTTCTAAGCAAAAGTATACCTAGCTACCAGGAACCAGTCACAACAATCACTAAGAGCTGTCTCCTGATTTATACCCAACTCTACTTCAGCTGCCTTCATTCAGCTCTCACCATCTCTCACCTGGAAATCCTCAGTCTGTCTCTCATCACACACAAACACACACTTACTGGGAGAGACAGAGACACAGAGAGAAACAGACAGCAACAGAGACAAAAAGAAGTTATGCTAATCCTTGGAGTTAAAACTGTCAGCAACTCCACATTACAAAAAACCATGAGGTCTCATTCTCGAATTAGATGCATGAGAGTTGATCTCTCTATGGGTCTCCAGCTACGTCTCATTGTCTAATTCATCCAAAATTGGTTCAGCTTAGTGAAGACTATACCCAAAATTTTCTCGAAAAGGATGTTGAGCTTCAACCTACATACAACATATTGTATTCAGGAAGGGGGATTCCCTTCTCAAACTTATGCTAGGAATATGATTATCCCAATTTGCAAAGTGCCTGTTTGTATTCATAGACAAAGCAATTTTAAAAGTAGTAGTGTATTTCTTTTAAATGACTATAAATGTGCTGTTTTAAAACCACTCAGTAAAGACCTATTGGTCCTCACAATGAGTTTCTACATGATCCCCTTGGGTCCCTCTTGTATATTATCCATCTGTTTCATTTTGTTCCCATCTGTGCAGGTCTTCCTTGGCTCAGCAAGTGATCTACCGTGTTTGTATGTAAATGCAGAGGTCTTTAAGAAACCTTTCTCCAAAGAGCAGGAGCCAGCAGTCAGCCTCAACCAATCCATCCTCAGGGAGACAGTGGGAGGTAGAAGGCTAAGCTCTTGAACCAGAGGCTATGAGGAAAGAACGCAAAGGTTAAGCCTCTTGAATCAAAGACTTTGGTCTCTTATCAGCTGAGACAGTTCACTTTGATGATGCTACACAGAAACATCAATCCCCAAGTTATTTTTTCACTCTATTGAAACTTCCCACTTCCTTGCAAGATAAAACTAATGCACCGACTAATGAATGAATTTGGTGCCTGCTATGACACATGAGACTGTATTTATCTTCAAGAATCTGATTTGTAATAGTTATAATTTAATGGCTAAAATGCTCTCAGGACTTGCTATTGAACAAGTTAAAGGGTTGAATCCTTACAATTACTTTATAAACCAGATTCTATTGTCACCTTCCTTTGTGCATAGGGAAACTGAGGCTAGATTTAATAACTTCACCAAGACCCAAGTATGTAAGTGATAGCACTTGCAAGCTGTTTCAAGGGACAAGTAAAAAATTTTAAGATTAGAGGCAAATATCTTCAAATGAATAAAAGAATGAGTGAAAAGCCTGAGGAGTATAAACTGCTAATGTGAGAGAAGAAAGACCCAGTCTAGGAGGATGAGGATACTATTGGATGGAGGTAATAATGAACTTCTGCTCTGCAAATAGGAAGACAGACAACATTCATAGCATTGTAATGGACATGGCACGTTTCATGCCACACCTAAGGTGAAGAATATGAACAGAATTTTTCTCTCCCAGAGACAAAAAAAAAAAAAAAAAAAAACTGTAGTCTCTGAGCATCTCTTGGCCTGTGGCTGTGAGGATGAGAAACTAGAATGCAAAATCTCATATGATTTGCTTTAAACTGGCTACTGTAATAAACTATGTTACGGTGAATTGAGAGATTCACTCATTCATCAAATAGATGTTCACTTGCTACTATATGCCAGGGCCTGTGCTAGACATAGGGAGAAAGAGAAAGAAAAATTACTTACAAAGAGGTAAAAACGGTTTAGGTTAGCCCCTAAAAAATGAGGTTGAGGAGATGGCTCAGGGGTTAACAAGCTGGCCTTGCAAATAAGAGAACCTGAGTTAGGATCCATGGAAAATCTGAAAGTAGCAGCTCAGATCTGTAATCCAAGTACTGGAGGTGGGGGCTAGGGACTGGCTAAGCTGCCAGGTTAGCCAAATCAATGAGTTCCAAGTTCAGTGAGAGACTGTTCCAAAAAAATAAAGTGAGTCAGCCTAGAGAGATGGCTCAATGCTTAAGAGTGCCTGCTGCTCTTAGAGAGAACCAGTTTGGGTCCTGTCACACACAACCAGCTCCCAACAGCCTGCAAAACTCTAGCTCCAGGTGATCCAATACCCTTTTCTGACCTCCACATGTGCCTTCACCTACACATGCAAGTGCACATATGTGCACGTCCATATATCACACATACAAATTAAAAATTAGGAAAAAAATCTATATATTTCCATGGATTTCACTGCATGTTTATAATTACAGTTTTATTATGTTTTGTTTACATTCGTGGGTGATTTTGAAACTTAATCAAACCTGTTATTTGAAAACTAGTAGAGGAAACAATAGAGAGAAGGAACAGAGAGAGAGCGAGAGATCAAGGGCAAATGCCCAGCAGGCTCTTTGAAAGAAATATTCGATCCCTCTGAGAAACAGCTCGAGAAATACCAGCAGCAGCAGAAAACCAGAGGATAATTCATCTAGATAAAGCCACAGGGCAGCTGCATCTCAGATGGAACACACCGGTTGCTTCCATCGCCATTCTTTTCTTCCTCAACTTAGAAGGCTCTTGGGGCCAGACAAAGCAGAGTGAGTCCCCATGAATGATTTCCAGAAAACTTAGATGTTCCTGCACATCTGTAAAAGTAGTTCCTTCATCTCTAATTATCATCTCTGAGCTTGCCAGATGAAACTCCAACCCCTACCCAGTCTTAAAATACAAGAACTCTGTGAACCATGCATGGGGCCATCTTTCATACTATATTCCAATTATGCTCCTGTAATACTTGCTACTCTTGCAGAAGATCTGGGTTCCGTGGCCAGCACTGACATGGCTGCTCACAACAGCCTACAGCTCTACCTTCAGGGGTTCTGACGGTCGCCTCACGCTTCCACAGGTACTTCACATATGTGGGACAAATTCAGGCAAAACACTCATGCTCATAAAGGTCAAGTGTTTTGTTTCTCTATAAGGTGTTATATTGGGTTCTCATAAAGAGCAAAGAATGGAGGCAAAATTTAGTGTAGACAACAAAAATCTACTTGGTGTTGAGAGGTTTTGTTTTCCTTTCATTGTGGGCTTGGGGTGTGTGTGTGTGTGTTTGTGTGTGTGTGTGTGTGTACAATGATTTTCTTTACTCTTTCTACTGCCTTTGTATAAGGCATTTCTGCCAGATAATGGCTGGTTAACATCACACCTTCTCCAACTATTACACAATTACTGGAAGTGAAACCTGACTTCCTGGAGGAGTCAGGATGGCCTGAAGAAGTCAACTTACACCAAAGTAAATAAGGGTTCTTTTTTACGCATAGATATTGGCACGTTTAGCAGCTTATAAGAGACCATATAATAGCATTCCATCCTGGGGTACTTCCTAGTCACATCCTCATACATTCTCACAGTGCAAGGCTAGACCACTAACCATTGCTGCATAGGCCAAGTCTCCCCTCCTCCACTGGAAAGAAGACTTTCCACTTTAAGAAGTCCACTTTAAAGAAGACTGTGATGCCTTTTGCTATAAGGCCCTGAGGAGATGACACTAATGACTTTACGCACATTTAAAGCAAGGTTCATAGCACATTAAAGGAGCATGCTACTTATCTAATGCCAGTAAACATTTTCTGTGGAGAACCAGATGGTAAATATTATAAAATTTGCCAGCCCTATAGCCCAAACTGAATTTTTTCAACTACTTTGCTAGTATACATACATTGTAGCCCCAAAGGAGCCACAAACAATATAGAAAATGGGTGTGACCTAATTAGACCCACTCACCAGACTTTGTTCACCAGGATATAAAGAATTAATACAACACTAGAGAATTCGCTTTTCTATATACGTGAATATTCCAGCTACATTAAACTCTCTTCTTTAAACCAGGAAAGGTTATATTTTATTTGTATTTAATTAAATTTTCTACTGAGGGTATCAATTTTTATTGACCCACCTTTTTCTACGGTTTTATTTATTTTTATTTTATGTATATAAATGGTTTGCCTGCATGTGCGCGTGTGTACCATATGTGTGCAGCGGCTGCAGAGGCCAACCAGAGTTACAAACTGCCCGTGAGATGCCACGAAGGTGCTGGGAACAGAAACCAGGTTCTCTGCAAGAACAGCGAGCGCTCTTAACTGCTAAGTTATCTCTTCAGCCCCAAGGCCTTGCCTTTCTTGAAAATCATATTCAAAACGTAACTGTTGAACCAAGAAGTTACCAGCAACTGATACCTGCTGGCAAAGGGGGAAATACTTTTCTCCAAGGGAGTCTCACTGGGTATGTTAGTCACACTTCACGGTAGGCTCCATGCCTAGGAGTACTCAGCCAGCACAAAACAAACTTAAGATGGCTGTGGCTGCTGACACCCTCAGGACCTTAGGGGCAGCTTGGAGGAACCTGAGAGATTCATGGAGGTCCCCGGGGAGATGTGGTGGGGGAGGGGGGTGGAATCTGCAGAGCCCGCAGTATCTCTGCGACAACTGAAAAAAGGCTCTTCAAAAGCGGACTCATGAAATGGGAAGGAAAGATGGTGGAGCAGAGCGGCGTGCCTGGCAGAGAACGGCAAAACTAGAGACATGGTGGCGAAGGGTATGGGAGCCATACGGAAGTGTGGACATAGCTGCTCACCCTGCCGGGAGGAGGGAGGCACAGCACCGCCCCCAAGCTGCAATCACAAGGGTCATGTCCTGTCCCGTGAGGCTCGGGACTCTGCCCCCAGGAGCCCTGCCTAGCCACAAGATCACCCTAACTCTGGACAGTGACAGGTCAAGTCTCAGCGGTGGTCCAGTATTTATGGTGCTTCAAAAACCAGAAACCTTGAGCCAGACTCACTACAGTGAGTATTTGCATGTAAAGCTATTTGGGGGGAGGGGAGGAATTGTGTGTGTGTGTGTGTGTGTGTGTGTGTGTGTGTGTGTGTGTGTGTGTTATATATATATATATATATATATATAGACACACTTCAGTTTGCAGTTTGACAAATAAATATGTGATGGAGAGGTGGGGAAGACGGAAGAATGGAGTGACCGTGCACGGTGGAGAGAAGTGGAACTACAGACCACCACAGTGTCAGTTGTGGGAGAGGGCAGCGGGCAGGAGAACATGTCATTTCGGGGTAGAGTCAACAGCTTCGTAGTGTGTAGCAGCTTGGAGCTTTCGAAGACTCCCCTCCCTCACCCCAACATGCTGCCCACCCCCACAATTGCCCTGGCACTGAGCAATGACAGGATGTCTGAGATGGAGAACATTCATTTTTCTGGATTGGGCCTCCTCGAAAGACCCCCATGGTTCATGCTGCCCCTGGGTGCCATGTTGATGCCCATGGTCCATGCTGCCACCCCGGGACCATGTTGATGCCCAAGGGTCATGTTAGTGTCTGAGGTCCTGCTGCACCCAGAGGTTATTCGGATGTCCGTGGTCTGTACTGCCACCAGAGACCATGCTGAGGTCTGGGGTCCATGCTGCCATTAGAGGAAATGTGGAGGCCCGTGATCTGTACTGCCACTGACTGTAAAGCAAGCTTCTTTTGCAGTGGTATCGATGAATGCAGACTCGTAGTTGAGAATGAGAGACATAGAAGGATTCTGTGATGATTTCTCCCCATCCCACCCCCTCCCCAACTTCCCACCCCCCCCCACAGTCTAGACAGGAAGTCATTGGTTAGAACTCTTAAAAATTGTGATAGGGATGCTGAAGTATAGGTCTTCACAGTTGATGGCTTCTGGCAGGGGTGGGGGTGTGGAAGGACTCAGTTTTCTTAAAGGGTCTCACCACTGGGAGTCTGACCATGCTCCAGTGAATATATGTACAACACAAATTGGACTTAGTATATTTTTTCTTTTTTTCCCCCTTCTTTTTTTGTGAGAGAGGTCACAAGGGTCGGGGGTGGATGTGAGAGGACAGGGAGGTGAGTGGGATTGGGGTGCATTGTGTAAAATTCCCAAATAATCAATAAAAATATTATGTTGGGGGGAAAAAGAAAGACATTTTTCAATAAAAATAACTGTTTTCTTTACATTTTCTTTACATGACTCAGAATTATTATGAAACAAGTTATTTACAATGCTGTATTTTACTCAACTCCTCTGTGAGTTTGGGGCTGGAAGGCCATTGAACTCACACTCAAGAACTTGAACTTGCAGAATTCCACAGCATTATGATATAGTTATGCCAACATATACCTTCAGAGCTCACCAAATAAAAAGACAGCTATATAATCCACTTGGACTGATATGCAAAATGCCAAAACTGGATTACTTAAACACCAGAAGATTTTTTTTTCTCCCATAGTACTAGAAGCTGTGAATCCATTGCCCATACAGTCAAGTTCTGAAGAGCGTCTTTTTCCTGCTTTGCAAAATGTCCAACCTCTTGCTGTATCCCCACACAGAAGATGGGGAAGGGTGGGAAATAACACCTTGTAAGGCCACAGTTCAGTCTGATAAGGGAGCCACCATCCTAACCCCAATTAACCTTCATCACTTCACTAAAGACCAGATCTCCAAATACAGTCACACTGGGAGCATCAACATATGAATGGGGTCACATATTATTCCCTGGCACAAGCTTTCACCCAGAAGTGACCCACCCTTCACATTTCTTTCAGCAAAGGAAATCACACAGCCATGCCTAAAGTCAAAGGATGGAATATTTTTTCATATTCATGGAAGGAAAGGGAAAGTGGAAATACTGAAGTAATACATACCCAGAAACACCAGAAAATTTTAAGCAGATTTGTGACATAATCATATATGCATCATAGAAAGATCCCTCTTGAACTATGTGGAGAATGGAATTGTTGCAATAGAAAAAGGTTCTATTTGGGGTTGTCTAAATGGTTCAGCAGGTAAAGGTGCTTGCCAATAAGCCTGACACGTGCACATATACACATATACACTCATGTACACACACACACACACACACACACACACACACACACACACACACCACAATAATTAAACTTATAAAGGCTATCTCGAAATTCTTCATATAGTCTAAGGGAAGAAAACCCTCAAAATAAAGGTGTGGTGGTAGAAATGGAAGAAACCATGATTGGAGACTTTCATAGACAATGCCAACTTTGACTTCCTTCTGCAAAATGAAGATCCAAAAATAGAAATTCTGCAAGGTCATACAAAAGTGTCAGAAATGTGCTTCCAGTTACAACTATATGTTCCAGATCACTTGATTCTTGAATTGAAAATGTTTAATTAACTATCTAGAAATACAAATCTCTCTATACATCTTTAAATTGAAAACTTGCTTAATTAACTGTCTAGAAATCAAAAAAAAATCTTCATATAACACAGAATACATTAAAATAGTTTGGGTTACTCTCAAACTGTTATGAATATCATTTGCATAGTGATCTTTAAACAAGAAAGCATTTTGTGTTCTTTCAGGTTAACAGATACAACTGCCTATACAGTTTTCTCTTTTTTTCATATTTTTCATAATCTCACTCCACCAAGAAAAAATATGATGGAAGAAGATACATCAGTATCAGTACAGAGAGATTCATAAAAGTGAGTGTCCCCAAGAATTATAAACTCAAGATGCAGCCAGTATATTATAAAAGTACTTTGAAAATTAAATTGAATCTTTTGTGCAAGTAAAAGAAAGCTACAGCCTAAACACATCCAAGGAAAGAATGCTTTAATGGGGTGGAAATTATTTGCATGACTGTTTAAAAAAAAGAACAGCCAAAGACTTGGAATGACCACTTATTTCTGGCTCTACCCTAAACCAAACAGTGTGCTCTGGTTTATTTGGTAGTATGGTCTTCCCCATAAATTAATATTTGTCATTAATGTTTATATAGTAATATCATCTGAATTTAGTTGAGGCAGTTATAAGAAATTAATCCACCCTTCTTGTGATAAAATTCTGCTCACAGCCTATATAGGCACTTTAATTTGGATTCTCCCTAAGCAAAGCCTGCGGAAATAATGTAACGTAAGTCATTAATTTCATAGATAATCTCAGGAACAGGAATCAGAGAATGGGAAATATGATATAAGAATGGATAGAAAATGCTACATGGTGAAAAGCGTGTCTCTAAAATCTTCTGAGGACTTCTAAGACTTGGGCAAATGGGTCTTTTAGATTTGCCCAACTGAAGGACAGGAGCCTGGAGCCCTTATCCACTTGATCTCAACCTTTTTCTAGTCAGTGGTTGCCCTCCAGGTGTTCTCTCTATTTCTATCTCTATCTATCTCCATCTCTATCTCTTGATCTGTCCTGTCTTGGAGCAGCTCAATGTGCTCCTCTTGGTGCCAGGGAGAAGTCCCTGACAGACAGCAGAGACACATGGCTTACACTTGAAGTAGAACATTCTTAGCCTAGAAGCCCAATATCAGCTTGGCTTGAATAGAACTACGCAGGGCAGCAAGAGCTGAAAGCAAACGTAATCTAACGGGGCTATGACTCAGGGCTGGAGATACTGCTGTGCTGGGTAAGAAGAAAACCTTGAACCTCAGCTCTCACAGTGCCTAAGTCGCCAGCAGACATGAACATGAAAACATTTTGTCTTGATTCTCAAAATGTTGCATCTCATCTTTAATTTGGAAATTACCTTTTCAACCATCAAAGCTGCAATTGGAATTACCAAGTTGTCCAGCTGACCTGAAGCAATGTTTGTACCACAAGAGCAAGTCAGCCAAAGAAGCTGAGCAATACCAAATTCATGGATCTAATTGGGGTACAACAATTCCTGAGACCACTTTCTCTTTGAGCTGGGGAAAAAAAATTACAGGTTACAGGATGAAATGGAAACCAGAGCATCAGCAAATCAAGAGGGGCCTGCAAGCATGGGCAAGAGGGAGCACTTGATTGTTGGAGATCAGTGCAGCCTGAAGACACACTGGAAGAACTGGGAGAATATGAGGAATGTTGGCTCTCCTTCCTTAAGTTTGTCCAGTGAATGTTAATC
This sequence comes from Peromyscus leucopus, assembly GCF_004664715.2. Classification (NCBI taxonomy): domain Eukaryota; kingdom Metazoa; phylum Chordata; class Mammalia; order Rodentia; family Cricetidae; genus Peromyscus; species Peromyscus leucopus. The sequence continues at coordinate 59,389,254 of NC_051075.1, read as the reverse complement.
TGTGCTTATTCTCACAGGCTTGAAAAGAAAGCAAATCAGAATTCTAATTCCACTATTACTTCCTGTTCCTCATGTGACCTTGAGCCAGGTGTTTAATTTCTCCAAACCTCTATATTCTCATCAATAAGGAATAATAATTTATGATCTCCAGGACTCTCATGACAATTAAAAGAATAGAAGAGGTAAAACACTTTAGACAGAACCAGAAACATTGTATGTCCTTGATAAATGGCTGCAAGGGCTGTTTTGACATTGAAAACCACAAGCTGTAAGACACCCAGGAAATGCTCAGCATGAAGTCTGGGTCAGTGCTCCCTAAATACTGGCTCTCCTTTCAACCGTGTTTCACAAAAGTTGAGAATTTGCCCAAAAAAAAAAAAAAAAAAAAAAAATTCCAACAATGGGCAGTGATCCCTATTCTGAAATAAGAGTTAAAAGATGAACAGCGTGAAGGATGTTTTTCTCTAAGAAATTCACAATGAATGAGACAAACCCTTTCCCTGGCAAAGCTGTGTTTAAGGGTGAAGGTAAAACATTGGAGCTCAGACCTCCTGTCTTGTCTTGTTAAACACAGCTTCGACCTTTGCACACATCAGGACACCATCTATGCAATGAAAGCAAGCATCTATACTTGCCTCTCCATGTTTGTTGTGTTGGCCTCCCTGACAGTGGATAACTTTACTTCACTTCAAGTGTGTAGCTAATAAGTAAGAGTTGATGTGAGAAATAAACAAAAAAAAAAGAGGCCCATTGTATGAAATCACAGATGATGGTATCATAACACAGTTTACTCAGTATGAGATGTCCTTACATGTTATGCCCTCATCTTTTAAACCCAATATATTTCCCTGCCGCTTCCACTGACAAGTTTCTATGTCAATCATGCTGAAGATGTCTACCATTCTTCTAATCTTTAATAACCAATTTTGCCCTTTCCTACTGTGTCTGCACAGGATAAGTGACTACTTGATCCCAGCCAGCAATCATTTCAAATGATAGCCTCCAAACTCAGCAGGTGCTAAAAATGTGTTATATATATATATATATATATATATATATATATATATATATATATATTTCAATTGACTTGATTGAGAAATTATGTGAGTTCATCAGAGAATTCTGACCTCTATTTGCTTCTCTGTTGGCATTCCAGGAGAATAGACATCCCCGATGTGTAAAGTAGCCATGTCATCTTGAACCAGACAGAGGCCAAGATTGTTTCAATGACCATAACTAGTCATACCTACTTTCCTTTGCCTCTGTAAGATAGAGAGGTTAGGAAAATGCCTTTAATTTTAGGCAACTGTGTGTGGGAAAAAAAAAAAGTCAGCCCAGTTGGTCCAGAGGTAAGCTATTCAATGAAATTTGGATTCTATTCCTTAGCAACCTACTAGCTCTCACACCACAAATTTGAATCACAAACTTCTTTCCCCTTCTACATCCAATCAGTGTCTAAGGTAATTAGCCCAATTTATTAACATTTCATAGCCTCCCTTTCTCTCCCACCCCAACTCATCTCAGATTCATTTTACCTCCTATGGGCACTGCTGTAGCCTTCTAGTGGGTCCTCTTATCGTGAGGCATGATCTCAATCCCTAACTCTCCAAACTCCCTTCCACATGGTCACCAGGGCAGCATTCCTAAAAGTTTAGTTTTCTCGTATCAATGTTTACTTTAAAGGAATTTGGTGGCAGTTCGTTCCTTAAAGGGTAAAGACTAAATATAATCTGACAAACAATACGCTGATCTCACCTGTGACCCTTTACATGACCTTCCTGGAAGAGCATGAACGTGAACTGCTTACAATTCATATGTCTCTGCCTCTGAGCTGAGATGATTTTTCCTTCCAAATCCCATCGCTTACCTGCAGTTTGTTCATCACCTGACAATCCACAGTCATCTTCAGAGCAAGGGCACTGTGTCCTTTTTCTCATGCCTCACATTTGGTTTCACATGTAGCCACCCTGGAGTAAGAGTACTGTTATTTGAGAAGAATCACTGAGTAAGTGAAAAGAATAAATCAAATGTCTTCTGGTACCAGAACTGTGTGTTCACCAAAACATTTTTTCCTTCTTTATTACTACCACTCATTATTAAAACTCTGGTAAACTGGGTCATTACCATAATCTCAGTTTTCAGGTTCTATAATCAGAATTTCAAGTTCAAATTCTGGCTCCTTCACTTGCTAAACTCTATAGCGCTGGAAAATTTACAAAAAAAAAAAAAAAGTCTATGTGCCAGGGATCCTTCATCTATGAAAGAGTGATGATGATGGCAGTTTCTCCCACATAGGGTCACTGTGAGGTTAAACAAACTCATCAGTATAGATGCCAGCGTGTGGCATCTAAGTAGCACTTGGAAATCTTGAAAGTAATAGTACGTTAAACAGGAATCTTTGTGTGTACTCAGAACTAGCAACAGCAGTCCAAAGCTGTGGACAAAGCAGCTGTACAAACCCCACATTTTAAAACAGATCTGCCAACACCTGGGGCACTGCGACTCCCCCAGAGATCATGAGCCTAACCCACATTCTTCTGTCTTCCACCACCGCCGTAAATCTCTCTTCCTTCACAGTCCATAAATGATAGTGCTCGAGGGGAGATGTTGGAAGGGAACAGAGTCATCAGTGATGGTCCTGCCTTCGTCACTGTTTCCAGAGTCTTTGATAAGATGTTAGGACCCCACACCCCAGGAAATAAACAAATGGCTTCTGGAGAATGCCTAGGGTGGTGCAGAATGACCACCAGATGGGGGTATGGGCATTCCGTGACAGTCTTCAGAGTCACACATCAAGTTCTTTGCACTTATCATACACAGAGAGTTACTGGGGAAATTTAAATTCCAGCCTTTAGTGAGAGGTGATTTTCTTAAAGTGATTAGTGCCTACTTAAATCTGTAAGATTTTTCCAGAGAGGGTCCTCCCATCAAAGTGAGAATGGCTGTGTGGCACAATGCCCTAGAGGAAAAGGATGGAAGCCCCTCCCCTAGCATCCTACAGCAAAGCTCTCAGCATCTCCTTCCCATGCAAGAGCACAGAGAGAAGGCAGAAATCTGGGGGCCCCAAGTGAAAAGCTACTTTTCTAGATGGCTGACACTCGCATGGCCCAATCTCAGGCATCGAGAAGGAGGATTGTCTTCTCTGGACAAACCTACAGATGTAGAGGGCTGGTGGATGCTAGTCTCACTCAGTTCACCAACCAGGAAAGTCATGGGAAGGAGGCAGAACCATGCTATGTCTTCCAGGCCTGACATGCAGATCAGTAGCATGAGATCAGCCTGACGTCACTGTCTCCAATGCTGTTATCGTAAACCCTTCAAAAGGATAGAAGTGAGGACATCTCTGTGAAAGCGCTTCCCACCCACACTCAATCAATCAATCAATCTACCAGGGGAAGAAAAGTAGAAGAATGGATCAAAGAGCTTTAGAACACAAGCAATAGATTAGATTTGCCAGGGGAGGATGCTATATATAATATTTGAGTCACATGAATGACCCAAATTTACATGGAGCTCTATTTTAATATTTATACATATCTAGGAAACTAAATAATCTTTTTCAGGATTTGTGGGACTTTTGTCATTGCAGGGTTGCAGGTTTATACAGAAAAAAATTTGTTTCATGTTTTTGCCCCAAAGAGTAACTACAAGAAGAATTATGTCCTAGAGAAAACTGCATGTTAACAACAGAGGAAACCAATGTGCCTGGGCCCAAGGCTGCACAGAAGACCAAAGAGGAGAGATAGAGTCCTGAAAGTGTCTACCCCTAGAGCTTTATGTGGAGCAAATTAGGGAAGATCAAGGTGGGAAATAACATGGGAAAGGCAAGGAAATTACCAACAATAGAGCTGGAGGCCCCACTAGTTCTAATTAGCAACAATAAGGGACAACACAGGTTGACTGAGTTTAAAGGCACCGTGTTAATGCACATCCCTGAAGTCACTGGGGGTCTGCTAGGTTTTATCTTCATGGAGATAATACATCTTTGAAAATTAGTATTGCCTCCCAGCTGCTTGTGGCTTTCTCTGGTTACCCCTGTTTCCACGAAGTTAAAAAGTTAAGCCTCATTTTCCTTCCTTCTTTCCCATTTGGTGAGAAGGGTGATGGAGGGAGGGGCCTTCATCCCCGCATTGACCCCAGAAGTCCAAACCAAACTGGTAGCTATGAAAATCCTATCAGTTCTAAAGAGAGTGAGCAGGACTCATCCACTTTGTGCTAAGCAGCTGTGCAACTTCCACAGGCATGATAAGGCTTTCAGGATAAAGTAAGAATAGTGTGAGAGTATTAGACCTCAAACTAGAAAGCTCCCCCCGCCCACGCACACACACACAACACACAGCAGTAGCTTCTCTCTGAGAGAATAGCCTACAAAGGATTAACTCTGCAGGTGATTTCAAAGTGGTCCTGCACACTGGCACAAACTCCTGAGGCAAGCTGTACAGGTGCCCAAGATATTTGCAGCTTACCCCGACCGACCGTGGGAAAGGAAGTATGGAAATTCTTACAGCTGCTAAGCATCTCAACATGCCCCCCGAACAAAGCCCTGCCCTAGGGCAAGACTTCACTATCCTCCAGTGCCCCAAGTCTGCAAAACAGCCATCAGGTTTGCCTCCCTTGGGATGCAATACCATCAGGATGAGTGTGCAGCTGAATACATCCTGCCACAGGATGCCCTCAGAGAAAACGGCCTTGCTACAACAAAAGAGGAGGCACTTGCTTTTCAAGTGAGTTGACTCCGAGAAATGCCAGCCTTCCACCATCTGCGATGCCCTGGGGTAAGCTGTGATGTCAGCCACGATGAATTCAGCTAGAAGGCAGTTACTTGCACACCCAGAAGGGACATCAGCCCCAGGTGGTCACTTGTCACCTCTGTCCCCAAAATATACTCTCAAGAACAAGAGAGGACTCGGGTTCTCAAGTACCCTTCTTGCTCACAGATCCTCCTCCTACCACAGAAGAACACTTGAGCTTCTGGAGTTTTATGTAACTTCTGATTAAAAAGCAATTTACAAAATACAAAAGTTTAAGGAAGTCCCTCCCCTCCAAAAAAAATCATCCTTACTATGTTACCCAGACTGACTGTTAAATTTGCTGCCAGAATTTTATATTATGTTAACTATGAGTAAATACATGTGCATATAACATAATAAAATTAAAACATAACTTAGAAACGTGAGTCTACAGTGAACAGACATGCTAGAAGCCTGGAATCAACTGCTTGGGTATAAATCCTAATTCTACCTCTTGCTGCTAATAGATAGGATCTAACAGGTAAATAGTACAGAAACCAACTTCAAAAAGTTGCTAAGAAGTAGATTAAGGGGCTGGAGAGAGGGCTCAGTGATTGAAAACACATACTGTTGACTGATGACTGGAATTTGGTTCCCAGCATCATGTCTCCATCTCCAGGAGCTTCAACAACTCCTGGTTTCCATGGGCATCTGTCCCAATGTGCACAAATAGACATACTCACACATACACATAGTTAACAATAAAGTAAGTCTTCATAAATTGTAGAGTAAATAATATAGGTAAAGGTTGTATAGTGGGACCTAGCACATAGTGAACACCTGCAAGTTTTATGTTGATGTTATCAGTTACATTTTGCTTTTTTATACAGTAGGCAAAATTTGGTTTTTCTGTGATGCTTTATAGGAATTATCACTGCTCATGTGTCTGAAGCATCACAGAAGCATCAAATCTAGAAGGCTGTCTGCATTGATACCACTCTCAAAAGAATGCAGTGACATTGCCCGTCTCTTCCTGCAAGAGGTTGATGAGACAGCATGGCCGGGGCCAGCTGGAATACCTGAAGGGGCAACGGAAGGTTGTGGAGGTCTCAGCCGTGCCAGCCTCACAGCTGTCCTCAATTACCACAAACAGATGTTGGCAGCTCAACTCATTAGGAATGCAATCCAATCACCTTGGCAGTCGCATCCTCTTACTGGAAACTCTGGAGACAACTTCCCAGTCCCCGATTCCAGCAGTCATGTCAGTGAAGGTCATTTTTCCAAGCAAAGACTTCATGTGGCAAATCTCCACAGGGACGAGAGCAGTAATTCTCAAGCAGAGTTGACTGAACTCCCCCCACAAGATGTTTGGCAAAGACTAGAGATGTGTTTGAGTATCATGCGCTGAAGGAAGTGGCTGCTACTGAGGTGGGGTGGGCAGTCCTCAGATGTGGCTAAATATCCTATACGGCCCACAGTGGCATCCCCACCAAAACAATAAATAAAAGAAAAAACAATGGGTGACATCTACTCTAAATGTCACCAATGCTGAAATTTAAATAAAAAAAAAAAATAGTTGGAGTCCACATAGGTTAAATACAGACTTAGGGTAAAGGGAATTGTCTGGCCCCAGTGGGGTGGGAAGTGTTGGGGGTCTGTAGCTGACATCACAGATATGAGCAGATGGGTTGGATCCTGAAATAAGTATATTGATAATGCCTTTTCCTCAGAGTGGAGAGGGAAAAGCAGTCAGAGGATGCACGCTTCCTAAATAAGGGCTGGTATGGTAATCACCCAACTCTATATCATAGAGAGAACAATGAGCCCTGTGGGACCTTAGAGTTTGACAATCGATGCTCAGCTGCAGAGGATACATAGTTCCCCCCGGTGCTCTATGGACACTTAGCTGTCATTCTTCACAACAATTCCAGCCCAGCATTCCTTGGTCACCCTTCCCCTGCCCACCTGACCCTGCCTCCTTCTCATCATCTGTCAGGCTTCTCTTGCTTCCTTCCTTTATCAGAAGCCAGGAATCTTGCTGCTCGAGCTCACAGTTCTGTCCCCATGGACCAGCACGGTGTCTTCCACAGTTGAGAGAAGGCAATGTCGGATGGTGGCTCATGGGGTAAGTGAATCCAGCATGGGCCCGAAGAAGGCAATGCACAAACCTGTGTGGATCTTGACCTGGTTCGTTTGTTTGGCTTTCATTGTGTCCAGGGATTCTAGTTTAAGACGATTCTAATTTACAATATGCCAAGGCACTTTGAAACCTGACCATTTATCTTTAAGATAGGAGCAATTAGGTGTGTTCCCGGATGAGGAAAGCAAGGCTGGTGAAGATTGTAAAAGCTCTCAATATCGCTGTGCTGTTTAAGGAGCAGAGGCCAAAATGATAGCCAGGCCTTAACTCGAGAATTATCTGCTTTTGTCATTGAGTACACTATCCACACATGTAGATACTGCATGTGTGCCTGTGGTCGGAGCTCACAGTGAGCTGATGAGCCAGGGTATGCAGAATTTGAATCAACGGCACACAGTCCCACTGCAACTTGCAAGCATATGCTTGGAAGTGTGTTTCCAACTGCAAAAATGCTGAGAGAACTCAAGGCAAGAAAAGTGGAAAGAGGGGAGATTCCTCAGGAAAATGTTTGCTGCAGCTAGTTATGCTCATGGGCATCGAAGTGAACTTGACAGGGCTTGAAGGACAGTCCCACCTTCCCCAGATGAACTGATCAAAGCTACTGACATACTTGAATCAAGGCTGTCATCAATTCAATGCATATAACTAGCTACCGTGCAACCTGCAAGGTGGGGAGGGACGACACAGCATCAGTTAAACGTATACATGATTTGGAAGGCTGGTTATGACAGCCATCCTAATTTCTGAAATGATAAGATATAGAAAGCTAAGCCTGTTAAGACCATGAGACTTTACACTTAAGCTCTCTGAACATCCGTTTTCTACCTGCAGACTAGGGATGATAATGCTCAAGCTACATGGTTACTATGGGCAATTCCACCTGAAACATTTGCAGGACCCAGCACAAGAATTCCAACAGAGGCTCACTCACCACACACTTGAATATTTATAAGTTACAAATCAAGTCAATAAACTATGAAGAAATTAACCTCTTAGCTGGACAAAGACATCGGTATACCAAGCTGAAGGCCAGGCCTGGATTAAAGAGCCCCAGGTCCTCAGAGGTGTATACTAGTATAAGACAGTACAGGCAGAGCTGGCCCTGATCCTGCCTGCTTCTTCTACCACCTTCTTAAACTGTTTGAGACCTCACACATCCACAAATGGCCAACTTGGTCCAAGCCTTGACCATGGATGCCTCCTCCCTACAAACAACTATTCCTATGTTACTTCTCCAACCTATGGATACACAGTCTTACTTTGGCCAAGAAGCTCAGGCAAGTCACAAACAAGAGTATTTGGACAAAGAAATCCAGTGTCCCTATCTATATCTGGGTGTGGGTATGGACTTGGTTGGAATAGACTGAAGATCTCTGAGCTCATGGTGTTGAATACAGGTAAAGACAAGCAGGCTCCAAAGCTAATCTTACCTGGTCCTCAAAGTGGATGGGCTCAGATGATAATGAAGGGGCATGGCTTGTCAACAACCAGTGTATCGTTGAAACTCTGCACTTAAGTATTCCTGCATCACAGGAAAAGAAAAGGTAGACAGATCCCATAGATAAATGAGCAACTACATATTAGCACCTGTGGCCTGATAGAAAGATGGAAGATATAGGAACACAAGAAAGGAAAGAGGCCCTCATCCATACAGACCTAGATCTGACTCACCTCTCTTGCTTATTGAATCAAGAGTTTCAACATAGGGAGGTGGAGAGATGCTTCTGGAGAGATGGCTCCATAGTTAAGAGCACATATTGCTCTTGCAGAAGACCCAAGTTGGGTTATCAGCACTCCACATAGGCTGGTTCAACTGACTATATCTCCAACTTGAGGGATCTGACACCTTCTTCTGCCCTCCAAGGCACTGCACTAACACGCGCGCACACACACACACACACACACACACGCACGCACGCACGCATGCACGCACACACACACACATTTTTTTTTAATTTTTAAGGGGAAAAAAGGAGTTTCTACACAGCCAGTTGGAATCTTCTCTACACAAAAACTACATCCCTTTCTACAATAACATAAACAAACTAGCATAGTAGCCAGAGAACCATGCTCAGGTTAAAAATATATGTCATAACCTCTTTATATGACCTATCTATAAAAAAATTATTTTGATTTTTCTTAAATTTTATCCACAGTTTATCTTAATTATATTTCTTTCTTAAGTGTGAACCTGCTCAGCATCCTCAAATTTCACTAAAATTTTTTTTTCAGTAAGGAAATGAAAAGACCAAAATATTTTCCCTCTGTTTCCTCAATCTTAGACATCACTTCCTTTTACACAGTGTAACTCCAGAAGCCCCAGAATTGCTTACACAGCTGTTACTGAGGTGCTGTGGTGAATTCCTCTCTTGTCACCAGCACTGGCACCCTTCAAATGCAGTGTAGTGGTCCTTTCTCCTAATCAATAAACTCACTAATTTTTGCTTCACCAAGCTTTTATAATACTCTTTCGGGTGACATTAAAAATCTCGGCTGTATCCAAGTAGAGAGACTGCTAGGGCTCAAAGGGGAAACTGATCAGGCTTCACAGCCGTCAACGTTGAGCTGGTTCCCCACTGCTAGTAGCACACCTAGGTAACCAACAGAGAATATACAATCTCCATCTGTGTTTTTATTTAATTAGGAGAACTAAAGCTATGTCTAAAGAGGAAATTTTGTTCAGAGCTGGGAGGTCCTGGATGCCAGGCCGGATATCTCATTCACCTGGGAGGCACCACTGCCATGGGAGCATGACACTTGAGGAATGAAGATAAACCTTGTCAAGAACTCAACTCCTGATGTAAACAGTAGAGACCTCAACCAAGGTTTTGATGGTGAAAATGAAAAAAAAAAAAAGTGGTAGGGAAAAGGGATTTTAGAGCATGAATAACTGGGGGCCTTGAAAGGTACAAGGATCTTTTAAAAAAGAAGAAAAAAAAAAAGAAAAGTTTCGATGACTCCAGCCTGTTTGTCTCTGCTGAGGAGTTTGGCCATCTTTTGGATGAAAACATGGGATCCAAGTTTGATAATACCGGCATGAACGCCATGGCTAACAGAGATAATGCAAGTTTCAAACAGCTGAAGTGGGAAGCTGAGCATGATGATTGGCTGCACAACAGAGATGTGAAAAGTATCATCAAGAAGAAGAAAAATTTCAAGAAGAAGATGAAAATCCCTCAAAAACCCAGACGGCAAAGGAAATGAGAGCTTCCGAGTGAATTAAGATTCTACTCACCCTTAATTTTTGCTCTCCAACCACTTTTCTTGATCGCCCTCTCTAACTCCATATATTCCAGACTGTTCAATGCATTTGTAGTAAACTATAGAAACAAAAAAAAAATGGCAAAACTACATTTTCTTGGGGAGCTAAGGACAGAAAAGTACTTCGGACAGAAACAGCAACATTTTGAGGAAATCCGGCCTTCAAGGAAGGAGATAGTCAACCGGCTTGAAGGGATAAGTACATCATCTAGGTGTTTGAAGGCACGCACTGAGTGTGCTGGATGCTTTCTTCTTCTCTGCTTCTGCCTTCTGCTAGCATCCTCCAAAAATCATCCCCACTGGCGCCACCACAGAGTGCCTGGAAGCAGAGAGACCATTCTTTTAATTACATAATCTCCAACTAGACATTATTTTTCAGTCTGTCAGTAAAGCCAACCATTAGTGTATTGCCACGAAAACTACTCTTTTATGATACTCCTAAAGTTTAAACTACGTTTTAGGGCCCACACTAATAAAATGTATGCATAATATTTGCTTATCTCCCACCCTGCCCTTGTACCAGCACCTGGAAATTCTGGGTAGTAAAACTGTATCATTCCTGAACTTTTAAAACCAGAACCAGAAACTAGAAAACTCTAATACAACAGTGCCATCTAGTGAGTGGCCTATTTCTTAAAAAATAGAATAATGAAAAAAATAAAAAATAAATTAAAAAAAAAAAAGCACAGACCTATCCATTTCCCAATCTAAAATGCACACAAAACAGAACCACTGACAACCAATACAAATCATCAGGCTTCAAAATAACCCTTCCATGCCAGGTTAGACTGTCACATTTGCGAAGATAAATAAGAGAATTTGGGTAGGAGGCTGTGGTTTCTCTGTAGTCAAATGTTAGATAACCGGAACCTAACACTGATTAATGATAGGGTCAGCAATAGATTCTAATCTCCTGGTGCTGAGCTCAATATCGTCTCTGTGATCCTGCATTGATAGAGCTGTAGCTCAAACTGAGAGACTTGCGTGCGTGTCCTCGCCTGTGCATGGTGCCTGCATGACATAGGACAGCGTCCACTCATGGGAAGTAGGGTCTGAAGGAGGCGTCTTAGGGAAAGCCTATGGCACGTGGTTGAATATAACTAACATTAGTCCTTGTCTACTCTGCTCCTTTGTCTTCATCTACATATTTCCCCAAAGGAGAATGATAACACTAAATTTCTTTGAAAACTGGGCATTTGCAATTTCACTTAACAAATGTTGACTCCATGTGCTGAGTACCATTTTAGGTCCAAAAGATGAGCAAAGTTCCTCCACGATGAAATGAATGTAATAGGAAAGGCTCTCAGTAGAAAAATAACCCTGAATCATGGTATGATGAGAAATTGTGGTCTGGTTCAGATATGACAGAGTGGAGCACCTCTCAGAATGAATTTTGATTCCACTAAGAGAAGATAGTGAACAGATGCTGACCCTGAGGAACATTCCCAGTACTCTCCCAGCTGCTACCTCATAGAGTCAGCTCATAAAGGTGAAGAACAGTCTGAAGTAAAGGAGAGGTGTTTGCTGCCCAAACCAGCATCCTGTCCCATTGGCCACGCCCCCCATGCCAGCATCCTATGCCTCAACCACAACCCCAATGCCAGCATCCTACCTCCTCGACCATGTCCCCCATGCCAGCATCCTATCCCCTGGACCAACCCCACAACAATCATCTGACCCCGGCACCCTTACCATCACCATTCTGGGCTCCACTTCAGGACTTAACCACACTGGCAGATGGAAGGTACAAAACTAAGCTTGTCCTCTACCTTTCTCCCTCCTCTTCCCAGCCCAGTTTCCCACAGGGACCTTGAAGCCTTTCCCAAGGGTTCTGAATAAGAAGGCAGCATCGTCTATGTTCTGCAATGTCAGCTTTCGGGTCTGTTGCCCATCATGTGGGCCAGTGCTCCTTGCACTTCATCTCTGACCTTCCCATAAACCAAGTCTCAGCTGCCTGCCAAGATCTGCCAGCCTGTTTGTGTTTCCAAGGTCCCACATTACACTATCAAAAAAATATCTTTTTGCTGAAAAAATTTTAATTCAAGCCTCTATAATCCCACACTCTGGCTAGATGGTGTAAGTTAAACAGATTTCTTTTTGAAGAGTTTCCCAGAGTGCTCAATATTCCAATAAGAGTATAAAATTGTGATACAGTGTCTGCTATATTTCACAAAATTATTTGACCGTAGAAACCCTGCTCTGTAGTTTTTCATGGTAATTCTCTTTACAAAAAGTCTAATTTTAGATCTATCTGTGCCTGCTCTTACTTCAGACCTTCCCAGGACCTTGTTATCTTAGGAAGTTTTTTCTAATGCATCAAAGCCCTGCTCTGCTTTGATAACATAGCCAAATGACTAATACACCCTATCTTTTCAACACTCCACTCTGCAAATGTCTATACCACAGCCTCTAGGACACTTTGGTGTCCTTCATTTATTTTGTGTTTTTCTCTCTTGGCTTTATCACGGACCCCTTTAGAACAAGAATCTTGTTCTACACGCAAGTTTCCAGGGCCAGTCTTGGGGGCATGTGGCACATAATGTTAATGCAGGAAAGGAAGGAGTCAGGAAGGAAGTTGGGGGCAGAGTGAATCCAGATTAGAAAAAGTATAACTCAAGGTACTGAAGATGACTCGGTCTATAAAGTACTTACCTCACAAGCATGGGACCTGAATTTGACACCTCCCACCCCCAGCAGCCACAGTAAAAAGCCTAACATGGTGGCCTGCCTGTAGCTCCAGTACTGGAGAGGTAGAGACAGGAGGTACCCCAGGGTTTGCTGACCAGTAATTCAGATTAAATTAATTCTATTGAATTCCTAGATATAATAAGAAATGCCAAATAGTCTCAAATAAGGTGTAAGCATATTCGTAGCTGCTCAGAAACTCTAACGTGCACATTATGATATAAGAAAACCAAAACCTGACCTAACTTGGAATGCAAACCAAAACATAATTTTTTTTAAAAAGCAGGAGACACTGAATAACACACCCACTTTGTAAAGTCACACTTGCAGCAGGCTGTAGCTATCTGGTTATCTAAATGCAAGTCACTTTTGTAATTATTTCTATTGTTAATAAATTCCATCCAGTTCGGGTAAGGCTATCAACATGCTAATGTGAACTTAGATTTTGAAAGAGAGAACTAGCCGATAGTCACAATCGGGTGTCTAGATTCCTCCCAATTACCTCCCCCAATTATATCCACACCTATTGCTGACATGTTTAATCTCTTTCTCCAGGCCTTACCGACAGCTCACGAGGAGGAAGAGTGCTAGCTTCTACACTGCTCAGTAGAGTGTGGGTCCAATTTAAATAATTAGAAGCCCATTTCATTCCGTCTCTCCCTCTTGTTAAATGTACTTGAAAGGAAACAGCACGCCTGGGCTTGATGCCTTTAACTTGTCCGAGGATGACTTATTGACCTCCTTTAAGCCTTTTTTCCCCACCACCTCCTCTCTGTCCTCTTGGACACAGAGGATAATTTAAAGCTAGTGGATGATAATCAATAAGTCAGGGTCATCTCAATTGCCTGACTTAAAGGTCTTTGATTGAGTAAATCATTAATTTCTGCTGTCTGTTTTAGCCTTCCAGTTAACCATGTGGCCTGGCTGGACCTCTTATTCTTTAAGTAGATGAGGACAGGAGCCCCACAGACATCTCAGCTGATGAAGCGATCTGAAGTTCCACTCGGGCTTGGGCACTGTCTCCAGTTTTTCAACAAAGTAACTTTTCTTTCCACCCCAACCCCCACCCCCTCACCCCCCACGCCCCCACCCCGTCTCTTCACATAGTTAGAAGTCACTTCCCATTTGGCAAAGGCTTAAGCCATAATTTTATTGCTTGACATGGAGACGTCCATATGTGTCATTTTCATTGATTACATTCCCACTGATGCCAGATTTTGTAGGGTGCAAGTGAGTCAGCGCACTCTCCACTGTTCTGGTTTTGTGTGGAGCACGATTCCATTGTATTTGTGACAGATGGTGATTCCATACATTTGAGACTCCTGGGAATCCACTCTTAACTGCTGACCTGCTTTGGGACTAACAGCATTAAGGGTCTGTGTTCTTAGGGATATAAAGTAAACAACAGCCTTGGCTCTCAAGTGAGTTTATAAGCAAGGGATGGAAAAAGCCACAGGAACTTTGCTTCAGGAAAAGAGGGGAAAGCAGAAAGACATTAGGGACTGTTTGAGGTGTCCATCACCTGTGAAGGTGACCAAAGGGTGACAGACAGGAGGAGAATGATAATGGTCCATCAGCAGAAGCTGCAGAGACTAAAACCCTTATACCAGGAGTTCAGTGTCCTTAGGAATTTGTAGCGTGCAATGAATAAATGCCTCAAATGCACACTGAGAGTTAACGTTTATATGAAAGTAGGAGATTAAACCAGAAAGGTATTTTGTGGGTGGATCTGGCCTGATACTTAATAATTTATAAAAGCATGTATTAGAGGAATGTGGGGAAAAAATAAATGGAAAGATGATCAGAAGTGTCCACAGCCAATGCTGTCTATGGCTACTTCACACAATGTAACTTAGAATGTTAACGTGGCTATATGATTAAGACATTATTGTGAATAAACCTGATAGACAAAGTTACTATTTTTTCTTTAAAACCAATGGGTATCTCAGAAATGGCATTTTTGAGACTATTAATTAGTATACCAGTATGTTAATACCATTTTTCCTCAATCTTTGACCACTAATTTTAGCATCTGTATGTAGAACATCCTTGTAAGAATTATTAATAAATCACCATGGTTATCTAGTGGTGATTTAGTAATTCCCTCATTTCTCTACATTTGCTGGATAGAATTCTTCTATAACAAAGAAACTGAGCTCAGGGGAAGAGTGCTTGGCTAGATGCTATTAGCCCCAGGTTTAAGCTTACTGTAAATACACATGCAAGTGTATATATAAAGTGTGTGTGTGTGTGTGTGTGTGTGTGTGTGTGTGTGTGTGTGTGTGTAAGAAAAGAAGAGGGGTACTGAAAACATAGCTCAATGGTTAAAAGCAGCACTGGTTATTTTTCCTGAGGACCCTGGTTTGATACCCAGCACCTACAATGTGGCTCACAACCATCTGTAAATCCACTTCCAGAGGATCTGATGTCTTCTGTGGTCTCTGACCTCCACAGGCACTGCACTTATGTGGTGAACAAACATACACACAAGGCAAAACATCCTTACACATAAAATTAAGATAATTTTTTAAAGATTTAAAAGAAGATCTGAGTGTTCACTGCTACTGGAGCATTATGCTCCTAAGTCCTATAAGCAGACATAGTTGAGAAATAGAGGTGGTATTCTAACCCATGCATATATACTCATACCTATTCCTTTATCAATTTTCCTGACTATGCTCTAAAGTCTGTGTGTTTGTATTGATACTTCTAGTTCCAACCACAAGCTTAATTCTAGCCCCTTTCCTCATTATCTATATATTCACATACTTGCTTAGTACTAACATGAACAAATGTTTCACTTATAGAATTATTAAACCATACTCATGTGGCAAAAAAGATGATCTAGAATATATTTTTGTGTACAATCCATTTTTAGCATAGTAACATCCGATCAAAATGCCATTTTCCAAAGTTATATAGTTTAGATTTTTCCCATTCATTTCACTGCTATGACATTTTTCATTTGTATATAACTAATATTATTTGATTCTAGTTTAATACATTTTGCTCAATGCCAAGACTCTTGTTAGTGTGTTTACTTTGATAGGTATGTAAAAAACCATCATTGTTCATAATTTCCTTTTGACCAATTTAGAGATATAGACATCCAAAAGATGCCAGAGACAATCTGGGTGTTTTATTATATATGACTATAAAATACAATATTCCTTTTTAATAGTGAAGACTTGAGTTATGAAATTTTATGCCAGGATTAGACAAGTGGTTTACTTTGCCCTCTACCCAAATATGATTATGTCCCTTCTCTTCTTTATCTTTGTGTGTAGAGGCCAGACATCAATGTGAAGTATCTTCTGCATTTTTCTCTAATTTCCTTTTTTTGTTGAAACTAGATCTATCACTGAGCCTTGAGCTGTTTTGCCTAGACTGGCTGGCCAGTGAGTCCCTGCAATCCTCCTGTCTCCACCCTCCAGTGCTGAGATTCCAGACATGCACTATCACTCGTGGCTTTTGCATAGGAGCTGGAGATCTGAACTGGGGTCCTTCGGTTTAGATAGCAGAAATTCTGTCCCATTGAACCATCTCCTTAGCCTCTCTTATCCTCGTCACAATGATTCTCCAACCTCATGGACCTATGGAGGCTCTTGCTCCACATCCCATACTCATTCTAAATATAATCATTCCTATAGTATAAAAATATATCACAGATAAGATTGTTCTGTTTCACAAGCCACTAATACCATGTTATCTGCTTGAGGCTTTTAGTTATCTCTGTTTCTTTGATAGTTCACACTAAAAAATGACAATATCGATGCTGTATTTGTAAATACAAAGACCTACCAGACACCCATAGAGACTTTCAGTGTTCCCAATTTGAGCTGTTCGGTGGCAGCTATCCCTAAGAATTTGCAAGGATTTCCTCAAAACCAACCATGAAAAAAATCCCTGTTTCCAGAATTATTATCTGTGATTAAGGAGAACACTATGTATAATAGGTAAAGTGAGTTTCTAGGATTAAAAGAGAGAGAGATGTGCTCTCTGGTAAACCTTGTCCTCTCTCTAAGCTGTAATTCCCTCATGTGATAAGTAAAATAAGCTATATTCATATGATTCAAATAAACTTTATGTTATTTTATATAAATACATTAATAATACATCTGTTATATATTATATTCATACCATATGTAAAATATATCACTCTTTACAAATAAAGAAATTTAGTTGTTGTGTAAATAAATGGAAGTATGTGTACCAAAATCTTTGTGAATTTTTAAACACACATACAACACTTAGAAAATGCCAGCCATTATTTCATACCATTATCATTTGTCATTTAAAAGATAAATAGGGAAGCTGAAGAGATTATGGCTCAGCAGTTAAGAGTACTTGCTGCTCTTCCAGAGGACCCAGTTAGATTCCCAGCACCCATATGTTGGCTTGCAACCATCTGTAACACCGATTCTAGTGGAGATAGACCCTCCTTCTGGCCTCCACAGGCACCAATCATGCCTGTAAGAAATGCACACAGATGATAGATAGATAGATAGATAGATAGATAGATAGATAGATAGATAGATAGATAGATAGATAGATATTATTTAAAAAGGAAAATTAACAGAATTTATTAGAGTTATTTACAGGTTATGGTCCAAATATTCCAACAAAAGCTGTCTCCTGATGTAAAGTCCAAGAATCCAGTAGCTGTTCAGTCCACAAGGTTGAATGTCTGAACTGGTGTTCCTGAGATGCCAGAATCCTGAAGAAGTAGGCTCTAATGCCAGTGGAGGAATAAACTTGTCAGTGAGAGTTAGGGCAAACAGACAAAGGGCAAAAGGGCAAAAGCTTCTTTCTTCTTTTATAGGGTACCACCAGAAGGTATGGCCTAGACTAAAGGTAGAGCTTTTCACCTCAAAAGATCAAGATTCAGGGTGGGTCTTCCCACTTCAAATAATTCAATAAAGAAAACTCCCTCACAGATGTACCCAGCTACTTGGGTTTCAGTTAATTCCAGATGTAGTCAAGTAGACAACCAAGAACAGCCATCACAATGGCCAAACACCCTAATAGTTGTGCCAGAAACCCCATCCAAGGACTGAGGAATCTGGATGCAGAGATCCACAGCTAGGCCCCAGGTGGAGCGCCGGGAGTCTAATTAGTGAGAAAGATGAGGGTTTATATGAGTGAGAATTGTTGAAACCAAGGTTGGATAAAGCACAGGGACAAATAACCAAATGAATGGAAACACATGAACTATGAACCAAAGGCTGAGGGGCCCCCAACTGGATCAGGCCCTCTGAATAGGTGAGACAATTGATTGGCTTGATCTGTTTGGGAGGCATCTAGGCAGTGGTACCAGATCCTGGGCTCATTGCATGAGTTAGCTGTTTGAAACCTGGGACTTATGCAGGGACGCTTGGCTCAATCTGGGAGGAGGGGACTGGACCTGCCTGGACTGAGTCTACCAAGTCGATCTCAGTCCTTGGGGGAGGCTTTGCCCTGGAGAAGGTAAGAATGGGGGTGGGCTGGGGGGAGGAGGAGGGGGCCAGGAAGGGGGAGAACAAGGGAATCTGTGGCTGTTATGTAGAACTGAATGGTATTGTAAAATAAAATTAAATTAAATTAAAAAAAAAAAAACAGCCATCACACTATCACAGTCCAGATTAAGATGGGCCCTGGATTCAAAACTGGTGGAATGATAAGAAGAAAACATACTGAAAAACAGAGAGGGGAGGTGACATCATGGGTGGATAAAGACAAAGGTCAGAGTGAGGCAGCAAAGAGATGTCAGAAGCACAGCAGAAGTGAGAAAGATTCTTCCAAAGGGCTATCAAAGGAGCATGGCCCACTGACGCTTTAATTTTTAACTGCTTGCCTCCAGAACTGAGAGAGGATCCTTCTCTGTTCTCTTAAGCTAACTGGTTTGTGGTTGTCTGTTGTGACAGCCCTAGAACATTAATATACCTTCACGTCTGCCCAGAAATGTCCCAATACCTAGCAGGTGCATGGATGATGTCATGGGCTTCCAGAATACCCTAAAATTATCCTAACATTCCAAGACACAGAAAGAAGTAGCTGTTCACAATGGATGCAGTCAGATGAACAAGAAGCTCTAGGCTCTGCTGGGGGTTCACAGAAAGAAGCAGCTGGCAGGAATCCAGGCTTGCTTAATGTCGCTTCTCATCACTTCATTTCCCTCCCATTAGCATTATTGGAGGACATGGCTTTCATCTTTATTGTCAAAGACACTAAAGGAATGAACCTTCACTGGCTAAATTACTTAAACCCTATTGCCTTCTCTCTAATCATCTCTCCTCCTTTCTGTGGTTTCTGGGCAGGTTCCATTTTTTCATATTTACTGTTTTTTTTCTCTTATTCCTTCTTCTTCATTGGACAGATGGGGAGACAGCTGAGGTGTCTGAGAAGTCAGTCTTGCTCCCCACAGGCGACAGCTGTTTCCACAAAACAGCCCTGGAAATGTTACCATAGGATCCATACATCTGGAAATGGAGTTGGTCCTACATCTGAACTCATGACTGAATCAACAGTAGTGACACAGGGACCCAGGACACACAGATAACCCCTTGTCAGGACACACAGATAACCCTCAACACTAGCTGGACATCCTTGTGAAAGACAGGAACAACCTGGTAAGCTTAACACTAACAACCCCCAACCCTTCCACATAGGCTCTTGTTACACTCATTCATGACTGATAGGATCTTTCACCTACTGTGATTCACAGGTCATTAGTTTTTTCAGTCTCAGTTCACTGATGAAAAACTATTTCCCCAAACTACAACTTCTGACAAGATGGACTTGGTTTTGTTGTCTTCCAAACCAAAGCTTAATGTTAATCATCTTTCCTGGAATGTAATAAATATAATTCCTCATGGAAGATGATGATCTGAACCAGCCTGCTATTGGCTGTGTGTGAGGGTGGATCCTGGCATTGGTCTGCACAATCACAGTCATATGCCACTTAATAACACAGATACACTCTAAGAAATGCATCCATGAGTGATTTCTTTCCAGGGTATGCTCACACAAACCTAGATGGTAGATACCTACAAACCAAGACTATAATCTACCGTTCCTAGGTCCATGATGAACAAAACAGCAGGAGATTAAATGAAGGAAAGAAAAAATGATGTGATCAAGATATGGTATTTGAAGCACATACCCTAAGGGCTCTACATCCTACAATAGACATACACATCCGTGCTTACTGCTGCATTAGTCACAACAGTAAAAAAATGGAACCAGAATAGATCTCCATCTACAGATGAATGGATAATTAAAATGGCACATATATTGCAATGGAGTTTTATTCAGTGATAAATAAAAATAAAATTTGCAAGAAAATGGATGGATCTGAAAATAATTATGTTAGTCAAAGTGACCCAGATTCGGAAAGACAAATACTATATGTTCTCATTCATGTGAGGATCCTAGCTGTTAAAGAAAAATAAATAGATGATAGACAGATAATAGGTAGATGGATAGGTAGATAGATAGATAGATAGATAGATAGATAGATAGATAGATAGATAAGTATGAGTAAGAATATAAGTCATGAAACTCAAAAAGGAGACCCCAAGAGGAAAAAAAAGTATTGAAGAAGAGGAGGAAAGAGACAAAACACATGTGACATGTATGAGAATTTGAGGCTACTGGGAGTGGAAGGGTACAAGGAAGAGCAGATAGATGAGGGAGAAAGAACAAGGAGGGAGATCAACACAAAATAAATTCTAAAATAAAATCAAATACTTGGTATAGGCTGGGAAGACTTATCAATGGTTAGGTACTTGTAGTTCAAGCCTGACAACCTGAGTTCAAAACTCAGAACCCACATAAAAGTGGAAGGAGAGAACTGACCCTGCAAAGTGGTCCTCTGAGCTCCACACTCATGTTGTAGAACATGCATGCCCACGCATGTCAATAATAAAAATAAATATGTATATAAAAACATGGTAAACAGAAGATAAGAGTCTGCTACCTGTATAACAGAAGACTTCACCTGGTAAAAATTTCTTTGAAGTAGGAATACACTTTAAAATGGCAATAGAAATATAGCAGCTTACATAACTCAGTAAGATAATTTTGTGTTATCAAGAACAATGCATTTTACATAGTTGTATGTGCTATGCATTACATGACAGCCCATGAAGTAGGCATGTTTACCTGGTCATCCCCACAAACACATGAGATCATACTACACTATGACATCATGGTGTCTATGTATCTAGGTGATAGGAATTTTTCACTTCTATTTTAATCTTATAAGGGCACATCATCATACAAGAGGCCCATCAGTTACTGAAACATCTTTTCAGAGGACATCATTGCATTTCATATGTCTCTCTTCCTTATTCGCAGAGTTAGTCAAGAATGAAAATAGCAGTAAGAATGGTGAGGGGAAGTTTTAACAGCCGTCAGGAATTCTTTCTCCTCTTCACACTTCACAGAAATGTAGCCATGTGGTCCCCAAGATTTCATGTGTGTGTGTGTGTGTGTGTGTGTGTGTGTGTGTGTGTGTGTGTGTGTGTGTTTACCCACCACTTGAGAACCTTTTAAAAGACTTGATGCCCAGTTCATCAGCCAGAAAAGTTGACATCCAGGCAGGCATCCATACAGCTGAAGACCTCCAGATGATTTCAATATGCAGGAAAGTTTGTAGTACATAATAGCCATCAAAGCTACAGTCTCACCATCAAGAATCTCACCTGATTACATAAGCTAAGCAGAGTCAGACCTGGTTAGTACTTGGTTGAGAGAAAAATGGGTTACAAAAAACGACCAAATATTTAGAACCTACCATGGCTCTCAGATTCTGAAAAAAAAAAAAATGGAAATCACATTACTCCCTAACAGGAGTAGATTTT
Source organism: Peromyscus leucopus (assembly GCF_004664715.2). Classification (NCBI taxonomy): domain Eukaryota; kingdom Metazoa; phylum Chordata; class Mammalia; order Rodentia; family Cricetidae; genus Peromyscus; species Peromyscus leucopus. The sequence continues at coordinate 59,367,595 of NC_051075.1, read as the reverse complement.
CAAAGACAAAGGGCTTTGAGGTTCTTAGAAAAAGACATTATGCAAATATCGGCAATTATTATTGCAAGTTGGCAGGTGTCTGGGACATATATTTCCTTCTCTTTAATCATCCAAATGAGGCCAAATATCCCAGGGATGTGGAATCAACCATCATTATGTCTAATGGGTACCAAGAATCAAAATGCAGGTGTTGTGAGAGGTTGCAGAGCAATCACTGAGTTTACTTTTACTACTGGGACAACCTTCAGCCTCATGCTTTATTTGCAGCATCCCCCACCTTCTGCAAGATTCTGAATCCACTGCTATTCACTTACAGTTCAGCAATATGTGTTGCAGAGCAAGCGACCTTTTCTTCATTGACTGATGAGTAGAAGAAAAAGAAAAAAGAAAAAACCTTATCCCTTTCTGTCAGGCACATCTGTCTCATCAAGAAAAATGAGAGTTTAATATTAAATCACTCATTTGAGTTTAATTCAACATAAAACATAACTCAATCTAATGGTAAAGTCTAGAACTGCTGATACCACACTGTAACCTCCTGAGTCTTGTAGTTATTGTTTTTTTCTTCAACAGTAACTGTAGCAATAAAAGACTGGGGGACAGTATAAATATTTAAGGACCAAAATAAATCTTTAAATGTTGAACAACCGGGTTGTGTAGTTTTACCGAAACTGGAAGCTAGTCCAGAGATGGCAGCTCATCGAATAATGATAGAAACAACAAGACCCTGGTCATTCCTCTCCAATCAGCACAGCATTGGTGCTTGTCAGCCTTGTGGTAGCTTAACTGGCCAGCTCCAGCAGATGGTGTTTTTATGGCCCCACATAAACAGTATTAAGTCATTTTAACTCTTTCTCCATAACTCTTTTCCAATCGAGGCTTCACTTGTCCACCTCTCAGCCTCGAAAGATGCTCACAAGAAAGAGTGCTAGCGTTTATGGGACACCTATTATGCGCCAGACACTGTTCATGGGGATTTATTAACCTCGATTTACAGAGAACAGCTAACTAAAGAACAGAGCCCGGATTTAACTGATGGTTTGATTTCACTGTGGCAGCTCCTCCAACAATTGCCCTCAAATTCTGAACCTCTATTTTCATTTATGAAACACACATGGAGGAAAATCACCAGCTGAAAAATGTCTGGAGAATGGTCATCATCCTAGTCTATAACCAAAAGCATCCAAATTAAGTCTAGCTTTTTCCTGTTTGAAATTGCCACTCCTTAGGGGTCTTTAACGTGTTGTTTAATCTATCAGTTATTCTGCTTGGCCTTTGTAAGATGTATTGTATATTCAAATGTAAAACTGCTATGGTGTGACACTCTTCCTGGAGAGAGCACCAAAGTCCAACTCGGTGAAACAATGAATTTTGCTGGGGTGACTTAGAGGGTGAAGCATTGCTTACAGAAGCAGAATTGACCCAAAGATAGTTGTGTCGCTGAAGCCCATCCCAGCATGGGTGACAGCTCACAGAAGTTAAGAACCTGGAGCACACTGCACAGCCAGCAGACATCTCAACACGTCGTGGGGTGTCCTTTCCAGGTAGTTCAGCTGGTCTCTGCTTCTTCCCGGCACTCGGACTTATCTGAGAATCTCTCTCAGTTGGTTTTATTGTATGTGGTTGTAGAAGGCAGGGCCAAATAAATTTGGTCAATTTCAGGGGCATCCTGAGCTAAGTTGTATACTTCCTGAGTTTCACATGCTTCCCTTCGGAATGGAATGTTTCACATCCCCTTAAACACCTTGTTGCTTTATCTCCCTTCTAGCATCGTATGTCTTAACAAGCTTCATTCCAAGGTGAATAGTTTTAGTTCAGAGGAAATTAATACACAGCACCTGTTTCACAAACCTAATTAATTTTACAATACATTGATTAAACTCCTATTTAAGCATTTCAGGAACTTCAGACATATTTAAGAGTGAGGTGCAATTTATGGCTCATGCAATTGATATATTTCAAGCATTTTATTTAATTCTTAATTGATGGAGGAGAAGGTGTAATATATAAACCCAATTAATAAATGCTAAAATAAGACTGTTGGTCCACACACAAAATTGACTAATGTCTTACAGGGCAGCAAACCATAATCTTTGGGGTTATCTCTTCCCAGAAACAGTTATTATTTTCACCTCCACTGGATAAATTTGATATGCTAGCCTATGCCCATATAGAGTTGTAAAACAAACCAGTCTACGGAAAATGAGGTCAAATTAGATCCAACCCAGGGAAGTCTTTTTTGCTTATTTCTGTTTGGGATATATCTTGACATTTTTAAGACAATGAAAGGGAAGCGGCACTATAGTGTAGACACAAAGGATGTGGAGTTAAAGTTTTAAAGTTAAAAAGGAAACAGGTATTTTGCCTGGCTTTGCCCGTGATATCTGATGTAAAGAATCGCGGGTGGAGGAACAGTTGCTGTGGTTCATGGTTCCAGAGGGTCCAGTCTTTACAAAAAGGAGGGTATGGCAGAACAGCTCAATTCATGGCCATGGAAGAGTGCAAGAGTGCAACCGAGATCCTTTACAGGAAACCAGGTAGCAGGGAGCCAGGCATCAACCAAGGGCCAGGCTACAACAACCTGCAATGGCCAACCCCTAGTGACCAGTTCTTCCTGTTAGGCCCTACAGCCTCCCCAAATAGTACTAGCAGCTGTAAAAATAAAAGAAAATAAATACTCAAAATATGAGCCTGAGGTTGGGGATATAGCTTAGTTGGTTTCTTAGTTAGGGTTTCTATTGCTGTGACAAAACACCATGACCAAAAAGTAAGTTAGGAGAAAAAGGTTTCTTTGGCTTACACTTTAGCATTGTTGTTCATCACTGAAGGAAATCAGGACAGGAATTCAAACAGGGCAGAATCCCAGGGCTGGGCCCTCCCCCACTGATGCCTTGCACCTGGATTTCACTGAGGCATTTCCTCAGCTGAGGCTGCTTCCTCTGATGACTCCAGCTTGTGTCCAGCTAACATACAAAACCAGCTGGTACAGTTGGTAGAGTGCTTACCTAGCATGAACAAAACCCTGGGTTTGATCCCAGCACCATGCAGACTGGGTATTATGGCACTTGTCTTTAATCTAAATCCAGAAAAGGAGAAATCAGGAGGAGCAGTATGGGATGACTCATCCCTAACAGGCTTGAGGGCCAGCTGGTCCAAACTAGTAAAAAAAGATACTTTCTGAGAGCCAACCTGGGTCTGCCTAAGGGCCTTAGCAACAGCAGCTGAGACATGACCTAGAGATGACCTGGACCAATGAGAGGACCATGTCACACCAGTAGATGCACATTCATCTGACCTTCCCCTAGGGTTGGGTGGAGAGTATCTAAGGCTTGCCTCTTCCTGAATAAACTGAGCTTGTTGTTTCGACATTCTCCCAGAGTCTGTGTCATTGACTCTGTGCCTACCTGGCCCCCTCCTCCAAAGGGAACAACGGCACAGGATCCTGCTACAGAGTAGAAGTTCAAGGTCATCCTCAGTTATATAATCCTCCAAAGGGAACAACAGCACAGGATCCTGCCACAGAGTAGAAGTTCAAGGTCATCCTCAATTATATAACAAGCTTGTTCCAGACTAGCCTGGGCCATATGAGACCCTAAGGAAGTAAAGTCTGAAGGATGTAAAAAACATAAAATAAATGAGCCTAGGGAGGAAATTCCATATTCAAACCATAACAGATACATTCATGATCAGAAAGGCATTGTAAGTAATTGGATAATTATGTAGTGTAAAGTGCACACCCTTTGTGACAGAATAAGTCAAAAGTAAGAGGAAGACCATGATAAACTGAACTAATTGATGAGTTTGGAAGAGGAAGTCATCTTCCAAACAGAGCTTGGTAGAAATTATAAGATGATCTTGAATGAACAAGAAGAAGGGTAATACAGATGGGAAAAACATCTTGACTGTAGACACAGAGAGGAATCTATACCACACTGGTTCTCAATCATAGCAGCACACTGCTGTTACTTGAGGAGCTTTTTAAAGTCCTGATTCCCCAAGCTATATGTACACTGATCAGACTTCCCAGGCATGGGACCAAAGCCTCCGTAGGTTGTAAAGCTTCTCGGGTGATTCAATAGGTATCCTATGGCTACTTAAGTGTTACTCAGGACACCTTAAAACATTTCTTCAGATTCCCCCATCTCCTTTAACTCAACCAGGAACTATACATCAAAAAGATCCCCCAGGTGACTCCCATGCACATTAAAATTTAAGATTCTACAAGATAGCCTATAGATAAGAATCATCCAGAGCACTTGATTGACATACAACTTCCCAGACTCATCCCTTAGAGATCTGCTCATCCTGAGACAGAGTCTAGACAGGAAAGGGTTAACTCTTGTTCTCATGGAGGTTTGAGAAACACTGAAAAGACCTCTCCCACTTTGTGGGACAATTTGGCTGAATATAAGGCAGGAGGAAAGTACAGCTTAATTTTCCCTAGTCTCACATAGAATGACCTGAGTAAGTTTTTCAAAAATTACTCCTGAATCCCACCCAATATAGACTACATAATCAGGAAGGAATTCTTGACTTTAATGTACAGTTAGAGCCAAAATTCAATATTTTCTTGAAAGAGAAAGACATGTGAAGAAATTGTATTTTAGGAAATGTTATCTGAGAAAAATTGACAAATATAAGAAAACCCCCAAGGAACCTATTAATTGAGTACTGGAGATCAACCAGTAGATGTTCTGTAGAATGGAGAGAAATGCAAGAACAAAAATCAGAAGCAAATTAATGAAGATTTGGGGATAATGGAAATAAGGAGGAAAGTTGTTGAAATTCACCTGTGAGTTTGGTGGAGGTGAGAATCTGCCCCATGAAAGATAGTTGAAAAGGGAATGCATTTGATGGATAAATGTAGTGTGTTCAGTTTTAGAAATAATGGCTTATTAATAAAGCACAAGTAGAAATAAGCAAGGCCTGAGACCAAACAGAGGCCATTTATTTGGGAAATGGTAAAGCAAGGGAGTTGGCCACTATCACTTGAATGGAAGTAGAAAAGTAGAAGGACTCCTGAAGCCACACCCTTCACTGAGAAGTTTTTTGAAGTTAATGGTGGAGATAGAGACATTTTCTCCTCCAGTGACGTAACCACTGATAAGGTGCCCAAGCTAAGCAGGGTGTGGTGGTGCATGCCTTTAATCCTAGCACTCAGGAGACAGAGGCAGGTGGATCTCTATGAGTTCCAGGACAGCCAGGGCTGTTACACAGAGAGACCCTGTCTCAAAAAACAAACAAAAAAAATGTTTAAAAAAAGAAAGAAAAAAGTGCCCAAGCTCCTATACCAAACCCTCACCCATGTTTCTATAAGAATCTATAACATAACTCACTGTATCACATACACACACACACACACAACACACACACACACACACACACACACAAAATATTACTAAGGTAACTATTTGAGAAGAGGAAGGGGATCAGTAGAAGTGGGAAGGGATAAAAAAGTATAAAGGGGATGTTTTTAATCAATATACATTATATAAATGTATGAAAATTTAATGAAACCCATTTTATATATAATTAATACATGCTAATAAATACAAGAAGGAGAGAGAAGGAGGGAGAGAGGTAAAGAGGGGAGAAACAAAGGAAGGATGGAAGGAAGGAAGGAAGGAAGGAAGGAAGGAAGGAAGGAAGGAAGGAAGGAAGGAAGGAAACAGAGTATAGACAAGCTAAAGGTTGGCTAACTGGGTCAGGGCATCCTATATGACCAAGGTTACTCTAAGTTGGAGGCAAAAGCAAAATTTTGGCATGCTGACAATCATTGGCCAAGTGCTAAATGTTCTAGACCAATTACTGCAATGTTTGTTGATCAAAATTACACACTCTGGCCATTGCCCATGTGTATGTTCACTCAACCAACTCTCCAATGGATAACCTACAACCTGAGGTCCCCACTTCCAAGATGTTTTGTTAATGACTCTTCATCTGGTTAACTGTAGCTACATCCATAGTTACCCTTCTCAGCACTGCTTTAAGAGACAGAAACAGTCATACAACTTAGACTTTGTTATTATTTAAGTATGGTGTAGGAGTAACCAACCGTCTTATTAAATAAGAAACACAGAACCAATGTAAAAGAGAAAGCCAAGAGGTCAGAGCTCAGAGCTAAAAATCTCACCCTTCCTCCTGCCGTGGTTCCAGCTTCCCGAAAGAGAGCTATTTCCCTGTGTGTAAGTCATTTCATAGTCATTCTGCCTTCTCATTAATTGTAAACCCAAACACGTGACTGCCTCATCACTGTCTGTATGTACAGCCCCCCCAGGTCTTAAAGGCATATGTCTCCAATGCTGGCTGTATCTTTGAACACACAGAGATCTATGGAATTAAAGGTGTGTGCCACCACCGCCACACTCTGTCTATGGCTCTAATAGCTCTGACCCCCGGGCAACTTTATTTATCAACATACAATCAAAATCACATTTCAGTACAATTAGAATACCACCACAGTATGGTAAGGTCAAAAGGTCAATAATTGAATAGAAAACTTGTGATACTCACAGGTTGAGAGGAGAAACCACGCAGACAAGCACCTGGTCATTATAGTTCCCACTAAAAGAAGCCAGTGAGACAAGGTAAACTGCCAAAGACTTGGCCATGTTGAAAAACTCCAGTGGGCACTGGAATGCAAACTGTCTCTGGCTGCCCAGGACCTGGCCCCAGTGTGATTAGGAGGGGGAATTATAGTGCCAAGTGTGAGACCCCCTTGTTGGCAGATAGAGGTCCCGAGGGCTCCTCCTTGCTTGCTTTACATTTGCAAGTGTTGCTGAAGGTACTCAAGGGCAAACTGTTAACCATCTCTAGGAATGTGCCAGCCTTGAAAGGAGCAGTCCATCAAGGGCCCACAGGCCCTTGACATCAAAGTAACAGAAATCCCAAAGTAAAGGACATGGTTAATACCAGACTTATAATTAGAAATATAAATTCAGAGCCCTCACCCTCTATCACTGCAACTTCACGGCAGTTGTGACAGCAACCAAGTTACTTAATGTGACATTTGAGACTCCAATAGCATTTGACAACACCATGAATCATGCCAGCCTTGCTGCCTGGAGTGTTAACAGTAGTGCTAAAACATGGGGACCACTGGCCCTCTCTCCTGTCAGGCTTTAGCAGGAAGCCTTCCACTTAACAAGCGTTGCTACTTGAGAACTAATCAAGGAGACACTCCCACTTGCCCTTGTAGCTAGGACACTGGAGAGTTGCTAGACCCTTGACTGTCCATCATAGCCTCCTTTCCTACGGCACCTGATCTGGTGAAAACATTGTTTTTGCCTGTTTCCTTGGGCCCTAGGGACTTCTCCTTCATGCAGTCTGCCTTAGCCCTTTGTAAGTGAAAGCTTGGGTCATCCTAGTTCACTTATCTGAAGTTGATTTTGATATACGTATATACATTTAAGGTTAGTATCCACCTTAGGATATGCTTAAGAATATTCCTTGTAAAAGGAAGACAGTGAACTTCTCTCAACAGCGGGATGAAAGGGGAGAGAATGGCTGTGTGTTAAGTAAGCAACATGGCTAATTGAATATGGAATGCCTTTCAATGCTTAGTCTCCAGCTGGTGACACTGTTTTGCAGGGTTGTGGAACCTTTGGGCAGCGGGGGCCTTGCTGGAAGAAAGAGGTCACCAGGAGCATCCTTAGAATGTTATGTATACCAGAACACCAGTCTGGTTCTCTCTCTTTCCCCCTGCCCTCTGCTTCCTATCCCCAAGAAATGAATACTCTCTGTTACGTGATCCAGTTACCAGGATGTTCTGGCCAAAAAGCATGAGGCCAAGCAACCAGGGGCTGGATCCTCTGAAACCATGAGCCAACTTAAATCTTTCTTTCCTTAAGTGGTTTTGTTAGTATTTGGGCCATGGTGATACAAAACTGACTAATACAGGTAGGTACCTGTGTGATAAACACTTAGAACTCTGTCTTTCTACCTGTGAAACAATACCATAGTGTCAATAGAAAGTAAGAGAGAGACTCCCCAAACTCAGAAAAGGAATGTTCCAGGGAGGCAGTACCCCAGAACACAGTGAGCAGGGACCAACAATCACAGCGGAAGAAGCAAAAGCAGTTGCCCTTATTGCAAGCCTGTTGTGTGCCAGGCACTGTTCTCAACACTTCCCACCTTCACTCAGTTTCACTGGAAACAAAGCCTCCTAGTTACCTTGGTGGGCCACAGACTTGATATGGGTCCTCTGTCTCCGCTCACTTCTAGGTTCCTCTGTATATTGTAATTCCTTTCTTGAAAGTCCTCTTTTTAAAAAATGCAACCATGCCTACATTTGCAAAAAGTCTTTGCTTTATTACATTTTTTTTTCTCTACCTGGTATCTGTGAGGACAGATGAAGAACAAAATTAAATATGTGTTAGATACAAGGATTGGGAGCAAGGTCAGAAGCAACTGAGCATAGAAAATGCAGAAGCCAGTCCTGCCCCTGTACGGCAATACTGCCCTCAGGCTTTATCTCTGGCTCCAGATGCAGGAAACAATGATGACTCCTATACTTGTATTTGCTTGGCCCCTGACTATCTGTGCCAATGTTTTTCTCAGCCCTAAACTGAACAATGAACAGTAAGGGAGAAGGGGAAAGAAGAAAAGTCTCTTTTTGGAGTGCAGTGCAGGTCTGAGCTTAATTGCACATTCTGTCTCTAGGGCTTTGCTCTGAGCAGGGAAGAGCTTTGTAAGCAATGCCTTCTGCATCCTCACAGCAGCGATGCAAGGGAAGTAGTCTGTATTATTCTCTCCATTCAATCAAATGGGAAACAGAGAAGCTTATGGCAATCTGAAGGAGTCTGCCAAAGTCATGGTCAAGTTCTGAATGCCTTAGGGGTAAAAAAAAAAAAATGAGGCCTTGGGAGGCCTACTCATGTTAGCATTGATTTATTGTAGAACCCTATGCCTGTCAACTGCAGTTTATTAGAATTAGTATAAGGTAAGTCCAAGCAAAGGAGCTAATATTTGTCATTTCAAAAGCAAGCGCAACTACTTTTACTATGAGACAGGCTGTTGTATAGCCCAGACTGGCCTCAAATTCCTCATGTTAAATAGGATGGCCTTGAACTGCTGATCCTACCTAAGCCTTTCTAGGGTTGGGACTCCAGGCATGTGCCACCATACCTGGAAGCAGATGAAACTTTAATAGAGACTTCCTACCTCAACACCTAGTAGATCCTTAAGTCAGCATGTCAATTCAGTCTAAACAATTAGCTCTTTCTTTGCACACCCTATTTACTAGCCCTTATATATGAGTAGGTTAACAAATGTGGAAGTGGGCATGCAGTGTATGGAGCATTTAATGTAGCATGCATTCCTTGTGTCTCAGTATATCCCGATTCTGGGGCTAACATGAGCTGGCACCTGCACTAAGACAATATTTCAGGAGCACAAGAAGTATCTAGGTTAATAGCTGAGAAATTGTACCTGTCTTCCCTACACAGCCAAAGTGCTCAATCGAACTCACATAGAGAAATCCTTTAACCTATTACTGAAACTCAGTCAACGGTAGCAAATAGTAGCCTTTAGATAGAGCCCTGCACAGAACAGGAAATTGTATTCCTGATACCTGGAGATTTAGCTGGTGAAAAACACAGTATTCATGAATGAGGTGATAGATAGCAGAAGCCAGGTTTTTGACAAGTGGTATCACTGGTTGCACTGTCTGGAAGCAATAAGAGGTGTTTAATTTTGATACATCCAGAATGACAGGCCTCTTCTACCTATAAGAAGACATCAGCACCATCTTTAACATCACCCTCAGCAGAAGTCATTTTCACTCTGTATTGGACCAGACACAGGGTCTGTGTCCCAATTTTATGGGATCTTAGAATCTTAGCTATGCTACATTAATACTAATAGACTTAAAAATACAACCATCTTCTGCTATACTCATAGATCAATGCCTTGTTCCGCCATCAGCAGAGAAGCTTCCTCATGCACCATATGGGAACAAATACAGAGATCCACAGCCAGACATTACACAGAGAGTGAGAGAGATCTTGGAACATTCAGCTCGAAATGGGATGTCTCCATCAAATCTCAGGGTAGCGTGAGGAAGTGGAGGTAGAAATGGTGTTAGAACCAGAGGGGATGGAGGACACCAAGATAACAAGGCCCTCTAAATCAACAAGATCAGTGCACATAATGAACTCACAGAGACGGAGGCAACATGCACAGGGCCTGCATGCATCTGCACCAGATGGAGTCCTGTGGCTGAAAGGAGAAATGGACATATGCTCTCATCAATAAACCAGAAGCAATCTCCAACTGATAGCCACTTGCAAATGAAAATTTGGTTTCCTCTAAGGGAGTCTCACTGAGGAAACAAACTACTTTTAAGGGTAGGCTGCATGGCCAGCAGTAGATGGCATCTTTGGAGGGTCTTTATCTCATGTCATATCAGGGATTTTCCCTTTTTTAATTTTAATTTTTGTTTTTATTTTATTCATATGTTTTTCTTCTCTCTTTTTACCCTTCAAGTTTTTTGCATATATATTATGGCTTCCAGTTTAGTGTTTTTTCTGGGATTCCAAGTGTATGAATGAGTGGGTCTCTGTTTTTGTGCCTTGTCTTGGGTTTTTTTTCTCCTGTTTATTTGTTTTGCCCTGTTCCAATGTGTTCGTATTTTTTATCTTATTTATTTTGTTATTATCCCTTAGATGCCTGTTTGTTTTCTAGTTAGGGACAGAAAAGAGATGGATCCAAAAGGGAGAGGAAAGGCACTGAGAATAATAGAAGGAGGGGAAGGCATAATCAAGATACATTATGTGAGAAAAAAAAAAACTATTTTCAATAAAGGGGGGAGAATACAACTGTCATGAAAACCTAGACCTGCATAAGAAATTACAGGAATTCAAACTTGCGATCAAAATAATTGAGTGATGGAGGATGAAGTTGGAGTAAAAAATCTCATTTTCTGACTGATAGCAGGATAGGACACCAAGCGTACAGAATGAGTGAACACGGAAACCCTCTGTTGATTATTCGGTGTTGTCGTATATTCAGAAGGGTGGTGTCAAAACATTTACGTGACTGAATAGTCACTGACTAGCCTGAATTTCTTACAGCTATGCCACTTTGAAAACCACTTTCTCAAGAAAAGACTGTGCTTCAGGAGTCCTTCAAATACTGGAAAGAAAAAATAAATACAGCTAATCTCCACAAAGCAAGGATGTTAAGTTACGTCCTCAGTTGTCTGGTAGGAAATACCAAGACCGTAGGGACTGAGTGGAAGTGAGGACAAGTAGGTATTCATAGACCATAGGGATTGAGGGGGAGTGGGGATAAGTAGGTATTCATAGACCATAGGGATTGAGGGGGAGCAGGGATAAGTAGGTATTCATAGACCATAGGGATTGAGGGGGAGCAGGGATAAGTAGGTATTCATAGACCATAGAGATTTAAGGGGAGTGGGGATAAATAGGTACTCATAGACCATAGGGACTGAGTGGAAGCGAGGATAATTAGGTATTCATAGACCATAGGGATTGAGGGGGAGCGGGGATAAGTAGGTATTCATAGACCATAGGGACTGAGGGGGAGCAGGGATAAGTAGGTATTCATAGACCATAGGGATTGAGGGGGAGCGGGGATTAGTGGCATTCCTAGGCTCAATAAAAGAGGAGTGTGATGTTTACAAGCAGGAGAGAAATTTTCAGTTTAATGAAAGTTTATCCTGGTACAAATAGCAGAGGCATCTATTCGCTGAGCCATCTATTCTCTGAGAAAAAAGTTACCATTGTTGTTACTAACCAAAGAAAAACAGAAGGTGGCATGCCTATGCACCTTGTCCAGATTGACTGCAAATTGCCAATGAAGAAAAGTGGGTATGAAGAAAAGGAACACCACACAAACTCAGATCCTAATCCTATTAACCATCAACCCTAAATTAATCCTAGGGCCAACACCATGTAAATATAGTTCACACACACACACACACACACACACAAAAAAAAAAAAAAAAAAAAAAAAAAAAAAAAAAAAAAAAAAAAAAAAAACTTCTATAATGCACCCCCCACTATTACCAGAACAAAAAATCAGCCAGGAGCTCCTCTACCAGAGCAGGGTGTAGATGTATTTGTACATACATACTCTTTCCGTGCTATACACTTGAAATTTCTGGACTTCTTGGTTCCAAGCAAAACAGTCACATAGAGTGGGAAGATTCTTGTGGACATCTTCTATTTTTCCAGCTGTGCACAGGCCCTCTACTTCCTGATATACTTTGAGGAAGTCTCCACTGTGTCATAAAAAACTACACTCTGGTATAGAAGCTGAAGGAACCAGAGCCTCTCTCTTTCCTGTCCCCGAATAAGCTAAGGGGAAATTACTTGAACTAGGTCAAATGGCTTGGGATAGACCCGTGGATGATGATTGCCAAAACATACACTGTTGTGAGGGTCACAAAGATGCTGCTACAGTGGAAGCCACTCTTAATAGAAATATAATAGCAAGACACAGACTCAATGACTTCTTCCTCAGGACCACTGCCTCCAATGCTGCACATACGGCCTCCCCCCTAAGTTTACTTGGTTCCTACTTGTCTTCAAAGACCAGGCTTTGACTCTGCCCTAAATCTGAAAGTCCTTGATTTCCTTCCAACAAACTACCTTTTGTTTACACAGGCCTGAGGTGGTTTCTGCTACTTGCAACTAAAAAGACTGGCACACAATTGTAGATTCTGCACTGTCCCTTTCAAGCCCCTCTAGGTCTTGGCTCAGCATGTCTAAGGAACCATCCTCTCCATGGCCCAGCTCCCACGTATCTGCTGAGAAAAATACACCATACAAGCAGAGAAAACCCCCTACATTCTCCTTTGTGTTTCTTTGTCTGTAATTCCTTTGCTGATGTACGTAAAGCTTGCTATTTCTCTGAAACTCTGGCTCATCAAATATTCCTGTAACACAGGATTCATCATGTAACGATTTGGATGCTCTGGGAGACATTGAAGAATGTACAACCAGACAAAATGCAAACTTTTTCAGTGTTTTAAATCCAGTGCATTCTTACCATGTACCCAGAGCTGTTTTATTTAGTTAGCTTTTGAGGGAATCGGGCTTCTATTTGTCGGGTTTATGGTGTTGATGCTTTCCTCTCTCACTGAGGTGTTCGGAGTCTTAATTAGATAGCGAATATAAAGTGCTTTGACAGCATCAGATGAAAAGTGCTAGAGAAATCCCTAGAGGGTCGCTTCATTTTGGGTGGAAAGACACAAGAAAATTAGAAAGCCTTAACAAGTCGAGCTGAGCTTTACAAGTAAACTTTTGGGTATTTCTGATGTGCCTGTGTGCAGTATGGCATAAAGTATGAACTTCTATTACTATCTTCTGAATGTTTATCCTTCTAAGTAAAAATGAAAGAGTCATGCTAAAATCCCCTGTAGGTGGGGTTCAAGGTATCCTTGATGGGTCTGTGAGGTATAAATAGTCTAGTTATTGTATGAGGATCTAGAACTTTTGGGCAAAGGGGACCCTACTCCTATGTTTTGCTGACATTTCCAATGGAAGTTTAGGATTTAAATCTGAGCATAGTTGTAAGAGGAAACATCCCCAAAACATGTGCTTCCTGAGTAAAGAGTCCCCTTTCCTAAGACTGAGACACCAGAGTCCTATGTGTCTTAAACAGTGAGCTGATTTAGTTGCTTCTCAGTAAGTCAAATCTTTGGCTTGAAGGCAATCAGATGATAGCAAAGTGAACAGCAGTAGTGTGGATCAAAACCCTTTGTTTTTAAAATTAAAAGTTGTGAGAAGGCAGTTCTCATCACTGAGTCAAACTCCTCAACCAGAAAAAAAGATGCTCAAGATAGAAGGTTAAGCATCCATACTTACTGCGTATACATAAATATAGCATGATTCCACCTGTGAAAACAAAAATATGCTTAAGAGGTAGACTCACTGACAGTTTGGAAAGAAACTCAAGAACGCTTATGGTAATTTTCCTTGGAGACTACAAACTTCCTTTTCAGTTTTACTCCTTCATGCTCTCAGTTTTGACCATGAACTTACTTTTATTTTACAATGAAAATCTAATTTTTAAAAAACAAAAGTCTCATCTGCCACTTGAAATCAACTGCATCAAAATTTATATTAAAATTCCAGTCCAAGAGAGAGAAGATGGATTCTATGAGCAAGAGGCATTAAGATCATGATGGGGAAACCTACAGAGACAACCAAATCAAATTAGTGGGAGCTCATGAAATTTAGACCAACACCTGTGGAGCCTCCACGGGACTGGACTAGGCCCTCTGCATAAGCAAGACAGTTGTGTAGCTTGAAAAATTAGTAAAATATTTTTTAAGTTATATTAAAATTAATGGGCAGGAGAGATGGCTCAGAGGTTAAGAGCACTGGCAGCTTTTCCAGAGGTCCTGAGTCCAATTCTGAACAATCACATGGTGGCTCACAACTATCTGTAATGAGATCTGGTGCCCTCTTCTTGCAGGCAGGCATACATGCAGGCAGAACATTGTTTACATAATAATAAATAAATAAATCTTTTCTAAAAATTAATGTCGGTTGGGTGCTGGTGGCACATGCCTTTAATCCCAGCACCCAGGAGGCAGAGTCAGGTGGATCTCTGTGAGTTCAAGACCAGCCTGGTCTACAGGACGAGATCCAGGACAGGCACCAAAACTACACAGAGAAACCATGTCTTGAAAAAAAAATAAAATAAAATAAAATAAAAATTAATGTCTTCGCTTTATAGAGTAATCTCTAGACTCTGAAGATACAAACTTGAAAGTCAAGCCCCACACTTCTGTCTGCTTTATGTCTAGAATGGAGTAAAGGAACTGCCCACCTTGAAGAGTTAGATTAGGAATGACCTCATCCTTCAAGATACACATTGCCTTCATTAGCAGGACTCCAAACCTGCACAGACTGAACTCACTGTCACAAACCACAGCCCTTCTTGTGATTCAAAGTAAAGACTGCCCCCTCCTGGGGAGGTGGGAGTGTAGGGTCTTCTCCCCTCCCCCAGAAACTGTACATAGCCATTCACTGAAAGGCTTTCTCATTCACTCAATGAATCATTCACCTTTGGAACTTGTCCCTCCAACAACCTGGGTCATAGGATACAGGTCTCATATATGAGCCTACGCTCCACAGGAACTGCAAGTCTATTAAGCCACAGATACTGAGTAATTACGAGGAAGAGGGAATAGGAAAGCCTGAGGCTTTCATGATAGGCAGAGGTGTCTCCCCTATGGCTGTATAATAAGTATTATTCTCCAAGCATCATTGCCCCTTTCTCCAACCCCTTCTTTAATGTGAACACCCAGCCGCTGCCAAAGAGCATGTTTGATAATTCTACGGAGAGCTCAGAGATAGAGTAATTTTCCAGCTTTCCACGCTTCCTGCTGGCGGGACTCCAGAATCGACATTATCACCCCCCCACCCCCCTTGTGAGGGGTGGAAAAATTGAGGTCAAGGTATGATTTATCATGTGGAGACAAACCTGCCCCTTTAGAGCTCTGAGCCCCGAGTGGCCTTTACCCAGAGACCCTTGGTGGGTACACCTTTACTGTGAAGATCAGCAAGGGGGACTAATGAGAGGAAGTGGCCTGATCCCACTGGGAAGACAGCCCTGCAGAGAGAGCCAAATCAAACATTTTTTTGAGACCCAGGTAGAAATTAAAGGTGAGGACAGTTCTGGGAGGTTAAACAGAGAAACATGGCAGCTTCTCTCAGCAGCAGGCCCAAGTTAGCACGGCTGTAATGAATAGCTCTGCTTCTCCTTTAGTCTGTAAGTTACCCCAAGGGGCCTCCAGAAGGGCTCTCTACCCAAAAGGAGTAAGAAGCAGCCTCTTCACCTTCACAGTAACCACCATTCAGCCATACAGAAATAGCCAGCACGTCACAAATCCAGTAGGAGATGGTGGCAGGGCCCTCTTGCTCTTTTCTAATAGCAGTAGATCTGGGTAGAAGACTATACTGCTCGATGTGACCTTATAAGAAGTAAATTAATGGAGAAGAGGTTTAATTTGGAACATGGTTTGAAGGACTCACAGTCCACGGCAGTAGGGAAAATATAGTGGAGCTTATGGCCACCAGAGCATGAGGCTGAGATTGCTCACATCTAGTCAGAGCAGTAAACAAAAAGGGGCGGGCTTTAAATCCTCAAGGGCTGACCAGAGTGCACCACTCCTCCCTCCTTTTAAAGCTTCCATGGTCTCCCAAAAGAGTTCTACCAGCTGTGGACTATGCATTCAAAAGCATGAGCCTATGGGACACCATCAAGTCCCAACCATGACTGAAGAGATGGAGGCACAAACCTGGTCTCTTGGATTTCCATGGCCTGATCTCACACACCTCTCTCACAATCTCTCTAGAAGAGAGTCACCTTATTTAAAAAAAAAAAAAAATGCTACCACCTTCAAACCTAGAAATGAAGTAATTCAAGGCAATAGTTGTTGCGGGCCGCAGGAATATATCATAAGAACTCAGCTGGTTATGGCAAAGTCACTACCTGGAGGGATCATGGAATTCCTCCAGAGGAAGCCAAATCCCAAGGAGTTTTTGGTGTTACTTGGCTTGTTATATATCAGCTGTCTTCTGTTATGAAAATCATGTGTGCCTTCATAGCTTTCCCAATTGACTTTTCCCCAAGAAGGACTAACAGTGTAGACTGAGCATTCTCTGGACATACACATTCCAGGTAATTGGAGAACAGCCTCAGGAAAGCTTTCTCTGGAATCAGATTATCTCCTTAGCCACTTTCAAGACTACAGAAACACCACCAGTGGTGCCCATTGTTAGTCCCAGGTGACTAACAATGATAACAGCCCATATGCAAGTCTCCTGACTTACGGTAAATTCGACAAGGAGACACCGCTAGGAGAGGTGGACGTTAAGTAATAGCTTTACACAATTTAGCTCGGATCCTCCCTTTTATATACTGAGACTTCCAGGAGGCAGGAGAAAGAGAGAAGAGAATGGAAGAACTAGATGGGTAAGAACTTGAGAGGAACAAACTGAGATGGGGAAGAACTAGATTGAAGGACTAGAAGAGAGGACAAGAGGAACGAGATGGAAGATGAGGAAGAGCCAGATGGGGAAGAACAAGATGAGGAAGAGCCAGATGAGAGAGAAGGAGACGGGAGAGAGCTGATAGGAGAAAGAACTAGATAGATGAGAACCTAGAAAGGACAGAACTAGATGAAGGAATTAAGATAGAACCTAGAGGGAACAGTAGATAAATATAGAGAAATCAGGCAAGAAAGGAGCTAGACATGAGAACAGAACTGAAGCTGTGTATAAAGGATGTTATGCCAGAGGAATTAAAGCAAGTGGACTATAGAACTCGGTGTGCTGAGATTATATTTCCTGATAATAGTCCTCGCCGTCAGTAGTTCTCTCTCCTGAGCCCCTTGGATGTATAATATTAAGGCTGGTCTCTCTAATATTATACAAGAAATAGTGAGTTTGCAAACAGTGGGGTGGCATGTGTGCTTGGCTGAAACTTAGCAAATTCAAACCTCCCCTGCTCTTGGGGAGAGCTACCATCTCTGGGATTCACAGTCAAGGAGTAGGGAGGGACAGCTGGTATGTCTCACAAATATGCAAGGAGATCTCAAATTTTGCATATGTTGACTTCAAGGGAAGTTAAGCCAACAATAAATGAGATACTTGTCTTCTAAAAGAAGTGAAGTAAATTTCATAATTCTTATTTTATCGTTTCATAGAAAAATAGCAAGTTGGGGGAGAGGAGGGAACAAATCACCATAACAGCCAAGAGGTAAGTCCCGGGAAATTGACTTGACCACTTCTGTCTCAACTTCTTCACCTCAAAGAACTTGCACCTCACAGAGCTTGAGAATAATTTAACATACACTGTGTGCCTAGACAACATGGATATCTGCTCTATAGTTAAGGGTCCCCATTTGGTACTAGAAAGCTATGGTATAGATAACTTCTCTCTGATATAGAGAATAGCATAGTTTCCAAAGGAAAGAGTGTCCCACATTCTGTCATTGCTCTCTCTTAACCCTACACCTCCCTTTCATTTTCTCAGCACACTGCCAGAACCTCCTTACTGGTCTCTCTACCTTCTTGTCCTATCTATTCTTTCATTTTTTTAAATCATACCTACCTTTCAAATATCAGGCTCCATCCACTATCAATCCCTGTCTACCTATCAGCCATTCCTACCTACAGAGGAGCTCTTCCTCCTTTACAGATCTGAACAAAAGTGACTTCAAATTTTGCCTTAATTTTCCACAGAAGGTAAGATATAAGATGGAAATTGTCTGAGCAATACCTAAGTATGCAATTTGTCATTGTGTGTATATATATACATCATAGAGTATACATACCCAAATCCAATCTATAGCTGAGCATAGCATCTCAACATAATTGGCACAGTAGAGGTACTAGACTGCTGCCAGCATAACACCGGATTCTGTTATACAGTAAAATTTTTATGAGTCGAAGCAGTACACCTTAAATAATTAGAAGTAGGTACTTTCATATCACTGTGACCACAATACCCAACAGAAACAACTTAAGGAAGAAAGACTTGTTTTGGTTCATTGTTGCAGAGGATTATGGTTCATCATAATGGAAAAAGCATGAGCAAACAGCAGAAGCTGTTAACACCAAGGTCAACTAGG
This sequence comes from Peromyscus leucopus, assembly GCF_004664715.2. Taxonomy (NCBI): domain Eukaryota; kingdom Metazoa; phylum Chordata; class Mammalia; order Rodentia; family Cricetidae; genus Peromyscus; species Peromyscus leucopus. The sequence goes on along the minus strand of NC_051075.1, from coordinate 59,348,982 downwards.
AAACAGAGTGAGGCAGGACCTAGGGGACAGTTTATAACCTTCAACCTCTGGGAACCCCTTTCTACCACCTCAACCCTACATACTAAATTATGCACAGCCCCAAACACCAACAACTGGAATACAGCATTCAAAACTAAGTTAGGGGTGGGAGGATATTCAGATTCAAATCATAGCAAATGCCCTGGCCCCTCAAGTCTCATGGCTATCTCAAAATGAAAAGTGCATTTAGCCCAACTTTGCATATCCCCAAAGCCTTAATAGCCCCAGTACTATTCAAATGTCCACAGATCAAGGTCTCTTCTGATACTCAAGGTAGACTATTAACTGTGAAGCTCTATAAATTTATTATGAGACCTTATTCTTTTGGGGGATGTTTAAAAAAAAACTGTCCCCTTCTTATAGAGCACCCAAACAAAACTTTGATTCCACCAAAGTGCAACTGGAGGAATCAATACACTTATTAGGTTTACTTTACAGAACAGGGGTGAAGGCTTGCTCACAAGAACATGGGTGACCCCCAAGCAGCTGAACCACCAGAAAGACTCACCCCAGGAGGTATGACAATTTTCCTATAGCTACATGGATGGACTCTCCCACTGCATAGTTAACCTTTCACCATCTGTATACTCTAGAATCTCCATAGACAATGTCCTTGAAATTAATGCAGAATTACATACAGTGGGATAGATGATGCAGGAGGCAGTGTCCAGAATTTCAAATGACAGCTGGCTGACCCTCCTTACTCCCTTCTTCCATGAAAGAATGTCAACAGTCAACAAACCCAATTTCAGGATCTTTTGAAAGTAGTCACAGTTGCTTTTGATGAAAATGGTTGTTGTACTTAGAGGACAGTCCTCTGCAAGAATCATTCAAAAGAAAGATAAAGACTTTCAAGACATAATGACACAAACATTCCCTTTCAAAAGTGGGGGAGGGGACAGGAAAATGACAAGGAAAGATTGGACCAGAGCAAGACCAAACTCTAGCAGGACAAACATTAATTATGTAGTTCCATGTCTAGCAGCTGGAACATATAGTGACATCACTTGAATTCCAACAAGCTATTTCAGTGTAGTCTCTATCTTTAGAGCCAGTTCCACTCATTGCCTGTAGCTTTTCTGGGCATATATCAGCATCATAGAGTCTCTATTTCAACTTAGGCTCCACCATCAAAGCTTCATGAATTGACCTCCCAGAAGATTCCTACAGGGAATACACCTTATTCCATATTATCTAGTCTTATGGGATTGTCTCAAAAATCTTGTGGGAACCTCCATTAAACTCTTTCACTCAACTTTCCTACAAAATCAGTACCATGTGGATGGTGCCAAGTTCTTCCACCAGATCAAAAAGTAGTCAGGTCCCTTGGACCATATCTGCAACTGCATATGAGTACCTGGTGAGCTAAATCTGGGTAAACACTCCCTTAAGCAGACTTGGCCGGTTTTAATCTAGCTTTGCTCAAATTTTCAGGACATAAGCAAATTACAGACAAATTTTTTTGCCATATATAACACAAATGGTCTCTAATTTAATTCCCAATAAAGTACTTAAGTTCTGCCTTTACAATCCATATTTCTAGCAGTGTTATTGTCTTTTAAGCCCTCACCAGAATCACCCACTAAATTCTGCTTACAGTATTTTAGAACTTTTCTAACCTGCATCTCCAAATTTCTCAAAACCCTCACCTCAAATCATCTCCAAAAGTCTAATAACCACATGATCAGATTTAGTCAGAGCAACAACCCTGCTCCTGGTACCAATTTTCAGTGTTAGTTACTTTTTATAGCATAGTGACAAAATTCATGACAGAAACAACTTCGGGGGAGAAGTTTCATTTAAGTTCACAGTTTCAGTTCTTTATGATAGAGTAGATATGGTGGGACAGCTCAGTTCAGGACAGCAGAGCACATGTCAGGAGCAAATCAGAAAACAAGGCAGGAACACTCGCCTGATCATAGTGACCTACTCCTGCCAGAGGGGCCCAATTCCTAAGTACACACACAGAGAGAGAGAGAGAGAGAGAGAGAGAGAGAGAGAGAGAGAGAGAGAGAGAGAGAGAGAGAGAGCTGGGGAACAGCCTTCAAAACATGAAACTGTGGTGGACATTTCACACTGTGCATGTACTAGCAACATTTACTGATCGTTGTTATCAAGTATTATGCATTATGCATAATTACATTGCTGTGCATGGGTTTGTTTACCCCTCCACAAACACTTTATGTGTTGTGTTGTGACATTGCTATGGCTACTGTGTCACTGAGGCAATAGGATTTTTCAGCTTTGTCACAGTCTTGCAAAATAACACCACTACCTCCTCTCAGTGCTGCATATGCAAAATGCTGTTGATCAACCACATCATGATTCCATTCCATCATCCCATCATCAACAGTTTCCCGGAGGCCTCGAGATAGCACAAAACACTGGATGCCAGAAAAATCATGCAGCTCCTAGACTTGAATGTCTCTAAAATTTAATTAAGCCTGGTACACTCTAAGAAATTCCTTTCCTTGGGCAGAAAATCTCTCCCCTCCCCCATGCTTAAAATAACTGCTTGCTCTGTAATAATTAGGACCATTGACCAAAGCTCAGAGAGCCCCAAGCTAAGGCCAACCTTGTAAGTGATCCTTTTCTTGTTTCCCACAAGTTCCAATAGACATGTTAAAAATGTCAAACTCTTCTCAAGGAAACCAATCACTCCCTGGAAGAATGAGAACAGATCAACCCACCAACAGGAAGACCAAGCCACATTTAAGCCTGAGCTAGTCCAACCTCCACAGCATGGTGTGTTGATTAAGGCTATAGCCCCGAGTGTTCACTTCCCCAGATATACCTTCCTCCATTCTTAGAGTCCCTGTAGCTCTTCCTGGCCCCTTGCATTCCTCAGACATTCACTGGAGCAAATTAACACCCCTAAACCACAGCTCCCTCTTCCTGCACAAAAAAAATAAATAAATAACATTTCCCTAAAAATACTGCATGTTCAGATACAAAAACCTGACAACACAAATGTTCACGGTTTACTTCCTTTGAGCCACATCCTCTACAACACTGATTACAGTGTGACTGAAGTCACCTAACAAAAGTGTGTTCAACTGGTATTTCCAGAGAACAGAAGCAGGCTGCTTCTAAAGTGTACTCTAGCCATGATATTATCCATAAAAGAAAAATTGCTTAGAGCTTAGAGACACACTAGTTTATCTACTTCTGTCACTTCTTTATATGTTTTGAGAAACTTGGGGCCAAGGTTCAGTCAAAAAAATCAGACTCCCAGCACCCGGTGTTTCTCACCTGGCCAAGGAAGACAGACCAAGGAGTGGGACCTCAGACCTGGCATTACTGCATCAGAAGTCTTTCTTCTTTTTCCATGACTTGCCCCACAACAAGTTGCCATTTCCCTTTGCAGGTGATAACTGAACTTTCAGGAAATCCCCGGGCTTCCTATTTTATGCTGCTTTGGAGCCCAAGAAGTACATAATGTTGTATAATCTTTAAAGCAATCCTGACACTGGGGAAGGCAAGGTCTCCCTGTCCCTGAATGCAAAGTGCCTCGTACAAGTGTCCATTCTCTTTCTAAATGAATCTCTCATTTTGACACAAATTATGTTGAAGGGGTGGGGGAGGAAGGCCCAGAGAAACAAATGAGCAACTTCTCAAAAAGCTTTCAAAATCAAATGTAAAATTCATTAAGAAAAGTAATGGAAATTTTATGGCTGGTGCACAGATAAATTCATTGCTGCGTCTAAATTCATCAAGCATACATACGGGAGTGTATACCAAATTAATTGGAACTAACAGCCTCTGAGAAACTCTAACCAGCTGCAGATTCAAGGTAAACTAGTTGGAACAAAACAAAGAACTCCCCCTCCTCCTCCTCCTTCCATATCCCTGATTGAATTAAAGGCTAAGCTTTCTCAACTCTAAAGATGTTGAGCAACTTTATTCTTCCATGATTGCCAAGCCATCTTCTGCTGTTCTGGCCCATGCAGAGTCAGAACTAAACACAAATGAAAGGTCTTTGGATATAAGGAACTCCAGTCCTGCTCACATAGCTATAAGGATACTGTTTGGGAGCACTTGAATAGAAAGAGACTTTAATAATTGTGTCAGATGCCGTTCTTACACAGGTACATGGGCTAAAGAAAGGAAGATTAAATTGAATTAACTTTCTGTTACTTCATAGGACAAGTTGGAGAGAAAGTTCTTGACTGTGACAGTGTACTAATATTCTAGTTTTCAGTAATGGTTTCCAGGTAGGCCATCCAGTAAGTGAAACAGTAAAAGCAAAGGTATTCTGGATATATCACTATAATTATTTATTTGGAAAAAAGAATATGTTAACTATTATAGAGTCTCTAATGTGCCCCCAAAGACCCATGCATTGAAAGCTTGGTCCCCAACTCATGGTACTATAGAGAAATGGTAGAACCTTTAGGAAATAAGTTCAAGTGACGGGAAGTTAGGCCATTGGGAATATGCCCTTGAAGGAGACACACAGACTCGAGACTCTGCTGTACAGCTACCATAAAGTGAATAAGTCCTTCACCCCATACTCCCACAAGGATGTGTTGCCTTGACATGGGCCATTCAGCCATGGACCAAAACTTTGAAAACCATAAGGTAGAATAAAATTAATTTTTTCTCTTTGTAAATTGTGGGGGGGGGGTCCAAAGATCAACCACGGGTGATGTTCCTCAGTAGCCAACCACTTGTTTTTTGAGATGGGGTCTCTTACTGGCCTAGAACTACCACAGTAGGTTTGGCTAGCCAGCAATTCCCCAGGGATTTTCCTGGCTCCACTTTCCCAGCTTTGATATTATAAGCGTGTGCCACCATGATAGGCTGTTTTCTTCTGAGTAATGGGGATCAAACTCAGCTCTTCATGCTCACAAGGCAAGTACTCACCATCTCCCAGCCTTCCCTCTTTATAGGCCGATTTATCCCAAGCATTTTCCACAGTGATAGAAAACTAATGCTCAAACCATGTGTTCCTGAAGACAAGTCAACTCCACCAACCTTAATCTAAAATAAATTCTTTCTTTTTACCTCCCCTCCCATCCAGACATACAACCTCTCTGTCTCTCATTAGAAAATCAATAGGCATCTAAGATATAATAACAAAATAAAGCAGCCAGACCAGAATAGGACAAAACAACCAAAATAGAAAAGAACCAAATAAGAGGCAGAACCACATCATAGATGTAGAGACACACACATTCAAACACACAAGAATCCCATGAAGACACAAAACTAGAAGCTATAATATATAGCAAAGGACATGTAAGGTTAACAAAAATGACCTAACTTCATATTATGAAACAAAGAGCCTCCAAAAATGCAATTGAGTTCACTTTGTGTTGACTGCTGGGCAAACTACCTTTAGAGTAGTTCTCTTCCCCTGTGAGACTCCCTTGGAAGAAACTAATTTTTCATGTGCACACAGCTATCAGTTGGAGATAACTTCTGGGTTAGAGATGGGGGCATGTGTCCACTTCTCCTTTCAGCTCCAGGACCCAATCTGGTGCAGACCCCTGTAAGCCCTATGCATGATGCCTCAGTCTCCATGAGTTCATACACATGCTAGTCCCGTCAAAAACACCATTTTTTCTTTACAGTTAGTAGAAGTTCTGTGCTGTACAGGTCTTCAGAGACAAATAACTCCTTAGTTTGAATGTTCATCCCTTCTGTCACTATGCTTGTTGGGGAAGGAGAAGCTCAGTCCACCTTCAAAGGACATCCCTGGAATCAGTGCAGCCTAGCATGAAACTGTTCACTGGCCAGACCAGCCTGTGAAAACACAGGTTTTCCCATCATGAATGAAAATGAATAAATCCTGATTTTATTTATACAGTGCTCAGTGTATCCATATAATAAGTATTTACTAGTCCCTTTCTGTGTGTCAGGCTAACTGAAGATCTGGAGACCCGAATATGAGTGGTTTTAAAAGTTCTTTGTCTCCTTTAAATGTAGAAAGTGATGTTCCAAAGAAGAAATTGCAGTAATGTTAAATAAGGGGATTCTGGGCAAGAATATGAAGGTAAATGCTTTGATAGTTTATACTTTTTCAAAGATGTAAGATATCTAATTAGGTCTCCTGAGATCTGACAACTTCATATTTGCAGTGTTTTGTGTATTTGTTTGTTCTAATTGTGTTTCTGGATGACTGCTTAATTAGCTACTTGCAGGGAGTAAGAAGAAAGCAATTGCATGCTGAGTTTTGTCCAGCGGTAGATTTGGAAAGGCCTCCTCATCTCAGATATAAATTCATTTCTGTACATATAAGGAAATTAATTAATAGTGGCTTACATAGATAACACATTATCTGCCTCACATAAAAATTCTGGAAGTGTTTCTAAGCCTGGCAAAGAAGTCCAAGACTCATTCATTATAACTCGTCTCCTCCACCTTTTCTGTGACATCCCTAACATGCTAAACACGCTGACCTTCATCCTCATGATGGTTGCTTCTTGATCCCTGAATGGTTGCCGCATCACCAGGAAGCAAGTGAGGTCCAGGAAGGAAGTAGAGAAAGAAAAACACCAGACAGTTCAGGCTAACATTGCATTAGCCATTTCTGTCACACGGCCACAGCTAACTGCAAGGAAAATGAGAAACTCAATGTATTATTTGTTTTTTTGTTGTAATTTAATAGGCAGTCTACTAGAGACAGAAAGAAAATTAACATGTTGGAGGTGATAGCTTGGTCAGTTAAGGCTACCTACCATTGCTATCAACTACAGAAGGCAGAGCCATTTTTCAGGGTGTCCAGACAGAAATGGTCTTCCTGAGGGGCAGCTGAAGTCTTGTTAAGTATCCCCTGTTGCTTGAAAGTTGCTATGAGGGCATTGGCTCCTAGGCATGTTGGAGTTAAGCTGTCCTGGCAACCTCCCAAGGTGCTAGGTAGGGCTTTCATGTAGAGAGGGGAAGCGCTGTGAAAGAGGGAACGTCATCAAAACTGTGATCTACTTCAAATATATAGTGCATATATAAAATTAAGATTTTTAATGCAGTAAGTAGAAGGCAGAACCTAATTTGTCAGTACCAGCCTTTGAAAGACCATGTCAAATCCTGCCTCTCTCTGCCTTCCAATTGCTCTTCAGAGCTTCATGGGAAGCCTTGATGATAGGTGTTCTATACTAATCAGAGCAAGTCTACAGGCTTCTCCTGCCCGTATCCTAAAGGAAAATGAATCATGGCAGTCCTCACATAAATCAGACAAAGAGAATATAAAGTCAAAAGCACAGAGAACATTCTCAAAAGAATCCACAAAGTACCAAAGGACTCTGTTCAATGATGTTCACAAGGTAAGAGAGGACAACCTGAAAATATCCACACAGACTGCGATTTGCATATTATTTTGAAGACAATCACGGATATTTTTATGACTTTCTCAGTGAATGTCTTTCTTTTGGTGGCCCTAGCTGTATTTCCCAAACAGTAGCCATGAGCCACTGGCAGGTTCTGAGTACTAAAATGGAACTGGGCCAGATGGAGCTGTGCTCTAAATGAAAAATGCATGCTAGATTTCAGAGACTTTGGGAAGAAAAGGGATGTATGATGATTCATTAATGATTTCTTTCCATTGAGTATGTGTTGAGATGATAATATTTTAGAAACACACAAAATCAATACTAAGTTAATTTTGATTCTTTTAATGTTTTAATGTGTCTAATAGAAAAAAAAATGGAACTTAACCATGGGTCTCATATTTGTGGTTTACATTATAGTTCTATTGTCCTGTGCTGATATACAAGGTTGTTATTAAAGTTACCTGTGTCAGATAATGTTAAACTTTGCATAATGTCTCTTAGACGTATTTCTAAGTACACCAACACTCTCCAAGGACAGATATAAAGTTGTCAAGACCTCCCAGATCCCTTCTCTGGGCCATCTCTTCACCTCTCTACATGAAAGCCCTATCCAGCACCTTGGGAGGTTGCCAGGACAGCTTAACTCAAACATGCCTAGGAGTCAACGCCCTCATAGCAACCTTCAACCAACAAGGAATACTTAACAAGACTTCAGCCGCCCCTCAGGAAGACCATTTTAAGGCCTGTTGAACACATTCTATCAAAGGTTCCCAGTAGGATGGAGTCCCAGTTGCCCACAGCAAATTGCTGAGTGTTGACACAGACGTTATTATTCTCTTACCTTCCATCTTTTCCCTCTTGTGCTTTCTGGGACAACTTTCCAAGTCAATTTCTTCTGCCAACTTCTTATCTCAGCCTTTCTCTAAGGATCCCAAAATTAAGAGTAATGCAAATATGTTCACCATCAACCTCTATGCATCGTGAATGCCAAGTATCCTTGACAATTCATACTTACCCCCTCCCCAGGCTATTATTGGGGGAAATGTGTTTAATTACTACTTTTTTAGAAACAATTCATTTAGGACTTCATTGTCAGTGGCTTTATATAAAACAAGATTCTGCTCTAATTAAACAAATAGCGGATCATTTGAAAGAGTTCAGTATTTTTTCCTAAGTAATTTGCTTACATTTAAATCGCGCTTATGTGGTATCATTTTAATTAGCAAGTCACTAAAGACATTGTTTTGGCTTTTTGAAATATTTGTTCTGCTGTGGCAGGTTCTTTGACTCAATAGAATCAAACTCTGAAAGACTATTCAGTATGTTTCTTATCAGGTCTACAAGAAAACTCACAACCAGCAGCACTGGGGGTGGAGGGTGGGGGAACAGCCACCATTCCCTAGGCTCTATAAATAAAGATTAAACAGTTATAGGGATGGCTATAGTATTCTGGATGCCTTGACCTGCAAACATAGCCTATGCTACCTCATCTTCTGCATACTTAGACACTGTGAAGTAGCTAAAAAGAAAATAAAACAACCTGAGAACCCAGTAGGTTCAAGTTTAAATCCTTTCTCTACCATCTACTAGTGTGACCTTCTTCAGGTCTTTCATTCTTTACCTCCCATATGTGTAAGAGGCTATGGCTAGGACCTTGCATTTCATACAATCCCATGTTTAGATTATTTACATTGCCTTAAAACAAAATGTGTGCATATACACGTGTGTAAAAAAAAATACAAAGTTTTAACCAATATCCATGTATTTCACATTCTTTTCTGGCATGCTTTGAATCTTTATATCATAGCACTCTGAGGCATACTGAGTAAGTCTTTCTTACGTGCTTCAAAACTGTGTGGTCCAAACGAGTAACCATGAATCACACGTGAACTGGCTCCAATGGAGACATACCCTGCTAAGAATGATAGTACCTAGCCTATGTACCCAGTAATTCTCCCCATTGGTTCACAGGGAGCAGAAAATTAGAAATCTGTTACATAATTTCTTTATTACTTCTTGGCCAGCTCTCCATTGGGCCTTCCCCTTGCAACCTCTTTGTATACCTGGACTTTCCAGCACCACATCTGTTACCAAGTCCCTGGCTCTCATATTGGGTATCCACATAAACTGCTGTTCTAGAAACCAACATTTAACATGACCTCATAGGGCTCTGTGAAATATCTCATTGGAGGACACTGAAAATGCTTTTCAAAGTCCCCATTACCAACCCTAGGATCATCGAACAGAACCATTAGGTAACACAGGCTACAGCATATGGTGCACATAGCACTCAGTTGTTGTTAGGTTTTTCACCTCTACTACATTCAGTCTTCTTGCCAGAAAATGTAATGAAACTAGGACTTCTGCTCAGTGTTGTCTTCTATTTGGAATAATGATTGAGTATATACAGAATACATGGTGCTTTTCTACATTCAAGAATAAGGCAGAAAGGAGGAGAGTTATGAAGAAGCTTAAGATAGGAATTCTCAGATCCTGCCTTACTCAGCCTCCCTTTCATACTGTGAATTCTCCCACACAGGAATCAGGAATTGAAGGACTGTGTCCTCTTTAATTACCCAGAATGTTCCGAACTTGTGAAGGGTTGGCTGAAAACCTGGTTAGGGATTCCATGGTCTACCTGAACATCAAATGAGCCCTTTCTATCTCTCTAAGCCCAAAAACAAAGCTTAGGATTGTACCACCATCTGACCAAGACATTGTAAAGGACAGGATGACAGAAATACACACTGGACAACCACAGGGAGCAAGAGAGTGAATAAGGACAGCTGGGCCGGTAAAGAGTGGACTGTAAGTCCCTGAGGACACTAGAAAGAGGCCATACTGTGAATGAATCTTGAATAAACAAGTGCCCTGAACATGGGTAAATATGGCTCAAGCAGTGCGTAGGAAGCTGCCTTCCTTCTTTGCTTATTTGAAGCAATCTAACATTAATAAATTAATAAGATAGCAGGCATAAAATGATAAAAAAAAACTCAAATGCTGATGACATCATTGAAGGAAAGTAATTTTTTTAAAAAGGTAATAACATTTACTTCTGAAACCTCGCGATCCTCCTGCCTCAGCCTCCTCGGACAATGTTATTATCCTCTTGCTATCAGGATACCATTTGAATGGTTTTTACCTTAAACCCAGGAGAGTACAACATCCAATAGGATCAGACACAGATTTATTCCTCCCTCTCTTTGCCTTGGAACTTTCTAGAGCTTCTTACAAGGGAGCCTGTTAATACATTACATCTCCACCTTGCAATTTCAATATCTGCTTGCTCAACAGATAACCCAATTCTGTGGTCAATTACCAGCAAGCTCACACACTGATCCCTCTTTAAAATACATATAAGTGGAGACCTATTTGGCTGCTTTATAATATGCTTTTCACGACTTCTTTCTGGGTGTTTTCCATAATTGAATTGTCTAACAAACAAAGCGAGAACAGTGGCTTCTAATAGCATGTGGCATTTTGGAGATACGTTTGAATGAAATGTAGCAAATCGCTCTAAGCAAATGTTCATTAACTGTGCAGCTCTGTCTAAGGAAAGGACACTCTGTGTTTCCAAGATGAAAGAGCTTGAACAAGGTGAGCATGCCTAAGAAGAAATGAGGAAATCTGCTTCCCTAAGTCAGGCAAGAAATGCCACATTTGGGCTGAAATTGGTAAAATGTTGGTCTCGTTCGAATGATACAATATTTAGAGAAGTATTCTGTTTATGTCAGCTTTAGAAATGACTTAGAACTCATGTTGCCTATCCTATACCATCCTGTTACCTATCTCTATTTCAGCTTTCATTCTGCTCTCTCTCTCCTGCTTTTTAGCTCAGATCTATAACAAAATGTATTCTCTCATCTCTCTGTCTACATGAACTTATAAAATATAAAGCAAGGATAAACAGAAATCAAGCCATGAACCCATCCTTCCCTTCTTGTGTCAGCCCCTTCTTGTGTAAGTCACACAAACGATCTTTAATCCCAATAATCTTGCTAAAATAACAAATCCACAAAATCAAAGATTAAAAAAATGTTCTGCCACTTAAGACATATCTGGACCTGTTAATACTTGGCTATCCCATTATATTCCAACTTAAAGAAAAGCTTGACACATAAAAGTAGAGAGAAGACCAAGAGTGATAGCATCTAGTTCTAATTCCTAGACTCAGGAGACAGGGGCACGAAGGTTTTTGTGAGTTCAGGGCCAGCCTGGTCTACATAGAAAGTTCCTGACTAACCAGAGCAGCCTAGTGAGATGGGGAGGGGGTGCTCTGAAGCCCTAGAAATCTCTCAGCTGCTCTAGTTGGCTCCAGCTTTCATTTCTTACCTGTGATGGTTATTTTTCTGTTGCTATGATAGAATATCATGACAAAAAAGCAACTTAGAGAAGATAAGGCTTTATTTGGGCCTACAGATCCAGAGACAACCCATCCTGGCAGGAAAGGCACGGCAATCAGGAAGCAGAGTGGTCACATCTCATCCACACACAGGAAGCAGACAGAGAACAGAAAGTGGAGGAAGGCTAAAGAATCCCAATGCCCATCCCCAGTGATGTGTTTATACCAGCAAGTCTCCACCTCAAGATTCCATAACCTTCCTTAACAGCACAAGCATCTGAAGAGCAAAATTTACAAGCCTTTGGGAGGCATTACATATTCAAACCACAATATGACCTATGATACTTGGGGAAATAGTCAAGTATGTTTATCATTCTCTATATATTTTGGTATGCAAAATCTTTCAAAGATTTTGAAAATAATTTATCTAGGTCATCATACTTTGATATCTCCAAAAGCATGTAGGAATCATATACAAATTTTTACATCATTAAATTTAGTTACAGTCTAGGGAAACCGGCTAGACTGTCAATAAACTATAGGGATGAGAACCTTCCATGCTTGCTCTACTATTTAATCAACTGGTATGTACAGTGTACTCCCATAGGAGAGACTTCTTAAATGTGCGAATTAAGAAGCTATACATGACTTAAGGGAAATAACACTGGACTACATATCACAGGAAGTAAGAGAGAAAGAAATTTAAACTATCTATGGAAAGAAAATCTAGTAAATGATTAATCTGGCTCTTGCCATCCATCTTAGTATGTTACTGAGAATTCTCCAGAGAGACAGAACCAATAGGATAACATACCGACCTCTGAGAAGGAATTTGTTTGAAGAATTGGCTCCTGCAATCATCACAGTTATGATTTCCCTTGACAGCCCATCTATACACTGGGAACACTAGATACTGGTAAGGGTGGCCCAGGCTTCAAAACCAGGAAGGATGATGATGTAACTCTCATTGCAAAGTTGAAAACCTGAAAAGCTTGGGACCTCTAAAGGCCAGAGAGTCTGGAGTTCTGATGTATTGCACAGCAAATAAAGAGATCATTCCAGATTTCCTGAGTAAAACACATCCCCAGCTTATGTGTGTTCTCTCTAGGTCCATGACTCATTGGATGTTGTCCATGCACGATGAGAGCAGATATTCCTCACCTAGGCCACTCAGCTCCACCAGACATCTCCTCTTGAAACAATCAGTTGCCCCTTGTTTACAAACAGCAGTGGGTCTCAAAGATGATCCTTACTTGCAGCTGCAGCTCCTGAGCATTGGTTGAAAATGTATATTTACATATACAGAAAGAGAGAGACAGAGACAGAGAGAGAGACAGACTCTGGGAATGGGAAGCAATCTGCTGTAAGATGCTCTACTGCTCTACAAGGGCTGCTAATAGCACCATGAAGGAATAGCTGCCCCAGAGCAAATGGCTACAAATTACACTGTGGTATGATTTTTCTATCTCACTAGTGGAAATAATTAAAATTTCCTTAACTATCTCATTCAGAGAAATGCATTACATCAGTGTTCCCTAAACTTCTGTCCATGCACAGCAATATCACCTCTACTGACAAAATCTTTCACCAATCCTTGGAAAAATGAAATAAATTATCCCAAGAGTCTCTCACCATGTTAAAATTATATTCATTGAATAAAATTAAAGCCTTTTGTGGGATTATATTACCCCTACTTTTATGTTGTTAAATCTTCACTCTTTTATTGAATCATGATAATAAAAGAGAAGGCATTTTTAATATACTTAATTGGTGAAACAAATTATTGTAGCATTACATTGGTTCCCAAAAGACTTTTCAAAACAATGTCTTGGACCAAGGAATCGAGACATCTGTAAACCACTGAAGTTGGCAGAAAATGGAGCTTTGTCAGAAAAACAAAAGCCATCTGAATATATTTTTCAACTTGAGAATGTTAGTAACTATGATTTTGTCTATTGATATTCCAGAAATAAATTGACTTGAAAGTCATAGAACCAAGTTTCAGTAATATATAAATTTAGTGAATGTCTTCCATGTCTAATGATTCTTATTCTAAGATTGCGACTTTCCTTACTTTCTTGTTTATGGGTAAAATACATATATTTATATAAGTATATAAATAATGTATATGTGTGCATCCTAGTGTACTTCCTTGGCAGGTTTTTTTTTTGAGATGCCCAAATACCTTACTAAGAAACTAGAAAGGGTATTAGAGACAATATCATAAATAAACTATTATTATTTATAATGCACATTTTTGTTCTCATGCACTAATACACAATATTATTTATTAGTTTAATCACTGTTGTAAAGATTGCTATTATTATTTCATGAAATAAAACAGAAAGTGGAAATTGGAAAAGAAAAAAGAGAAAAATACATTTTATCTTGAGGACATGTAATATTTATTTGATTCAATCTATACATAGACAAATTACATTTATGTCGTCCTAACAGCTCATTCATCAGTTCATTAAGTTGCCTCCTAACCTAGAAACCAATGGAGTTTTTTCATCGCTGTTAATCTAACCCCTACCATGTTACTCCAGACTCCAATACCCTGAGTCTCATATTATTGCAGGCTCAGTATAAAGAAGCCAGAGAAGGTCAAGGGAGATGCCACAGCCTTGGTGGCAAAAGGACAAATGGAGAAAAAGATAAAAGCAAAGTAGATTCCAATAAAAAGTCATGAAGGCCAATGATGTCCAACCAAGTCCACACCACATTCTCTTGTGAGTCTCTCCAACAGACATCACTGACACTAATGTCTGCTAGCTCCATTCTCTCAATAAATCCCAAGAACACTCTCCCTGCTCTCCAAATATAAAAAGAAATCCAAGCAAAAAATGGCCAGAGTAGAAAATTGAAGTCAGTTGAAAAGGAAAAAGGAACTCTGAGAGTTGGTCTTTCAACCTGTTGATTTCTTTAGAAGGTAGGGCCCTGAGGCAAAGACTGCTTTATTCCCAATTTGATTTAGCTCGCTCCCTCACAGGTGCTTGTCTCATTGGCTCTAAAACTATGCTCTTAGCGTGAACTTCTCCAGGCCTAGGGTAAATAAACATCCCTCTTCTATGAGATCATGTCTCCTTCCTATAAAGCATTTTTGTTCCATTCTCTGGGAAGTTCTAAATGTGTGCTTTCTCCATTTTGCAAGGAAAAAGACTCTGGAGGAAGGCAAAGGCAGTGAAGGAAGAAGGGGCCAGCAAAAGCTTAAGATAAAATCATGGCAGAGCACAAATCTCAGGCCAGGGCTGTCAGAGCATCCGCCTGGGGCTTCTCTTGAAAGCAGCATATGCTTCCAAGACACATTCGTTCAGTCCCCACAGAAGGGAAACATAGTCAGCAAATCCACTGGCTTCAGGCTAGACACATCTAACAAGTTAGAAGCAGCAACTGCAGCTCCCTCCTGCTACTCGGCCTCTGTGGACCTACATGTTTCTTTTTTTGCACTGCTTTATGGCTGAGCTTCTTCCAGGGACTGTGAAATAAATGCCTGTAGTTCCAGCAATAGTGGACAGGGACCAGTCTTAGCTCTTGACTGTGCTACCACCAACTCTTCAATCACCAATCTGTACCTTTCCTTCGGTCCCTAATCTCCTGATACCAACTCAGGGGACAGGGATGATCACATTTTCGTCTTTTCTAGGTCTGTCCTAAGGAGGTATCTTAGAGAAGAGTCATTAACCAGTAATCTTTCTGCAAGTGGACAATATGCTGATCCTTGTGGGAACCGAGGAGAGGAAAAGATGGTAAAGCACTCTGGAAATATTAAGTGAGAATTGTACGACAGGAAGGAGAGATGGAGATAAGGCACATGCCCTTGTGGAATCATGGAATCTTCAGAGATGGCCCGTGGCTGATGGCAGGGGGTTTTACAGTCAGTAGATTATTTCTAGTCTATTTACTATTGTTATTAGTAATATTAGGGGTGGGTGGGTGTGTGTGTGTGTGTGAGAGAGAGAGAGAGAGAGAGAGACAGACAGACAGACAGACAGACAGACAGACAGACAGACAGACAGACAGAATTTGGGCACATGCATGCCATAGGTCATATGTGGAAATCAGAAGACAGCCTCAGGTGTCAGTCCCTGACATCTACATAGTTTAAGACAGGGCTTCTGGTTTGTCACAACCTATGTCAGGCTAGCTATCTTACAAGCTTCCAGTTCTCACAACTCCACTTTTCGTCTCGAAATAGAAGCGCTGGAACTGAACACTTGCGCTCCCATGCCCAGATTTAAGTGGGTTCTGGGGATCTGAACTCAGGCCTCTATACTCTCATGGCAAGTGTTTAACCCACTCAGCCATCCCCTTGGCCCTCCGGCCGATTTTGAACTGTTATGCTTCTCCCTCCATAACCCAGTCTTGTTCAAGGGCACCTAATATTCCAAAGTACAGGTGATTAGTCTAAACCGAGACTGAGTTCTCTTATCACAGCATTACTACTCACTACTAAGACAAGCCTAAGCAAGTCTTTGCCACTTTGGGTCTCAGCATCATTTCCTGCAATGGGAAGATGCTGGATCATCACTGTATCTCCCCTGATCTCGGTACACAAGATGGCGTGTGACCTTTGCACACATGTTATTCTCTTCAATCTTTAGAGTCATCAGCTCAGCAATCTCTCCTCTCCCTCTAAATAAAATTTAATTCATATTTAACTTCATAGGGCCCCAGGGGGGTCCCTTTGTGAACTGAAAAGTGGTCAAATTGGAAATAGGCAAAATAGAAAAACATACATTTCAGGTCATAATCAGAGTCAGGCCCGTGATCATTCTTGAGAAAGGATGGAGATTGAGCCCCTGATGTTGTGTTTGAAGAGTAATTTTCCCATTGAAGTCTTCATTGCATATTACACCTACATCATTATAATGTAAACAAAAGTCATAGCATCTCCACTTTCTGAAGAAGGAAGCTTCTTCCAAAGCTTCAGAAGCTAAGAGCTAAAATTTGACTTCAAAGTCCATGCTCTTTGTACTTCTCCACGTGTCTTAGCTACTTTTCTATTACTGCAACAAAAACGTCGTGACCAAAGCAACCTAGAAAAGAAAGCATACAGGCTTACAGTTCCAGAGGGTTAGAGTCCATGATGGTGGAGCAAAGGTGTGACAGCAAGACCACCTGTCATCCTGAGAGCTGACATCCTGATCCACAAACAAGAGGCAGAAAGACATAGGGTGGAGATGGAGCAATTCTTTCGAAACCGCAAATCCCACCCCCAGTGACACACCTCCTCCAACAAGGCCACACCTCCTAATCCTTCCCAAACAGTTCCACCGATTGGGACCAAGTATTCAAACATTTGAGCCTATGGAGACAATTCTCATTCAAACTGCCATACTGAGCTTCCCTGTCTCTGGGTGCCAAGGGAAGGATAGGGAAGGTATAGATAGGATATCCCTATCATGCAGCAAATTACCAACCACGCCGATTCTCATCTCTCCCCTCTGTTGTCTGAACATCATACCCTCTTCTTTGAATGTACCATAATATTCACAAAATTTTGCCATAAAATTATTATTGTTTCATTAGTTTTCATGAACATACTTCCATCTTGGTTGGATGCTTAATGAGTAGAATAAAATTTCATCCTGGTATGGTGGGGGGGAAAAAAAAGAAAACTAACACCTATGAATGTTCTCAGACTTTACTAGGTGTTAGGCTTCGAGGGAAAAAGTGAGTGGGCCATCGTTAAGTGTGTGTACAGATGAATAGGTCTCGCTGTTCTCTTGTTTCTTACAGACCCTTGAAAGAAACCTGGGCTCACTAGCAGACACTGTCAGTTTTCACTCTGACCACCTGAGAGTGGCCATGTGCCACACCAGCCTGCCACACAGCCATCTCATTACTACGGATCCAAGAGACCACGCGGGACAACCAGTTATTCTCCCAGCCTGGCCTTGAATGTCTTAGGCAGCCTTGAAGCGTAAGTGCAATCCATTTGGTATAAAGAAGATATTCTAAATATCTTTCTTTATTTTTCCCTATACAATTTTAACATTGTGTGTGTGTGTGTGTCCATGCACATGTGTGCATGTGCACAGGTATGTCACAGCACATGAGTGGTGATCAGAGAACACCTTTAAGAGTTAGTTCTCTCCTTCCACAATGTGGTTCCTGGGTGTTGAACTCAGGTCATCAGTCTAGGTGGGAAGTGCTTCACCCACAGAACCGTCTCCCCAGCACTCTACAAATACTTTTTGCAAACTAAAAATACAAAGTAAAAAAAAAAAAAAAAAAAAAAAAAACTAGTAATTACCCAATTGTGCCCTGTCCAGAACTGACCACTACTCATAACTTGTCATGTTAATTTTATTTATGTATTGACTTATTTATTTATTGTGTGAGGGGCTTTTGTTTTGTTTTGTTTTCTTGTTTTGTATATTTGTTTTGTTCTGTATGAGACAGAGTCTCCTGTAGCCAAGGCTGGCCTCAAACTCACTGTGTAGCCAAAGATGACTTTAAGCTTCTGATCCTCCTGCCTCAACCTCTTAAGCACTGATATTATAGATGTGCACCACCATACTCAGTTTTATTTGGGTTTTTTTGGAGAGGGGCATTTATGTTTTTTAATCCCCTGTTTGTGTAAAACAGTGCATGCCTAGGGAATGGAAAAATCGTGCAATAGCTAAAGCATTTACTGCCAAAGCCTCCTGAGGACCTAAGTTTGGATCCCCAGCACCTAGACTTGCAGAGATGAAGGCAGGAAGATGCCTAGGGCTTAGTGGCCAGATAGTCTAGCTGATCGATACGTTCCAGGTTCAGTAAGAAACCCTGTCTCGGGAAAATTCATGTGGGAAAGCAACCGAGGAACACTCCTAAGATCACCCTTGAGTTTCCCCATGCACATACTCGAAACACACACACAGAAATACGTGTCTACTATAACTATTTTAGTGCAGAAAATCACAAAGTCAACTGTAGTAAGCAAGAATCTAAACCAAGAATCATTACTATTCATATTAGGTTTAAATGATCCCACCTAGCTTTTCATACCTAAGCACAGCAATAAAGAAAGATAAGTGCAGAAAAGAGGGGGGAAGGAAATTTCATTTATAAAAAGTGGCTTTTACTCATATAAGCAGTTTTCATTAAAAATACTCATTTTAAATTTACTTTGGCTTTAAAAGAAGTAAAAAAAATACAGTAACATTAAAGAAACCATTGAGCTTCAAATACATGTTTCTCCACTTTTTAATATTTAAAGGTTACCTCTGGAGTTAAGAAGTGAGTTTTTAGAATATTCGAGGATTGGTATTTTGTGAAAGCTAGTCATTTTGGTAAGGACACTTCTTAGTACTCCCTGCTGCTTGCTAAGAAGGCTGAAGACCTAGTCTCCCATTTCCTGGAGATACACCTCAGTTTGGAGAGTTCTTACCCAGCATACACCAAGTCCTGGGCTCAGGCCCAGCATGGTCTAACCCTGTGTGGCCTACAGATCTCAGTCCTTGGGAGGTTCATCAGAAAGATCTAGAGTTCAAGGTTATCCCTAGCTACACAATGAATTCAAGCAAGCCTGGGATACAGGAGACTCTGTGTTCACTGGGCAAAGTACCTGCTCCATACACATGAGGACCTGAGTTTGGATATCTAGCACTCCTGTGAAAGCCCAGTGTGGTAGTCCACATCTATCATCCCCATAGTGGGGGGCGGGGGGCGGGGGTGAAGACAGGCACATCCCTGGAACTTGCTGGCCAGCCAATCTACACAACTGGTGATCTCCATGTTCAGTAAGAGACCTCATCTCAAAAACCAAGGTGGAGCATGATTAAGGGTGATACCCAATGTCGGCTTCCAGCCCCCACAAACATGTTCACACGTGTACAAGCACACACATAAACACATACCACACATACACACACACAAAAAAAGAAGTAATAAATAAGATTTGCTGTTCGTTCTTCCTCTCCTTCTGTTTACAATTACATTACATGTTTATGTTGTCCATGTTTATAACAGTCTCATTTTGTTCATCAGACATAATCCCCATCGTTGCTTAGAATTCACTGTGGTTTTTTTTTTTACGGAGTCAGTGTTTACCAGCTGTATTTACCAAGACTGTGTTCACATTTCAGCTCCTACCTCAAGAGGTTTCATTCGCTTGCAGTTCCCTCCAAGTTCTTATAACTGCTGCATTCCTGGGAGCTTTTGTTCTTTTCTTATTAGGTTAAAAACACTTAACACGTGGTCAGTCCTTTGAAACGGTATGCAATGCCGCAATGCCGCACTATCTCTGGGTGATGTGGTATGTGCTTGATCTCGAGACTAATCGTCTCCTGTAACTGAAACCCTGTGCTCTTCTGACAGCCACTCTCCTTTTCCTTTTCCTTCCTGTCCCCGTGGTTACCACTGTGCTTCCCTGTGTCCACACATGTGACCGTCTTCCACGCCTCAAACACATGACACCAGCACCTATGTCCTTCAGCGGAAGGCTTATTCTCCTCCAGGTCAGTTTATGGGAATGCACAAGGCTCACCTACACTCCCTGTTTGCCTGTGTAACATTTCCTTTACCACTCACGACGGACATCGGAGTTGCTTCCACAGCGTAGCTGTTGTGGAAAACAGCGTGGCCCTACAACCTCATTTCGTCAGGATGCTGGCATCAGTCCTTTTGGATAGCTATCTGGAGTGGGCTTGTGTCGTCATCTGGTACTTCTAGATTTAACTTTCTGAGGAACTTACATCTTCTTCTCCCATAGCCTCATCACTTCGCACTCCCACTGAAAGTACTGAGAACTGACTCTCCAGACTGGCCCCGCATGCAGAAAAATATTTCTGCTACTTCCTTAAGTACTTCTTCCATGGACACCCAGTACTTGGTAGAAGCAGCAGTTTCTCTAGGTTATTTGGGGGTCTGTTTTCTTGTTTTTGCAGCCCTTGGGATGGAATCCCCCCCCCATATGCAGATAAGCAAGTGCCCTTCTACTGTGCTCTGTCCCCAATGTTTTTTTCTAATTTTTTTTTTTTTTTGAGACAGGTTCCCTCTTAGTTGCCCAGGATAGATTTGAATTCACAATCCTCCTACCTCAGCCTCCAAAGTAGCTAATATTACAAGCCTGTTCCACCAGACTCAGCTGACACCCAGTGCTCTTATGCTCAAATCTGCTTAGGTCTTTTATAGATACTAACTCCAATTCCATCGCTTTAAGTTTTGTGGGTCTTTTATTGCACTTACTTAAATTGTCTCAAGTCTTTCTTCTGTGTTAATAATTTGAGCTCTAGCAATGTTACCATTTTGTTCTTTGCTCTTACCAATTATTAGTCCTGTGTTCATATTATATAGTTCTTCAGTTTAATTCCTTCACTTCCAGAACCCTTTCCTGTTGCCATTGTTTTATTATCTTCCAGTTCTCAGTTACTACTGCAGTTGAACCTTATCAAATCTAATTGTTAGGCCAGGTGTGGCGGCACACACTACAATCCAAGCTCTAGGGAGAATCTAAGTTCGAGGCCAACCTGGCTTACGTAGCAAGTTCCAAACCAGCCTGGGCTACATAACATGACCCTGTCTCAATGAGCAAATTCAATATTCCAATTATTCTGGACAAAGCAGTCCCTTTGATATGCTTTGATATGCTTCTTTCTGAAATGAGGTCTCCTTTACATATTCTTGCCCAGTACTTGGACTCATGGGAGTTTCACGATTTCATTTTCAGTCGTGGTTTACGTGGTAGCCATGCTGTTTATCTACATTTTTTTTCTAGGGCTCAGCAGCCCTGCACAGACTTTCTTGCCTCTCTTCTCTCTGCATCTAAAACCAGTTTAGTTTCCTGTCAAGGACAAAGATGGGAGACCAGGGGAGTCATGGACAGAAAACTATCTTTGCTCTTCCTTCCGACATATGTTCACTTCTATACTTGGTCACGGGGGAGTCTTGTTCCTACTGCCCTCTAGTGGACAGCTCCAACTGTGCCTGACCACGTAGGTCCTTTCCTACGCTGCTCTCTTCTGACGTCATCCTCACAGTTCCTCAGGCAGAGGAAAAATACACATGATACCAGCTTGCTCGATTTTCTTCTGTTCAAATGTGAACTCTGAATGAAATGTCTCGAGGTTTTGTTGTATCCCCAGTCCAGCTTTAAGAAGTCATGCTAGATTTCTCTCTGTTCGAGTACCTCATGAGCCTCTTCAATGTGTCCAGGTTGGTTGGTTCTTGTGTGTTTATTGTGCCACATAATTTCTCTTTTTTGCTAAGTTACTACTTAATGGATTATTCTCTTCTCTCTCTCTCTCTCTCTCTCTCTCTCTTCATCTCTCTCTCTCTCTCCCTCTCTCTCTCTCTCTCTCTCGTAGATTTTATTATTTCACTTTATTTAGGAGGCAGAGATGCAGATGGGTCTGCAATTAAATTATGCAGGACTCTCCCATGGGTAGCCAGGGTAGTGAGTCGTTTCTAGCATATGACCTGTGCCTCTTTCCTATCTCTCCTCCCATTCCAGAATGAGCATACAAGAGGCAAGGGAGAGGAGTCCCCCTGGTGGTAATGAGCTCCTATTCGGTGGTATGCACTGCACCAGACACTAAAGCAGAGATGAGAAGAACAGGGCACCATCTGAGCCCTTCTGCGACCTTAGCACCTACTGGAACAGGCACGGGTGCATCAGGGCAACACAAATAACAAAGTTAAAATGATTGTTACCTTCAAGCAGAAAGGATCTCTGTGGGTGTGTGGTGGGGAAGAAAGCAGAGTTTCAGGCATGTGTGTGATGTGGCTGTGTGTTAAAAGTGATGAGGAGAGCCCATTGTGGTCATGCATGCCTGTAATCTCAGCATCCCAGAGGCAGAGGAGGGACTTTTGTGAGTTGGAGGCCAGCCTGGTCTACATAGCAAGTTCCTGGCCAGCCAAGGCTACACAGCAAGGCCTTATCTCAAAAACAACATGGCTAAAAGTAAATTCTGTTACCCACAGCCTGCCACAGTTTTACCAAATAAGATCTGACATTACTGGAGGTGAGAAATGGCACTACAGAGGCATCAGCAGAGTTAGTTCAGAAGATTTTTTTTCCCTGGCTGGGGGGGGGGCGCAGGGAGTTGAACTGAAATGTAAGGAATAATGAGATAGAAGTGGTTGTGGGATAACCTTGAACCACTCTAATTTACAAAAAAAAGAGAAATCATTCACAATTGTGGAGACTTTGTTACTGGTGTGACATGATAACATACTTAAAATATGAACCAGTTTTCCTCCGTATTTGCTTTCTCCTTCCCGTCCTTCCCCTCATGTCCATCCCGAAGCCCAGACTGTTTTGAAGAGAGAAAGGAAGCAGAGAGACACAGCAGGAAGAAGAGCAAACAGCCTGGAAACGTCATTCTGGATTTGTTAGTTCCCAAAACGAAAAGGTAAAACAGAGAATTTGATATACAGGTTTTTTGAGACAAATCATAAGTTAAAGAGCAAGAATTCCTTTGATTTCTAGATTTGAGAGGACTTTCCAAGCCTTAGCAAAAAAAAAAAAAAAAAAAAAAAAAAAAAAAAAAAAAAAAAACCTAATGGGGAGCTAAGAGAGTGTGGAGGAAGGACGCTGAGGAAGGGGTTCAGTGAATGAACCCCCAAATCCCTGAACAGCTGTTAGGTATTTGAAAGCAAGAAAGACGTTCTTTTCTTGGGAAGCATCTGAGAGGCAGCAAGACGTAAAGCAAGAGGCAAAGGCTGCCTGGTGTTTCTGGGACAGAATGTTCATAGGCAGAAATTACTCATAGACTTTGCTGAACTCCAGTGTAAAGGAATGATTCATGCACCGCACCCACGCCCAGCCAGGGCCAGGAGGTACTGCAAGAGCTAATGAGTTTCAAACTGTAAAAGGATAGCTGTCCCTTCCACAAGCTAAATAAACTGTAACCAGGGACTAAATGAATAACAGACATCTCAAGAGATGCCTGTGAGGCCAGATAATGTCAAGAATTAAAGGACCTTCCCGCCCAGGCACCGGCAACCTTACATCACCCTCTGCCCCTTGCCACACCATCAGCTCTAGAACAAGAAACACAAATTGATCCAGACGATTTTCTGCCTTCCTAGCAGAATAAAGGGACGAAATTAAGTTAGCATGACTCACAGGACGATAAAGCAAGCTGTAACCTTGCTCATTTCTAGCTGAGATTCATAGTAAAAGAAAATTGCCTCTGACAGACTCCGTAGAGTTCTTAGTGATACACCCGTGTGCCGGAGCGAGAAGGTGTAGAAGCACAGGTGTACGTGTTCCCTGGGGGGAGGTGATATTAGCAGAGCCCTGTCCATCAGCCAGGGGGTAGGGCTGGAGCTGGGAATCTCTAACAAAGGAACTTGGAGGGGCTGCAGATCGGCCATGCCTGGTACAAGCAGAAGCAGACGCTGCTCCGTTGCTCAGAAACACCGTCCCTTTCTCCTCTTTCACTTCACACTTAGAAATTTGGTAATGCTCAGAAATTTAGTAATGCTCAAATATCTTAAAATTTATCCTATCCCTCCCTTCCCCCTCCCTGCATCCTCCCATTTCTCTCTTCCTCTCCCCCACTCCGCCCCGCCCCCCCCCCCACATACATACACCTTTTCCTCTAAAACTGAATCCCTAGAATCTACAAAAAGGAGCACATGGTAAGTACTCAATAAATAAAGGTCTGGGGTTTTTTTTTATCCTCTACTTACAAAATGTTTCCTACTGAGCTAAGCAGGGTTTAGAATTTAGGATGAACTCACCCTTGCTGCAGAGAGGCCTAAGTTTAACAGCTTGGCCGACTCTTCATAAAATTCTCAAATGCCCAAAGACAGCCTCATGTTTTTAGATAACCTGGATTAATGTTTAAGACTCAAAAAAAAAAAAAAATCAGATCCAGCTGAGTTCTCATTTCAATAACATTTTCAACATCTGGGATGGAGAATGTTTAATAGAATTGTTCCCATCGATACCCAGCTGAATAGAAGCCTGGAGGTTAGAATCTGCCATTTTTAAAATATTAGACTAAGCTGTTTAGGCCTCTAAATGTGTTAAACTCCTACCCAAGGAGAGCTGTGTTGAACACTGTGAGCCATCTGTGGAGAAAGAAGCGGATTTCAAACAGTGAGCTCATGCTGCCCTCTAGTGGTAACACAACCTATAACACCATCGGGAGCTTTTTTTTTTTTTTTTTTTTTTTTTCAAGGTAAACCTATCTACATTACTACCAGTACTCATTAGAATTAATTACTATTGGCAATAAAATAGACAGCAATCTGGGTGTCCATAGTATCTAAAAATTCCACTTAATCATTATAAGCCATATTTGCAAAATACTGTTAACCCGCGGTTACGGATGGAAAAACTAGGAGGAGTTAGCCTGTCCAACTCTAGTAAGTGGAAGAGCTGGCATTGAAGGCCAGGTGCATCTCATTCCCAAGCATGTAACGCTCCTGGTACACCAAACTGATTTTTCAGAGCTGTTTCTCTGATATCTCACCCTTAGTGACTACTCACTGCTGTCCTTTGGATCTGAAATGTCTCCCCAAGGCCTATGTATTAAATAAAGGCTTGTGTCAGTCTGCGAAGCCGTTTGTTGTTATTATTATTATTATTGAACTTTTTATTCATTTTACATACCAACCACAGATCCCCTCTCTTCCCTCCTCCTGCCCTTCCAGCCTCCCCCACAATCCACACCCCCCATTCCCTCCTCCAACAAGGTATGGTCTCCCATGGAGAGTCAGCAGAACCTAGTCCATTCAGCTGAGGCAGGTCCAAGTCCCTCCCCCTGCATCAAGGCTGTGCAAGGTGTCCCCACCATAGGTAGTGGGCTCCAAAAAGCTAGCTCATGCACCAGAGATGGATTCTGATCCTACTGCCAGGGAGTCCCTTAAGCAGATCAAGCTACACAACTGTCTCGTTTATGCAGAGTCCAGTCCCATGATGGCTCCACAGCTGTTGAACTAAAGTTCATAAGCTCCCACTAGCTTGGTTCAGTTGTCTCTGTAGGTTTCCCCATCATGATCTTAATGCCCCTTGCTCATAGAATCCCTCTTCTCCCTCTTCAACTGGACTCCTGGAGCTCGGCCTGGTGTTTGGCTGTGGATCTCTGCATCTGCTTCCATCAGTTACTGGATGAAGGCTCTATAGAGATAGTTAGGGTATTCACCAATCTGGTTACTAGGGTAAGCCAGTTCAGGCATCCTCTCCACTATTGCTAGTAGTCTAAACTGGGGTCATCCTTATGGATTCCTGGGAACTTCCCTAGAACCCAGTTTCTCCCTATCCCCGTGATGTCTCCCTCTATCAAGATATCTCTTTCACTGGGCATGGTGGCGCATGTCTTTAATCCCAACACTTGGGAGGCAGAGGCAAGCGAATCTCTGTGAGTTTGAGGACAGCCTGGTCTACAAAGTGAGTTCCAGGACAGTCAAGACTATCACACAGAGAAACCCTGTCTCAGAAGAAAAAAAAAAAAAAAAGATATCCCTTTCATTTCTCTCCCATCATTGCTCTCCCACTCTGTCCCTGTTCCAGCTCGACCATCCCATTCCCTTATGTTCTCACCCCCCATCCCCTACCTTCCATTGTCCCCCCTCACCCCTAGTTTACTCATCCAGATCTCAGCTGTTGCCCCTTCCCAGGGTGATCCATGCATTCCTCTTAGGGTCCTCCTTGTTAGCTAGCTTCTCTGGAGCTGTGGGTTGGTGGTACTGTTTTTATGTGGTGGAACTTTGGGAAAAGGGATTTAACTGTAGGGAGCTGGGTCACTGGGAACATGTTCTTGAAAGGAGGTATTTTCCCTAATGGACATACTGGGACCTCAGCCACTTCCTGTCCCTTTCCTTGCTTCCCAACTGTCATTAGAGGAAGTGGTATCCTCTGAAACCGTGAGCCAAGATAAACCTTTCCTCCTTTTAAGTTGATTGTTTCAGGTGTGCTGTCTAATGACAGCTGAATAGTGCACTCAGTAAATAGTACGCACACCATGCTCAGCCAGGAAGAGGTTAAGGCTAATCCTGACACATCCTTTGGCTTACTGTTTAAAGGCTTCTGGCACGCCCTCTAGCTGAAAATAAAGGCATACACTATTCAATGCTCACACTTGTTGTGTGCCAAACAGTATCCAAGTTACAGTGAGGTTTGAACAGTTGGAGTCCTGTTTTCAAAAGCTCACAGTTGGGTCTGCCAACTTGGTCTGTCACTTTCTCTGAGAGCTGAAACTGGACAACCATCCTTTATCTCTTTGCTGTGGGCCATTATTTCAATATTTGGAAATCAGAATCAGAGGCAGTTTTTGTAACTGTCAAGGGACCCTGCTTCAAAAGACAGGAGCCCATGGTAAGACCCAGGGTTAAAGTATAAAGACCCCAGAGTCACTGTCTGGTTCCTTACTTAATGAGCCGTATCACAACCACATGCTCAGGAAACATGAGTGTGGAATGGGAAATTCGAGAGAAGGGTATTTGGGGTATCCATGAAGGAGATATTCTATTCATTTTAAAGATGGAAATATTTGAATATATTATTGAATCAGAGTTCAAATAGCAAGGAATGTAAGTCATCAACTTCCTATTTGTCCAACAACAAGGAAACCAAATAATCACTGGGACCTTTTCCATCTCCAAAATATTCTAATAGGAAAATTGCTTTTCTGCTTCTTTCTCCCTCCGAGGTCAGACAATCAATTTTAAACAGCCCCTATCTGGTTCTAAAACTCCAGTCTTCCTTTTGTGACCTCAAATTTATATTCACTCCACAAAGATCTCTAGAATAAGACTTGAGCCCCATAAGATAGCTTGGGGTTGGACTTTTAAAGAAAGGAAAGCTCACATCACAATTTCATGTTCTCCCTCGGGCAGCCGCACTTGCTGGCTGTTCTCAGTCCTAGGGGAGTTGCCAAGGCTTTTCTTTTCTATCTAAAGGAGGTCACAGTAGGCAAGCTGGTTTCCTGAGGCTGAAGCCCCAGAACAGTGGAGAGGGGGTGGCTACACTAAAGAGCACATGAGGAGCGTGGCAGGAAGAGCCACGTCCCAGACGCAGCTGATCCCTGTAGCTGATCATATGACATCAAGTCTCTCCTCTCCAGAAGGCTAAGTGAAAGGAAAACAGCATGAGAGCCTTTGTATTTTCCCAAACAGCTCCCAGCAAGCGTGTTTGAAAGAAGGATACTCCCATGAGGCTCATCCGTCCCTTTTGGGGCTTCTCTGAAGCCATCCCTGGTGGGTCTTCTGAGAGCTGAGGATTCCCATAAGACTTATACATGAAGACAAGCCAGTGGAAAGCTGTGAGGGTACACTACGGGTGTCTGGCCACCAGCAGATGCTCCAAAGTTAGGAGATCCCCTCATACTTCAGGCTTATCCAAGCAATCTTTGAGGTAAGGAGACCCTGGAAGTCCCACTGGCTGCTAGCAATTTTTAACAAATGCTGACCCCTCTGAGTCTTGTTGTCTTAAGAAAAAAAAAGGATTCAGCTGAGATTTGATGACCTGCAAGGACCGATCCAGCCTGAAATCTTCCTTTTTCAAAAAATTGCAAAAGCCAACTGCCAGCCCCATCTCCCTTTAGTCTTCAAAATCAAACACATCAGAAGCTTCAAATCTGCAAACACTTTCTGACGTCCACCTGACTCACTGCACAGGATGTGTGAAATTTGCTTGGCTGTGGCCTACATGTTTAAAGGTCACCCTGTCCCTACGGCTCAATTTGTCAGCTCTCCTAATACAATCCTTATAAAATGAAATCTAAAGTAAAACTAGATCAATAAATGTGGAACTGACTGGATTCCCAATGTGGACAGAGTGGTTTACTTAGCGCTGCGTGGTCCCCATGGATCTTCCTTGTAGTATGTGTTGAAATGCCCTCTTTAAAGTAAATCCTACAAACCACACATACCCTTGAACTGGTGCTGTGAAAAAATCCTTTTGTACACTGTGAAGATTTGTCGCTGTGATTGGTTTAATAAACAAGCTGATTGGCCAGTTGCTGAATGGGATAAAGTTAGGTGGGAAAGCCAAACTGAGAATGATGGGATGAAGAAGAGTGGAAACAGGAGAGTCAGGAGAGACATCAGCCAGTTGCCAGGCAAGCGGGGCGTGTAAAAATGAAGTAACAAGCCATGAGCCATGAGGCAAATCATAAATAGAAATATGGGTTAATTTAAGTATAAGAGTTAGCTAGTAACAAGCCTGAGCTACTGGCAGAACATTTGGAAGTAATATTAAGCCTCTGAGTCCATGATTTGAGGAAACGGCTGCCAGGTATTTGGGAACAGGTGGATAGAAGAGAAACATCCAATTACAAATTGGAGCCAGTGTTTCTTAAGGTTCAGATCCATGAAAGGCTCTTCCAAACAGCAGCCTTGGGAAGTTTGGGTTCACATTCCTCTTAGCTGTAGATTTTGACTTAGCTCCTGATGACATTTGTTTGCTTTTCTTTCTTTCTTTTCCTTTTTTTTTTTCTTCTTTTCTGTAAGCCAAGTGTATTGGTTTATTGGTTAGTTACATTTCTCAATGTTGTGATAAAAATACCTGGCAAGAAGCAACTTAATGAGGAGAAGGTTTACTTCAGCTTATAGTTCACAGGGGTGCACACCATCATGGCAGGGAAGGCACAGAGGTAGGAGCAGCTCAGCTCACTACATTCATCCACAGTCAGGAAGTCCAATAGGAACAGAAAGTAGAACTAAGCTATACAACCTGTTTCAGAGACTCCCTCCTAAAGGTTCCACAGCCTCTCCAAACAGTACCACCACATGGGAGCCACGTTCAAACACAAGAGCCTGTTGGAGACACTACACATTCAAACCACAACATCAGCTGAGCCTATCACATCTCCCTACACCTCCACTGTCTGACTGACCCTTCACTAATACCACAGGGGGGATCACCTCCAACTCTTTGCCCCCTGGGACTTAGCTAGCACCCATTCTTTCCCATCCATGATCTCAACGTAAGAATTAATCGGAGAGGCCTCCTAATGTCATGTGGCTCAGGCAGAAGAGAGACATCCATGGGGCAGCCTAGGTCCTCATGGTCCAGCCTGCCTGAAGCATCCACATGCCTGGCCAGCGCTTTGTGGCACCAGGCAGTACTATGCCAATATGATGAGCAAGTATATGATGGAGAAATGGGGGAGAAAGAGAGGCAGAATTTTTCATGTGCTGTGGTAAGAAGCAGTTCTGAAGAAGTGAGAGCTGTGAGGAATGGGCTGATATTGGTGGCTTGTTTACCATCCGGGACCAGGATGACATCTGGGCCTGGGCTGCTGCCTATGGCCGTATCTGGGTCTGTGACAGCCAGAGGTCTATGTTGACATCCATGACCCATGTTGCCACCAAGGCCACAAGGATGCCCCAGGGTGTGGGCCACCACCGGTGGCCATTGTTGTGTCCAAGGGCCATGCTGCCACTGGGACTATGATGATCTGAGTGACCTGTCCACTGGGGGACATGATGACGTCCAAGCCTGTGCTGCTGATGGGGTCCATGTCTGAGACCATGGCCCTGCAGCAGCCAGGGTCTGTGTTGATGTCCATGGCTTCAGTAACCACACCACTGAAAGCCATGCAGATGACCAGGTCAAACACCTGAGTCCATGTGGGTCTCCAAGAGCCATGCTTCCACCAGGGCCATGCTAATCTGGATGGTGTGTGCTGCCACCTGAGGCCATAGTGATATTGGGTCCATGGCCCTACCACAGCCAGGGTCTGGGTTGATATCCATGACACCTGATACCACCTAAGGCCATGAAAATACCTGGGGTCAGGGCTGTCACCTAAGGCCAGGTGGGGAATCTTTGGGTCATGCTGCAGCCAGAGACATACAGATCTGAGTAGCCTGCACTGCCACAAGGTGTCATGGTGATGCCCAGGCCTGAGCTGCAGCTGAGAGCGATATCTCAGTTCATGGCCCTACTGCAGCCAAGGTCTGTGTTGATGTCTGTGGCTCATGATACCATCAAAGGCTATGCCGATGCCAGAGTTCTGGGCCACCACCTGGGGTCATGTTGGTATCTGAGTGCCACACTGCTGCTAGAGGTAAAAACCTATAGAGTGGCCTATGCTGCCATCTGGGCCATGGTGACATCTGAGCCTGGACTGCTGCCAGGGACCATGTCTGGGTCCGTGGTCCTATCACAGTTGGGGTCTGTGATGTCTGTTGCTTGTGGTGCCACCAAAGGCCACATAAATGCCCAGGGTCTAGGCTGCATCCTGTGGCCACGTTGGTGTCAGAGGGCCTCACTGCCATGGGGACCATGCCAATCTGAATGTTGTGTGCAGCCACAAAGGGCCAGGCCTGGACTGCTGCTGCCATGGGCCATGTCTGAGTCTGTGACCCAACAGCAGCCAGGGTCTGGGCTGGTGTTCATGACTCGTGTTACCACAGGGGGTCATAGGAACCATACATGAAATCCGAGAGCCACGCTGAGCCAGCCCTGTCCCTAACTGGCCTGGGATAGTTCTGGTCCTGCCACTCAATGGACACTACAGCAGGAGAGCAGACGCTTCCCCAGCCCCATGGAAGAGCTGACCCCAGAACTTGGGAGAGATGGTCCCACCCCTCACCACAGGCATGGGAGAGTGGCCCCAATGGCATGGGCCTTGGAGACCTGACTCTGCCCCTCCCCTGAGGGGATGGTTCCAATGGCCAGGACCAAGCAGCCCAGCTAACATCCAAATCTACATCCTGGGCCTTGGGTTGGCCCACTCTAACAGCTGCCCCATCTATGACCTGCTATGGAGTGCTTGAAGGGACTGGTCCTGCAGAACAATAACCGTAGGATCTCATGACTCGGGGGTGACAGCAGGATACCCGAGGAGTTTCAATGAGGGCCCAGTGATGATGGTGTGCCAGAGGCCTTGAACCAGACCAATGACTCATTGCAATGAACATTTTCCAGATGGTGCTGATTAGACAAAAGGGGTACACTGTGTGACACACCGAAGCTCCCAGTACCACTAAGATGAAGGAAGAGGTGTTGGAAAGATGGAGGAGCGAGGTGGGTTGTTTGTTTGTTTACTTGCCTGATTTGCTTTGTTTTGTTTTGTTTTTAACTAATTTTAGGGAGGCATACTGCAGGGGTGGATATGGAGGGACTGGGAAGTGGGCGGGATTAGTGTGCATGATGTGAAATTTCCAAAGAATCAATAAAGAATTATATTATTTTTAAAAAAAAATAGAATTAATCTGGAAGCCACAGTGATGATGACCTAAGTTCCTGGCACTCACCTCAGTGTGTGTGTGTGTGTGTGTGTGTGTATGTGTGTGTGTGTGTGTGTGTGTGTGCATGTGTGTGTCTTTCTTTCTGTGTGTCTTTATCTCTTTTGTCTTTCTCTTTGTGTGTCTTTCTGTGTGTCTATCTCTTTGTGTCTTTCTCTTTGTGTCTTTCTCTTTGTGTGTCTTTCTCTGTGTGTGTCTTTCTCTGTATGTCTTTCTCTCTGTATATCTTTCTCTCTGTGTGTCTTTCTCTCTGTGTGTCATTCTCCTCTCCCTCTCTCTGCTTCCATGCTCAACTTCTTCCCCATTTTCCCCAAGGATGTGCTTCTGCACTGGTGCTTCCATGAGTGACTTGCGCCACTTATTAATGCATTCATTCCTTACATACTATTGTAGGAACAGGAAAGTAACAATTCCTTCTATGAGGCTCTCACACTCAAGTATAAACTGGACAACCAGTTTGAGCTAATGTGAAATTGGTTTTCATAAGATCCTAAAACTGACATACATAGATAAATAGTATGTCCTAACTACTTCAACAAGTACCATATGGTTCCAACAAAAAAAAAGCTTAAGACCACTGCATGACACCTGGGTTTGCAAAATGCCTTTCAGCAGCTCCTTCACCAAGCAGAGGTGAGCAATAAAATCTCTGGTCCCATTACCATGAAGAAATTTAAAGATTATCAAAGGGCTATAAAGCCTGTAAGGTCCGTGACTGAAACAAGAGAGGAAGAAAAGCCCAAGAAAACATTAAAGAATAGAAAAAAAAGCACCAGGGAAGACATGAAGAAAGGCTCTGATGATCGTTTGGCTACCAACCAAGCAGCCCCTGCAGGTCTAAGAACTGAGTAGAACTTTCCAGAAGAGGAAAAGTTCAACCAGAAGCATGGGAGAGATGTGGACAAATCCACCCAGTCATGATTTCAGATGTTCCAAAAGAGAAAGGCAAACACTCTTGGATATGGAAGTAGGTGGCTGTGTAAGCAAAGAAGTCCTGGATTATAGCATTCCCACTACCAGTGGGACCCCAGATGCTACCCTATCTGAAGGTATTGACTTGATTCTGGGAACTGGGCCTGCTTGGCAGCTACAAGCCCTGAACAGCGGCAACTCAGAAGATGAAGGGTCCATTCAAAACTCCCAACCTTAGTGCTACCAAGGGAACTCTGGGTGGCAGGTTTGGGATGCCAAAGGACCTTGTGGGTTCCAAGAGCTTAAATCCAGAAGACATGGGTTCTCTCTTTAGATGTGTGGTCATCCCATCACTAGGAATGTAGGCACAGACATTGCTGCCCAGCTGGGTTCATCTGTTGTCAGCAAGTTGGAAGGGACTGTGATGGGAACATTCAGCATTGTGACTTCCACAATCCAGCAAGTTCTCCAGGCACAGCATCGCATAGGCATGCTCTGGAATATCATGGCTCTACAACATTGCCAGCACCCTTGTGTTGTCACCTTCTGTGGTGGTGTTGAGAGAGTAGAGAAGTCTACTAATCTTGCCAAGATTTCCTGCTGGCTTTGGAGAGTAGTTTTATCACCCTCATTGCTCCTATGATCCATCTCTACGTACACACACCTAGTATGGGACTGCCCTACACTGCCCTCCAGAGCCATGATGACCTCATCATGAGTGCAGTTGTTTGAAAAGGGCTATGGCAAGAAAGCCATTGCCCTTACACATAGCTCGGGCTTTTATGTAGCACTATGGGACAAGATGGGCTACATACAAGATCGTGGTCCTTAGTGACTTCCCTGTCCAAATTCATTACTGCTGGCATACACCTTAGGTGGTACTGTTTATGGAGATGGCTTTAGTGGGCAGTGAAGTCAAGATGGGGTAATATATTGTGTACCCTAATAAACTTGCCTGAGGAACAGAGGACAGAGCCAGCCACTAGATTAGACACAGGTCAGGCAATGATAGCACACACCTTTAATCCCTAGCACTTGAGATCTCATGCCTTTGCTTAGAAGCACACAGGCCTTTAATCCCAGGAAGTAATATGGCAGGGCAGAGAAAGGTATATAAGGCATGAGGAAACAGGAACTCACTCTCTTTAGCCTTTCGTAGAGATAAGGACTAGTGGATGGCTGTTCTGCTTCTCTGATCTTTCAGCTTTCACCCTCATATCTGGCCCTGGGTTTTTATTAAAAGACCATCTAAGATTCGAAAAACAACAAGGGACATAATCAAGTTTAACAGTCTTGGTTGACCATTCTTTGACTCAAACATCTTGCCTCATTGATGGTACTGTCAATTAACAAATTTGACATGATTGATGACAAGTTGAAAGTTTCTATTGTTATAACATACATCACAAGCAAAACTATCATCTGTGGACACTGTAAATCTACACAGTCTTAATAGTAAGGCCATAGTGGCCACCATCATACAAATTTCATACAGCTCATGCCTAATACCAAATTGCTGCCTCCCCCTTTTCCTATATCTAAAATGTACTGTGCAGCACGTGAACAACTTGTCTTTGGTGTCTCTCTACAGAGGCTTATAGCTCTTTCTAGCCCCACTTCCTGATGAGCCCATCTGCCACCTGCCAAGGGGAATGAATCATGGTCTTGTCACTACAGACTCCTTCTGCCTACTCATTCAGTCTCCTAGCTCTGATCAATGGTTAGAAGATGAACTTTGCTAATTAGTGTGAATACAAAGCCATCTGACCTTAGAAGCAGATTGAAGTCCCAGTCCCATTAAGTTAAGAGATTCCCAAAGGCCCCTCTGAATCTTGGCTGGCACCTCTCACTAGAATACACAAGTCCCAGAATCAGGATGACAGCTACCTCACTCTGGCAGTGTATGGTGGTCTGTTCTTAATAGTTGCAAATTCTAAATTGATGATGACTTCCACCCATTGTTGCCCAAAGCATCAGCTAGGCCTTGTCATGAATGGGTCAAAAGTGAGCTCCCCACTTCCCTATGAAACGAAGAATGCTGAGATATACTGTTGCATTGAGCTTCTCTGTCATTTAATTCTTCATTTCTCTCAGAATCCAGACACGAACTTTGGATGTCCATCTTCCTGGGAGAAAGCCAGTCATCAGAAGGATTTCCTCCACCCCTCACCCTTGACCTCCTAAACAGAATCTGGCTTTTCCTCATCCCTCTCTCCTACTGTTCCTATTGTTAGAACTTGTCTTGTAGCTTCGTATTATAGATGTACTATTACTGCAATAAATAGAGGGCTGGTGCCCAGAAAAATATGAAGTATATATAAAAAAAATGAGTTTCAAATACTGCCTTTTGGGTTGTAGGAAGAAAAAAAACAAAGAATTAATCCAGCTCTCTCTTACTTCCAATGAGGACTATCAGGTTCTGCTTCCTTCTTAGCTCCCTCCCAGTCAGCATCTCCCACAGCCTCATCAAACTCTATCAAGCTGTTCTTTCAAAAGGAGTGAAACTTATTTTTAATACCAGAGATTGCAAGATTCCTGCAAGGTAAAGGATTCTGGAATTGAGGCTGGAGAGAGGACTCAGTGGCTAAGAGCACATGCTGCCCTTCCAGAGGACTCAAGTTTGATTCCCAGCACCCACATCAGGAAGCTCACAACCACCTGTAACTCCAGTTCTAGGGCATCTGGAACCCTCTTTTGGCAGCAGCAAGGAGGACTGTCAGATAGCAGAAGTAAGACCGATGTTTTTATCTGACTCCAGTCTCTTACTTCTTAGTAGATTCTGAACCCATGGGGAAAATGGAATTTATTATCTTATCCAATCCTCAACAAAGAAAACAAATATTAAATGGATAATATAATACATTATTCAAATTAACTATAAATTGGCATTATAATGGGGAATGTAACAGGAAAATAATTGTTCATTTGAGGGTGGATATTTTTTTAGTTACATGCAGACTTTGAGCTATAAAGAAAGTTCTCTGGCAGAAGAATCTAACCATTCCTCACTTGACCAAAATTCATATACGACTTTAGGGTTCAGGGCCTTGATGCAGCTTTTGTACTTTTACTGGTTGCTGTGGATATCACTCTATATAAATAAAACACTGACGGCCAGTGACCAGACAGGAAGTATAGGCGGGACAAAGAGAGAGGAGAATTGGGGAAACAGGAAGAAGGAGGAGAGACACTGCAGCCACCGCCAGGACAAGCAGCATGTAAAGATGCTGGTAAGTCACCAGCCACGTGGCAAGGTATAGATTTATAAAAATGGGTTAATTTAAGATATAAGAACAGGGGCGGTGTGGCACACGCTTTAATCCCAGCACTCGGAGCAGACCAGCAATCCGTGAGTCGAGCCAGCCTGGCTACCAATGAGCCAGAAAGGCAAAGCACACAGAAACCCTGTCTCGAAAAATAAAAAAAAAAAAAAAAAAAATAAGAACAGTTAGCAAGAAGCCTGCCACGGCCATACAGTTTATAAGTACTATAAGCATCTGAGTGATTATTTTATAAGTGGATTGTGGGACTTCGGGGCTTGAGGAACCTGGAGAGAAGCCCTCCAACAATAACTGGTGGTGGTGTTTTTAACCTATACATTTTTGGCTACTATCTTATGAATGTTTTATTTAACTAATTATGGGAGTCTAGCTCCAACCTGCTCCCACCTTTCAAAGAGTTTTTGGGTGGAGGAGACAGGACTGAGGAAATATTAAGTAGAAACATAGAAAGAGATGATAAGAAAGACAGAGACACAGGATAGCGTGGGGGGGGGCTGGGTCAATACCCAACTGCCCAGAGCTTTATTCAAAGGGGCTTTTTATAATATGCCAAGGGGAGAGGCAAAAGACCTCCCCCTTGCAAGATCAAAGCACACTATACAGCCAAGTGTAGACCCTTTCAAATACCTGATAAAAATGCCTGGCCAAATCATTCCATTATGCAGCCCTGCTGGGTAAAGGAAGCCCAGGTTCTGACCCTGAGTAAGGTCTCACTAGGAAGACTCTGTGGCCCACCACGACTAATGAGTCTCGAAATGAAGAACTAAGATGAATTAACACTCAACACTAAGTCTATCCTTTGACCCGTATAGTTCTGATTCTAGGTGAAGTGCTGTCCTAACTCAAGCAAAAGAGGACTAATCCTACAGGGTGTACAGGAACCTGCAAATGTTACAAGTGGACTGAATACCCTTCACCACTAACACCACCTGAGTTTGAAAATGATTCTGTCCATTTCTTCCCAAAGACCTTAAAACACAAAGCATTATGCTCTGATGTTCTGAAAGGCTTTGGAATTCCCTGACTCCAATATTATTAGACACAGATTCTATGACACATTAAATAATTTGTCCCTGTCAAAGACCCAAAATGCAATAGATTCTCTCAAAATAAACTAAATTCTCAGTAGTGATAAATTTTTTTAGTCACTTCATACCCTGAACAACTCTGAAGAGTCTTACAACTTTCATTGCATTCACAGAAACTACAGACTGTCAAAGGGATGTTTTGTACCATTAAGCAATTCACATCACTTTGGAGGTGGGGAATAAGGGTACTCGGGACCAACCAATGCCTTGTAAATGAGTTGACCACAGAAATACACCACAGGACAGATACTACTCTTAAATTTATAGAAATCAATCTCAAAAAAGTAAGTATTAAGCTTGACTAATTGTTGACATTGATAA
This sequence comes from Peromyscus leucopus, assembly GCF_004664715.2. Classification (NCBI taxonomy): domain Eukaryota; kingdom Metazoa; phylum Chordata; class Mammalia; order Rodentia; family Cricetidae; genus Peromyscus; species Peromyscus leucopus. The sequence goes on along the minus strand of NC_051075.1, from coordinate 59,311,589 downwards.
CTAAAAGGATAATAAATGTTTAAATTGAAAATGATCTTTACAATTATACTGAGTGTGATTCACTTAAGTTTTTAAAAATATTAAATGTTTCAGTTTCCCAACCAAATTAAAAAATATATTAAAAAATTATTCTGGCGCACGCCTTTAATCCCAGCACTCGGGAGGCAGAGGCAGGTGGATCTTTGTGAGTTCGAGGCCAGCCTGGGCTACCAACTGAGTTCCAGGAAAGGCGCAAAGCTACACAGAGAAACCCTGTCTCGAAAAACAAAACAAAACAAAACAAAACAAAACAAAATTATTCAACATGATCAAATGAGCTTCATCTCAGAGATGTTGAAATGTTTCAACATATGTGAATCAATAAACATAATCCATCACATACACAGACTCAAGGACAGAAACCATGTGATCATCTCAAATAGATGTGGAAAAGGCCTTCGACAAAATCCTACATCTCTTCATCATAAAAGTCCAAGAATTGAGGGATACATGGGACATATCTCAACATAATAGAGTCAATAGACAACAAACCCACAGCCAACATCATGTTAAACAGAGAAAAACTCAAAGCATTTCCACTAAACTTAGGAACAAGACAAGGATGTTCCTCTCAGCATTCCTGTTCAATACATGCTTGAAGTTTTAACTAGTGCAATACAACAGCAAATGAGAAAGAGGAAGACACATAGAAAAAGAAGTCAAAGTATCCATATTTTCAGATAATATAATTCTATACATAAAGACCCTAAAGGTCCCACCAGAAAACTCCCACGGGAGATAAATGCATTCAGCAGAGTACCAGGTTACAAAACTAACACGCAAAAATCAGCAGCCTTTCCACATACAAATGAGAAACATAACAAGAAAGAAATCAGAGACACAATCCCATTCACAATAGCTTCAAAGAAATCTTAGAACAAATCTAACTGAAGAAGTGAAGAAAGATAAAATAAAACTTACAATAAAAAGTTTAAGACATGGAAGAAAGAAATTGAAGAAGTTATCAAACTATGGAAAGACCTTCCATGCTCATGGATTAATATTGTGAAAATGGCCGTTCTACTAGAAGCTTATGTACAGACACAATGTGATCACCATCAAAAGTTGAAAAAAATTAACCTTAAATTTTATTTGAAACACACACACACACACACATACACGTGAAACAGAAGAACAAAAACACCCCTGAATGATAAGAACAATGGCTGAAGATATCAACACTCTGGTTTAAAGTTACACCAGGCAGCTACAGTGATAAAAAACTGCAAGACACTGGCATAAAACCAGACACTTTGATCGATGGAATAGAACTGGGGACCCCAGTTTCTACAACCATCTCATTTGATTACAAGAGACCAATAATACACCTGGGAAAAGGACAGCATCTTTAACAAATGGTGCTGATCAAACTGGATGGCCAAATGTAAAAGAATGAAAATAAATTATTACCTCTCATCCTGCACAAAACACAACTCCAAACAGATCAAAGACCTTGACATAAGACCTTACACCTTGACTCAGAGAGAGTAGAAATATGCTTGAACTCACTGGCACAATAAAGGACTTTCTAAACAGGACCCCGATAGCATGGGCCAAAAACCTGTGACTAGATAGGTCATTGGGCCAATGAGAGCTCCTACCACTGTTATTCTGCTAAAAGGCATAGTATACAGTGACTTTTAATGACTTAAAGTTATACCCACTGGTCAATAATAAATCTCTCAGCTCTCATCAGAAGCTTCTTTCTAAAGTATATGGTGATGTACACAGAGACCTACAACTGGTCAAGACTCAAAGAAAAAGAAAATGTCCATAACCTGGACATTCATAACATACTCCTCTTTCCAGGGCTCAGGATAATTGGGAAAGAGGAGGCAGAAAGAAGTAAGGGTAATAGGTGATTTACACGAAACTGTTTTCCTCGCCCAGCAGGCCAGCTGCACGCATGTATTCAGAGTAATTTAGACAGCATGTCCAAAATCTGTACAAGCTCTCACCAGACAAAATCCCAGCATGGAGAGAAGAGGTAGGCACAAAGTCCTACCCCTATCTAAAAAGCTATTGGCAATTAATGGCTGTTGGGAGAGAGTTGGGGGAGGGTGCTGGTGCTGGTGGTGGTGGTGGTGGTGGTGGTGGTGGTGGTGGTGGTGCTTTGGTTTTTTTGTTTGTTTGGTTGGTTGGTTTGATTTTTTGAGACAGCATTTCTCTGTGTGTCCCTAACCATCCTTGGAACTCACTCTGTAGACCAGGCTGGCCTCAAATGCAGAGATCCACCTGCCTCTGCCTCCCAAGTGCTGGGACTAAAGGTGTACACCACTGCTGCCTGGTGAGAGTCAGTTTTCTTTAAGGGTATGGATCCTGGTGAATTAATCATGCTCTAGTAGAAGGCCACACATCCAAGGGCAGTTACCAACTGTACATGATTAAAAAACAAACAAACAGAGAACACAAATGTGGGTGGGTAGAGAAGAACGATGGAACTAGGAGGAGTGAGGAAAGAGAGTGAATAGGATTGAAATAAACCATATGAAATTCTCTATGAACTGATAAACATGAGGGGGACGTGGAAAGCAACTAAGGATATGGCCTAATTCCACCCCTAGCCACACACACACACACACACACACACACACACACACTGTTAACTTAAACTCAGAAAGCCAACAGTTAAGTGTAGAAAAAAAATGATGGAATTAGGAAATCACCACTTGGTGGCTGACATTTTAAAAAATCATTCTGGCAATAGTGAGTGTACAAGAATAGTGTACAAGGAAGGATGCTTAAAGAATCAGAAGGTATTTACATAGTTCCATAGTACCCCCTACAAGATGCATACTCATTACAAAAAAAGTAAGACTCAATATATAATATTCATCTTTTGTTGACCAAACACCTGAAAATAACAATTTAAAAAAAGGAATTATAGATTTTTGCCTCATTGTGGCAGTTTGAATGAGAATGACCCCATAGGCTCAAATGTTTGAATACTTGGTCCCCAGTTAGTGGAACTGTTTGGGAGGATTTGGAGGTGTGGCCTTGCTGAAGGACATGTGTCACTGGGGTGGCTTTGAGGTTTTGGGGGGTTTTTTTGTTTGTTTGGGTTTTTTGTTTGTTTATTTGTTTGTTTTGTTTGTTTGTCTGTTTGTTTTTGAGACAAGGTTTCTCTGTGTAGTTTTGGTACCTGTCCTGGACCTCGCTCTGTAGACCACACTGGCCTTGAACTCATAGGGTTCTGCCTGGCTCTGCCTCTGGAGTGCTGGAATTGAAGGTGTGCACCACCACCACCTGGCTTGGCTTTGAGGTTTTTAAAAGACTAACTCCATTGTCAATGACTCTCTTTGCCTCTTGCTTGTGGACCAAGATGTGAGCTATCAGCCTTCCAACCTCCATGCCTTTGCTCTGCGCCCATGGACTCTAATACTCTAAAACCATAAGTGCAATTAAGTGTTTTATTTTTAACTAATGTTTATTTAAATTTTTTCATACAATACATTTTGAGCTTATTCTTTCACCTTCACTGACTTCTAGATCCTCCCACCTCTCTACCCATCCAATTTCATATTATTTCTCTCTCAAAACAAAACAAATAAAACTAAAAACAAACAAAAATCCAGTAATACAAAAATATGTTCTGTGTTGGCCAACTATTCCTGGGTCTGGGTCTCTGTCCAATTCCATTAGAGAAAACTTATTTTCCCTTTCCCAGCAGGAAATTGTAAATCACTTCTTGATTAGGAGTGAGACTCTGTGTCTTCCTCCTCTGCTCAGTGCTGAGATTTTGTCTGGATTGAATCTATGCAGCTCTTGTACATATTATCACAGTCTCTGTAGTTCATAGATGGACCCTGTTGTGTCTGGAAGACACTGTTTCCTTGGAGTCATACACCACCTCTGGCTCTTAAAATCTTTCTGCCTCCTCTTCTGCAAAAATTGCTAAGCCTTGAGCAGGGAGATTTGATAAAGTCATCTCATTTAGGGCTGAGTGTTCCAAAGTCTCTCACTCTCTGTACATTGTTCAGTTGTGGGTCTGATGAGGCTTAAGTGGAGCACTGATCTAAAGGTATAACAATAGCCGTTAACATTTTATTACTCTGTTCCTTTAGCAGAAAAAGAATAGTAGATTTTTCTCCTAGGACCTATCTAGCCTCAGCTTCCTGGCCACTTCAGTAGTGTCAGATATGGACTCTCTCTCATGAAGTGGGCCTTTAAATCCAACCAAAAATGGCTGGTTACACCTATAACATTTGTGCTGCTATTACACCAGTAAATCTTGCAGGCAGATCGCTGATATAAGTTGCAGGTTTTATAACTGTGTGATATTGATGATTACTTTTCTCCTCCGCCAACATGCAATGTACCTTCCAGCACCATGAATGCTAGTCAGTTGGGAATGAAGCTTCTAGTTGAGCACCAGGTAGATTTCCCCATGTATCATGACATGAATAAGTGATGTCTTCAGCAATGAAAGCTTACCATCATGTTTGTAGGGAATAACCTGTGAATTTGGGGGAGGATCTATGGAACTCATTTGGTCAACAACTCAACATAATGTAACCTATTCCTGGCACTGTAGGGTTTATTTGGTGGTATAAGATGTCTAGTTGGGGCATTGTTAAATACCTTCTTTTAGAAATTGCCTTGGTCATGCTGTTTTATCACAGTAATAGAAAAGTGATGAATACACTTATGGTTCCAGAGTTTCAGTCTATGATGGGCTGGCTCCATCACTTGGGTCTGAGGTAAGGCTGAACATTAAGGTAGTAAGATCATGTGACATGGGAGACGATCCAAATCATGCCATGCAGGAAGCAGATAAAGAGGAAGGAACCAAGGATGGAATATAAATTTCAAAGCCACACCTCTAGTGCCCTGATTCCTCCAACCAGGCCATATTTCCTGAAGTTAGTGCTACCAACTAGGGACCAATCATTCAAAAGATCAGCCTATGGAGGACATTTAATATTCAAAACATAGCACAGTAGAAATACTTTCTTAATCAATTGATCAAAATCTTCTTTGTCAGAACTGAAACTCACCAGCAGCACTTCCCTTTTGTTTTGATGCACTGAGAATTCAGTGTCACTTCCACGGTGTTCTTACCAAACATGCATAACCTAAATCTAATGACATAAGTTGAAATTAGAGCATATTTTACAAAGTAACTGATTATGCACTTCAGAGAGGGTTCTACACCCATGGGCACAGAGGCAGCACTAAGTGGCTTCAGGAGGAGGGTCATGGAGTTGGAAAGCAGGGGAGTGACAGGGGGATAGGGGAAGAATTAAAGGGAGAGGTAATGGCATGTGGATTTAATCAAAACACATCGTAGGTTGTAGATGTAACCAACAATCTTATTAAATAAGAAATACAGAAACAATGTAAAAGAGAAAGCCGAGAGGTCAGAGCTCAGAGCTAAAATCTCACCCTTCCTCCTGTGGTGTCCCAGCTTCCCGAAAGAGAGCTATATCCTGTCTGTTCGTCTTTTTAAAGTATTTTGTTCTGCCTTCTCATTGGTTGTAAACCCAAACACGTGACTGCCTCATCACTGTCTGAATGTACAGCCCCCTAGTTCTTAAAGGCATATGTCTCCAATGCTGGCTGTATCCCTGAGCACACAGAGATCTATGGGATTAAAGGCGTGTGCCACCACCGCCACACTCTTGCTATGGCTCTAATAGCTCTGACCCCCGGGCAATTTTATTTATTAACATACAATCAAAATCACATTTCAGTACAATTAGATTACCACCACAGTAGGTATTATGAAATTGTCAGTTAATTTTTTAAAAATAAATACATAAAATGTCAACATCATGAGACTAGGAAACACACACACACACACACACACACACACACACACATACACACATGCACGTACACACACACACACACACACACACACACACACACACACACACACACCCTCCCTTCAGGATCTGGTCCAAGTAAAAGCAAAATCCTAAGACAAAATAGACAGACCTTGTGATCTTGGATTTTCTACCATTAGGAAATAAATCATTGTGTGAAATTGGTACAATCTGAGTAAAGGCTGTGGATTAAATCTCAGTATTAAGTCAGTACTAAGTACCTGACTTTGCTAATAGATCTTTAAATACATAAGAAAGTTACTTGTTTTTTGGGATATACATTGCAAACCAATTCGTGGGCGGGGGGATCATATCTAAAGTTTAGCTCTCAGTTCCTGTGCTGCAAAGTTTACTTTTTCATATAATTGAACTATATATTTATACATGTGTATAGTACATTAATTTCTTTTTTGGCCAATGCAGCCCTTCAATTCGGGTTTACAGTGCAATATAACAGTGGTGTGCATTTACAACACTATTATTTCCCTTATTTGAAGATCTTCCTCTTAAAGACTAATTCACAATTATCCATCTCATTTTCCATTCAATGCATGAATATCCCCTGAATTACACTTTTGAATAGAATCATCTTAAGTGTTTGCTTTAGCATTATGCACAAACAATAAACTAGCAAAGGTAATAAAGTTGGCCATTCCTGTACAGGAGATGGAAGATCTCTAGGCCAAGCCACACTTGGAGATGACCACCCTCGAAGTTATCAAAAGCAGCATTCTGTCTGCTCTCTTATTATTGGACTAAAATCCCTAACCCATCTATCCCCACTACCTTCCTGGACAACATGTCTTTTTATTCTCCCCTAATTTCTGCAACTATAGGGTGCCTTGATAATCTCAGAATGCAGCAGACAAAAAATGAGCAACTACACCTGGGAAGCATCACACTCTCTCATATCTTCATGCGTTATTCCCTCATCACCTCTACATCTTTTCTCAAAAAAAAAAAATGTGGACCTCACAGGGGTGCTTGCCTTGACCTTCTCACTTCAAATTTAAAAGCCTTCCTTCCCAGTATTCCTTTTGCTACTGTATTGGTTCTTCCATGATACTCACCACCTTCTAACACATTCTAATTTACTTATTTCCCTTATTCCTGATGTCTCCTTTATTTGCATATCAACTCCATGGGTTTTATCTATTTTATTCACTGCTGAATTCCCAGAATCAAGATCTGGGCATACCATAGGATTGGTGCCAAGGAAAAATACAAAGAGCAGTCCCTGACACTCAGAAGCTGGCCTGGCAATCACAAGTAAATCATGTCCTCCTTGAATTAGACATAAGCCATCTTACAAGGCACCAGATGTAGACAGGTATTGTGTGGCCATTTTCCTTCTAAATCAAATTTTCTATCTAGGAGGGAAGCTCCTTAAGAGCCAGGGTGTTCTAAAGGGAGGTTAAACATTCGATCCTGCCAAGTTCCTTAAACATCAAAAAGTAAACAACTCAGGAAATCCCTGACCAGAGTCACCAAGCCCCTCAATCCTCAAGTCTATATATAACAGGAAGGGCTGCTAGGAGACACTCCCAGACAACCATAGTGGCCTGGAAGTGGCTTAGTCCAGGCAGTCCGCCTGGAAGAAGCAAAGACTTGTGCTACCTGGAAGAGGTTCAGATCAGGTGAGTTACCTGGAAGAGACACTCTCCAACCTGGACAGGTAACTGCCAGTTAGGCAGTGAGCCACAGGTTTGTGGCTTTCATAAATCATCACCAATGCTGGGGTGGGCTTTGGATGACATAGCCGTCTTTGTCATCCCTACTTCTGTTTTTTTTTTTTTTTTTACTTTACATACCAACCACAGTTTCCCCTCCCTCCTCTCCTCCTGTTCCCTCCCTTCACCTTCCTTCTAGCCCCACACACCCACTCCTCAAAAAGGGTAAGGCCTCCCATGGGAGTCAACAAAGCATTGCATTGCAAGTTGAGGAAAGACTAAGCTCCTCCTCCCTGCATCAAGGCTGAGGGAGGCATCCCACCTTAGAGAATTGGCTCCAAAAAGCCAGTTCATGTGCCAGAGACAGATCCTGGTCCCACTTCCAGGGGTCCCGCAAACAGACCAAGCTACACAACTTTCACCCACAGGCAGAGGGCCTAGGTCGGTCCCATGCAGGCTCCCCAGCTGTTGGTCCAGCTTCCCTGAGCTCCCACGAGCTCGGGTCAGCTCTCTTTGGATTTCCCCATTACAATCTTGACACACACACCCTTGCTTATATAATCCCTCCTCCCTCTCACCAACTGGACTCCCAGAGCTCACTCAGTCCAGTGCTTGGCCATGGATCTCTGCATCTGCTTCCATCAGTTACTGGATGAACGTCCTATGATGACAATTAGGGTAGTCACCAATGTGATTACAGTTCAGGCACCCCCTCTACTATGGCTAGGAGTCTTATCTGGGGTCATTCTTATGGATTTTTGGGAGTTTCCCTGGCATCAGGTTTCTCTCTAACCCCATAATGACCCCCCTCTATCAAGGTTTCTCTTTTGTTGCTCTCTCTTTCCATCCCTCCCACAACTCAACCATCCCAATCCCTCATGTTGCCATCCTCCATCTTCTCCCCTCTACCTCCACTCCAAGTTTACCCAGGAGATCTCATCTATTTCCCCTTGCCAGGGTGATTCATGTGTCCCTCTTAGGATCTTCCTTGTTTCCTAGTTTCTCTAGGGCTGTAGATTATAGCCTGGTTATCCTTTGCTTTACATCTACTATCCACTTATGAGGGAGTACATACCATGTTTGTCTTTCTGGATCTGAGTTACCTCACTCAGGATGATTTTTTTTTTCTAGTTCCATCCATTTGTCTTCAAATGTCATGATGTTGTTCTTCACTGCTGAGTAATACTCCATTATGTAAATGTACCACATTTTCTTTATCCATTCTTCAGTTGAGGGACACCTAGGTTGTTTCCAGATTCTGGCCATTATGAATAATGCTGCTGTGAACATCATTGAATAAGTGCCCTTATGGTATGATTGAGCATCCTTTGGGTATATGCCCCAGAGTGGTATTGCTGGGTCTTGAGGTAGATTGATTCCCAATTTTCTGAGAAACTGCCATACTAATTTCCAAAGTGTCTGAACAAGTTTGCACTCCCACCAGCAGTGGAGGAGTGTTCCTATTACCCCACATCCTCTCCAGCATAAGCTGTCTTCAGTGTTTTTGATCTTAGCCATTTTGATCTTACACCATTAGACAGGTATAAGAGTCATTTTGATTTGTGTTTCCTTGATGACTAAGAATGCTGAACAACTCCTTAATTGGCTTTCAGCCTTTTGAGATTCTTCTGTTGAGAATTCTGTTAAGATCTGTGCCCCATTTATTAATTATTTGGTATTTTGATGTCTAGTTTCTTGAGTTCTTTATATATTTTGGAGATTCCTCTGTCAGATGTGTGGTTGGCGAAGATTTTTTTCCCATTCTATAGGCTGCTGTTTTGTCTTATTGATCATGCCCTTTGCTTTTCAGTATCAGAAAGTCCCATTTATTGTCAAGCTCAGTATCTGTGCTACTGATGTAATATACAGGAAATGGTCTCCTGTGCCATATATTCAGGGCTACTTCTCACTTTCTCTTCTATCAGGTTCAGTGTAACTGAGTTTGTGTTGAGGTCTTTTATCCATTTGGACTTGAGTTTTGTGCATGGCAATAGATATGGATCTATTTGCAATCTTCTACATGTCAACATCCAGTTATGCCAGCACCATTTGTTGAAGATACTTTCTTCTGTCCATTGTACAATTTTGACTTCTTTGTCAAAAATCAGGTATTCATAGGTGTGTAGATTTATATCAGGGTCTTCAATTATATTGCTCTATGTGTCTGTTTTTATGCCAGCACCAAGCTCTTTTTATTATTATAGCTTTATAGCAGAACATGAAGCCAGGGATGGTGATGCCGCTAGAAATTCTTTTATTGTATATGATTGTTTTAGTTATCCTGGAATTTTTGTTTTTCCATATGAAGTTGAGTATTGTTCTTTTGAGGTCTGTGAAGAATTGTGTTGGGATTTTGATGGGGATTGCATTGAATCTGTAGATTGCTTTTGGTAAGATTGCCATTTTTTACTGTTAATCCTACCTATCCATGAGCATGGGAGATCTTTCCATTTTCTGATACCTTCTTCTATTTCTTTCTTCAAAAACTTAAAATTCTTGTCATAGAGGTCTCTCACTTGCTTAGAGTTACCCCAAGGTATTTTATATTATTTGTGGCTATTGTAAAGGGTGTTGTTTCTCTGATTTTTTTCTCAGCCCATTTATCATTTGTATATAGGAGGGCTACTGATTTTTATTTTGAGTTAATCTTGTATCCCACCACATTACTGAAGGTGTTTATCAACTGTAGGAGTTCCCTGGTAGAATTTTTGGGTCACTTATGCATACTATCATATCATCTGCAAATAGCAAAAGTTTGACTTCTTCCTTGTTGTCATATTGCTCTAGCTAGGACATTGAGTACTCTATTGAATAGATATGGAGGGAGTGGGCACCCTTGTCTTGGTCCTGATTTTAGTGAAATCACTTTGAGTTTCTCTCTACTTAATTTGATGTTGGCTGTCAGATTGCTGTTTATTGCTTTTATTATGTGTATATTTTTTGTATCCCTGATCTCTCCAAGACCTTTATCATGAAAGGGTTGAATTTTGTCAAAAGCTTTTTCAGCATCTAATAAGATGATCATCTGTTTTTTTTCTTTCAGTTTGTTTATATGGTGTAGTACATCTATAGATTTTCATATGTTGAACCACCCCTGCATCTCTGGGATAAAGCCTACTTGATCGTTGTGGATGATTTTTTTTATGTGTTCTTGGATTCAGTTTGCCAGTATTTTATTGAGTATTTTTGCATCAATGTTCATGAGGGAGATTGGTCTGTAATTCTCTTTCTTTGTTGTATCTTTGTGTGGTTTGGGTATCAGAGCAACTGTAGCCTCATAAAAAGTTTGGCAATATTCCTTCTGTTTCTATTGCATAGAACAATGAGGAGTATTGGTATTACCTCTTCTTTGAAATTCTTGTAGAATTCTGCACTGAAGCCATCTAGTCCTGGGCTTTTTTTGGTTGGGAGACTTTTAATGACTGCTTCTATTTCCTTAGGGGTTATAGGTCTATTTAAATTGTTTATCTAGTCTTGATTTATTTTTGTATGTGGTACCTATCCAGAAAATTGTTTTTTTTTTTTAGATTTTCCAATTTTGTGGAGTACAGGTTATTGAAATATAACCTAATGATTCTCTGTATGTCTTCAGTGTCTGTTGTTATATCCCCCTTTTCATTTCTGATTTTGTTAATTTGGATATTCTCTCTCTCTCTCTCTCTCTCTCTCTCTCTCTCTCTCTCTCTCTCTCTCTGCCTTTTGGTTAGTTTGAATAAGGGTTTGTTTATCTTTTTTATTTTATCAAAGAACCAACTTTTTGTTTCATTGATTCATTGTATTATTCTCTTTGTTTCTATTTTATTGATCTCAGTGCTGAATTTGACTATTTCCTGTCATCTACTCCTCCTGGGTGAGTTTGAGTTTGCTTCTTTTTGTTCTAGATCTTTCAGGTGTGCTGTTAAGTCCCTAGTGTGAGGTTTCTCCAAATTCCTTATGTAGGCACTTAGTGCTATGAACTTTCCTCTTAGCATTGCTTTCATAGTGTCCCATAAGTTTGGTGCATTCATTTTCATTTAATTCTAGGAAGATTTTTATTTCTTTCTTATTTCTTCCTTGACTCACTGGTTATTCAGTTTCCATGAGTTTGTCGGCTTTCTGTAATTTGTGTTGTTGTTGAACTCTAGCTTTAAGCCATGGTGATCTGATAAGATGCAGAGGGTTATTCCAATGGTTTTGTATCTATTGAGATTAGCTTTATGACTGAGAATGTGGTCAATTTTTGAGATGGTTCCATGAGGTGCTAAGAATAAGGTATATTCTTTTGTGTTTGGGTGAAATGTTCTATAGATGTCTGTTCGGTCCATTTGAGTCATAAAATCTCTTAGTTCCCTTATTTCTCTGTTAAGTTTCTGTCTGGAAGACATGGCCATTGGTGAGAGTGGGGTGTTGAAGTCTCCCACTATTAATGTGTGGGGTTTGATGTGTGATTTAAGCTTTAGTAATGTGTCTTTTACAAATGCAGGTGCCCTTGTATTTGGGGCATAAATGTTCAAAATTGAGACTTCATCTTGACAGATTTTTCCTGTGATGAATATGAAATGTCCATCTCCATCTCTTTTGATTAATTTTAGTTTGAAGTCTATTTTGTTAGATATTATGATAGCTACACCAACTTGTTTCTTAGGTCTATTTAATTGGAAAATCTTTTCCTGACCCTTTACTCTTAGGTAATGTCTGTCTTTGAAGTTGAGGTGTGTTTCTTACATGCAGCAGAAGGATGAATCCTGTTCTCATATCCATTCTGTTAGCCTGTATCTTTTTATTGGTAAAATGAGTCCATTGATATTGAGAGATATTAATGACCAGTGATTGTTAATTCCTGTTATTTTTTGGTTTTGGTGGTGGTGGTAGTGTGTGTGCTTCCCTTCTTTGAGATTTGCTGGTATAAGATTATCCCTTATCTATGTTTTCCTGAGTGCAGCTAACTTCCTTGGGTTAGTTTTCCTTCTCTGTAGGGCTGAATTTGTAGGCATTGTTTAAATCTTGTTTTGTCATGGAATATCATTTTCTCTGTCTATAATGATTAAAAGTTTTGTTATCTACAGTAGTCTGGGCTGGCATCTGTGGTCTCTTGGTGTCTGTAAAATGTCTATCCAGGACCTTCTGGCTTTCAGAGTCTCCACTGAGAAGTCAGATGTAATTCTGATAGGTGTGCCTTTATAAGTTACTTGGTCTTTTTCCTTTGCAGCTCTTAATATTTTATCTTTATTCTGAATATTTAATGTTTTGATTATTGTGTGGTGAGGGGATTTTTTTTTTTTGGTCTAGTCTATTTGGTGTTCTGTATGCTTCTTGTATCTTTTTAGGCATGTCCTTCTTTAGGTTGGGAAAATTTACTTCTATGATTTTGTTGAATATATTTTCTGTGCCTTTGAGCTGGAATTTTTTCCTTCTCCTATTCCTATTATTCTTAGGTTTAGTCTTTTTGTGGTGTACCAGATTTCCTGGATGTTTTGTGCTAAGAATTTGTTGGATTTGACATTTACTTTGACTGATGAAACTATTTCCTCTATCACATCTTCCATGCCTGAGATTCTCTCTTCCATCTCTTTCATGCTATTGGCTATGCTTGCATCTGTAGTTTCTATTTGTTTACCCAGATTTTTCATTTCCAGGATTCCCTCAGTTTGTATTTTCTTTATTGCCTCTACTTCAATTTTCTTGAACCATTTTCTTTACCTGTTTGTTTTTTTTTTTTCCCCTTGGCTTTCTTGGCTTCTTTAAGGAATTTATTGATTTCTTCCAATTTTTTGTTTGTCTTGTCCTCAATTTCTTTAAGAGAATTTTTCATTTCCCCTTTAAGGGCCTCTATCATCTTCATAAAGTCATTTTTAAAGTTGTTTTCTTCTGCTTCATCTGCATTGGGATGTTCAGGTCTTGCTGTTTTAGAACCACTAGGTTCTGGTGGTGCATATTGCTCTTTACGTTGTTGAATGTATTCTTACACTGCCATTTACCCATCTGGGTTTGGGATAATTATAGAAAAAGGTGTTGATTCTTATGTTGTCTTTGCTGGATGGGTCTTTTGCTCCTTTATTGTCTTTTGAGCTGAACGGTCCAGGGTTCTGGTGATTGACTGGTTGTCAAATCAAGTAGGGTTGTCTCAGCTAAGGTTTGGGGATGGGGGGGGCGGTGTTGGGTGTCTAGATCCAGCATATCATCCAGTTCTTCTGGCTAGTGTGGGTTGTGCCTATGTAGTCTGTTCTTCCAACTGGTTTGGGTTGTGCCTGTGCCTGTGCCTGTTCTTCCAACTGGTGTGGATGGCACTTGTGCCTATAGGATCATGGAGCAGCTGCTCTTCTTCCAATTGGTGCAGGTGGTTTTGTGCTCTAGGGGCTGCTGATTTTTCAGGGGATGGGTGGCCAGAGGGATGATGGGTTCAGTAGGTTTGGACTATGGAGTGTGTCTTGTAGATTACTGAGTCCAATGGGTGGTGGTCGTGGTGGAGTGGCCTGCCCACAGAACTCTTATCTGTTGGCCTGCTGCTGGGGCTGTCATCTCTACTTCTCTAAGCAACCCCAATAAATTAATTAGTTCGCCAAGCTGGAATTTGGTAGTATCCTGACTTTGGTCTATCATTGACTCTATCTGGAATGAGTGGACATTTGTTCACACCTCCTCAGGAATCGTGTCACATAACAATAGGGAACTCTGACACCAGAGCGTGATTAGACAAAGGAAGGCCATCTCATAATTCTAAACTCAAACAGAACAGTCCCCTTGTCACCCACAATATGCCAAATGCCATCTCCCTTCAGCCAGAATAGTGGAGTGTTATCTTTTACCAGTTAAAGCATTATCTTTTTACTCTCCCTCCCTTAGACTTCATTGATTCATTTCTACCATATCATAGAAAGCAGAAGCACTTCTCACACTCAGCCTAAAACAAGCCTATCTCCCATAGGCCTTCCACAAATCACCTACCCAAAGTCCAAATTCTAAAATACAGTCCTTCTGATTCCTTCCTGTTAAGATACCCTATGTGGTAGTTTGAATGATAATGGGCTCTATAGGCTCACAAATGCAATTGGTGGCACTGTTTGGAAAGGATTAGGAGGTATAGCTTTTGGGGCTCGGCTTCAAGATTTCAAAAACACATGTCATTCCCAAATAGCTCTCCCCTCTCTCCCTTCTTCTCTCTCCCTTCTCTCCCTCTCTCTCCCTCTCTCTCCTTTCTCTCCCTCATACTTGTAGATCAGATGTAAGCTCTCAGCTACTTCTCCAGCACCTTGCCTGCTGCCATGCTCCCCACCATGACAGCCATGGATTCACCCTCTGAAACTGTTAAAGTCTCCAATTCAATTCGTTCTTTTATAAGTTGCCTTGATCATGATGTCTCTTCACAGCAATAGAAAAGTCATTAAGACACCTTATGCTGTACATCCTCCCACATTGCAATAAATCATAAAGACAATTTGTTCAACTGCAGATGTGTTCTTGGTGGCCTTTGGTTAAAGGACCCTGACAGCGGGCACTGTGGAAGTAAGAGGAGAGCTTAGACAGGAAGACAGGGCACCTGTCTCCTCAGCACCATTTAGGACATGTGACTACGAAAATGTCTGTAATCTCTGCTACAAGTAGCATGGTTGACAGTCAGTAGCCCCCTTTATATATCATATGGTCAATAACATCCTTTTGATGTAATTCAGATTAAATAGGAACCTCCTATGTCAAGGAGAAAATACTGTTTTGCAACCTAAAGAAAACCAGTCCGAAGCCAGAAGGCGAAGTAGAATATATGTAAAGACAACATAAAGAAACGGGAGAAATAAGTGTCCCTTTAACGAGATACGTATGCGCTTATATAGCACAGAAGAACCCACTTTGCAGTTGTGTGCAGGCTCTCCCTGCAGAGCCTGCCAACTCTGAGTCCCAGCTCAGAAAGCTTCTCCCTCCTCTTTCCATCTCCCTTCTCCTGGCCCCCACTGAAATCCTAAGCCTGCTGGCCCCTAAGTCCAAAGCACTCTCACTCTGCTCTTTCTAAAGCACCCCCAACCTACAGAGGTGCCCGTGCGTGCACACAAGCACCCAGGGCAACTTCACACACACACACACACACACACACACACACCTCCACTGCTGAGTCTGCCTGCTTGCCGACTTCTCACTCACAACACATCACTTTCCTCCTCACTCTTCTTCCTGTCTCCCTTGACCCAGCACGGGCAGGCAGGCACTCTTAGCTTGCCCAGACTCTTGTTTCCTCTCCCTAACTCCAGTAAGTAAATCACTCTTGCATTCCCATATGCATATGAGATCATTGTCTCTCCAAGAACAAGAACCTGCAAAAAATGGACCCTGTGTGTGACAGGGATGGAAGAGAAGCGGGAAGAAAAGGAAGGAGGAAGGAAGGAATTTCCATATGAACATAATGTTCTCAATGCAAAGTTCACTATTTAAATATACTGCCATTTACTCCAGGGTTATGTATCTGAATTTAATGGGGACTCCAAGTTTTCTGTCTCCTCATAATATCACCAAATCCATTCTTACTTCTAGCTTTGACCAAGGCCCTCTTAGAACTAGGAATTAACACATCAACACGAAGATTAAACCCAAAGATGCCTATCCAGTTATTCTGGATATAAAAGCATCCTGACTTTTTTCCTTTATCTGATAAGACTAATAATACGCAGTGAGAAAACATCCCACAAAGTAAACATTCCTTCAGGAAGGAGCTTGGTACACAGCCTGAGGGCCTGCCGCCCTCTCCCCGTCTGTCAGCTTCAAAGTTCGGAACTGGTAAAACCACACCTCCACAATCTATGACCTACACTTAGAACCTGATGTCCTTGAGCTGTAATCACAGAATGCGGCACAAACATCTGAAGGTTATTTATTTGGATTACTTATGACACACCTTCCAGATGCTGTTCCGAAGTTATGAGGGATATAATGAGGTGCAAAGCCATTGTTCATTCAAGTTGATAGTCCAGAATGTAAATGAAAACCATGGTATGTCCTTGTATCTGGCTACTAGTTAAAGGATTTACATCTTATTCACGCATGCAAAACAAACACAAGAGAAATGACTTTAATTTGCCTCAACTACATCAAAGAAAGCACATTGTTCTCTAAGCTCTGAGAAAATATCCTGTTTCTCTCTCCTTAATCCTTCCTTGGCAGACATCACCATACAAATGCTGGCAACCTGTGCAGATTACCGATCCCTTAGCATAGGAAAGGATATAACGCTCTGAGAGTTGAGGACAGCCACTCCACTCTCAGGATGAATCCTGGAGCTCCCACATGATACTCAGGTGAAAAGTAAGCTGGGTTGATGTACTGAAGCCCTTTCCGGGGGCTATGCACATTTAAGCCACTCCCCATCGCCCTCTCTCGGGCTCTGTGCTGTATTGCAGTCAAGAGCAAACAGGTTTTCTGCAATTGGCAATCTATGACAGGGACTCAGAAACGTAATGGGAGACAGACCGAATAGAGACAGCTGAGCAAATACTGGAGACTGACAAAAAATATCATGTGCAAGCAGAGTGAGTCCATAACCTTAACTGGGGTGCTGGCAGGGAACCCGGAGGAGCATGTGCTCAGACTGGATAGGGCCCCTGAGAATTCACAGACTTTCTTCCCCCAGCCCCCACCCCGGAAACTAAACATCATTCAAGGCAGCAGGCTGACCAAATAGATCTGACTTTCCCACAGTCCTGACCCCACTTTGAAAATGTCACGTTTCCCCAGAAAGTCAAGGTCCTGTTATTATTTTCAAAACAGGTCAGTTACTGATTGCTGGCTAATGGTGAAAGCTCTACCAACTCAAGACCTTTCCAAATCAAGAGGCTAAAATGAATTCCCACCCCTGGCAAACAATCAGTAAGAAACAGTAACATTTGTTAACCACGCCACAATATAGAAAATGCTTTCTCCCTGAATGTGGGAACTGTACGCCAGACCAGAAAAGTACATTTATCAATCAACAATCATCTAGCATTAGCTGATGGCGATACCCATACAAGAAATCATATAAATGATGTCTGACCTTAGCAAGTTTAAATCCATTTAAACGGCCAGACTGAAAACATCTGAGAGCTATTTACAGAAATAAAGAGTAAAGAGGACAGGGCTGGCCGCGAAAGTCTCAGCCGCAAAGAAATGTAAGTCAAATCGGGAAGAATCCCAAGCTTGAGGCAAAGGACACGTCAAAGGAAGATCCAAAGGTAAAAGGACCCAAAAGAATAGAAGACTGTATTAATGTAGAAACCTGCCAGGCAGGTGAGAAGTAGAACTCCATCTGCGAAGCAGCAAGCCGGGGCTCTAACTGCATGAAGTACTCAGGAGAAACAATAAATGAGAAAAGAAAAGGCTGGACCTTTACTAAACAGTGAGCCCCGACCCCGACCCCCCAGTCTTAGTCATCAGATAACCACCATTTCCTGTGTGCTAGGCAGAAGTTTCTGCCCCCAAAGAGAACTTTGAACACAGATTTGTATTTTATGTAAGTAAAGAAAATCCTAAATATTCTGTGTTCTATTAAAGTAGAGGCTGATAAAAATTCCAAGCAGTCACTGTTTGTGACTTACATAAGAGTGAAGGGAGACTGGTGTTGGTAAGTAGAGTCCCTAGGATTCAGGTGCATCTCCAGGGAAGAGGAAGTGAGGGCCAGTAAAGGAGTTCCTACTGGGAAAGAAAAAAAAGATGAGTAATGCCATACTGTGAGCAATACAATAATATAAAGTAATATCAAGTATTCATACAATATAAAAATAATTAAATGCCATAAGGGAACCTGTTGCTTGATAAGTCAATTAGAAATAAAAGTAAATTTAAAAAAAAATAATCACATGGTTCAAAAGGATGAGACTGATAATAAGTATGATAAAAGTTAGGAAAATAAACCATAGTCTATTCTCTGATTTCAAAACAGTGGACGTCTTAGTTAGGGTTTCTGTTGCTGAAATAAAACACCATGACCAAAAAGAAAGTTGGGAAGGAAAGGGTTTCTCTGGCTTACACTTCCATATCACTATTCATCAAAGAAAGAACTCAAATCCGGAACCTGGAGGCGGAGCTGTTACAGAGGGCATGGAAGGGTACGGCTTACTGGCTTGTTCAGCCTGCTTTCTTACAAAACCCAGGACCACTGGTCTAAGAATGGCACCACCCACAATGGTCCCTCCCCCATCAATCACTAATTAAGAAAATGCCTTACAGGCTTGCCTACAACCCAATCTTATGGAGGCACTTTCTTAACTGAGGTCCCCTTCTCTCAGATGGCTTTACCTGTGTCAGGATGACAAAGCCATCCCACACAGTGGAACTCTGAGGGAATACTGTTGATGGCAGAAATGAAGATAAGGAGGCAATAAAAATAAGAGCCTGGAGCTGAACATGGCAGCCAATACCTATAATCGCAGCATGGTAAGAAGACTGACATAAGTTCAAGGCCAGCCTGGGCTACATAGTGAATTTCAGGCCAGCCTGGGCTAGAGTATGAAACCTTGTTGAGGGAGATATGACTCAGACTGTGTCTTAGTTTGCTTTCTATTACTGTGAT
Source organism: Peromyscus leucopus (assembly GCF_004664715.2). Classification (NCBI taxonomy): domain Eukaryota; kingdom Metazoa; phylum Chordata; class Mammalia; order Rodentia; family Cricetidae; genus Peromyscus; species Peromyscus leucopus. Next base: position 59,292,543 of record NC_051075.1, on the reverse strand, counting down.
AAAAATCCATAACCAAAGCCTACTTGGAAAGGAAAGGGTTTATTTATCTTACTAGTGAGAGTCTACATGAAGGAGGCCTAGGCAGGAACCTAGAGGCAGGAACTGAAGCAGAGACCATGGAGGAATGCTGCTTCCTAGCTTGCTCTCCATGGCTTGCTCAGCCTGCTTTTTTATACAAACCAGGAAGACCTGTCCAGGGATGGCACTGCTCACAGTGGCCTGGACCCACTCACATCAGTCATTAATCAAGAAAATGGCCCCACAGGGTTTCCTCGGGTTCAATCTAAGAAGCATTTTCTCAGCTGAAGTTCCCGCTTCCCACCTTGTCCTTGCTTGTGTTGAGTTGAATATTTACAGTTGGTAAAGTGCTTGAGTGTACAAGCACCATTAGTAAAGAAACTGTGCTGATATATTGTGAACCTTAATGTAGCGTGAATCTTAAAAGTTCTTATTAATAAAATCAAACCTGAGGCCAAGTATTGGGGTTAACACTGGAAGATCAGAGAACCAGAACAAGCCACAGCTACCTCACCTTCCCGTATCCTCAGCTCGTCTTGTTTCCTCAGACTGGAGGCCTTTGAGTCTTCATCCAGAATGAATCTCAGCTGAACTGCTGCTCAAAAGCCTGAAAGCTTAACCAGCCAAATGCTTCTAGTTTCTGGTTCTCACACCTTATATATCTTTCTGCTTTCTGCCATCACTCTCTGGGATTAAAGGCTCGCTTTCTGGGATTAAAGGTGTGAGTCACCATGCTTGGCTGTATCCTTGAACAGATGGATTTCTGCCTCTGGAATGCTAGGATTAAAGGCGTGTGCTACCACTGCCTAACTTCTATGTTTAATATTGTGGCTGTTCTGTCTCTGACCCCAGAGAAGTTTATTAGGGTGCACAATATTTTGGGGAACACAATACCACCACACCATAATACACTTGCCTGAGGATCAGAGGACAGAGCCAGCCACTAGATTAGACACAGGTCAGGCAGTGGTGGCACACACCTTTAATCCCAGCACTTGAGATCTCGTGCCTTTGCTTGGGAAGCACACACCCCTTTAATCCCAGGAAGTAATATGGCAGGGCAGAGAAAGGTATATAAGGCATGTGGAAACAGGAACTCTCTCTCTCTCTCTCTCTCTCTCTCTCTCTCTCTCTCTCTCTCTCTCTCCTCCCTCTCCCTCTCCCTCTCCTCTCCTCTCCCTCTCCCTCTCCCTCTCCCTCTCCCTCTCCCTCTCCCTCTCCCTCTCCTCTCCCTCTCCCTCTCCTCTCCTCTCCCTCTCCCTCTCTCCTCTCCCTCTCTCCCTCTCTCCTCCCTCCCTCTCTCCCTCTCTCTCTCTCTCCCTCTCTCTCTCTCTCCCTCCCTCCCTCTCTCCCTCCCTCTCCCCCCCTTTCCCTCTCTCTCTCTCCCTCCCCTCCCTCTCTCCCTCTCTCCCTCCCTCCCTCTCCCCCTCTCCCCCTCCCTCTCTCTTTCTCTTTCTCTTTAGGCTAAGGATTTTGTAGAGGTAAGAACTATCGACTGGCTGTCTGTTTCTCTGATCTTTCAGCTTTCGCCCTGATATCTGGCTCCGGGATTTTTTTTTTATTAAAAGACCACCTAAGATTCAAAACTGCCAATGGGACCACTCCATGATATCTTAAGGTTTTTTATTTTATGTGTGAGAGGGAAAACAGCAGAGGCATCTGGAAGAGTCCAGAGCAGAGAAAAAGGAAAGCGGGCTAACATGGCCAGGACGAGGGAATTGATGGTGGGGCGGGACAATGGTGGGGATAGAATGAAATAGCATGGTGAGGGAACAGTGAGAGAAGTGAGAGGCAGCAATCGCAGGAATATTAGAGAGCAGCGGTTACAAGGAAGGTGAGTAGATGGAGGGAGGAGATGATTGGCATTGGGGCTTTGAAATATATAACAAGTACTTGAGAACAGGGACTGAGGGAGCCTGGAGGCTGACTTGGGCTTTGATATGACAGTACATGTCAATGGAGAGCCATATGTTCCTCTGTAAGCAAAATGACTCTTTTTGGCAGATGGAAACCATTTTTCACAAGTTCCTGAAGAATGCTGGCTTTTGTCTAACCACCAGAAGTCCTCTTATAGTTCAGCTTGAGCTAATTTCTGAATATATGGACACCCTGAGACCTAATATGGAGGACCTTAGCTCCATCCTGCAGAACCCATGATTTTAAAAAGCAAGCACTGCCGTCATGAACCTATAATCACATTACTATAGTGGAGAAGACAGGATGGTCCTTGGGACTTCTAGTTAAACCAGTCCAGCTGAATCCATAAGCTCGGTACTGAGTGATAGACCCTGTCTCATAAACTAAAGTGAAGAAATTGAAAAAGATACCTGACATCAACCTGTCCTCTCCACTTTGCATACACACAAATACATATATGTACGTACACACACACACACACACACACACCACATGTGCACAAGCCTAGAGGAAAATTTGTAAGATTTCTTTTCCTCATCCCCTTTGATGCAAATGAACAGCAACTAATTTTTTAGCATCTCCCTAAAAATAAAGACTGTCAAAGAAGATAGAAAACAACTTTCACAGACGTCAAGACAGAGAGACAGAGAGGACTTTCCCCAAACCCCAGATGAGTTCCTGGCCTTAGAACCAACTGTATGTCAGTGCTGGGAAATAAATCTCAGCAGAACGACCTAATTTGATTAAGGAGATTGCAAGTCGCTGCCCTGTGACTCAAAGGAATCATGCCCTGCATCACTGCTTACTCCATAACTATCTCCATGTCTGAAACGCCTCGGCTCTCACCTCTGTCTCCACCCAGTCGTCTGATCCCATCTCTGGCCAAGGAAGAAGAGAGCATTGCAATACTTCCCTAGAGAAGAATGAGGACAAGTGTTTGAAGAGGTGTTCCAGAGCTGTGGGCACATTCACCAAGTGGCTAGTGGATCTGGAAGCAAACATGAACACAGGAGTTGAAGTAACCTTCACTGGGGGAAATTTCTTTCCTTTTGTTTTATTAGGGAAAACATGAGTGGCCTCTGTAAATTACAGGTATTGTTTTACCCAAGCTTTAAAAAAAAAAAAAAAAAAAAAACTGTTTTTCAACTAAATTTTAAAAGTACTTAAAATTCTAATGTAGCTGTTGCATATTTATCAGAGATCACGTCATGTCCAATTCAAATTCTCAAAATAATTACAGAGAAATGCGTAGCAACCTTTACCAGTTCTTAACCGTGTGATATCTGTTCCATGACACTTGTTCTGGTTCAAACGCAAAAGAGAGCCGTGAATCCACCTGCTGCTGGTTCGCTTGCGCTATTCTGGACTACATCTCCCAAGAGCATCGGCCGAGAGACTCTAGTGAAGTGTATTGTGGGAGTTGTAGTCCCGGGTGAGGAGGGCCATTTTATCCGAGTCCTTACCTAACGCGCTGATTCAGGCGCTACCAATTAGCTGGGGCCATGTCGGTGAGGCCGTGGTCCAACCGGGAAAGCCGGTGTGAGAACCGTGCACAGTGATTAGCTAAAGGATGACATAGAGGGCGTGTCCATAAATTGGGCGGAGCGAGCACGGCCATTGGACAAGGGGGCCGGAGCGGCGGCTGGGGATTGGCTGCGCGCTGGGCCAGGGAGGCCTGGGAAGGGGCAAAAAAGGAACCTGAGCAGGAAGAGCGGCTGCGAGGCGGTGGCGAGGCGGCGGTGAGGCGGCAGCGGCTGGGTTGGTCGCGGCGACCGCGGCGGCTCTCGACCTCGGCGAACAGGATGCAGGTCCGCGTCGGGCTGACGCTGCTGCTCTGCGCGGTGCTCCTGGGCTCGGCGGCCGCATCCTCGGGTCAGTATCGGGCCTCGGGAAGCAGGCCCCGAGCCACCGCCCCCCGACCGCGGTGGAGACAGGGCCGGGGGGCTCCGCGATCTCGGGTCACAGTTCGCCCTGACACTGGCAACTCGCTCTTGCTTCGGGCTTCGGTTATCCTGGGCCAAAGAGGGTGCTTAGGAAGCTGGACGTAAAGAAGGGCGGGCTGGTCAGCCCTGCCCACACGTCTCCCACGCAGCAAACTTTAGGTTGACTTCTGACGAATGAGGAATTAACTGGTGGGGAGGGATTCCCGACAGCTGGCTTAGACCCACCGGGATTCTTCAGTCTTCACGTAGGCGATGTGTGCACAGCCTCTGGGACACGCTGGGGTTTGCAGTTGACACACCTGGAGCTGTCACTTTGTGCAGAGCAGGGTTCATCGGGACTAGGATGTTGACAGTGGCGTGGAGGGATTACTCAACACCTGGTCTGTTAGTCTGGTTTTTAAAAGGAAAACTTCTGATATAAATGTAGTCACTCTCCCCCCCCCTTCCCCTTTAAATAAACCTTCCTCGGGAAATGTGACCTCTGCCACGGGGTTTCTGAGTTTGTAGGTAGTGATTTTATGATTTTTGAGAGGGGCTTGATTCAGCCAAGATGAATGGAAAATAGTTTAGCCTTTCTTTGTCTTTAGATACGAAAATCCGTGTGATTATTGATTTTTTTTCAACTGGGTGGCATATACTACTTCTTTGCAAAGTATTTTCTTTTTTAATTTTTTGATCTGCCACCGTTAGAAAACTTACTACCTTAGATATATTTATTTTAAACACACTTAGGATGTTTTAAGTGCTCATAAACATTGACTACAGAAAGACTTTGAGATTTTAATCAGTTTCATTCAACAAGACAGCTGTTGAGTGGCTTTACTTTTTTTTTTTTCTTTTTTCTGGAACACTGCAAAATATAAATGTCAACCTTTTTTTGTTTTGTTTTTAACAACAAAAATTTTCCCAGATGGTAATTTGAATTCCCAAATTCTCTGTCCTGGTTATAAATGAAAGCCATAACACCATCCTACTTCTAAAAACCAGAGAGTTAAACCAAAATCCTGCCTATCATGTTTTAGATACCATTTCAAAAGTGGCAAGCATATGGTAATCACTTTTCTGCCAGCATCGTGCTTGATGCCAATTCTGCTCCATTTGAGGTGACAGTTTTTGTTGATTGTCACATCCTTGAAGACTATATAATACTTGACTCTTGCAGAAATTTTCCCAGTTGTTCAAAAGAGGTATGAAGTGGGACTGCTGCATGTTTTGGATAAAGACCCCGATGAACTGTAGACCTGCAAATGAATTCTCCTTGGGATTTTCTTAATAATACAGTTTCAGGTCTAGAGTACACCACATACCTTTATATGAACAAGCTCTGTGATTCTTCACACTGAAGTTTGAAGGTTCCAGTAATTAAACAATATGACGTCTATCCCTCTGAAATCCCATTTGCAGAGTTTAAAGAACGCTCAAACTTAACAGCTTTTCCTTCATCTCCCTTGACTGTGTTGGGTGCACTTTGAGCTCTTGGCATTGGAGACAATAACTGGTTGAGAGTTATCCTAAAGTACTTCGTACTCAAGTGTTTACATCTTAGGGTTGTGTTGATATAGTGGAGTACAGAGTTTAAGAAATGTCTGCTCTGATTTCTATCACAGCGACAGCCATGTATTTCTCTGTCAAAACTTAAGCAAAAACTTAGCCAGACCTACAGTGTAAAAACGCCTGATGAGAGAGAGAGAGAGCCAGTGGACCCTGCTAATGCCTAAGTTCCACGTTATCGGATTCAGCCAGCTTTTCTAGTTAAGTTGTTGTGCAGTGTACCTGTGTGGACTTTTATTCCAATCCTTATTTCCTAAGCAGTATATTAACTGTTTAACATTTACCTTGTAAGAAGGGATAGCGCTATCTGCGATTTCGTTCTGTTTATATAAGGAACTTCTAGGGTTAGGACACCCTGAGGTGTCTTGGAACAAGGCATCAGTGTATATCAAAAGATAGCTCTACTCTGCTCACGTGAAGTTCAAATATCATTTGATATAAAGCTTTATAATTTAAAGACTTGGATTTTTTCAGTTCTCCATGCCATGCATTCAGTTGCTTATTTACATAGGATTTTTGCCTCTTTTGAAATTTAGATTCAAATCTTTGCTCTCACTGAAAATTCGATTTTTGTGGTCATTTTTTGTTTATTAATGTTACCCAGGGCAGGTTGAACTTACAACCATATGACCTTTAGCTTTCTTGGCTATGATTAGCCAATATAGCTGACCCTCATTCCATCACTGTTAGTAAATATCATCAAATATGTTGGCTTAGAGACAAGTAAAGCATGGTTCTTATATCAGAAATGCTTTCTTTTTCTTGTAAATGAATAAATTCAGAGGAGGGTTAAAAAAAAAAAAGGTATTTCTCCTTAATTTTCTCAACAGTGAAAGGGTGTTCATTTTTCTCACTTAGAAGTACAGGCCTTGTTGGAGCTGGGAGTTTGCCTTATTGGTAGTGCCTGGGTTCAATCCAAGACAGGGTGATGAGAGACTGAGCGAGATTAGGAGAATGAGTGTCACAGTCTCCACATCAGCTACACTGCCAGGTGTTTGAGGTCCGCTGTAATAATAGAGAAGAAGTTCAGAGAGCAGCTCCGAGATTACCGAGAATACTTAATTTCACCGAGATTGCCGAGAATACTTAATTTCACCGTTCGAGTTGTTCCTCCCTCATCATTGTGAAGCACCAGCCACATGGTGGTAGTCCCTTTTGACAGACTAAGAGTAGAGGCTGAACAAGCTTTTCATACTGAGCCGTGTGTGTCCAAATAAGTATTGGGGAAGCCGGGCCTCAACTTTCCAGACCTTAGACTTGGGGTGACTTAGCATCCGGAATTGCCTAGGATCTGCACCCGTGTCGAGCAAAGCAGAAACAGGGTGGCTGTTCCCTTTTCTCTAAACTCACGGCTCTTTATGTTTGGAGGTGGACTAATGTGTCTAATAGACATGACACATAGTAAATGAATATGTGTGGTCACGTTTCCTTGACAGCATGTCCCTGGTCGTGTGCAGTCTTGTAAGCCAGTGTAACAAAAAGGAAAATGAATCTTTCTTCAAGGCAGGTGTACAGCTAGTTAAAGTAGTTTGGCATTTACATCTTAGATGTGATACTGATGAATGAGACATTTGGAACTCCTCATTGAATCCTTTTGCATTTTTTTCTTCTTGCTTTGTTTCTGTAGCTGATAAAATGTAATGCCTGGTTCAAGCATTCCTGCGCTCTTCCTTTTTATGCACAATGCCAGTGTCTTTGATTTTACTTGAAAGCTACATTCAGAAGTCCTTAGAGTCACTAACTAGCAACCTTTTTAAAGGTGTTATGTGTAAATATCGGCTGGTAAGAGAAAATAGCTTTAGCTTATCCTTAAAGCTACTGTTTGGAGTAGCTTTTCCTGTTTAGTAACCAAGCAAGAACTGCTTTGTTGACCAAGTCATCTTCGTATCTGCTGCTGGTTTGTGAAGGAAAGAATGATGCAATTCACATGAAACCACCCTGATGTCACAGATCCTTTCTCCTGGAGTTCAGCAACATGTTTTGCTCCTCCAGTGCCTCACTGTTTTTTGTGTTTCAGATGTGTGTCATTTATTATTTATTCATAAGTTATCTATATTATTGACTTACCAGCCGTCTCTGTGACCGACTTAGGGATTTGCACTTGCAGCTAATCCAGAGGCCCAGCGTATGGGGACATACCATGGACAAGTGTGCACAGCTGGGGGCTGACCTTCGTGTACTAAACAGTTGGTATTTGTGATTAGCAAGTTCCGTTTATACATACAACACTGATACATAGTAGATATGGATTTCCTTCCCTTAGCTAGAGATTTACTGAGGATCGTATTTGAACCATTTAGATCTTCCAAAGCTAGGAGGGGGCCTGGTTGTGAATTCATGGACCACTACCAAAGTGTCATGGGCACTGTGGGACTAAGCATGCCGCCCCACCACCGTTACCTCCAACCTGCAAAAGTAAAACATTTTGCAGGTCCTCCTAAAGCAAGTGAATCTAAATAGTAGCTATGGTTTTTTTTTTTTTTTTTAAATTGGAAACATGCATGTGGCAAAATTTTACTGGAAGACTTACTTTTCTGAGATAGGCAGAACAAATTCTGCAAAATACGCTGTATAAAGTTCAAACCCTTGTGGTATAACCATCTGAAACAAAAATAATGCCACGTTATCCGGTAAAAAGTGGTTTTATAGAATCTCATTGTGAATTTCTCATATAGCTGATGGACAGAGGAATAGTGATGCCCCATTCAGAGTTAAAGCAGAAGGAAACAGGAGATGATGTGGCTGTTTGTCTTTACACTGGCCGTGACTGTGGAGGTCAGACACTTGCACCTGCTGGCATTGAGTTGTTCCCGTTTCTCCAGCGAGCACTGTAAACAGCCCCAAGACTAGTGGAAGCAGCTGAGAATCATGGAAAAGATGATCGAAAAACTGTTTTCTGAGAAAACCAAGCTACCTGTGTGCATTCACAAGCAAGCTGTAAATAATGCCTGGAATCATTTTTTTTTTTTTTTAAACATAAGCTATTGACTTCCTTTTTTCTCTAGGTTTATTTTTATTTTTCTGTGTTTGAGTGTTTTTGTATGTGTTTTCCTGGTGCCCATGGAAGCCAGAAAAGAGTATCAGATTCACCAGGAACTGGAGTCACAGTCAGCTGTGAGCCACTATGTGATGTTGGGAACCAAACCTGAGTCCTTTACAAGAACAGCCAGTGCTCTTAACCACTGAGCCATCTCTACGCACACATGCACTCAGGTTCTCACGCATGCACGCACAAGCGTGCACACACACCTGTTAAAGCTGTTGATTTCTTGGGGCTGAGGACCTGAGTTCAGTGCCAAGCACCCTTGTCAGATAGCCCATAGCTATCTATAAGCCCCAGCCCTCTTCTGGCCTCTGTAACACCCACATATATATGACATACACTTACCCAGACACATAGACATACAGAAACTATTGATTTAATAAATACTCTAATACAAGTAACACATGATAGTGCTACATCTGTCTGTATCTGGTTATCTCTTTAGCAAAGTAGACCACAAATATTAAATATATTTGCCTAAATATGTTTTAACCCCACTGAATAGTAGTAGTAGTATTAGTAAAACAACAAAATCCTACTCTGAATTAAAATAACCTACAGTAACTCCAGATCCTCAGCAGAGAAATAGAGTGGCTAAAAACCTGGGTATGAAATTAGAGTTTCATTTTTATAAATTGAGATGGAGTCTGAAGCAGAGGCCGGTTTAGGGGAGTGAGAAGGGAGCCTTCTGGTTTTCCTATGTGGAAAATGAAGGGGAAATTTTCTCCTTAACCTTTTGTGAAATCTTTGAATATAATCAATTTTTAGCCAGGTGGTAATAGCGAAGGCCTTTAATCCAGCACTCAGGAAGCAGAGGCAGGTAGATCTCTGCAGACCAGGTTTGAAGCCAGCCTGGTCTACAGAGCTAGTTCCAGGACAGCCAGGGCTACACAAAGAAACCCTGTCTCAAAGAACCTAAATAAATAAGTAATCTAGGTTTATTTACCCAGTGACTGGTTATTATCTGTTGTATATTTGTCCTTTTTCCAAGTTTTTCACATAGAATTCCTGAAATACTTGGACTCTTGGGTAGGGGCACATGGTATCTTTTGTGTGCTTTCTAACATTTATAGTTACCAACAAAAAAGATAATTTGTCTTAAAATTTCTTTGCAGATGATGAAAGTAACCAGGATGAATCCATAGATTCCAAGGTAGGTACTAAGATTTGCACTGCACAAATTAAAGGCAGAAGTTATACATCTTAGAAAGGACATACTAATTCTGAGTAACAAAATTCAATTAAAGAAGATAAGATGATACCAGTACTAATTCTCTCTTGGTTTTAAAAAAAAAAAAAAAAACACTGACCTATATAAGAATAATAAGAATTTCCCTAAGGAGTGCTGGCTGTTAGGTCACTTTCAACTTAAATTTGAATATGCTGTGTGGATGGTGGACATTCACAGAAAAGAGCTTTAAGACAGTATTTTTAGTGCCCAATGAAAGATTGATTTTACTCCCTTTTTTTCTCCCTAAAGTCTCGTGTAGCTCAGGCTGGCCTCAAACTCACTGTGTAGCTGAAGGTGACCTGCATTTCAGGGATGCACTACCTTGCCCACTTTGTGTGTGTGTGTGTGTGTGTGTGTGTGTGAGAGAGAGAGAGAGAGAGAGAGAGAGAGAGAGAGAGAGAGAGAGAGAGAGAGAGAGAGAGAGAAGGTCTTAGTATATAGTCTCAGCTGGCCTGGAACTCACTATGTAGACCATATTGGCTTTGAACTTACAGAGATCCATGCCTCTGCCTTCAAGTGTGGGGATCAAGAGTGTGCATCACCATATCACCATGTAATTTTAAAAATCAAATCAGGAAGTGCAGCCTCGTGGGTTGCATAAGTATAGCTGATTCTCACGTATCCAAGGAGGTCCACTAGTTTTGAACACTGATCTCTAGATGGAATAGAGATAAAAACCAGGAAGTCGTAATACAGAGTTACCAAGGGCAAGTATAAAGTAGAATGTAAACAAGGATGTAATCCAGACTTTCAGGATTAAAGACAGCTTATGGAGAGTAACATTTGAGTCGAAATTGAAAGCTAGTCAGGTGGTGCAGCCCTGACTGTGATAAGCACATCAGAGCCTATAGTCAGGTGCAGCTTGGCATGTCAAGGAGCTGAAGGAGACACTTGTAGACACTTGTCAAAGCAGTGGACAGATTGGCTTGGGGGGAGTCTTGGTCCAGATGATGAGTAACAAATCCATTTTATATTCTCAGAGTTCTTTGCCAGCAGATGAGTCGGGGAAGGACCACACCACCACAGGCAAAGTGGTTGCTGGCCAGATATTTGTTGATTCTGAGGAAGCAGAGTTGGAGTCTCCTCTTCAGGATGAGGAAGAGGGCTCCAAGACCGAGGAGGAAGTCAGTGTCACTGAAGAAATCAGCTTTGTAGACTCTCCAAATCCAAGCAGCAAGAGCTATGAAGAAGCAAAAAGAGTCCAGAAGCCAGGTACCCTTGACACTTTGCTTGATTTTGCCTGATGTTGGAAAGAGACAATTGAAACTTTCAAACTAGGGAATCTGGACAAAGGCTAACGAAAGCTGGGTTTGCTGACTGTTGACCACATAGAAAATGCAAAGTATAGTTTTACAGGACTTTCAAGGTTTTAGCAAATCAGATATTCATTGTGCAGGTTTGATGTCACAAGACCTAAATTCATAGATAAAACTGCATATATTTCCTATTAATATCTTGGTGTTTTTGTATACTAGCATGTAACGTCCTCTGAGGAAGAAAATTAAAATTACATGTGAAGGTGGGACAAAAAGAAGGAAACACAGACTTTTCAGTGTGGTTGCAGAATTGTGTTAGGATTGTTACAGACTTTTCAGTGTGGCTGCAGAATTGTGTTAGGGTTGTTCCATCATCCTGTAACTTCAGTCTTCCTGGGTAATTTGATTTAGGTCTTGACCTTCTCCCATTGATACTAAACCCTAATCTTCTTCTGACCTGCACCGGCCTCACGGCTTTACCTTCAGAGCTGATCTGAAAACTGTGTGTTGAATGCCTGTCCTCTTGAAGTTTGGCTCGGTGTCCACTCTGCCATAGGCTGCCATTGTACCATTTACTGTGTTACTTCACGATGACCGCAGCAGCACTTACTTCATGGCCAGCCTCTGCCGGGAATTGATCCCACTTGAAACTCTGTCATACTCATTAATAGAAAAATCGTTTCTTAAAAACTGAAAGTGCCTAATCCATCAACTAAAAATAATAGTTGACAGTATCCTGGAGTATTCTGACGAGCTTTTCACCAGGTGTATATATGTACAGTGTGAAGTCCTTTGCTTTCTTTTTGAGCACTGGTAAAAATACAGAGAAAAGAAACAAATGCAGGCCATTTTCATATACTCGCCAGTTGGTCGGTATTTTCCCACACAGCAAGCAGGCAGTTCTGCGTGGATGTTACACTTGATGCTGCCTGGTATCCTCTTCTTTACCTCAGTTCCGTCACTCTACCTGGAGATAGAATCAGGTCCCCCACGTCGAGGGCTCAGTCCCACAGGACTGCCACCTGCCCCGCTCACATGCCAATGGCCTGTGCTTCTGACAGTCTCTGTGAGCCAGAGTTCCCATGACATCACCTTAAGTTCAGTTAATCTGTTAGAGCAGCTCACAAAACTCGGGAATAGACTCATGTTCACCCGTTTGTTATAAAGTATATTACAGAGTATATTAAAGATGGAGGTGAACAACCAGACAGGAATTGTGTACATTGAGGTAGAGGAGAAGCAAAGCTTCTATGCCCCTCTGGGTACACCACCCTCCAGGGACCTCCATCCTTTCAGCTGCCGAGACCCTTTTGGAACTTAGTCTTTTGGGATATGTGTGGAAGCTTCATTACCTTCTGCTCCCCTGATGCAGTGGCTGAGGCTTCAGCCCTCCGATTGCATAGTTAGTTCCCTAGTTTGGTAACTTGGCACCCTGGCTCCCACTCACATTTGTATATAGTAGGGAATTCTCAGTCCCAAGGGAACCTCAGATTCTAGGAACTACAGGTAAAGAAACCTGGAGGATGAACAAATAGACTTTTAAAATACCCATGATCTGTAGTTATCCCAGTTCACTCTACACAGCCATTCTTGATGCTCAAAGTACCTTCTTTTTGTCCATTGGGAATACCTTTAGTTTATGCCTTAGTCCTTTGGACTGGGTTCTGGTGATACTTCATAACTTTTTTCAGGCAGAATAATATGTCTCAAACTTAGTATATTTCCTAACCTAAAGGTTAACCTCAGCTGTTTCTCCAGAAAACCTGGATACATTTCCATGAGTTAGACCCTGCCTAGATACCAACAATTCACATTGCCATTGAGCCTTTTCATGGGCCT